>NC_066582.1:96166004-97506004 GCF_024323335.1 Lathyrus oleraceus | reverse complement strand
GTTAGTGCAATTGAGGCAGGTCATGTTTCATTTCCAAATTATGCTAATGAATTAGAAACTAGTTCGAATAAAGATTCTTCTAAGTCCACCACAAGTTTGGATAAGAGATCAAGTTGTAATTTTGGTAGTGGGTTTTCTGGTTTGGGACATGACTCCACCCACCATAGTAGTGGGAAAGGTGGATTGTCAAGGTCTTCATCATCAGAACAAGAAAGGAGAAAAGGAATTCCATGGACAGAAGAAGAGCATAGGTACTTTTTAATTACATATTCATCTTTGAATTTGAATTTGTCTATCTTTTTATATCTCTGTTCATTCTGTCTTTCACTCTGTTTGTCTATCTATCTGTCTACTGGTGTGTAAATAACTATATTTCAATAGACGTATTAGATAGATGAACTATGTTTCAACAAAAATTCAATTCAATTAAAGATTTTGGATTTGTTTTTTCAGGCTGTTTTTACTTGGTCTAGACAAATTTGGAAAAGGAGATTGGAGGAGTATTTCAAGGAACTTTGTGATATCAAGGACACCAACACAAGTGGCAAGTCATGCACAAAAGTATTTCATAAGGTTGAATTCAATGAATAGAGATAGAAGAAGGTCTAGTATTCATGATATTACTAGTGTTAACAATGGAGATGTAGCTAGTAATCATCAAGCACCAATAACAGGGCAACATGGTAACACAATTCCTTCAAATACAATGGGTTTAGGACAATCAATGAAGCATAGAGTTCATCCTCATCACCCTAGTGCTGGTTTAGGAATGTATGGAGCACCAGTTGGACATCCTGTTGTTGCTCCTCCTGCTCATATGGCTTCTGCTGTTGGGACTCCGGTTATGCTTCCTCATCATCCTCATCATCATCCACCTTATGTTGTTCCTCTTGCTTACCCTATGGCACCTCCACCAATGCACCAATAACTTGTTCTTTTCTTCTTTTTTTATGAAAATAAAGTTTATGTGAGTTGGATTTCGAGAATTCATTAGGTCGGATAAGTCTGACACAGATACTTATATTATCCATTAAGTTTTCACGTCGACAACAGAATTTGAATTCAGGTCTTCGTGAAATTTGTGTTGAATCTTTCATGAGTTAACCAACCTACATTGGTTAAATCCTCTTCGTTTTAATTGTTAGTTTAGTGAGGATTTAAAGAAAAGTCCTCTTATGTGAAAAGTTAAGTCATAACTATCTTATGTAAAATAAATTCTTCTCTTGTTAATTTACTCAGAATTTGAGGAATTCAATAATGGAACTGGGTATATAGAGCATGTTTTAGTTGGTTTGGTAAACATCCTTATAAGGTGGAGGGTCATGGTGTACATGTACATAGATATGATTATAATAAATAGGAATAACAACGAATTGAAGTAAAAGAACTTCTCTTTGTTGCCAAGATTATTATGTCAAGTCCTTTTCATTTGATAAATAGAAATATCGTTACTTTTCATGGTTCTAGATTGATGAGACTTAAAACTAATTATTGTTGATTTCCTATTTGCAAATGCCTTTATGAAAGTTGTGTAAAAAAAAGTTTTTATTTTCCTTAAACATCAAATTCAATTAAAAGCATGTATCTGGAGTTATTACAGGTGCCCTGTTATTTATTGAAAACCAAGACTTAAACCTAATTATTGAAAAAAATCATCATTAGATTCGTCAATAACAAGAAAAATCATAACATGATTAATAAGTAGAATCTATCATCATAATGTAAAAGCCAGTTTTTCAAAATTATCATTTATCATCATGATTTAAAGAGCACTTTACAACAACAAAAAAATGAACAATACACAAATACATTAAATTTAGTAGGCATAAAAATTTACTTAAAGTGGCATTTTTTCATTGAAAGTACTCGATTCAAGTTGAAACAAACACATAATAAGTAGATTTTTTTAGAATGTTAAAGTAAGAGAGATTGGGTTGTATTCCTCCTATAGTCTCACTTTCATCTCAATCTTCTGACAGTTCCATCTCATACAAGGAGCGTTGCAAGCTATAAATTATTACAGACAAGATCCATATATAGCTCATTTCATCTAATGAATGTCATTAATGGTACATATCTACTTATTTGCTTTCATTATAACTTCTAACCTGCTTTACATAGCAGATTGGATGATGGAATACTCCACTTCTAACCTCATTTTCAAATTTTCTTCTACCAAAAGAATGAACTTACACTATGACTTCTTGACAAGCAAACAATACACACATTAAGAACGGAAAATTCTGCAAGCATTAAACTGAAAGGCAATGCTTACAAGTTATAAGTCAGTTTGCTTTTATAACAGGTACAAAAACGATTAATTCCTCACATTATCATGTCAATAGCTTCTTAAATATTCAAACAAGGAACAAGGAAGTCATTTGTATCCTTTACCTACCCGAGAGGTTTCTTCTAAGCTGCTCTTTCCCAATTTCTGTGTCAACCTTAAGCACTTACAAGGTCAACCAAAAAATATGTTATCTGCAATCAAGATGGAATATACAACATGCTGATAACTACTAGGTATTCCTGTACTTCAAAATTCAGCTCAACAAAGTCGTTTTGATTTTACACGGCGATGACTGTTCAGCATTCGGAATAAGAAACTTCTACGACCCCACTTCCACCATTTTGGTACCAAAATTCGGCGTCTCTTTTTTGTCTGTTTGTCTACAACTGAAAAAAATATATATAATCAGGTTTTTCAGAGCCTCACAAAAAATATAAATACTAATCTCTACTGCCACATTTCACATAAATTTTTGTAAAGCAATATCCTGTGATGCATCTATACATGTACCGGTATGGGAAACAATATTTTAAAAATAATTAAGATATATGTACGTCAATAAAAAAAATATTAATAGAGAACTAAACTGTTAACTCACAACAAAACATCATAAAAATTTAAAATATATGATTAGAGAACTAAATTTTTAATTTCCAATAACACATCACAATAAAAGTTTTAAAAAAAATGTGTTAAGTTACAATAATAAGGAAACAAAAATACATAAATATAATGTATTGATATGAGAAAATCACAAGTTTTACTAGAAACATGGACGGAAATGTTCTCGCTTAATTACTTCACCCCTACAGACCTTGTGATTGAAGGACTGTGGACGGAATATCATTGGTCAGCCCCATAAGCTAGTCCCATCAACTCTTTAACTCTTAAATGATATTGAACTGGAAAAGCCCCCATGAGCTCAGAGAGGTCTGCCCATTAATCATTTGACCAGATTAGAACATGGAGATTGCAGGGCACCAACGAGCAGGGTCATGTGGTGAAGACACGAACTGACTCCGGCCCAACACTCATTCTTGCTCGGTCCAATATTTTCCAACTATGGATCTTGGTAGAACGTGTCAATTCATGTATTAGGGCAGTAACAGAAACCATTATAGGTTTACATTCTCTATTTTGGATGATGACTAGCCCGACTCACTCCCACTATCTAGTCAAGGTGGGGGACACATGACTAAGTTCATAGGCGTTTGAGATGATCCTCGCAGCAACCCGAATGGGACACCAAATCTATAAATACCCCAGCCCTTCAGCTGAGAGATTCACTTTTTTCAGATCAGAATTTAAAAAAGGGCTCTTTTGGCATCTCGTTGTAGGCAGGGGTAATCTCTATTGTACTAACCATAAGTACAGTTGGAGTCCACCGTGGAGTCCATTAAAACTAACATGGACCGCAATCTCATCTAAAACACTAACTGCCTTTATCACTATCCCACAATAGTGTGACAAGACACCGCCAGCAGCAGCAGCAATGAAGAAACCATAACGCAGATGCAGAACATTATAGAAGAATTATGTCGTGCCAACAAAACCTAGCAAGACAACGTTTTGCATCTCCAACAACAGCGACACGACGACAATCCACCTGAGGCCGAGGAGATCCTAGATCCCCCCAGCCCCTCCCTAATGAAATTTGGGATGCACATGTGCCAGAAAATTTCAAGCTGACATCCCTCATAGTCATCGACAGAGAGAGCGATCCGCGGGAGCACATCAATGCGTATGTCACCGCCTCGCCAACAATCCCACAATGAAACCAGTAACACAGAAACCATAAGGTTAGCAAGGAGAAAGGGGCGCCCATAGGCGAAGAGTTAGGAAAATTGAAGGGAGGTTTCATTATAGAGATCAAGTATCCGACTTGGTTAGCAAATGTGGCGTTGGTTTGAAAGTCATCCCATAAGTTGTGAATTCATGTAGATTTCATTGATCTAAACCTGACATGTCCTGATGATCTTTATATGTTGCCAAACATCGACAGATTGATAGAAAGATCATCAGGATACAGATAGACCCCTTAGACGCGCCCAAGATGACCTTCGTGTCAAACAACTGTAATTACAACTAGAACGTTATGCCCTTTGGACTGAAGCACGCCGGCGCCACCTACTAGAGATTAATGAACGTCGTAGTTTCCAATCAAATAGGACACACCTTAGAAGTGTACATTGATGACATGGTCGTTAAGACCATGGAAGGAGGAAATCACGGTGGTGGCCTAGACGAGATCCTGAAATCGGTCAGGAGTTACAATCTGTGTGAACCCGCCAAATGTTCTTCCGGGGTTCAGGCAGGAAAGTTCTTGAGATTCGTGATGACTAGAAGGGGAATAAAAGAAAACTCTGACAAGTGTGTGGCCATCATTGATATGAGAGGCCCCACCTCAATGAAAGGTCCAGCAGCTAACAGGGGCGATTGACCGCCTTGTCCAGATTTCTCTCATGTGCATGCGACAAATCCTTCCACTTTTTTGCTACTCTAAAGTAGAGGTTCGAGTGGCCGAGTGATGACTAGAAGGGGAATAAAAGAAAACTCTGACAAGTGTGTGGCCATCATTGATATGAGAGGCCCCACCTCAATGAAAGGTCCAGCAGCTAACAGGGGCGATTGACCGCCTTGTCCAGATTTCTCTCATGTGCATGCGACAAATCCTTCCACTTTTTTGCTACTCTAAAGTAGAGGTTCGAGTGGCCGAGTGAGTGCGAACTATCAAATCTGTCAAATTCTGAATAAGTCTGATCTGGCAGACAGAATGGTGTCTTGGCCAGTTAAGTTGTCAAAGTATGATATCAATTTCTTCCCGAGAGGCAGGATCAAAACTTAGGTTCTGGCCGACATTCTTGACAGAGCTCAGGTCCCTTGTAAGTGAGAAGGTCTCGCATGTCTGGATCTTGTCAGTTGACGGTCCCTCAAACCTTAAGGGCAGTGGCGACGGGATAGTATTGGAAGGCCCAGGCAACATCCTTAAAAAACAATCCTTGAGGTTTGAATTTAGGATCAGCAATAACCAAACTGAGATCGAGGCCCTCATCATCGGAATGAACCTCACCATAGAGATGTGCGCCTCAAATCTCATAGCCCAAAGCGACTCCCAATTAATCGCCAATCAAGTAACATGCGAGTATTAAACGAAGGAGACCCAACTCGTCAAATATCTCTAGAGAGTCCAAGACTAAGCTAAAAAGTTCAAGTTCTTTAAGATAATTTATGTGCCCTAAGAGCAGAACGCTCCAGCAAATCTCTTATCGAAGCTCCCCAGCACCAAGAAGCCAGGTCATAATAAAACAGTAATACAAAAAACTCAACCTACGCCCAGCACAAAAAAGCATTGCCAACGCCCAAATCTGGATAACCCCAATAGTTCACTATTTGCCAACGCAGGAGCTTCCTTAAGAGAAACCGAAACACAGAGGATCAGAAGATTAGCTGCGAAATATACCATGGTAGGAGAAAAGTTGTACGAGATGGGAAGAGACTCCCCAATGCTGAGATGTTAGGTCGAGGATGAGACCGCCTTGGTTCTTACTGAGGTCCACAAAGAGGTATGCAGAAGTCACATTGGTGAGCAAGCACTTGCCCACAAGCAACTGAGGGTTGGTTATTATTGGCCGACCCTGATAAAAGACAGTGTTGACTTAGACAAAATATGTGACAAATACCAAAGGCATTCCAACCTCCTCCACACGTCAGCCGAGATTCTCCATTTCGTCACGTCCCCTTGGCTCTTTTACCAGTGAGGCGTGGATATCCTGCGTCCTTTCCCCATAGCGTTGGGTTTGCTGAAGTTTTTGATCGGAGGTGGAACACTTCTAAAAATGGACAGAGGCTGAAATCTCGTCCAAAATCACAAGGGTGTTTCGTTTCTACTAGAAGTGACTCATTTGCATGTTCGGTTTGCCAAGGAGTATTGTCTCAGATAATTAAACCCAGTTTGCCAGCTCTATCGTGGTAGAATTCTGTCATCAACTAGGAATTCAGACAAAGTTCGTTTCAGTCGTCCACCGGCAGGCGAATGGAGAGGCAGAATCAGCCAACTAGGTGATCATGTGTAGGATAAAGAAGTTAGATGACGCCAAGGGTATATGGGTCGAACAACTGCACGAGGTATATTTCTTCTCTTTAATTTCGTTTGATCTAACATTTTTTTGCTTAAGGTGTGCGGTCATATTTAATATATTGTCAACAAAGGTTAAGTGCTCATATCATACAATGTCCCACTCAACCACTGAGGAAACGTCATTTCAAGATGGTTTATGACACAGACACCAAGTTGCCAATGGTGATTGATACGCCCACATGGTGTCGTGAGTAGTTAAATGAGAACTATTAGAGTATTTGCTCAAAATTCTCAATATAGTTGATGCACTTGCATCAATTGGTGATCCAATTCCTAGTTCACATCAACTGATGTCGTTCTAGAAGGTTTACCTTTTGAATTTGCACCAATCTGCCCAGCTCTATGATAGAAACCAACTGATATATAAAAGAAAATAGGGAAAGCCCCTTTGAATTACACAACAGTACCGCAGAACTTCGAGGGTCTGCACCTCCCAATGCCAAAATGGCCTCTTTTCCTATCCAATTCCAAGATGATCAACTCCCTCAATGTCTTCCCCTATTTATTCTAAATCTAAACACTCTTAATTAATAATATAATAATTCTAATAATTACCCACTAACTCTCCTAATAATTTAATATCAGTTACAAAACTCAAGAGTCTAACACTCTAGTCCCAAGACTGCTCCCAAGGTTTAGGGTTTAGGGTTTAGGGTTACTTGAGGGTGCTGTTGGAACTGATGGACGATATGAGTTTCTTTTATCAACCTGTCCAACTCTAGTCCCAAGACTGCTCCCAATCTTTTGTTCTAGCTCATTGTTTCCTAGTGTTGATTCTACATTTGTTAGTACTAGTCCTACCACTATGTGGCATTTCAGGTTAGGACATCCCAATATGCACGCCCTCAAACTTGTACTACAAAGTTGTAATGTTATTTCAGGTTAGGACATCCCAATATGCATGCTACTACAAAGTTGTAATGCTTCATTCAATAATAAAGATTGTGCTTCCTTTTGTTTAGCTTGTTGTATGGACAAACCCCATAGAATTCCATCCTCACCCTCACACACAACACACTCCAAACCATTGGAATTAATTTATGGTGATCTATGGGGACCATATCCTAATGCATCTACCTTAGGCTTCAAATACTATATGTCCTTTTGTCGATGCTTACACTAAGTTCACCTGGATTTACTTTCTTAAAAGTAAACCTGATGCCCTATCTATCTTCAAACAATTTAAGATTATGGCTGAATTACAACATGGTTGCCTATTAAAGCCTTTCAATCTGACAGAGGAGGGGAATTTCGACCATTTAACAAGTATCTGTCTGAACTAGGAATTTTGCAGAGTTATTTGCCCTCACAACACATCATCAAAATGGTGTGATAGAAAGAAAACATAGACACAGGTCTCATTCTACTGAGCCAAGCCTCTCTGCCTCTCACTTATTGGGACTTTGCTTTCTCTATTGTTGTTTACCTCATTAACAGACTTCCCTCTGCATCCATCAATTTTCAAATCCCTTATTCCCTCTTGTTCAACCTCAGGCCTGACTAAGCATTTCTCAAAGTGTTTGGGTGTGCATGATTTCCTCTGTTAAGGCCATACACCAGTCATAAACTTGATTTTAGGTCTCAAGAGGTTACTCCACATCTAACAAAGGATATAGGTGCCTAGCCCCTAATGGGCTTTATATTTCCAGAGATGTGTTGTTTAATGAGTCAAGATTTTCTTATGTTGAACTGTTTCTATCTCCCACTCCAACTGTCACACATACCTCCTCATTTGATGTCTCTCTTTCTCCTCTACCATGTTTCCTTCATTCTCATTCAGATTCCACTCCTAGGCCATCCTCTATATCTACTCAGAACGTTTCTTCAAACCCAACTGCAGGAGCTAACAATCCCTATGAGTCCTCTAATCATGCCAGAATATCCACCACTGCACATACTGAAAGTCAAAGTACTTCCACAACTTCTTCTCCTTCAAAGGATGTTACTTCTTCCCCGGCCTCTCTCTCTCTGTTTCTCCTGGTTCAGGTTCCACTCAGCATATGTCTCATGCTGAGTCTTATAGCTCAACTAATTCAGAGTCCACTGCTCATGTTGTTATTCCTCCTAAGGTTGTTCCAGTTGATGCTAGACCAGCCAGTAGTAATGCTTTGCAGACTAGAGTCAAATCTGGCTTTTCCCAACCTAGACTAGAACCTAAACTTTTGCTTACCCTCTTTGATCCTAAGACAGTTATGCATGCTCTTGCTGACTTGCAGTGGAAGGCAGCCATGCAAGCAAAGTATATGCATGCTCTTGCTGACTTGCAGTGGAAGGCAGCCATGCAAGCAAAGTATATGCTCTCATGATCAACAATACATGGACTTTACTTCCTCTTCCTCCTCAAAGGCATACTATTGGCAACAAATGGATTTCCAGGATAAAAGAAAATCCTTATGGCACAGTTAACAGATACAAGACTAGACTTGTAGCTAAGGGATTTCACCAAAGAGAAGGGTTTGACTTCAATGAGACATTATCTCCTATAGTAAAGCCTATTACCATTAGGATCATTCTATCTATTGCACTCACCTACAATTGGTCCATTCAGCAGCTTGATGTGAACAATGCATTCCTAAATGGTTTATTAGATGAGGAAGTCTACATGGTTCAGCCAAAGGGTTTTGAAAGCTCAAATTTTGATCTGGTGAGCAAACTAAACAAGTTTATGTATGGTCTTAAGCAGGCTCCAAGGCAGTGGTTTGAGAGGTTACAAGTTGCCTTAGTTCGGCTTCAATTCAAGCCAAGCAAGTGTGATCCACCTCTTTTCATCCAATTCTCTCAAGGGCACACAATATAGCTTCTGGTTTATGTTAATGACATCATCATCACTGGAAGCTCCACTGCCCTTGTACAGTCTTATTATCTCTAAGCTGAATGTAGATTTCTCACTTAAACACTTAGGTGAGTTCAACTACTTTCTTAGTATTGAAGTTAAAAAGGGTGCCTCTCAATCTCTTGTGCTAACTCAGACCAAGTACATCAAAGATCTTTTATTAAAAACCAACATGCTTGACTGCACTTCTGTCAACACACCTATGCAATCTACATGTAAACTAACTAAAGTTGGTGTAGGTGTACTTACATTTGTCAGTTCTATGTGTATAGGTCGTCTACCTACTATAGCAAATCACCTTGTTACTCTATAAATAACAAGGTGACATCACTCATTGTAACAAACTTCTGAAAATATGAGGATTTTGTTATATGAAATCAGAGATTGAACTTACATCTTGCTTAGTTTCTAACAAGAACAAGAATGAAGCCAGACTGAGAGTGACTTCAAACATTATCGATGAAGCCAGAGAGATCGTCTATACTCACGAGTTTGTAGCAAAGCAAAGAGTCGTCATATGATACAACTCCAATGTAATCCCAAGGGGAGATTAAGGAAGGCAATCTTGTACTTAAACAGATTGTGGTGCCTGCTCGAATTAGGAAGTTGTTGCCCAACTGGGAGTGAACATATCGCATACGTCAGAAGTTCCCAAATGGTGCTTACAAGCTTGAAGAATTGGATGAACAACTCACCCCCAGAACCTGGTACTCAGTAAACCTGAGATATTACTAGAGTTAATTGTTATGTTTTTGTCGATTGAATAAGGCAATGAGGTTTATCCTGCCAATGTTCGAACTATCAGCACTAATTTTTTAATGAGAAACGTTTATCATTGAAGGATTCTTGCACGCTTATCAGGCATATGATCCTCGTCGTCTTATCAAACATATGAATGTTGGATTTTCATTGAAGGATCTTTGCCACTTTATCGTGCATATGAATGTTGGACCTTCACTGAAGGATCCTTGTCGTCATATCAGGCACATAAATGCAGGACCTTGATTGAAGGATCCTCACCAAAGTAAATTCGACTAGCCCCAAGCAATACTTGAGGGACTCGCCCCAAACATCGCTTGAGGAACTCGTCCCCCAATCAACACTAGAGGGACTCGCCCCAAGAATCGCTTAAGGGACTCGCCCCAAGAGGAAAATTTATTCAATCAGGGCAACATGAAAGAAAGACACCTCGAAAGTAATTGAAATAACAAAGGAAGAAATCATAATAACATAAGTCAAATCGCCACAAAATCTTAATGTTTTCATTAATAAACCCAGAAGGGTGTGGTTACAAAAGAGGCCCGTGCATGACACAATTGTTTGCTTCTCTTCGAAGAAGAGGCGTTCTCTCCTCCCACTAGGAGGGTCACCTTCTAATACACTGGATCTTCCTCATCCACTAGATGGCCATCCTTAACAACCTTGAAAAGGTCAAGTTTGCTAAGATCTAGGTCAGGATAGAGGCAAGCCACCTGGGCTTTCGCTTTTTCAAATGCTCTGTCCTCTGAGGCAACGATGTCATTCTGGGCGTCAGCCAAGTCTTCTTCCAGCATGTTCTTGAGGAAAGCCTCTGCCTTCGCAGACTCCTTCATCGTTGTCAGCTCCGTTCTCACACAGACGAGCTCTTCCTTAAGCTTTTTAGCCTTTTTATTTTTATTTTTCTTAGATTCCTTCAGTCGGTCACGCTCTTCAATGAGGGACTTCAGGGAATTATGAGCCTCAGTCGCCACCTCTCGCCGAGTGTTCAATTGAACTTTCAGATCAGCTACCAGCTTGTCAGACTGACAATGGGCCTCAAACATCGCGCGTTCTATCAGGAACCCCCTTAACATATGCGTCTCCAGTGCATTCGACATTTGCCTGGCTCCCATATGAGCCGCCATGTGATGATCATTAGGGAAGTCAATAGAGAAATCCAAGCGCGCTTGCAGAAAACTCCTGGCGTCAAAATCATTGTCCCAGAGGGACTGTACCTTATTCCCAAAGGGAGCAAAGGAGGATTTCCTCTTCTTAGGCATTCCATCCAGATCGACAATTTCCAGTTGTGCATCTAAATCGATGGTGGGGGTGGGTTGCACTTCAATAGAGGGGTGGCTTTGAGAAGTAGAGTCTGCCTGTCTAGCCATGGCAGGAATCACGATCTTTAAAGGGCGAGTGGAGATAATGGTTCCTCTATCGCCCATTTTCCTTTTTCCTTTTTCGAATGGGCTGCCAAGATGGGTGTAAGGATCGCCAGACCATCTCTCACCTCGAGCAACTTTTTGCTTGGCATGAAGGGCCTTTTTTTGTTCGATAGTCAATGGCGCCATATGTCCTACAAAGAGAAAGAAAGATATTAGCCAAAAACAATATGTTTGTAAACGCCCTAATAATGAAGCATAACCCTATTAATATGAAGAAAATTGCCTAGGCCATGTAGGTCATCATTGCTCTAACATAGGTGTGCGCCTGCAATACAATTGGAAAGCAAAAACATCCACGGTGATATGTTTGCTAGTATATGATCAACGGTTCACAAAGATCACGCCTTCCCAAGACAAGAGCCAGCGTACCTAAGCATTAAATGTTGCACGTGCCCCAAGCAACACTTGAGGGACTCTCCCCAAGCAACGTTTGAGGGACTCGTCTAATGCGGTTCTCAAAGGATTCATATCACTAAAAACACTGCTCATTTTAAGTTAATCACTTCGCCCTACACATATCTCGTGCTTGAGGGACTGTGGACTGGGATAATTTTATTAGGCAAAGGAAAGCCCATGGTAAAGCAGGCCAAATGAAGTGTGGGAACTCTGAGCGGGAGCACTCCAGGTCGCTCAGCCCGAACTAAGGTCCATATTTTACCCATTTTATCACACTTGGCCTATGAAATGTCCAAGACATAACGGTTTTTAAGGATGGCAGTCAAAGGGTAAAATCGTCCCTCCAAGATTTGAGGAACCGGTCTTCCCTTACTCCCACATATTTGTGGGGATGATAGGGAAAATTGTTTCTCTTCTTGCCCGATCCAAATAACCCTTAATAAATACTCCAACCGCAGAGCTTAGAAATGGATTGACTAATTCCATTAAACCCTAACTAACATATAGAGTCTCTTTCTATCAAACATGTGTGCAAACTCTCCCTTTACTGTATTTCACAAGTACACATACCTTCTAGGAATCAGTTGGCAAAAGTGTTAACAGAGGTTTACTTGCAAGATTGGGATGATTGATATTCATTCACTATTAGGCCCATCAATCTCCTGGGCATCAGCAAAAACTCCTTGTAGTTTGTTTTTGGCAAGGGCCCCTTCATGGGCAAACTCCTTCAAAGATTCAATTTCGGCCTTTGCTTGGTCAAACTCATCGCTTAAGCTTCATCCTTCTTTTTACTCTCCTCTCTCAACTTGCACATAAAGCGCTTCGCTTTATCCCGGCTCTCATTACCAATGTCAGCAGGATTTGGGCCTAGTTAAGTTTCTCTTTCAAAGTGTTTAACTGAGTTTTGAGACCCACCACAGATTTATTGGTCCGGTTGTAGGTGCCAAACATTACCCACTCTAGTAGGTGGACCGATTGTAGGTGCCAAACATTACCCACTCTAATAGGAGCCTCCTCAGAAGATAGGTTTCCACCAAGTGGATCGAGGCAGAGGCGGTGTCCAGAATCACATCAGAGAGAGTTTGGCATTTCTACAGGAAGCGAATTATGCTGATTTGCTTGCCAAGAAGTATCATCTCAGATAACAAACACAACTCACCAGCTCAACAGTGATGGAGTTTTACCACCCCTTGGAATCCAGACAAAGATTGTAAGTAGTCCACCCATAAACCAACGGATAGGCGGAATCAACCAACAAAATGATCTTTCGTGGAATAAAGAAAAAGTTGGACAAAGCCAAGGGATTATAGGCAGGACAAGTAGATGAGGTAAAAAGGTTTGGGGTTGTATCATACGACGCCCCATTCGACCACGAAGGAAATGGCATTGAAGATGATTTATGGCACAGATGTTATGTTGCCAGTTGAGATTGACACGCCCACATGGCGGGTGAGCATTTCACTGAAGAATGTAAGACACGCTCATAGGCATTCATATTTTTTATATGCACTACCAAGTATCTAACCACCCTATGCCAACTTAATCGTATTTTCATATGTAAAGAGAACGAAACAAGGCTTAAGTGTGTGGTTGACCTGCTCGACGAAGATAGGGAGATCGCCCACATCCATGAGTTTGCAATCAGGCAAAGAGTTACCATGAGGTACAATTCCAAAGTAGTCCCAAAGGACATGAAGAAGGGTGACCTTATGCTTAGACAGAAGGTGGCCCCTCCTCGGATTAGAAAATTGCTCCCCAATTAGGAAGATCCATTCAGACTGCACCAAAAGTTACCACATGGCACGTATAAGATGGAAGAGTTGGATGGAAGACTTGTTTCCAAAACTTGGAACTAAGTGAACATGAGATATTATTATAGTTTATGTCTTATTATTTCTTGTTAGTCAAATAAGGTGGTGGTGACATTTATTCCGCTAATGTATGAATTTTCTCCTCGAGTAGACGACCGCGTCTATAAATACACAACTAGGAAGCTGGGTAGATTCATTCACTCTTTCACATATCAAAACCTAAAACCCTCCTGTGCTCAACAACGGAAGTAGTGTAGTATCTATTGTACTCAAAGCGAGTACAAAATGGAATAATGAAAGAGAAAGTAGTGTAGTATCTATTGTACTCAACGCGAGTACAAAATGGAATAATGGAAGAGAAAAAAGAAATACCACGAGTATGGAACGTGAACCCGGTATGGGTACTTCATTATTTTAGAAGTACCTACATTTCAGAGATGAAGTGAGATAGCAAAATCCCCCTCCCACAAGGAATACGACCATTCCACCCAGCAAGGTCAAATATATCAAAATAAAACAATTTCAAAGAGAAGCAAGGTTGCAAAATTTAATGAATACAAATCAAAGACAGTTCCTCACCTTTTTTTCCAAGACAGCGCATTTCCCAAAGTGACATCACATATTCAAAGATAGGTTTCAAGGAAGGCCAAAAATTATTCTGAATGTCGAGGACTTCGAAAACAGTCTGCAGGCCAGATTTGGTAGGAAAACTGTTTTCCAGTTCGGGTACATGACTCTCACCCAGTAATACCTGTTCCAATAGAACCCCGATCAGAAGCCAAAAACTATAAACAAGAAAAGTAGCTCTGATTTATTATTCATGTATACCAACCGGCAGAAGAATTTACCTTGATTACTGCAGTTGCAGAAGATGATATAGATCGAAGATTATAGCTGCAACAAAATGTATTTAAATCAACTTGGCAAAATGGAGAGCCTATAGAATACTAAACAGCTAAGAAAGGTATGAGCAACAAACCCCCCCTCAAGAATAACAAGCATTTTTCCACCAGATAGGGCATTCAACATGTGTGTCATCTGTGCGTAGCCAGAGGGAGTAATCTGCATCATTGATGAAAGTCTCAATGTAAGACCCAATAGTATGCTGATTTATTATTGACAAATTAGGTTGTTTCAATTTAAGTGTAGTGAATTTTTTAATCCTCAATAAAACTAAGGTTGCTGTTGTTCAAGAAAAATCAAACTGCAGATTAAATTCTTTATATAGTGGAATGATGTAATTTATTGCTTAGTACTGCTAACAATTGTATTTCAATAAAGTTATTCACAAAAAGGCCAACACAAAGATAAAGATCAAGTTAAAATTCTTACATCACAACCTCCTAGGGGATCACCTCTTGCAGCATCAAATCCTGCTGATATTATGGTAAAATCTGGAGCAAATTCAGAAGCTGAAAAGGAATGTCATTCAATATCAATGTTTCAAGCAGAGAATAGTTGCCTTTTTAAATAGAAAGGCGCACAACACTCGCGATCTTGACATAAATAGAATAACAGATAAAGAATTTTCTATCCAAGAACTTTGAGAGTCTTGGTCTCTCCCCTCCAAGAATTAGAGTCTTGGTCTCTCCCTTCCAAATAACCTCTTCTAAATTTTCAGATAACCCATCTAACCTACTGTATCATCCTTTTATTCACACACCCCAAATAACTACTCAATAACTGATACTAAATGTTAATATTAAAAACACTAGCTACTGATAAAAAAGGTAACTGTCTGATAGAATAGAACAACCACATTCAGTTTTGGTTCCTTGTAATTCTTAAGGTTTAACAAACTTGAACTTGGGAGTTTGGAGAGGAGGAGAATGGAGGGTTTCAAAAAACAATTTTTTTTTAAATATAGAGAAGTCTTTGACATTTTTTGAAAAAATAATCTTGTTTAGAAAGATAAAATAGTGCTTATCATTAATATATTATAAATTTTTGGAATACTATATTACAACATAAATTATATTTGAAAAATTTGTCTAAGCCCTCCAAAAACCCTCCTCCAATATAATTTTTTAGTTCCCCAAATTAGGGGGATTTTGGTTTTTGAATAAAACAAATTCCCCAAAAAACCCTCACGACCTAAATCCTTCTATTTTTTTCACTCAATCCTACCCTTTTTCAAAACCCTCCCTTCCCCTCCAAACTCCCAAACAAAACCCAAAGGCTACGACTAGGAATAAAATAAAATAAACCTCGGTAGGTCACAATAAATACTAACCTATAGGAAGTACAACATGCTGAAATGCAAAATTGTAATCATTATCACTAACACCACCTCGACTCCATGGAATATTCACACAGTATCCTTCTGCACCCATGTAACCAACCTGAAAAGGCAAAGATGAACTCATGATTATTCTCAGTTCTCAGAATCTAAACCTGTTAGACAGCACTCCTTCTGCACCCAAGTTAGCAGTGCTGCAACCAATTTAACCCAAAACCCCATGGCAATAACAACCAAAACATTATCTGGACATGTACATATCTTCCAGCAGTTTACACATAATACTGAACTCTATTGGACCAATTCCTATCTACGAAACTCCTAAATTGTATCTACAGGACAAAGTTAAAGCATAACCCAAGCCCTCCATGTCCAGATAACCCATGCTAAATTCCTGGATGAAATATTTATCTCTACATGTTTTAGTTTCTTTAAAAAATCACTCCGTAAAAAACATTTCCACTAATACCAGACCAAAATTTGTCTGCAATCAAATACCTCATGAGCACCTCCAGTACCAGGATAAAATGTTCCGTCCTCGTGTCTATGCAATGAAATATACAAGACCTACAGTATTGATAATACTCATAAGCATCATTAGAATGATGAGAAAGTGGCATAGCTCATAAAAAAACCATAGTTAAACTAATTCATAAAAAAATAAAAAATAATAAACACCAATATGAAAAACATTAAATAACAGGTCAAAGATTAGTACAATGTAAATTAAAGGTAAAAGCAAGGAGAGCAAAATTATAATTAAATCCAGCTCACTGATTTGTTTTTCTCAAATATTTCCTGTGTGCCATTTCCGTGATGAACATCCTGCAAAGATCAAGAAGCACAATAAACTAATACTTAAATAACATAGTGAATGTCTTAGTCAACACTGGCTTCAGGAAAATTGCATAATTACAGAGATAGATGAGTAAAGACATTACCCAATCTAAAATTAGAACTTTCCTAGCCCCTGCAGCCTGAGCTGCCAATGCTGCCACTGCAGCATTATTGTGAAGACAAAAGCCCATCACATCTTTTACACCGGCATGATGACCAGGAGGTCTAACCTGATTTCAGTTAGGAACATTAATTAACTACAGTAAACCTTAAATTGATCAGATTTTAGTGATAATTATCAATAGCAACTAAATGATTAGTACCAAAGCAAATCCATTTTTGACACGCCCAGAAACAATTGCTGATGCCAGATCAGCACATAACCCAGCTGCAAGCCTAGCAGCACATGCTGAATGCTTGTTGGCGTATGTGTCGGAAGTGAAATAACTGAAATCATATGGGGGTCATTGATCATGATAAAGATATATTGCCAATGTAAAGCAAGAGTATGGAAATCTTAAAACTGAAGCATTTAATGAAATCCAGTATAGAGGACCAGCGATATTACAAACTGTATTAAAAACAACACATCTATACAAATGAGGAAAATATTTATTAGAGAGAAAGACAGCTCACAAGAAAGAAATGGATTAACACACCTAGACATTAACTTGCTCGTAACTTCCACAGATTCAATATGCTCCGAAGAATGAACCTTCAATTCAAATATCTTAAATGGTTAGAATTGTGTGATGATCATTAATCCAACAGTTACCTTTGAGATATATGGTTAAAGAAAGGAAGAGGAGAAAAAGGCAGAAATTGAAAAGTAGTTAAAACAAACGCTGTCCTACCAGCACAATCACTGAATGACAAGATGCAGCCGACAAAAATTTATTCTATAGATATTTTTGAACTGGAACTGGATTTACAACTGATACTAAAACGGTGATTACATCGTGTTTAATAAAAGAAGGGTGTGATCCATACTTCATATCATATTTAAATTAAATAAATAAAAAAGCCAGTTTTTCCTCGAAAACAATGAGCAGTATATATCATTAGCAAGTATGTCCAGCCATTGACCTACATTTGTTTGGGGATCTCCTATTAAAAAATACATGAAATAGGTGTCAATTACCATCATAAGTTCTTCTTGAGTGATTTCTCTAGCAGGAATTGGATAGCATCTCCCTGGAAATATACCTGCATGACTCAAATTTGACAAATTAATGCACTTGATCAATATTACTTTATCAAAGACAAACGAAAATTGGAAGGAAATCAGTAGTAGGGCTAAGTGGTAAATTTTGATAGCCACAAAAAATGAATAATAATAATAATAATAATAATAGCAATTATTTGGATAGATAAATACCAGCTCTCGTAAGACTAGCAACAATTGCTCGAAGTCGATCTGGCCTTTCAGGGTGTGGATGCGATTTCTTTTCAACCTACTCAAACCAACAACCGCCAGAAAATATATTATCACATAAACATATGTGAAATTCCTAGCAAAGAAAAACACAGAGCATCATAGTGCATGCATGTGATGCATCAAAATTCAATGCTATGTGGCGAAACTGTAGTAGTGTGTATCGTAGACCATGGACCAAGCAAACAAGTTTTTTCTGATTTAGAAAAAGACGAAGAATAAAAGGAACAAAGTGGAATAACAGATGGTATCCATGCACAGGTTATGAGAAGACCCTGGTCGATGGCAAGTCAAAAGCTATAATATAAGTAAATAACTTTGAAACACTCGCAGAAACATGTCAGAATGATTAAAATTAACATCAAAACTGGTATGATGTTGAAACACTGAAAAACTTACCACAAAACAATTCACATACAAATTTAAAAGATCGTACAAAACATGCTCCTTTGACTCTTTGAGTTTGTTTAAAATAGAAATTAGTTGATAGTATTAAAAAAGAGTAAAGTTAATATTGACAACTAGCTAAAAATATGAACTAACTAGAATTACATTCTTCAATTATGGAATCAGATACTCATAAAAGAAAATCCCTACTTTGATATATCATCAACTGAAATAACTCTGCCCACAAATGCACTAGTGTATAATATTACTACTACAGGGTGGGAGAGTACTGAATGTTCTTCTTTTCCAGTTCAACATTTTCAAAGAATACAAAACAAAGACATGAAAATGAAAATACTGGTATTTCATTGAAAATAAAGAAATTATTCGTGATTGGATATTGATCAAAATGCCAATGTTTATATATGCTGATATGCTAGTAAGAAGGCATTGCATTATAAGGGGGGCAAAAGTGAATCGACAAAACAGCAAAACCATACTTCTGCATGTAACAACATTCTTTCATCAAAACCAATTGCCGTAGAACTGTTTGCAGCTGATTCCTGGGAGTCAAAATCTACAAAGATAAGGGTAAAACTGAAATAAATTTGGAGTTTAATACCATGCTGAGGCAAAATCCAGGTACAACCATATGAGAATGACTATCTTTAGTAAGAATAAACATAAGGATATAGACAAAAGTGACATTGATACTAGCCAGTATGAATTTCTTTTAGTTAGCTCCATACAGATTTCTATACAAGCTAAAGAGGGAAAAAACACTGAGCTACAGAAATGACACCTCTGTGCACTGTGCATTTTGATGCATTGTAATTTTCTTGAATTAATGTTTCCTGTGATACTAAAAAAAGGCCACATGAGTCTATATTCTATATACAGTTGCTGCTTTGCATTATCTCCATTGTGTCTTTCAGCTTCTTTTATTAATACTGCCTTAAACAGCTAGGATCCTAGGGTCAAGCGGAAATATGGGCTTCAATATGCTTTTAATTAGGATTTCTTCCAATATAAAGGTTTTCTTTTAATATAAGGAATTAGATCAGAGATTTCTTTATAAACAAGTGCCTTAGTTCTACAAGGAAATCAGTCTTTTGAAAGTTGAGTACCAAATTTCTTTGTCTGTTCTTTTCTCTCCTAAGTTAACTTGATGATAAATTTTAATGAATCGACATATAAGTTTAATAATTTTAAAAAAATATAGATAACGAACATTCTATCATTGACTCTGACAGCTTAAATTTAACAGTCATAATAAAGGCTGCCAATAGATGAACTTGGAAGGCAGTTTGACAAGATTCCTATAAAATTATTTTTATTACAGAAACATGGTCCGGAATACCCTATTGACTATAACTATGAGAGAATCATTAGCAAGATTGCATATTCACCTCTCATTGCTTTTATACTTGGTTGGATCTCATTCAGACCTCCATCTTGTGCAAAGGGCGATGCAAAATGCCCAAGGCTTAGGATTTTAGAATCTTTATGCTCCCCACATTCCTGTACGTGAAGATATCGTTGAATTATTATTCAAAAAAATTGAAGAACGATCCGTAATAATGATAAGAGATGATTAATACCACCAAATCTAGTTCACACCCATATATCATGATTGATAACTCTCCATAAAAGAATAAGATTTCCTATAAAACTTATTTAAGAAAAAATATAGCATACAATGTGGAAAAGGTAAATTACAAACATACTTCGCAGCAGATATCATTGTCTAGGTTATCCATAGTACAGTTTTTACAGAACCACTTGATGACTTCAACAGACTTCTCCACCGGACACGGCTCCCAATCAGTATCCTCCTCATCGTCCTCCTCAAACAGCTCTTTGTTTTCATACATGTCCTTAAAAGTTAGTTCCTTCTGCATCTGCACCCTAACCCTTTTCTGCAACCAAGCAAACAACAATGTCAGTGGTTTTATAAAATACTAGTCCGCGACTGCTATTGCCGCAACAACCCCGAGGGGTTCGACGTTTAAACAACCACAGTCACAACCAAACCAACTGCCATCGACAACAATTTATCATAATATCAAATATCCCCGTGCAAATTAAACTTTGTAATTTGTAATTTAAAGCTTATACATACAGCATTAGGCTGTGCCTCGCTGGCATCGGAACGCGAAAGCGAGCTCTCGCCTCTTCCATTAGACACTTCAGCAGCTTGCTTGTGAAGACTGTTATCAGCATCCATTTCTAATACTCCGGTAACCATGAAAATAGTCCAAAAAAAACCCTAGAAATTTGAAGAAATTCGTCAATGTGAATCAAAATTAACGCATACAACAGTTCAAATTCATTAGATAGATAGAAGAAAGTGAGAGGGTTACCCGTTAACGGTAAGGGCGTCGGAGAGAGATTCCGGAGTGCGTTGTGGCGGGTTTAGAGCTGCCTGCCACAAAACACCGTTTTTTATGGTTTTTAAAAAGTTGGGGTTTTGTTTTGTTTTTTTTTTTCGATATGCGTAAACGGGATCGAAAAGTAAGACTCTTTATTTATAGTACATTACAGCCGTCAAAATTGATTTATATGGGCCTGTCAGCTTGTACTTTAAATTTAGAATTTATAACTACTACCTACACCCCCAACTTCTATCTCACACACCCACTATAATATCTTCATAGTTAAAAATTACAATCTTCATACTCACAATCTAATTTTTTAGATTTTTTTTTAAAACTTAGATTTTATCAAGATTTATAGTTTATATTACATATTTACAAATCAGTGATGTTTTTCATTAAATAAATGTATTTATACAAAAAAAATATATAACATTTAAAAAAAACATGCAATTTTATTGGATTTTTGAAACTTTTTAGACTAGATTTATAGTTTTATATTGAAAATTTAGAAATATTTGATATAATAAAAAAATTTGCTTTCATTTTTATGGACAATTTATAGATATTTGATATGGACAATATCTGTTTTAGTGTCAATTTTGAAAGTATCAGTAAAAATGCATATAATCATATCGGGAATTTTTTTAAAAACCACTAAAAATACATATTGTCCATACCGAATATTTAAAATTGTCGTTATATATAGAGGTGTGATTTGATATTTTTAAAAATCTATAACGTCCAGATTTTTTTATGTCTTTTTTTCTACACTAAGGATAAGAGGAAGGCATGGCAAGATCATACCTAGATTGAGCGAGAGAGTGGTTGCATAAAGCTCTTATAAAGGCGACGAATATGGCGAT
Source organism: Lathyrus oleraceus (assembly GCF_024323335.1). Taxonomy (NCBI): domain Eukaryota; kingdom Viridiplantae; phylum Streptophyta; class Magnoliopsida; order Fabales; family Fabaceae; genus Lathyrus; species Lathyrus oleraceus. Next base: position 97,484,214 of record NC_066582.1, on the reverse strand, counting down.
AACAATCATCTACAGACTATAGTAGGTAGATTAGTCCTCATCCGTTCTCACCATAAGATGATTGAGCACTCTCGCGAATTACGTACTCTCAAGCGCATATGAGGTAGAGTTTGACGTGACAAAGATTATGATGTTGAGCCAAATGTTGTCGTTGTTGATGATGTTGATATAGAGGTGAGATTTCGGGATGATACGGAGGTTCCTGCTTAGACAAATATAGAGGTTCATGTTTTAGCTTATACATAGGTGTCAACTCAAACTGATACAAAGGTGTATGTTCAGCCTAACACGAATGGGTTAGGGGTTCCTTTGAGGGACTTCTGACGTCACCTTACTCTCTGGGTTGTCAATCATGTGGCATTTAGATTATGCCGGTGGTAGGGTATAAACATTTTAATTTAAGTTGTTTTTTATTTATTAATGGTTAATTGAATGTAACTCATTACTTATGCTTTATTTGTTACAAGATTGTGCTTCATTGAAGGTCCTCACTCATTGGTTGAAGTTTAAGAAAATATTTGAAATGTGTATGCCTGATCACATCAGGGCGATTGTCGTTGATGATGGCATGTTGTCGTTGGTGGACTATTCATTCATCGTGCTTGACGTTCCCCTTATTGTATACTTTTGTGAAGCAATATAATAAATTGACATTTGTCTTGCATCTTCCATTTAATAAGATGATGGTTGCTCTATATGATGTATTCATCCTTTTTCATCTCTTCCTTACTGGTAATTTCTTCACTCATACGTTGATGAACTAGAAGAATGCATGTATGGATACCAAAACATACATAAATGTTACATGGGGGGTGATATTTGAGGAGTTTAGGGCTAACAAAGGTGCTCCTTTTCGTCTTTTTTTGCTTTAGGATATGTGTCAGTCACTGGTGGAGCATTATATGTAGGGGTTTTCGCGGTGCGGTTTGGATGGTTTTGACGCAAAAAGTCATCCAAACCGCAAGAGAAAAAAACATACGGTTTGGTTTGGTTCGGTTGGCTTTTAGAACTAAACCAAACCAAACTAATGCGGTTTGGTTCGGTTGGTTAGGTTTTTTATAAAAAAATTATTGAGCCATAAATACACATATAGATGACAACATAACTTTATATTTAGTCATTCATACACTACCAAGTAACAATAAAACTCATCATATTTGCACAACAAATTCCCATTTAATAGGTAAAATTCAGGTTAGACAAAAGTGGAATAATAAACATAAAACAATAACATAAACACAATATAAAAAATATTATAATGAAAAAATAGAGGAGATAGGAGACTACTGAAGATGAAAAATAAAGAACAAAATAGAGGAAATATTAGACAAGAAGATGTGCGGTAAAAACAAATTTGGAAGAGAGAATTGTTGCATAAAAATGAGAGGGTGGAAAAGAAAGAATGTAAGCGAGTAGATATTAGAGAAGATGCAAGATGTATTTAGCGTAGAAGACGTGATATTCCTATGAGTGATTTGAGAACACTGAAACAGAAACCATGAGTGTGAGGAAGAGAAAATCACTTGTAATCGTAAGGCTAAGGCATAATAGGTTTAGGTTTGGTTTGGATGTGAGTTAAGTGAAATAGGTTGTAACATAATGCAGTTTGATTCGGTTGGGTTCAGTTTGGAAAATATAAACTGCAAACCGAACCGAACCATGTGGTTTTGTTAAAAGATGACCCAAACACATCCGAACCAAATGCGGTTTTAGTTTGGTTTGGTTTGGTTTGCGGTTTTCTATTGGGTGAGTTTGGTTTTGAACACCCCTAATTATATGTATGAGGTGGTCGCTAAGTTATATATGTCGCATCTTGTAAGATGTATTATCTTAACAAATAAGTCTCGTGTATACATCGATGCCAAATACATATCATTATTTGTTGACTTTGAGCATCTCAATTGAGTATGAGGTTGTGCTACATTGAAAATATTATCGATTGCCTTTTGAGAGGCAAATGCCTTTGAGACGAGACAACTTTTCGGTTATATGAGTCTATTTCATGTATGAATATCTATTATGTTTTATATATTTTCTCCTTGTCACAATTATAAGAAAAAATAACTACTTTCACGTTGATTAAGAAAGTTAGTTAAATGTAATTAATTTTCTAACTTTCATGTATAATCAAGGTATATCCTTAGTTATATTTAATGACTATATTCTGTCGTGGAACCATAATTGGAGAAGTTTACAGAAGCTACGATGAAACGAAGCTTCATAGGTGATTTTATGATGTGGTGTTACTAATTAGAGGTTATGATCATGATGTTTCTTGAACTAGAATCGTTGATCTTGACTCAACGTCACTGATTGATGTCGATCTTAAATCGGCGTTGCTAATCTCTGACACGAAGGTTCAGATGAATAATACATGCATAGTTAGCACTTCAACACTCATGTCAGCTTAGGGTTTGAGAAAACTATAATTTTGTAATAAGAGTGAAGATTAAAGATTATGTACCTGAAAATCCTTTGTTAAGGTATTTATACCTTGGGCTTGGTAGCGGGGGTTGAATAAGTGAGCCTCGTGTTATTGGGTCTTTAGAAGGCACAGAGTAGTGAGGCCTTGGGCCTTTGGCTGCCACGTAATAGTTGCCCCCAAGATCGTCGGACACTCTGGATGTTGGTGGAGTCTTTTAGTAGTCGTGGTCGACCCTTGAGAATGGCAATTTAGACGCTAGCTAGCATGCGCTAATTTAGTTTTTCCAAAGTATAATAGGGGAACGTGTACATTTAATGTAGTTATATCATTGAAGCGTTTTGTTGTTTCTCTTTGACGTGTGACCTGAAAAAGTATGGATTGGTGTGACATAGCTTACCATACACTTGAGGGCAGTTAAGTAGGATTATATTCCGAAGGAGATATCTCATTGTTGGACCACGCTTGCTTCTTACATTCATTTTGATATGCTCGATTATTTTTCCCTATATAAGAATAAAGTGAATGTGGATAAAAAAAATTGTAATCTCGTATACTGAGTTTCTCTTTATTTCCTTTGAGGCTCTTCCTCTTCTCTGAGAGCATTTTACTGAAGTAAGCATTACCACTCATTAAAAGCTTCAAAGCTTAAACTTTTGGATTTTTGCTTTCCTTTATTGCCTTTGACCTTATACTTCAAGGTACCCTCTCTTCACTACAACTTTTCATTTCAGCATTTACTATATTTTCGCTACGATGAACGATACCCCTATTATCATTGTGATTTATTTGGAAGGTAATGTTTCCTCTTTGATAGATATGGAATGAAGTACGAATCTCATTCCTTTTCATCTATCACCGGGGATTTTAAACTAGAATTTATCCCCTTGATTAACGATTTGTAAATGGAAGGAACATTTGGAGAATCTCTTTCAGATATGGCTCCTTTTAAGGATTCTTCGAAGACTCTATTTTTAGAAGAAAAAAAAATTGATAGGGGTGAAAACCTCATCGAGAAGTCAATGTCTCCCCTTATCTTGACTGAGGAAGAAATAAAAGTTGTACGTCAGAGAAGGGAACATGTCAGTAGCTTTGTTAAAACATATCGGGGAATGATTGGTCATGAACCCAACGAAGCTAAAATCACTTGTCATTTGTAGTGCCATACATAATTTTATGTTGTGTCTTGGATCAGTCTCAGTGATCATTACAAAGTTAATGTATTAGCTCGCAAGAGACTTCGGGCAGTAGAGTCAGCCAATGCCAATAGGTGTTATTGGATGGCCACTCCAATGATTTTTACTCCCTTCATCTTGAATACAGTTGAGGTTATAACAAAAGCTCACATTACGCATACAGTTGGCAATCCCTCATATTAGTTTATTCTCCCAATAGGTCTAAGGGAGAGGATATGCAACTTTTTTAAGGGTTTTTTGGTTCCTTTATGCGAGTTTCTTTTCACCAAGTTAGGAATACGCTTGCCCTTCTCTAATTTTTAGGTGGTTATGATGAACCATTTAAAAGTTTCCCCCTCATAGCTTCATCTTGGAGCTTGGGATTTCGTAAAGGTGTTTCAACTATGGGCTGGGTATAAATATTAGAAACCTTCCCTGAGGCTTTTTTTAATCTTTTTTTGTGGCTCGTACTTCTCAGGATGACGTCTGGGATCAGGGATTGGTCTTCCTTCGCCCCAATGTGCATACTATAGTAGGTAGAGTAGTCCTCGTTCATTCTCACCATAAGAGGATTGAGCACTCTCGTGAATTACGTACTCTCAAGCGCATAAGAGGTAGAGTTTGACGTGCCATAAATTATGATGTTGAGCCAGATGTTATCGTTGTTAATGATGCTGAGACATGGGTGAGAGTTCAGGATGATACGAAGGTTCCTGCTTGTACTGATATAGAGGTTCATGTTTTAGCTTATACATATGTGTCAACTCAAGCTGATACAAAGGTATGTGTTCAGCCTGCCCCAAACGGGTTAGGGGTTCCTTTTAGGGAATTCTGACCCCACCTTACTGATAACACTAAAATTTACCGTATTTTCGACTTCGATTTCACATGCATTCTAGTTGTTTTATTATTATTTTATTGTGTTATTGCTATGTTTTCCTTTGTTTTCAGGTTTTTACTTTAATCGGAGCCCCGATCGAGAAAAGGAGCAAAAAAGAGCCAAAAACCCTAAAATTCAGCATTTTGTACTTGTGGCATACCCCATGGTTGGCGCCACAGACCCTGCCATGACGTGTCCAAGCTCAACTTCCCTTAACTCCCACGTTCCCCACTACCTCCACTAAGGCGCCTCACTTTGGCCTTGTGGCGGGCGCCATGGCCTTGTGGCGGGCGCCACAAGAGGAAAATAGTTTCCCATCCCATTTTCAAGTTGAAGGGCATCCAAGTCATTTTCATCTTTTTACTTGCTTATAAATAGAAACTCGAATTCACTTTTACAATCATCCAACCTTAGAGCAGAGGCAAACTCAGAGCAACTTTGTTTCACTTAGGCATATATTCAGTTTTATAAAGTGGTACTCGCTTCGCATTGGAGTGTTACCATAATTGTGTAATCAAGTCTGTGATAGAGTCTGTAATCGAGTTTGGAGCACTTTGGAAGGAAGTTAGTCCTGCCGCCATTTTCATTTCCGCTTTGCAATTTATTCAATCCTCCGATTGGAGCAGGTTTTTATTACTTGTCTTTATCTTATTTATTTTCCCGCACCCGCCTTACTTTATTTATTTCCCGCACTCGCTTTACTTTATTTATTTCTCGCACTCGCTTTACTTTATTTATTTCTCGCACTCGCTTTACTTTATTTATTTCTCGCACTCGCTTTACTTTATTTATTTCTCGCACTCGCTTTACTTTATTTATTTCTCGCACTCGCTTTAAATTATTTATTTCCTCGCACTCGCACTACTTTTATTTACTTTAATGCACTTTTATTTTACCATGTCTAACTAAATCTATAAGGTTAGAATGTAAGGATCGTAATTGAACCGATAATCCGTACAATTGTTCGTAGAAACACTTAAGGGCTATTTTAACTTTCAACTTAAATTTTCCCGCACTTCAATTCTGTTGGGTAAGATCGAAAGCCGTCCAACGTCTTTTTAAACTTAATTGTTTTTAACTATTTCAAAAACAGCGAAAGCGTTTTGTTTAGTTCATTAGGAGATTTTAACATTAAGAAGAAAAGAGATTTTAAAACTATTTTTGGACGCGTTTATAAGTTTAGAGTCTGGTTCGTGAGAACCTCTTTTGGTTAAGAAATCCAGGCTATAATACTTTTCAACTTAGTCAAGATATTATATTTCTTAAAAATAGGTTTACTACTCTAACGTAATGCGCGCCTTTTTATAAGTGACAATAAGAGGGTTTGATTAGGGAGTACAACTCGATTCTGAATACGCGAAAGCGACAATTCCTGTTAAATTAGTTCTTTTCAAAGTAGGAAACATTGCCCATAAGTAACTCTATTAGCAACTACTTGGATTATTAATTGATTACGTGAATTACATTCAACCCTGTCTTTATTAATTAATCTTTATTCAACACTTTACTTTTCATTGCACACTCCAAAAACACTTATTCTGATTGCCTTTGATAAACACCATAACAATAGATAACGATAGATTGACACTTGGTCTCTGTGGATTCGATAATCTTTTATATTACTCTGACGCGTTCGTATACTTGCGAAACACCGCATCAAGTTTTTGGCGCCGTTGCCGGGGACCAATTTCGTCAAATTTCATTTTCCTGTTGTTATATCGTTTAGACTTAGGCTATTTCCCGCCGGTCAATGCGAAGAACTCGCAGCACCGGAAGTTTAAGCTTAGTATACCCTTTGGCGGAACCTGAACGTTACGCTCGCGCACGTTTATTCTATCATAGAATTAAGAGAGCTATGGCCGAAGATCAAAACCAAAGACCTCTTAAGGATTTCGCTCAACCATCTAATGAAGAACCTAGTTCTAGTATAGTAAACCCAACCATCCCAGCTAATAATTTTGAACTTAAACCATCCCTGTTGCAACTAGTGCAACAGAGACAATTCGCAGGTCTCGCTACTGAGAACCCAAACCAACATTTAAAAATATTTCTTCAATTAGCCGACACTTTTAAAACCAATGGAGTTTCTCTTGAGGCAATACGTTTAAGATTATTTCCTTTTTCCCTCAGAGATAAATCTCTATCATGGTTAGATTCCCTTCCATCCAAATCCATTACGACTTGGGATAACCTTAGAAGAGTTTTTCTTGCTAGATATTTTCCCCCGAGTAAGACCGCCGTTCTTCGAAACCATATAACTAGATTTACCCAAAACCAAGGAGAATCGTTGTTTGAAGCTTGAGAGAGATATAAAGAGTTGTTACGAGCATGCCCACATCATGGCTTAGAAAATTGGTTAATCATTCAAACCTTCTATAATGGACTTCATTACAACACAAAGATGACCATCGACGCTGCCGCAGACGGTGCTCTGATGAACAAACCTTATCCTGAAGCTAGTCCCCTCATCGAAGATATGGCTCAAAACCATCAATCATGGGGAGTCGAACGAGCGACAGTTGAGAAGAAGGAAGCCCAAGGAGGAGTGCATGAACTAAGCTCTATAGACATGATGCAAGCTAAAATGGATGCATTAGCCCTTAAAGTCGAGCATATGTGCATAAACCCGAATACTGTAGCAGCAGTTTCGTCAGATTGTGAGATATGTGGAACCAAAGGACACTAATCTACAGAATGCAGTCTATTAAATGAAACCCACTCTGAGCAAGTGAACTACACCCAAGGGAACCCATACTCGAATACCTATAACACTGGATGGAGGAATCATCCAAACTTCTCCTATAAAAACAATAACCCTATTCAAAATAATGCACCTCCGAGACCTAGTTATCAAGCCCCTAGATCAAATCAACCTATGCAACTTGTGCCACCAAAGCCGAGCCTTGAGAAAATTATGGAAAATTTTATCACCGCTCAAACCCAACAAAACAAGGAGTTCATGAACTGAAACATTCATGTTAACGAATTGATTACTCAGCTAGGAACCAAGGTTGACCAAATAGTTACTCATACTAAGATGCTTGAAACCCAGATCTCTCAGGTAGCTTTAAACCAAGCCTCTCAGACTACACCTGGAGGACAATTTCCTGGACAACCTCAACAAAATCCGAGAGGACAAGCCAATGCCATTACCCTACGAAGTGGGAACGCTTATGATGAGCCACCAAACCCTAGATTGAGTGAACCCGAAACTTCTAAGGAATGTACCAAACCCACAAACGAAGTAAAGGAACCAGAGGAATCTGAAAACCAGGAAGGTCGAGAAAAAGGAGAAGAACCTAAAGATAAAACTTATGTACCACCCCTGCCATATAAACCACCCATACCATATCCGCAAAGACTCAAACAAACCCAGATCAATAAACAGTATCAAAAATTTATTAAAGTTATAGAAAAACTTCATGTAGAAATCCCTTTCACAAAAGCCATCACCCAAATACCTTCTTATGCAAAGTTTCTCAAAGACATCCTTACCAACAAACGTAGACTTGATGATCTGAAGCCTTTGGAATGTAATGCTATTTCCGAGGACAAATTAGCAAAGAAAGATAAAGATCCTGGAAATTTCTCCATTCCTTGCCTTTTGGGTAATCATGTCATCGAAAAAGCTTTTATAGACTTAGGAGCTAGTGTGAGCTTAATGCCTTTAGCAGTTTGTGAGAGGTTAAACTTAGGAGAATTACAACCCACTAAGATGTCACTTCAGTTAGCCGATAGATATGTTAAGTATCCGATAGGCATTTTAGAAGATGTTCCTGTTAGGATAGGTCAGTTATTTATCCCTACTGACTTTGTTGTCATGGACATCAAAGAGGACAATGATATACCAATCCTTCTAGGTAGACCATTCTTATCGACTGCAGGAGCCATAATAGATGTCAATAAAGGAAAGTTGACATTTGAGGTAGGTGACGAGAAAATAGAATTTATACTTTCGAAATTTCTTATGGCACCTGTGATGGGAGATTCGTGTTATGCCTTAGATATCATTGATGAATGTGTTAGAGAATTAGAACAAAAAGAAATTATAAAAACAATTAAGTTACCATCAACTCTCATAAGGGAAGATGATGACTTTAAGAAACCCTACATCGATGATAACCTTTACGAATGTTTATCCCTTACCCCAGATCCTATGCCATGCCCTAAGAAATTAACCTTAGAACTTAAGGAACTGCCTAAGAACCTGAGATACGAGTTCCTTGATGAAAAGATGAATCGTCCAGTTATAGTTAGTGCTACCTTGAGCCAAGAGGAAACAAACCAACTTTTAGACGTTTTACGAAGATATCCCTCAGCCTTAGGATATAATATCTCTGACCTGAAAGGTATAAGCCCATCCGTATGCATGCATCAGATTTCGCTCGAAGAAGATTCAAAACCCTCTAAGGAACATCAGAGAAGAATAAACCCTATAATGAGTGATGTTGTTAAAAAGTAAGTTCTTAAGTTACTTGAGGCAGGTATAATCTACCAGATCTCGGATAGTAAGTGGGTGAGCCCTGTGCATGTAGTACCTAAAAAGGGAGGCATCACAGTCGTGCAAAACGATAAAGGCGAACATGTAGCAAAACGTTTAGAAGGAGGATGACGGATGTGTATAAATTATAGAAAATTAAATAAAGCAACTAGGAAGGATCATTTCCCTTTACCATTTATAGACCAGATGTTGGAGCGTCTAACCAGACACTCTTACTTCTGCTATCTAGATGGATACTCTGGATTCTTCCAAATACCTATTCACCCCGAAGATCAAGAAAAAACTACCTTTACATGCCCTTATGGAACTTTTGCCTACAGACGAATGTCGTTCGGCCTCTGTAATGCCCCAACTACTTTCCAACGATGCATGATGTCAATCTTTGCATATTACCTAGATGGTATCATGGAAGTGTTTATGGATGATTTCTCGGTTTGCGGATTTGATTTCCACAATTGTCTTGCTAACCTTGAGAGAATCCTGGAGAGATGCGTGGAGGTGAACCTTGTGCTAAATTGGGAAAAATGTCATTTCATGGTAACCGAATGAATAGTTTTAGGACATATAGTTTCCGAAAAAGGTATAGAGGTAGATAAAGCTAAAATAGAAGTTATAGAAAACCTAAAACCCCTAAAAACCATCAGAGAAGTCCGAAGCTTTCTTGGACACGCTGGATTCTACCGACGTTTCATTAAGGACTTCTCCAAAATAACCAAACCTTTAACTGGACTTTTAATGAAAGATGTTGAATTCATTTTTGATGAAAAATGTAATGACGCATTTAATCTTTTAAAGCAAGCATTAGTATCTGCACCCATTATGAAACCACCTGATTGGTCGGAACCTTTTGAGATAATGTGCGATGCTAGTGATTATGCAGTTGGAGCCGTTCTAGGACAAAGGAAAGATAAAAAAATTACATGCCATTTATTATGCCAGTAGAACCCTAGATGCTGCCCAACTTAACTACGCAACAACTGAAAAAGAATTACTCGCTGTACTATTCTCTATAGACAAATTTAGATCTTATCTAGTAGGAGCAAAAATCATAGTTTACACTGATCATGTTGCCATTCGTTACCTATTAAGTAAAAAAGATGCCAAGCCCACGTTACTCCGATGGATTCTATTACTACAAGAGTTTGATTTAGATATAAGAGATAAAAAAGGCACTGAAAATGTAGTAGCCGATCACCTTTCTAGGCTAGAACATCTAAAACCTGAACTAGTACCCATAAATGATGACTTCGCTTATGATAGACTGGTCGCTAGAGTAGAAACCATTGAAGATAATAACCTAGATCCTTATGAGCACCCTCAAAATTCCTTAGCAATAAGTAACGTACCCTGGTATGCAGATTTCGTTAATTACCTAGCTGCTGATATAGTACCCCCTGATCTTGACTACCACCGCAAGAAGAAATTCTTCCACGATGTGAGAAGCTTCTATTGGGACGAACCGCTCATTTTCAAAAGGGGTAAAGATGGCATTTTTCGCCGCTGCGTTCCAGAAGAAGAGGTAAATAATATTATCGAGCATTGTCATTCTGCACCTTATGGTGGACATGCGAACACCTCTAAGACATACGCCAAGATTCTTCAAGCTGGCCTATTCTGGCCTACCATGTGTTGTGATGTCTATGCTTGCATTGTCAAATGTGATAGATGCCAACGCACTGGAAACATTTCAAGGCGTGATGAAATGCCTCTAAGAAACATTCAGGAAGTAGAACTCTTTGACGTATGGGGTATAGATTTCATGGGACCTTTTCCACCATCCTTAGGAAACAGGTATATCTTAGTAGTTGTAGACTATGTATCTAAGTGGATTGAAGCTATAACTGCACCCACAAACGACACTTGGGTAGTAATCAAACTATTTAAAAACTATATATTCCCTAGATTTGGAACACCATGTTTAGTCATAAGCGATGGAGGATCACACTTTATATCGAGAATATATGACAAACTTTTAAGAAAATATGGAGTTATGCATAGAGTAGCAACACCATACCACCCACAGACTAGTGGCTAAGTAGAAGTATCTAATAGGGAGATAAAACAAATCCTAGAGAAAACTGTTTATATTTCTAGGAGAGACTGGTCTCAGAAGCTTTAAGAAGCATTATGGGCCTATAGAACCGCTTTCAAAACCCCTATAGGAACTACTCCTTATCAACTAGTCTATGGAAAATCCTGTCACTTACCTTTCGAATTAGAGCATAAAGCCTATTGGGCTATTAAAACTTTGAATTTAGACTACCTAGCCGCCGGAGAAAAGCGTACCCTAGACTTTCATAAATTAGAAGAACTTAGGCAATCTGCCTACGAGAATGCAAAAATATATAAAGAGAGGACAAAAGCCTATCACGACAAAAGAATAGTAAAGAAAAACTTCAATATAGGCGATCATGTTCTCCTTTTTAACTCTAGGTTACGACTCTTCCCTGGAAAGCTACGTTCAAGATGGACCGGTCCTTTCGAAGTATCAAAGATTATGAGATCTGGAGCCGTAGAAATCAAGAACGATACCTGTAGTCCATTCATCGTAAATGGACAAAGACTGAAGCTCTACGAAGGAGGAGACATTCCAGCATACTACTCGAGCCACACCCTGATTGATCCACCGATTCCTACTACTACAGGTGTATAAATTCTAATCGTCAAGGTAATGACATTAAACAAGCGCTGCGTGGGAGGCAACCCATGGTTTTTCTTTCATTTTACTTTTTCGCAATTATTTATTTTTATTTTATTTCATCATATTTTTCATTGAGACTAAGATTTGAATGGTTTGTATTTTCAGGATCACTTTCTTAACTTTTACAGGATGCAAGATTTCGATGACATGCACGTGACCTATAGAGACAATGCTCAGAGGGAGCGCTACATTGCTTTGTATCAGCGCCCTATGGCACCCACACGTTATCCTGATCAGCACTGTATGGAGGCACTGGGTATCGAGCCTAATATCTGATTCCTTAGCCACCAGATTCACTGGGACGAGTTTGCTGATGACTTGAGTAACACCTACAGGAACCTGACTTTGGAGTTCCTGAGTTCATTCGACTATGACCCATATTCTGGACCAGATAGGAATGCTGCTTTCAGGCTTTTCGGATTTGAGTACTCCTTCAACCAAAAAGAGTTCAGCAACTTATTGGGTTTCCAGACCACTGCTGATGCTATCCCGGAGACACCTATGGGATATTTCCTGGGTAAGGAGGTTGAGAAGTTTTGGAGTGATATATCGGGTGGCGGAAGCCAGAATCCATCTATGCAGCTGTCTCATGTCATACATAACCCCACCTTCAGATACTTTCAGATGATATTAACACATTCCTTCCTGGGAAGGCCAGATGCAGAGACACTACTGAGTGAAGAAGAGATTTTCCTGTTATTTTGTGCATCCCAGTCTCGCCCAGTCGCATGTGGGAACTTCTTGTTATACAGTCTTAGCGGTATCTCCAGATCTACCGAAGGAGTCATCCATGTTGGCGGAATCATCACGCAGATTGCTGTTGCTTTAGGTTTGTCTCGAAAGTTGTTACATCTTCGGACCTACTGTGGGTACACTACCACGGACATCGATTTCTGTTTGACCCGAGGATTAATGAGGAGAGCCTCTTTCCACCCATGTCAGTTCCGACTGCTAGTCGACAGCGAGGCTATTCACTATTTCACATTGCCAGATCCTATGATGACCAGTGTGCATGATCCAGCGAATTGGAGTTATGCTCTTGAGGGCCAGGGAGAGACCGTTGAGGAACCGAGATCACCACTCATTGCTGAATACACACCTACACCACCATCTCCCAGAATCACTATTTTCTCTAATAATCTTTCATTGCAGACACCCGATATCTGCACTCAGATTGCTGAGTGTCGTAGAGAGATCGCAGCGCTTAGACAAGAGGTGGCAGACCTCACTTTACAGATGGGAGTGTCTGATCTCACCCATGCTACTAAAGCCGACTGTCTATATCAGGAGATCGCAAAGCTCAAGCAAGAAGTAGCCATGCTCTGTGGTTCCTCTCAGGAAGATGGCATCCCCACTATATGATCTCACCATTTAATCTTATTTTATCTCCTTTTTATATTTCTCGTAATTACATAACTCATCTTATATTATCGCATTTGGAATATTACATAAAATTTATACATTAGTATTTCTATTTTTATCTATATATGTTCTATGTTTATTTTATTTGCATTTTAATTTTTCAGTTATTTATTTATTTATATTTAATTTTTGTTTTTGTTTCAGTTTCATTTTTATTTTTTGTTTTTATCTTTATAAAATTATGCAAGTCAAAGATACTAGGAAAATCACAAGACAAATGCTATCCGGACCCCTAAAAGCCAAAAGACAAGAGAAGCCCAAGCCAAAGGACCAAAATCCGGCCCAACCAGATTTTGCCTTGTGGCACCCGCCACAACGTCTGTAAAAGGTCAGGGCAGAACCCCTTTCTTCACCATTTTTGCAACTTACAACCTTCCAAACCCATTTTTTCACCTTGGAAAAACATCCTTGAACCCACAAAAAGCTCATACTTTTCTAACTACCACCATACAAATCATTATTCCAATTTCCATTTTCGATTTCATCCGTCGGATTTTGTAAAAATCCAACCTTTTCACAAACCACTTCATCTTCTTCATCACTTCTCAAGAGCTTTCAAATGGAGTTTAACGGATTCATTCTTCGAGGAGGGAAACCGGGGGATAAATAAAGAAAAATTATTGAACGGTTGCAAAATCGGGAAATCCTCCCGACAAGGTATGTTGACGAAAACTGTCTCTACACTTTAAGTATCTATCATAGCATATTTCATTTATTAGATAATTTAGGTTTGCATAATTTCTTTTCCAATAAAGAACCTACCTATGAGCGGTTGACAATTGAATTTTTGAGTTCCTTAATTTATATTGTCAACCCTAACACTGCTAGCACAGTTGGTACTGTCAAATTTAGAATGTTTGCTGTTGAATACCAATTCAGTACCGACGAACTAGCCAGCTTGTTAGGAATCCCTCATGGGGACGGTGCTATTTGTGAGGCCCATTTGGATTCCGAATGGTCTGTTGAGGTATTTTCCTTCTGGGAGCGCTTATCAAACACTTCCATAAACTCTTTTGAAGGAGTTCTTGCCTCAACTATCTATAACCCGGCCATTAGAGTTTTTAGATATTTGTTGGCATGCACTATTTTTGGCCGGGAGAATCCAAATAAGGTTAATGCTAGAGAGCTTCTATTTTTACAAGGAAGCCTCACAAATAGACGTATTAATTCGGTCCCGTTCATGCTTGCTCATATGACCTTAACTTTGAATAAAGCGGGACCGATTTCATTTGGTGGATTGATTACATCTATTGCTCGGGCGCTTAACCTGAACAATGAGATGGCTACCCTAAACCCCTTACCTCCTCGCACAATTAACTTAAAAATTTTGAGAGACATGAAACTGTGTCGTTCGAGGAGAGAAGGAGGCTATATGCTTATGGTTCATGGTGTAGCCATCCCGTCTGTTGTTTTACCGTGCACTAGACGTACAGACGTACGAGATGAAAGGAATTGGACCTAGGCTTTAGATGCCCCACCTGTTTTGGGTCCTCTTCCTCCTAACATTCCTGATGAGGAGGGACATGACACTGATGATGAATATGATCGGCGAGAGAGATCTCCCGTACCCCATGTGTCCCCCCATCATCCTTCACCACCACACACCGCACCATCTTCTTCTGCAGGTACCACTCATGGCTTCTATATTACATAGGAGATGTGGCGTGACCACATGGATAGAGAGCAGAGGCGTGACGACCTACTCTCTACCATCCAGCAACAAATGGCGGATAACATGCGCTTCATGCAAGAGTCGCAGCGGAGGACAGACAGGTCCTACGACACTATTCTACAGTCCCTGCAAACGATCACAGATTCACAAGCCCGTCACCAACACTACCACCAGAGACACATGGCACTCATTGAAGCCACTTAAGGTTCTATTATAGGTAACCTTCTAGAGGTGAGGACCGCTCAAGATGCCCTGCAGGCGAGGATGGATCAGAGAGACCGTCGTCGTACCCGACCCCGTCGTCCACCTCAGGATGGCGAGGGCACTAGTGGTCAGCAATAAGTTGTCAAGTAACTCTTCCCTTATCTTATTTCGAAACATTGAGGATAATGTTCGATTTAAGTGTGGGAGGAAACTCTATCGTCTTTTCTTTATTGCTTTTCTCATTTTTTCTTTATCGCTTTTTCTTTGTTGTTTTTAGATAGTTTATTTATTGTTATTTCCTTTTAGTTGTTTATTTTGCTTTTTAGTATAATGCATGAGTTTGACGAGTCACCAAATATAGTAGATCTTTAGTACAATCCTACCTCCCCATACCTTTAGCCCCACCGAAAAAAAAAATTGCAAAAGAAAATAGTGTTATTTCGAAAGTTTTCAGGTTTTAAAGACATGTTTCGAGTAAGGATGCGGTGACTTGGGAGAACTTTGCGAAACATCAGTATCTGTTTTAACACCATAAGCTTCGTAAATATAGGAATCATTCCCGAAACCCCATATACCATGGCCTTAATCATCATTTTCGTATAAGTCCTTAGTAGTTTATCTCAGCAGTCAGCTCCGGCCTACGCATCCTCTACGTAGGGGACCGATGCAAATAAGTGAATGATCCAAAAAAAAAAAAAAAGCAAAAAGGCAACTTCGGTATAGGTGATCCTCACAAAGTCATTTAAACCAAAGAATTGTAAAAAAAATTGTTACAAAAAGAAAAAGAAAAAAAGAAAAACTTACCCACTATTAGTTGGTTCAGAGGTATCTGACACTGAACTCGGTAGGGCGGATTACGATCCGATCCCCCACAACTACATTTGGGTCCAATAAAAGGGTTTACACATGTTTATGTTCCAGAAACCCCATGCTCAGATCATAATCACTAATAGGCCACTCTACTACGAAGCATGTACGAATAACAGGCTTAATGTGATTGCGCCTAAATGAAAAGGACACAAAAAGAGATGAAGAGGCAGGCTTAGGTATTGTGGGATAATATGGGTTGGTTAATATAGGAATGAAGTTTATGTCCGTATTTGCGGATTAGTGTCATCATGATACCCTTAGTTCACTCAGTTAGTACCTATCACTGCATCCCGACTTGAACTTAGAATTTTTACCTGAAGCACTTGTTGAAACAAATTTTCTTTTATGAGCTTTTTAATGTTTTGCTTGAGGACAAGCAAAGGTTTAAGTGTGGGAGAGTTTGATAACACTGAAATTTACCGTATTTTCGACTCTGATTTCACATGCATTCTAGTTGTTTTATTGTTATTTTGTTGTGTTATTGTTATGTTTTCCTTTGTTTTCAGGTTTTTACTTTAATCGGATCCCCGATCGAGAAAAGGAGCGAAAAAGAGCCAAAAACCCTAAAATTCAACATTTTGTACTTGTGGCCTACCCCATGGCTGGCGCCACAGACCCTGCCATGACGTGTCCAAGCTCAACTTCCCTCAACTCCCACGTTCCCCACTACCTACACTAAGGCGCCTCACTTTGGCCTTGTGGCGGGCGCCACAAGAGGAAAATAGTTTCCCTCCCATTTTCAAGTTGAAGGGCATCCAAGTCATTTCCATCTTTTTACTTGCTTATAAATAGAAACTCGAATTCACTTTTACAATCATCCAAACTTAGAGCAGAGGCAAACTCAGAGCAACTTTGTTTCACTTAGGCATATATTCAGTTTTATAAAGTGGTAATCGCTTCGCATTGGAGTGTTACCACAGTTGTGTAATCAAGTCTGTGATAGAGTCTGTAATCGAGTTTTGAGCACTTTGGAAGGAAGTTAATCCTGTCGCCATTTTCATTTCCGCTTTGCAATTTATTCAACCCTCCGATTGGAGCAGGTTTTTATTACTTGTCTTTATCTTATTTATTTTCCTGCACCCGCTTTACTTTATTTATTTCCCAAACTTGCTTTACTTTATTTATTTCCCGCACTCGCTTTACTTTATTTATTTCTCGCACTCGCTTTACTTTATTTATTTCTCGCACTCGCTTTAAATTATTTATTTCCTCGCACTCGCACTACTTTTATTTACTTTCCGCACTCGCACTACTTTTATTTACTTTAATGCACTTTTACTTTACCATGTCTAACTAAATCTATAGGGTTAGAATGTAAGGATCGTAATTGAACCGATAATCCGTACAATTGTTCGTAGAAACACTTAAGGGCTATTTTAACTTTCAACTTAAATTTTCTCGCACTTCAATTCCGTTGGGTAAGATCGAAAGCTGTCCAACGTCTTTTTAAACTTAATTATTTTTAACTATTTCAAAAACAGCGAAAGCGCTTTGTTTAGTTCATTAGGAGATTTTAACATTAAGAAGAAAATAGATTTTAAAACTATTTTCGGACGCGTTTATAAGTTTAGAGTCTGGTTCGTGAGAACCTCTTTTGGTTAAGAAATTCAGGTTATAATACATTTCAACTTAGTCAAGATACTATATTTCTTAAAAATAGGTTTACTACTCTAACGCAATGCGCGCCTTTTTATAAGTGACAATAAGAAGGTTTGATTAGGGAGTACAACTCGGTTCTGAATACGCGAAAAAAAAGCGACAGTTCCTGTTAAATTAGTTCTTTTCAAAGTAGGAAACACTGCCCATAAGTAACTCTATTAGCAAGTACTTGGATTATTAATTGATTACGTGAATTACATTCAACCCTGTCTTTATTAATTAATCTTTATTCAACACTTTACTTTTCATTGCACACTCCAAAAACACTTATTCTGATTGCCTTTGATAAACACCATAACAATAGATAACGATAGATTGACACTTGGTCTTTATGGATTCGACAATCTTTTATATTACTCTGACGCGTTCGTATACTTGCGAAACACCGCATCACTTACTCTTTGGGTATGTTAATCATGTGGCATTTAGATTATAGCAATGATAGGGCATAAATGTTTTAATTTAAGTTGTTTTTTATTTATTAATGGTTAATTGAATGTAACTGATTATTTATGCTTTATTTGTTAGAAGATTATGCTCCATTAAAGGTTCCTACTCATTAGTTGAAGTTTAAGAAAATATCTAAAGTCCGTATGCCTAATTAGATCAGGGCGGTTGTCGTTGATGATGACATGTTTTTGTTTGTGGATTATTCATTCGCCGTGTTTGACATTCCCTTATTGTCTACTTTTGTGAAGCGATATAATAAATAGACATTTGTCTTACATCTTCAATTTAATGGGATGGTGATTGCTCTATATGATGTATTAAGCCTTTTCCATCTCCCCCTTGCTGTTAACCTCTTCACCCATACGCTGATGAACTAGAATAATGCATGTATGGATATTGAAACATACATAAGTGTTACACGGGGGATGGTATTTGAGGTGTTCAATGATAAAAAAGGTGTTATTTTTCATCTTTTTTTGCTTTGGGATATGTATCAGTCACTGGTGAAGCATTTTATGTGTGAGGTGGTCGATAAGTTATATATGTCGCATCTTATAGGATGTATTATCTTAACAAATAAGTATCGTGTATACATCAATGCCAAATACATATCATTGTTTGTTGACTTTGAACATCTCAATTGAGCATGAGGTTGTGCTGCATTGAGAATATTATCTATTGCCTCTAGAGAGGCAACTACCTTTGAGACGAGACAATTTTTCGGCTATATGAGTTTATTTCAGGTATGAATATCTATGTTTTATCTATTTACTCCTTCTTGTCACAATTATAAGCAAAAATAACTACTTTCACGTTGATTAAGAAAGTTAGTTAAATGTAATTAATTTTCTAGATTTCATGTATAATCAAGGTATATCCTTAGTTATATTTAATGATTATGTTATATCGTGAAACCGTAATTAAAGAAGATCACATAAGCTACAATGGAACAAAGTTTCATCAATGATTCTATGATGTGATGTTATTGATTAAATGTTGTGATCATGATGTTTCTTGAACCAGAAACATTGATATTGACTCAACATCATTGGTCGATGTTGATCTTGAATCGGCATTGCTAATCTCTGATACGAAGATTCGGATGAAGGGTACCTACATGGTTAACATTTCAACGTTAATGTCAACTTAGGGCTTGAGATAACCGTCAATCTGTAATAAGAGTGAAGATTAAAGTTTGTGTATCTGAAAATCCTTTATCAAGGTATTTATACATTGGGCTTGATGGATGGGGTTTGATGAGTGGGCCACGTGTTATCGGTTCTTTGGACGACACCAAGTAGTGGGACCTTGGGCCTTTGGCTAACACATAATAGTTGTCCCTAAGACTCGTCGAACACTCTGGATGTTGGTGGAGTCTTTTAGTAGTCGTGGTCGGCCCTTAAGAATGGCAATTCAGGTGCTAGCTGGCATACGCTGATTTAGTTTTGCCAAAGTATAATGGGGAACATGTACATTTAATGTAGTTCTATCATCGAAATGTTTTATCATTTTTCTTTGACGTGTGACCTGAAAAAGTATGGATTGGTGTGACGTAGCTCACCATACACTTGATGGCAATTGAGTTTGATTGTGTTCCAAATGAGAATTTTGATCGTTGATCCACACTTGCTTCTTACATTCATTTTGATCTGCTATATTGTTTTTGCCTATATGAGGATAAAGTGAATATGGAAAAAAAATTGGAATCTCGTATATTGAGTTTCTCTTATTTCTTTTGAGTTTCTTCCTTTTCTCTGAGAGCATTTTATTGAAGTAACCATTACCGCTCATTCAAAGCTTTAAAGCTTCGAATTTTGGCTTTCTGCTTTCCTTTACTGCCTTTGACCTTATACTTTAAGGTACCATATCTTCACTTCAATTTTCATTTCAGCATTTACTATGTCATTAAGAGTGATTCAAAGGGTAATGTTTCTTCTTTGATAGAGAGGGAATGGAGTATGAATCCCATTCCTTTTCATATATCACCATGGATTTTAAATTGGAAATTATCCCCTTGATTAATGATTTGTAAATGGAAGGAACGTTTGGAGAAGCTCTTCCAGACATGGCTTCTTCTAAGGTGTCATACCCCAAAATTTGCCCATTAATCTCGCAAAACATTTCTCGAAGCACTCCAACTCATTCTGCAAGGCACTGACCTTAAAGGAACAAAAGCCCAGCTCACAACAGACCCAATCCAGAAAAAGGCCCAAACTGGCATGCTCGCTAGGCGAGCAAATCCTTCGCCTAGCGAACCCTTCGCTACAACGCTCGCCTAGCGAAGCTTGCGATATATCAGAATTTTCGGGCTTCATTCTGAGCCCATTGGGTAACCACAATCACTATAAATACCGACACTTCAGTCACGAGGACGGACGAAGACGGACAGAAACTCTGGCCTAGAAACCCTGGAGACCAACCCAGAGAATTCCGAGTAAAGAAAACCTGAAGGCCGCTCATCCGCACCAAGGTTGCCTCCGCCCAATTCGAACCGATTTGCCAATCCAAAGCTGCAATTCCATTGCAAACAGGTTTGCGCATCACTACTGTTTTATGCTTTTAATCGGTAATCGCTACATACATAAGGCATCATGATTAAATTTTCGGATATGTAATTTGATTTCACATGTGAAATTAAGTATGCCTGAATATCCTGAATGTTTGTCCATGCTATTCCTGTAATTAAATGCCATAAATTTCAGGGTGCCGGAGATCATGCTGCTATCAAACTCAAAACCCGTAGCAGCTCGCTAGCACATCGCTAAGCGAGCCTGTAGCGAGCACTCGCTAAGCCTTTGCCTTATGTTTGTCTAATCAAGATTTATTATAATTCTGCATTATTTGGCCTGACTTTATGACTGTTGTGTTTATTTTGTGGTGCAATTTTCAACTGTACTTTATCTCGATGTTCTAACCCGTGTGCTGAATTGTGTAAAGGCTTACACATTCCCGAAGAAACGGCCGGCTAAGTATTCCACTTTATTTGTGGGATACCCTTGTGGAGATGGATTCTGAATTACTTAATTTTAATGTGGAGATACATCCTAAATTATCTAGCTGATTTTAATGTATTGATTTCATCAATTTTAATGTGGACCTAATGACTTAATCGATTACGGCCATCTAATTAATTGTAAAACTTTGCCTTTAAATATGCGATCTTGGACCTCTCTTTGTTACCCTACGATATTACGGTATTATGGTCATGTCCCGCGAATGTGAGGATGCACTTAGCAAAGACCCTTCGGTTAAATCATCATAGTCCCTCGAATGTTGCCTTTGTCCCTCGATGACCCTTCGGTATAGCCCACGGTTAAATGATGATCGTCCCTTCGAATGCTAAGGTATCCTTACAAATGTTGCCTTCAATGACCAATCGATGACCCTACGATGACCCTTTTACATCCAAAGGATAAAACTACTTACTTCTCAATAGTAAGGACAGTTTTACCCTCATAAGGATAGGAAATGCCCATAAAGACCTTGGGTAGGTATAACTCCTAAATGCTTGCTCACAACTAAAACTACTTTTCACACCTCACACCTTTTCAAAATATCTTTTTAAAGTAACCACTTGGTATACATTCGTACTAGAATCATTACCGAGTTATATTTTTCTAAACAACTTTCAAGACTAAACGAGATAACCACTTTGTATACATTCATACAAGAATCATTACAAAGTTAAATTCTCTTTTCAAAACATTTTCTAAACAATTCACAACCACTTTTTCCAGAAAAACATAAGTGATCAAGCAATTAAGAGCCCATGGATAACCATGGATACCAAGGGTGCTAACACCTTCCCTTTGTATAATGTACCTCCCGAATCCGAAATCTAACTAAGGTCTTTCCTGTTCTTTTCCACCTTTCCTTATTGGATAAAAGAAAAGTCGGTGGCGACTCTTGCTAACCGCAACATTTGCTTTCCAAAGCAAAAACACACAAAGTCAGTTCACCGTATGACAGAACTGGCGACTCTGCTGGGGACTTAAAAAGAGAGGTTACCTTAAAAACAAGATCACCTATTCAAATTGTCTGATTTACTTTTAAGGGATTGCTTGGGTATTTTATGCTTGAGTGAAAGATCCTACACCCGGATCTAGTGTACCTTAGGTAAGTAGCAATAGATCATCGCGACTATCCGGCGTATACTGGAATGGTTAAAATGATGGCTACGGTTAATGTGACACTTTGGAGGTCCTGATGTTCCTCATGTTTACTTGAGGAAAAATTTGGCTTCCGCGTGGTGTCATCAAAGCATTAACCAGACCTTTAGAACCCTAATTGACTCATCCTAGCCATTAGAAAGTAGTGAGATAACTGGCTTCGGTTCCGACTGGGGTTGGTTGATACTCGATACTACACTCTTTGAGATTGGACTTTAGGGAAGCTTCGGTCAACCACTTGGTGTTGCACTGAAGTGGACTTAAAGAAAGGTCAATGATTTGAGATCCTTCTAGAACCCGGTTACTATTCTAGGACAGGTTGAACCAACCAAACTTCAGTGGGGAGGGTATTTACCTATGGAACTCATGCAAGCCTTAAAACCTAAGGATGATTGTTATGTGACTTGTTTGTGCTTGTTATTTATTTAAACATCATAACATCATAACATCATAGCATCATGACATTGTGCTAACCATTTCAAGGACTTAGGGATTTAGCTTTGCTCCGTTAAACAGGTTATGGCTTCCAGGAAGACCATCCGGATCAATTTTGTAGCAATCTCTCCTCAACTAAAGGATTTAGTGTCAGAACTTCCTGATCAGACTCAGTTCATTAAGAAACATGGTTCTCTCCTCAGTTTGGTTACCACTGGTTTCAAGGAAGATATGATGAGGGTTCTATTCCAGTTCTTCGATCCTAAACATCATTGCTTCACATTTCCAGATTATCAGTTGGTACCCACATTAGAAGAATTCTCCAGGATGCTCGGGATACCTATCCTTGATCAAGCACCTTTCAGTGGTTTAGAAAAGATTCCGAAGTCTGAAGAAGTTGCCGCGGCTTTACACATGACAAAGTCCGATATTGAAACCAATTGGGTAACAAGGAGTGGAATTAAGGGTTTACTTGCCAAATTTCTGATAAATAAGGCCCGAGAATTCCTAAAAATTATGAATGTCCATGCTTTCGAAGATGTCCTAGCATTACTAATCTATGGTTTGGTGCTATTCCCTAACCCGGATCAATTCATAGACATGAATGCTATTAAGATATTTCTCCTCATAACCCTGTGCCTACCTTGCTTGGAGACATTTTGCATTCCCTTCACACTTGTACTATGAAAAGGCAAGGGACTCTCATGTGCTGCGTACCTTTATTGTCTAGGTGGTTTATTTCGCACCTTCCTCAATCAGTCTTGAAGAATGAGCAAAATCTGAAATGGTCTCAAAGGATAATGTCGCTCTCCCATTCAGACATCTGTTGGTGTCCCAATCTTAGAGAAAATGTTATCCTCATCGACCGTTGTGGAGAATTCTCTAACGTACCACTCATGGGGATAAGAGGAGGTATTACTTATAATCCTGCTCTAGCCCTACGTCAGTTTGGTTATGCTCGAAGAGATGGTCCACATGAAATAATCCTTCAAAGCACTGTGTTTGACTATGACAATGACTCTCAAGATCTCCGTCAAAAGTTTGTACGAGCTTGGGGCATGGTGAAAAGAAGTACTTTAGGGAAGAAAAACTCTATTCCTATGGAACCTTATCTCAGATGGGTACGCGCAAGAGCTCGTGAACTTGGCATGCCATATCTTGCAGTCGGACCGCTGATTGTTGAACCAGAAGTTGGCATGCCTTATCCAGATATGCCTACCGATGTTGAAGAACTGAAGAGATCCTGGATCCAGTTGAGAGAGGAAAGGGATACTTTTGAAGCTCAGTTCTGTGCAGAAAGGAAGAAAGTATTAGAGCTCACCAGCCAACTTAATGAGGAACGAAGACTCAATGCATATCTTCGCCCAAAAAGAAGTCGCCCCTGGGAGACTTGAGCTTTCATTGTATTTTTATTATTATTCCCTTTTGTAATGAACATTGAAAAAAAATTATTATTAGTAAAAGTTTCCCTCTTTTTGGTGGTTTACGCAAAGTTAAATTCCCAAAGTCCTTAAAAACATTTCATACATTGCATATCATAACATAACATCGCATAACAGGTATCCTAAAGAGATCAATATTCTCACTGTCTTCCTTCTAAACAGAAAAATGGACCTCGAACAAACTGTCAAAGATCTCCAGGCTCAGAATGCTCAATTCCAGGAGATGATGCTGAGCTTATCCAAGGGGCAGAAAGAACTGAAGGCTCTCTTGCTCGAGAAGAAGAAAGACAAGAAACCTGTGAGTTACATTAACCTGGGAAGAAGGCTTAAAGGACAGGCTGCGGGAGTCAAGATTAGACTTCCGAAGGATCAAGAAGAGGAGACAAAAAATGATTCAGGAGAAGAGGATGTCGATCTCTTCAACTCTGAGGATGACGATGAAGATTATGAGAAGGAACAGTACTCTCTAAGAGATGGCAAGTACAAGTTGCTGGAAGAATGAATGCTAGCTATGGAGGGTCAGAAGGCGCCCAGTTTGGATTTCGAAAGCTTGGGACTGGTCTCTGATGTGGTCATTCCTCGCAAATTCAAGATCCCCACTTTCACTAAGTACGGTGGTGCGTCTTGTCCTCAGATGCATCTGAGAGCTTATGTGAGAAAGATTCAGCCGCATACCACAGATAGGAAACTATGGATCCATTTCTTCCAAGAGAGTCTATCTGGCACACAATTGGAATGGTATTATCAGCTTGAGAGCTCTAACATCCGCACCTGGACTGATTTAGCGACAACTTTCTACAATCACTACCAGTATAATTCTGAATTGGCGCCTACTCGGCTACAGTTGCAGAATATGACTATGGGATCTAAAGAAAGCTTCAAAGAGTATGCTAAAAAATGGAGAGACTTGGCTGGCAGAGTTAAACCCCCCATGACTGATCGAGAGTTAGTGGACATGTTCATGAGTACATTGACTGGCCCGTTCTACAGCCATCTACTGGGAAGTTCTTCATCGGGTTTCACTGAACTTATACTGACAGGTGAACGTGTTGAAAGCGGCATTCGAAGTGGAAAGATACAGGCAACTACCTCTGCAAGCACCAAGAGGTCCTACCAGGGGAGGAACGAATCAAATGCTGTGTACGGTCAAAAGGGTCGTAACAAGAAAAATCGTGACCTTACCATTGGAGCAGTTACGATTGCAGCACCGCCATCTCAAAACTTCCAGCACAGACAAGACAAGCCAAGAAGGCAGTTTACCAAGATCAATATGACTTTAGCACAGGCACTGCAGGGCATGCTAAAGGCAAATTTGATTACCCTCAGAGATCCTCCTACGAATCCCAACACTACTTCTTCTCGTTATAATCCCAACGCCAGGTGTGCATATCACTCCGATAGCCCCGGGCATGATACAAACGATTGTTGGTCATTGAAGAATAAGGTTCAGGATATGATCGATGCGGGGGAAATTGAAATTGAGCCTCCGGAGACTCCTAATGTCATCACGGCACCTATGCCTAACCATGACAAGACTGTTAATGTTGTGGATGGAAATTCTCACATTTCTAATGTAGCTGATTTAACATCTCCTCTCCTGATCATCAAGAAGAATTTATTGCAAGCTGGTTTATTTCCAGGTTGTACTGAAAGTTGCGATCGCTGTATACTCCGACCCAATGAGTGCTTGAAGTTGAGGAATGGTATTCAACGGCTGATGGATGATCGCACAATTCTCTTCGAAAAGGTTCCTAAAGTGGAAAACCCTACTGAAGAAATATCTGTGATTGCTAGGTCCAAAGTTCCAGTGAAGATTACCGCTACTAGAATGCCTGTGAAGATTACTGCTGAGCCCAAGGTAGCTCCTCTGATCATTACTGCACCTGGCCCAGTACCGTATTCCTCAAGCAAGGCCATTCCGTGGAATTATGGAGGTGATGTTTACATCCATGGCGTAAAGCAAGTTGGTAATTCTGCTAATCCTAATGACATTGTTGGGACTAGTAAAGTTACTCGAAGTGGAAGGATCTTCTCTCCGGAAATCTTGCCTCCCGCCCCTGAAACTCGAGGCAAGGAACCAGTCAACCCTTCTCAGTCAGGGACACCCGTCGAAGTTACTACTGAAGATGTTGCCAAACAAGAAATGGAAGAAATGCTGAAAATCATCCGCAAGAGTGATTTTGATGTGGTAGAACAGCTGGGGCATACTCCGTCTAAGATCTCGATGTTATCCTTGTTATTATCTTCTGAATCTCATGCCAAAGCGCTGATAAAATTCTTGAAGACTTCTCATGTACCTCAGGAGACCTCCGTCGATCAGTTCGAAAACTATGTTGCTAACCTGACTGTTGACAATGGCTTAGGCTTTTCCGATGCTGATCTGACACCAGCAGGAAAGAATCACAATAGAGCTCTGCATATCTCCATTGAGTGTGAGGGGATCACCTTATCTCACGTATCGATCGACAACGGCTCTTCTTTGAATGTGCTGCCGACCGCTGTGCTCGATAAACTTGACTGTAAGAGCATCAAATTGAAACCTAGTGATATTGTGGTGCGTACGACGGTGCAAAAAGTGTTGTCCATGGTGAAGTGGTTCTCCCTATCAAGATAGGACCTCAAGTCTTCAACACTACCTTTCATGTAATGAACATTCGTCCCGCCTATTCCTGCTTGCTGGGACGCCCTTGGATTCATGGGGCAAGTGTCGTAGCTTCGTCTCTCCATCAAAAGCTGAGGTATCCAATAGAAGGCAAGATTGTCACCGTGTGTGGAGAAGAAGAGTACATTGTCAGTAGTGTGCAGGCCTTCAGATACGTTGAGATGGATGGCGAATTCTTGGAGACTCCTTCTCAGTCATTTGAAGTAGTTCCTCCGACTAATCCTGTCCTTAAGCCGACTTCCTGTGTGCCCAAGGTTATCCGTGCTCCTCCTGCCATGATTTCTCTGAAGGACGCTCAAGCCGTGGTTGAAAATGGTGGTCGTACTGGTTGGGGTCAACTGATCAACGTACCATACAAGTCTGACAAGTCTGGTCTGGGATTTAACTCTGAAAAGATGGTCAAAGATCAAATTAATGCTGTAGAAGAGGCTGATAGCGATTGCGATCTGGATAGCTGGATTTTCCCAACAATTGGTGACGGACTCAATAATTGGAAGGCTGAAGACACTATCCCGATTTCCTTTAGTCAGGAGTAATTGTTATTGTCTATTTTAGTGTTGCAAATTTTTTTAGTTTTTTACAATTGAACTTCTCAAGCATTGTGTCTATGCCCGGGGCACAATAGCTAATTTGTTAAGGATTTGTCATTTCATAAGCATATTCACATTCAATAAATCAATGGACTTTTTGCATTCAAATATTGCGTTCTTTATCT
This sequence comes from Lathyrus oleraceus, assembly GCF_024323335.1. Taxonomy (NCBI): domain Eukaryota; kingdom Viridiplantae; phylum Streptophyta; class Magnoliopsida; order Fabales; family Fabaceae; genus Lathyrus; species Lathyrus oleraceus. The sequence goes on along the minus strand of NC_066582.1, from coordinate 97,456,835 downwards.
TTCCTGTCATCTTCCAAACAAGCTATGTTTCTTACACACACTCACATAACAAATTGCAGATCCGCACCCACTCTGGATCCTGTTGATAATAGTTCTACTACTGTTTATTATGACTTTGAAAATCCGATCTACCAAGCCGAGGATGGAAGTGAGGAAGAGTGTGAAGTCCCTGGTGAACTTGCCAGACTGTTACTGCAAGAAGAAGGGATTATACAGCCGCATGAAGAGTCAATCGAAATTGTAAACCTGGGTACTGAAGTGGACAAGAGAGAAGTCAAAATAGGAGCAGGCTTGGAAAACAGTATTAAAGAAAGATTGATTCAGATGTTACATGACTATATGGAGATTTTTGCTTGGTCTTATGAAGACATGCCAGGATTGGATACGGATATAATAGTGCATCGTTTGCCAACGAAGGAAGATTGTCGTCCTGTTAAGCAAAAGGTTCGTCGCATGCGTCCTGAAATGTCTGAGAAAATCAAGGCCGAAGTTATGAAGCAATTTAATGCCGGTTTTCTAGCTGTTACTTCTTATCCCCAATGGGTTGCTAATGTGGTACCAGTACCGAAGAAGGATGGTAAGGTACGAATGTGCATCGATTACAGAGATCTGAATAAAGCGAGTCCCAAAGATGACTTTCCACTTCCGCATATTGATGTTCTGGTAGACAATACCGCTCAACACAAAGTATTCTCCTTCATGGATGGATTCTCGGGTTATAACCAGATTAAAATGGCACCTGAAGACATGGAGAAAACTACGTTTGTGACGCAATGGGGCACTTTCTGTTACAAAGTAATGCCATTCGGTTTAAAGAACGTCGGGGCCACGTACCAGCGTGCTATGGTGGTTTTGTTCCATGATATGATTCATCATGAAATATAAGTATATGTGGATGACATGATAGTCAGATCTCATACTGAAGAAGAACATCTCGATCATTTGTACAAATTGTTTGAGAGGTTGAAGAAATACAAGCTGAGATTGAACCCGAACAAGTGCACCTTTGGAGTAAGATCCGGTAAACTCTTGGGATTTATTGTCAGTGGTAAAGGAATTAAGGTTGACCCGGCTAAGGTGAGAGCTATCCAAGAAATGCCAGTGCCCCGTACAGATAAAGAAGTCAGAGGTTTCTTGGGACGTTTGAATTACATCGCCCGGTTTATCTCCCATTTAACTGCTACCTGTAAACCCATCTTCAAACTACTGAGGAAGAATCAAGAGATGATATGGAATGATGAATGTCAAGAAGCTTTTGACAAAATCAAGAAGTATCTCCAGGAACCTCCGATCCTGATGCCACTAGTTGAAGGAAGACCTCTAATCATGTATTTGACCGTGTTAGAAAATTCAATGGGGTGTGTGTTGGGGCAACATGACGAGTCTGGTCGAAAAGAGCATGCCATATACTACCTTAGCAAAAAGTTTACCGACTGTGAAACAAGATACTCACTGCTCGAGAGAACTTGCTGTGCTTTGGCCTGGGCTGCTCGCCGACTAAGACAGTATATGTTGAATCATACCACTTTGTTGATTTCTAAGATGGATCCCATCAAATACATATTTGAGAAACCTGCCCTCTCCGGAAGAATAGCGAGATGGCAGATGATTTTAACAGAGTATGATATCCAGTATACTACCTAGAAAGCAATCAAAGGAAGCGTGCTAGCTGATCATTTGGCTCATCAAGCAGTGGATGATTACCAATCTATGAATTTTGAGTTCCCAGATGAGGATGTCATGCTTGTTACTGATTATGAAGAACCTGGGCCGGATGAAGGACCCGAATCGGGATCCCGATGGACTATGGTTTTCGATGGATCTTCTAATGCGTTGGGTAATGGTGTTGGTGTTGTAATTATTTCTCCCAAGGGTTGCCATACGCCTTTCACTGCTAGACTATGTTTCGATTGTACCAACAATATGGCCGAGTATGAAGCATGTATTTTGGGACTCAGAGCTGCTACAGACCTGAGAATCAAGTTTTTGAGTGTGTACGGAGACTCAGCATTAGTAATCAGCCAGATCAAAGGAGAATGGGACACCAAACATCCGAATCTCATCCCTTATCGAGAGCGGGTGTTGACATTAATCCCATACTTTGAAAAGATTACATTCGAACATATCCCACGAGAAGAGAATCAGTTGGCAGACGCCTTGGCCACCATGTCATCTATGTTCAGAGTCAGATGGGACAATGAAGCTCCCAGGATCACCATTGAACGACTAGATGAACCAGCATATTGTTATGAACTTAACGCTGCTGAAGTAGAAGAGAAACCTTGGTTCCACGAAGTAAAAAGATATTTAGAAGCTCAGGAATACCCTGAAAGGGCGTCCATCAATGATAGAAAATTCCTGAGGAAATTCTCCGCTAAATTCTTTTTGAGTAATGGAATATTATACAAACGTAATCATGATTCGACTTTGCTTCGTTGTGTGGACAAAAAGGAAGCAGAAAGGATTATGGAAGACATGCATGACGGTATTTTTGGGACTCACTCTAGTGGACATACAATGGCTAAGAAAAGATTCTGAGATCAGGGTATTATTGGTCTACCATGGAAGCTGATTGCCACCATCACTCCAGAACTTGTCACAAGTGCCAGATTTATGCGGACAAAGTACATGTGCCTCCTGCCCCATTAAACGTGTTGACAACCCCTTGGCCCTTTGCAATGTGGGGCATTGATATGATCGGAGAGATTAAACCTACTGCTTCCAACGGACATCGTTTCATCCTCGTGGCTATTGATTATTTTACAAAGTGGGTAGAGGCAGCCTCATTTGCTTCTGTCACCAAGAATGTGGTGGCACGATTCATCAAGAATAATCTCATTTGTCGATATGGCATCCCCGAAAGAGTTATCACTGATAATGGCACTAATTTGAACAACAAGATGATTGATGAACTCTGCACGCAGTTCAAAATAAAACACCATAACTCTTCTCCATACCGGCCAAAGATGAACGGCGCCGTGGAGGCTGCTAATAAGAATATTAAAAAGATTATACAAAAGATGATAGTAACATACAAAGACTGGCATGAGATGTTACCATTTGCTCTTCATGGTTATCGCACTTCAGTACGCACTTCGACAGGGGCAACTCCCTTCTCTTTAGTCTATGGAATGGACGTCGTTTTACCAGTGGAAGTTCAGATTCCCTCTCTAAGAATCATGAAAGAGGCAAGCTTAGATGAGGATGAATGGATTCAGACTCGACTCGATCAGATAAATTTGATTGATGAAAAGAGACTCGCGGCTGTTTGTCATGGGCAGATATATCAGAAGCGCATGACCCAGGCATTTAACAAAAGGATCAAGAGACGGGTGTATCAAATCGGCAAATTGGTGATAAAGCGTATCATTCTACCACAAAGTGACCCCAGGGGCAAATGGACTCCCACATACGAAGGGCCATTTGTAGTTAAGAAGGTATTCTCTGGTGGAGCCATGATACTTGCTACGATGGATGGCGAAGACTTCCCGCATCCCGTGAACGCAGACATAGTCAAAAAATACTACGCATAAGAGAGACCCGCTAGGTCGACGTACCTAGGCAAAAGTAAGGGCATCCCGGCGAACCAAAAGGGTTTGGGCAAAAATTAGGGATAAACATATAAAAAATGTACACCCGGCAAGTCGAAAACCTGAAAAGGCGGCTTGGGCAAAAAAGGGTATCCTGGTGGACTGAAAACCTGAAAAGGCGGTCCAGGCAAAAATTAGGGATTAAAAACGTGTTACTATGTCCCGTTCTCAGACAGCTTCACCCCAGTCAAAGGGACTGAACAAGCCAATCACTTCTATCCGACAACAGGAGATGAGACGCTCGAAGACATAATGACAGTAGTAGAATTAAAGTCAACAAGGCTTTTCCTTCATAGCTTTTCTTTATGTTCTCGACAACTTCCTCTTACTAGGATTTTTGTCTCCATGTACACAAATTGCCTGTTTATAGGCCCTCTTTCAAAATCAATATAATTTTATTTCCAAAAAGATGCTTTTGTTTTACTTTTTCTGTTTTGTTTGCATAAACGTCCATTGATTTAATTTGAATTAATATATGCATTTGAATATGATCGATGTTTATAAAAAATACATGCATAAAACGGAAATAGCAATTACTAAAAGACTTCAGGATTGAGGAGAAGGTCTAACCATGCTTCCAATGAATCCGCTACCAATTCTATTCCCCGGCAAAACCAGCTATTTCCCAGAAGAGGTCAGAATCACCAAACAGGCTAATCATCTCATCCATCCCCAGCCAGGCTCTGTTGAATATTTCTGCCGCCAGACAGAAACCAAGTCCCCCCCAGCTGAGAAAGGGCCATTAACACTAATACCTCTAACCAGTATCTCGGGATTTATTTCCCCCAGTGGAGTCGCCAGGAAAAACTTTTCAGATGCATAATTCATTCATTACATCATTTCACAGCATACGCGTGCATACAACATTCGCATTTATTTTCGCAAGCATAAAACAGCTCATGCATCATGACATGGCATGAAGTTAACTTTTCTTTTCAGGTTAATTATCCTCCCAGTATTGTCAAATTAAGAAATTCATTCAGACAGACACCGTTATCAATCACATCCAAGATTCGATACATCTTTCAGATATAATCTACATGAACGTCCATTCCGACAAGCACATCCCAGACATTTGCTGCAAATACAACATATACGAATATTATCAGATACAGCCTAACGTACGGTTCATTCTGATTCAGCCCGACATATGATTGCCTCAACTACTCCAATATGGCCTAGCGTACGACCCATTTGGATCTTCATTCCTCAGATACTACCTAGCGTACGGTACATTCCGAGGTGTAGTCTAGCGTACGACTACTTTCTTCAGATACAGCCTAATGGACGGCTCATTCTGCAATTCAGATACGATCTGGCATACGATCCATTCTGACCCTTATTTCTTCGGATGCAGCCTAATAGACGGCTCCTTTTGCAACTCCAATACGGCCTAGCGTACGACCCATTTGGATGTTCATCCCCTCAGATATGATCTAGCATACGATCCATTCTGATCTCTCATCCCCAGTGAAGTCATCCGCCTAATGAACGACTCACTCTGCTATTCAGATACGGTCTAGCGTATGATCCATTCTGATCCCTTATCCCCAGCAACGTATAGCACACTCCGACTCCCCAGCGAAGTCGACAGCCTAATGGATGACTCACTACACGGTCTGGCGTATGACCCGGTATGACACCCATGTCTTCAGATATCGTCTAACGTACGACACAATCTGAAGCTCTCATCATCAAACTTCCTGGATGGCATCTTTAAGCCCATCTCCATCAAGACTAATTGACAAGTGCAAATTTTTGGGGCATTCTAGTGTTCAATAATCTTCCACCTCCAGACCACGAATGGCATACCCGCCATCCTAACTCTCTCGGTTCAAGAATATTGAACAGGGGCAGCTGTCATACCCCAAAATTTGCCCATTAATCTCGCAAAACATTTCTCGAAGCACTCCAACTCATTCTGCAAGGCACTGACCTTAAAGGAACAAAAGCCCAGCTCACAACAGACCCAATCCAGAAAAAGGCCCAAACTGGCATGCTCGCTAGGCGAGCAAATCCTTCGCCTAGCGAACCCTTCGCTACAACGCTCGCCTAGCGAAGCTTGCGATATATCAGAATTTTCGGGCTTCATTCTGAGCCCATTGGGTAACCACAATCACTATAAATACCGATACTTCAGTCACGAGGACGGACGAAGACGGACAGAAACCCTGGCCTAGAAACCCTGGAGACCAACCCAGAGAATTCCGAGTAAAGAAACCCTGAAGGCCGCTCATCCGCACCAAGGTTGCCTCCGCCCAATTCGAACCGATTTGCCAATCCAAAGCTGCAATTCCATTGCAAACAGGTTTGCGCATCACTACTGTTTTATGCTTTTAATCGGTAATCGCTACATACATAAGGCATCATGATTAAATTTTCGGATATGTAATTTGATTTCACATGTGAAATTAAGTATGCCTGAATATCCTGAATGTTTGTCCATGCTATTCCTGTAATTAAATGCCATAAATTTCAGGGTGCCGGAGATCATGCTGCTATCAAACTCAAAACCCGTAGCAGCTCGCTAGCACATCGCTAAGCGAGCCTGTAGCGAGCACTCGCTAAGCCTTTGCTAGGCGAAACAGGAGCGAACGGGACAGTGGCTGTTTTATTTCTTTTCTGTTCTGCCTTATGTTTGTCTAATCAAGATTTATTATAATTCTGCATTATTTGGCCTGACTTTATGACTGTTGTGTTTATTTTGTGGTGCAATTTTCAACTGTACTTTATCTCGATGTTCTAACCCGTGTGCTGAATTGTGTAAAGGCTTACACATTCCCGAAGAAACGGCCGACTAAGTATTCCACTTTATTTGTGGGATACCCTTGTGGAGATGGATTCTGAATTACTTAATTTTAATGTGGAGATACATCCTAAATTATCTAGCTGATTTTAATGTATTGATTTCATCAATTTTAATGTGGACCTAATGACTTAATCGATTACGGCCATCTAATTAATTGTAAAACTTTGCCTTTAAATATGCGATCTTGGACCTCTCTTTGTTACCCTACGATATTACGGTATTATGGTCATGTCCCACGAATGTGAGGATGCACTTAGCAAAGACCCTTCGGTTAAATCATCATAGTCCCTCGAATGTTGCCTTTGTCCCTCGATGACCCTTCGGTATAGCCCACGGTTAAATGATGATCGTCCCTTCGAATGCTAAGGTATCCTTACAAATGTTGCCTTCAATGACCAATCGATGACCCTACGATGACCCTTTTACATCCAAAGGATAAAACTACTTACTTCTCAATAGTAAGGACAGTTTTACCCTCATAAGGATAGGAAATGCCCATAAAGACCTTGGGTAGGTATAACTCCTAAATGCTTGCTCACAACTAAAACTACTTTTCACACCTCACACCTTTTCAAAATATCTTTTAGAAAGTAACCACTTGGTATACATTCGTACTAGAATCATTACCGAGTTATATTTTTCTAAACAACTTTCAAGACTAAACGAGATAACCACTTTGTATACATTCATACAAGAATCATTACAAAGTTAAATTCTCTTTTTCAAAACATTTTCTAAACAATTCACAACCACTTTTTCCAGAAAAACATAAGTGATCAAGCAATTAAGAGCCCATGGATAACCATGGATACCAAGGGTACTAACACCTTCCCTTTGTATAATGTACCTCCCGAATCCGAAATCTAACTAAGGTCTTTCCTGTTCTTTTCCACCTTTCCTTATTGGATAAAAGAAAAGTCGGTGGCGACTCTTGCTAACCGCGACATTTGCTTTCCAAAGCAAAAACACACAAAGTCAGTTCACCGTATGACATAAGGATTCTTAGGAGATTCTATTTTCAGAAAAAAAACTAATAGGGGTGAAAACCTCATTGAGAAGTCAATATCTCCCCCTATCTTGTCCGAGGAAGAAATAGAAGTTACATGTCAGAGAAAGGAACATGTAGGTAGCTTTGTTAAAATATATCATGGAATGACTGGTTATGAACCCAACACAGCTAAAATCACTCGTCATTTGGAGTTTCATATACAATCCGATGTTGTGTCTTGGATCGGCCTCGATGATCATTACAAAGTTAATGTATTAGCTCGCAAAAGACTCTAGGTAGTAAAGTCAGCCAATGCCAATAGGTGTCATTGGGTGCCCACTAAAGTGATTGGGACTCCCTTCATCTTGAATACAATTGAGGTTATAGCAAAAAGTCACATTACACGTATGGCTGGTAATCCCTCATATTAGTTTATTCTCCCAATAGGTATGAGGGAGAGGATATGCATCTCTTTTGAGGGTTTTTTGGTTCCTTTATACGAGTTTCTTTTAACCAGGTTGGGAATACGCTTACCATTCTCTAATTTTGAGGTGGTTGTGATGGACCATTTGAAAGTTTTCCCCTCATAACTTCATCTTGGAGCTTGAGATTTCATAAAGGTGTTCCAATTATGTGCTGGGTATAAATATTAGAAACATTGCCTAATGTGTTGGTCTTCCTCCGCCCTAATGTGCCTTAGCTTGGCTATTTCGCCACTGACTACTGTAATTTTTTTTTGGAACTTTTCATGTTGGTAAAGCTTGTTACTCCTGATGCTCATCTTTCCTTTTGTTTGTTGAAGTGCTCTTTTTAAATAAAAAATAAGAGACAATTTGATACTTATGTTATTATCAGTACGCCTGATCATTCCAAGAGACAAACTTTTTTATGAGGATAGGGACCTGAGGCGCCTTTTTTTAACAGTTACACGTGCCTTGAGGATGACATGGACCAATTTTAGAAGGTTCATGCTCTATCCATGGATAAGGGTCTTACGACCGACTTATTTGGACGAATGTCGATGATTCATGCAGTTGTTTATTTTCCAACTCTAAGGTAAAATCAAGGCAGTGCATGCTAGCTGGCACATATGCAACCATTCTAAAGGGTCGACCATGATTATTAAAATACTCACCTGACATCTATAATATTCGACGAGTCTTAGGGGTAACTGTTATGTGTCTGCCAAATTCCAAGGACCCACTACTTCGCGTTAGCCAAATGGCCCAATAACACAAGGCTAACTTATTCAACATGCTCCATAAATCTTAAGGTATAAATACATTCATAAATGGTTTTCAAGTACACAATCTCTAATCTTCAATCACATTATGGTTATCTCAAACACTAAACTGACTTGAATGTTGGAGTGTAAACCATGTGGGTACCGCCCCATATGAATCGTGGTATAAAAGATTAACAATGTTGATTAAAGATCGACACTTATGGTTCAAGAATCACCATGATCGCAACCTTCGATCAACGACACTGCATCACAGAATCACCAACGAAACTTTGTTCCATCATAGCTTTTATGATCTACTCCATTTTTAATTCAAGAGAACATGTATTATATATATATATATATATATATATAATATATATATATATATAATATATATATATATATATATATATATATATATATATAATTATATATATGAGATCAGGTTTGGATATTATTTTTTTAGTCTAAGACCTGTCATAACTAACCTATTTATGATTAGATAACCCGTTTTGACAACTATATTACATTATAACAAAACAAACATTTTTATAAATAATTTGCTTTTAAAATAATAATCTAGAATATTTTATTTTTAAAAAATTGAAATATCATATTTTCTGAAGCACTTGACGTCAAAAATGACCTTGTGAAGATCTTTGGCAATTAGAATGATTATAGTGTTATTTAACCCTTTTTTATGTTTAATATTCTTTTTCTTATTGTATATATTGGATATATTTTTTTTTAAATAACCACTTTTTTTAAGAATAATATGAAAATAACCATAATTTCAAATTATTTATCAATATAACTACTTTTTAAAAAAAAAACCAATATGTCATTTGTTATGGCGCATGCGTTGATGAATTTATACTCATTCACCACTGCAATTGGCACATACATGTAAAATGTAGGAGTATGCATGCATGCGTCAATTGCAGTGGCGCATGCTCATACATTTTACATACATGCGACAATTGTAGTGACGCATGCTCCTACATTTGACATGCTTTTACATGCATGCGCCAATTGCAGTGGCGCATGCTCTTACATTTTATATGCATGCGCCAATTACATTGGCGCGTGCTCTTACATTTTATATGCATGCGTCAATTGTAATGGTGCAACTCTTACAAACATAGTTAGTTTGGTAAATAAATTGAAAACATGGTTATTTTGGTATATCATTTGAAAAAGTTGGTTATTTAAAAAAAATCTATATATTGAACTCAAAGTTGAGTTTGATTATATATATATATATATAATATATATATATATATATATATATATATATATAATATATATATATATATAATATATATATATGTGGTGTGTGTGTGTGTGTGTGTGTGTATGTATTCGCACTACGATCAAAATTGATGTTGAATGATGATGTCACACTCTGGAATCGACAATGCAGATCTCTGGTACGGGACACGAGGTGGACATGAAAGGTTAACACTCAAACACCTAAGGTAGTTACATAGTCCAAGATGAGAGTATATTGAAGAGTGAAGATCATAAAAGTGTAATTTAAATCTCATGTGTACTGACTATATACATTGGATAATCTTGATTAAGCTTCTGCATGATTGAGCGCTTAATTAGGCCTTTAACCTGACCAAAACATTTTCCTTAAAGGTTTGTAAAGTATTTATTACTCGAAGGCATTTTAAAGTTGTGATCGACCATTGGCTTTGAGGTGGGGTCACCTTGTAATTTGGTATATCTTTGTAATCCTTATCGACAAGAGGACATATAGAAAATTTAAAGTGTGTTATATCCCCTTTTTATGGTTGAATCTTTCAAGATCTTGGTGTTCGAATCCCTTTGACCTCTTTTGAAACACAGATGTTGGGTCACCTTCGTATTGCCCCCCTGTAACTCTACCCAGTTGCTTGGGATTTTGTAAGAGTGATCTAATACAGGCATAAGTACAAGGCCGAATGGGCTTTACTTTAAAAGTATCTTCTTTAATATTTTCTCAGTCAATCCTCCTTCAAAGAAAAGGCATGGCCATGGGTTAGTCTCAGTATCTCTTCGTCAGAATGATGATATAATTTTCCAGGTTTATACTAAGAGCTGGAAAAAGGTCAATCCTAATTATTTTATAACGACTCCCAAATCTCCACGGCTCACTTAGTATTTTGTATTTTCAACCACTGCTTTGGGTTCGCCTACATGCATGGACAGAGCCCAATGGTCCTAGACCCCAGATTATTTTAGTGAGAAAATTGGTTTTTACTTCATCCCGTACAACTCCCTTGCCGACAAGGAGAATGCTATGAAGGCGACTTTACTTTTTTTTTTTTTTTTTTCTGATTGTGTGTTAAGTTGTTGGGATTTTGCGAATGCATAATTCATCGAAGTTAGGTAGAAACTTTTTTCTACTTGATGTGATCATGTTTTATTTCATTGATGTTAAACTTCATTACACGTACCCCTTCAATTTTCTAGTTTCCATTCAGATGAGATTAAAAGAGAGTAAGAATAAGGTTTTCTGCTTTCAGTGGATCTTACTCTAGTTAAGATACCTATTGTGCCGTAAACGGGGGTGAAGTTTAACTAGTTGATGCGAGAATCATGGTGTCTTTAAGAGTTACCTAACTGCACTATAAGCAATGAAGTAATAAGAATAATGATATGTCTGCTACTTTGGCCGGGTCCAAAAGAGATTGTGACAAAGTGCTTGCTCGAGGAAGTCCCACCAAGAAATTAAAGTTATTTGGACAGGCTCCTACTATTCATCTAGCGGATAATATAAGGATTTCACCTCTTATGCTACCTCATGTATTCGACCGTCAGATGCCCTGCACTATTTCAAAGAAAAAAAATGACGTGTGTCATACCACAATTATGTTTGGGCATTTTAAAACTTTCATGCATCTGATTTTACTTTACATTGCATCATTTTCATAACATAACATGCATTTCATCACGCATAATGCATAAAATGTCGACCATAATAAATTTTAGGATATACAGACATGCCGATTGAATCAATTTTTAAATGTATGTAAACTCAACGGACAATAAATTTTAAGATCGAGCTTGCATGCGTCATTTTTATTAATCAATGGTTCACGTAGTTTAACTTAACATGCTCATTTTATTTTTCGACTCTTTTTGTGGTCGCATTTTAAGCAGCCTAAGCCTTTTCAACCAAACATTTTTACTTCAAAATTTGATCAAAACCTATATATTTTGCATAAGTATATTATGCGCTGATCATTTTAGTGCATTCATTTTAATTTTTCGCGCACTTTTGCATCCTTTTTATTCATTTTAAGTCCTTTTGTTTTTATTCTTCTGTCAAATTGTTAAGAAAATTAATTAGAATTATCCATCTTTGTATTTTGATTTTATCATGTTTATTCAAAAAGATGTGAATTTCATTTGATTTAATTGATTTGAATATTTTTAAAGCATTTACGAGGGGCATTCTAGGCATTTTTAATTGGTTAATAATTTGTGTTTCTTTATTTTCATCATGGTTGTCGAATCCAATTAATCAATGATTCACATTTGTTATCCATGTGCATTTATTTCGACCAATCACAATTAAGGAATAATGATGATTAAAAATTAAAATAATAAAAAGGAAGTGTAGCTGGCAAAGAGAGAAAAACGTGAAGGGGGGATTTTTGGATATTCTCCCTCACCCAAAAGACACGTGGTAGCTTGTGATAAGTGGAAAAGAAATGAAAACGGTTTTTCTTGCCAAAGGAAATCCAAATACGTCCTGATTCTAAAGCCAATTTAGGGCGAGGTGATACCTCCTGAAGGGAGACATATGATAGTCGCCCCTTCAGGGGGCTACAAACTCTCACATTTGTTAGGTCTTTTACAAATATAACACTACGCACATACAAACACATAAACATACACACACACACACACACACATACACACACACACACGCACACTTATCAGACATTATATTTATTGGGTTATTTGTACATGGCATAATAAAGTCATCAGAATGATTAGTTTGTTTAGTGACCTATTAAGTGTAACTTAATTGTCAGACATCGTTAAACATAAATATGTTATTCTTAAAATATCTGCAATCAAGTTTTACTGCTACATATGAACATAGTGATGCCCGTATATTATTATGTGGGTAAATTGATGATCATATCTTACGGGTCATGGATATGAGATATTAAATCTTCACATAGTTATAAATATCAGGAGTAATGTTTATAATGGATTGACCCACCATAAGAATACAACATAATATATTATGTAAGTGTCATAAGTTATTCAAGTGATAGTGGTGTGTAACCAATATGGACCATAAATGTGTAGTTGAATACTTTATTTTCAATCAAACTTTGTCTGTTAAAGTATGAACATAAAGATGGTTGGTGGATACTCCATAAATCATATTAAGGGACATGAATTATCTAGATGATATTTGTCCTTCCCACATATACAAAAGTAATATCTATGACCCCTTGATTGCGTGAATTAACTTTATACCTTAAGTTAAGTGGAGTAAATTTGAGGTGAAGTGAACTTCAACCATTTAGAACTATCCATAATTATTAAGTGAATAATAGTCAACACCTATATAACAATTTTACGTAAGGGATATATAACTTTAGGGGTAGTAAGCACCTATATGTTAAGTTTGAATGACCTATATAACAAAAGAATTAATAATTCTTAAATGACTTTTTGTGATAATTAAGTTATAACATATATTTAGAATGATTATTATGTAATTTATTAATTTAGAAGTCACTTTTATAATAAGAAATTATTTTTACTTACAAATTTTGACATTATTTTTTCTATTATCTATTGTTTTTTAAATGCTGAAAAATTGCTTAGATGAGTTTTATTTTATTATTGATTAAAAAAATTAAACAAAATTGACTATAGTAATTAAAATATAATTTCTATTCCATAAAATAAAAAAACTAATAATTAAAAATAAATTAATTCTATTAAAATATTACTATTATATCATAAAATTATAATTTAAATTTCGCTTAAGAGTATTGTAAAACCATATACATTAGACTCTGATAACCCTGATGCAAACGAGGAGATTGTATTGGACACAAAGTTGTTAGAGAGAGTCTCCACAACACATATCTTCTTAAGTGTCATATTGCTTTCTCTCAGGCATTGAAAGATACGCTCCTCAAAGTGGTTGCTGAGTCAGGATCTATAGGTGTCTGGATTTGGTTGTCACTTTTTTTTTGTTGCTCTTTACAAATGGTCAAGCCTCATAATAGGCGGGATTGCAGGTCTGAGAATCAAAAGGCCTTACGACAACATCACATTTTGGAGTGTTTAACTACATGGAAGGGTGTCGATGGTTTTGCCAGGTTAGATGATAATGTGTTTTGCAACTTTAAGCAATATAAGTTGGGCCATGAGGGAGTTAATATTAAGAAGAAAGATGCAAAGGTGAACTATAATATCAAGCCATGCCTTTGCAAGGTTGCAAATAGTCACTTCACAACGGTTGTGAAAGTGTCAGGGTCATATGGTGTAGCCTACTATAATGCACATACTATGAAGGTTTTGGAGGCAAGACTAAACATACGTACAAACCACCTTCATCCATGCCAACCAAATTGTTCTTTAAAGCTTCTATAGTGGTTGAAGTTAATACTATTTTCAGGTGCATTAAGTCATTCCCCAAAGGGATTTCATGCAGTATATATGGTTTACAAGTATAACTTTTAGTAAACACGTTGTGTGGAGAAGACTTTGTTGTGTCTAAAGGTCTCTTATATGAAATTACTCTAGTTTTAACTCATGGTTTATAGGGAGATGCCCAATGAGTTTGGAAGAGTTTGTTGCATCTGCACCTTTGATGTTGTTACTAAAGTCTGACGGTGGGATACAACCAATTGTCGTGGGTTATATTTGGAGGCGATTGATATCCAAGGTGACAATGAAAAAGGTCAGTAAGGATGTTGCATAATATCTTAATGACTTCAAGTTTGGGGTCGGAGCATCAGGTGGTGTTGAGACCATTTTGAATAATGCCAACAAGGTGTTAAGCAAGCGACATGGAAATGTCTCTTTCATTATGCCCGCGGTAGATTTAACAAATGTTTTCAACCTGGTAGGTCAATAAACCATACTACGTGAGGCGAGGGTGAGATAACCATCTATTTCCTTATGTGTTAAGTTTCTATATGGTCAGGCAACAAGGTCATACCTTATGAATATGCATATGTATAAAGCTGTTTTTTGTTGTTTGCAAGCAACACATGTTCAAGATTTTCTCTTTGCTATTACTATTGATGGTTTAGGCCAACATATGTCTCCAGTAGAGTACCGCACGATTCTTAATACCGACTTATGATTCCCTTAATTCCTGTTAATGAGGTTTGCCCTATTTGTCGCAAGACATGCTTAACTATATTTGGGGAATACGCCATTAATTGGAAGGAGCTTACAAGGTTCAAATGTCGACATGACTTTGTTATGGATGTCTTATTTGATATATTTTGGTGTGCCAGAGTACTTATGAACAAATAGGTGTTTGTGAATTTCTTGACTGGCCTACGGGAATAAAGATCGACACTTAAGTCAGCAAATGTTCTAGTGTTCATGTGGATAAGAGGGGAACATGCATGTGTAGAATTGATCAGGGTTTTCTCACTGGTGGAATTGAGGACTGAAAGTTTTCTGTGGGAAATGCAACTCTCAAATCCACTTCAAGTAAATGGTCAGAGCATGAAAAAGCGTGTTCCGATAATCAACATGCTTTCATACCATTTGTCTTGGACACTTTTAGTTTTCTAACACCAGAAGTGATTGATCTTTTATATAGAATGCAAATGCTCATGCAAAACAATATTGTATCTCTTAGGACAATCCAAAAAGGATAACGATACGATTTATTATTGTCCGTCTTCTATTTTTTATACAATCTTAATCACATACATAATTGAGTTGAATTATCATAAAAAATTGAAATCATATCATAAAACAATGGTAATTTTTATATTACTATATTTACTTAATTGCAATTTCGGTACTCATATATATTTATTTATAGTTTTAGTCTCCTCATTTTAAAAATCGGGATTTTATTCCCTTTTTAAAGTTTTCTTTAGGATTTTAGCCCCCCTTTCGATTTGGGTATAATTTTTGAATGACATGATATATGTATTGATGACTTGGCAGATCCGTAGTGTCCACATTTATTTTCACATCATATTAATTAATGACATATCACAAAATTGCAATTTATAATTAATAATATTAATTATTTTTTAGAACTTAAAAGATAGATTATGGACTAGACACAAACCCATATATTATATTAATACATTTAAATTACTACTCTTGTTTGTTTCAACTTTATAAACAATTTTATAACTTATACAAAAATCAACGTGAGACTTCTAAATGACATTTCATACTACAACAATATCTCCTTCTTCATTGCATAAACTTCTGATTCTTCTCAAACTTGTGTCCATTGCAACATCTTAGGCTTCTTCTGTATATTGCAAATTTATTCGTCTTCTTCATTTTCTTTTGTATGAACTGTTAGATTGTGTTATTTGAAGACTGAATACTTTGTTTTAAGCATGTTCCAGTTGAACCTATCACCCTATTTGTCGTTAGGAGATCTTCTATCATATACTTATGCGGGAATTTCTCGAGCAGAATCTATAAGTAGCTCCCGAAGTCAAAGTTTAATCCTTCCATTACATGTGTATTACCAAATTGATTTTGAGTATAGGCCTATGTCACAATATCTGACATAGTATTTTTTTTCAATATACTGTTGGCAGTAATAATGATATGAAGGCCATGTTCTAAAGCCAACACTAGAAGTATTTTTTCCATCTATTCCAAAAAGCTTCATCAAAATATTATATTTAGTCCTATTTGAACAAACTCATATAACAAATCATTTGCTTTCTTTGAAATTATAAAATTGTTCTTTAAGTAGTAAATCATGTGACTCCACCCTTGAGATTCACACATATTTTTCATAGAATTCAATGACTTTATAATTACTTTAACAAATAACTTCAATATCAAAATTGTTACCATAGAGTCATTAAATATAGCAAAATTGTTTTATTTTCAATTCCCAGCAACATGAGATTGAATGAGTTTAAGCAAGTTCTCAAACAAAAAATATTAACCGAATGCAATTTCAACATGAATATCTTCAATTTGTGTGTCTCCAGAACCAACGAAGCACACACCAAATGGACTCTCAACAACGACAATCTGCATATCGACTGTCCACATAGTGAGAATTGAGCATGCATTGAAGACTGACATGATGTGAAGCGCGAGCTAAAGACAATATCAATGGAGAACATAAGGTTTGTAGGTTCGCCTTGAAAAGAAGGGGAAGTTGTGCAATGAAGAAGAATGAAATACTATTATAATATGAACCGTCACTTAAAAGTCCCACGTTGATTTTTATATAAGTTATAAAAGTGTTTATAAAGTTGAAACAAACAATAACAATAACTTAAATATCTTAAATATATTATTATAATATATGGTCTTGTGTCTAGTAAAAAATCTAAATTTTAATTTCTAAAAAAATTTAATTAAAAATATTAAGTATTAAGTGCAATTTTGTGACATGTCATTAATTAATATGACGTGAACATAAATGTGGACATTATGAATGTGTCAAGGATATGTCATACAAAATTATATCCAAATTAAAAATGGAGTTAAAATAAATAAAAAACTTAAAAAAAAGATTAAAATCCCGAATCTTAAAATGAAGAGATAAAAAAAAAGACTAAAGTTACAATTAAGCATACTATATTTACAATAATTGTTGAAAACAATTGTTTAAATTAAATTTGCTTATATATTCTTAGTCAAAATATTAATTAAAATTTTTCAAATATAATTCTTTTTAAGAAGATAATTTATTAAATTGAATAATATCGGAGATCGTTATGCTCAATTTTTTCTCTCTCCCTTGTCAAAATCCCTCCAAAAACAAACACAAGTTTAGTATGAAGGTTGACCTTGTTTGCTCGAGGAAAGAAACAGCGAAGGAAGAAATAAATGAGTGTGACCAAAAAACGAAACTAACCTTTTGTTTTGCTCTGTCCACATCAAAAAACCAAGAAAGAAGCGTGTATATTTTCATTTTCAATCTTCACTCTTTTCCCTCTCGCTACTTCTCTCAAATCCACTGCCTCAGGTTCACTCGCCCTACTTCCCCACCATTCAGTTCCGAAGCTCTTCTTCACCTTTTGTGGTAAGTCCCTCTGATACACAATCTCTTGTATTTGTATTCGCGCACTCACAACGTGTTTGTGAAAACGCCGCAACCAGATTAATTCCTTGATTTGATTTTTTATTTTCAACTTATGCTTTATAAACTATAATGTATGTGATTGCATCAATTTTATTAGATTTAGAATGATGGGTCTTTTGTAAAAGAGCCCATTGGTCCATAATCAAGTAGCGTTAGCTCTGGTTCTAGTATTTTTTCTCAACTAATTTTTTTCTCTCCAACACAACACAGTGGTGATGTTGGTGGACGAGAGCAAGTTCGACGTGCACTTGAAACTGTGGGCCCTTCGAATACCCTGCCAATTTTGCAAGGCTGCCACTCGAATCCTCAACGGGTAACTATATCTATCTATCTCCATTCTTTCCATGCGATTAGCTGCACCTTTTTTAATTTTGGTAGTGCAGTTATTTGCTTGACAAACCTCGAGTTAAACCCATAGCCGAGGACCCAACTTGTGACAAAAACCGTTACCTTATACTCTCAGAGAAAGTTCAGAATCAAGGTATGATTTTTTTCTTCTTTGGAATTTCTTTTCTTTTTATTATAATATAATGAATTATAGTTTTTTTTGGTTGTGCTTATCTGTGAGTTGTTTTGGCCTGGGTATGTTTCAGATTTATCCGAAATTCCAAAGCAAAAGCTTGATGAGCTTAAGGACTTGTGTGAGATTGAGGTTTTGCCCTATTCGTTGACACTAGGTTATTCATACTGGAGTGCAGGTTGGTTCAACTGTTTTCTTGAAGCTTTACCGAAAAAACTGTCTTTTAACATTATTTCTGGATGCTGACTTACCACCAATCTGTTTGTTGGAGTTGTTTGAGAACTTATGAACTGTGTCATGTAGTGACATATTTTTCCCGTGTCAAACTAAATCATCAGATCTTTACCCATAACTGCATGCTTAATTGCCTATTGTAATACACACATTTACAGACACACCCATATGGTGACACTTAGAGTTCACCCGTTTTTTATTGGTGTATTGGTGCTCCACATGTTTAAGGTCCAACTGGAGCATCAGTACACCAATACACAAGGATGTGTTGTAAGTGGACCGTGATTCACCCAATACTTCCACCTAGGTACACAAATAGAGGTGCATTACTTCTTTCTGGTATAATTTCTTTTTGAACCTAGATTTTCCGTGTTGTCTTACTGTTTAATTGCAATATTCACAGTTTTGTCAATTGTGCATAGTGGAAAATAGTGGATTGTTAAGTTTCTGCTATGCAATAGTGCTAAAGCGCTGTTATAGTGGATTGTTCAAGTTTCTGATAGTGCTGTTATAGTGGATCGTTAAAGTTTCTGATAGTGCTAAAGCGCTGTTATAGCGGCTATTGGACAACATATCGCGGAACAATAGCGGTTTGTCCAAATTCCGCTTTGCTATAGCGGCTATTTAAAATTGAATATTCATATTCTAGTTCAGGTAGAAACACTCTTTTCTAATGATTCAGTTGTTTCTCACATCATGCTTTCCTCTGCCCTACAAATATTTACAATTGTCCGGTAAATTATGTTTGTAGATCAAGTGCTGAAGCAGATACTGCCTAATGGAGTGGAAGTGCCTTCATCTTTTGAAACAATAGTTAAGTATTTAGAAGTTATATAATTTTTTTGAGTGGTACCAGTTTATGACCTGTATTGTTTTATTTTGCTCATTCCGGATTCACTTTTGATAACCACTATAATCTGTTTTACACTGTTTCATTGATTCAAGTCATTGGATACATTATTTGTTAATATCGATTCCTTCAGAAAATAGTAGCGAGCTTTTCAATTTAGTTAACAATTAAACCTGTTTGGTCAGCCACTGATTGTGAACTCACATCTTTCCTACTTATACAGGTCACATTGCTCACTTAAACCTACATGATGAATTACTTCCCTTCAAGGATGTTATTGCGAAGGTTATTTATGATGTACGTATGAATATTTTAAGTGTTTTAGTTTTATCTCCTTATTCCCCAAAAGAGCTGTTTGTGTTTAGTTACTGGCTTGCTGGTACTTGGTGCACTAGTCTTGTTTAATTGCTAATGTTAGGTACAAAGATGCAACGTATGATGATAATCTTCACATCACAGAGTTGTGTCTTTTCAGTTACTTTTAGTTTGGAACAGTCAGCATTTTGTCATCTTCTATTAGGCATATAAGTGTAATTATTGGCACAATATGGATAAAAAATCCTCTTTAGACATTAATTTTTTTTGATCCTGTTAGACCCCACACAGCTAATACTTTTAGGGGAAGAAGAGGAATTTAGACTGTAATGGGTTGTAGGAAACTTGCCTATGTGACAAGGAGTGTGGGAAAAGGAGTTAATTCTTTAGAAATAAATAAGGATAGAAGAGAGAGAAGGATCTGGGGGAGTCAGGTAAAAACTGAGTAAATTAGATAAGTTTTTGATGGGTTGGGATATTTGGGTATCCACAAAATTTCCTCAACCGACTTTTTTTTTTTTGGGTTGTATTTTCAGAGGGCTACCTTTGCCTGTAAGAAGTTTAGTCACCCTATTTTGTGCTCTTAATTCTGAGTTTCCGTCAGCTCCATTTGATGCTGCTGCCTTATTCTAGAACTGTTGTTCTGGTATTCACATTCAATTAATCATGTTTGAAACAAAATGAATAAAGGTATGTTAGTTTGCATGTTTGAATACTCTTTGCTACAAAAATGTCTATTGCAAGATTAATTCACAAATTCAATCATTTAATGTCGAACATACTCTTTTATACGTGTTTTGCCAAGTAACTTTAATGATTTCCCCTATTATGCAGAAAAATTATCCAAGAATCAAAACAATTGCTAATAAAGTTGGAAACATTACAAATGAATTCCGTGTTCCAGAATTTGAAATTTTAGCAGGAGAGCATGATATGATTACAGAAGTGAAGCAATATGGCGCCACTTTTAGGCTTGATTACAGTCTGGTTTATTGGAATTCCAGATTGGAACATGAACACAAGAGGTTAGTTTCAATGTTCCAAGCTGGAGAAATCATTTGTGACATGTTTGCTGGTATAGGTCCTTTTGCCATTCCTGCCGCACAAAAAGGATGCTTAGTCTATGCAAATGATTTAAATCCAAATAGCATCCACTATCTGAAGATTAATGCCAAAATCAACAAGGTTGATGATCAAATATCTTCATACAACATGGATGCTAGAAAGTTCATATCCCAGCTGATGGAAGTGCCAAATTCTGAGCATAAAATAGAAAATGTTGTTCCCGTTTCTGATACACGTTACACATGCAAGATACAAGACAATACTGAATCAAATTCAGAAAATGAGTTGCTAAGAGGTAACATGTTCGTGGTAAATAACTGCAAGTATCTATAATTGTGATGCGAGAACATGTTACTTGATACTAATTTTTCTCTTACAGTTGATACAAAAGACCTAGGAAACTGCTCTAACACTAACACTAATACTACTTTAGAGGATATTCAAGGTCCAGCAGGGCATACTGCTAAGTCTGCAATTGGTGTCAAAAGATCTTGCAGTAGTTCTGATGAAGGTATTCTATAGACTACAATGACACATCAGGCTTCCATGACAAGTAGTTGCTATCTGATCTTCTAGCTTGTAAAAACTGCTACAATTCAATTCTGGATTTAAAAGACAAAATCTTTGTCTAGCAGTCTCCCCCATCTTCTGCAGAAATGAGTACAGCACTGATAACAATACTCTGTAAGATTGAAAGTAAAACTTACAGTTTTATTTTTGTTTGACAGCAAATGGAAAGGCTCATGGCACTGACATCCTTGAAGGTGGTGGCAAAAAGGGAAGCGCAAACAAGAGAAGAAGAGGGTTTGATATCTCTGTCCCAAAAACTTGGGAACATTTTGACCACGTAATAATGAACCTACCAGCATCTGCTGTTCAGTTTTTAGGTACAAATACAATAGCATTTGATTTGGATTAGTTTCTATTAAAAATTATTTGGCCATTTATTACCTTAGACGAGACCCATATTTTCTTCATATCTTAATAGGATTCAAACTTGTCCTTATCCTGTTTTTGGGTTAGTGAATAACTCTTCTGTATCAATCAAATTTATGATGGATGATGCCATTGACTGTTTCTCTGATGTCAACATTTTTTAATGATTTGGCCATTATAATCTAAACCACAATCTGTTCATGACATTATTTTTCAACACTGTTAATTTGTGTAGTGCAGTGTTATTGAATGTATTGATATTCTTCTATTTGACTCTTTTTTATTGCTATTTTTTAAAAAGATTTATACGTAGATATCTGACTACTGATATGCCCTGCCAGATGCATTCAGGGGATTGATCCAGAGGAAATATTGGAAAGGACATCTACCATGGATCCACTGCTATTGCTTCATTAGAGCAACTGAAACTCCTGCATCTATAATAGCTGTGAGTTTATTCTGCTAGTGCTTCATTTTTTTTCCTTCTGTTATGGTTAGTATTTTACAAACTTCTGGTATTCGTTTATTGAAAATAACTTCTGTCCGAGCATCTTGGTTTTGCCAGCTACTTGGATATACATACTAATCAATCATGTCTACTTAGTTTTTTCAGACACTTATTTGAACTTTATATTTTAGGTGGCAGAATCTGCTTTAAATGCTTCTATACTTGATTCAAGGTTTCATAGGGTTAGGGATGTTGCTCCTAACAAGGTATGATCAGTAATTCAACATAATAATATTTAGACCACATTGGCAACTCTTAGTATTATTCTAGTTGATTTTGTACAACATTTATAATTAACTATTTGTGGCTTTGCTTTTTATGCAGGCAATGTTCTGTTTAAGCTTCAGGTTGCCAGAAGCATGCCTTTGTGAAGATAGTAATGACACTGTCCGTAGTGGTGCTGCTGATGAGAAAACTCCTTTGTGAAGACAAGGCCATGCCCGACTCAGAGACTAGCATACTGAAACATGAAAAATTAGCAAAATTTTTTAAGCTCTTGACGGGCATTCGCTGTACTTCAAGTGTAATATGATAATTAGATCAACTAAAATTAGTTATGTATGTCCCTTTGATTTGAATATGAACTTTTTTCTTTTTGTTAAATTTGAGTTACTTTTGGTTTAGATTCTTCAACTTTTAGTTTTATTTGACTCAACAATTTTTAAAACAAAAATAATAATTTGAGAGCAAATCCAAAGCACATTATTTTCTTTCTCTCATAAACCGAAACACCATATTTTCTTCATCCAAATCAACAACATCTTCATACCAAAAATATCAAAACGATGCAAAGAAGTTTTCAAATGAAACAAAATGTTGACCTTGATAGATATGTCAATGTTAGTATGTTACCATGCAGAAATGCTTTGAGGAACACAATTTCCACTTGTAGCAAAAGCACTCTACACTCTTCAGTTATCTATATTTGAAAAGAAAAGCTCTTTTGCAAAACAAAAATGGATCCCTAGACGTACGTGCTTTTATTAAAGCAAAAAGCTATATGCTTTGCAAAAAATTAGAAGAAAAAAAAAAGACAAAGCAAGTGAGAGATATGATAAGATACATACACGTAAATTGAAGGTGGAAAGTTACATATTTGACTACGCATGTCCCTCTTCTATTCTGGTCAATTAAAGTCAATGCGTTTTCATCGACCAAAGTTTCTAGTGTTCCCATTTTGCATGCATTTATTTATAAGCTTCCACTTTGAAAGCAATGGCACTACATTTGACTACGTAAGCAGAGAAAAACAAATAATATTACAGAATTCGACAGTTCCACCACATTACTACTCATGTCTTAGTCACTTGATCTCACAATCTAAAAGATAAATATTGTAGCTTTGAAATTGATACGTTATTTTATTTTATTTTTATTTTGTTATGAAATAGAAATAATTTGCTAACTTAAGAGAGATATACCTTTTAAATGATGTTGAAGTTTAGTTATGTATTTTAAATTTAATTAAATACAAAGGATTAACTAGTACAGATGTATTAGTTGATTATTGATGTAAGATTTGTATTGACATAATGTTTCTTTGAACCGATCATACCAGAACCGGCCGACTACTATGAAGGGATCATAATTTTTTTAGAATCTTTCTGGTATACGAGGACTTTCATCTTGATTATCACAAAAAATTTCAAGTGCATTTACATCCTCTCTCTCTCTCTCTCTCTCTCTCTCTCTCTCTCTCTCTCTCTCTCTCGCATTTACATCTCTCTCTCTCTCTCTCTCTCTCTTCTCTCTCTCTCTCTCTCTCTCTCTCTCTCTCTCTCTCTCTCTCTCCTCCTCTCTCTCTCTCTCTCTCTCTCTCTCTCTCTCTCTCTCTCTCTCTCTCTCTCTCTCTCTCTCTCTCAGACGCCAAATTCAGGTAACAAATTTCAAACACAATTTGAATTCACTCTTCATCCTCACATATTGGCATGAGCATTGAAGTGCTAACCTTACAGGTCAACCCTCTCTCCACCACGTCGGAAGCTCATATCCACCATTACTTTCGATTCTTACTCCATTTTGGTTCCAGAACATATTAGTGGCGCCGTTTGTAGGAATCGACTTCTGATTTATGCGTTCTCCATATTCCACAATCGCTCTTCAATTCACCAGCTCGTAGCCTTCTCAGGTCAACAAACCAAGAGCCTCTAAAATCGAACACAAAGATCCACCACATTTGACCTAATCAAGCATCGCTTCAATTCCGATTTCTTGAACTTCTAAATCTCCAACTCCTACACTTTTAAGTAATGGTTGGATCTAAAGTCACTCGTTCCAACGCTGCGTGAGAAGTTTCCGCCGCAACTCAAGTAGTTGTTAATCAATCACCTTGACCTCCCCAGCAAAACACTACGAATCTTGGAGAAAAAGTTCCATTACTTCTAAATCTGATCCAAATTCCTCAATTAACTGGCTTATAGTTACTGCGAGCTAACATTGGACTGCAAGACGCTAACGAGCTGCTGAATAACATATATAACATCGTTCGGCAATAAAATTTACAAGCGATAAAATAAATTTTACTTCACCATGAAGAAATTCTCCATAACACGCCTCAGTGAGACAACACCATTCAAGAGGCCATATCTCGGAGAGCTCACATTGTTGGTCCGTAGCCGATCGTGACAGAAAGAGACAAAGCTCTTCCATCTAAGCATCACCAGAGGAGCAAGAAACATCATAGTCCCCCTAAAGTCATAAGGAAGACCGATGCAATCATGCTCCTTCCCCAGATCGGGTAGAAATCCGACCATTGGGGGTTCAATAGAAGTGAGTGAAATACTTTAGTAGTGACGAAGCATTTAAATGCAAGTTGTTTTACCTGACCCTGGTTGGACCGACCAAATTATGGTTCAATGGTTTTCCCGATGGGAGCATTAAGTCATGGATCAATTTTTGTGAGCGTTTCTCCATGTATTTCACTGCCCGGAAGGGGTAACAGGTGACTGAAGCCACGCTGAATGGAATTATCCAAGGAAAGAAGGAAAGCATGCAGTCTTACATCGACCAATTTACGAAAGTGGCTGTTGAAGTCGAGGGAGCCGAAGAAGGCCTTAAGTGTTGGATATTTGAATAAAGGCCTTCTGAGGAACAATCCCTTCATGATGAAGATATGAAGGAAGAAGGTTCGAACTACTCAGGAGATGCTGAGCATGGATTAGTATTATATGATTCTGGAAGAGAAACTGAATACATGTTTCAACAATCCCGCTTCCGCGAAGACCAAGTCCAACTGTCCAATAGGGAAGGATTCCCACCGGCGAAAGGGCGAGTCCGATCGAAGCCTTTAGGGCTGATACGACATGTTCATTCTTTTGACTATTTCTCAAGAAAATATCTACCAAGGATGCACCAACATAGAGTTTCAGAAGCACACAATTTGACAACCTTATCCCATCAAAGAGACATCTCGGACTGATAAGTCAAAGTACTGCCACTTTCATAAAGGCCACTGTCATACCCCAAAATTTGCCCGTTGATATTACAAGACATCTTTCGAGGCATCCCGACTTATTCTGCAAGGCGCTGATCTCAAAGGAACAAAAGCCCAGCTCACAACAGACCCAATCCAGAAGAGGCCCAAACTAGCTTGCTCGCTAGGCGAGCAAATCCTTCGCCTAGCGAAGCTCGCAAGTACCAGAATGGTTGGGCTTCATTTTGAGCCCATTAGGTCATAAACTGCATGCTCGCTAGGCGAGCAAATCCTTCGCCTAGCGAACCTTCGCTACAGGCTCGCCTAGCGAAGCTTGCGAATGTTATAATTTTCGGGCTTCAGTCTGAGCCCATTAGGTCACCACTACCACTATAAATACCAGCTCTTCAGCCACGAAAAGGAACAGAGGCAAACGGAGAGACCAAAACGGACAGAGAAGGACAGAAACCCTGCTAACCCGGAGAATTCAGAGTAAGGAAACCCTGAAGGCAGCTCGTCCGCACCGAAGCTACCGCCGCCCTACTCAAGCCGACATCCAGAGTGATCCGTCCCTTTCAACATTGCAATCCAACATCGCAATTGCACACAGGTTTGCGTATCACCACGGTTTTGCGTTTCCAATCGATATTCTTTACATACATGATGCATTACGAGTAAAGTTTTGATATGTAATTTGATTTCATATGTGAATCTAAATATGTCTGAATATCCTGTATAATTGTCTATGCTATGCCTGTAATCCAATGCCATGAAAGTTCAGGTTTCCGGCGATCATGCTGCCATCAAATCCAAAACCCGTGGCCACTCGCTAGCACATCGCTAAGCGAGCCTGCAGCGAGCATTCGCTGAGCCTTCGCTAGGCGAGGCAGGAGCGAACGAAGCAGTGGCTGTTTTGCTTCTTTGTTGCGGTGCCTTATGTTTGTTCGATCAATATTCATGATAATTCTGCATTATTTGGTCTGATTTAGGGACTGTTATGTTGTGGTGCAATTTCCAATTGTACTTTACTTCGGTACTCTAACCCGTGTGTTGAATTGTGTAAAGGCTACAGATTCTCGAAGAAACGGCTGGCCAAGTGTTCCACCCTATGTGTGGGATACCCTTATGGAAATTCACTCTGGATTACTCAATTAACTTTAATGTAGTGCTTTTAATGTATTATTGTTAATGTATTGATTTTAATGTGGAGATTCATCCTAATTACCTAATTAACTTTAAAATATGGACTTTAAATAAATGACATCGGACCTCTCTTTGTTACCCCACGATTACGTAATATGGTCATGTCCCGCGAATATGGGGATACCCTTAGCAAAGACCCTTCGGTTAAATCATCATAAAACAAATCATGGCCCCTCGGATGTTGCCTTCGAAAATACGATTTTGTCCCTCGATGACCCTCTGGTGTAGCCTATGGCTGAATGATGATAGTCCCTTCGAATGCTAAGGTATCCTCACAACTGTTGCCTTCAATGACCAATCGATGACCCTACGATGACCCTTTCACATCCAAAGGATAAAAATACTTACTTCTCAATAGTAAGGACAGTTTTACCCTCATAAGGATAGGAAATGCCCGGAAAGGCCTCGGACAGGTATAACCCTTAATTGCTCATTCATAACCTAAAAAATACTTTTCACACCTCACACATTTCAAACATCCTTTTTGGAAAATCACCACTTAGCATACATCCGTACTAGGATCATTGCCGGGTTATATTTTTCTAAATAACTTTCAAAATTAAACGAGATAACCACTTTGTATACATTCATGCAAGAATCATTACAAAGTTAAATTCTCCTTTTCAAAACATTTCCTACACATTTCTCAACCACCTTTTTCAAACTAAAAAAAAACATAAATGATTGAGCAATTAAGAGCCCATGGATAACCATGGATACAAAGGGTGCTAACACCTTCCCTTTGTATAACGTACCTCCCGAACCTAAGAATCTAAATTAAGGTCTTTCCTGTTCTTTTCCACCTTTCCTTATGGGATAAAAGAAAAGTCGGTGGCGACTCTTGCTAACCGCGACATTGCGATTAAAAAAACACAAAAAAGTCAGTTCACCGTATGACAGCCACGACCATAACACTAACAGATGCATCCAATTAAAGGATGCTAGCGAAGGGTTGATCTAGAGAGGCCGATTGACCGAGTACGTGAAAGGGAGAAAAAGAGACAAGAAAGAGTCTCCTAAAGGTAAAACTCCCTCGAAGACTGCAAATTTTGGGACCAGTGGTAAAAGCAAGGAGGCTAACAAAGGGAAGCGTCCATACATCGCCGCCATCACTAGAGGGGCACCTCAGACGAATCTCCACTATAAGGGGACCATAAAGAGGAAGTTTACCAAGATGTTGAACCTCCACAAAAAGGAGGGAGGTACCTTGGTGAAAACCCCTGACCGACCAATGTTGGGGTTTCGAGATTCTAAAAAGATAAGAGGAATCCCCAACAAAATTTTCCCCTTGGTAATTACAACCAATATCAGGCAGTTTGATGTCTTCCGAATCTTTATTAATAGAAACAACTCATGCGACATAGTTATTTGAAAATATGGACCTCAAGAGAGCAAGCTTCTGGATGTATGAAGGTCTGAACTTGCAAGAATTCAATGGGATGACCACCCGTCCCCAGGGATACGTTGAACTGGCGATATCAGTAGAAGATGAGAAAGACATCTGAACGATCAATTGGAAATTCCTCGTCTTCCCTTACATAAGTATCTACAATTGCATTCTAGAAACACACTTCGCAACTATGTTGGACACTGTAGCATCGTCGGTCCACCTCAAACTAAAGTATCATAACCTCTAGAGAGAGTCGACCAAATCAATGTTGAACCCGAAGGAGGGAAAAGCAACTACCAAGCACTCCAAAAATACCAAGGGGAAACTGTAGTCATAGATATTAACATGGTCTCGTTAACCAACGAGCTCAGCAGAACGAGTATCCTCCCCAAAAAGTGGCTAACTAAATGAGAGGCAGACATGATTAATAAACAACAACTAGCCCGCCTGGTTATGTTTTCTTTCTTATTTTGTATTAAGTGTTACATTTATATACTCATGCTCCTTATGTACAAGAGCAACTTGCAGTTCTAAATGAAATACAACATTTTTAGACGTATCTGTTTCTTTGTGTTTATGTAAAGCAACTACGAATCCGGGGTACGGCTGACAGGATCGAGGCCCAATACAAAAAGTTAGGGGTGTTCTCGGAGATGCTTTGTATGTCCGAAAAAAATAATTAAATATACACGACACAAAACACACACTGAAAATCATGGGGGTTGTCAGAGACGCTTTGCACGTCCGTTACAACAATTAAATCCCCATGACACAAAACACACACAGAAAGTCAAGGATGTTGTCGAAGACGCTTTGCAAGTACGACTACAACAATCACATCCCCATAAAAAGTCACGATTATCGTTGAAGACGCCTAACATGTCTGACTATAACAATCAAATCTCCATAGGTAATAACGGTCCACCCTATGACATCTAGCAACTCAAGAGGCCGTAGTGAGTTGGCCCCACATCTAAGCTAGACCAGGTTTTCATTTGGGAAAGGGGAACCAACCATTGTCCATGAACGACCCCAATGACTTTCAACAAACTTCGACGAAAGACTTTTTAAATTTGCACAAGATCCAGAACTCTGCACTCAGAATCACACAAACACACCTCAAACAGGTAACAACCAAAATCACTAATATATATATATATATATATATTATATATATATATTATATATATATATATATATAATATATATATATATATATCTTATATATATATATATTATATATATATGTGTGTGTGGGTGTGTGTGTGTGTGTGGTGTGTGTGTGTGTGTACACTTTCATTACACAATATTATACATACAATACACAAAAAAAGAGCATGGCAGACATGGCTATCCAAACAAAGAGATGACCTCTTCATCTTTGAGAACCTGATCTGGTCGTACCTACTCCCTCGAGATAAGCAAAGGAAAATGAAAATGTTTCACTTGCTGCAATATATTCTCAAACGACTTCTTGACCACCCCAAGGTTGGCCATCGTACAATCTTCAAGTTTTCGAGTTAGAGAAGAATTCTCAAGACACAAGGACTCTAGTTCCTTCTGAGAAAACGAGAAATTTCCCTAAGCAGCAACTAGATCTTGGTTCTTCCTTGCCACAATCCTCACAAAATGAGTCACCTGACTAGCCAAAGAGCCCGGGAGGTTAAAGGGTGGCAAAGAATCCTTTATCTTAACAAGAGAGGTGAAAGCTATATGTATTTCATGCATTTACTTATCCCGCTGAAGCTTAAGATTGTGAACACTCTCTTCCAACCGTTGCTTCTCAACATGCTACTGGTCAGACCAAAGAGCTTCCTAGTGGCCAGCTCCGCCAAGGGCCAAAGTAGTAGAAGCACACCAGATGTACCGAGCTATAGTATCCAGTTCTTCCTCCAGGACATGCCCAAACAAATTGGCCAAATATGCAGAAGCTTCTTCGAAAGGAGGGTTCCGACAGTCTCTGGAAGAACAAGAGCTTGACCATGTTAGAAGTAGATAAGTAGGAAGACCTGGTATGCTCGCCAACATCGGAAGAGTATTCAAATTAGCATCACTCTCCATCGGCCATATTCCCCATCTTATAATCCAAAGTTGTACTCCATCCTTCATCTAATCTACACATAATCATTATTAAAACAAATACGTCAATAACAATCAGATTAAAAATAATGAAGCCAATATTTTCATAACTTACCAAAACTAATTTTTCTTTCTTCCTGGGAACGGGCCTCCATCATCTATTGAACGTCGATGAGGCGCTTCCATCATTTTTCGTTCGGCCTTACCCTTGGGGGTACCTAAAATAACCCAAGTAGCGGATGAAGGTTGTTAGCCGTTTCTTCCGATAAAGATCTCCATTAAAAGATATTTTCCTCTTTATACACATACAAACTGTTCCTCCTATGAAAGTGACTCTCAGTTTAGTACTTGGGGAATAAATCAAAGCATTTTCCCTCCACTTAATCCCCAACAGACTAAAGTGTAGCAAGAGCTTCCGAGAGGATATGGGTAACCATAAAGAATCAATCTTCAAAAGGCAGTAGCTCAAGAAGAGTCCCAAAGCCATGAAATATCTGCTCCAGAAAAACTAATCCACTTCTTGGAGTCTGAATCGTATAACCCATTGACATTTAAAAAGATGAAAGAAAAGGGTCACAAAAGGCTTTCCTAGGTATTCACACCAATAATAATAAACCTTTATGTATGCCTAACTTGCAGGATAAAGTTGTGAATGAGCCATCACCAAATGCTTCAAAAATTTTATATAAAAAACATTAAAGGGTGGACAAAGACCCAAAACCAAGAAAGTTCATTAATAAAAAGGAATGACGTAATCACCATATTTACTACACATCCTTTCATCCTCGGTTGGAGTCAAGGCACCCCAATCCGATGATGAGTCAACTTTAAGAAATGCTCCATCAAGACTAAAATTTTTGGCGAAAGCAGAAAAGGTGGAAGAGTATACAGAATCCATGCAAGAACTTTAGAGGGTCTGTAAGCACTCTTCTGTGATATTTTACCCATAATGCACTAACTTTTCAGATACATGAAAACAAAATGTCAAGAAGTAAGATAACCTCTAAACTACGAAAATGAATCAAAAGAAAGAAACGTTGACTCTTTAAGAACTATAATCTAATATGCAAAAGGAAGTATACTCTATCAAATGTGTGAAATCACTTGCACGCAACACTCAAGTATTTAGTTTTCCAAGACTCGTAATGATGACACATTTGAAAAAACGTTTGAAGTATGGTGCAATAAATGCACGAATCTCTAGGAAACTGAAACATTTATAGTTCACTCTTCCAAAAGTGAAGAAAGACATGTCGGCATATGAGGCTAACGTGATAAACCCATGCCTTGCTATGCAGAGACACGGGCTTGAGGGGGGGGGGGGGGTTGTTCTGGGCCGATCATACCAACCTCAACTGACCACCATGAAGGGATCATAGTCCTTTCAGAATCTTCCCTGCACACGAGGACTTTCATCCTGATGAACACAAAAGTTATCAACTGCACTCACAACGAACAATTCTCCGCAATTTACTCATAACAAATAGTAGGTTTGTTATTTTCTCTCTCTCTCTATTTATAGAGGAGACGCTAAATTCAGGTAACAAATTTCAAACCCAATTAGAATCCACTATTCTTCCTCACATAATGACCTGAGCGTTGAAGT
This sequence comes from Lathyrus oleraceus, assembly GCF_024323335.1. NCBI lineage: Eukaryota > Viridiplantae > Streptophyta > Magnoliopsida > Fabales > Fabaceae > Lathyrus > Lathyrus oleraceus. The sequence goes on along the minus strand of NC_066582.1, from coordinate 97,424,813 downwards.
GATAATTTTGTAGGTCAACCCTCTCTCTATTGCGACGAAAACTCATATCCACCATCACTTCTAATCCTTACTCCATTTCTGATTATAGAATGGTACAATGTCGTATGTTGAAAGCTTTTTGTCACCATAAAAATTACTGTCATACGGTGAACTGGACTTTTTGTGGTTTTAATCGCAATGTCGCGGTTAGCAAGAGTCGCCACCGACTTTTCTTTTATCCAATAAGGAAAGGTGGAAAAGAACAGGAAAGACCTTAGTTTAGATTTTGGGTTCGGGAGGTACATTATACAAAGGGAAGGTGTTAGCACCCTTTGTATCCATGGTTATCCATGGGCTCTTAATTGCTCGATCACTTATATTATTTTTGTCTAAAAAAGTGTTTGTGAATTGTTTGGAAAATTGTTTTGAAAAGAGAATTTAACTTCGTAATGATTCTTGTATGAATGTATACAAAGTGGTTATCCCGTTTTAGTTTTGAAAATTGTTTAGAAAAATATAACTCGGTAATGATTCTAGTATGAATGTATACCAAGTGGTGATTTTCTAAAGGCATTTTGAAAGGTGTGAGGTGCAAAAAAAAATGTTTTAAGTTGTGAGCCAGCAATTAAGAGTTATACCGACCCAAGGTCTTTACGGGCATTTCCTATCCTTATGAGGGTAAAACTGTCCTTATTATTGAGAAATAAGTAGTTTTATCCTTTGGATGTAAAAGGGTCATCGTAGGGTCATCGATTGGTCATTGAAGGCAACAGTTACGAGGATACCTTAGCATTCGAAGGGACTATCATCTTTTAACCGTAGGCAACATCGGAGGGTCATCGAGGGACAAAGTTGTATATTCGAAGGCAACATCCGAGAGACTATAATTTATTTTATGATGATTTAACCGAAGGGTCTTTGCTAAGGGTATCCCCACGTTCGCGGGACATGACCGTAATATCGTAATCGTAAGGCAACAAAGAGAGGTCCAAGATCACTTATTCAAAGGCAAAGTTTTACAATTAATTATATAATTAGGATGAAACTCCACATTAAAATTATTAAAAATAATATATTAAAAAATTAATACATTAGAAATTAATACATTAAAAATTAATTTAGGGTGAAACTCCACAAGGGTATCCCACAAATAAAGTGGAATACCTAGCCAATAACCTTTTCCTGGGATATGTGAACCTTTACGAAACTCAAAAAAAAAAGAAACATGTCAGAACACCAAATCAGGGTGCAATCGAAGATTACACCGGAGAAATATCACAACAATAAATAGGCTAGGATGAATAATGCATGGCTATGATAAAACATAAAAAAAAAGAATAGAAAAGTCAGCTACTGTCTCGTTCGCCTCTGCCTCGCCTAGCGAAGGCCAGGCGAATACTCGCCCCAGGCTCGCCTAGCGAGGTGCTAGCGAGCGGCCACGGATTTTTGAATTTGAAAACAGCCCCATGTTAGGAACTTTGAATTTTATGGCATTTTATCACAGGAATAACATGGTCAAACATTCGGGGTATTCAGGCATATTTAAATTCCCATACGAAAGCAAATTATATATCAACATTTAATCATGATGCATTATATATGTAGATATGGCCAATTGAAAGTATAAACAATAGAGATACGCAAACCTGTTTGCCAATTCAAGGTTGAAGGGATTGACCACTTGTAGTATCGGAATAAGTTAGGCAGCGGGAATTGGACGGCGATGGCTTCGGTGCAGATGGGCTGCCTTCAGGGTTTCTTTACTCTGAATTCTCCGGGTAGGCAGGGTTCCTATGCCAAAGTTTCTATCCGTCCTTCTCTGTTCTCTCTCTTTCTTTTTCCTCAAGGTTTTGTTCCAAGGAAACCTCAGAGTGTTTTGCTTCTCTTCCTTCTTTCTCCAGTGAATCTCCCAGTGTAAACTCCAAGTGTAACTCCAAGTGTCACTCCCCTACTGAAACTTCAGTATTTATAGACTAATTTCGTGGGTAATGGGCTTGGAATGAGGGAGACCCAAGTCCAAAATAATTTGTTATATCTTATTTATTTATTTTAATTATTTAATTAATTAATTAATTAATTAATTAATTAATTAATTAATTAATTAAATTTTTTTTTTTTTCCGTTTATTTTTTTCGTTTTTTTTCGTTTTTTTTTTTTATTTTTTTTTATTTTTTTTTTTTTAGGAAAAATGATGGTAATTTTTGGGGTATGACAGCTGCCCCTGTTCAATATTCTTGAACCGAGAGAGTTAGGATGGCGTGTATGCCATTCGTGGTCTGGAGGTGGAAGATTATTGAACACTAGAATGCCCCAAAAATTTGCACTTGAGAATCGACAGTTGGTCTTGATGGAGATGGGCTTAAAGATGCCATCCGGGAGGTTTGATGACGAAAGCTTCAGATCGCGCCGTATATTAGGCCAATTTGAAGACATGGGTGCCACACTGGGTCGTACGTTAGACCGTATAATGAGTCATCCATTAGGCTGCCGACTTCGCTGGGGAGTCGGAGTGTGTCATATGCTGTTGGGGATAAAGGATCAGAATGGACCATACGCTAGATCGTATCTGAGTTGCAGAATGAGCCGTACGTTAGGCTGAATCTGATGACGAAAGGGGTAGTCGTACGTTAGAATACACTTCAGAAATGTACCGTATGTTAGGTAGCATCTGAGGGGATGGACATCCGAACGGGTCGTACGTTAGACCGTCGCAGAATGAGTCGTCTGTTAGGCCGCATCTGATGATGAAAGCGATAGTCGTACGCCAGACTACACTTCAGAAATGTACCGTACGTTAGGTAGCATCTGAGGGTTGTAAGGTCCAAACGGGTCGTACGTTAGACCGCGTTGGGGTTGTTGAAGTTCAGAATGGATCGTACGTTAGATCGTATCCGAGTTGTAGAATGAGCCGTCCGTTAGGCTGCATCTGAAAAAGAAAGTAGTCGTACGCTAGACTACACCCCTGAATGTACCGTACGCTAGGCAGCATCTGAGGATTTGAAGGTCCAAATGGGTCGTACGTTAGACCGCATTGGAGTTGCTGAAGAAGTCATATGTTGGGCTGAATCAGAATGAACCGTACGTTAGGCTGTATCTGATAACCTGTATATGTTGTACTTGCAATAAATGTCTGGGATGGGCTTAGAGATGCCATCGTTAGGAGGATATCGAAGTGTTGTCAGAATGAATGTTCCCATGAACTGTATTTGAAATATGTATCTGAATCTTGAATGTGATTGATAAAGGTGTCTGTCTGAATGAACCTTCTACTTTGACTATATCAGGAGGATAATTAACCTGCAAAGAAAAAGTTAGCTTCATGCTATGTCATGATGCATGAGATGTTTCGTGTTATGCTAAAATAAATGTGAATGTTGTATGCATGCGTATGCTGTGAAAGGATGTAATGAATGAGTTATGCGTATGAGAAGTTCTGCTTGGGGACTCTACTGGGGAAAATAAATCCCCATCTACTGATTTGAGACATTTGTGTCGATGACCCTTTCTCGGCTGGGGATGCTTGATTTCTGTCTGATGGTGGAAATATTCAACAGAGCCTGGCTGGGGATGGATGAGATGATCAATCTGTCTGGTGACGCCGACCTCTGTTGGGGAGTAACTGGCTGTGCCTGGGGATACTGCCATTTTCTGAGGAAAAAAAAACAGGCTTGCTGGGGAAGAGAATTGGTAGCGGATTCATTGGAAGCATGATTAGACCTTTTCTTGATCCTGAAGTCGGGTAGTAATTGCTATTGCTATTCTATGCATGTATTTTTGGTAAACATCAGTCATATTCAAATGCACATATTAATTCAAATTAAATCAATGGACATTTACGCAACCAAAACAGAAAAGTAAAAACAAAAGCATCTTTTTTTTGAAAGAGGGTTGTATTGATTTTGAAAGGAGGCCTATAAACAGGCAATTTGTGTACAAGGAGACAGAAATCCTAGTAAGAGGAAATTGTCGAAAACAAAGAGAAAGCTATGTGGAAGAAGTCCTATTGATTTTAAGCCTACTACTGTCATTATGTCTTCGAGCATCTCATCCCTTGCTGTCGGATAGAAGTGATTGGCTTGGTCAGTCCCTCGAACTTGGATGAAAGTTGACTGAGAACGGGACATAGTCATACGCTTTAATCCCTAATTTTTGCCTGGACTGCCTTTTCAGGTTTTCAGTCCACCAGGATACCCTTTTTTGCCCAAGCCGCCTTTTCAGGTTTTCGACTTGCCGGGTGTACATTTTTTTTTATATATCCCTAATTTTTGCCCGAACCCTTTTGGTTCGTCGGGATGCCCTTACTTTTGCCTAGATACGTCGATCTAGCGGGTCTCTTTTATGCGTAGTATTTTTTAACTATGTCTGCGTTCACGGGATGTGGGAAGTCTTCACCATCCATTGTAGCGAGTATCATGGCTCCACCTGAGAATACCTTCTTAACTACAAATGGCCCTTCGTATGTGGGAGTCCATTTGCCTCTGGGGTCAGTTTGTGGTAGGATGATGCGTTTGATTACCAAATCGCCGATTTGATACACTTGTCTCTTGACCTTTTTGTTGAATGCCCTGGTCATGCGCTTCTGATATATCTGCCCGTGACATACAGCCGCAAGTCTCTTCTCATCCATCAAATTTATCTGATCGAGTCGAGTCTGAATCCATTCGTCCTCGTCTAAGCCCGCCTCTTTCATGATCCTTAGAGAGGGAATCTGAACTTCCACTGGTAAAACGGCTTCCATTCCGTAGACTAAAGAGAAAGGAGTTGCCCCCGTCGAAGTTCGCACGGAAGTACGATAACCATGAAGAGCAAATGGTAACATCTCATGCCAGTCTTTGTATGTTACCGTCATCTTTTGTATAATCTTCTTAATATTCTTATTAGCCGCTTCTACAGCGCCGTTCATCTTTGGCCGGTACGGAGAAGAGTTATGGTGTTTTATTTTGAACTGCGTGCAGAGTTCAGTAATCATCTTGTTGTTCAAATTAGTGCCATTGTCAGTGATAATTCTCTCAGGGACGCCGTATCGGCAGATGAGGCTGTTCTTGATGAATCGTGCCACCACATTCTTAGTAACAGAAGCAAATGAGGCTGCCTCCACCCACTTTGTGAAGTAATCAATAGCAACAAGGATGAAACGATGTCCATTAGAGGCGGTAGGTTTAATCTCGCCAATCATATCAATGCCCCACATTGCAAAGGGCCACGGCGCGGTCAACACGTTTAATGGAGCAGGAGGCACATGTACTTTATCCGCATAGATCTGGCACTTATGACAAGTTCTGGAGTGATGGTGGCAATCAGTTTCCATGGTAGACCAATAATACCCTGACCTCAGAATCTTCTTGGCCATTGTATGTCCACTAGAATGAGTCCCAAAGATACCGTCGTGCATGTCTTCCATAATCTTCTCTGATTCCTTTCTATCCACACAGCGAAGCAAAGTCGAATCATGGTTACGTTTGTACAATATTCCATTACTCAAAAAGAATTTAGCGGAGAACTTCCTCAGAAATTTCCTGTCATTGATGGATGTCTCTTCAGGGTATTCCTGAGCTTCTAAATATCTTTTTATCTCGTGGAACCAAGGCTTCTCTTCTACTTCATCAGCGTTAAGTTCATAACAATATGCTGGTTCGTCTAGTCGTTCAATGGTAATCCGGGGAGCTTCATTGTCCCATCTGACTCTGAACATAGATGACATGGTAGCCAATGCGTCTGCCAACTGGTTCTCCTCTCGGGGAATATGTTCGAATGTGATCTCTTCAAAGTATGGGATTAATGTCAACACCTGCTCTCGATAGGGGATGAGGTTCGGATGTTTAGTGTCCCATTCTCCTTTGACCTGACTGATTACTAAGGTTGAGTCTCCATACACCCTCAAAAACTTGATTCTCAGGTCTATAGCAGCTCTGAGTCCCAAAATACATGCTTCATACTCAGCCATATTGTTGGTACACTCAAAACATAGTCTAGCGGTGAAAGGCGTATGGCCACCCTTGGGGGAAATGATCATGACGCCAATAACGTTGCCCAATGCGTTAGACGATCCATCAAAAACCATAGTCCATCGGGATCCCACTTCGGGTCCTTCATTCGGTCCAGGTTCTTCATAATCAGTAACAAGCATGACATCCTCATCTGGGAACTCAAAATTCATAGACTGATAATCATTCACGGCCTGATGAGCCAAATGATCAGCTAGCACGCTTCCTTTGATTGCTTTTTGGGTGGTATACTGGATATCATACTCTGTTAAAATCATCTGCCATCTTGCTATTCTTCCGGAGAGGGCGGGTTTCTCAAATATGTATTTGATAGGATCCATCTTAGAAATCAACAAAGTGGTGTGATTCAACATATACTGTCTTAGTCGGCGAGCAGCCCAGGCCAAAGCACAGCAAGTTTTCTCGAGCAGTGAGTATCTTGTTTCACAGTCGGTAAACTTTTTGCTAAGGTAGTATATGGCATGCTCTTTTCGACCAGACTCGTCATGTTGCCCCAACACGCACCCCATTGAGTTTTCTAAAACGGTCAAATACATGATTAGAGGTCTTCCCTCAACTGGTGGTACCAGAATCGGAGGTTCTTGGAGGTACTTCTTGATTTTGTCAAAAGCTTCTTGACATTCATCATTCCATATCATCTCTTGATTTTTTCTCAGTAACTTGAAGATGGGTTTGCAAGTAGCGGTCAAATGGGAAATAAATCGGGCAATGTAATTCAAACGTCCCAAGAAACCTCTGACTTCTTTATCCGTACGGGGAACTTGCATCTCTTGAATAGCTCTCACCTTGGCTGGGTCGACCTCAATACCTTTACCACTGACAATAAAGCCCAAGAGTTTACCAGATCTTACTCCAAAGGTGCATTTGTTCGGGTTCAATCTCAACTTGTATTTCTTCAGCCTCTCAAACAGTTTGTATAAATGATCGAGATGTTCTTCTTCAGTATGAGACCTGGCTATCATATCGTCCACATATACTTCTATTTCATGATGGATCATGTCATGGAACAAAACCACCATAGCACGCTGGTACGTTGCTCCTGCGTTCTTTAAACCAAACGGCATTACTTTATAACAGAAGGTGCCCCATTGCGTCACAAACGTAGTCTTCTCCATGTCCTCAGGTGCCATTTTGATCTGGTTATAACCCGAGAATCCATCCATGAAGGAGAATACCTTGTGTTGAGCGGTGTTGTCTACCAGAACATCAATGTGTGGCAGTGGGAATCATCCTTGGGACTCGCTCTATTCAAATCTCTGTAATCCACACACATTCGCACCTTACCATCCTTCTTTGGCATTGGTACCACATTAGCAACCCATTGAGGATAAGAAGTAACCGCCAGAAAACCAGCATCGAATTGTTTCATGACTTCGGCCTTGATTTTCTCGGACATTTCAGGACGCATGCGACGAACCTTTTGCTTAACAGGACGACAATCTTCCTTCGTCGGCAAACGATGCACTACTATATCGGTATCCAGCCCTGGCATGTCTTCGTAAGACCAAGCAAAAATCTCCACATAGTCATGTAGCATTTGAATCAATCTTCTTTTGACACTGATTTCCAAGCCTGCTCCTATTTTGACTTCTCTCTTGTCCACCTCGGTACCCAGATTTACAGTTTCAACTGACTCCTCATGCGGCTGTATAGTCCTTTCTTCTTGTAGTAACATTCTGGCAAGTTCTTCAGGTACTTCACAATCTTCCTCACTTCCATCTTCGGCTCGGTAGATCGGATTTTCAAAGTCATAATGAACAGTAGTAGAACTATTATCATCAGGATCCAGAGTGGATAGGGATCTGCAATTCGTTACGTGCGTGCGTGTAAGAAAACATAGCTCGTTTGAAAGGTAATAGGAAAGACAAAGAGCGCAATATTTGAATGCAAAACGTCCATTGATTTATTGAATATAAATATGCTTATGAAAATGACAAAACCCTTAACAAATTAGCTATTGTGCCTCGGGCATAGACACAATGCTTTAAGAAGTTTGATTGTAAAAGAAAATTAAAATTTGCAATTCTAGAATAAACAATAACAATTACTCCTGACTAAAGGAAATCGGGATAATGTCTTCAGTCTTCCAATTGTTGAGTTCGTCACCAATTGTTGGGAAAATCCAGCTATCCAAGTCGCAATCACTATCAGCATCTTCCATAGCATTAATCTGATTTTTGACTATCTTTCCAGAGTTAAACCCCAGGCCAACTTTATCAGACTTGTACGGTACATTGATCAGTTGACCCCAACCAGCACGATCACCATTTTCAATTGCGGCTTGAGCATCTTTCAGAGAGATCATGACAGGGGGAGCACGAACAACCTTGGGCACAAGGGGAGTTGGCTTAAGGACAGGACTGGGTGGAGGAACCACTTCAAATGACTGAGAAGGAGTCTCAAAGAATTCACCATCCATCTCGACGTATTTGAAGGCTTGCACACTACTGACAATATACTCTTCTTCTCCACATACAGTGACAACCATGCCTGCTATTGGATACTTCAGCTTTTGATGAAGCGACGAAGCTACCGCACCTGCCCCATGGATCCAAGGGCGCCCCAACAAGCAGGAGTAGGCGGGACGAATGTCCATCACGTGAAAGGTAGTGTTGAAGACTTGAGGTCCTATCTTGATAGGGAGAACCACTTCACCATAGACAACACTCTTCGCACCATCGTAAGCACGCACCACAACATCACTAGGTTTCAGTTCAATGCCTTTGTAGTCAAATTTATCGAGTACAGCTTTCGGGAGCACATTCAAGGAAGAGCCGTTGTCGATCAACACGTGAGCCAGGGTGATCCCCTCACACTCGATGGAGATATGCAGAGCTTTATTGTGATTCTTTCCTGCTGGCGTCAGGTCAGCATCGGAAAAGCCTAGGCCATTGTCAACAGTCAAATTAGCAACATAATGTTCGAATTGATCGACGGATGTTTCTTGAGGCACATGAGCGGTCTTCAAGAATTTCATCAATGCATTGGCATGGGATTCAGAGGATAATAACAAGGACAACATTGAGATTTTAGACGGAGTATGCCCCAATTGTTCCACTACATCAAAATCGCTCTTACGGATGATTTTCAGCATCTCTTCCATTTCCTGTTTGGCAACATCTTCAGAAGTAACTTCGACCGATGTCTCTGACTGAGGAGGATTGACTGGTCTTTTTCCTCGAATTTCGGGAGCGGGAGGTGAGATTTCTGGGGAGTAGATCCTTCCACTTCGAGTAACTTTACTAGTCCCCACAATATCATTAGGATTAGCAGAACTACCAACTTGCTTTATGCCATGGATGTAAACGTCGCCTCCATAGTTCCACGGAATAGCTTTGCTGGAGGAATATGGCACGGGGCCAGGTGCGGTAATAATCAGGGGAGCCACTTTGGGCTCAGCGGTAATCTTCACAGGCACTCTAGTAGCGGTAATCTTCACTGGAGCTTTGGACCTAGCAATCACAGATACCTCTTCAATAGAGTTGTCCACCTTAGGAACCCTTTCAAATAGAATTGTACGATCATCCATCAGCCGTTGAATGCCGTTCTTCAACTTCAAACAATCATTGGGTCGGAGTACACAGAGATCGCAATCTTCAGCACAACCTGGAAATAAACCAGCTTGCAATAAATTCTTCTTAACGATCAGGAGAGGAGATGCTAAATCAGCAACGTCAGTAACGTGAGAATTGTCGTCCACAACATTAACATTCTGGTCATGATTAGGCATAGGTGCTGTGATGACATTGGGGGTCGCCGGAGGATCAAATTCAATTTCTCCAGCGTCGATCATATCCTGAATCTTGTTCTTCAACAACCAGCAATCATTCGTATCATGCCCGGGGCTATCGGAGTGATAGGCACACCTGGCGTTGGGATTATAACGAGGAGAAGTAGTGTTGGGATTTGCAGGAGGGCCTCTGAGGGTAATCAAATTGGCCTTTAACATACTCTGCAGTGCTTGGGTTAAAGTCATATTGATCTTGGTAAACTGTCTTCTCGACCTGTCTTGTCTGTGTTGGAAGTTCTGAGATGGCGGTGCGGCAATTGTAACTGCCCCAACAGTATGGTCACGATTCTTCTTGTTATGCTTCCTCTCACTGTACACAGCATTTGATTCATTCTTTCCCTGATAGGACTTTTTGGTGCTTGCAGAAGTAGCTGCCTGTATCTTTCCACTTCGAATGCCACTTTCAACCCGTTCACCTGTCAAGATAAGTTCAGTGAAACCTGACGAGGAACTTCCCAGTAGATGGCTGTAGAATGGGCCAGTCAGTGTACCCATGAACATGTCCACTAACTCTCGATCAGTCATAGGGGGTTTGACTCTGCCAGCCAAATCTCTCCACTTTTGAGCATATTCTTTGAAACTTTCTTTAGAGCCCATAGTCATATTTTGTAGCTGTAGCCGAGTAGGCGCTAACTCAGAATTATACTGGTAGTGCTTGTAGAAAGCTGTTGCTAAATCAGTCCATGTGCGGATGTTAGAGCTCTCAAGCTGATAATACCACTCTAACTGTGTGCCAGACAGACTCTCTTGGAAGAAATGGATCCACAGTTTCTTATCAGTAGTGTGCGGCTGAATCTTTCTCACATAAGCCCTTAGATGCATCTGAGGACAAGAGGCACCATCATACTTAGTGAAAATGGGAAACTTGAATTTGCGGGGAATGACCACATCAGAGACCAGACCCAAGTTTTCGAAATCCAGACCGGGCACTTTCTGCCCCTCCATAGCTAGCATACGTTCTTCCAGCAACTTGTACTTATCATCCTTCGGAGAGTACTGTTCATGTTCATAATCTTCATCGTCGTCCTCAGAATTGACGAGATTAGGATTCTCATCTTCCGAATCATTCTCGGTCTCTTCTTCTGAATCCTTCGGAATTCTAATCTTGACTCCTGTAACCTGTCCCTTAAGCCTTCTCCCCGGGTTGATGTAACCCACAGGTTTTCTGGTCCTTCTTCTTCTCCATCAAAAGAGCTTTCAGTTCTTCCTGCCCCTTAGATAAGCTCAGCATCATTTCCTGGAATTGAGCATTCTGGGCCTGGAGATCTTTGACAGTTTGTTCGAGAGCCATTGTTCAATCTGTTTGAATCTGCTGGAATCTGTTTGATAGGAAAATCGTGAGAACACTGATCCTTTAGAATACCTGTTATGCGATGCAATGCAATGTATGAAATGTTTTCAAGGACTTTCGGGATTTAACTTTGCATAAACTAACAAAAAGAGCTTTTTTTTTTCTTTTCTCTTTTGTTTTTGCTTTTGGTTTTTTTCTGTTTTTTTTAGCAGAGTTAAATCCCTAAATCCTTGAAATGGTTAGTACAATGCCATGATGTTATGATGTTATGTTGTTATGATGTCATGTTGTTAGATAAATAACAAGCACAAGCAAGTCACACAACAATCATTCCTAGGTTTTAAGGCTTGCGTGAGTTCCATAGGTAAATACCCTCCCCACTGAAGTTTGGTTGGTTCAACCTGTCTTAGAATAGTAACCGGGTTCTAGAAGGATCTCAAATCATTGACCTTTCCTTAAGTCCACTTCAGTGCAACACCAAGTGGTTGACCGAAACTTCCCTAAAGTCCAATCTCAAAGAGTGTAGTATCGAGTCTCAACCAACTCCAGTCGGAACCGAAGCCAGTTATCTCACTACTTTCTAATGGCCAGGATGAGTCAATTAGGGTTCTAAAGGTCTGGTTAATGCTTTTATGACACCACGCGAATGCCAAATATTTCCTCAACTAACATGAGGAACATCAGGACATCCAAAGTGCCACATTAACCGTAGCCATCATTTTGACCATTCCAGTATACGCCGGACAGTCGCGATGATCTCTTGCTACTTACCTAAGGTACACTAGATCCGGGTGTAGGATCTTTCACTCAAGCATAACATACCCAAGCAATCCCTTAAAAATAAATCAGACAAATTGAATAAGTGATCTTGTTTTTAAGGTAACCTCTCTTTTTAAGGGTCCCCAGCAGAGTCGCCAGTTCTGTCATACGGTGAACTGGACTTTTTGTGGTTTTAATCGCAATGTCGCGGTTAGCAAGAGTCGCCACCGACTTTTCTTTTATCCAATAAGGAAAGGTGGAAAAGAACAGGAAAGACCTTAATTTAGATTTTGGGTTCGGGAGGTACATTATACAAAGGGAAGGTGTTAGCACCCTTTGTATCCATGGTTATCCATGGGCTCTTAATTGCTCGATCACTTATATTATTTTTGTCTAAAAAAGTGTTTGTGAATTGTTTGGAAAATTGTTTTGAAAAGAGAATTTAACTTTGTAATGATTCTTGTATGAATGTATACAAAGTGGTTATCTCGTTTAGTTTTGAAAATTGTTTAGAAAAATATAACTCGGTAATGATTCTAGTATGAATGTATACCAAGTGGTGATTTTCTAAAGGCATTTTGAAAGGTGTGAGGTGCAAAAAAAAATGTTTTAAGTTGTGAGCCAGCAATTAAGAGTTATACCGACCCAAGGTCTTTACGGGCATTTCCTATCCTTATGAGGGTAAAACTGTCCTTATTATTGAGAAATAAGTAGTTTTATCCTTTGGATGTAAAAGGGTCATCGTAGGGTCATCGATTGGTCATTGAAGGCAACAGTTACGAGGATACCTTAGCATTCGAAGGGACTATCATCTTTTAACCGTAGGCAACATCGGAGGGTCATCGAGGGACAAAGTTGTATATTCGAAGGCAACATCCGAGGGACTATAATTTATTTTATGATGATTTAACCGAAGGGTCTTTGCTAAGGGTATCCCCACGTTCGCGGGGACATGACCGTAATATCGTAATCGTAAGGCAACAAAGAGAGGTCCAAGATCACTTATTCAAAGACAAAGTTTTACAATTAATTATATAATTAGGATGAAACTCCACATTAAAATTATTAAAAATAATATATTAAAAAATTAATACATTAAAAATTAATTTAGGGTGAAACTCCACAAGGGTATCCCACAAATAAAGTGGAATACCTAGCCAATAACCTTTTCCTGGGATATGTGAACCTTTACGAAACTCAAAAAAAAAGAAACATGTCAGAACACCAAATCAGGGTGCAATCGAAGATTACACCGGAGAAATATCACAACAATAAATAGGCTAGGATGAATAATGCATGGCTATGATAAAACATAAAAAAAAAGAATAGAAAAGTCAGCTACTGTCTCGTTCGCCTCTGCCTCGCCTAGCGAAGGCCAGGCGAATACTCGCCCCAGACTCGCCTAGCGAGGTGCTAGCGAGCGGCCACAGATTTTTGAATTTGAAAACAGCCCCATGTTAGGAACTTTGAATTTTATGGCATTTTATCACAGGAATAACATGGTCAAACATTCGGGGTATTCAGGCATATTTAAATTCCCATATGAAAGCAAATTATATATCAACATTTAATCATGATGCATTATATATGTAGATATGGCCAATTGAAAGTATAAACAATAGAGATACGCAAACCTGTTTGCCAATTCAAGGTTGAAGGGATTGACCACTTGTAGTATCGGAATAAGTTAGGCAGCGGGAATTGGACGGCGATGGCTTCGGTGCAGATGGGCTGCCTTCAGGGTTTCTTTACTCTGAATTCTCCGGGTAGGCAGGGTTCCTATGCCAAAGTTTCTATCCGTCCTTCTCTGTTCTCTCTCTTTCTTTTTCCTCAAGGTTTTGTTCCAAGGAAACCTCAGAGTGTTTTGCTTCTCTTCCTTCTTTCTCCAGTGAATCTCCCAGTGTAAACTCCAAGTGTAACTCCAAGTGTCACTCCCCTACTGAAACTTCAGTATTTATAGACTAATTTCGTGGGTAATGGGCTTGGAATGAGGGAGACCCAAGTCCAAAATAATTTGTTATATCTTATTTATTTATTTTAATTATTTAATTAATTAATTTTTTTTTTCGTTTTTTTTTCGTTTTTTTTCGTTTTTTTTTTTTCGTTTTTTTTTTTTTTTTTTTTTTTTAGGAAAAATGATGGGTAATTTTTGGGGTATGACAATTACACCATGAAATTTTAATATAGTTTTTTTCTATATACAATTTTAAAGATTTTTTGGTTGAATCAAGTATAGGGGTGCAAGAGATCTTTAAATTCAAAATTTGTTACACTTATATAATATTTATTTTATTTTTCATTAAAAATTGAAATCCATTAATTTATCTTTGATTACATCATTCATTCACTTTCAATCAGTCAACTTGTTATAAAATAATTTATCTAAAGATAATTAATAACTTATAGTCTAAATGCACTATGATGCATGTCCTAGTCCTTTTACTATAATTAAGATTAAGATAGTACCAAAAAAAAAAGATTAAGATAATAATGAAGATAATACCAGAGCTTAACACTAATGCAAAAACATGCTGGCATTGTAACTGAACTAAGAAAAGAATCTTTGTTCAATCTTCTACTTTTCATGTTTGTTTTTTTTGTAAATTATACTTTTCATGTTGTTAAAAGAAGAAGAAAAAAGTCCAATTTTAAGTGCTTATTTTCATTTGCCTTTTTTGTGAAAAAAAACAACAACAACTCAAACTCTCATCATATCTATATAAATTCTATTTCAACAAATAACACATTCCCTTTTCTTTTCCTTCCATTTTCTTTCCCTCCCATTTCTTTGGATTCTTGAAACATAGAAAAAAAATGGCACAAGAAAATGCAAGTCATGATCATTATCTAATGAAACCATTCTTCATCATTATCTTCTTCTTAAACATGGCTTCATGTAGCTATGGAGTTGGAGTCAACTGGGGAACCATGGCAACTCACCAACTTCCTCCAAACAAAGTGGTCAAGATGCTTCAAGAAAATGGCTTTGATAAACTCAAAATCTTTGATGCTGATGAATGGGTCATGGCAGCTTTGTTAGGGACTAACATTGAGATTATGTTAGCAATTCCTAATAACATGTTGGAAGAATTAAGCAAGAATCCAAAAGCTGCTGATTCTTGGGTTTATGAAAATGTCACCAGTTATTTATACCCTGGTGGATTGAACATCAAGTTAAGCACTTTTTTTTTTATAAGTTCCTATAATCAATTTTTCTGTGATATTTTAACTTAACATGATATATACAAATTTGCAGATACATTGCTGTTGGTAATGAACCTTTCCTTAAGGAATATAATGGAACATATCTAATGTACACTCTACCAGCTCTCAAGAATATACAAACATCTCTCAACAATGCAGGTCATGGTTCAACCATCAAGGCCACAGTTCCTTTCAATGCTGATGTTTATTACTCGCCAGACAGCGATATGGTTCCGTCCGCGGGCGATTTCAGGCCAGAAGTTCGCGACTTAACCATCGAGATAATTAATTTCTTATACTTAAACAACGCGCCTTTCACCGTTAACATCTATCCGTTTTTGAGCCTATACGGAAACGATCATTTCCCTTTTGATTTCGCGTTTTTCGACGGGAACAATAGGCCTTTAATGGACGGTAATTCGGTTTACAGTAACGTGTTTGATGCGAATCTTGATACGCTTTTGTATGCTTTGGAGAAAGCTGGTTATGCAGATATGAGGATTATAATCGGAGAAGTTGGTTGGCCGACGGACGGTGATAAGAACGCGAATACTCAAAATGCGAGAAGATTTAACATGGGTTTGCTTAAACATTGTTTAAGTGGCAACGGAACACCGAAAAGAAAAGGTATAATCGACGTATATTTATTCAGTTTAATCGATGAAAATGCGAAAAGTACTGCACCAGGTAACTTTGAGAGACATTGGGGGATTTTGGAGTTTGATGGAAAACCAAAGTATCAATTGGACTTAAAAGGTTTACAGAATGATAAAGGTTTAGTAGCAGTTGAAGGTGTGAAGTATATGGAAAAACAGTGGTGTATTTTGGATCCTGATGCTACTAATTTGCATTACTTGGCTAATAGTATTGATTATGCTTGTAGTTTATCAGATTGTACTGCATTGGGATATGGTTCATCTTGTAATGGTTTGAGTCTTGAAGGGAATGCTTCTTATGCATTTAATATGTATTATCAAGTGAATAATCAGAAGGATTGGGATTGTGATTTTTCTGGTTTGGCTATTCTGACAGATCAGGATCCCTCACAAAAGGGTTGTCAGTTTCCTATTATGATTTCTCATGGGTCTTGTTTGGGGTCTCATAAAGGGCTTTTGGCATTTGGTGGTATATATATTTTTCTTGTATTGTTTTTACTATAGTTGATGAATGATTCAAAGGATTCATGTTGAAAAGTTGCTTTTAATTGATTCTTTAGTGTGATTTAAAACTCTAGTTAGCTTAGCTAGGTGAGTTAAGTTGAAGTGGTTATTAGATTAGTATATATTGGTGTGACCTGTGTAATGTTGTTACAAAGTGTGTTTTTAGTAAGCAAAAAGAGAGATTAATGATAGTAGAAAAGGTATTCAAGGCTTTTAAGAATTGTTTTTAAACACCACAGGTTTTTCCATAGTATCATTGAAAGATTGTAAATTCATAATGTAAATCACCATTGAATGTACTACACTTAAAATTCAGTAGGCATGTATGACTCCAATGTGAAAAGAAACCTAATTGAGCAAGGCAACTCAATCGACAACATTTTTTGGGAAGCCTATTATATATTAGGCTTATCTGAATCTATCCTCGAGTCTTAGAACTTTACTATAGTCATGTTCTCCCGAGACATCACGGGAGATTTTATTGATAACCTCAAAATTTTGTTCGCGATAGCGCACTGCGTTTGAGAAATGTACTGTGTTCTTGCATTTTTCCAAAACACAACTCCTTTTAGAGAAATGGAGAAATGCAATGTGCCATTCCTGACAATTTTTATAGCATTTTCAATATTTTTTTTTGTATGAGTGACTTAGGAGAATCACTTAGGATATGTTTTGATTGATGTAATGAAATGGAATAAATTTAAACTCTGTTGTTTGGATTACTTAAAAATGAATGGAATGCAGCGAAACCAGATGAAATACATTTAATCTCATTCCATCACTTTCCATCATTTTTTGTACCCTTCAATTTGGGCGGAATGATAAAATTGCTCTCTTCCGTCATAAAATACTCAAACAATGGAATGACATCTTTATTCCATTTCGCTCCGCTCCACTCTGTTCCGCTCCTTTCCGCTCCATTCGATTTACCGTATCCAAACACAACCTTATGTGTCATCTTAGTTAGAGAAATTTATAGAGGCGGATGAAGAGATTAAGAGGATTAAAGGTTAAGAATTGGGATATTTTTGAAGGTATTTAAGGGAAATGAGAGACACTTTTTAAAATATTTGGTCTGTGTGATTCTGTTGAGTTTGACTCATATGTAATGTCAAGTGTGCAAGGGTTGGAGCCTCATCATTAGTATCCATATATATATGCTTGTAACACTGAAACCCTGATGTGTGTAATTCAAAACAAATCAATAAAACAAAATTATAGCAGCTTTATATTCACAGACGTATGCAATTTGGCCGAATTATGTGAACAAAGCTTTTGTGTTTCTCTCTGCTCTGATATGTATTTCTGTACCTATTTCAATAATTGGTATCAAGGCCTGGTTAGGTTCGGTGGGGGGGGGGGGGGGGGGGGGGGGGGGGGGGGCGGAAGTGAATCCTAGTATGGATCAAGGTTAGTGATGTGTGTGAGTCACTTGTGGGGGAGAGTGTTGGGTTTAAAATGTGAAAGTGCTAAAGTTACACATCGACTAGGAATGGAGGAAATGTTGGATTTATAATCTGAGGTGACTTATACTCACATTTCCTTAAGGTTTTGGATGAATATGTGGTGTCAAAGTCCCTTTGATCCATGAACATTTGTCCTATAATCCCGGAGGTGCGAAATTCAAAGTGACTCAGCTTGACGGAACAAGAAACTTTGGTTTATGGCAAATGAGGGTTAAGGAACTGTTGGCTCAACAAGGTTTATAAAAGGCGCTTTGTGATGAGAAATCGACAGACATCACAATCATTGATTAAAACGAGATGAAGGAGAAGATCGCATGTTTGATAAGACTTTGCGTTTCTAATGACACGATGAATCATATCCTGGACCTTACAACTCCAAAGGATGTCTGGGATAAATTGGAAAACTAGTACATGTCTAAGATGCTCATGAACAAATTGTTCGCGAAGCAACGTCTCTATAGTCTTAATATACATGAAGGAGATGATTTCCAGGCTCATGCCAATGCTTTCAACAACATCTTCATTGATTTGACACGACTTAACATGAAGGTTGACGATGAGGATAAATCCATTATTTTGTTGTGTTCTTTACCAAGAGGATAAAATCATTATTTTATTGTGCTCTTTACCAAGCTCTTATGATAACTTGGTTACCACACTCACATACAGGAAGGAAACAATCACGCTGGATTCTACTTCTTCTACCCTTTTTGCAACACACATAATGTCTCCAAAGTGTAAAGGAAGGTGGAGGAAGCTCAGGTGAAAGTTTGTTTGTAAAGGGAGGCTAAGACTGTGGTAGAGGTAAGGGTAAGGCAGTGGGTTATGGAAAGAAAATGAGGTTCAAGCTCAAGGACATAAAAACAACAAAATATTATGGTTGCAAGCAAATTGGCCATTGGAGGAGGGAGTGTCCAAACAAGTCAGGCAACAATTGTTCAGAAAATGTAGTTCAGACTTATGGTTCCTGATGACACTGAAATTCACCGTATTTTCGACTCTGATTTCGCATGCATTTTAGTAGTTTTATTGTTATTTTGTTGTGTTATTACTATGTTTCTCTTTGTTTTCAGGTTTCTACTTTAATCGGAGCCCCGATCGAGAAAAGGAGTGAAAAAGAGCTAAAAACCCTAAAATTAAGCATTTTGTACTTGTGGCTCCCACTGTGGCTGGCGCCATAGACCCTGCCATGACGTGTCCTAGCTCAACTTCCCTCAACTTCCACGTTCCCCACTACTTCACTAAGGCGCCACAGATTTGCCTTGTGGCGGGCGCCATGGCCTTGTGGCGGGCGCCACAAGAGGAAAAGTTTTCCCTCCCAAATTCAAACTGAAGGGCATCCTTGTCATTTCCATCATTTTACTTGCTTATAAATAGAAACTCGAATTCACTTGTTTAATCATCCAAACTTAGAGCAGAGGTAAACTTAGAGCAAACTTAGTTTCACTTAGGCATATATTCAGTATTTTAAAGTGGTAATCGCTTCGCATTGGGGTGTTACCACAATTGTGTAATCAAGTTTGTGATCGAGTCTGTAATCGAGTTTGGAGCACTTTGGAAGGAAGTTAATCCTGCCGCCATTTTCATTTCCGCTTCGCATTTTATTCAACCTCCGATTGGAGCAGGTTTTTATTACTTTGTCTTTATCTATTTTATTTCCCGCACTCACTTTACTTTATTTATTTCCCGCACTCGCTTTACTTTATTTATTTCTCGCACTCGCTTTACTTTATTTATTTCTCGCACTCGCTTTACTTTATTTATTTCCCGCACTCGCTTTACTTTATTTATTTCCCGCACTCGCTTTACTTTATTTATTTCTCGCACTCGCTTTACTTTATTTATTTCCCGCACTTGCACTACTTTTATTTATTTCCCGCACTCGCACTACTTTTATTCATTTTCCGCACTCGCACTACTTTTATTTACTTTCCACACTCGCACTACTTTTATTTAAATTAAAATGCACCTTTACTTTACCATGTCTAACTAAACCTATAAGGTTAGAATGTAAGGATCGTAATTAAACCGATAATCCGTATCATTGTTCGTAGAAACACTTAAGGGCTATTTTGACTTTCAACTTAAGTTTTCCCGCACTTAATTTCCGTTGGGTAAGATCGAAAGCCGTCCAACGTCTTTTTAAACTTAATTGTTTTTAACTATTTCAAAAACAACGAAAGCGCTTTGTTTAGTTCATTAGGAGTTTTTAACTTAAGAAGGAAAGAGATTTTAAAACTATTTTCGGGCGCGTTTATAAGTTTAGAGTCTGGTTCGTGAGAACCTCTTTTGGTTAAGAAACCCAGGTTAAAATACTTTTCAACTTAGTCAAGATACTATATTTCTTAAAAATAGGTTTACTACTCTAACGCAATGCGCGCCTTTTTATAAGTGACAATAAGAGGGTTTGATTAGGGAGTACAACTCGGTTCTGAATACGCGAAAGCGACAGTTCCTGTTAAATTAGTTCTTTTTAAAGTAGGAAACACTGCCCATAAGTAGTTCTATTAGCAAGTACTTGGATTATTAATTAATTATGTGAATTACATTCGAGTCTGTCTTTATTAATTGAACTTTATTCAATACTTTACTTTTCATTGCACACTCTAAAAACCCCTATTTTGATTGCCTAAGATAAACACCATAACAATAGATAACGATAGATTGACACTTGGTCTCTGTGGATTCGATAATCTTTTATATTACTCTGACGCGTTCGTATACTTGCGAAAAGCACACATCAAGTTTTTGGCGCCGTTGCCGGGGACCAATTTCGTCAAATTTCATTCCCCTGTTGTTATATCGTTTAGACTTAGGCTATTTCCCGCCGGTCAATGCGAAAAGCTCGCAGCACCAGAAGCTTAGTATATCCTCTAGCGGAACCTGAACGTTACGCTCGCGCACGTTTATTCTTTCATAGAATTATGAGAGCTATGACCGAAGATCAAAACCAAAGACCTCTTAAGGACTTCGCCCAACCATCCAACAAAGAACCTAGTTCTAGTATAGTAAACCCAACCATACCAGCTAATAATTTCGAACTTAAACCATCCCTGTTGCAACTAGTGCAACTGAGACAATTCGGAGGTCTCGCTACTGAGAACCCAAACCAACATTTAAAAATCTTTTCTCAATTAGCAGACACTTTTAAAACCAATGGAGCTTCTCCTGAGGCAATACGTTTAAGATTATTCCCTTTTTCCCTCAGAGATAAAGCCCTATCATGGTTAGATTCCCTTCCACCCAATTCCATTACGACTTGGGATAACCTTATAAGAGTATTCCTTGCTAGATACTTTCCCCCAAGTAAGACCGCCGTTCTTCGAAACCATATAACTAGATTTACCCAGAACCAAGGAGAATCGATGTTCGAAGCTTGGGAGAGATACAAAGAGTTGTTAAGAGCATGCCCACATCATGGTTTAGAAAATTGGTTAATCATTCAGACCTTATATAATGGACTTCACTATAACACTTCACCACCATGAGTTTCGCCAACAAATACCGTGACAAACTCGTTCACCACGGTTATGACATCATCAACTCTTCCTCCCTGAACCACCATCAAAACCGCGACACATTCACTCTCTAATAAACTCACCACAAACATTTCTCTCAGGCGACAACAATCCGACTCTCATATTATTATCACTTATCATCTTCCTTTACACTAACAAACATCATTTTCAAACTGGCCAAAAAAACTTTCCATTTGTTTTCACATCACTCTTATATTCACATCACAACTGATCCACCGATATTCATCACAGTTTCACATCAAACAACCAAGCTTCATTATATGTTACCTTTTCTGACGACAAACAGCTTATCCGCATCACCATTAAAAGTTCAAGACACGCTTAACAACAATAATTCGATGTTATGGTAATGACTCGAAACGAGTTTAATGCGTATTATGTTGTGTGTTGCTTTGATATTGTTTTGATTATTAATTTCGGTTTGATTACGTTATATTTGTGCTGATTTTATTTTGTATATGAGAATTGTAAATAATTTGTAAAGTTGTAAATATTGTATTTGGTTGTTGTTGTTTTTTATTTCATTTCACTTCATTGCGTAAATCAGATTAAATATGTGGATTCCACACTGTGTATAGGCGTTATGTCGTTGGATTTTTGTTTTGATATATTATGATATTTCGTCGCATTACGTTTCATTTCGTTGCATTATGTTTCCTTTCATTATGTTCACGTGCAACATTTATAATTCATTGTCGTTGTGTTGTGTTTTGTATTTTTGTAACGCCTTACACAATATGTTGCGTTACGTGAACTCTCGTTGCGTTTACTTTATTTTCCGTTGTGTTACTTTACGTCATTGCGCATGTTAAGTTCCTTTTCATTACGTTAAGTTCCATTACGTTATGCTTCTTCACGTTATGTTTCATTTACATTTCGATTCATATGCGATGATGTGCTTTGCATTAGCAACCCGTTTTCAATTCGCACAAGTTAGAATTTTCGTGGCCTTGTGTTGCTTGTCATTACGTTAACTTTCGAGGCCATACGAAAGAACTCACATCCGCGCGAGAGAATTTGTGGCCTTACGAACGAACCTGCGTCTATACAAAAATATTTGTGGCCTCACTTTGTGACCTCACATTACATTACGCGACAGGTTTGTGACCAGGTCCATTTTGCAACCTCGCGTTACAATTCGTGCGTACCATTTCACTGTGCATATTTTCAATTATTTTGCACGACTTTTCTCCGAACTTGCTTTCACAACTCAATTAAACAACTTTCTCAATAATGGAAGAAAAAGGCTATCTGGGTGAAAGGTCAAGTCATAGCCCAGAGTATTAGACCCAAGTCGTAATAACTTGCAAGTCATAAATACGCGTCTTTCGCTAAAATTCAAATTCATATCCTTTTCACAATAAATCAAAATAAAAAGACTACTTGGGTGTAATCTATAGTCATAGTCCTGAAAATTAAGCTCAAATCGTAATAGCTTGCAAGCCAGAGTGTTTGTATTACGCTTAAAACACTCGTAAATATCCCAAAAGTTTTCATAACAAATTAGATGAAAAAGACTACATGAGTGTAATGTCCAGTCATATCACAAATATTAGGCATGAGTTGTAATAGCTTGCAAGCCCAAGCTTTCTCTTCCACCTAAAAACAAACTTCAATCAATCAAACCTATCTTTCTCTCGCCCCCGCGCGATTAAAAACCTTTTCGCAAAAGAACATTGTTTAGTCCCTTCTACCGCAATACAAACAAGTGCCTAAGCCTCCCCCATGAGCATACAAGCCAACATTTAAACCGCTAGAATACGACCTCTATATTCATTAACTAAAATCAATCAACCAACACTCATTTTCTACCAAGAACTATATAGCTTTGAGTTCTCCATCATACTTGGAGATACGTAGGAGCGAGATTCAACATCTCGTCAAACACTATAACAAAAACCCAAAAATATCTTTTATTTTTCCTGAACTACGAAGCTTTGAATTCCTCATTGTACCTGAGGATACGTAAGAGCATCGCGATCTTGTCAAACACCCTAATAAAAACCTTTTTGTGACCCCATTTCTTTTCCTTTTACGCTTTTTTGTCACTCGAATAAAACAAATAACAATAGCTAACATTCAATCACACATTTAACTAAAAGATTCTCGTTGAGTACAACAGACATGGGGGGTGTTAATACATTCCCCTTGCGTAATCAACTTCCGAACCTGGATTTGATTGTGACGACCATCTTCTTTATCTTTTATGAGTTTTATCGGTATTTCCCCTCATATTTTACGAGCGTACGAACTCCCCACGAAGGATTATATTTTTGAGATGCGGCAGACAATAATGAAATGTCATGCATATGGAGGAACTCGTGCCATATCTGCTCCTAACGAGTGTTCAAGGCATGAATCTCTCCATAGGTTTCCCGCTTTGTTTGAATGTTTCCTTGTCTCTCTGATGGGTGAGGTATAATGGTTCTTCCAAGACTATTGTGAGTTATCAAAGTTGTCACTAGTTTGTTCCTTAATATTTCTTCCCTTTTCCATCATTACTTTCCTAACCCTTTATATAGAATTATGCACGTGTGATCACCTCCGCCAAGTAAGTTATTGGTCTCTAGGGCAGGAATCGTTAAAATGCCTCGCCTAGTTCATTTTAAAATGTTCCCACGAGCATCTCCTGGTTAGGGGTGGATGAAGGAGAATAGCAATCCAAAATGCAATGAAATTTAAAATTTTCTCCTTTAGTGATCCTTATGAATAGGTATGATCAATGATAGAATCATTACCTCTTGTGACGATTGAAATCTTTGATGCAGATCTACGAAGCGATCACGAACACTGAACGATGACAACGCCTCTACTCAGTCCACACGAACGGATTCCTTTAATCTCAGTGCTAGCTGCTACGAATGAAGGCTTTGAGTGTGTGTGTGTGTGTGTGTGTGTGAGAGAGAGAGAGAGAGAGAGAGAAAGAGAGAGAAACGAAATTGCAACTGCACAAATGCTTCTGCACAAGGGTTCTATTTATAGAACCACTTGTGTGGGCTGCAAGCTAAAAAGCCCACTTAAGTGTATTTTGGCCCATATCTTATAATATGCCCAAAATCACTTAAGCCCATGGTACCTTACCATATTTCGTATTCTACTCAAGTACACCGTACCTTACGATGTTTTATAATTCACTTAAGGGCACCGTACCTTACGGTATTCCTTAGTTACTCTATCTCTCATCAATCCGTCCTTTGTGTGTGACCCTGTAGGTTTTCGCGGCATTGACAATTATATTAAATCATGTATTTAACATAATAAACAGTGAGCGGTACACGAAAATGTCATGTGATCTGACAATTCCTTCTGTGATAATACTTATGTGTATAATTACCCTTTTGCCCTTATGTCTATATTGAACACAAGGCATAGACCGTGTCATCCTTGTCCAGTTCAGTATTGGGCCCATAGATATTTATCCTGTTATGCAGGATGGGCAAATTCCATCTAGGTCACTCATGTCCCTTAGCATGCTTCGTGGAGTACCCATCAACTGTCTTTATGGTTATCCAGTTACGGACAATGTTTGATCAGCAATAAGGCACTCTACTACTCTACATCTAGGGTCCATAGTGGTTTCAGGTCGAAGGGTGGTATACACCATTATCACCATGAGAATAACTTATGAAACTTTGCATAACATTCTATATAGTATTCTCATAGCGGGTCAATCCAGTATAAATATTACTCTTAATATTCATACCTATGTTTAAGACTTGATAACTCCTTATTCATGATCCATGAGATATGATCATTAGTCTATATACATAATAGTCTTAGTGCTTTAATGTTATCCCACCTCACACTAAAGCTCGATTACGGATACTTTAAGAATATTGTCCTTATGTTTAATGTGATCTCATGATTAAGTCACACTTGATACATTAAACGGACTAGCTATTCTAGGGACTTTATTAAACAAACATAATAAAGAAAAAGCCTTTTATTATTAATAAATAATTCGATACAAGTACCAAAAGTATTGCCTCTAGGGCTTACACCAACAGTGGACGACCTTGATAGTCGCCTCATTATAGCGGGAGAGGTAATCCCTCAAAGAATTAGATGGGCCTTATGAATGTTGAAGAGGCTGGTGGTAGATATTTTTCTATGCATGCATGTTACAAATTGATGGACCAATTTCTTCACCAGGTTTTGGTACCTAGTGATCGAGAGTCATGGTAGGCTCATGTACCACCTTAATGTTGCGTCACTAAAGGTGCCAGAGAGAAGTTTGCATTTCAAGGAGTTAGAGGCTCCAATAATTTCCATTATATGTTAATGAAGTTGACATGCTCGTATGGGTCGTTACGACTATCAAACTTGACCAATAAAATGAAGTCAACTTTAACTTTTATGGCACTGGTGCCCCTCGTATTTCATCAAAAAGAGGTTATGGGTTAAATAATTTAATTTCCTCCATATGGCCAGACTCTTGTTGACGTTGTTGGATATGAAGGATGATGTTCTCCAAGGTTTGATTCTGAGGACCGAAGTCATCCATGGCGGTACACGTTTCTGCCATGGCGTATTCGTAATCAGTATTATTGTTCGTCGAAGTTGCTACTTTCTTGGTCACCATATTCGTTTGGGGTGGACGATGTGAATAACAATTTGACCGCTTGATGTAGTGGTGACCCAAGTTAGTTTTGTCGGGTCCCCTCGACGAGCATCAATTGTACTTGTTAAAAGTACAATGAGTGATAACCCCTAGCTGTATAGGGTTTTTTTTAAGATTTGGGTTATTATTGTGTTATAGTAAGTTCACTGGGTGGATGGTGAAAAACTTTGTATAATGATGTTTTTATCATGAATCGAATCTCCTCCCCAACCTTCGGGTTGGGTATTTATATGAATCTCTTGGACCTGGACCTTAGGCTCCAAGAAAGCAGTAACAACACTTTTATATATTAGAAGCATATGAAATGGGTAGTTACTTCCCGTGTTACTCTAGAGAACGTGGTTTCCCATTTTTGACTTCCTCTCTCATAACATTACGAATAAGGACACGCCACTCCCTGCATTTCAATAAACGAATGAGTAATACAGGCAACCGACGATATAACTATGAAATAAGCACATATTGTGATAAACGACTGCACATTACAATATATGGACAACCAACGACACTGCTTCGAGTGATAAATACTATTCGTCCTCTTTTGGTGGATCTTGTGTCACCAATTTTGTGAAGGAAAAAATCCAAAAAAAAAATCCATTTTTTATCATTTTTTTTTATAAAATTGAAAAATAAAAATTTAAAGTACATGTTAAAACATTTATGTTGAAAAAAAAATTCTAAATTAAAAAAAAATCAAAAAACAATTTTCAAAATAAAACTGTAGATATAATTTCTTAGCTTGGTCCTTAATATATTTTCCGGAAAGTTAAGTTACTAACATTTTCCATAAAGTTTAGTCAAAAGTATACATTTTCTAAAAGTTAATCCAAACACACATTCAGTGAGTATAGATTTAAGCCGTTAAAATCTTCAACGGTAGTATTATTATTGTCATCACTATCATGTGATGAGAAAAAATCATAACGGATAAACCCATTTTTTGAATTTGAAAACAAACAAAACCGCTCTGTATTATGCATAATATATCTCTCTCTCACTCTCACACTACTCAATTCACAATGGCTTCTCTAACACCGGGAATAGTCCTGAAACTCTTGCAAGCCATGAACACAGACACACGTGTCACCGGCGACCACCGTTCACCTCTTCTACAACTCATCGGAATCGTCCCTGCTTTAGCCGGTTCCGATCTCTTCTCCAACGAAGGCTTTTATCTCAACCTCTCCGATTCGCTCAATTCCACCTACGTTCTTCTCTCTCACCCCGACACCGAACTCATTCTCTCTAACCGTCTCCAATTAGGTCAATTTCTCTACGTTGATCGATTCCATTTCAATACTCCTCTCCCTACTGTTTCCAACATTCGTCCTCTCTCCACTCGTCACCCGTTCGTTGGAACACCGGAACCCTTGATCGCTCGCATTTCGCAATCCACTCGTCATTTCAGCGTTCAGCCTCTCTCTGATTCCGATGATCCTCTTTCTCAATATCTCTCCACCAACCCTTGATCTCATCGGCTTATTTATCATATAAATCGTCTCTCACATGTAACAACATACATCAACATACATTCACATGCATCAACATACATTCACATGCATTAACATACATAATGAAACAGTTATGGCCCCTAGCGCAATTGTTCTCCCAAGCCAATGAGAGAACCTAAGCTAACCTAATAACGATCTAAGCTTCTCCAAGCAAGATCTTCAAGGTTGTCCTCCTTGGATATTGAATTCTTCTCTTTCTTCATAACATTGTCCTCCTTTGATATTGAATTCTTCTCTTTCTTCATAACATTGTCCTCCTTTGATATTGAATTCTTCTCTTTCTTCATAACATTACATTACAGAAGAAACTCGTTTTACATACGAGGGATTGAGATGAGAAAATAAGTTACATTAAGAGATTAAAAGGAGAGGCGCAACACGCATGTCGTATTTAAAAACCCAAAACAAAATGAAGGAAGACTAAGGCCATAACTGATCACCATAAGGCAATAATGGTAAACACATTATTATTATTATTATTAATTTTTAATTCCTTTAATTAATTAAAACCAAATTAAATTTCGGCGACCGATCATATTACGCAGAGTTAGCCGGGGGTTCCAAAATTTTTAATGAACAATTCATTTGAAATGGACATCGTTTTGCATCAACACAACCCTTGCGTAGTCACAAAACAGAAACCCCGAGAATTCTGACTCTGTGAGTGTGACGACCGTCACAGGCATGTTACGACCGTCACAAGCCCATAATTTTGGATTTGTGAGTGTGACGACCGTCACAAAGAATGTGACGACCGTCACGTCCAGCTTGTTACGATCGTCACAAGCTCGTGACGAACGTCACGCGGCCAAAATAACAAAACTTTGAAATAGTTAACAGACGTGTTCCAAAAGCCCTAAATTGACAACTCTTTGACGGCACAACCCTTGCGCCGTCACCAACCCTAATGCACCAATTTCAGACCGTCAAACACACCTCGATTGTTGATTCAGTATGATTGATCAACGGGTCATTGCTTCACCATACTAATGTCGGATTCCGAAGCAAATGACCATTGATCGCTCAAAGGAAAACAACCATTTAGTGTTTGAATGAACGAAACAGAAACAACATATCACATATACCGTACTTTGCATTAGGATTACTTATATCATATATAAGTTGATCGGTCTCAATTGCGTAACCTATGGACGATCGATGTATCGCTGCTTCACCATACTAATGTCGGTTCCGAAGCATATTCAACATCAATCATCCAACTCGTACACTCATGATGCCAAATTTAATTACTCGTTTAATTAATTGATTCATTCTGTCTTTTAATCATATTAATACAGAAAATAAGCAGCTATCCGAGTCATGGTTTCGTAAGTGGCTCTGATACCACTGAAGGAGAATTGCAATCCAAAACGCAGCGGAAATTAAAATTTTCTCCTTTAGAGATCCTTACGAATGGTCATGATCAGTGATAGAATATTTACCTCTTGTGACGATTGAAACCTTTGGTGTAGATCTCTTGTGACGATCAAAACCTTTGATGCAGATCCACGGAGCGATCACGAACACTGAACGATGACAACGTCTCTACTCAGTCCACACGAACGGATTCCTTCAATCTCAGTGCTAGCTGGTACGAATGAAGGCTTTGAGTGTGTGTGTGTGTGTGTGAGAGAGAGAGAGAGAGAGAGAGAGAGAGAGAGAGAGAGAGAGAGAAAACGAAAATAATGCAACCGCAATAAATGCTTCTGCACAAGTGTTCTATTTATAGAACCACTTGTGTGGGCTTCAAGCTAAAAGGCCCACTTAAGTCATACTTGATACATTAAACAGACTAGCTATTCTAGGGACTTTATTAAACAAACGTAATAAAGAAAAAGCCTTTTATTATTAATAAATAATTCGATACAAGTATCAAAAGCATTGGCCTTTAGGGCTTACACCAACAGGTAGTTACTTCCCGTGTTACTCTAGAGAACGTGGCTTCCCATTTTTGACTTCCTCTCTCATAACATTATGAATAAGGACACGCCACTCCTTCCATTTCAATAAACGAATGAGTAATACATGCAACCGACAATATAACTATGAAATAAACGCATATTGTGATAAACGGTTGCACATTACAATATATGGACAACCAACGACACTGCTTCGAGTGATGAACAATATTCGTCCTCTTTTGGTGGATCTTATGTCACCAATTTTTGAAGGAAAAACTCCAAACAAAAAAAAAATCCATTTTTTAATCAATCTTTGTTTTGTAAAATAGAAAAATAAAAATTTAAAGTACATTTTAAAACATTTATGTTAAAAAAAAAATCTAAATTAAAAAAAAAATCTAAATTAAAAAAAAAATTAGCAAACAATTTTCAAAATAAAACTGTAAATATAATTTCTTAGCTTGGTCCTTAATATATTTTCCGGAAAGTTAAGTTACTAACATTGAAAAATGCTATTTTTACACTATTTTCTACACCTACACCGTATTCTATTGTTCATCAGTACGGTGAACAGTAAAATATTATAATAATATATTATTTTTTAAAAAATATTATTTTTTAATATTATTTTTTATTATCTAAATGTTTATTAATCAATTTTATATTTTTTTTAACCAACTTCATAATTTGTATTAACCAATTTTGGTGGCTATTCAAAATTATTTTTAGTGTTCATTAACCAATTTCATAATTTTATTAGCCAATTTTTTACTTTTTATTAATCAATTCTGAACGTTTATTAATCAACTTCGTAATTTTATTAATCAATTTTTTATATTTAATTAATCAATTTTTTTTACTATTTTAAATCACTGTTCACGTAGACTGATCATGCACGTTTTAAAATACGGTTCATAAAAATATTATTTTATTTTTAAAATATACTATTTATCATAATAAATACGGTGAAATAAATATTTGGCTTAAGAAGTGGCGTAGAAATAGCAATGGTGAGTCACATTTTCCATAAAGTTTAGTCAAAAGTATACATTTTCTAAAAGTTAATCCAAACACACATTCAGTGAGCATAGATTTAAGCCGTTAAAATCTTCAACGGTAGTATTATTATTGTCATCACTATCATGTGATGAGAAAAAATCATAACGGATAAACCCATTTTTTGAATTTGAAAACAAACAAAACCGCTCTGTATTCTGCATAATATATCTCTCTCTCACTCTCACACTACTCAATTCACAATGGCTTCTCTAACACCGGGAATAGTCCTGAAACTCTTGCAAGCCATGAACACAGACACACGTGTCACCGGCGACCACCGTTCACCTCTTCTACAACTCATCGGAATCGTCCCTGCTTTAGCCGGTTCCGATCTCTTCTCCAACGAAGGCTTTTATCTCAACCTCTCCGATTCGCTCAATTCCACCTACGTTCTTCTCTCTCACCCCGACACCGAACTCATTCTCTCTAACCGTCTCCAATTAGGTCAATTTCTCTACGTTGATCGATTCCATTTCAATACTCCTCTCCCTACTGTTTCCAACATTCGTCCTCTCTCCACTCGTCACCCGTTCGTTGGAACACCGGAACCCTTGATCGCTCGCATTTCGCAATCCACTCGTCATTTCAGCGTTCAGCCTCTCTCTGATTCCGATGATCCTCTTTCTCAATATCTCTCCACCAACACAACACAGTCTCCGATTCCGACGAATCAACATCAGCAACATCAACAGAAACAACCACAGCCACAGAAGGTGAACGATTCGAGAAAGCCTCTGGCTCAACGAGACAATTTGCCTCCGCCGCAGAGGTTTTCGTCTCCGGCTACTGCCAAGAGGTCTCAATCTGCAGGAAAGTTTAATAAAACCTCTGCTGAGAGAGATCCTTCTCCGGCCGGAAAGGGAAAGAGATCTTCTTCTCCCGTTCCGTCAAAATGTGTGGTTCCGAGCTTGGTTTCGGCTAGGGAGGAGAATCGGAAGGTTTCGAGGGAGGCGGCTATTATTGTTCCGTCGAGGTACCGACAGCCTTCTCCTACTGCGAGGAAGCAGCCTTCGCCTAACCCTAGAAGAGCTTCCATTTCTCCCGGGAGAAGGTTGTCTGGAGGTATCAAGTTTTCGCCGGCAGTGGATTCTTCTGGAAAGAAAAAGATTGTAGCTGGAATCTCTAAGATATCTGATGCGTTGGCTGGGAAGACAAGGAAGAATTGGGATGAACAAAACATTGAAGGTGATTCCAATGAAAAGGAGAAAACTAGGGTTGATTCTAATTCAATTATGCGGACTCAGGTAATTTAATATCAAATTTAAACGCTAAATTTTTTATATATGGTATGAAATAATATAGGATGAATTGAAATTAAAAATTATGAATTTAGATTGAGTAAGAAATCAAGAATGGAAAATTTCAATGTAACTAATGTCATTTGTATTGAGTTGTTTTGTTATTGTAGGCTGCTATGTTAAGGCGATTGAGTGATGTGAAAAGTCAAAAACCTGATAACAATGATTCTGAAGAGAATACTATAGGTTCTTCTCCTCGGAGTTGTTTGGAGACAGAGAAAACCAAGTTTTCAGGTCTTGGCATTACAATTCATGAGAAGAAATGGACCGATGGGAGTGTTCCGCTGGATGCAGTATCATCCAAACTTTCTAGACTTGGAAAGGTATGAATTTTGGATATTTACCATTGATTTTCAGGCTTTGATTTTGTCATATTGAATTAGGTACAAGGTATGAATAAGAAAATGTAATGTGATAAACCCTTTTAAAAATGTAGTGTGAATGAACCCTCCTAAAGTAAAAACAATTATGCAGTAAGTGCTTATGTGGCAGGTTTATGATGATATCTCTAGTTCCTAACTAACCAGGATTTTGGTGATGTAGCATTCTTTGATTTGAAGGCTAATTTGATTAATCTTTTATTGTGAATCCACTATTTTATTTGAAGGCTAATTTGATTAATTTTTTATTGTGAATCCACTATTTTATTTGAAGGCCAATTTGAATAATCTTTTATTGTGAATTCGCTCTTTGATTTGAGGGCTAATTTGATTAATCTTTAATTGTGAATTCATTCTTTTATTTGAAGGCTCGTTTGATTAATCCTTTAATGTGAATTCACTCTTTTATTTGAAGGCTAATTTGATTAATCTTTTATTGTGAACTGATTTCAGGATGCAATGCAAAGGAAAGCTCTTGCTTCTGCAGCAGCCGCTGCAGCATTAGAGGAGGCCAATGCTACCGAATGCATAATAAGAAATTTAAGGTAATGATACCCTTTGACCAGATTTTTTTAAGATAGTCCATTTTCTGTTGAAGTGTTTCAATAATCATACATTGTTTCTTTTACTCCCTCTTCAATGGCTAACATGAATAGCATTTTTTTTGTATGTTCTTTCTTTCCGCCTCAGCATGTTTTCAGACCTTTGCTCAGTCTGCAAAGTCAAAAATCCTTTGCCAACCATCGACAGATTTTTTATCATCTATGAAGATGTCCTAAGATCAATTGCAGTGGCTAAATCTGTTGCTGGTCACAATTTTGAGATATCTGATGACAACATTCCAACAGATCAATCAAAATCCCTCTCCCTTTGGGTTGAAGCTGCTTTGGCCACTGATCTTCAGATAGTATCACTGCTTACTGAAACTGGCACAGATACTCCATCATCACTTCAGAAAAGCCTGTCGAAACGACAATCTCTTTGCACACCCAAGAGTCATCTGAATGTGAATGTTTTGTCATCCCCACACTCTAGTCCAAGTGGTGGTGTGTGGACAAGAGGTAATGGAATGAAGGAAACAGTTGAGCTTGGAACTAATTTGCTGTCAGAAATGCAAATGTGGTTTCTACTTTTTGTTGAAGAGTCCATTGAAGCAGGATTTAAAGTGTTTGGAGACAGTGCTAGTGGCGGGAAGAAAGCATTGCCTCTGGATGGTGGCTCCATTGCTATTGTTTTATCTCATCTGAAGCGTGTAAATGCATGGCTGGACGGCGTGGTTTCAAAAGGGAATCATTCATTGACAGATAAGATTGAAAAACTGAAGAGGAAGATCTATGGTTTTGTTATCCAGCATGTAGGATCAACTTATGATCATTCAGCTTCCCATGCTTCATCCTAATTTTATATATGTTGTTTGAATGTTAATGAATGATGACAGGAAGAGCTTCTTCCCATCTTCAAAAAGTATGCTTTGCATGCAAAGGGAAGTGACTAGAAAATCACTGTAAATTCGAATATCATCCATGATTCTTGCGTTGAACAAACCATGATGGCTTAATGGTTATATTTAGAGCATGCTTGTTATTTTATCGAACTAGTAATGAATCTATATATATGCACTGATATTTTTTTGGGTGCCAATTTTATTTTATTTTATATGTTTGAACACACTTGTTTTTTCTACTGAAGTATGATCTAATCAATCCTCCAAAAGTGGATAAAAATGAATATGTATGCAAGTTTCTTTGATCAAATCTCTAACTTGAAAGTATCTCTTTTAGGTTGAATCTTAACTCATCCCTACAAAATCAATTTGTAAGGTGAGAATTGTCTCCAACACCAACACAATAAAGGTGTTAGCGGCTGTAATGAGACAAGTCAAAGTGCCGTAATTAAGACGACTAAGGGCGGACCGTAATTAGGGTAGAAAGTCCAACACGCCCCCTCACGCTTGGGCCTCAATGAGCTCGAAGCGTGGACGATGCGGGATAAAAATGAGTATGCAAGTTTCTTTAATCAAATCTCTAACTTCAAAGGATCTCGTCATTTGGGTTGAGTCTAACTCATTCCTACAAAACCAACTTGTAAGATGAGAATTGCCTCCAAAACCAACACAATGAAGGTGTTAGGGGTTGCAATGAGGTAAGTCAAAGTGACGCAATTAAGGCGACTAGGGGTGGACCGCAATTAAGGTGGAAAGTCCAACACCCCCCTCACGCTTGGGCCTCAATGAGTCCAAAGCGTGGACGATGCGTGAAACCCAACAATGAATCTAGGATAGGCTCTAATACCATTTCATAATTTGGTTCGGACCTAACTCATCCCTACAATACCGGTTTGTAAGGTGAGGATTGCCCCCACTTATAAACACAACACATGTCATATCTCTAAGATATGTGATACGAAATCCACCCCTTCAAAACCAACACAATGAAGGTGTTAAGGGATGCAATGAGACAAGCCAAAAGGCTGCAATTAAGACGAATAAAGGCAAACCGCAGTTAAGGTGGAAAGTCCAACAAAGGAATATACCATTGACTTAAATCTTTGAAGATAAAGAAAGATTCATTAAAGAGTTACGTGATCCTATGAAAATAGTTACAAACTATGCCAAAGTAAAAGCTATCAAATGAGTAAAATATAAATTAACTCAAAGACACTAATTTCAACATCATATATATTTCAAGGCATGGTAAATGATCTGTGATGGAAAGATAATTACAAAACATTGGATTTTTTATGGATATCAATACACCAAAGCTAGAGGTTATGCAGGTGGAATAGCTATGGCGTGGAATTTTGAAAAGGTAGAAGTTACGATTTCGAATAAGCATTTGCAATTCATACATGTGAAGATTAAGTATGTGGGTGGAGAAGATTAGTTTTTCACCCCTGTCTATGTCAGCCCTAGAGAAGAAGGTAGAAAATAATCGTGGAAAGAGGTCGAAGAGGATTGCTCTGGAGGAGAAATGTGGATGGTTATTACGAGGAGATTTCACTAATATTATGGATGTTGCAGGAAAGAGTGATTGCATCTCATAGCAAATATGGTGTGTTCAAGAACATGGTACACTCATGTAATCTCGTGGACCTTGATTTTATTGGTCATAAATTCACTTGGAGAGGACAAGTATATCATAGAGGCTCTAGAGTTTATGAACGACTAGACAAAGGATTATGCAATGAAGTTTGGAGAATGCAATTACCAAATGCTTTGGTTAAAGT
The DNA here is from genome assembly GCF_024323335.1 of Lathyrus oleraceus. Classification (NCBI taxonomy): domain Eukaryota; kingdom Viridiplantae; phylum Streptophyta; class Magnoliopsida; order Fabales; family Fabaceae; genus Lathyrus; species Lathyrus oleraceus. The sequence continues at coordinate 97,389,625 of NC_066582.1, read as the reverse complement.
TCTCACTCATTTGGACTTTTCTAATCACCATCCAATTCTTATGTCTGCACAGAATAATGAGGCTAGGAGAGGGGGAAAGAAGTTCATGTTTGAAAGTGTTTTGGGTTCTAGAAGATGCATATGAGGACATGATTTGTAGTGCATGGAATGTTAATAACAACTTTATTAATAATCTAGAACAAGTTTAAAGTCTACTCCTAAAGTAGAATATGCATACATTGCATAGTATTCAGAGGAAAAAAAAAGCAACTTATGAAAAGATTGAAAGGAATTCAACTTGTTATGAAATTGAGAGAATGAAAACTACGTTGCTCCTAGAAAAGGTTTGAGACAGGGGGGTCTAATCTCTTTTTAGAAGAGCTACAGAGAAAAAAATGTCTTGTGTTATGTATTTGTTGGATAATTTATGTTTTATTTTATGTTAAAATATTAGCATTGAGAAAACTTATGATATGTTTTCACAAAATACATCAGATCAAGCTAGAAGGCATCTTTAATAGTTGACATGTTTTAAGGAGATAAAAGAGATGGGCAGATATTTAGGGGTACCTATAACTGGAAAAAGTCCAAAAGTGAAAGATTTGCAATATCTTATTGAGCCAGTTAAGAGCAGACTTGTAAGTTGGAAAGAAAATAATTTGTCTTGAGATCCACCATTGTAAAGTTGTTATTGAAGCTATACTGAAGTTGAGAAACACATTAACATGATAATATGGGAAAACATTGTCAAGCCAAAGAAACAAGGAGATTTGGGAATGAGGAAACTCGTTGACATGAACAAAGCTTGCATTCTCAAGTTAGGGTGAAAAATTAAGAGTGGAGACAACTCTTTATAATGCAAATATGCTAGGAATAATAGTCAGACAAATGAAGTGAATGCTAAAGCATATTACTCAAGCTTGTGGAAAGATATAGTTAATGTTTGGCCCACTAAGAAAGATATATCATTTCAGACAATTGGTAATGACGAAATGGTTAAAGTTTAGGATGATTCACTACTATAAATAATATATTTTATGACAAAGCTTTCATCTCACACAACAAAAAAGTGAGGTATAATGTCAAGATGTGTGATGTTTTATAATTTTTTAAAAATAAATATCATATATTCCCTCAGTTTATAAATATAACCGATAGGAAAAATAATTCAGGATATGTTTCGAATCTCAACAAATTCAGTTTATGTTTTTATTTCTTTAAAAATGGTGTATTTCTTTTTTTTCTTTTTTCTTTTTAAATTAATAATCTATTCTTTCGGTTTCTATAATAACCTGAAGAATTAAATAATCATATTTTACTATAAAAACACTCGTTAATCAGATTTTATCATAAATTTAATTCATTTGTAGCCTCTCCAAATTTGTATACATAATTCTTTGGGATGAATTGTAAGACAGAAAAAATCTCCAATGTTCTTCTTTCGTGGAACAAAACATTTTTTTTTTCTCTTGCAATCTATCTCAAATAATGACGTTGATGTTTTTGTTGTATTTTTGGAATAACCTTCATATGTTGTCGATCAAAGAAAACACTTCATAATTTATTGTTTTTCTCGGTTGACAACATTATAAAATTTATTACTAAACATGTTATAAATTGGAACCATTTGCAGTACTAAAAAATGGTGAATGGTGAAAAATTGAAAAGGAAACAAGACATGTTACTTTCAGTTTTTTATCATTCACCATTTTTTGCAAGTAATATATTATCTCGTTTTTTTTATAAAACCACGAGAAAAGTCCTTATTTTAACAATGCTTAAGATATTTCCAGCACATCAATCCATAAGAAACTCTCTGCATCCATCACTATATATCTTGTTTACTTTCTTGTGAAATCATATATCATGAAAACATTTGCTCAAGATAATGAAATCTTTGAACAAATATCTGGGATGGATGGATTGCAAGTGCAGAAAAAATTCTCGTGGTTGAAACATATAACTTATCTTTATCGGGAGGTATGTAGCACTTGGGATGGATCGTATTTTATTGTATTTTTTTATGTAAGCAGAAACACATTTTATATCGATTTTGAGTAATAGCTGGGGGAAAATATAAGTGTGTTTAATGAGTTTCTTCACCGTTCTTAAACAAATCTTTATCGTTCATTTAATGAGTATCAACGCTCAAGACACTACTATTAATGATCCGCGTGAAACCTAAAAGACATTATAATTGCATTATGAATATTAAAAATTGATAATGAAACATTTGACATGAAAACTTTGAAATTTAAAGAAGCTTGGAAAAATTCTTTGTGATGGATTGCAAAAGTAAAAAATTATTTGAATTCAAGGTTTATGTTCTTAAATAATCATATAACTAAATATTTATTTTATTCATCTAACCTTTTTATTTATTTATATCAGAAATAAATGTATGAAATGTCCAACATTTGATCTTCCCCAAGATTCAATGAAATGAGGGTCCAATATTTTTTCTTCCCCGAGATATCCACCATTTGTTCTTCTCCGACAGCGATGATGATTGATCAGATTCAAAATTTGTTATATATTTTTACTTTAATATTTTGTGTAAATAATGTAATATTCCGTGTAAGCAATGTAGTTTGTAAACAAATTAATTTATTAATATTTTGTGTAAACAATGTAATGAGTATTTAAAAAAATAATATATGTTTCCCCTCGAGTTTGGCCATAAATCGAGAGGTTTGTGGCCATAGTTTTGAATATATAAGAAAAAATATTGTTGGGGATTAAACTAGTTACCGTTTCAACTATCCCCATGGTTGTTCTAAAATGAGGGGTATAATTGAGAGTTTTTATGATGCCCTTTGTTACATCGCTTTTATAACCAAGGTTAAATCAACTTCACGTATGAGGTTAAATGTGTTTTTTGTAATAGTTATTGTTGAGTGGCACCGAGGATTTTTTTGTCAAGCACGATGGATACTTTTATCGAAGTTTAATAGAATAGAATGTTAAAGTATCACATTTAATGGATAGTAATGGAGAGTGGAATTTTGATTGGCTTGGAAGTCTTCTTCCACATATAATCCTGAAAAGATTGATGGTTATTCATCCTCCAATGGCTGAAATTGGTGTTGATGTATGTTTATAGGGGGGTACAAACAATTGCAATTTTATAGTATCTAGTGCTTTTGAGAAAATTAGCAACTCAAACAGTAGCATAAATATTGATTATTGGAGTATAATATGGAGGATGAGGGTGGCTGAAAAAGTTAGAGATTTTGTTTGGATGGTGGAACGCAATAGCCTCAAAACCAACCGGTTGTTACACTAATTACATATATAAAATCCTTAGTGTACATATTGTGATGGTGTTTTTGAATATATTATTCATGCTCTACGTGACTGCATAATTTCCATATAGGTCTAAACTTCACTTATGAAAGAAAAAATTTGGAACATATTTTTCAACTTAAACTTGCAAGAGTGGATTGATATAACTTGCAAAAAAACTTAAGTGGGGGAGATCAAGAGGATTAGCAATCTATATGGGAAACATCGTTTCACGCTATATGGTATTGAGTAACCAAATGGAGCATGTGGATGATTGCAGTCTTCCTGATAATTTAGCATAAGGAATTCGATTGAAAGTAAGGAATTATAATATGAGTTTAGGTTTGCATGAAAAAGTCATGATTGAGCAAAGTGCAATCCAACAAATCAGACGGACACTATAGAAGAATGAGTGGACTAAGCTAAAAACAGATATAAAGGATAAAGGAGAATGACAAGCATGGTGTGAAGGCCTAACCAGAGATCAACATGGTATGTAGAGGTGGATTTTCAAAATATATAGAAAATTATAAAGTTGGTGTTATGGAGCTTTGAGGAATCTATGATGGATTGAAGAAAGTGTTGACAAAATGGTATAGGAAATTGAAGTTTCAAATTGATAGTAAAGATATGTTTTCAGTGATTACTACAACATTTTGCAAGATGGGAGTTGGTTGGGGCCTGTTTCAAAGAATAAAGAGTTTGATTATTCGTGATTGGGAGGTTCATATTTCTCACATATATCATGAAGAACACAAGTGTATAGGCGTGTTAACAAGCTTATAAGTGATATTTAGTAAAATAATTCAATTTCCTGATATTTTCCCTCAAGAGGTGAGATATGTCTTTTTAGCATATCTTGTTGGTATTTGTTACATTCAAGTGTTATTAATTTGTAGTTTTTTCTTGTTTTGGGGCTTAGGTCCTCTTGTATAAAAAAATAGTATAATTTAAAACTTGTCATATTTCAAACAAAACAAATACAAACCAAATCATTTGAAAATGGAAATGATATGCACTAGTCCAGGTAAACGAATGAATGCATGTGTTATAAAATTAACCAAAATAATATCCAACTATAAAAAGATAGAGATGAATGAGAGAAAGATAGAATAAAATAATGTAGTTTGGATTATTGTCTTCAAGGTATACTTTTAAAAATGTTAGATAATTTATATTTATAGGATACAAATACTATAATTTACAAGAATATCAATATTGGAATTTTGTTCTATCGGGACATATGTTAGACACGGTGTGTGGGATAACATGTACAATAGTTTAAACCAGATTGTCAAATATTAAGGAATTAAAACAGAAAGCAATAAAGAGCACAAGAGAATTGTTAACCCAGTTCATTGCAACATCACCTACATTTAGGGGACTTCCAATCCAAGAAAAAAAATACACTATTAATAGTATCAGTACAATTAATCTTAGATGAACAAACTTTATTTAATGTATACTTCCTAATACTACCTGTGTCTTTCTATTTAGGACTCCCCCTAAATATGAGAAATCTTCTCACTTTTTCTCAATAATTACCCTAGTGATTAATGCTTTCAACAATTTACATATTAAAGATGTTGAATTACAACTCATTTAACAATCCACTTATATGCTTTGAATATTCAGTTTTGGCTTCTTTAGAGGTTTACGAAACCAACAAGATTACAAAGACTCAAAGAACAAACCCCTAGCATACTAGTTCTTCAAAACATGTGTATATTCAAAGGTATGCATTAGTCTCCTTAAATAGTAATCCATATCATGGGTTTTTCTCTGATGGGCGTTATATTTGATATAGAATTAGTTCTAATGCATATTTGATTTGCTTTAAAAACATCCACAAAAATATTTGATTTGATTTAATCTTCATTCAATTTAAATCTTCATTTAATTGGCTTTGATCTTATTAATTATTTTTAGAAATGCTTACTCAATAACATATTGCTAAAAGGTACAACATCAAATCTTATTTGAATCAAACAAAATTTTGGTCAAAATGATTTACTTCTTTTGTCTTCCAGACTGGGGACAGATGTTGCACACGTGCTGGAACATCTTATCCCACATGTTGTATCTTCACCTAAAATACATCTAATACTACAAATGTTATTTTACCTAAAGTGGCCAATCAAAAGAACGAGAATCTTCCCCTTTGGCAAATTTTGAATAAAACAACTTTCAACTTTCTCAAGATATGCAGGAGCAAATCAAAACAATTCTTATCCAGAAGAATACACACATACACATACATCAACAACAAACATCAATAATGAGAGACTTGCATACATGCTCACACACAAACATGCTCACATAGTTGATGGTCAGATGTCAGGCCAGATGCTTCAGCATATAAGCAAACAACTATTAAAACAGAGCACAAATAGCACACCCAATCAGAACTACAACAACAACAGAAGTATCATACATCAAGAGATGCAAGATGGTTTATACACCTCAAGAGATCTACTAACCAAATACGAACACAAACATAAGTTAGGCATACATGCACATAACACACCATTAGCACACATAATTAGTCCCTTTTTTTTTCCACAATTTGGAAAATGACATTTAATTCTCGTTAACTTTCATCTTTAGGCTAATCTTGAGTTGTAACCTCAACTGGAGAAACAAAGACAATAATTCGGATAGCTATGACTAGAATCTTCAATACATTTTCTGAATCAACTATTTACCAGGCATTATAAATTGAAGAATTTTATGATATCACATCATCTAACACATATCCTTCATTAGATCACTTTATACTTGTGACTGACACAGACACTCGGTGAAGGGAAGGTCGAGGAGAGTTAATATTTCTATATAGCGATAAGATAAACAGAATTCCAAACGGAGATTTACTTATGATTCTTGCAATCACCATAGATGATCACAATCTAATCGGATTCCTTGTAGATGACAGAAGTTCGTGTAACATCCTATATTCAGGTACGATGAATCTGATAGGAATCCAGCAAGCGGATTTGAGTCGGTATGGTGAAGGAGATCTATTAGAATTCAACGATTCAATCACTCGTCCTCAAGGAGCTATGGATCTGGTAGTGAATGTTGGGTAAGGAGATAGCAAAGAAAAATGATCCTCAATTTTTTGATAATAGAGTGCCAGAGTGCCTTCAAAGGTATCATAGAGAGGTCATTCTAGGAAGACTAAATGCAATGGCCTCTCCAGTCAATTTGAAAGTGACTTACCACAATGCATAAGGAAGTTCAACCTCATTGACAACTAACATAGATAAAGTGAAACAAATTAAAGGAATCCTACAAAAGGATCTTTTGGCATCAGCCCCGACCTCAGAAGCATAAAGAGAACTGGAGAGTCCCAGTGCGTTCGACATAGATTCTCGTGAAGATGATGTTCGACCGGTGCTAGATGGTGAGTTTGAGACCATCCAGCTCGGGGAAGACTCAATCATGTTAGTTAAAGCAGGTGTTAGACTTCCTTTAGAAGTAAAAACAATGCTGATTGAATGCCTTCAGAATAATGACGACCTCTTAGTTATAACCCCATATCAGATGCACGATATTGATCTTAGCATAACATGTCACTAGTTGAATGTGGATGCTAGTTCCAGTTACGTCTTCCAAAATTGGAGGATACAATCTAAAAAAAAGGAGGCCACTACAAGCATAGTTAAGGGTTTATTAGATACCTGATTTATTTCTGAAGCTAAGTATATAAAGTGGTTATCCATTGTAGTGTTGGTAAAGAAGGCCTCGAGAAAATGGAAGATGTGCATTGATTATACAAATCTTAATATAGAATTCCCAAAAGATCTTAATTAAGCGGGATGTTGATTACTTTCACTTATGGACGCCTACTCGGGGTATAATCACATACCTATGTATGGGTCTGACTGGATAATGACAACCTTTATAACCGAGTGAGCCAATTATAAATACAATGTCGTGCCTTTTGGATTAAAGAATGTTAGCACAACCTATCAGAGAATGATGAACAAGATCTTTCAACAAGAGACATGAGAAACGCTAGAGGTATACATGGATGATATGATCATAAAGTCTAGTCAAAAGGAGCTTCACACTCAACACCTCATTGGGTGTTTAATAAGGGTCTGACAATAGAATATGCTCCTCAACCCGGAGAAATATAGCTTCGGGTAAGGGCAGGATAGTTCTTGGGTTTCTATTTGAACGAGAGAGTGATCGAAGCAACCCCAGAAAAGTGTGAAACAATGATTAGAATGAGCTCGTTGACATCAAAAAAGGAGGTTCAGAGGTTAAATGGTATGTGGATTGCTTTAAATAAATTTATTTCAAAGTTAGCACATCACACTTTACCTTTTTACAGACTATTGAAGAAGATTATCGGTTTCAAATGGACAACTGATTATGAATAAGCGTTTAAATCTTTGAAGAAAACCTTGGCCACACCCATAATACTTACCCGACCATCTCCGATGGAAATCTTATATCTATATTTGGTTGTTACCGAAGAAGCTGTAAGTTTTGTTTTGATTAGAGAATATGAAACCCACCAAAGGCTGGTGTATTGCATTTCCAAAGCATTGGTAGGGGCAGAAACGCGATATCAAAAGATAGAAAAGGCATCCTTGGTGTTGGTAACAACATCATACAGGTAACAATGATACTTCATTGCACATTCCATTGTGGTTCAGATAGATCTGCCTCCAAAACATGTGCTTTACTCACCGGCTCTAGCCGAGCATCTTACAAAGTGGGCCATTGAGTTATTCGATTTCAAGGTCTCATTAATGCAAGGAAATCTTTGAAAGCCCAGATTTTTTAAAGCTTAATTGTCTGTTGACTTCTTAGCAAAAATGAATTTCATACCTCCAAACCCAGATCATACATGGATGGTATTCACCGACAGATCGTCCAACAGCAATGGGAGTGGCACATGTGTGATATTAGAAAATAATTTTAGTTTAGTAGTTGAAGTGTCTATAAGATTCAAGTTTCTAGCAACTAACAACCAAGCCGAATATGAGGTCGTCATCGTCGGGATCATACTCGTAGAAGAAATGAGGGCCAAATGCATTAAGCTAAGAAAAGAATCCCAATTGGTTGCTTCCCAAATAAAAGGAGAATCCTAGAAAAATGTCCTTTTGCTCAAGAAATACCTCAAATTGGTTGTGGCAAAGTTGGAAGAATTCAAAGCGTTCAAGATTAACTGTGTACCTCAGGAGGAAAACACCTGAGTCGATGTCCTATCTCATTTAGTAAGTACTAGAAGCCCTAAAATCAACCATTCTTTTTTCCATGAAATACATCGTAATCATACCCTGGGGGAATGGATGAGGATGCTACCCTTGGTCAGGGAACGATCCTCTGTAATGCATAACACTCTTCAAAGGTATAACCATATCTTGATGGATCTGGGCCTCACTATTATACGAAGCGACATCCAAAAATGCTAACTACAACAAACTGGATTACAACAAAGTGAACGACGAAACAAAATTCATTTGATATATTAAAACCGAGAGTTACATAAAGATTATACTAAAGAAAAGGAATCGTGAAAAGTTATGAGGCCATTGATACCGCGAAAACGTATCGTGTATTTGGCTTCATATGCATTGCTTTTTACTTGATTAACACTTATTGTTATGCAGTATTTTATGTTTATTGCAGATATTTATCGAATAAAAGATGTATAAGCAAGCAAAGTGGAAAATAGCAAAAAGAAAATAAAAAAGAGAAGAAAATGGAGAAAAATATAGAGTACGGGGCCCACCACAACAAATAGGCATGTGGCGCCCACCACTTGGATGTGTGGCTCCCGCCACATGACTTAAAGGGAGTGGTGGCGCCCGCCACAAAGCAAGGAAGTGGTGGCGCCCATCCCTCAAAAGGTGGCGTTCGCCACAGAGATCAAACTAGGGTTATGGCAACCGCCACAACCCGGTCTCCCCTATTTTATCTCCACCTTTTTAGCCACGACCTCCACAATTTTAGCCATGACTTCCACTTACCTTTTCAACCAACAAATGCTACAATCTAGGGAAGTGGAAAGTATATAAAGGAGGGTCGGTTTTCTTTCGCGGTGTGCATTTTTTCAGTTAGATTCTTTTGGTTAGATTTTCTTAGGAAATTTCTTAATTTGTAAAAGCAATAGATTCTCCACATCGGGGACTATTGCAACTTATTGTTTACGCATTTGATTTCAATTGTAACGGTGTACTCGATTGCCAAAGCTTGTCGGTATTGTTTAGTTCGAAGAGTCGGGATTTATTTCAAGTTCTCGATTTATATTCCAAGTTTTATTTTAATTTCCATTTTAATTATTTATGCCTTATTGTATGCCTGATTGTCTGAACACCATGTCTGTTACTGGATCCATGTCCGGCTAAACCTTTAGATATCGGTATGTAAAGATCGTCGAAACGACATGATTCCTAAATAATTGGTGTTGGATTTTATAAAACTTACTTTTCCGGTTTTAGTTTCTTGTTTTATTCAAAACTGTTTTTCGTACGAGAGTACAAAGCAAACAAAGGTTACGGTCAATAAGAACGAGAGTTTGAGATTTTAACCGGATAGTTGAAACTAGGCATTAATCCTAAACACAGCGAGAGCGCTTTAGGATTAATTAGACTTTATTCATATTCAAAAATTAATTTTAAATTCATAGTGAGACCGCGAGAGCCAAGCCTTCTGGTTTAAGAGTATGATCATAGTCAATAAAACGAGAGTGTGAGACTAAGCCCTTTTTATAAATATTTTCTACTGAATAATATTTTGACCAATAAGATTACACCAACTATCTATCGAATCCACGAAGTTTGATGCGTTACATACCGATATCCCTTTATCAATATATATATATATAATATATATATTATATATAATATATATATATATATATAATATATATATATATATATATATATAATTATATATATTATATATATATATTAATATTTTGTTAATGTTATTTCTCTTCATCCCTCCAATCTCAGAACGAACATCAGCCTTAGATTTACATAGTAACATTAGATAACGATACGTTCGATTATTAGTCCTCGTGGGTTCGATAATCCTTACAACTACGTGATACGACTGTGCACTTGCAATCATGATTCCTATAGGCTTACTAGTCACGCGATCAAGTTTTTGGCGCCGTTTCCGAGGACTAAATTAGTCTATTTCCCTTTCTAATTTGTCGAGTGTATGCCAAGTACTCGCTCTCAAGGCGAGAAATTAAAGCTACTGTTCGACGATCCTGAGCGTCATCTAAGGCTAGAATGTCGGATACGAGACCTGATACGAGAACATCGTATCAAGCTAAATCTTCCCGATCCTAATATCCATATTCCTAAACTAGTTATTCGACCAGAGATGGCCGAAGGACCGCAGAACCGTCCTCTTAAGTACTATGCAATCCCTTCGCAGGATGAACCACATAATAGCATCGCTGCCCCTGCCATCGAGGCCAATAATTTTGAGCTAAAACCTTCATTGTTGTCAGTCGTACAACAAAACCAATTTTCAGGTAGTCCCACAGAGGACCTGAACCTACATTTGTCAGTGTTTTTGCAATACGCAGACACAGTGAAAGCAAATGGTGTCAGCCCCGAAGCTATAAGACTACATCTTTTCCCTTTCTCATTAAGAGATAGAGCTAGAGCTTGGCTCCAGTCTCTACCATCCAACTTTGTCACTACGTGGAACGAGTTGAAGAAAGTTTTTTTAGCACGATATTTCCCACCTAGTAAGACGACTATGCTAAGAGCCCAAATAAACGGGTTTAAACAAAAAGATAATGAATCACTTTTTGAAGCTTAGGAGAGATACAAAGACATGATGAGGCTCTGCCCACATCACGGTCTAGAAGAATGGTTGATCATCCATACCTTTTACAACAGTCTCTTGTACAACACAAGATTGACAATAGACACCGCCGCAGGTGGCACACTGATGGATAAACCCTACAATAAGGCCTATCAACTTATCGAAAGTATGGCCCAGAATTATTACCAGTGGGGAAGCGAAAGAACCTCTGTAGAGAAACCTCCAACGAAAGGCGGTATGTATGAATTAAGCAGTCTTGACCATATCAACGTCAAGGTAGACGCTCTTACTCAAAAGACAAAAAACTTGACCATAACACCCGCAGCCACCGTGGCTGCCGTAGCACCAAACTGCGAGATATGCGGAGTTCCAGGGCATGATGCCCCAGAATGTCAACTCTTGATAGGAACCTCCACATACCAGGTGAACTATGCTCAAGGAAACCCTTACTCAAACACCTATAACCCAGGTTGGAAGAACTATCCCAACTTTTCGTACAAAAACAATAATGCATTGTTGTAAAACCCCAATTTTGACCCTAAGATCCCTCATGCAATTTCATCATATGCATTAGCATTGGGATCATACCTTGGCATCCTCCTTACCCCTTTTCCATTGGGTTTGTTTTGGGAGAGATCACCAAGCACCATAAGATTGTATCATACCTGTATATTATCATTTTTACTAACCAAAATACCAAAAATATGTCTTTGCATTTGTCATACCCTAAAATTCGCCTCACCCTTCACATTGGTCTTATAGGTCACTAACCCTAAACATTTGCATATCACCCTCATTCATTCATTTCATTGAATAAGCATGGTTCGCCACAAGCAGGCATCCTCTTGGCATCATGTTAATAATGATTCTGATTGATTATGACTTCGTATTGATTTCAATTTCAAATTAACGTTTGAAGTTCAAATTGATTTTGAAGTTAGATTTGATCTTTGAAAATAAATTTGGTTTTAGAAATCATTCTGTTCTTTTTCCAAAATTGATTCTTGAAAAATCGAGTTGATTTGGAAATTTAATCTTTTTTATTTTTTTGAAGCCAATTAACCATTTCTTTTACATATCCATTTAGAAAATCCACTCTTGTTTAAATCCATTCCATAATCCACTTTCATTTTTTTTATCTAAATAAGCCCATTTTAACATTTGTTAATCCATTTTTTGCAATAATGCATTATCCATGTCCAAAACCAATATCCATTTTATCTAACCAATTAATCCATAATTCAACCATACAAATTTATCCAATTAAATCTCATTTGTTACCATATTAATCATAATCCATCATCCAATTTTATTAATCTACTTACTTTAGTTTATTTCAATAAGCACAACCAAATTGGAACGCAGTACAAAAGCTGCTAATCAAACGCAAGCAGCAAGCTTCACAAAGCGGTGCGAAAAAAGCTGAAACGCATGCCAAGCTAGCCAACACGCTTCAAAGCACACGAGCCAAGCCGGTAAACCGCAATCCAAGCATAGAAATAACAGAAAAATTAAGCCAAACTGCACAAGCCATTTCGATAACAGAATTTCTCACACAGATTTTTTTCTAACAAACTTTCAATCCCTCTCATAACTCTATAAAAAATCAATTCACTTCTCTTCATCGAGATCCTTCTTCTTCTTCCTCTCTTCAATTCCTTCAACAACCGTAACAAACTCACAAAAACCGTTAACCACCACTTCAACCTCCTCTTCCCAACCGAGATTCTTTAGCCTCATCACAAAATCCCAATTCTTCAACCAAAACCTTCGATCAATCCATTTTCCAATTCACAACAACCTTCATCCATCTCTTTTCTTGTCATCATCTCCTACCATCGCGGATCTTTAACCACCATTTCTGGATTCCGACGAAAACTACGTCTTCTACCTCGGAAACAACCTGCAACCAAGGTTCTCAACAAAGACGATCTCCATGAGCTAACAGAAATAGAAGTAGTTCAAAGGAAGAAGAAAGAGTAACTCGAGGTGAAACACGTAATACCTGGTCCCGATCGGGTGAGTAAGCGTTATCTCCTTTCCACCTTTGCCTTAGCTTCACACGCATGCGAGTTATCATGTCTGTTGTTCTTGATTGATTTATATTGGTATTTACGGCTGAGGGATGAATCGAGTTCAGATCTGGAGTTCGCCGCAATCGTCTATCGAAAATGTTGATTCCGAATACGATATCTGAAGACGATTTAGATTTGAAGTCGGCTGCTAAATGTGAATCCATGGCATTGATCGTTGATTCCAAACGTGGAGGTCGTGAAGTACGAAAGGATGACGGTAGGAGGATCGTGCCGTTCCCGGTTTCCGTTTGTGTAAAAGCCGTCGATGTAGCTCACGTCTTGGCATGAGATGTTTATTGTTCTTTTTTGCTTAAGCTGGTGGATCGGGTATGGACTTGCTTGGTGCCTAAGACCTAAACGGGATATCCCTGCACCCCCATTCGTGTGGACTGGTTCCCATATTCCTGAGCCCAGTACTGTTTGGATGTGTGTTTCTAGTTTGATGCCTCTTTTGGTAATCAAGATTATTTTCTTGATTAAAGGATAATATTGAATTAATTAGGATTAGTTAGGACTTAATAGATTTTAGGAATTGATTAGGACATATTAGGATTAACTTGTATTTGTTAGAATTAATTTAGGTTAATTAGTTTAGTTTGGAATTTTAGAGTTAATTAGTCATTAGAATTAAATAGTTTTAGGAACATTAAACTTTGATTAAACAATCTTAGATTAGAATTTTGAGAAAATTAGAATAGATTTAGGACTTAGAACATTATGATAGTTGGAAATTCAATTTAGAATTAGGGATTTTGGAAAATTAGAAGTAAATATTTTAGAATTTTATAATCCAATTAGAAATGTTAAATTAGACTAGAATTCTAGAAATATTAAGTAATTAGACATTTAGGCTCATTAAAGTTTTAGAGTAGATTAGATAATCTCTTAGTTTTTAGAATTAGAAATATCAAATCTAGTTTAGATTTTAATTTTCTTTAGTTAGGGATTTCATAAATAGAAATTTAATTCGATTAGATCATAATTGTGAAATGACGATTGTACCCCTAGTGTTAGAAATAGGATAATTTTTGCATGCTTTTTAGTTTAGAACATACTTGCACACACATGGCTTTCTCTTGGGCTACCTTACAATGAGACCTTTTATTTCTTGCACTCCCTTGTACTTTACATGTACCCCCTCCCCTTTATCATGTACGCATTTACTCGCTTTCTTTTATTGTTTGATTCGATACTCCTTAGGCATTAGGAACGTTCACCATTTCGCAACCAGTAATCAAACCCTTGATCCAACGTCAAGTGGTCCTTTTCTTAAATCAAAAACAACAAACAAACCTTTGATCCAACGTCAAGCGGCCTTTTCCAAATCAAATCCAAAAACACAATAAATGGCAATTAGGATCGTACGTCACGAGCCTTAAGCGATAAAGAAGGGATGAGACTGGAGCTCTCCTACACTCATCCTGAATGCTTCGAACACAAGACGCTCGGCTTGACCGTTTGAGGCATTCACCTTTATCCATAGTCTTTAGTATAATCCTAAATCAATAACTCATTTCTCAAAACATAAAAACAACTCAACGCATTCAAACCTTTTGTTTGAGCCTTAGGGCGACACAATCAAAAATCCTTCTTCAAGGTAATAAAATCAACAAAACAAACCAAACAATTTCAAAACCACGAACTACGGACGCTCTGATTTCTCACTTCAACAAGTGGGCATACGTAGGCACGAGGATCCATTCCTTGGCGAGCACACTAATTTAAAATCTACCTCCATCTCCGCAAACCTTTGGCAAGGAAGCATTCGATAAATAATACACACGTAAGAGCAAACATCCTAGATGGTTCCCATGGAGTACCATGGATGTGAGGGGTGCTAATACCTTCCCCTTGCATAACCGACTTCCGAACCTGTTCGTGGTTGCGACGACCACTCTTTGGGGTTTTCTCGATATTTTCCCTTTCCTTTGGAATAAATAAAAACCGATGGCGACTCTGTATTTTTCGCGTAGCGACAGCATTTGCTTAACTCTTTTGTAGGTAGGGCATGATCCCCATTGATCTATCAAGTTTATATCTAGGGTTTAAGACCCTCATGGCTAAGAGTATAACCAGGTAATGGTCCACAATGTTTCAAAGCAACATATATGAGTCCCACTGATCTTTACATGTTATTTTGGTCAAGATTTCTTCAAGAGTTTGGAGTTGGTTTGCCTTGGAAACCCTAGTTTGTCTGGGTATCTTGTATAACTTCTTCAACAAACTTCTTCACCAATTGATCAAATTTCTCAAGGTACACTTCAAAATTCATCATCTTATACATATATGATCTACCATGAGCCTAAAAAGTCAAGAGAATTACAAGTTAGCAAGTTGGTTGATGGTGGTTGGCCAGATGAATTCATCTAATCAAATATGGGTCTCCCTAGACCCTATCTCCTACAATTTTTATCATACAAAAATGATTCCAAGAGAAACATTACTCTAAATGACATTACAAACAACTTTCATGTTTAAGTCTAGATCTAATTTTGCTTGGAAAGTCATTTTCTATGTTGAAACATTATAGGTCATTTTGTCTAAACCCTAATTTGAAAGTCAACTTCCCAAAGCCATAACTTGCTCAATTTTTATGAGATGAAATATTTATAAGTTGCACAATCAAATTCAAGATGTCTACTTCAACTTTTATGTTTGGAGTAAGAGTTAATTCAACTTTTATGAGCATGTGATATAAGGATACATTATAGGTCATTTTGGACCATTACCATTGAACAAGTGATTTTCCTCAACTTCAAAAATGCATAACTCTCTCATTCTAAATCCAAATGATGTCAAATTGGTGACCACTTTGAATGTATTTTAAAGAGATACAACTTTTATGAAGATATTTTTCTCATTTGGAACTCACATAAAAAGTTTAGTAAGGTGGAACATTGAAGTATATGACTTGACACTTAGAAAAGTTTTCAACATGTTGAAATTTCCAAACTTCCACCTCAAAATTCACCTTGATCCAAGTTCCAAATGGAAAAGTGTTCAACATAAGAGTTGTTCCTCTTGATCTAAGATTTCCAAATAGTCCTAATTCATTCATTTTGGACCAAGTTTTCTAGGGTTGCGCATGGTTTTAACAGGCCTGCATCATTGGTAAGAATCAAACTTCAAATGACCATTTCACATTGCCTTGCCATTTAAGCTTCATTCCAACTTCAGAACAGATGCATTTGGACTTTAGTGAGTTGCTTCATGGGCCTGTACACGCCCATGCAGGCTTGTGCATGACATTGCCAAATTTGGAAGAAAATTCAAGTGTGCAAATAACACTTCCAATTGATATAAATAGAGACCCCCTGACCTCATTTCAAAGGATCGTTGCGCGCCAGCTTTGCCCCCTCTCTTCAAACCCTCACAATTCAAAGGAAAACCTGAGAATTTTAACTTGAAAGTTGAGTTTGGTTCTCACTGTTTGGAGATTCAAAAACTCCAGGATCCAAAGCTTCTTTCCATTCCTAATCCACTTCTGCAAGTCATTGGAGCAAGATCAAACAAGAATTGAAGCAAGGAAGAGCAAGTTTTGCACATCATTGAAGGTACTTTCTAGAATTTTTCTTCTCTTAGATTCTCACTCAATTCTCATCAATTATCTTGGATCTTTGGTTGTCTGAAGTCCTACAAATGTAGGAAAGAAGATTGAGTTGCTTTGAGGTCAAATCGAAGCAACTCAGTTGACATACCTCAAAATTCAACTCCTCATATCTTTCTATATATTTGGAGTTAGTTAAAATTGAGGTCAGATTCGTGCTCTATGCCATTTTCTCTTTCAGATCATGTCCTCCTTTTTTTATTTTAATCATGGTGATGACTGAACCAGTCCGGCGAGGTTCGCCTGAGAAGGTCACCGGCCATTTGCTCCGGCAGCGAGGTGGCAAGGTTCTGAGCCATTGATCCGGTTTAAATTGTTTTAATCTCACGCGTTGGTTTGGATGACCACATGTGCAGCGTGCTGACTACGTTACATCATGAAACGCGTGTTTGTGGCCACTTGATCTGTCACCTCAATTAATGAGGGGGATTAAGTGGTCCACATTTTTTTGTAATTTCTGATTTTCATTTTATTCCTTTGATTTTCATTAATTCATATTAATTTTAATATTGATCAAAAAAATATGAGTTTCACCAAAAAAATTTAAATAAAATCTTTTTTCATATTTTGAATTAAAATTATTTTTTGAATCATTATTAATATTTTTCATGATTTAATTAATTTTATGATTATTTTTAATTGTTTAAAAATACTTTTAAGCTTCCAAAAATTCTGAAATTTTTTCTCCAAGGTCCTTTGACCTTGTTTGACCTATGATAAATCTCATGGCCATTTCTTTGATGTTTTGATGAGGATTTATGAATTTGACAAACCATATTTAATTTAATGCATTATTTTTAGTAATTTTAAATTGAATAAATGTCAAATAGTTATGTTGAGCCATTTTGATTGACTGTGTAAGTTTGACTTGTGTTGTTGGGCCTTGGTCAAGGTTGATTTAACTTTGTTATATTAAGATCATTTGATTTAGGGGATTGATGGAATGTACATTCCATCTCCCAGAATGAATGAATGATCTTGATTTGGTAAAAGTCATCTCTTGTCCAATTTGAGTTTGATCCATCTCCCCTCCCTCTTCATCTCATTCCCCTTCTTTATGCATTCATGTCATGGTCCTGTGATATCTCTACATCCTAAGGTTAGTTGATTGCAAAATCAACATAAGTATGGATGAGATTAGACCACCACTTTTGCATATTCTTTTTTGTGGTGGTGTGTTTCATGAGCGTAGTCCATTATACTATGTCTCCAACATGCATTAACACCAAAATTCTATTGCCCGATCTTAAATAGTTATGACTTCTACATAAATCCAATTACGATTGCTTAACATAATGCTAAATTTTGACACAAAAGGCATATCATTCTAGTTGGTGAGATTGTAAGTCTCCCCTCTTTCATGGTATTATATGGAAACTTGGCCTTTTTCCCTTCCTTTGGAAGATGTCTTGACTCAAGGATCCATGCTTGTGATAAGTGGGGTGAGTGTTCTCCAAAGAATGACTTAAAATAAATAAAAAAGCAAAAGCAATACTAACTTCTAACTCATTAACAAGTAACAACTAATATTTAATTTCAAGTCATTTACTTTAATGCACTTTATTTTTAAGCCTTATTCATTCGTCATTATTCATACCATTCTAATTGTTTATGTTAATGTAATTTTTACTTTGTCCATTTGGACCATATTTTGTGATATATTGTGATTATGAATATTGTGTTTGTTTGTGTGGTCTTTGACCATTAATGTACATAATAAAAACCAAAACCATAAAAAACATCTTGTGCGGACTGTTGGTTTGATATGAGACTTTTGGACTTAGAATTTAGGCAACACTCCCTATGCAAAGGACTTGGCCAATGCCAACTTTCATGTAACCATGTGCTTGAAATCTAAAACTTCATCTGATACATCATTCTAGATCCATTTGAGTTCATCTACAACATGATCATTGTGAAGCTGTTATTTTGAACCTGTGACTTGTGGCATTGTGGAATTCATTTGCTACATGGGCAAATTTGAAGAAGATCATGGAGTTGCTAAGCTTGGATGTGGCTATCTTTATTTGATTCCTTGCTCTTCCAGTTGATATTGTGTGCATTGTTTGTCGCTTGATTCTAATGTCCAAGGGAGTTTGGATTTCTATATGACATTCTTGTCTATTGGATTACACCCCATTGGTCAGATCTTTTCAACTCTTAACTTTTAAATTTATGCTTAGAATTAGTCTCTTCATCTCCTCCCCACCTCTTTAATTTCAAAATCTCTCCCTCCTTTTAAAAAACTTCTTTGTTTGTACTTGTTTTTTCTAAACTTGGACCATTTTGCAAACTAGAAACTCTGGCCTTATGCCATTGCATTTTAAACTTCTTTTCTTAAATAAACATGTAAATAAACTTAACTATACTTGAATTAAATTTTTCAAAAGCCAAAAAGAACTAACTCATTCTCACCTGTTTTTTAGGCCTTTGTGCCTTTCAAACCTAATTTTTGTTAAAAGCAAAGCATCAACTTTGAAATTTGTATCACGAACTACGAGGTTTTGATCCCTCATTTTTATGTTGGTACGTAGGCACAAGTCCGAAGGTCTTGTCAAACACAAAAATATAATTAATAAATTCTTTTCTCATCCCCCCATTCTATTTGCTTGCAAACATCATTTGTACAAAAACACATATGCACACAAGAAAGGGCTCCCTAGGAGTACCTATGACACTTTGGGTGCTAACACCTTCCCTTTGTGTAACCAACCCCCTTACCTGTAATCTCTGGAATTTTATTAGTTTTGATTTGAAAACTTCTTATTTATGGGTTTTGTTCGTACTTTTCCCTTTTCCCTTGGAAACAATAAAAGTGCGGTGGCGACTCTTGTTATTTGACGTCTTGCTTACCCATAGCTTGATGATCATGAATTTACCGCTACAAAAATTAAGTGGCGACTCTACTGGGGAGTAGTCTCCAGTGGGTTTAGCCTACTTTTGTGTGTGTGTGTATATAATTCTATATTTGATGTATGTATATTTTTTTGTGTGATATAATCTACTTGTTGTGTTTGGTGATCTCTGAGTGGTGAGATAAGTTATAACCCGAACTTGAGTGCAATTAAGATAGAAGGATGGTATAGTCATGTTCGACTTGTGTGGAGTAGTCCTTAACAAGTTGGCTTGAGATCCATATGCTCAGTGGAGACCCTTTTGGATTTGGAAATGTCACATAAGTATTTGTGGTTAGGCATTACTATCTCTAATTTGGGGTCCGAGAAGCTGAGAACCGTAGAACATTTACCCCTCTTGGACTATTTAGGACGTAGTGCGGAGACTGTTCAAGTGTAGACTTGATAACAGTTGTTACGCGATACTACACTCAGACGAGTTTCTCTTTAGAATATTATGGGTCGATGAGTCAGTCATCTTAACCTGTAATATCCGATTGATGGAATTAAGACTCTGGGAACTTTTTTAGAACATGATCTACAGGTTTTTATCCTTAGTTCACTCCTTTGGGATGGTTCTTACCCAGACTCCATGCTCGTGACTTACAACAAACCCTTGATTCTTGGTTGATCCAATCAAGTCTTGTCAATATCAATGGAACTTGGGTGTTGATGAGGTGAAAACCATAATCCCCAAAAATGGATGATTGATCTTGAAAATGAATTGATTCATGCCTTGACCTTTGTTTGTTTTCCTTGTGTGTGATCCCTTATCTGTGATTGTTGCATTCATGCGCATCATAACATTCATCACACGAAAATTTCAAGGAACTGAGGTATTATTTGCAAATATTTTCAGACCATGGATTATGGACGAAGGAACACTAAGAAGTACAATTTCAGATGTCCCGACTTGAAAGAGTTAAGGAAGCTAGCATCTTTTGTATTAGATCCCTTGGATTTCAAACAACGTCATGAGAAGCTTCTGTTTATCTTGTCTGCTGATGTGGTTGAAGGATTTTTGAGTATATTGATGCAGTTCTACGACCCTCTCTACCGTTGCTTCACTTTTCCTGATTATCAGTTTGTGCCTATGTTGGAGGAGTATGCCCATCTCTTGGGAATACCTGTTTCTAACAAAGTGCCATTTAGTGGATTGGAAGAGATTCCTAGATCTCATCTTACTGTTGAAGCTCTTCACTTGAAGAAATCTGAGATAGAGGCTTATTGGGTGAAGAAAAGAGGATTATTTGGGTTGCCATCTGATTTCCTCATCAAGGAAGCTACTGCCTTTGCTCATGCCGGTAGTGTGGACGCTTTTGAAGCTATCTTTGTGTTGCTCATCTATGGATGAGCTTTGTTCCCTAACATTGACGGTTTTGTTGATGTTAACGCCATTAGAACTTTCTTGATTGGGAATCATGTGCCTACTCTGTTAGGTGATATGTACTTCTCTTTGCATCTAAGGAATTCTAAAGGTGGTGGAATGATTGTCTGTTGTATTCCTCTTCTGTACAAGTGGTTTATTTCGGACTTGCCTCAGACACCTGCTTTTGTGGAGAACAAACAATGTCTACGGTGGTCTCAGAGACTTATGTCTCTCACTAATGATGATATAGTTTGGTATGATCCTTCATTGAGTAGTGTGGAGATTATTGATAGTTATGGTGAATTCTCTAATGTGCCTCTCATTGGTACACAAGGAGGAATTAACTACAACCCTACTTTGGCTCGTCGTCAACTCGGGTTCCCCTTGAGAGACAAACCTAATAATACTTTGTTAGAAGGTCTTTTCTATCAAGAGGGTGAAGATCCCTAACATCTGATGCAGAAGATTATGCATGCTTGGCATAATGTGCATAGGAAAGGAAGATCCGAGCTTGGACCGTGCAACTGTGTAGCTTTGGAAGCTTACACTCTTTAGGTGAAGAAGAGAGATTTGGAATTGAAGATGCCTTATCCTTGTGAGAGACCTATGTCTATGGTTGTGGTTGAGCCATTAACTCTCCCTAACCAAGATGTAGAGGAGTTGGAAGACGCACTCGCCAAGATGAAGCAAGAGAGAGATATGTGGGAAGGGAGATTCCATGCTTTGAGTAAAAAGCATGATGAGTTGCAGTTGGAGTCTAAAGACAAGGATGCACTCATTGAGCTGCTTGAAGATAGAGTGACAAAAAGACAGAGGGAGTCGGAGGTTTCATCTTCTAGCATGCCTCAGCCTTCCGTTGTTTGGAAGAAGATTGTTGATCAGCTTGTCCTCGAGAAGACTCAGATAAAGGCTTCTTTTGAGACTGAGATCTGACGCATTCGAAGGAAGTACGCGCCTAAAACCAGACCTTCTGATGTTGTTGTTAGGGATCCTTAGGATGACTAGTCTCCTTTTCTCTTGTATATTTACATTTGGTTTCTGAAAGTGTACTCAGTGTAATCCTTCCAATTATATAAATACAAGAGATTTTTTATGGTCATATCAAATTGTTGCAATTGTTGTGTTATATATATATATATATATATATATATATATATATATATATATATATATATATATATATATATATATATATATATATATATATATATATATATATATATATATATATTTGCAAATAATATAGTAAGTTCCTTGAAAATAAAAATAATCAAACATTGCATTTCATGCATCATTTGCATAAGTAGGTTCCTCTTTTGCCAGATGTCTCATTGGTGTTTCTTCTGTGCTTTAGTCAAGTTGACTCATCGGTACAATACTCGCGCCAATCACTCCAGAATTATGGAACATCTTGAGCAAGAGAATAGAGATTTGAAAGAGGAGATCGCCCGCCTGACTGCCATGATGGAGTCATTCCTAGCTGCACATAGCCAGTCTTCTCCAACACCTGCAACTCCTCCTCCTCAGAGGACTGTCATTTCAGAGGTGGCTACCTCTACTGTTCCCGCAACCGCCGCTCATTTCGTGCCTGCCATGCCTGCGGGATTCCCGTGGGGAATGCCGCCAAACTTCGTTCCTGAAGGCTTTGCGCCTACATTTGCTTCTATGCCGGCATCTAGCCTGGTCATGTATGTGCCTAGGCATGGCAACATAACCCGTACCCGCGGGTACCCACCCGAACCCGCCCCGAAGTTGACGGGGAAAACCCGCTTTGACTGGGTTTGGGTTTGGGTTTTCCTCGATTATAAAATATGGGGACGGGTTGGGTAATGGGGACACTAGTACCCACCCCGAACCCGCCCCGTTTATTTTATCATGTAGATTATTATTTATTTTTGATGATTTAGAATATTAAATAAGTGGCCAATGTTTTAATATTTTGATTTGTATTAATTATTTAAAATATTCAAAATATATGTATGAGATTTTTTTAGATTGTTTCATTTTACTATTTGGAATGTAATTTGATTTTTTTTTTAAAATAAATATTTTATTAAAAAAATTGATTTAACTAAATGGATGGTGGCGGGGCGGGGATACCCGAACCCAACCCGAACCCGTTTGGGATGGGTTTGGGTTTTAATTCTCCATCCCCGTTTGGGTTTGGGACGGGGAATGGGGATTGTTTGGGGATTCGGGTTTGGGTTTGGGGGAGGTAAAAACCGTCCCCAACCCGCCCCGTTGCCATGCCTAGACCGCCTGTAGTGCATACCTTACCTCGTATGGAAGACACCATTTATCATTTCGATCCATCTGAGGGCCCAAACGTTTATGAGAAATGGATTAGATGAAAGATCAATTTCTTGAGCTATGCAAGGAGTTGAAGACATTGAGAGCTAAGGATCTATTTGGGAAGAGTGTTGCTGAATTATGTCTGGTGCCGAATGTGAAAATTCCAGTGAAGTTCAAAGTGCCTGACTTTGAAAAATACAAAGGGAACACATGTCCGCTCAGTCATTTGGTGATGTATGCACGCAAGATGTCTACCCAAACAGACAACGACAACTATTGATCCACTACTTCCAAGACAGTCTGACCAGTGTCGCGCTAAGATGGTATATGGGGTTGGATAGTGCAAGTATCCTCACTTTCAACGATTTGGGAGAAGCATTTATAAAGCAATACAAGTACAACATTGATATGGATCCCGACCGAGATCAGTTAAGATCACTATCTCATAAGGACAAGGAAACGTTCAAAGAGTATGTGCAAAGGTGGAGAGAGCTCGCTGCTCAGATCAACCCTCCTTTAGAGGAAAAGGAGATGACCAGGATTTTTTGAAGACCCTTAGCTCATTTTATTATGAGAGGATGATCGACAGTGCCCCCAGTGATTTTACCGAAATGGTAAATATAGGGATGAGGCTAGAAGAAGGTGTCTGAGAAGGACGGTTATCTAAGGAGGAGGTATCGTCTAGCAAGAGATATGGCAACAGTTTTGGTAAGAAGAAGGATAATGAAACCAACACAATTTCTAGTGGGAGGCAGAGAAGGCCTCAAATCAGAAGACGTCAACCACCACGTCAACATCATCATCAAGTATCTTCAGTAATTCCTGTATTTTCAGCTAGTCACCTACAACAACAACAACATCAACAACAACAACCACAACAACGAGCAAACCCCTACAACAACAACAATACCAACAATCATCAATAATAGAATTTTGAGAGGAGGAAGGTCTCTTTCGACCCGATTCCCATGACATATGCAGAGTTTTACCCATCATTGGTTCTCAAGAACCTGTTACAACCAAGAAATCCTCCGCAAATACCTGAACCACTTCCATGGTGGTACAAACCAGACCTCTATTGTGATTTTCATCAAGGAGCACCCGGACATGACATTGAAAACTGCTATCCACTCAAGTATGAAGTTCAAAAGCTAGTGAAAAGTGGAATGGTGTCCTTTGAGGACCATGCACCCAACGTGAAAGCTAACCCACTGCCCGCTCATGGAAATTCATCTGTCAACATGGTAGACGGCTGCCCTGGGGAGTTCAAAGTGTTTGATGTCCGTTTTATTCAAAGATCCTTGGTGACGATGCACAAGGACATTTGCTTGGTTAGTGATTGTGAGCATGACCATGATAGTTGTGTTATCTGCAGTGTTAATTCAAGAGGTTGTGAGATTGTGAAAAGAGACATCCAGCGGTTGATGGATGAGGGTATGACTCAGATTGTTCAATCCTAACACATAGATGATGATGTCAATGTAATTGTTCCCGTGTTTAAGAATGCCGAGAGAGTGGTGATTTAGTATGATAGTAGTAATAGTAACAGTATCAGCCAGAGATCAGTATCTCCGTTGGTCATACGGTTGGCGGGTCCAGTCCCGTACGCATTCGATAAGGATGTTCCTTATTAGTATAATGCAACTATGGCGAAGCATGGTCAAGAGGTTCCTTTACCTACGACCAATTTTGTCGTAAGCATTGCTGATGTTACTAAGGTGACCCGCAGTGGTCGAGTGTTTGGGCTGGTGTTCCCAAAAGATGTAGAAGATGGTTCAGTCAGTAAGAAGGTGGAAGTACCTGCAGTAGATCCGATTAGTGCTCCAAAGCGTCAGTCTGGTGAATCCATCAATTTGAAGACTAATGATGATAATGAGGTACTTCGGTTAATAAAGAAAAGTGAGTTTAGTGTGGTGGAACAGCTGCTCCAAACCCCCTCAAAGATTTCAGTACTGTCTCTGTTGATAAATTCAGAAGCGCATAGAGAAGCACACAAAAGGTCCTTGAGCAGGCGTACGTGGAATAATCTCAGTTTGATCATATTGTGGCTAACATCACTTCCTGTAATAATCTCAGTTTCTGTGATGAAGAACTCCCTGAGGAGGGTAGGAATCATAACTTGGCTTTACATATCTCCATGAACTGCAAAGATGACGCTTTATCCAATGTGCTAGTTGACACTGGATCATCGTTGAATGTGTTTCCAAAGTCAACATTATCGAAGCTATCATATCAAGAAGCGCCTATGAGGTATAGTGGCGTAATCGTCAAAGCTTTTGACGGTTCACGCAAAACAGTGATAGGTGAAGTGGACCTTCTAGTAAAGATAGGTCCGAGTGACTTCCAGATTACTTTCCAAGTAATGGATATCCACCCGGCCTACAGTTGTCTGTTGGGAAGGCCATGGCTCCACGAGACGGGAGCTGTTACCTCCACATTGCATCAGAAACTCAAATTTGTCAAGAATGGGAAATTAGTCATTGTTGGCGGAGAAAAGGCATTGTTGGTTAGCCACCTGTCATCTTTCTGTTACATTGAAGTTGAGGATGAGGTTGGAACTCCGTTCCAAGCCTTGTCTATTACTGTTGAAAAGAGAGTTGGGGCACCTATGTCCTCATTGAAAGATGCAAGGAAGATTGTTGAAGAAGGAATTGTTGATCAGTGGGGACGAATGGTAGAGGTCTCCGATAATAAGAAAAGAATCGGTCTGGGTTTTCAGCAAGGTTCATCAGCTGCTAGATCAGAGGATATGCAACTTAGCTTTTGTAGCGGAGGAAGACTGCACCAATTTTGTGACGCATGGAAAAGCTTGCAATAACTGGACTGTTGTTGATATTCTTTTTATTATGCATCGATCTAAGTAATTGCTTTTATCTGTCTTTTGAAAATCCTTCTCCTATGCCTAAGGGAGAAGTGAACATTGTTGGGCATTTTCAAATTTGATCATCAATAAAATATAATTCTATTCATCCACATCTATGATGTTTTTGTTTTTACTTTTTGCTTTATTATGAAAATGGTAATAAAAAAAAACATAAATAAATAAATAAACCTGTCCATCTGCATAATATTTGGTCACAAATCACTTCTCTAAAATCAAAATATCAAATCATTATGCCAGGTTGGTTTCTAACCCCATTGAATACAATGATCCTTCTCCTTCTCCAAATTTTGAATTCCCTGTGTTTGAGGCTGAGGAGGAAAGTGATGAAGAAGTGAGTGATGAATTGTCTCGTCTTCTTGAGCATGAGGAAAAAACCATTCAGTAGTTTGAAAAGCAGATTGAGCTCGTCAACTTGGGTTCCGAGGATGATGTGAAGGAAGTCAAGATTGGGTCTCGACTGTGTCCAGATGTTAAGAAGGGGTTGATTGATCTTCTTCGAGAATATTCAGATGTGTTTGCTTGGTCCTATCAAGACATGCCTGGTTTGGATTCTAAGATAGTGGAGCATAGATTGCCGTTGAATCCAGAATGCTCGCCAGTCAAGCAGAAATTGAGAAGAACACATTCTGATATGGCAGTGAAGATCAAAAAAGAAGTGTAGAAGAAAATTGATGTCGGTTTCCTTGTGCCCGCCGAGTATCCGCGGTGGGTGGCCAATATTGTGTTTGTGCCGAAGAAAGATGGAAAAGTCTGCATGTGTGTTGATTATAGAGATTTGAATAAAGCCAGTCTAAAATATGATTTTCCTTTGCCACACATTGATATGTTGGTAGACAATATTGCTAAATTCAAAGTCTTTTTGTTTATGGACGGGTTTTCCGGATATAATCAGATCAAGATGGCACCCAAATATATGGAGAAGACCACATTCATCACACCCTGGGGAATATTCTGTTATAGAGTGATGCCTTTTGGTTTGAAGAATGCTGGTGCAACTTACCAAAGAGCAATGACTACTATTTTTCATGATATGATGCATAAAGAGATTGAAGTTTATGTCAATGACATGATTGCTAAATCAATTGATGAAAAGGAACATGTTGATCATTTGTTGAAGTTATTCTAGCGTTTGAGGAAGTATAAACTCCGCTTGAATCCCAATAAGTGTACTTTTGGTGTTCGTTCTGGTAAGTTGTTGGGCTTTATCGTCAGTGAGAAGGGTATTGAAGTTGATCCTGCCAAGGTCAAAGCAATACAAGAGATGCCTGCGTCCAAGACTGGGAAACAAGTCAGAGAATTTCTCGGCCGCTTGAATTATATCTCAAGATTCATTTCACACATGACTGCCATGTGCGCACCTATATTCAAGCTTCTTTGGAAAGTTCAATCTTGTGATTGGACCGAAGATTTCCAGAAAGCTTTTGACAGTATCAAGGAATATCTGCTTGAACCTTCGATTTTGTCTCCACCTGTTGAAGGAAGACCGTTGATCATGTATTTGTTGTGCTTGAAGAGAGTATGGGTTGTGTTCTTGGTCAGCAAGATGAAACTAGAAAGAAAGAATATGATATTTACTACCTCAGTAAGAAATTCACCAACTGTGGGACTCGATATTCTATGCTTGAGAAAACTTGTTGCGCATTGGCTTGGGATGCTAAGCGTCTGCGTCAATATATGATAAATCATACCACTTGGTTGATATCCAAAATGGATCCAATCAAGTATATATTCGAGAAGCCTGCTTTAACTGGGAGGATTGTCCGTTGGCAGATGTTGTTTTCAGAGTATGATATCGAATACCGATCTCAGAAAGCGATCAAAGGTAGTATCTTGGCTGACCATTTGGCTCACTAACCAATTGAAGATTACCAGTCAGTGCAGTATGATTTTCCTGATGAAGATATATTGTACTTAAAAATGAAAGATTATGATGAACCATTGCTTGAAGAAGGACCAGAACCTGGTTCCCGTTGGGGCATGGTATTTGATGAAGCTGTTAATCAGTATGGTAATGGCATTGGGGCAGTGATCATTACTCCTCAAGGCACACACTTTCCATTTACAGCTAGATTGACTTTCAAGTGTACAAACAATATGGTAGAATATGAAGCTTGCATTATGGGGCTTGAAGAGACCATTGATCTCAGAATCAAGCATTTAGATGTCTTTGGAGATTCAGCTTTGGTTGTGAATCAAATCAAAGGTGAATGGGAAACGAATTAACCCGGTTTGATACCATATAGAGATTATGCGAGGAGGATTTCAACTTTCTATACAAAGGTTGAGTTTCACCATATACCTCAAGATGAAAACCGGATGGCAGATGCTCTTGCAACGTTGGCTTCAATGATTGTAGTGAAATATTGGAATGAAGTTCCCAATTTGACCGTGATGCGTCTTGATAGGCCAGCTCACGTGTCTGTTGTTGAAGAAATCAAAGACGAGAAGCCGTGGTATTATGACATTAAATGTTTCCTCCAAAGTCAGATTTACCCGCATGGGGGCATCTTTGAAAGATAAGAAGACTTTGAGAAGATTAGCCGGCAACTTCTACCTAAAT
This sequence comes from Lathyrus oleraceus, assembly GCF_024323335.1. Classification (NCBI taxonomy): domain Eukaryota; kingdom Viridiplantae; phylum Streptophyta; class Magnoliopsida; order Fabales; family Fabaceae; genus Lathyrus; species Lathyrus oleraceus. The sequence goes on along the minus strand of NC_066582.1, from coordinate 97,360,871 downwards.
GGTGATGTTTTGTACAAGAGAAACTTCAATATGGTTTTGCTCAGATGTGTGGATAAACACGAAGCAGACCTATTGATGACTGAAGTCCGTGAAGGTTCCTTTGGTACATATTCCAATGGACATGCTATGGCGAAGAAGATGTTGCGAGCAGGTTACTATTGGCTGACAATGGAATCTGGCTGTTGCAAGTTTGTGAAGAAGTGCCACAAGTGTCAAATATATGCTGATAAAATTCATGTTCCTCCGACACTATTGGACGTCATTTCCTCTCCATGGCCCTTTTCCATGTGGGGAATTGATATGATTGGTATGATTGAACCTAAAGCTCTGAACAGACATCGCTTCATTTTAGTGGCAATTGACTACTTCACAAAATGGGCCGAAGCGGCATCGTATGCGAATGTAACCAAGTAAGTAGTTGTGAGGTTTATCAAGAATCAGATTATATGCTGTTATGGTGTGCCAAGCAAGATCATTACTGATAATGGATCAAACTTGAATAATAATATAGTGGAAGCTCTTTATAATGACTTTAAGATTGCACATCATAATTCTTCTCCCTATAAACCTAAGATGAATGGGGTTGTTAAAGCTGCAAACAAGAACATCAAGAAGATTATCCAGAAGATGGTTGTAACGTATAAGGATTGGCATGGGATGCTCCCATTTGCTTTACACGGGTATCGTACATCCATCCGCACTTCAACAGGGGCAACCCCTTTCTCTCTTGTATATGGCATGGAAGCAGTGCTCCCCGTAGAGGTTGAGATTCCATCATTACGTTTGCTCATGGAAGACAAGTTGACTGAGGCTGAATGGTGTCAGACCAGGTTTGATCAGCTGAATTTGATCAAAGAGAAGAGATTGACTGCCATGTATCATGGTCAGTTATACCAACAGAGAATGAAGAATGCATTTGATAAGAAGGTCAGGCCTCGTGTATTCAGAGAGGGTGACCTTGTGCTCAAGAATATTTTATCTTTCAAGCAAGACTCTATGGGCAAATGGACTCCTAATTATGAAGGCCTATATGTTGTCAAGAGAGCCTTTTCAGGCGGTGCTTTGATTCTTACAACTATGGATGGTGAAAAGTTCACTCGTCCTGTGAACACAGATGCAGTCAAGAAATGCTTCGCCTAAAAAGAAAAGAACAGCTCACTAAGTTGAAAACCTGAAAGGGCGGCTTAGGAAAAAATGAGCGTCTCGGTGGATTGAAAACCCGAAAGGGAGATCTAGGCAAAAGTTAGAGACAAAAAACAGAAAGATTATCCCGATAAATTGATTACCCCACCTTGGGAAAATTTATGCAAAAATTAGGGATTATGGCAAGTAACTGCATCCTGCTGATCTTCAGTATTGAAGACACTTTTGAGCACAACGGTCGACGGTGATTCATCATCCCCGGTAGCGGCCAAAAGCACAGTGGATATCAAGAGTTGATAGAAGGATTAGTGATCATTGTATTCAATGTAACCATTTTCCACGTAAATTACCATTTTCAACTTTGTAAAAATCTATGGAGTCTTGTCATTTACAAACTACCATTCCATTAAATAAAGTTGAGCTTTTTATCCAATTGTGTCTATTCTTATTTATTTCAGCAAATAGTTTTAAAATTTTATTATGATCATTTTTGAAATTAAAATTTTAATCAAAATCATTTTTATTAAACATATAAAAGCATGAATTTAAACAATTGATTTCATTTAAAAGGAATATAAATAGGGATTCGAAAGCAGTAAGCCCTAAGTGTGAAGCAGTATTGGTTCTCCCCAAGCAGTAGGCAAAATTTCTCTTTCATCCCCGACAATGTTGTTCAGCACTCGATGTTTGTTGATTTCTCCAAACGGTTGATTGTTTGCTATTTCCCAGTAGGTTAGCCAGCTGAGTTGGTTGATTTAGTCCCATGCGGAGTGTTTATTCCTCAGTGGAGTTAGTGTGTATTCCCCGGCTGAAAACCGGTTTCCTCAACAGTTCACGTGGTTGCGGTAGAACTTTGGTTTCCTTACCAATCGCCATCTGATTCGCTCCCAGTCAGAGGTTCCTCTTGGTTTCTGAGCAGCTATTTGTGTTTATCCTCTGCATGGTTATCTCCCATTTGATATGGTGCTGACCTAAAATTCCCCACAGACTCGGTAACGGTTTTTCTCAGCAGATCTCCTCTTTCCCCGGCTAGGTTTGATCCTTTGGGATGATGATCTCTCTTTTCTCCAGCAGTTGTCTCCCTCTTTTGTGGATTGACCTAGAATTGTATCGATGATTCAAATTTGCGACACCTTTGTATCCTTTGCGATCGTTTTGTCAGCATGATCATCACATATACATATACATATACATGTACATATATACTCATATATTTCATCATCATGTTTGTTGATTCACTCATGTGATTCTTATTCTCCGTTATGGCGATACTTTATCCCCATACGAGCTTGGTGCCTGTCCTCCCTCAATTGTAGAGTGTCAGCCCTTTAAGTAGAAAGATTTTAACCTTTCTCCTTTCCCCACTGAGTTATTTCCTCGTGGATAATTATTATTTCAGTGTCCTCCCCAATTGATTATCTGGATGGAATCACTCCCCTTGAGTTATATCCTCATTGGGTTGAGTCTTGATTGACCGTTTCTTTCTAGATCTTACCTAGACAGATGCTTTAGGTCCCCTAAGAGTTTATTACCCAGTAATTGGTAATGTTCTTCTTAGTCTGCAGTTTGTCACTTCTTGCCCAATACCCGGTAAAAGTACCCCTGTTTTCTCCGCAGTGGAGTCCCCAGCGGATTCATTTTTATGTTTCCCTAGGAAGTATATCCTTGATATGTTCATCCTAACCGATGACGGATATTTTCTTCCCCTGTTTGAGTTTATCCTTGATATGTTCATCTTAACCGATGACGAATATTCTCATCTTTGGTTTTCTACCCAGTAAAAAGGTAGTTGTAATCCCTATTTTTGTCCCCCGGAGAGTTAATCCTTGATATGTTCATTCTAACTGATGATGGGTTTTCTTCTCTTTGCGGTCTTCTACCCAGTAATCGGTAGTTGTAAATCCTGCTTTTCTTTCCCCTTGCAGAGTTTATCCTTGATTTGTTCACTTTAACCGTTGACGGATACTCTCTTGTATCGAATTATTTATTAATAATAAAAGGCTTTTTCTTTATTATTTTTATTTAATAAAGTCCCTAGAATAGCTAGTCCGTTTAATGTATCAAGTGTGACTTAATCATGAGATCACATTAAACATAAGGACACTATTCTGAAAGTATATGTAGTCGAGCTTTATTCTGAAGTGGGATGACATTAAAGCATTAAGACTATTATGTATATAGACTGATGATCACATCTCATGGATCATGGATAAGGAGTTATCAAGTCTTAAACATAGGTATGAATATTAAGAGTAATATTTATACTGGATTAACCCGCTATGAGAATACTATATAGAATGTTATGCAAAGTGTCATAAGTTATTCTCATGGTGATAATGGTATATACCACCCTTTAACCTAAAACCACTATGGATCCTAGATGTAGAGTTAAGTGCCTTATTGCTGATCAAACATTATCCATAACTGGATGACCATAAAGACAGTTGATCGGTACTCCACGAAGCATGCTGAGGGACATGAGTGACCTAGATGGAATTTTCCCATCCTGCGTAACAGGATAAATGTCTATGGGCCCAATATTGAAATGGACAAGGATGACATGGTCTATGTCTTGTGTTCAATATAGACATAGGGGCAAAAGGGTAATTGTATACATAAGTATTATCACAAAAGGATTTGTCAGATTACATGACATTTTTGTGTCTTGGATAGCAGTGATGTGTTGCTAGATACCGCTCACTATTTATTATGTTAAATACGTGATTTAATATAGGTCACACACAAAAGGACGGACCGATGAGAGATAGAGTAACTAAGGAACACCGTAAGGTACGGTGCACTTAAGTGAATTGTAGAACATCGTAAGGTACGGTGTACTTAAGTAGAATATGAAATATGGTAAGGTACCACGCGCTTAAGTGATTTTGGTATATTATAAGATATGGGCCACATACACTTAAGTGGGCTTTTTTTAGCTTGCAGCCCACACAAGTGGTTCTATAAATAGAACCCTTGTGCAGAAGCATTTGCGCAGTTGCAATTTCGTTTCTCTCTCTCTCTCTCTCTCTCTCTCTCTCTCTCTCTCACTCAAAGCCTTCATTCGTAGCAGCTAGAACTGAGATTGAAGGAATCTGTTCGTGTGGACTGAGTAGAGGCGTTGTCATCGTTCAACGTTTATGATCGCTCCGTAGATCTGCATCAAAGGTTACAATTGCCACAAGAGGTAACGATTCTATCACTGATCATGCCCATTCGTAAGGATAGTTAAAGGAGAAATTTTTTTAAATTCCGTTGCGTTTTGGATCACCCTTCTCCTTCAGTGGTATCAGAGTCACTTACGAAACCATGCATCTGATAGCTGTTTATTTTCTGTATTAATACGATTAAAAGACAGAATGAATCAAAGAATAAACAAGTAATTAAATTTGGCATCATGTGTGTACGATTTGGATGATTGATGTTGACTATGCTTCGGAATCCGATGTTAGTATGGTGAAGCAGCGATACATCGATCGTCCATAAGTTACGCAATTGAGATCGATCAAGTTATATATATGATATAAGTATTCCTGATGCAAAATACGGTATATATGATATATTGTTTCTGTTTCGTTCATTCAAACACTTAATGGTTGTTTTCCTTTAAGCGATCAATGGTCATTTGCTTCTTGATCCGACATTAGTATGGTGAAGCAATGACGTGTTGATAAATCATACCGAATTAACAATCGAGGTGTGTTTGACGGTCTGAAATTGGTGCATTAAGGTCAATGACGGCACAAGGGTTGTGATGTCAAAGAGTTATGCGATTAGGATTGTGACTGCGCAAGAGTTGTGCTTTAAAGTATCAAGTATTGATGCGAAAAAAGACGTCAATTTCAAATGAATTGTTCATTAAAATTTTGAGTCGGGGCGCTGCCCCTGCAACCCCGCAAGGGGGTGCTGCCCCCTTGACCCCCGGCTAACTCTACGTAGTGTGATCGATCGCCGAAATTTAATTTGGTTTTAATTAATTAACAAAATTTAAATTAATAATAATAATGTTTTTATTATTATTGTCTTGTGGTGATCGTTTATGGCCTTAGTTTTTCTTTATTTTGTTTTGGGATTTTAAAATACGACTTGCGTGTCGTGCCTCTCTTTTAATCTCTTAATGTAACTTCTTTTCTCATCCCACTCCCTCGTATGTAAAACGAGTTTCTTTTATGTAATGTAATGTTATGAAGAAAGAGAAGAATATAATATCAAAGGAGGACAACCTTAAAGATCTTGCTTGGAGAAGTTTAGATCGTTATTAGGTTAGCTTAGGTTCTCTCATTGGCTTGGGAGAACAATTGCGTTAGGGGCCATAACTGTTTCATTATGTATGTTAATGCATGTGAATGTATGTTGATGCATGTGAGAGACGATTATATGATAAATAAGTCAATGAGATCAGAATAATTTCAAATTCCCTCAAGTTAAATATTAAGTTTATGCTTTCCAAGTTTTAGCACTCATCAAGACTAGTATCGGATAATGTAGGTTTCGCCTACGCGAGGTGCATCTTCTATATTAGTAAGGTGCAATGGGATAATTGTAATATCCAATTGCTAAAACAATGAGTCAAACTTACCGAAACAAATTATAATAAGATTATATATGGTTAGAAGCAAGAGTTGGAAATGATCCATGTGATGGATTGGAATAAGGACTTATTCACCCAACTAAAATATTCGAGAGTAGTATTAGATACAATTGGAAGGAGTTCCTACCTAAATAACCTAGTTTTGTGTAATTCGCCTACGTGGACTTAAAACAAAGTGAAATGTGGATCTTGACCCACTATAAAATCTTCCAACGGGATTTTCCGAATCAAATGGTGAGGGTCATTTGTTTTGAGTAAAATAGTGGGAGCATATTTAATTAAAGGCCTAATTAAATATGTTATTGATACTTATATTTTCATTATTTTCATGTAGATTACCATGACAACAAACACCTCTAACAACATTTTGCGATCAATCCTTGACAAGGAAAAATTGTCTGGGACAAATTTTCTGGATTGACACCGAAATCTGAGGATTGTCCTCAAACATGATAGAAAGATGTATGTCTTGGAGAAACCTATTCCTGAAGAGGAACCTCCTAGTTCTGCACCTAAGGCAGAAAGAAATGCTTATAAGAAGCATGTTGATGATGCCAATGGAACTGCTTGTCTCATGCTAGCTACCATGAACACAGAGTTGCAAAAGCAACATGAGAACATGGCAGCGTTCGATATGATCGAACACCTGAAGATGCTATATCAAGAGCAAGCAAGGCATGAAAAGTTTGAAGTTTCAAAAGCCCTTTTTCAAGGCAAGTTAGCTAAGGGAGCCCTTGTAGGTCCCCATGTGCTCAAGATGATCGGGTATGTGGAAAACCTTGAGAGGTTGGGTTTTCCCCTCGGAAAAGAACTTGCGACTGATTTGATCTTGCAATCGTTGCCAGATAGATTCAGTTAATTTGTCCTTAATTTCAATATGAATGATATGGACAAATCTCTTCCTGAACTGCTAGCCATGTTAAGAACTGCTGAGCAGAATCTGAAGTCAAAAGGGAAGTCCATTCTGATGATCGGAAATGGAAAGAGACAAAACAAAAGACCCACCAAGCAGGGTGATAAAGGGAAAGGCAAGGAAGTTGCCAAACCCAAACCCACTGTTGCTGCTTTGAAGCCTAGTGGAGGCATAACAAAGGAAGCACTTGCTTCCATTGCGGTAAGACCGGACACTGGAAGAGAAATTGCCCAAAGTACCTGGAAGATAAGAAGAATGAAGTAGAGAGTTCAACTTCAGGTATTTTTGTTATTGAAATTAATTTATCTACTTCTGTATCATGGGTATTAGATACTGGATGCGGTTCTCATATTTGTACCAATATGCAGGGGCTAAAAGGAGTAGAGATTTGGCAAAAGGTGAAGTTGACCTACGAGTTGGCAATGGAGCAAAGGTTGCTGCTTTAGCCGTAGGAACTTATGTATTGACTTTACCTAGTGGTTTAATAATCCAGTTAGAGAACTGTTATTATGTACCTGCAATTAGCAGGAATATTATTTATGTTTCTTGTTTGGACAAGTTTGGTTTTTCATATATAATAAAGAACAATTGTTGCTTAATTTATTTGAATGATATATTATATGCTACTGCACAAATGAACAATGGACTACATGTCCTTGATCTTGAAATGCCTATTTATAACATTAATACTAAAAGGATGAAACCTAATGAGTTAAATCCAACTTACCTTTGGCATTGTCGATTAGGCTACATAAATGAGAAACGCATTTCCAAACTCCATAAAGATGGACTATTGGACTCTTTTGATTATGAATCATATGAGACATGCAGATCTTGTTTGATTGGAAAGATGACAAAGTCTCCATTCACAGGAAAAGGTGAAAGAGCTAATGATCTTTTGTCCCTCATACATACTGATGTATGTAGACCACTGAACATACCAGTCAGAGGAGGTTTTCAATACTTCATCACATTTACTGATGATTTCAGTAGATATGGAGTATGTGTATTTAATGAAACACAAATCAGAGTCCTTTGAAAAGTTCAAGGAATTCAAGAATGAAGTACAAAACTAACTAGGTAAGAATACTAAAACTCTTCGATCAGATCGAGGTGGTGAGTATTTAAGCCTAGAGTTTGATGACCATCTGAAAGAGTGTGGGATCCTATCCCAGCTTACTCCTCCTGTAACACCCCAATGGAACGATGTATCTGAGAGAAGAAATTGAACCCTGTTAAACATGGTCCGATCCATGATGAGTCATGCCGATCTTCCAAACTCCTTTTGGGGACATGCACTATTGACAACAGTTTACAAACTTAACCGTGTTCCATCTAAAAACATTGAGAAGACACTATATGAGATATGGAGTGGTAAGAAACCACATATGTCTTACATGAAGATTTGGGGTTGCGAAGTTTATGTGAAACGACAAATTTCAACTAAGCTTGAGCCCTAATCTGACAAATGCTTATTTGTGGGGTATCCTAAAGAAACAAGAGGGTATTACTTCTACAATCCTTCTGAGGGCAAAGTGTTTGTCGCTCGAACTGGATTTTTCCTAGAAAAGGATTTTATTTCCAAAGGAATCAGTGGGAGGAAAGTAGAGCTTGAAGAAATTCAATAATCACAAAACATTGATACACATATGGAGGAATTAGAGCAGGAAACACAAGTAGTTGTGGAAGAGCAACCTGCTCAAGTAGAACAAGACCAGCGTAGGTCAAGCAAGATACTTCACCTACCTGAGAGATATGGATATCTCGTAACTGATCAAGGTGATGTATTACTCATGGATCAAGATGAGCCTGTGACCTACCAAGAGGCCATAACTGGTCTCGAGTCTGAGAAGTGGCTAGAAGCCATGAAATCTGAAATGGATTCCATGTACACAAACCATGTTTGGACCTTGGTAGAACCTCCTATAGGAGTTAACCCTATAGGATACAAGTGGGTCTTCAAAAAAAAGACTGACATGGATGGTAGGGTACATACCTATTGTCATACCCCAATTTTTTCCGGCCATTTGTGGTTTACCCATGAGATCTCTTTGTTTCAAAAGCCCATTTGCATAAATGTGTCCATAATTTAAAATATGGTTTGAACCTTTTTACACTACTAATTCAAAATGCATTTGATTATTAGTAAGGTATTAAGAGCCATAGATGTTTTTTATGATCACTCATCATTAAACCTATTTGCACGTCCCAAGTACATATGCAAAATCTTTAAACCATTCATAAAAATCCTTAAGCTAAGTGAGTATGTTGGTTTAGGATTAAGATATTACGTGCATAGGTATTCAATTAGTTTCCTATGATCAAAGTTTGAAAGTGCAACATTTTGTGACATGTTTTTATCTTAGGCCTTTTTGGCATATTTTATTTTCGATAATATTAATGTGTTTTTCGATAATATTAATGTGTTAAAATCAATCAAATTAAAAGCCCATTAAATTGCATTGTTGGGCCCAATTCATTTTTGGTTTGAATTATAATTTAAATATTCTTCTGGTTAATACAATTAAATTGTTAAGACAAAGTTTAATTTAAAAAAAGAAAAGAAAAAAAGAAAGAGAGACTAATTCCACAAATAATATTCCCAAATCATATTCCAAATAATGCTCCAAGTGATATTCCAATTTAATCCAAATGTTACATAATAACCCAAAGTATCCACATAAATAACAAAAAAAAACTTAAATTAAAATTATGTAAATTTTGCAAATGATCCAAAGTGTTACACGTCTAACCCAATTTTTCTTACAGTTTAATATATCCTAACTAATCCAAAAATTCCTAATAATCCAAAACAATTACATAACTGTCAAAAAAGAGAAATTCCAAATTAAGTTTGTACATGTTACAAGCAATCCATAAGTTCATAATCCAAAAAGTCTCTGTTACATCAGAAATAATTTTATTAAAAAAATTAGAATAAACTGTAAACACAGCAGTTTGAAGCAAATTTCACAGACTCTTCCAAAAGCTCTTTTGGAAGTTCCCAATTCAAAAGTAACTCTTCAAAACTTTTCCAAAACCTATTGAATAACAGCGCCCTTTTTCAATCAATCAGCATCAACATCACTTCACCTGTAAAACCAATTCAAAATTAAAAACAGCTTATCAAATAAGCACTTAAAAAGCTGGAAAATAATTAATAGAAAGAGCAGATTAATACGTTACACAATGAATCAAAGGAAGCGCTCAGAAACACACTGCATTATCCAAATAAACAACTTTAAATCCATAGATTAATCATCCCACAAAATCTGGAAATAGGATCCAACAAGTTATCTCACAGAAACCAACATTCATGTATATAAACCACAAAATTAATTAAGAGTAACACGTTATATAAAATCCAGAAGAAAATTTCAAAGTAATCTTTTCTCTGTTAACTCCAAAGAGACACAACACAGTAGCAATTCTTCTCAAAAGCAAAAAACACAATAACAACAGCAACCGTACGATAAAGTTTTTTTTTTCAAAACCCTAAAACAGCAACAACAAACACAGCAAGAACAACCACATAGCAATTCTTCAAAAAACCTAAAACCAAAACAAGAACAGCAACAAAAGAGCAAGACCTGGTTTTCTCGGAACCCACACCAACGCGAGCACTCAGTACATCTAAGTCGATTCCTCATCACGATTCGGTGAAATCTTGGAAGAGCAGGAAATCGGAGCCGCGAGAGCACGAATCGAAGCGCATCCACGTCAGAATCGGTAAGACTTTTCTCCGCTTCGCGTTTAAACCGATTCTTTGATATTGTTGCAACCCGGCGTCGGGGATTGGTTTGTGGAATACGTAGTCACGACAGCGGAAGAGCTCGTTCGCCTCCGAGGTTAACGGTGGGTTGAGGCGCCGCGAAGATGCCGGAGTGGAGAAGACGACGTTGATTTTTTGTTCCCTACGCATCTGTGCTGAATCCGTTCCTTTTCCAACTTATGCGTGCTTCCATTTTATTTTGTTGAGGATCCGGTTTGGGCCCAAGGCCCAAACGGAACTTTTCCTTCATACTCCCCCTATATCCATGAACCCCTGGTATTTGAACCAGGAACAATCCCAGGGCCCGGTCCAAATCTTAGAACTGCAAAGTTATTAATAGATTTGGAATCTGTTGACAGTAATTAGGAGTTTAAGTAGTTAATTAATATTAATTTTAGAATCATGATTAAGATGTTACTTAGAGTTCATTTTAGTGATAATAATTTGGTGATTAGTATTAGTTCTTTTAGAATTTAATTAGAATAATTGAGTAGAACTTAATTTTTGACATTTTGTTTAGAATTTAATTCTTGGATAATTGTTGTTAAATTTACAATTATTTTAGAATTTTTAATTTAATTTAGAATGATTTTTAGAATTTTATCTTTGAAAATATTTTAGAATTTAATTAGATCTTTTTTTTAGAAATAATTGTAGATTAATTAGAATTATAAGTTGATTTAGAATTATTTTAGAATTTTTAATTTAATTTAGAATGATTTTAGATTTTAATCATTGAAAATATTTTAGAATTTAATTAGATCTTTTTTTTAGAAATAATTGTAGATTAATTAGAATTATAAGTTGATTTAGAATTATTTTAGAATTTTTAATTTAATTTAGAATGATTTTAGATTTTAATCTTTGAAAATATTTTAGAATTTAATTAGATCTTTTTTTTTAGAAATAATTGTAGATTAATTAGAATTATAAGTTGATTTAGAATTATTTTAGAATTTTTGATTTAATTTAGAATGATTTTAGATTTTAATCTTTGAAAATATTTTAGAATTTAATTAGATCTTTTTTTAGAAATAATTGTAGATTAATTAGAATTATAAGTTGATTTAGAATTATTTTAGAATTTTTAATTTAATTTAGAATGATTTTAGATTTTAATCTTTGAAAATATTTTAGAATTTAATTAGATTTTTTTTAGAAATAATTGTAGATTAATTAGAATTATAAGTTGATTTAGAATTATTTTAGAATTTTTAATTTAATTTAGAATGATTTTAGATTTTAATCTTTGAAAATATTTTAGAATTTAATTAGATCTTTTTTTAGAAATAATTGTAGATTAATTAGAATTATAAGTTGATTTAGAATTATTTTAGAATTTTAATTTAATTTAGAATGATTTTAGATTTTAATCTTTGAAAATATTTAGAATTTAATTAGATCTTTTTTTTAGAAATAATTATAGATTAATTAGAATTATAAGTTGATTTAGAATTATTTTAGAATTTTAATTTAATTTAGAATGATTTTAGATTTTAATCTTTGAAAATATTTTAGAATTTAATTAGATCTTTTTTTAGAAATAATTGTAGATTAATTAGAATTATAAGTTGATTTAGAATTATTTTAGAATTTTTAATTTAATTTAGAATGATTTTAGATTTTAATCTTTGAAAATATTTTAGAATTTAATTAGATTTTTTTTAGAAATAACTGTAGATTAATTAGAATTATAAGTTGATTTAGAATTATTTTAGAATTTTTAATTTAATTTAGAATGATTTTAGATTTTAATCTTTGAAAATATTTTAGAATTTAATTAGATCTTTTTTTTAGAAATAATTGTAGATTAATTAGAATTATAAGTTGATTTAGAATTATTTTAGAATTTTTAATTTAATTTAGAATGATTTTATATTTTAATCTTTGAAAATATTTTAGAATTTAATTAGATCTTTTTTTTTAGAAATAATTGTAGATTAATTAGAATTATAAGTTGATTTAGAATTATTTTAGATTTTAATCTTTGGAAATATTTTAGAATTTAATTAGATCTTTTTTTAGAAATAATTGTAGATTAATTAGAATTATAAGTTGATTTAGAATTATTTTAGAATTTTTAATTTAATTTAGAATGATTTTAGATTTTAATCTTTGAAAATATTTTAGAATTTAATTAGATCTTTTTTTAGAAATAATTGTAGATTAATTAGAATTATAAGTTGATTTAGAATTATTTTTAGAATTTTTAATTTAATTTAGAATGATTTTAGATTTTAATCTTTGAAAATATATTAGAATTTAATTAGATCTTTTTTTTAGAAATAATTGTAGATTAATTAGAATTATAAGGTGATTTAGAATTATTTTAGATTTTTTAATATAATTTAGAATGATTTTAGAATTTAATCTTTGAAAATATTTTAGAATTTAATTAGATTTCTTTTTTTTAGAAATAATTGTAGATTAATTAGAATTATAAGGTGATTTAGAATAATTTTAGAATTTAATCTTTATTAATATTTTAAAATTAATATTTTGGATAATAGTTTAGAATTGAGATTTTCGATTGTTTAATATTGTTTTGAGTTTTAATTTAATGATACTTTTGTTAATTGTTTAAACTTTAGTTATTTGTTTTAGATTTAATATTTTATTGCAATTCTCTTGTTATTTCATGTGTATTTCAATTAACATTTAACGATTAACTCTATTTTTTTTTAATTTCCGCAATTAACATCTAACTCTTTTAAATTCCGCTTCTAACATTTATTTTTTTATATTTACTTTACCTCGCTTTATGCTATATCATTGTACATTCTTCATCTCATCTTAGAATGAACCTAAAAATGATAAAGACTTAAAAGATACAAAAAGATTATAATTCTCATGCCATCAATTCAAACCAATTTTTTAAACAAATAGAACTTCTCGATTCAAAGTCGAGTCCATTTTAAATGCCTTTGTAAGTCGATCGCTTGAAAAAGCATCGTCATCAACCTCACATGGCTTACTCTTGGGTTTTCTTACAATGAGACCTATTCGGTTTTAATTAATCGATTAAATGGATTATTCACCAAATAAATTCAATTCATTCACAAGAATGCAAATTTTAAAACCTCGATCCGACATCGAAAGTTAAATTAAAATACTTAATCACATCTAAACAACACTTCATTTGAAAATGAAAAGGGGGATGGTTTTGAGTTTTCAACTCCTCTCCTCGATTATCTGAATACGAGTTTTCTTACTCGGTTAGTCAAATGGTCGTCATTTCTAGTTCATTTAAGTACAAACAAAGCAAATCCCTTTGTAATAATAAAACGAAAAGGGAGATGACTTTGAGTCTTCAATTTTTCTCCTCAATCATTTGAATACAAGTTCTCTTACTTGGTCAGTCAAATAATTGTCGTTCCTCTACAAACTTCCAAACCCGATTAAATCGAAATATTTTCACAATAAGCTAAATGAAAAGGGAGTTGACTTTGAGTTTTCAATTTCATTCTTCAATTGTTTGAATACGAGTTCTCTTACTCGGTCAGTCGAACAATTGTCATTTTTTACAAACATACAACTTAATCAAATCATTTTCATAACAAACTGTACGAAAAGGGAGATGGTCTTGAGTTTTCAATTCCTCTTCTCAAATACTTGGATATGAGTAGTCTTACTCAGTCACTCAAGTACTTGTCGTTTATTCTAAAAACATCAACCATATACAACCTTATTTTCACAAATATTCAGATAAAACAGAAAGCGGTCTAGAGTCTTCTATTCTCTTTCCCGATTATTAGGATACGAGTTGTCTTACTCGATTATCCGAGTATTCGTCATCCTTTCAAAACACCTTAATTATTATCCAATCCTTTCTATAATTAAGGATGAAAAAGAAGGTGGTCTAGAGTCTTCTATTCCCTTTCTCGACTGTTAGGATACGAGTTGTCTTACTCGACTATCCAAGTAATTGTCATCCAACCAAAAACATCTCAACCAAACAAAATATCCAACATATCAATCCAACTTATCACCCTCGTATGATCAAAACTCTTTTCAAAAGAACACCATTTAATCCTTTCTGATGCGCACAACAAACTAGTGCTTAAGCCTCCGCCGAGAGTAGACAAGCCAACATTTAGCCTTTGGAATATGATCTAAACAGTTGTTCATTAAAATAAACACCAACCAACCGTAGTTCCTCGAACTACGAATGCTCTGATTTCCTTATTATACCATAAGGATACATAGGCAGGAGATTGATGTATCTTCGCGAGCACACTAATAAAAAACCTCCCCCTTTCCCTTTCCGAGGTTCTCATCCATTTCTATTTTCAATATTTTATAACCCAAAGATAACAAACAAACATAAATTAACACTCGAAACGCACATTAGAACTAAGAGGTTCCCGTTGAGTACAACGGACGTAAGGGGTGCTAATACCTTCCCCTTACGTAATCCACTCCCGAACCCAAATATGGTTGCGATGACCATTATTCTATTTCCTAAAGGTTTTATCGATATTTTCCTATCCCTTCATTGGGATAAATAAAGTTCGGTGGCGACTCTGTTCGAACATTAAATTTTTCCGCGACCATCGCGAGGAATCGTATTTTTCGAGATGTGACACCTATAAGGCAAGACTGGTTGCAAAAGGATATAAACAAATTCACGGGGTTGACTATGATGAAACCTTTTCACCAGTTGCAATGCTTAAATCTGTTCGGATTTTACTTGCTATCGATGCATATCATGATTATGAAATATGGCAAATGGATGTCAAAACTGCTTTCCTTAATGGGAATCTTCTTAAGGATGTGTACATGACACATCCTGAAGGATTTGACATACCAGAAGAAGCCCAAAAGATATGTAAGTTACAAAGATCAATCTATGGATTGAAGCAAGCTTCCAGAAGTTGGAATCTTTGTTTTGATGAAACAGTAAAGCAATATGGATTCATCAAGAATGATGATGAGCCTTGTGTCTACAAGAAGGTTAGTGGGAGCATGATCGTTTTCCTGGTATTATATGTAGATGACATATTACTCATTGGAAACGATGTCCCTACCCTGCAACAAGTAAAGTCTTGGTTGGAGAAATGCTTTTCTATGAAGAACCTGGGTGAAGCAGCCTATATATTAGGAATCAGGATCTATAGAGATAGATCACAAAAATTGCTTGGCCTAAGTCAGAGTACATATATAGACAAAGTGCTAAGACGCTTTAATATGCATGATTCCAAGAAAGGATTCATACCTATGCAACATGGTCTGTGTCTATCAAAAACACAATCCCCTTCAACTAAGGAAGAAAGGGATCACATGAATAAGATTCCATATGCATCTGCAATAGGATCTATCATGTATGCCATGTTATGTACTCGACCAGATGTCTCTTATGCTTTAAGTGCAACGAGTAGGTACCAATCTGATCCCGGTGATGTTCATTGGGTAGCTGTCAAGAATATCCTTAAGTATTTGAGAAGGACTAAGGACTCATTCTTGATATATAGAGGTCAGGAAGAGCTTGTTGTAATTGGATACACCGATGCTAGCTTTCAGACAGATAAGGATGACTTTAGATCGCAATCTGGTTATATATTTTGCTTAAACGGTGGCGCTGTGAGTTGGAAAAGTTCAAAGCAAGATACAGTTGCTGATTTTACAACTGAGGCCGACTATATTGCTGCCTCAAGTGAAATAAAGGAAGTTGTTTGGATCAAAAAGCTCATTAGTGAACTTGGCATAGTTCCTAGCATTGTGGATCCCGTTGGTCTCTATTATGATAACAATGGTGCTATCGCACAAGCTAAAGAGCCTAGATCTCACCAACGATCCAAACACATACTTAGGCGTTATCACCTCATTCGAGAGAATAGATATAGGAGATGTGAAAATATGCAGAGTATCTACACTTGACAATATTGCTGACCCACTGACAAAACCTCTTGCGCAGCAGAAGCATGATGGCCATACTAGATCTATGGGCATTAAGGGTATGCTTGATTGGCTCTAGTGCTAGTGGAAGATTGTTGGTGTAAGCCCTAGAGGCCAATACTTTTGGTACTTGTATGGAATTATTTATTAATAATAAAAGGCTTTTTCTATATTAAGTTTGTTTAATAAAGTCCCTAGAATAGCTAGTCCATTTAATGTATCAAGTGTGACTTAATCATGAGATCACATTAAACATAACGACACTATTCTGAAAGTATCCGTAGTCGAGCTTTGTTATGAAGTGGGATAACATTAAAGCATTAAGACTATTATGTATATAGACTAATGATCACATCTCATGGATCATGGATAAGGAGTTATCAAGTCTTAAACATAGGTATGAATATTAAGAGTAATATTTATACTGGATTGACCCGCTACGAGAATACTATATAGAATGTTATGCAAAGTGTCATAAGTTATTCTCATGTTGATAATGGTGTATACCACCCTTTGACCTGAAACCACTATGGACCCTAGATGTAGAGTCAAGTGCCTTATTGTTGATCAAACGTTATCCGTAACTAGATGACCATAAAGATAGTTGATGGGTACTCCACGAAGCATGCTAAGGGACATGAGTGACCTAGATGGAATTTGCCCATCCTGCGTAACAGGATAAATATCTATGGGCCCAATATTGAACTGGACAAGGCTGACACGGTCTATGCCTTGTGTTCAATATAGACATAAGGGCAAAAGGGTGATTGTACACATAAGTATTATCACAAAAGGATTTGTCAGATCACATGACATTTTCGTGTCTTGGGTAGCAGTGATGTGTTGCTAGATACCGCTCATTGTTTATTATGTTAAATACATGATTTAATATAATTGTCAATGCCGCGAAACCTACAGGGTCACACGCAAAAGGACGGATTGATGAGAGATAGAGTAACTAAGGAACTCCGTAAGGTACGATGCACTTAAGTGAATTATAGAACATCGTAAGGTACGGTGTACTCAAGTAGAATACGAAATATGGTAAGGTACCACGCGCTTAAGTGATTTTGGCATATTATAAGATATGGGCCACATACACTTAAGTGGGCTTTTTTTAGCTTGCAGCCCACACAAGTGGTTCTATAAATAGAACCCTTGTACAGAAGCATTTGCGCAGTTACAATTTCGTTTCTCTCTCTCTCTCTCTCTCTCTCTCCCTCTCTCTCTCTCTCTCTCTCTCACTTAAAGCCTTCATTGTTAGCAGCTAGCACTGAGATTGAAGTAATCCATTCGTATGGACTGAGTAGAGGCGTTGTCATCGTCCAACGTTCGTGATCGCTCCGTAGATCTGCCTCAAAGGTTACAATCGCCACAAAAGGTAACGATTCTATCACTGATCATGCCTATTCGTAAGGATCACTAAAGGAGAATTTTTTTTTAAATTCCGTTGCATTTTGGATCGCCCTTCTCCTTCAATTCTATCCAGTAATTGATAGATGTAATTCCTATTTCTTCCTCGCAAAGTCTATCCTTAATATGTCCATCCTAACCGGTGACGGATTTTTCTTTTCGATGATATTCTATCCAACATTCGAAATAGTTGTAATTCCTACTTTTTGTTCAGTTGGTTTATCCTTGATATGTTCATCTTAGCCGATGACGGATATCCTCCTTGACATCCCCAGGCAAGTCTATCCTTGATATGTTCATCTTAATCGATGACGGATTTTCTTTCCTTTGAGTCTATCCTTGATATGTTCACTTTAACTGGTGACGGATATTCTCATCCTTGGTCTTCTGCCCAGTAAATGGTAGTTGTAAATCTTATTTCTGCAGTTTTCCCCAGCAAGGCTATTCCTACCCAGTAACCGTTAATGAATAGTCCCTCCTGGCAGTTCCCAGTGAGTAATCCTTGATATGTTCATCCTAACCGATGACGGGTGTCCTCTCTGTCAGATTTTTATTATCTCCTTACCCAGTAACAGGTAATGGATAATAAATCTCTGTTCCTCCTGCGTTGAAGTTTATTTCTTCCCCAGTTGAGTTGAGTGTGCATTTCCTTAGTGAAATCGCTTTTCCTGCATTATTCAAGTACTTCAGTTTTATCCTGATCTACTCGTCTCCCTTGCAGATGTTTTTGTTTCCCCGGTTGAGTCTTTCCATTTTATGGAATTCCTCTAGTCACCCAGCAGTTTTTAAAGTCGTAGCCTGGCCTACGCATAGTCCTTTTATCCCTTCAGAGTCTTTGTCTCCCCGATGAGCTTTCCTTATGGAATACATTGTGCTCCTGCGGACTTTTGGTCGCTCTGATTCATTTTCCTTTATGGCAATATTTCCCCACAGAGAATTTGCTTCCATATTCATATCATATGCCCCATGAGGTCTCTTAGGGACCAAAATTTGTTTCTATATGTTGTTATTTAAGCCCATTCTACTGAGTCGATATGAAAATTTTAACCTTCACCTCCTTAGTTAGAATGTTCTTAAATAGGGGCAGCTGTAAGACCCTAAGATCCCTCATGCAATTTCATCATATGCATTAGCATTGGGATCATACCTTGGCATCCTCCTTACCCCTTTTCCATTGAGTTTGTTTTGGGAGAGATCACCAAGCACCATAAGATTGTATCATACTTGTATATTATCATTTTTACTAACCAAAATACCAAAAATATGTCTTTGCATTTGCTTAACTCTTTTGTAGGTAGGGCATGATCCCCATTGATCTATCAAGTTCATATCTAGGGTTTAAGACCCTCATGGCTAAGAGTATAACCAGGTAATGGTCCACAATGTTTCAAAGCAACATATATGATTCCTAGTGATCTTTACATGTTATTTTGGTCAAGATTTCTTCAAGAGTTTGGAGTTGGTTTGCCTTGGAAACCCTAGTTTGGGTATCTTGTATAACTTCTTGAACATGCTTCCTCACCAATTGATCAAATTTCTCAAGGTACACTTAAAAACATCATCTTATGTATATATGATCTACCATTAGCCTAAAAAGTCAAGAGAATTGCAAGTTAGCAAGTTGGTTGATGGTGGTTGGCCAGATGAATTCATCTGATCAAAACTGGGTTTCCCTAGACCCTATCTCCTACAATTTTTATCATATAAAAATGATTCCAAGAGAAATGTTACTCTAAATGACATTACAAACAACTTTCATGTTGAAGTCTAGATCTAATTTTGCTTGGAAAGTCATTTTCTATGTTGAAACATTATAGGTCATTTTGTCTAAACCCTAATTTGAAATTCAACTTCCCAAAGCCATAACTTGCTCAATTTTTATGAGATGAAAGATTTACAAGTTTAACAAACAAATTCAAGATGTCTACTTCAACTTTTATGTTTTGAGTGAGAGCTAATTCAACTTTTATGAGCATGTGATATGAGGATACATTATAGGTCATTTTGGACCATTACCATTGAACAAGTGATTTTCCTAAACTTCAAAAATGCATAACTCTCTCATTCTAAATCCAAATGATGTCAAATTGGTGACCATTTTGAATTTATTTTAAAGAGATACAACTTTGATGAAGATACTTTTCTCATTTGGAGCTCACATAAAAAGTTTAGTAAGGTGGAACATTGAAGTATATGACTTGACACTTAAAAAAAAATTCAACATGTTGAAATTTCCAAACTTCCACCTCAAAATTAACCTTGATCCAAGTTCCAAATGGAAAAGTGTTCAACATAAGAGTTGTTCCTCTTGATCTAAGATTTCCAAAGAGTCCTAATTCATTCATTTTGGACCAAGTTTTCTAGGGCTGCGCATGGTTTTAACAGGCCTGCATCATTGGTAAGAATCAAACTTCAAATGACCATTTCACATTGCCTTGCCATTCAAGCTTCATTCCAACTTCAGAACAGATGCATTTGGACTTTAGTGAGTTGCTTCATGGGCATGTACACGCCCATACAGGCTTGTGCATGACATTGCCAAATTTGGAAGAAAATTCAAGTGTGCAAATAACACTTCCAATTGGTATAAATAGAGACCCCTTGAGCTCATTTCAAAGGATCGCTGCGCGCCAGCTTTGCCCCCTCTCTTCAAACCCTCACAATTCAAAGGAAAACCTGAGAATTTTAACTTGAAAATTGAGTTTGAATCTTACTGTTTGGAGATTCAAAAACTCCAGGATCCAAAGCTTCTTTCCATTCCTAATCCACTTCTGCAAGTCATTGGAGCAAGATCAAACAAGAATTGAAGCAAGGAAGAGCAAGTTTTGCACATCATTGAAGGTATTTTCCAGAATTTTTCTTCTCTTTGATTCTCACTTAATTCTCATCAATTATCTTGGATCTTTGGTTGTATGAAGTCCTACCAATGTAGGAAAGAAGATTGAGTTGCTTTGAGGTCAAATCGAAGCAACTCAGTTGACATACCTCAAAATTCAACTCCTCATATCTTTCTATATATTTAGAGTTAGTTAAATTTGAGGTCAGATTCGTGCTCTACATCATTTTCTATTTCAGATCATGTCCTCCTTTTTTATTTTAATCATGGTGATGACTGAACCAGTCCGGCAAGGTTCGCCTGAGAAGGTGACCAGCCATTTGCTCCGGCAGCGAGGTGGCAAGGTTCTGAGCTATTGATCCGGTTTAAATTGTTTTAATCTCACGCGTTGGTTTGGATGACCACATGTGCAGTGTGTTGACTACGCTACATCATGGAACGCGCGCTTGTGGCCACTTGATCTGCCACCTCAATTAATGAGGGAGATCAAGTGGTCCATGTTTTGTTGTAATTTCTGATTTTTATTTTATTCCTTTGATTTTCATTAATTCATATTAATTTTAATATTGATCCAAAAAATATGAGAGTTTCACCAAAAAAAATTTAAATAAAATGCTTTTTCATATTTTGAATTAAAATTATTTTTTGAATCATTATTAATATTTTTCATGATTTAATTGATTTTGTGATAATTTTTAATTGTTTAAAAATACTTTTAAGTTTCCAAAAATTCTGAAATTTTTTCTCCAAGGTCCTTTGACCTTGTTTGACCTATGATAAATCTCATGACTATTTCTTTGGTGTTTTGATGAGGATTTAGAAATTTGATAAACCATATTTAATTTAATGTATTATTTTTAGTAATTTTAAATTGAATAAATGTCAAATAATTATGTTGAGCCATTTTGATTGATTGTGTAAGTTTGGCTTGTGTTGTTGGGCCTTGGTCAAGGTTGATTTGACTTTGTTATATTAAGATCATTGGATTTAGGGGATTGATGGAATGTACATTCCATCTCCCAGAATGAATGAATGATCTTAATTTGGTAAAAGTCCTCTCTTGTCCAATTTGAGTTTGATCCATCTCCCCTCCCTCTTCATCTCATTTCCCTTCTTTATGCATTCATGTCATGGTCCTATGATATCTCTACATCCTAAGGTTAGTTGATTGCAAAATCAACATAAGTATGGATGAGATTAGGCCACCACTTTTGCATATTCTTTTTGTGTGTGGTATGTTTCATGTGCGTGGTCCATTATACTATGTCTCCAACATGCATTAACACCAAAATTTTATTGCCCGACCTCAAATAGTTGTGACTTCTACATAAGTCCAATTACGATTGCTTAACATAATGCTAAATTTTGACACAAAAGGCATATCATTCTAGTTGGTGAGATTGTAAGTCTCCCCTCTTTCATGGTATTGTATGGAAACTTGGCCTTTTTCCCTTCCTTTAGAAGATATCTTGGCTCAAGGATCCATGCTTGTGATAAGTGGGTTGAGTGTTCTCTAAAGAATGACTTAAAATAAATAAAAAAGCAAAAGCAATACTAACTTCTAACTCATTAACAACTAACATTTAATTTCAAGTCATTTACTTTAATGCACTTTATTTTTAAGCCTTATTCATTTGTCATTATTCAAACTATTCTAATTGTTTATGTTAATGTCATTTTTACGTTGTCCATTTGGACCATATTTTGTGATATATTGTGATTGTGACTATTGTGTTTGTTTGTGTGGTCTTTGACCATTAATGTACATAATAAAAACCAAAACCATAAAAAACATCTTGTGTGGACTGTTGGTTTGATATAAGACTTTTGGACTTAGAATTTAGGCAACACTCCCTATGCAAAGGACTTGGCCAATGCCAAATTTCATGTAACCATGTGCTTGAAATCTGAAACTTCATCTGATACATCATTTTAGATCCATTTGGGTTCATCTACAACATGATCATTGTGAAGCTGTTATTTTGAACCTGTGACTTATGGCATTGTGGAATTCATCTTCTACATGGGCAAATTTGAAGAAGATCATGGAGTTGCTAAGCTTGGATATGGCTATCTTTATTTGATGCCTTACTCTTCCAGTTGATATTGCGTGCATTGTTTGTTGCTTGATTCTAATGTCCAAGGGAGTTTGGGTTTCTATATGACATTCTTGTCTATTGGAATGCACCTCATTGGTCAGATCTTTTCAACTCTTAACTTTTAAATTTATGCTTAGGATTAGTCTCTTCATCTCCTCCTGTAACGGGAAATTCATGATCATCAGGCTATTGACAAGCTAGAGATCAATTAACAAGAGTCGCCACCGCGCTTTTATTGTTTCCAAGGGAAAAGGGAAGAAGTACGAACAAAACCCAATAAGTAAGAAGTTTTCAAATAAAAAACTAATAAAAATCAGAGATCGCAGGTAAGGGGGTTGGTTACACAGAGGGAAGGTGTTAGCACCCAAAGTGTCCTAGGTACTCCTAGGGAGCCCTTTTTGTGTGCATATGTATTTTGTACAAAGTGATGTTTACAAACAAATAGAATAGGGGGAGGAGAAAAGAATTCACTAATTATATTTTTGTGTTTGACAAGACCTTCGGACTCGTGCCTACGTACCAACATAAAAATGAGGGATCAAAACCTCGTAGTTCGTGATACAAATTTCAAAATGGATGCATTGATTTTAACAAAATTTAAGTTTGAAAGGCACAAAGGCCTAAAATGGTTTGAATGAGTTAGTTCTTTTTGGCCTTTTGAAAGTTTAAGTCAAGTATTTGTTAAGTTTGTTCACAAGTTTGATTTAAGAAAATAAGTTTGAAAATGCAATGGCATAAGGCCAAAGTTTCTATCTTTTGCAAAAGTGGTCAAAGTTTTAGAACAAAAATAGTTCACACAAAGAAGGTTTTGAAAATGGAGGGAGATATTTTGAAATTAAAGAAATGGGGAGAAGATGAAGAGATTATCCTATGCATAAAATTTAAAAGTTTAGAGTTGAAAAGATATGACCGAATGGGTAGCAATCCAATAGATAAAAATGTCAATAGAAACCCAGAATTCCCTTGGACTTTTAGAATCAAGCAACACATAAATGCACAATTATATTATCTTGAAGAGCAAAGGCATCAAATAAAGATGGCCTCATCCAAGCTTATCCATTCCATGATCTTCTTCAGAAATAACCCATGTAACAGATGAATTCCACAAGTCACGGGTTCAAAATAAAAACTTCACAATGATCATGTTGCAGATGAACTTAGAGAGATTTTGAATGATGTATCAGATGAATTTCAAATTGCTAGCATTTGGTTCTTCACAAATTGGCATTGGTCAAGTCCTTTAGCTTAGGAAGGTTGCCTAGATTCTAAGTCCATTTGTCCAAGATCAAGCCAACAGTCAACTCAAAGTTTTTTATGGTTTTTTGTGATTACTATGTACATTAATGGTCAAAGACCACACAAACAAATAAAATAACATCAACAAAATATATCACACAATATGGTCCAAATGGACAAAGTGAAAATTGCATGAACATAAACAATTAGAATGATATGTACAATGGCAAATGAAATAAAGTGCTAAAAAAATAAATTGCATTAAGATAAAAACTTAAAATTAAAAGTCAATAGTTAGTAAGTTAGAGGTTAGTTTTGTTTTGCTTTGCTTTTCAAGACATTCTTTGGAGAACACTCAACCCACTTATCACAAGCATGGATCCTTGAACCAAAACATCTTCCAAAGGTAGGAAAGAAGGCCAAGTTTCCACACAATATCATGAAAGAGGGGAGACTTACAATCTCACTAACTAGAATGCTTATACCTTTTGTGTCAAAAATTTAGCGCTATGTTAAGCAATCGTAATTGGACTTATGTAGAAGTCACAACTAAACTATTTGAGGTTAGGCAATAGAATTTTGGTGTTAATGCATGTTAGAGGCATAGTATAATGAACTATGCTCATGAAACATACCACACACAAAAAAGAATATGCAAAAGGTGTGGCCTAATCTCATCCATACTCATGTCAATTTTTCAATCAACTAGCATTAGGACTTTGAGATGTCATAGGCCAAATGGAATGAATGAATGAAGAAGGGAATGAGATGAAGTGGGAAGGGGATGAATGAGATCACAAATTGGTCAAAGGAGAACTTTTATTAAATTAATATCATTCATTCATTTTGGGAGATGGAATATACATGATCGCGACTTTATGAGTCTATTGGGGTATTAACTGCAAGTGCACAGTCTAATCGCGTAGTAATAAAAGATATCGATCCCACAGGGACTTATGAATCGATATACCGTTTTCTAAGGTTACTTCGTAAAGCTAAGGCGGATGATACTTTGATGATTAGGGGGAAAAGTAAAACTAAAATAAGATCTAGATTAAATATCGAATAACGCGGATATCGGTATGTAGTTCGTCGTAATTAGGGAATCAAATCTTCGTTGATTTCTTAGTTTTAAAATAAGTCCTTTCATTAGACACTATTGATTAAAAATCTTTTCTCAAACTCTCGCTCTGTTGAATAGACTATGATTTTACCTTAACGTACGCTCTCACTATTTAGTTAAAACTATAATCACTTTTTGAAAACAATAGAATCTATAGAAACTCTTTTTAAGAAAATGCTAACCATCTAAACACCCTCGTCTCAAACTCTCGCTCTGTTGACTTAGATTATATGATTAAACTTAAATGCTTAACTCTCGTCCTCACATTTAACCTTTAAAAATACTTTTTGAAAATGATTAGGATTTAATTAACTCTAAAAATTGCTTTCGCCCTGATTTAAAATTAATGTCCAATTTACACTGTCCAGTTAAAAGCTCAAACTGTCGTTCTATTGATTTTAACTTCTTTATGTCTTTTACTCTCGTACAAAAACTTTGGTATTAACCCTGTAAATTGAGACCGTAAAAAGAGTGACTATATCTTTAAATAAATTTAAACCAACTTAGTTTTGATTCCTTTATTCCGCTTACTTTACATACCGATACCGAAGTTTATTTAGCCGGACATGCTAAACAAGCCTAAACAATAATTATGCTTAAATACAGCCATGTCAGACAAACAGTATAGATAAACAGCAGTACAGAGCATATATAAATTAAAACAATAAAATTAAAGAACCTGTAAAATTAATAGAGATCTTGATTATTCCTAGCTTCGATGCTTGAACACTCCACCACAGACCGGTTGGATTTGTTCTTCACAATCTTCGATCAGACAGTAAAATAAAGGCGAAGGAATAAAATACTATGATCTAACGTAAGGTTAGATCCAGTAAAAGTTACACAATAGTTTCCGGTGTAGAAACTATTGTGAGAAAATTAATTGAATGCTTTGGAAATTGACTGGAAAAGAAAAGGAAATAAAAATTGCTAGGAAAGTAGAGTGCTGGAAAATTAAAAAGCAGTAAAAATAATGCACGGTGCCGAAAACTGGAAAATTGAGAGAGAGCTGCAGGGTTCCACCATTGGATATATTTATACCACTCCACCAAGTGACTGTTTCTTCCAACGTCCTTCAGTAGCTTTTGGTCACACGTCAACTGGTCAAGCGAAGAAAAGGGTGAACGTGCTTCTGTTACGCGTCAAAGCCAAAAATATAGGAATGGGGTGTGACGCTCGTCACACCTTGTGTGGCGCTCGTAACACTTAGCAGGAGGGCGTGACGCTCGTCACACCTTGTGTGGCGATCGTCACAGCATCACAGCGCCTCTCCTTGTAGTTGTGGGTTGAGCTTTAGTGGATTGCTTTTTATCCTCTTTTTGCACCTCCTTTTCTTTCTTTTTCACGTATGCTTCAAATAGTGTGACCTGAAATAAATAGAAGGAAAATACCAAGTAATATCGAATAATATGAAATAAATCGAATCAAATAATAATATAATTTAATTAAATCGAGTCCAAAAATGTGATATTATTTCATGTTATCAAACTCCCTCATACTTAGACGTTTGCTTGTCCTCAAGCAAGATACAATGTATAAATCGATTTGTAATATTAGCCAGATGAAATTTCAAAACACACATCAATTCGTACCAGGTTGCAAGTAAATCTTGTTTAGGAATAACCTGAGTTTAGTCTTAACATCAACAACTACCGTTACAACCTCAAATAACCCCACCTTATGCAAACCAGTTCGAGTTACGCTATTATAGCTATCCTAGTTCTTTTACTCTTATTTCACCCGTTTTCATTCTAGCGAAATCACATTAAGCCCTTTATCTTTTAGCGCACATAGTGGAGTAACCGGTTAGCGATTTTGATTCCCTTTTTAGCTGGAAGTTCTGGTACATAAGTTGGATAACTTCGTTATTTAGTCCATTGTAAATTGCGGGGGATCGGACCGTAGTTCGCCCTACCAAGTTCAGCACCAGATACCAGCTGAACCAACTCATAATGGATCTTTCATATCGTGCTTTTGTAGGGTCCGCAACCTTTGGATTAAATGATCTGGTAAGGATCACCTAACTTAATTAGTGCATTTCCTTATATATATATTTTTTATGTTGTTTTGGGAATCATTCACTTATATTCATCGGCTCTCCACGTAGTTTGCTATTAAGATGGTGCCGACTTCTCGTATAAACTACTCGGGGTTACTATAAAACTAAAAGTTCAAGGGATTGGTATAATAGGTACTTTTCCCGATCTAACATGTTGAGATTTTTAGAGCGTTGGGGCGGTAATAATTTTCGTCTTGATTTTACTCAAGTTTTATAAAATGAGCAACCTTTATACTTATCGAGTGTGTTAAGTGTTAAAAAAATTATTTTTATTTTATGGCTCAAGAAAATTTAGGGGAATAGATAATACAAAATTTTTACACTAGGGACTCGACTTAAAATATATTATATTATATTTAGATAAGGGAAATAACAATGAAAGGGAAGATAACATACTTGAAAGAGGAATGTTGGAAAAGAAATAATCATAACGGAAACAAAGTTTCCCCCCCCCCCATACTTAAGTGAAACATTGTCCCCAATGTTTTAAAGAAAAGCGAAAAGAAAGGAAAATAAAATAAATATGCTCAATTTTGCCTGCGTCCTCTTGTTCTCGGGCCCGGTGAGCGTTGACGTACTTCCAAGTCATCAAACCTGTTGAGCAAATCAGTGAACCGCTGGTCGGTTATTGCATTCCTTGCTTCCTGTTGATGTTGCATCTGGCGCATCAGTTGCATCAATTCGTTATTCTGCGCATGCATGGCATCAATAGCATCCATGATGTCATCATTAGTTGCTGGCCTTCTTCTTCGACGACGTCGGGAGGATGGACCAGTTGCATTATCGGAAGGGTTAAGCGGGGCTGACTGTTGTTCAAGACCTTGATCACCTTGCTCCATTTTTTCAAACTCGTCCGGGGCCGGGTTTGCTTGTGTAGGCTCGGTAGCTTCGGGAGCATTAAGGTCGTAGATGAATCGGTCGGGGTTGGTGACATCTCTGAGGGCAATGTTGGGTAAAACAACGCTTGGGACTTCTTGGTTATTCACCATAAGATAATACCTTCCGCCTACCCTATTTTTGATTAAGCGGCTGGAGCGACAATAGCTTATATCCATAAATAGGGGTGGGAGAGATTGTAAATTTTGAAGTCGGTCCCCTAGATTCAAACCAAGTGCTATGGAGGTTATTAATCCTCCAATCACGAAAGGTTGGCGGCCTCTAGCACATAGGGTGCGGATATGGTGAAATAAGAAAGAAGCGGCGTTTACCTTTGTATCCATTGCAAAGACGCAGTGGAGGAAGAATAATTCCTTGGCATTGACTTTGCTGTTGTTGGGTCGACCGAAAATGGTGTTTTGCATAATGCAGATAAAATACCGGATGGTTGGGTTATGTATGTGTGAAGCAAGTAGTGCATCCCAATTATCGGTTTCCATACCGGATATTTTTCTAAAGAGGTCGAAGGCGTTTATGGGCCACTGTGAGTTCAGAGGGATTCTTGGGTGGACTTGGTCTCCTACAGGGAACTGTAGCATGGCACTCAACTGATCCTGGGATAGTGAGTACTCGGTGTTGAACATGCGGAAAGTTGCGGTACCGGTTAAGTACTCGTCTTCACCGGTTGGAGTGGTGTATGAATAAGAACTTAAAAATTCTAAGGTGAGTGATGGGTAGGTAGGTTGATTGTGGGTGCAAAGAAAAGTTAAATCAGCAAGCCGAAGCATCCATTGCACACCTTGAAGTAATCATAATTCTTGTAAACAATTTAAATCAGGATACCTGGTAGAGATGACACCTCGTTGTTGAAACCGATCGAATTGCTCTCGTTGATAGTTATCATCTTCGGATCGGAAGATGATATTTCCGAATTGTTGGTTATCCGCCATATTGATAGGTGGGTTGAAAGAAGGAAAGAGGATGCAAATGTATTTGTAGAGAGTGGTTTGTTGGAATGATGTGGTTTAGGGAGAAATGGAGTGTAGGTATTTATAGAAAAAGTTTTTGGAAGTTAGAAGAGGAGTGGGTGAGAGAAAAATAAATGTGGAGGAATGTGAGTGGGATGGAGTAAAGAGGTGAATGAATGGGGAAAATAAAAAGGTGGGGGGGTAACGGTCGTGTCCCCAACGGTCACCAACGTTCACCTATTCTGGAGTTGTCACGCTCGTGACAGAAGGTGTTACGGGCGTCACATGCACTTGCGTGACGACCGTGATGGCTTGTGTGACGCTCGTCACACCAGTCAGCTTGCAACGGTCACTTACGTGGGTGCTTCATAATTTGTTTTTATTATTTATTGTTTTTATTTTGTTTTGTTTATGTTTATTATATTTTGCTATTGTTATATTTTTGAACTGCCATGCATGCTACTCTACTACACACCATAGTGTATATATATTTTTCTCTAATAGGCTATGTAAGTAGCATACAGTAAATATCATTATTGATAATTGTAGGTACTGCATAAATAAAATTGAACCAATAATGCAATAGCTTCATAAAATAAACATAATGTAACATTTGAAGGTAAAAGAAAACATGGAAAAACAAATACTAAGATTAAAACAATGTTAAATGAAACTAAAGATTCCCTAAAACTAAAACTAATTAACTAAAAACTTCTAGCCACTTGCAGGATCTCTGGCCGGAGGAGCAAAGGCATTGATACGGCGGTCCAACTCGAGAAAATGATTTGTCATAGTGCTCATGTATTGCAAAGTTTCATGTCCCATCATATTTAACTCCTCTCGCATGGCAGCTTGTTCTGACATCAAAGCTTGAATAGCGGTATTGTAATCATTTCCGGGAAGATGATGTCTAAGATCAGGTATTACTGATTCTGCGGACGGAATAGGATGAGGTGGAGAGGTTGCATCGTGGTAACCAGTTGGTGTCTGTGGATCAGACTCAGCATAAGGAATCTGGTCGTCACAAATCTCATAGTCTTGGATGGATTCAACAGATCTAACAGGAGAAGGTATTCCATCCAGGTTGTAAAGCCAATTGTTTCGGTCATGAACACTAGTCATCGGACTAGGCTTTGTGAATAGGTAAACAACTTGGTTATTAATTATTAATTCAAACTCTTCAGGTCCCAAATTTCTGATAAACAAAGTGTTGAAAAGGAAATGTATGTTCATGGACTCGATGCCACAAAAAGGGTTCGAGTCAAGCATGGGTTGGCGCAATCCAATAGCATTGGCAATCATGGTTATCAATCCTCCTATTTGAATCGGTGCACGGTCAGCTTGAATAAGGCGGTCGAAACTCGCCAACATATAGGTGGCACCATTCACTGGACGGTTCTGGGAAGCACAAAATATTATGAAGAGTTCATCACGTGATACTATGGTAATGTTTGATCTCTTTCCAAAAAGAGTGTGCGCTAGGATTTTGTGGAAATAGCGAAAAGCCGGGTTATGTATGTTTCCAGAGAGAAACTCATGTTCCTCAGGGTCGTCATTACCCGTCAAACTTCCCCAAAAATGTTCAAGCTCTCTATATTCAAAAAGCTCTTCTTGGCTCACGGTGAATGTATCAAAAGAGGTAGGGAACCCTAAAAGGTTAGTAAACTCTTGAATGTTAAACTGATACTCCATATTGAACATCCTGAATTGAATGAAACCTCGGTTTATTCCTTTTCCATGGTTTGGTAAATAGATCAGGGAGCTAAGGAATTCTAGAGTTAGCCTTCGGTAAGTAACAAATTGTCTGCGAATAGGAGTGGTTTCCCACCCTATTTTATTCAGCAGATACAGGACACTATCTCTTAGCCCAAGTACGATCATTGCATCTTCATTAGAATAGAAGGTTGGGTGCATCTCTCTCTCAGAAATTTCTTCAAATTTTTGTCTCTGAGCTCTCCCTCTGAATTTGATACCCATACGATCAATTTGTCCCATCAGGTTAGTGTTAACTAAAGAAAAGAAAAAACAAGAATTTAGTCAGGGATTGGCCAGATGCCGAAAGAAGAAAAGAAGAAAAGTTTTATAAAATAAAATAAATGAAGAATGAATACTAAATAAAATCAAAAGAATAATCAAAGAAAAGATAGTAAAAATTTGTGGGTTGTCTCCCACGAAGCGCTTTGTTTAATGTCGCAAGCTCGACATAAAACTAGTCAATGTTAATCTATAGATTTAGGAGACAATACGTCTAATTTCAGGACTTGCGGGTCTTCATTGTTTTCATCATAGTGATAATGTTTCAGACGCTGCCCGTTTACGATAAATGTTTCCATAGATTTTCCCTTAATTTCCACTGCCCCACTAGGGAAAACATTAGTGACTTGGAAAGGGCCTGACCATCTAGAGCGTAGTTTTCCTGGGAATAACTTAAGTCTAGAGTTAAACAAAAGGACTACATCTCCTTGTTTGAAAGTTTTCCTTGATATGCGCTTATCATGCCATTTTTTCGTTCTTTCCTTGTAGATTCTGGCATTTTCGTATGCGTCTTGTCTAAGTTCTTCTAATTCGTTTATATCAAGGATTCGCTTTTCACCAGTGGCCTTATAGTTTAAATTTAAATTTTTAATAGCCCAATAGGCCTTATGTTCTAATTCTACCGGGAGGTGGCAAGATTTTCCGTAAATAAGCCTAAATGGGGTTGTTCCTATGGGAGTTTTGTAAGCAGTTCGATATGCCCATAAAGCTTCAGGTAATTTTGATGACCAGTCTTTTCTTGACGTGGCGACTGTTTTTTCCAATATCTGTTTAATTTCTCTGTTAGACACTTTCACTTGTCCACTGGTTTGAGGATGGTAAGGTGTCGTTACTCGATGTTTTACACCATACTTAAACAATAGTTTTTCGAGTATCTTAGATATGAAATGCGATCCACCATCACTGACTACTATTCTTGGGACACCAAATCTTGGAAAGATTATATTCTTAAAGAGTCTAGTTACTACTCGTGTGTCGTTTGTTGGAGAAGCTATAGCTTCAATCCATTTTGATACGTAGTCAACCGCTACGAGTATGTACTTGTTACCGAAAGAAGGTGGAAAAGGTCCCATGAAATCTATTCCCCACACGTCGAAAATCTCTACTTCCAAAATGCCCTTTTGTGGCATTTCGTCACGTCTAGATATGTTTCCTGTGCGTTGACATCTATCACATTTCTTGACAGCAGCATGCACATCCTTCCATATGCTTGGCCAATAAAGACCGGCTTGTAGGATTTTAGAGCAGGTCTTGGATGTACTTGCGTGTCCACCATAAGGAGCGGAATGACAATGTTGGATTATACTTTCTACCTCTTCTTCAGGTATACACCAAAGGAAAAATACCATCGGGGCCTCTTTTGAAAAGTAAAGGGTCGTCCCAATAATAATGTTTTATGTCATGGAAGAATCGTTTCTTTTGTTGGTAGGATAAATCAAGTGGAACCATTCCGGCGGCTAAATAATTGACAAAGTCGGCGTACCATGGTGTAACGCATACAGCCAAGGTGGTCTCTACCCGTTCATCAGCTCTATTTTCTTCCAAATTAGCTATAAGTCTATCGTACGAGAAGTCATCATTGATCGATGTTCTTTCCGGTTCCAAATTTTCAAGTCTAGAAAGGTGATCTGCTACTACGTTTTCAGTTCCTTTTTTATCTTTGATTTCCAAATCAAATTCTTGTAACAACAAGATCCACCTTAGGAGTCTAGGTTTAGCGTCCTTTTTTGTTAGGAGGTACTTAATGGCAGCATGGTCAGTGTAAACGATTATTTTAGCTCCGACCAAGTAAGAACGAAATTTATCAAGTACAAACACTACTGCTAAAAGTTCTTTCTCGGTCGTGGCGTAATTCATCTGTGCTTCATCTAGAGTTCTACTTGCATAATATATGACGTGAAGTTTTTTATCCCTTCGTTGTCCTAAAACAGCGCCTACGGCGTAGTCGCTTGCGTCACACATTATTTCGAATGGTTCATTCCAATCCGGAGTCTGCATTATGGGCGCGGAGATCAATGCTTCTTTAAGCGTTTGAAATGCTTCTAAACATTTATTGTCGAAGATGAATTCAGCATCTTTCATTAATAATCCGGTTAAAGGCTTAGTTATTTTAGAGAAATCTTTAATAAATCATCGATAAAAACCGGCATGTCCTAAGAAGCTTCGTACTTCTCTCACAGTTTTCGGAGGTTGAAGGTTTTCGATTACTTCTATTTTGGATTTGTCTACTTCAATTCCTCTATTTGATATGATGTGTCCTAAAACAATTCCTTCTTGTACCATAAAGTGACATTTTTCCCAATTAAGTAATAGGTTTACTTTTACACATCGTTCTAGAACTCTTTCTAGGTTTTCAAGGCATTCTTCAAAACTTTGCCCGCATACGGAAAAGTCATCCATAAAGACTTCCATAATGTTTTCAAGAAAATCGGCGAATATTGCCATCATGCACCTTTGGAAGGTTGCAGGAGCATTGCACAAGCCAAACGGCATTCGTTGATAAGCGAAGGTACCAAAAGAACATGTGAACGTTGTCTTTTCTTGGTCATCAGGATGAATTGGTATTTGAAAGAAGCCTGAGTAACCGTCCAGATAGCAGAAATGAGAATGTTTGGCTAATCGTTCTAACATCTGGTCTATGAATGGTAAAGGAAAATGATCTTTTCGAGTTGCTTTGTTTAGCTTTCTATAATCAATGCACATTCTCCATCCTGATTCGATTCGTTTGGTTATAGTTTCTCCTTTTTCATTTTCGATAACTGTTATACCTCCTTTATTTGGTACTACGTGCACAGGACTAACCCATTTGCTATCGGATATATGATATATGATACCTGCCTCTAATAACTTCGTTACTTCCTTCTTCACTACCTCACTCAGGATCGGGTTTAGTCTCCTCTGATGTTCCCTAGAAGTTTTACAATCTTCTTCTAGCATGATGCGGTGCATACAAATAGAAGGACTTATCCTTTTAAGATCGGTGATGTTGTATCCTAGTGCGGTCGGATATTTTCTTAAGATATGTAGGAGTTTTTCGGTTTCGAGTTTTCCTAGGTCTGCATTGACTATCACGGGTCGTTCAAGTTCTGAGTCTAGGAATTCATATCTCAGATTTTTAGGAAGTGTTTTCAGGTCGAGGGTAGGTTTCTTAAGGCATTGCGTAGGATCCGATGTTACTGCTAAGCATTGGTTCAGTCTGTCTTCTACACGACAGTCAGTTAATTCGTCATTTTCTAATTCTGTTTCTTTTATGCATTCATCGATGATATCCATGAAGTAACATGTGTCTTCTATTGCAGGTGCTTTCAAAAATTTGGAAAGAATGAATTCAATTTTCTCTTCTCCTACTTCGAAAGTGAGTCGTCCTCGTTTTATGTCTATGATAGCACCGGCGGTTGCTAAGAAAGGTCTTCCCAATATAATGGGGGTAACTTCATCTTCTCTTATGTCCATAACTATAAAATCGGTTGGAATGTAGAATTGACCTATGCGCACGGGAACGTTTTCAAGAATTCCTACGGGATATCTAACGGAACGATCTGCTAATTGCACAGATATTTTAGTTGGTCTTAATTCTCCCATTTCAAGTCTCTTGCATATGGACAAGGGCATAACACTGATACCGGCTCCTAAATCGCATAAAGCTTTGTCTATGACAAATTTTCCTATGTGACAGGGTATAGAGAAACTACCAGGATCTTTAAGTTTAGGAGGCATATTCTGGATTATAGCGCTACATTCAGCAGTGAGTGTAACGGTTTCGCTATCTTCAAGTTTCCTTTTATTAGAAAGAATTTCTTTTAAGAACTTAGCATACGAGGGCATCTGTGTAATAGCTTCTGTGAAAGGAATGGTGACGTTTAATTGTTTTAGTAGGTCAACAAATTTTTTAAATTGGCCCGCGTCTTTGGTTTTAATTAGCCTCTGAGGATAAGGGATAGGTGGTTTGTAAGGAGGTGGAGGTACATAAGGTTCTTTCTTTTCTACGGTTTCCTTATTACTCTCTTCCTTTTCCTTAGGTTTATCTTCTTCCTCAGTTGACTTTTTAGAGTTTTGGTTCTCAATTCTTGGATCAGATGGTCCTTCTACCTCTATTCCACTTCTTAATATAATTGCATGAGCGTGGCTTTTCGGGTTAGGTTGGGGCTGTCCAGGAAATGTACCAGTTGGGGCAGCAGTAGGCGCTTGTTGTTGAGCTACTTGTGAGATTTGTTTTCCAGCATTTTGTTATGGGTAGCCAGGGCATCTACTTTACTTGCTAGTTGTTTAATTTGTTCGTTAGTGTGTACATTCTGGTTTAAGAAATCTTTATTGGTTTGTTGTTGAGAAGCTATGAAGTTCTCCATCATGATTTCCATGTTGGATTTCCTAGGAACGTTATTGTTAGGTGTAGATGGGGTCGGCTTTTGATATCCAGGAGGTATAGCTGGGGCTTGACTGAGAGCTTGTCCTGGTGCGTATAAGGCATTGTTACTCTTATATGAAAAATTAGGATGGTTCTTCCAGTTTGAGTTATAGGTATGCGAGTAAGGGTTTCCTTGAGCGTAGTTCACCTGCTCTGCTTGGATTCCTGTTAGGAGTTGACAATCTGTAGAAGTGTGACCTTGGATTCCACAGACTTCGCAATTTTGAGTCACGGCAACCACGGTGGTTGCAGGTGATACATTTAAACTTTCAATTTTCTGGGCAAGAGCATCCACCTTTGCATTAACATGATCAAGGCTACTTATCTCGTACATGCCAGTTTTCGTTTGAGGTTTTTCTACCATTGTTCGGTCGCTTCCCCACTGATAATGGTTTTGGGCCATGCTTTCGATAAGTTGATAAGCGTCAGCGTAAGGTTTATCCATAAGCGCACCACCTGCGGCAGCGTCTATTGTTAATCTTGTGTTGTATAAGAGACCATTATAGAAGGTATGAATTACTAACCAGTCCTCTAAACCATGGTGTGGACAAAGTCTCATCATGTCTTTGTATCTTTCCCATGCTTCGAAAAGAGACTCGTTATCTTTCTGTTTAAATCCATTTATCTGGGCTCTTAACATAGCTATTTTGCTTGGAGGAAAATATCGGGCAAGAAAGACTTTCTTCAACTCATTCCATGTGGTGACTGAGTTGGAAGGAAGAGACTGAAGCCATCTTCTAACTTTATCTCTTAACGAGAAAGGAAAGAGACGAAGTCGAATTGCCTCTAAAGTGACACCATTAGCTTTAACAGTATCAACGTATTGAACAAATACAGATAAATGAAGGTTTGGATCC
Source organism: Lathyrus oleraceus (assembly GCF_024323335.1). NCBI lineage: Eukaryota > Viridiplantae > Streptophyta > Magnoliopsida > Fabales > Fabaceae > Lathyrus > Lathyrus oleraceus. The sequence goes on along the minus strand of NC_066582.1, from coordinate 97,324,654 downwards.
TCTGTAGGATTTCCAGAGAATTGATTCTGTTGCACTGCCTGTAACAGTGAAGGTTTAAGTTCGAAGTTGTTTGCTTCGATTGCGGGTGGAGCAATACTCGAATGCGGCTCATCTTGCGATGGAGCGGCGTAATCTCGAAGAGCACGAGCTGGTTCTTCCATCTCGGGTATCGGCGAAGGAAGAAGATTTTGGAGATCAGGAATTTCGATTGGAGGAAGATTGTTTGCAGCACGATACTCCTGAATTCGTCGTAAGACTCGGAGATATCGTTCAACGTCGTTGATTCGTAAGTAATACGGTTCGCCTTGTGAGCGAGTGTGTGGCATACAAATCAACGAAAAACAAGGAAAAAAAATAAAAATTACCTTAGTCTCTACAGCGTAACAGAAGAGTTACGATATCGACTAAATAAAAGTCCCCGGCAACGGCGCCAAAAACTTGATCGCGACTTTATGAGTCTATTGGGGTATTAACTGCAAGTGCACAGTCTAATCGCGTAGTAATAAAAGATATCGATCCCACAGGGACTTATGAATCGATATACCGTTTTCTAAGGTTACTTCGTAAAGCTAAGGCGGATGATACTTTGATGATTAGGGGGAAAAGTAAAACTAAAATAAGATCTAGATTAAATATCGAATAACGCGGATATCGGTATGTAGTTCGTCGTAATTAGGGAATCAAATCTTTGTTGGTTTCTTAGTTTTAAAATAAGTCCTTTCATTAGAGACTATTGATTAAAAATCTTTTCTCAAACTCTCGCTCTGTTGAATAGACTATGATTTTACCTTAACGTACGCTCTCACTATTTAATTAAAACTAAAATCACTTTTTGAAAACAATAGAATCTATAGAAACTCTTTTTAAGAAAATGCTAACCATCTAAACACCCTCGTCTCAAACTCTCGCTCTGTTGACTTAGATTATATGATTAAACTTAAATGCTTAACTCTCGTCCTCACATTTAACCTTTAAAAATACTTTTTGAAAATGATTAGGATTTAATTAACTCTAAAAATTGCTTTCGCCCTGATTTAAAATTAATGTCCAATTTACACTGTCCAGTTAAAATCTCAAACTGTCGTTCTATTGATTTTAACTTCTTTATGTCTTTTACTCTCGTACAAAAACTTTGGTATTAACCCTGTAAATTGAGACCGTAAAAAGAGTGACTATATATTTAAATAAATTTAAACCAACTTAGTTTTTATTCCTTTATTCCGCTTACTTTACATACCGATACCTAAGTTTATTTAGCCGGACATGCTAAACAAACCTAAACAATAATTATGCTTAAATACAGCCATGTCAGACAAACAGTATAGATAAACAGCAGTACAGAGCATATATAAATTAAAACAATAAAATTAAAGAACCTGTAAAATTAATAGAGATCTTGATTATTCCTAGCTTCGATGCTTGAACACTCCACCACAGACCGGTTGGATTTGTTCTTCACAATCTTCGATCAGACAGTAAAATAAAGGCGAAGGAATAAAATACTATGATCTAACGTAAGGTTAGATCCAGTAAAAGTTACACAATAGTTTCCGGTGTAGAAACTATTGTGAGAAAATTAATTGAATGCTTTGGAAATTGACTGGAAAAGAAAAGGAAATAAAAATTGCTAGGAAAGTAGAGTGCTGGAAAATTAAAAAGCAGTAAAAATAATGCACGGTGCCGAAAACTGGAAATTGAGAGAGAGCTGCAGGGTTCCACCATTGGATATATTTATACCACTCCACCAAGTGACCGTTTCTTCCAACGTCCTTCAGTAGCTTTTGGTCACACGTCAACTGGTCAAGCGAAGAAAAGGGTGAACGTGCTTCTGTTACGCGTCAAAGCCAAAATATAGGAATGGGGTGTGACGCTCGTCACACCTTGTGTGGCGCTCGTAACACTTAGCAGGAGGGCGTGACGCTCGTCACACCTTGTGTGGCGATCGTCACAGCATCACAGCGCCTCTCCTTGTAGTTGTGGGTTGAGCTTTAGTGGATTGCTTTTTATCCTCTTTTTGCACCTCCTTTTCTTTCTTTTTCACGTATGCTTCAAATAGTGTGACCTGAAATAAATAGAAGGAAAATACCAAGTAATATCGAATAATATGAAATAAACCGAATCAAATAATAATATAATTTAATTAAATCGAATCCAAAAATGTGATATTATTTCATGTTATCAGTACATTCAATCAATCCCCTAAATCCAATGATATTAACTTGAAAAAATCAAATCAACCTTGACCAAGGCCCAACAACAATAAGCAAACTCATACAAGTTAATACAAATGGTCAACAAAATTAAATTGGCATTTATTCAATTAAAAATAATAAAATAGTGCATTTAATTCAAATATGTTTTGTCCAAATCCTAAAATCTCATCAAAACACCAAAGAAATTGCCATGAGATTTACCATAGGTCAAACAAGGTCAAAGGACCTTGGAGAAAAAATTTCATAATTTTTGGACATTTAAAAATATTTGTAAGCAATTAAAAACAAATGCAAAATCAATTAATTCATGAAAAATATTAATAATGATCCAAAAAATAATTTTAATTCAGAATATGGAAGAGAAAAATATTTGAACTTTCTTGGTGAAAGTCCCATATTTTTTGGATCAATATTAAATTTAATATGAATTATTGAAGAAAATGCAAATAAAACAAAAATTCTAAAATTCTAAATTACGTGGAGCATCAGATCTCCCTCATTAATTGAGGTGGCAGATCTGATGATCCAAAACGCGCGTTCCACATGTACATGAGTCAACCGCGTGGCATAAATGGTAATTTAAAGCAACACTCAGGATTAGAATGTGATATATGGATCCTATGGTTTACAGCCTTGCCAAGTCATCGCCGGAGCCAGAGCTCCGGTCATCTTCTCCGGTGGACCTCACCGGACTGGTCAAGATGAACCATCACCAAAAAGAAAAATAAGGACATGATCTTGAAGAAAAAATGGCACTGAGCTCGAATCTGACCTCCATTCATTCCAATTCCAAATATATTGAGAGATATGTGGAATTGAAAATTGAGGTACATGAACTGATTTGCTTCGATTTGACCTCAAAGCAACTCAATCTTCTTGCCTACATTGGTAGAACTTCAGACAACCAAAGAATCAATAGAATTGAGCAAGAATTTAAGAGAATCAAAGAGTTTAAAATTTATGCAAATTACCTTCAATGGAGGTCTGAACTTGATGGATCTTGATCTAGCTTGTGCTTGGACTCACTCTACTTGCTTGCAGGAATAGAATGGAAAGGTTTAGAAGCAATTGATTCCTGGAGAATTGAATTCCAAAATAGTGGAGATTCAAGCTCAAATCCAAATGAATTTATCAGGTTTATCCTTTGAGAATGAAGGGTTTTCAATGGGGAATCAAAGTTGGCGCAATCGTGTTCTCAATTCTGAGAAATTGAAGCTCTATTTATAGATAAATCAAGTGATATTTGCACACTCACTTCCACTTTCCAAAATTGGCAAATGATGATGCCATAGTGCATGGGCGCGCATAGACCCATGAAATGATAACTTGAGGTCCAAAATTGCATATCAGATGGTTTGAAGTTAGCTTAGATTGCAAGGCACATGTACATTGATGCTTGAAGATTGATCCATGTCAAATGATATCAGCATGTTTAAGCCATGCATAGACTATGCATTTTAAGTCCAAAATGAATGAGTTTGATCTCTTTGGAAAGGTGAGATCAAGAGGAACAAGTTTGGTGTTGAACATATTTTCATTTGGAGCTTAGAACTTGGAGAAATTTGAGGTGGAAGTTTGGAAAAATTTGACATATCAAAAAATTTCTAAGTGTCAAGCCATATGTATCAATATTCCACCTTGCTTAACCTTTTATAGGAGCTTCAAATAAGAAAAGTGTATTCATAAAAGTTTTAGATCTCTCAAATACCTTGAAAAGGGTCACAAATTTCATGTCATTTGGATTTTAAATGATAGAGTTATGCATTTTTGAAGTTTGGAAAAATCATTTGATCAATGGTATAGGTCAAAAGTGACCTATAATGTAGCCTCATATCACATGCTCAAAAAAGTTGAATTAGCCCCCACTCCAAACATAAAAGTTTAAGTAGACACGTTGAATTTGATTGTGAAACTTGGAATTCTTTCATCTCATAAAAATTGAGCAAGTTATGGCCTTGGGAAGTTGACTTTCAAATTAGGGTTTAGACAAAATGACCTATAATGTTCCAACATAGAAAATGATTTTCCAAGAAAAAATAGTTCTAGGTCTCAACATGAAAGTTGTTTAGAATGTCATTTAGAGTAAGTTTTATCTTGAAATAATTTTCATATGGTGAAAATTGTAGGAGATAGGGTCTAGGGAGACCCAGTTTTGATCAGATGAATTCATCTGGCCAACCACCATCAACCAACTTGCTAATTCCCGATTCTCTTGACTTTCTTGGTTCATTGTATATCATATATGCATAAGATGATGGAATTTGAAGTATCCCTTGAGAAATTTGATCAATTGGTGAGATAGCTTGTTGGAGAAGTTACTCAAGATACCCAGTCAAACTAGGGTTTCCAAGGCAAATCACCTTCAAACTCTTGAAGAAAACTTGATCGATATAACATGTAGAGATCATTGGGACTCATATATGATGCTTATAACCATTCTTGAATCAATTATTGGTTGTGCTCTTTGTTCATGAGGGTCTCAAACCCTAGATGTGATCTTGATGAATCAATGAGATCATGCCCCTACCTACAAAAAAGTTAGATAGATGCAAAGACATATTTTTGGTATTTTAGTTAGTAAAATGATAATGTACATGTATGATATAATCACAAAGTGATTGGTGATCTCTCCTAAAACAAACCCAATGGAAGAGGGGTAAGGAGGATGCCAAGATATGATCTCAATGCTAATGCTTATGATGAAATTGCATGAGGGATCTTAGGATCAAAATTGGAGTCTTACAACTCCCACTATTTAAGGACATTCTAACTGAGGAGGCGAAGGTTAAAATCTTCATGTCGACTCAGTAGAATGGGCTTAAATAACAACATATAGAAACAAATTTTGGTCCCTAAGAGACCTCATGATGTATATGGCATGAATGTAAAAGTTGATGCTCTGTGGGGAAATATTGCCACAGAGGAAAAAGAAATCAGAGAGACCGAAAGTCCGCAGGAGCATAATGCATTCCATAAGGAAACCTCAATGGGGAGACAGAGACTCTAGGGGGATAAAAGAAGTTATGCGTAGGCCAGGCTACGACTTAAGACTACTGGGGGACTCGAGGGTTTCCACACAAAATGGAAAGACTCAGCCGGGGAAACAACAACATCTGCATGGGATATGAGTAAGTCAGGATAAAACTGAAGTACTCGACTCGCGCAGGGGAAAAATAATTTCACTAAGGAAATGCGCACTCAACTCAACTGGGGAAGAAATAAACTTCAACGCAGGAGGAGTAAAAATCTATTATCTACTACCTGTTACCGGGTAAGGAGATAATAAAGATCTGACAGAGAGAACATCCGTCATCGATTAGGATGAACATATCAAGGATGACTCGCTGAGAACCACCAAGAGGGAGTACTCATTATCGGTTACTGGGTAAGAATAACCTTGCTGGGGAAAAACGCAGAAAATAGGATTTACAACTACCAGTTACTGGGCAGAAGACCAAAGGTGAGAATATTCGTCATCGGTTAGGATGAACATATCAAGGATAAACTCGATAGGGAAGAAAATCTGTCACTGGTTAAAGTGAACATATCAAGGATAGACTTGCCTGGGAATGTCAAGGAGGATACCCGTCATCGGTTAAGATGAACATATCAAGGATATACAAACTGGACAAAAAGGGTAGAAATTACATCTATCAGAATCTGGATAGAAAACCGTCGGAGAGAGAATCCGTCACCGGTTAGGATGAACATATCAAGGATAAACTCTGCGAGGGGACAAAGTAGGATTTACAACTACCGGTTACTGGGTAGAAGACCAATCAAAGAGAAAATCCGTCACCGATTAAGATGAACATATCAAGGATAGACTTTGAAAAGGGGAGCAAAAAGTAGGAATTATATCTACCAGTTACTGGATAGAATACCAAAGAAGAGAAAATCCATCACCGGTTAAAGTGAACATATCAAGGATAGACTCCGCTCAGGGAAAAAAAGTAGGATTTACAACTACCGGTTACTGGGTAGAAGACTACAAGGAGAAGAAAATCCGTCATCGGTTAAGATGAACATATCAAGGATTAACTTTCTGAGGAACAAAATAGGGATTACAACTACCTTTTTACTGGGTAGAATACCAAAGAAGAGAACATCTGTCACTGGTTAAAGTGAACATATCAAGGATAGACTCCTGCGGGGGAAAAGAAAGATATCTGTCACCAGTTAGGATGAACATATCAAGGATATACTTCCAGGGGACTCCACTGAGGAGAAAAAGGGTGCTTTTGCCGGGTATTGGGCAAGAAGTAACAAACTGCAAACTAAGAAAAATATTACCAGTTACTGGATAATAGACTCTTAGGGGACCAAAATATCTATCTAGGTAAGAGCTAGAAAGAAAACGGTCAATCAAGACTCAACCCAATGAGGATAGAACTCAAGTGGAGTAATTCCATCCAGAAAATCTACTAGAGAGGAAACAGAAACAACAAGCATCCACGAGGAAAACAAACTCAGTGGGGAAGCAAATAAAGGTTAAAGTCTTTCTGCTTAAGGGGCTGACGTTCTACAATTTTGAAGGAGGACATACACCAGATTTGGTATGGGGATAAAGTACCGCCATAACAGAGAATGAGAATCTTAAACAAATCAAATATAAAGATGCAGGATATGCAAATCATGAAATTATATGAATGTATATGTATATGTATATATGATGATTATGCTGACAAAACGATCACGGAGGATACAGAGGTGTCGCAAAGAAATTGAACCACCAGTGCAATCCTCGGTCAATCAACAAAGTATGGAGATAAATGCCGGAGAACAGAGAGATCAACATCCCAAAAGGCTCAACCTTAACTGGGGAAAGAGGGGGATCTACTGAGGATAGAAAATCCAAATCTGTGGGGAATTTTAGGTCAACACCATAAAAATGAGAGACAACCCTATGGAGAAAATGAATCAACAAAAGCTGCTCAAAAACTAGGAGGAAACTCTGACTGGGAGCAAATGCAATCCACTGGGGAAGATCAACCAAATCTCTGAAGATCAACCCTGTTGAGGAGATATGAACTTTGCTAGAGATTCAAAAACTCTGTGGGGGAAGGCCGAAACCTGTTGGGGACAAGGACACGCCACAGGGTATCTGAATTAACCAACTCGGCTGGGGAAAAAGAAGTTCCACTAGGGATCAAACATTCTACCATGGAACTGAATCTATCACCTGGAGATAACGACGTTCCATTGAGGAAATGAATCAACACTAAAGTCCAGGGATACCCGAAGAGTTACTACTTGGGGAACCACAGATGCTTCGCACTTAAGGACTTGCTATCCATTGAAATGCTGTTGATATTACTGTTACTTGCTTTGGAAAAGTTCTTGCTTTTATATTTTAAAGAAAACTTGATTTTGATTTAAAACTTTAATTTCAAAAATGATCATAATAAAATTTAAAACTATTGGCTGAAGTAAATAAGAGCAGAAACAAATTGGATAAAGGCTCAACTTTATTTAATAGAATGGTAGTCTGTAAATGACAAGACTCCATAGATTTTTACAAAGTTGAAAAATGGTAATTTACATGGAAAAGGGGTACATTGAATACAAATGATCCTTAATCCTTCTACCAATTCTTGATATCCACTATGCTCTTGACTGCTGCTGATAATGAACTGATGTCAACCTTTGTGCTCAAACAAGCTTTCAAGATCACTGAAGGTCAGCAGAATGCAGTTACTTGCCATAATCCCTAATTTTTGCATAAGTTGCCCCAAGGTGGGGTACTCAACTTATCGGGAAATTCTTTCTGTTTTTATGTCTCTAAATTTTTCCTGGATCGCCCTTTCGGGTTTTCAATCCACCGAGACGCTCATTTTTTCCTAATCCGCCCTTTCGGGTTTTCAACTTAGCGAGCTGTTCTTTTCTTTTTAGGCGGAGTATTTCTTGATTGCATCTGCGTTCACAGGACGAGTGAACTCTTCACCATCCATAGTTGTAAGAATCAATGCACCACCTAAAAAGTCTCTCTTGACAACATATGGGCCTTCATAATTGGGAGTCCATTTTCCTCTGGAATCTGGCTTGAACGTCAAAATCTTCTTGAGCACAAGGTCACCTTCTCTGAATACACGAGGTTTGGACTTCTTATCAAAAGCTTTCTTCATTCTCTGCTGATATAACTGACCATGACACATGGCAGTCAATCTCTTCTCTTCAATTAAATTCAACTGGTCAAACCTGGTCCGACACCATTCAGCCTCAGTCAACTTGGCTTCCATGAGCACACGCAACGAAGGAATCTCAACCTCTATGGGGAGCACTGCTTCCATACCATATACAAGAGAGAAAGGGGTTGCCCCTGTTGAAGTATGGACGGATGTACGATACCCATGCAAAGCAAATGGGAGCATCTCATGCCAATCCTTGTATGTGACAACCATCTTCTGGATATTCTTATTCGCAGCTTCAACAGCCCCATTCATCTTGGGTCTGTAGGGAGAAGAATTATGATGTGCAATCTTGAAGTCTTTGCAAAGAGCTTCCACCATATTATTATTCAAGTTCGATCCATTGTCAGTAATGATCTTACTTGGCACACCATAACGACATATAATTTGATTCTTGATAAACCTTACAACAACTTGCTTGGTTACATTTGCATACGATACCGCTTCAACCCATTTTGTGAAGTAGTCAATTGCCACTAAAATGAAACGATGTCCATTCAAAGCTTTAGGCTCAATCATCCCAATCATATCAATTCCCCACATGGAGAAGGGCCATGGGGAAGAGATAACATTCAAAAGTGTTAGGGGAACATGATTTTTATCAACATAAATTTGACACATATGGCATTTCTTCACAAACTTGCAACAGTCAGATTCCATTGTCAGCCAATAGTAACCTGCTCGCAACATCTTCTTTGCCATCGCATGTCCATTGGAGTGAGTATCAAAGGAACCTTCATGCACTTCAGTCATTAACAAGTATGCTTCGTGTCTATCCACGCATCTGAGCAAAACCATGTCGAAGTTTCTCTTGTACAATATATCACTATTCAAGTAGAAATTACTGGCTAATCTTCTCAAAGTCTTCTTATCTTTCAAAGATGCCCCAGGCGGGTAAATCTGACTTTGGAAGAAACATTTGATGTCGTAATACCACGGCTTCTCGTCTTTGATCTCTTCAACAACAAACACGCGAGCTGGCCTATCAAGACGCATCACAGATAAATTGGGAACTTCATTCCAATACTACAATCATTGATGCCAACGTTGCAAGAGCATCTACCATTCGGTTCTCTTCTCGAGGGATATGATGAAACTCAAACTTTGTAAAAAAAGTTGAAATCCTCCTCGCATAATCTCTATATGGTACCAAACCAGGTTGATTCGTCTCCCATTCTGCTTTGATCTGATTCACAACCAAAGTCGAATCACCGAAGACATCGAAATACTTGATTCTGAGATTCATGGCCTCTTCAAGCCCCATAATGCAAGCTTCATATTCTGCCATGTTGTTTGTACACTTGAAAGTCAATCTAGCTGTAAATGGTAGATGCGTGCCTTGAGGGGTAATAATCACTGCCCCAATGCAATTTCCATATTAATTAAAAGCTCCATCAAATACCATGCCCCAACGGGAACCAGGTTCTGGCCCTTCTTCAAGCAATGGTTCATCATAATCTTTCATTTTCAAGTACAAAATCTCTTCATCATGAAAATCATACCGCACTGACTGATAATCTTCAATTGGTTGATGAGCCAAATGGTCAGCCAAGATACTACCTTTGATCGCTTTCTGAGATCGGTATTCTATATCATACTCTGATAACAACATCTGCCAACAGGCTATTCTCCCAGTTAAAGTAGGCTTCTCAAATATATACTTGATTGGATCCATTTTGGATATCAACCAAGTGGTATGATTCAACATATACTGACGCGGACGCTTAGCAGCCCAAACCAATGCGCAACAACTCTTCTCAAGCATTGAATACCGAGTCTCACAATCGGTGAACTTCTTACTGAGGTAGTAAATTGAAAATTCTTTCTTTCCAGCCTCGTCTTGCTGACCAAGAACACAACCCATACTATCTTCTAGCACAGTCAAATACATGATCAACGGTCATCCTTCAACAGGTGGAGACAAAATCGGAGGTTCAAGCAAATATTTCTTGATACTGTTAAAAGCTTTCTGGCAATCTTCGGTCCAATCACAATACTGATCTTTCCGAAGAAGTTTGAATATAGGCGCACATGTGGCAGTCATGTGGGAAATGAATCTAGAAATATAATTCAAGCGGCTAAGAAAACCTCTGACTTGCTTCTCAGTTTTGGGCGCAGGCATCTCTTGTATTGCTTTGACCTTGGCAGGATCAACTTCAATACCTTTCTCACTGACAATAAAGCCCAACAACTTACTAGAACGAACACCAAAAGTACACTTATTGGGATTCAAGTGGAGTTTATACTTCCTCAAACACTGGAATAGCTTCAACAAATGCTCAACATATTCCTCTTCATCAATCGATTTGGCAATCATGTCATCGACATAAACTTCAATCTCTTTATGCATCATATCATGAAAAAGAGTAATTATTTCTCTCTGGTAAGTTGCACCAGCATTATTTAGACCGAAAGGCATCACTCTATAACAGAATGTTCCCCAGGGTGTAATGAATGTGGTCTTCTCCATATCTTCGGGTGCCATCTTGATCTGATTATATCCAGAAAATCCATCCATAAATGAAAAGACTTTGAATTTAGCAGTATTGTCTACCAACATATCAATGTGTGGCAAAGGAAAATCATCTTTCAGACTGGCTTTATTCAAATCTCTATAGTCGACACACATGTGGACTTTTCCATCCTTCTTTGGCACAGGCACAATATTTGCCACCCATTGCGGGTACTCAGCAGTTACAAGGAAACCGACATCAATCTGCTTCTGAACTTCCTTTTTGATCTTCACAGCCATATCATGATGCGTTCTTCTCAACTTCTGCTTGACTGGCGGGTATTCTGGCTTCAACGACAATCTATGCTCCACAATTTCAGAACCCAACCCAGGCATGTCTTGATAGGACCAAGCAAACACATCTGAATATTCTCGAAGAAGATCAATCAACCCCTTCTTAGCATCTGGACACAGTCGAGACCCAATCTTGACTTCCTTCACATCATATTCGGAACCCAAGTTGACTAACTCAATCTGTTCTTTAAATTGCTAAATAATCTTCTCATCTTGCTCAAGAAGACGAGACAATTCCTCACTCACTTCTACATCACTTTCCTTCTCGGCCTCAAACACATGGAATTCAAAATTTGGAGAAGGAGAATGATCATTGTATTCAATGGGGTTAGGAACCAACCTGCATAATGATTTGATATTTTGATTTTAGAAAAGTGATTGTGTGACCAAATATTATGCAGATGGACAATTATATTATTTATTTATGTTTTTTTTTTTGTGATTACCATTTTCAGAATAAAGCAAAAAGTAAAAATAAACATCAAAGATGTGGATGAATAGAATTAATTTTATTGATGATCAATTTAAAATGCCCAAACAATGTTCACTTCTCCCTTAGGCATAGGAGAAGGATTTTAAAATATAAAAGCAATTACTTAGATCGATGCAAAATAACAGGAATATCAACAACAATCCAATTGTTGCATGTCCCTCTATGCATTACAAAGTTGGTGCAGTCTTCCTCTTCATTATCCTCTAGCACAACAGCTAAGTGTTGTTCATTGCCATGAATAAACCCTCTGCTACGAAAGCTAAGTTGCATATCCTCAGACCTAACAGCTGACGAGCCTCTCTGGAACCCCAAACCAGTTCTGCCCTTGTTGTCGGAGACCTCTACCATGCGCCCCCACTGATCAACAGGACCTTCTTCAACAATCTTCTGAGCATCTTTCAGAGAGGACATAGGTGCCTCAATTCTCTTCTCAGCAGCAATAGACAAGGCTTGGAACGGAGTTCCAACCTCATCCTCAGCTTCAACATATGAGAAAGATGACAGATGGCTAACCAACAACGCCTTCTCTCCTCCCACAATCACTAGCTTGCCATTCTTGATAAATTTGAGCTTCTGGTGCAGAGTGGAGGTAACATCCCTTGCCTCATGAATCCATGGCCTTCCCAATAAACAGCTGTAGGCCGGGTGGATATCCAATACTTGGAAAGTAATATGAAAATCACTCGGACCTATCTTGACTGGAAGGTCGACTTCTCCAATAACTGTTTTGCGCGAGCCATCAAAGGCTTTGACAATCACCCCATTATACCTCATGGGAGCTCCTTGGTAAGATAACTTTGACAACGTTGACTTTGGAAGCACATTGAGTGACGAACCAGTGTCAACTAGCACATTTAACAAAGCATCTTGTTTATAATTCATTGAAATATGCAAAGCTAGGTTATGATTTCTTCCCTTCTCATGGAGTTCTTCATCGCAGAAGCTCAAATTATTGCATGAAGTGATGTTAGCCATAATGTGATCAAATTGATCCACAGTAACATCTTGCTCTACATACGCTTGTTCAAGAACTCTTTGTAGTGCTTCTCTGTGTGCTTCAGAATTCAAAAGCAGAGACAACATAGAAATCTTCAAGGGGGTTTGGAGCAGCTGCTCCACCACATTGAATTCACTCCTTTTGATCAGTCGGAGTACCTCATCATCATCATTGGCTTTCAAGTTGCTGGATTCACCAGACTTATATTTTGAACAACCAACTGGATCTACATTAGGTATCTCCACCTTCTTACCAACAACCATTTCCTCTGGGACCACCGGCCCAAACACTCGACCACTACGGGTCACCTTTGTAACATCAGCAATGCTCACCACTGAACTAGTCGTAGGTAACGGGACCTCTTGACCATTCTTCAACATTGTAGCATTATATTGGTACGGTACAGCCTTATCAAATGCATACGGGACTGGGCCCGCTAACTGTATCACCAACGGCGATACTGATCTTTGACTAACATTCTTGCTATTGTTGTTATCATACTGGATTACTAACCGCTCTTGTTGCTTGAAAACGGGCACTATGACATTTACATCGTCATCTACATGACGGGATTGACAAATCTAGATCATGCCTTCATCCATCAGACGCTGGATGTCCCTTTTCACCATAACACACCCTTTTGGGTTCACACTACACACAACACAACCATCATGGTCATGTTCACAGTCACTCACCATACAGATGTCCTTGTGTATCTGCACCAAGGCTCCACAGATAAAACGCACATCAAAAACTTTGTATTCACCACGACAATCATCCACCATGTTCACTGAAGAGTTCCCATGAGCGGGCAAAGGGTTTGCTTTCACATTTGGCGCGCGGTCTTCAAAGGACACCATACCACTCTTCATGAGCTTTTGAACCTCATATTTCAATGGATAACAGTTTTCAATGTCATGCCCAGGTGCACCTTGGTGAAAAGCACAACGAAGCTCAGGTTTATACCACCAGGGAAGTGGTTCTGGGATTTGCAGTGGGTTCCTCGGTTGAATCAAGTTTTTAAGAACTAACGAGGGATACAACTCTGCATACGACATAGGAATCGGGTCAAAAGAGACCTTCTTCCTCTCAAAGTTCTGCTGATGCTGGTTATTATTGACATTGTTGTTGTTGTAGGCATTCGTTCTTTGTTGCAGTTGTTGTTGTTGACGTTGATGTTGTGGTTGTTGTTGAATTGGTGTTGCTTGTTGATTAGAAAATACTGAAATTACTGATGACACTTGATGATGATGATGTTGATGGGGTGGTGGGTTTCTTATTGCTTGAGGCCTCCTTTGCCTCCCACTGGAAATTGCATTGGTTTCACTGTCCTTCCTCTTGCTGAAACTACTGCCATATTTCTTACTCGTTGACGCCTCATCTTTTGACAAACGTCCTTCACGGACCCCCTCTTCAAGTCTCATCCCCATGTTTACCATCTCGGTAAAATCACTGGGGGCGCTAGCAATCATACGTTTATAGTAAAATGAACTCAGGGTTTTTAAGAAGATCTTTGTCATCTCTTTCTCCTCCAAAGGAGGAGTGATCTGGGCAGCCAACTCCCTCCATCTCTGCGCATATTCTTTGAATGTCTCCTTATCTTTTTGAGACATAGACCTCAATTGCTCTCTATACGGCGCCATGTCCACATTGTATTTATACTGCTTCACAAAAGCCTCTCCTAGGTCATTGAAAGTGTGGATGCTTGCACTGTCCAACCCCATATACCAACGGAGTGCAGCACCGGTCAGGCTATCCTGGAAGTAGTGAATCAGCAATTGGTCATTATTTGTTTGAGTTGACATCTTGCGGGTATACATCACAAGATGACTGAGCGGACAAGAGTTCCCCTTGTATTTTTCAAAGTCAGGCACTTTGAATTTCACTAGGATTTTCACATTGGGTACCAAGCACAATTCAGCAGCACTCTTCCTAAACAGATCTTTACCTCTCAGTGTCTTCAAATTCCTTTCGCAGCTCAAGAAATTGATCTTTCATTTCGTCCATCTTTTCATAAACATCTGGCCCCTCAGACGGCTCGGAATGATAGATGGTGTCCTCTACGTGAGGCAAAGTGTGCACAACTAGAGGTGGCACGGTCATGACCGGGCTAGATACCGGTATATAAGCAAAAGTAGGTGCAAAGCCTTCTGGTACAAAGTTGGGCAGCATTCCCCATGGGAATCCGGCAGGCAGGTTTGGTGCGAAGTGGGCGGTAGCAGCAGGCACGGTAAAGGTAACCACTTCTGAGATAACAGTCCTCACGGGAGGAGTTGCAGGCGTTGGAGAAACTTGGCTTTGAGCAGGAAGGACTGACTCCATCATGGCAGTCAGCCGGGAAATTTCCTCTTTCATCTCTCTGTTCTCTTGCTCAAGGTGTTCCATGATTTTTTGATGATTGGCCCTGGTGTTGTACCGGTGAGTCAACTTGGCTAAAGCACAGAAGAACATCAATCAGACACCTGGCAAAAAACCTGCTTGTGCAAATGATGCATGAAATGCAATGCTTGATTGTTTTTTATTTCCAAGGAACTTACTATATCATTTGCAAATATATAATATTAAATGGCAATTGCAACAATTTGATATGACCCAAAAATCTCTTTTTATTTATAGAAATTGGAAGGATTACACTGAGCACAATTTCAGAAACCAAAAAAAAAAAGATACAGGAGAAAAGGAGACTAGCCATCCTAAGGATCCCTAACAACAATGTTAGAAGACCTGGCTGAAGGCGCGTGCTTCCTTCGAATGCGACGGATCTCGGTCTCAAAAGAAGCCTTCATCTGAGTTTTTTCGAGGACAAGCTGGTCAACAATCCTCTTCCAAGCAACGGAAGGTTGAGGCATGCTAGAAGATGAAACCTTTGGCTCTCTCTGTCTCTTCGTCACTCGATCTTCAAGTAGCTCAATCAATGCATCTTTGTCCTTAGACTCCAACTGCAACTCTTCATGCTTCTTGCTCAAAGCATGGAAACGCTTTTCCCATATATCCTTCTCTTGCTTCATCTTGACGAGCGCGTATTCCAACTCCTCTACATCTTGGTTAGGGAGAGTTAATGGCTCAACCACAACCATAGACATAGGTATTTCACAAGGATAAAGCATCTTCAACTCCATAGCTCTCTTCTTCACCCAAAGGATGTAAGCTTCCAAAGCTACACAATTGCGCGGGCCAAGCTTGGATCTTCCTTTCCTATGCACATTATGCTAAGCATGCACAATCTTCTGCTTCAAATGTTGGGAATCTTTACCCTCTTGATAGAAAAGAACTTTTATCAACATGTTATTAGGTTTGTCTCTCAAGGGGAACCCAAGTTGACAACAAGCCAAAGCAGGGTTGTAGTTAATTCCTCCTTGTGTACCAATGAGAGGCACATTAGAGAATTCACCACAACTATCAATAATTTCCAAACTGCTTAAGGATGGATCATACCAAACTATATCATCATTAGTGAGAGACATAAGTCTCTGACACCACCTTAGACATTATTTGTTCTCCACAAAAGCAGACGTCTGAGGCAAGTGCGAAATAAACCACTTGTACAGAAGAGGAATGCAACAGACAATCGTTCCACCACCTTTATAATTCCTTAGATGCAAAGAGAAATACATGTCACCCAATAAAGTAGGCACAGGATTCCCAATCAAGAAAAGTCTAATGGCATTAACATCAACAAAACCGTAAATGTTAGGGAACAAAGCTAATCCATAGATGAGCAACACAAAGATAGCTTCAAAAGCATCTACACCACCAGCTTGAGCAAAAGTGGTAGCTTCCTTGATGAGGAAATCAGATGGCAACCCAAATAACCCTTCTTTCTTCACTCAATGAGCCTCTATCTCAGACTTCTTCGAGTGAAGAGCTTCAGCAATAATACTAGATCAGGGAATCTCCTCCAATCCACTAAAAGACACTTTACTAGAAACAGGTATCCCCAAAAGATGAGAATACTCCTCCAAGGTAGGCACAAGCTGAAAATCTGGGAAAGTGAAACAATGGTAGAGAGGATCATAGAACTGCACCAATACACTCAAAAGTCCTTCAACCACATCAGCAGACAAGATGGAAAGAAGCTTACCATGACATTGTTTGAAGTCCAAGGGATCTAATACAAAAGATGCTAGCTTCCTTAACTCTTTCAAGTCGGGACATCTAAAATTGTACTTCTTAGTGTTCCTTCGTCCATAATCCATGGTCTGAAAATACTTGCAAATGATACCTTAGTTCCTTGAAACTTCGTGTGATGAATGTTATGATGCGCATGAATGCAACAATCACAAATAAGGGATCACACACAAGGCAAACAAAGGTCAAGGGATGAATCAAGTCATTGTCAAGATCAATCATCCATTTTGGTGGATTATGGTTTACACCTTATTAACACCCAAGTTCCATTGATATTGACAAGACTTGATCGGATCAACCAAGAATCAAGGGTTTGTTGCAAGTCACGAGTATGAAGTCTGGGTAAGAACCATCCCAAAGGAGTGAACTAAGGATAAAACCTGTAGATCATGTTCTAAAAAGTTCCCAGAGTCTTAATTCCATCTATCGGATATTACAGGTTAAGATGACTGACTCATCGACCCATAATATTCTCAAGAGAAACTCGTCTGAGTGTAGAATCGTATAACAACTATTATCAAGTCTACACTTGAACAGTTTCCGCACTACGTCCTAAATAGGCCAAGATGGGTTAAATATTCTAAGGTCCCCAAATTCTCAGACCCAATTAGAAATAATAATGCCTAACCACAAATACTTGTGTGACATTTCCAAATCCAAACGAGTCTCCACTAGGCAGATGGATCTCAAGCCAACTTGTTAAGGACTACTCCACATAAGTCGAACATGACTATACCATCCTCATATCTTAATTGCACTCAAGTTAGGGTTAGAACTTATCTCACCACTCGGAGATCACCAAGCACAACAAGCAGATTATATCATTCATACATATATACAAACATCACATATATACAAATATATTCACATAAAAAGTAGGCTAAACCCACTGGAGACTACTTCCCAGCAGAGTCGCCACTTAATTTCTGTAGCAGGAAATTCATGATCATCAGGCTATTGACAAGCTAGAGATCAATTAACAAGAGTCGCCACCACGCTTTTATTGTTTCCAAGGGAAAATGGAAGAAGTACGAACAAAACCCAATAAGTAAGAAGTTTTCAAATAAAAAACTAATAAAAATCAGAGATTGCAGGTAAGGGGGTTGGTTACACAGAGGGAATGTGTTAGCACCCAAAGTGTCCTAGGTACTCCTAGGGAGACCTTTTTGTGTGCATATGTATTTTGTACAAAGTGATATTTACAAACAAATAGAATGGGGGGATGAGAAAAGAATTCATTAATTATATTTTTGTGTTTGACAAGACCTTCGGACTCGTGCCTACGTACAAACATAAAAATGAGGGATCAAAACCTCATAGTTCGTGATACAAATTTCAAAATGGATGTATTGATTTTAACAAAATTTAAGTTTGAAAGGCACAAAGGCCTAAAATGGTTTGAATGAGTTAGTTCTTTTTGGCCTTTTGAAAGTTTAAGTCAAGTATTTGTTAAGTTTGTTCACAAGTTTGATTTAAGAAAATAAGTTTGAAAATGCAATGACATAAGGCCAAAGTTTCTGTCTTTTGCAAAAGTGGTCAAAGTTTTAAAACAAAAATAGTTCACACAAAGAAGGTTTTGAAAACGGAGGGAGAGATTTTGAAATTAAAGAAATGGGGAGAAGATGAAGAGACTACCCTATGCACAAAATTTAAAAGTTTAGAGTTGAAAAGATCTGACTGAATGGGTAGCAATCAATAGACAAAAATGTCAATAGAAACCTAGAATTCCCTTGGACTTTTAGAATCAAGCAACACACAAATGCACAATTATATTATCTTGAAGAGAAAAGGCATCAAATAAAGATGGCCTCATCCAAGCTTATCCATTCCATAATCTTCTTCAGAAATAACCCATGTAACAGATGAATTCCACAAGTCACGGGTTCAAAATAACAGCTTCACAATGATCATGTTGCAAATGAACTTAGAGAGATTTTGAATGATGTATCAGATGAATTTCAAATTGCTAGCATTTGGTTCTTCACAAATTGGCATTGGCCAAGTCCTTTAGCTTAGGAAGGTTTCCTAGATTCTAAGTCCATTTGTCCAAGATCAAGCCAACAGTCCACTCAAAGTTTTTTATGGTTGTTTGTGATTATTATGTACATTAATGGTCAAAGACCACACAAACAAATAAAATAACATCAACAAAATATATCACACAATATGGTCCAAATGGACAAAGTGAAAATTGCATGAACGTAAACAATTAAAATGATATGTATAATGGCAAATGAAATAAAGTGCTAAAAAAATAAATTGCATTAAGATAAAAACTTAAAATTAAAAGTCAATAGTTAGTAAGTTAGAGGTTAGTTTTGTTTTGCTTTTCTTTTCAAGACATTCTTTGGAGAACACTCAACCCACTTATCACAAGCATGGATCTTTGAACCAAAACATCTTCCAAAGGAAGTAAAGAAAGCCAAGTTTCCACACAATACCATGAAAGAGGTGAGACTTACAATCTCACTCACTAGAGTGCTTATACCTTTTGTGTCAAAAATTTAGCGCTATGTTAAGCAATCGTAATTGGACTTATGTAGAAGTCACAACGATTTTAGGTCGGGCAATAGAATTTTGGTGTTAATGCATGTTAGAGGCATAGTATAATGAACTATGCTCATGAAACATACCACACACAAAAAAGAATATGCAAAAGGTGTGGCCTAATCTCATCCATACTCATGTCAATTTTTCAATCAACTAGCATTAGGACTTTGAGATATCATAGGCCAAATGGAATGAATGAATGAAGAAGGGAATGAGATGAAGTGGGAAGGGGATGAATGAGATCACAAATTGGTCAAAGGAGGACTTTTATTAAATTAATATCATTCATTCATTTTGGGAGATGAAATGTACATTCCATCAATCCCCTAAATCCAATGATATTAACTTGACAAAATCAAATCAACCTTGACCAAGGCCCAACAACAATAACCAAACTCATACAAGTCAATACAAATGGTCAACAAAATTAAATTGGCATTTATACAATTAAAAATAATAAAATAGTGCATTTAATTCAAATATGTTTTGTTCAAATCCTAAAATCTCATTAAAACACCAAAGAAATGGCCATGAGATTTATCATAGGTCAAACAAGGTCAAAGGACCTTGGAGAAAATTTTTCATAATTTTTGCACATTCAAAAATATTTTTAAGCAATTAAAAACAAATGCAAAATCAATTAATTCATGAAAAATATTAATAATGATCCAAAAAATAATTTTAATTCAGAATATGGAAGAGAAAAATATTTGAACTTTCTTGGTGAAAGTCCCATATTTTTTGGATCAATATTAAATTTAATATGAATTATTGAAGAAAATGCAAATAAAACAAAAATTCTAAAATTCTAAATTACGTGGAGTATCAGATCTCCCTCATTAATTGAGGTGGCAGATCTGATGATCCAAAACGCGCGTTCCACATGTACATGAGTCAACCGCGTGGCATAAATGGTAATTCAAAGCAACACTCAGGATTAGAATGTGATATATGGATCCTATGGTTTACAGCCTTGCCAAGTCATCGCCGGAGCCAGAGCTCCGGTCATCTTCTCCGGTGGACCTCACCGGACTGGTCAAGATGAACCATCACCAAAAAGAAAAATAAGGACATGATCTTGAAGAAAAAATGGCACTGAGCTCGAATCTGACCTCCATTCATTCCAATTCCAAATATATTGAGAGATATGTGGAATTGAAAATTGAGGTACATGAACTGATTTGCTTCGATTTGACCTCAAAGCAACTCAATCTTCTTGCCTACATTGGTAGAACTTCAGACAACCAAAGAATCAATAGAATTGAGCAAGAATTTAAGAGAATCGAAGAGTTTAAAATTTATGCAAATTACCTTCAATGGAGGTCTGAACTTGATGGATCTTGATCTGGCTTGTGCTTGAACTCACTCTACTTGCTTGCAGGAAGAGATTTGAAAGCTTTAGAAGCAATGGATTCCTGGAGAATTGAATTCCAAAACAATGGAGATTCAAGCTCAAATTCAAATGAATTTATCAGGTTTATCCTTTGAGAATGAAGGGTTTTCAATGGGGAATCAAAGTTGGCGTAATCGTGTTCTCAATTCTGAGCAATTGAAGCTCTATTTATAGATAAATCAAGTGATATTTGCACACTCACTTCAACTTTCCAAAATTGGAAAATGATGATGCCATGGTGCATGGGCGTGAATAGGCCCATGAAATGATAGCTTGAGGTCCAAAATTGCATATCAGATGGTTTGAAGTTAGCTTAGATTGCAAGCACAAGTACATTGATGCTTGAAGATTGATCCATGCCAAATGATATCAGCCTGTTTAAGCCATGCGCAGCCTATGCATTTCAAGTCCAAAATGAATGAGTATGAGCTCTTTGGAAATGTGAGATCAAGAGGAACAAGTTTTGTGTTGAACACTTTTTCGTTTGGAGCTTAGAACTTGGAGAAATTTGAGGTGGAAATTTGGAAAAATTTGACATATCACAAAATTTCTAAGAGTCAAGCCATATGTATCAATATTCCACCTTTCTTAACTTTTTATAGGAGCTTCGAATGAGAAAAGTGTCTTCATCAAAGTTGTAGCTCTCTCAAAGACCTTAAAAATGGTCACCAATTTCATGTCATTTGGATTTGAAATGATATAGTTTTACATTTTTGAAGTTTGGAAAAATAATTTGATCAATGGTATAGGTCAAAAGTGACTTATAATGTAGCCTCATATCACATGCTCAAAAAAGTTGAATTAACTCCCACTCCAAAAATCAAAGTTGAAGTAGACACATTGAATTTGATTTTACAACTTGGAATTCTTTCATCTCATAAAAATTGAGCAAGTTATGTCCTTGGGAAGTTGACTTTCAAATTAGGGTTTAAACAAAATGACCTATAATGTTCCAACATAGAAAGTGATTTTCCAAGAAAAACTAGATCTAGGTCTCAACATGAAAGTTGTTTAGAATGTCATTTAGAGTAAGTTTTATCTTGAAATAATTTTCATATGGTGAAAATTGTAGGAGATAGGGTCTAGGGAGACCCAGTTTTGATCAGATGAATTCATCTGGCCAACCACCACCAACCAACTTGCTAATTTCCGATTCTCTTGACTTTATTGGCTCATGGTAGATCATATATGCATAATATGATGGAATTTGAAGTATCCCTTGAGAAATTTGATCAATTGGTGAGATAGCTTGTTGGAGAAGTTACTCAAGATACCCAGTCAAACTAGGGTTTCCAAGGCAAATCACCTTCAAACTCTTGAAGAAAACTTGATCGATATAACATGTAGAGATCATTATGACTCATATATGATGCTTATAACCATTATTGAATCAATTCTTGGTTGTGCTCTTTGTTCATGAGGGTCTCAAACCCTAGATGTGATCTTGATGAGTCAATGAGATCATGCCCCTACCTACAAAAAAGTTAGATAGATGCAAAGACATATTTTTGGTATTTTAGTTAGTAAAATGATAATGTACAAGTATGATATAATCACAAAGTGCTTGGTGATTTCTCCTAAAACAAACCCAATGGAAGAGGGGTAAGGAGGATGCCAAGATATGATCCCAATGCTAATGCTTATGATGAAATTGCATGAGGGATCTTAGGATCAAAATTGGGGTCTTACACCTCCCCACCTCTTTAATTTTAAAATATCTCCCTCCTTTTAAAAAACTTCTTTGTTTGTACTTATTTTTTCTAAACTTAGACCATTTTGCAAACTAGAAACTCTGGCCTTATGTCATTGCATTTTAAACTTCTTTTCTTAAATAAACATGTAAATAAACTTAACTATACTTGACTTAAAATTTTCAAAAGCCAAAAAGAACTAACTCATTAAAACCTTTTTTTTAGGCCTTTGTGCCTTTCAAACCTAATTTTTGTTAAAAGCAAAGCATCAACTTTGAAATTTGTATCACGAACTACGAGGTTTTGATCCCTCATTTTTATGTTGGTACGTAGGCACAAGTTCGAAGGTCTTGTCAAACACAAAAATATAGTTAATGAATTATTTTCTCATCCCCCCATTTTATTTGCTTGCAAACATCATTTGTACAAAAACACATATGCACACAAGAAAGGGCTCCCTAGGAGTACCTAGGACACTTTTGGTGCTAACATCTTCCCTCTGTGTAACCAACCCCCTTACCTGTAATCTCTGGAATTTTATTAGTTTTGATTTGAAAACTTCTTATTTATGGGTTTTGTTCGTACTTTTACCTTTTCCCTTGGAAACAATAAAAGTGCGGTGGAGACTCTTGTTATTTGAAATCTTGCTTATCCATATCTTGATGATCATGAATTTACCACTACAGAAATTAAGTATGCACCTAACCAAGAATCTGTTGTACCGCCAGGATATCATAAAGCTGCCACAAATACTCAAAATGCTCCTAGGAAGTCAAACCTAGAAATAATGATGGAAAACTTCATAGCTACCCAAGCCCAAACAAATAAGGATTTCCTAAACCAAAACATACACACTAGTGAGCAAATCAAGCAGTTAAAAAACAAGGTAGACGCGTTAGCCACCCATAACAAAATGTTGGAAACACAAATCTCGCAAGTGGCTCAACAACAAGCACCTACTACTGCTCCTACAAGCACATTTCCTGGACAACCGCAACCAAACCCGAAAGGTCATGCAAATGCTATTATACTACGAAGTGGGACAGAACTAGACGGACTGGTCAACCCTAGAATTCAAAACCCATCCATGCACCAAGACCCTGGTAAGGTAACTGAGAAGGAAGACAAACAAGAGGAAGATAAAAACGTAAAAGTCGTAGAGAAAGAAGAACCTTATATGCCTCCACCACCGTATAAACTCCCTATCCCTTATCCTCAAAGACTTGTTAAATCTAAAAGTGTAGGGCAATTTAAAAAATTCGTAGAGCTTCTAAAAAAATTGAATATCACAATACCCTTTACAAAAGCCATCACTCAAATGCCCTGATATGCTATGTTTCTCAAGGAAATCTTATCTAACAAGAAGAAGATAGAGGATAACGAAACCGTTACACTTACTGCTGAGTGTAGCGCCATAATACAAAACAATATACCTCTTAAGCTGAAAGACCCAGGTAGTTTCTCGATACCCTGTGTAATCGGAAAGTTTGTCATAGACAATGCACTATGTGACTTAGGAGCCAGTATTAGCTTAATGCCCTTGTCTATATGCGAAAGGCTCAAAATGGGAGAACTAAGACCTACGAGGATGTCCGTACAACTTGCAGATCGTTCTGTTAAATTTCCCGTAGGTATGTTAGAAAACATTCTGGTACGCATAGGACAATTCTATATTCCTACTGATTTTATAATCATGGATATAAAAGAGGATTCCGATATCCCTATCATATTAGGAAGACCATTCCTAGCTACTGTCGGAGCCATTATAGATGTTAAGAAAGGCAAGCTAACCTTTGAAGTTGGTGAGGAAAAAGTAGAATTCATTTTGACGCAATTCTTAAAGGCACCAGCTATAAGCGATACCTATTATCTACTAGATGTCATCGATGAATGTATAAGAGAAATGGAGAATGAACAAACATCATACTCTGAAATACTGAAAATTCCAAGGCCTCCTACTTTTGAAGATGAAAATTGGAGTGAGGAATACCAAGATGATAGCCTAAGCGAATGCCTGGCACTAACACCGGATCATATGCCTTGCCCAAAGAAACCAGCCCTAGAACTTAAGACGCTACCCAAAAATCTAAGGTATGAATTCCTAAACACAGAACTAGAGCGACCCATAATAGTCAATGCAGACTTAGGGCATATAGAAATTGAAAAGCTTCTACATGTTTTAAGAAAATATCCAACTGCTTTAGGCTATAATATCTCAAATCTAAAAGGAATAAGCCCTTCCATATGAATGCATCGCATAATGCTAGAGGAAGACAGTAAGACCTCTAGAGAACATCAAAGAAGGATAAATCCCATTCTTAGTGATGTAATAAATAAAGAAGTGTAAAAGTTGTTAGAAGCAAGTATTATCTACCCAATATCTGATAGTCAATGAGTCAGCCCAGTACATGTCGTATAGAAGAAGGGTGACATCACAGTTGTTAATAACGAAAAAGGAGAATCTATAGCATAAAGAGTGGTTACTGGAAATAGAATGTGCATTGATTATATAAAATTAAACAAAGCCACTCGGAAGGATCATTTTCCTTTATCGTTTATCGATCAAATGCTTGAACGATTGGCTAAGCATTCTCACTTTTACTACTTAGATGGTTATTCGGGATTTTTCCAAATTTCTATTAATCTTGACGATCAATAGAAAACGACCTTCACATGTCCCTATGGTACATTCGCCTACCGACGAATGTCGTTGGAATTGTGTAACGCTCCCGCAATATTCCAAAGATGCATGATGTCAATTTTCGCTGATTTTATAGATGACATCATGAAAGTCTTCATGGATGATTTATTTGTATGCTGACAAAGCTTTAAAGGATGTTTATCGAATCTTGAAATGGTACTTAAAAGATGCGTAAAAGTGAACCTCGTGCTAAACTGGGAAAAATGCCATTTCATGGTCCGACAAGGGATTGTACTCGGACACATAGTATCCGATAAGGGGATTGAAGTCGACAAGGCTAAAATAGAAGTTATAGAAAACCTTCAGCCTCCAAAAACCATAAGAGAAATACGAATCTTCTTAGGACACGTTGGTTTCTATCGGCGATTCATAAAGATTTCTCAAAAATCACCAAACCATTGACTGGCTTATTGATGAAAGACGCTGAATTCATCTTTGATGACAAATGCCTAGTGGCGTTTGAACAACTGAAAACAGCTCTTATCACATCACCTATCATGCAACCGCCCTATTGGAGATTACCCTTTGAAATCATGTGTGACGCTAATGACTATGTTGTAGGCACAGCCTTAGGACAAAGAAGGGATAAGAAACTTCATGAAATATACTACGTAAGTAGAACCCTAGACCCTGCACAGATGAACTACGCCACCATAGAAAAGGAACTTTTAGTCGTAGTGTTCGCTCTGGATAAATTTTGTTCCTACCTAGTAGGAGCAAAGATAATTATCTATACCGAACATGCTGCAATTAGGTACCTGTTAAATAAAAAGGATGCCAAACCAAGACTCCTAAGGTGGATCTTACTATTATAAGAGTTTGACCTAGAAATCAAGGATAAGAAGGGCACTGAAAACGTCATGGCAGGCCACTTGTCAAGAATGGAAGGTACTGAACCTAAACGAGTGCCTATAAACGACGATTTCCCTTACGAAGGACTCATAGACCAACTGGAAAGCAATACAGCTAAATGTGCATTAACCTATAAGGATACCAAAACAAACGAGGTTGTGGAAGCAATTTACACTAAAACCACACTACCATGGTACGCTGACTTCGTCAACTACTAGCAGCTGGGGTGCTTCCACTAGACTTGAATTACCAACAAAAGAAAAAATTCTTCCATGATCTTAAACATTACTATTGGGACGAGCCTCTACTTTTCAAGAGAGGTGACGACGGCATTTTCCGTCGATGTGTCCCCGAAGATGAGGTAGAAAACATAATCTCTCACTGTCATTCTTCTCCCTATGAAGGACATGCAAGCACCTCAAAGACTTGCGCTAAGATCTTGCAAGTCGGCCTATTTTGGCCCACTTTGTGAAAAGATGTCCACATCGCGATCATCAATTGCGACCGGTGTCAACGCACTGGCAACGTATCTAGACGCGACGAAATGTCGCTTAAAGGCATTTTAGAAGTAGAAGTCTTATATGTTTGGGGAATCGATTTTATGGGACCATTCCCATTTTTTTTTGGTAACAAGTATATCCTTGTTGTGGTCGATTACGTATCAAAATGGATCAAGGACATAGCCTCTTCAACGAATGACACACGAGTGGTAATTAGACTCTTTAAGCACATAATGTTCCCTAGATTTGGCATGCCGAGACTTGTCATTAATGATGGTGGCTCCCATTTCATTTCAAAGATTTTGAAAAGCTATTATTGATATATGGAGTCCGGCACTGCGTAGCAACACCCTATCACCCACAAACGAGTGGGAAAGTAGAGATCTCGAACCGAGAAATCAAATAAATCTTAGAAAAGACGGTTGCCACCTCTAGGAAAGATTGGTCCTCAAAATTACACGAAGCCCTGTGGGCATATAGGACAGCTTATAAGACCCCAATAGGAACCACACCTTTTAAACTAGTCTATGGAAAATCATGTCATTTACCGGTAGAATTAGAACATAAAGCATATTGGGTCATTAAGACCCTTAATCTCAATTATACTGTCGCAGGCGAAAAAAGAATATTAGATATCCATGAAATAGAAGAACTTAGACTAGATGCGTATGAGAATGCCCGGATCTATAAAGAAAGAACTAAGAAATTGTATGACAATCGCATATCAAGGAAAGAGTTTAAGGAAGGTGACAAAGTACTTCTGTTTAACTCCCGCCTCAAACTCTTTCCCGAAAAACTTCGTTCTAGGTGGTGAGGTCCCTTCGAAATTACCAACGTCTTTCCCAATGGAGAGATAGAGATAAAGGGAAAAGCGAACGAACCATTTACTGTAAACGGACAACATTTGAAACATTACCACAACATTAATAACAGTGATTTCATCGCAAATCTAAAGCTTGTAGAGCCGCCTGCTCATTTACCAGATTAACATCTATTCTATTTCTGTCGACCAAACGACAATAAACAAAGTGCTTGGTGGGAGACAACCCACACTCTATTTTTAACTATTAATTCAATTATCTAGATTTCTGATTATTATTATTATTGCTTATTTTTCATTTTTCTTTCTTTCTTAAAGTCAATCGATATCTTTCTTTATTATTGACCATTACTAACTTAATGTTGTTATCTACTTAATTTTATCCATCTACTGACCATCACAATGCAACAAGTAGATTAGATGGATATAGTCTTAAGAGGCAGAGGTCAAATGAGACATTTTGAGCCTCTAGCTCAAAGAGAAATAGCACTAACCTTATACCCAGATGGACATACTATGACCAAATTAGGTATAAGAGACAGTGTTATGTTCCTAATTAACCAACTAGGTTGGGACACCTTTACTATCAAAAGAAAATTTAGTTCCTACAGTAGGTTGACTTTAGAATTCCTAAGCTCCATAGTTTACCTACCAAACCATGGTATGGGATTTAACAAAGGCCTCATCACCTTTAGGTTGTTCGATAATGACTACCGCTACACCCATAGAGAAATAGCTGAACTCCTAGGATTCCCTAATGGTCCTGATACTTTTACCATTACCCAGGAAGACAGGCTTGTAGACCTTGAATTAGATTACTTTTGGGGTAGCATCACATGAAACAACCATCCTGAGCTGGATCTTATGCATTCTGAGAACATCCATAACCCTGCCATTCATTACTTTCATAAAATCCTAGCTCACACCTTATTTGGAAAAGAACATAACAGAACCTCCGTGTCCAAAGACGAATTCTTTATAATGTATTGTGCATCACAGGCACGACCTGTTAATGCCGCTACATTTATGATAGCTAATTTGGACCGTATAGCACAGGATAACCATTAACCAATCTTAGTGGGAGGCTTAGTGACCATGATAGCAAATTCCATCGGATTGAAACACCCACTCATCAAGGTTATACGACTTATGAACATCCGTTTCTGTTTCAACATCGATATCATTAGGAACCTAGGCCCGGATGTGTTTGAATTCCTAATTAACCGCCAAGTAGTATGCCTGTTTACCCTGCCAGACCATAGGACGAGTGTACATGATAGGAACAACTGGATCTATGATTTGGATGAACCACCAGATACACCACCTTCTCCTCCAGAGACACCCCAAATCTATGACCGTTATGACACTTTTCTCTCTTACGCTGAATCACACGTTCCAGCTATACCTGCTGCACCTCCTACCGATCATGCTGATGCCATCGAAGCTGTCAAGATAGACATCGCCAACCTGAGAGGTGAGCTGAGCACTTTGCGCGTGGAATTCGATGGCTTTATAGATGTAGTTACTGAGAACCTGGATCACATATACCAGCACTTCTACTGATTCGCTCCTCCTACCAGCAGTCGTCGTAATGACTAATTTATTTGAATATTACCGATTTACTGACATTTATTTTATTTTATGTTTGATTTTCATTATTGTTTTTACACATTGGGAATTTATTTACTTCATTTTTTATTCTAGTAGACGAATTATATCATCTTTTCCTGTCTACCTCATTCTTTTATTTTTCAATTTTATGTTTAAATGTCATTCTACTATATCTTATTTCTCATTCCTACTTATATATTATGTTGGTTTTCTTCTGCCTAATTATACAAACACTATTTAATGTCGGTAAATCAAATTTCAAATGGAAAAATTATGGTCAAAACCATAAAGAGGTTCACACATGGGAACAAACAACACTGCATGTGGCGCCTGCCACACACAGGCTGTAGCGCCCATGTGAAGACTGTGGCGCCCGCCACAAGTCCCTAGTGGCGCCCTCCGCACACATAAAAAGTGGCAACAACCACTACATTACCGTTCACATGCACTATGTTGTACTAATGTCACTTGATCCCTTTTCAACGCCATGTCCGTTGCATGTTGGACACTCCATTAAAACTCTTCAACCATTCTCACATCCTTTGACCACGACATTGAAGACCATAAATAAAATTTATTTCATTCATCAATTCCCAACCACAACCATCTCTATATAAACCACCAACGTAATCTCACAAAACCACACCTCTCATAAGCATAAATATCTTATCTCTTGCTATATTCTCACTATATTACACAAGAAGTGTGAAATTCAGTCATGGCACAGACGAGGGAATATGAAATAGTGTTCAGAAACGGCGAACCAGGTGAATTGCAAGAAGAGACGTACACGACTCTAAGCGAAAGAAAAATCGAATCAACAAGGTATGCCGATGAACCCTGCTTATTTGCCTTAGGAATTTTAGATAGTGTTAACTATATGCTATACACTTTAAATTTAAATTATTTCCTATCTCTTAAGGACCCTATCTATGCTCAATTAACACTAGAATTTCTAAGTTCGTTAATTTTTAGTCCCACACCTAACACAAACTGTTCTAATGGGACTGTCCAGTTTCGTTTGTTCAACATTGAATATGCTTTTACATTTTCCCAACTAGTGGACCTGCTACAATTTCCCCATGGGGATGGCGTAGTAAGTGAGGTCCCAGATACTGAGGATTGGCAACGCGTCTTTCAACCATTTTGGAGGGCAATAACAGGTACAGTAACCCATAGTTTTGAGGGAAACAAAGCCACTCTAATTAACAACCCGGCTATTCGATATTTCCGCCAAATATAGGCGTCCACCATTTTTGGCCGAGCAAACTCTAATAAGGTGAACCACAAAGAACTCTTTTATTTGTTCGCCACTTTTCTGCCAAAAAAGGTGAATACCGTCCCTTTTATGTTCTCTCACATGCAGACCATTGTCAATTAGAAGAGAGGGCCGATTATTTTTGGAGGTTTTATAACCTCCATAGCCAGAGTCCTAGGATTCTAAGAAAAATTCTCTCGGCTAACCCCGCTCTCGCATTATGCCTTTGACATTGACATGGCTAGGAGCATGAAATTGGTAAAACGAATAAGAGACGGTAATTTTAATCTAATAATTGCAAATAATGTGTTACAAGAATTCATCCTCCCAAATCTAACTCGAACATATGCGCGTAACCCAAAAAATTATTATTATATTAATTATCTGGTGCCTAACCAGGTCCCTACGCACATTCTTGAGAATGTAGCTGCTGGCGGGGACACCGACGAGGATTATATTCCGGAGCAAGTTGCTCCCGCTACTGACCTTCACACCATACACATGGCATCTGAAAATGTTACAGGTACATCCTCCAACCAAAGACCCAGAAGAAGAAATGTGGCACTAGCCACTCTTGATGAGATCTATGCTGAACTGTTGCAGCGTAGCGAACTAGACGCTTAGTGCGACCTACAAATCCAAAACATGGAAGCTCAACAAACAGAAATGTTACAAATACTTCGCCAGATGCGGCATGATCAGCACGACTACGCTTTCAGAACCGAACATAACATGTCTGGCTTGATCGATGAAATGGCAACATTGATAGTGCGTGTGGAAGATCTACAAGACTATACGCCACCTCACCAGCCAGGAAACGGTGTATGTGCATGTACACGTGGTAGAAAGCGCCAGTAGAAGGCTACCCAAGTTCTACCTTTCTCTCCTATCTTATGTCGTTGCATTGGGGACAATGCAAGGTTTAAGTATGGGGGAGGAAGCTTTACCGCTTTCATTTATCGCTTTCTAGGTAGATTTAAATTATTGTTATTGTTATTTCCTTTTGTTATTTTTGTTAAGTGTCAGTCGAGTCAAATATCAATGTGTTGTCGAGTCTTTATGCGTGGTTTCCGTTATTTACTAATTCTCCTATTTGCTTAAGCCATACAATTTTTTTTGCAAAAATCTAGACTTAGAGATACAATACATCTTTTGAAAATTCTAACCTATAAATAAAACTGAGGTTAAAATGTAGAGATTTGGAAAAACTTTACAAGATCGGTATTGTTCTAACACCTTAAAATCTCCCAAGTATAAGACCGATTTGAGTACTTGTCATGCCATAACCTTAAATTTTATCCTTTAATATTCCTTAAGTAGTTTATCTAGCAGTCAGCACCATCCTAAGCACACACTACGCGAGAAGTCGATGCAAATAAGTGTATGATCTCAGGCTTAAAAGAGAAAAGATTACGAAATGTATGAAAAATGTTGTTCCTTCTAAGTTAGGTGACCCTCACCCGGTTATTTAGCCCAACGGTATAACCATATTTATTGTTATTCGAGCCAAAGTGCGAAAAAGAAAGAAAGAAATAATGATGAGATCATAGTCACTAACAGATTATCTTGCTATGAATGTGAAAGGATAACGGGCTTAATGTGATTGTGCCAGAATGAAAAAGAATAATGAAAAGGATTAGTAAGTTAGGCTTAGGCATGACGACATGATTCAGATTGGTTTGTATAGGAGGGAGACTTATGGTTGCACTATTGTGATTATGTGTTCCAACGATACCCTTAGTATGGAAGTGAGTACATGTTAATGCAATTTTTGACCAAAGTAGATTTTATAGACTGGAATGAGTATCTGAATGCAACAGTGTCTTTTACGAGTCTTGATACTTTATGCTGCAAAGATATTACTAAACTTTTTATTCATATACGAAGCATTTGCTTGAGGACAAGCAAAGGTTTAAGTATGGGGGAGTTTGATAACGCGAAAACGTATCGTATATTTGGCTTTATATGCATTGCTTTTTACTTGATTAACACTTATTATTACACAGTATTTTATGTTTACTGCAGGTATTTATCGAATAAAAGATGTATAAGCAAGCAAAGTGGAAAATAGCAAAACCGAAAGAAAAAAGAGAAGAAAATGGAGAAAAATAGAGAGCACGGGCCCCACCATAACAAATGGGCATGTGGCGCCCACCACTTGGATGTGTGGCGCCTGCCACATGACTTAAAGGGAGTGGTGGCGTCCGCCACAAAGCAAGGAAGTGGTGGCGCCCATCCCTCAAAAGGTGGCGCTCGCCACAAAGGTCAAACTAGGATTGTGGCAACCGCCACAACCCGGTCTCCCCTATTTTCTCTCCATCTTTTTAGCCGCGACCTCCACAATTTTAGCCATGACTTCCACCTACCTTTTCAACCAACAAATGCTACAGTCTAGGGAAGTGGAAAGTATATAAAGGAGGGTCGATTTTCTTTCGTGGTGTGCATTTTTTCAATCAGATTCTTTTGGTTAGATTTTCTAAGGAAGCTTCTTAATTTGTAAAAGCAATGGATTCTCCACATCGGGGATTATTGCAACTTATTGTGTTACACATTTTATTTCGATTGTAACAGTGTACTCGATTGCAAAGCTTGCCGACATTGTTTAATTCGAAGAATCGAGATTTATTTCAAGTTCTCGATTTATATTCCAGGTTTTATTTTAATTGTCATTTTAATTATTTATGCCTCATTGTATGCCTGATTGTCTGAACACCGTGTCTGTTACCGGATCCATGTCCGGCTAAACCTTTAGGTATCGGTATGTAAAGACCGTCGAAATGAAGGGATTCGTAAATAATTGGTGTTGACTTTTATAAAACTTACTTTTCCGGTTTTAGTTTCTTATTTTATTCAAAACTGTTTTTCGTACGAGAGTACAAAGCAAACAAAGGTTACGGTCAATAAAAACGAGAGTTTGAGATTTTAACCAGATAACTGAAACTAGGCATTAATCTTAAACACAGCGAGAGAGCTTTAGGATTAATTAGACTTTATTCATATTCAAAAATTACTTTTAAATTCATAATCAGACCGCGAGAGCTAAGCATTCTAGTTTAAGAGTATGGTCAGAGTCAATAAAACGAGAGTGTGAGACTAAGCCCTTTTTATAAATAATTTCTACTGAAGAATATTTTGACCAATAAGATTACACCAACTATCTATCGAATCCCCGAAGTTTGATGCGTTACATATCGATATCCCTTTATCAAATATCTTTATTAATATTCTGTTTACGTTATAGTTATTTCTCTTCATCCCTACAATCTCAGAATGATCATCAGCCTTAGATTTACATAGTAACATTAGATAATGATACGTTCGATTATTAGTCATTGTGGGTTCGATAATCTTTAAAACTACGTGATACGACTGTGCACCTGCAGTCACGATTCCCATAGACTTACTAGTCACGCGATCAGCCATGTATTAGGGACTTTAACTGGCTCAAAACATTGTAGAAGATAACCTCTTTCAGGACATTACTAGACACATTCAATATCTAGTTGCTCAGGGTGTCTCGTCCCTCATAGAGGGCCATTAGGTCATTATCCTAGCCAATTTTCTTCTCCTCAAGTTCTGATATGAGGCTCTGAATCACGAGATGCAAAACTTCTGATTCAAGTTCCTTATGCAGAGCACCTTAATCCTTATCTTCAAGTAAACTCTCAAGTTTTATTATGTGACTATCCAAGGTAACAAGAGATATTGATTCCTTTAACAAAATATTTGGAGCAGAAAATTAAAGGCTTACCCCAATAAAATATCTAAAAGAGGTATATATCGGGTCCCTCCTTACTAATTCACGAAGTTAGGCACCTTGTTGTCTAAATTTGAAGAGGAATATTTGATCGCCCTGCTCAGGAGGAATGTTGTTTTGTTCTCCTGGGCACCCTAAGATATGCTTAGCATAAATACCATAGTAATGTGTCATCACCTCGCCATAGATCTTGCGGTCAAACCAATGTCTCAAAGAAAGTGCAAGGTTGACAAAGAAAATAAAACAACCATTGTCGATGAAGTTCAGAAGATGAAAAATGCCAATTTTGTAATGAAGATTAAATACCTTTCATGGTTGGAAATATGGTTTTGGTAAATAAGGCATCTGACAATTGGCGTATATGCGTTGACTTCGCCGATCTTAATGTTGCTTGTCCCAGAGATCCTTATCCCATCCTTAATATAGATAAATCTTTGGGCTACAAAATGATATTTCATGGATTCATATTTGGGGTACAACCACGTTAAAATGGATCAAGTAGAAGCGCATAATACGACGTTCATGTCCAATAACAATAATCATTACTATAGTGTCATGCCTTTTATGCTCAACAACACTGATGCCACCTGCCAATGGCTCATGGATGTTATGGCCGCCCACTAGGGAAAGTTGCAACCTAATTGGGAGGGGCTATATTGTATATACCATAAGCTGCCTAATGTAGTCTACAAGCATGGGGAATTATATGGAAGGTTCACTACACGAACATGGAATTCGGACAATATGGGATATTATTATATTTAAGTGGTAAAGGTTCAATCACATGTGTACGTAAATTCTTGTAACAAATTATGGTATTTGCAAAAAAAATATTATGTTTTTGCTTCTAAATCATATTGTTGGACTTCCACAAGAAGATTATTATCGCCCTACAAGATAATAGATTATTGGACTTCCACTGGAAGATCCTTGCCGCCATGTGATGGGCGGTAAATGTATCATGTTTCTAGCTTGTTTTCCTTTTGATTTCATGTGTGTTGTAAGCATTCTATTTAGTTTTTAATTTGTTTTTGTCTCATATGTTTGTTTTCAGGAAATAAGAAGTGAGTGGAGTAAATCGAGACAAAAAAGACCACATATCCCCAAAAAAATGAGCGTTTCCAATACAAATTTCCCGAATCTAACACGGCAAAGCCATGTTGATAAATGGTTTTTATATCGTTTTTATTAGTTGTTTTTCCTTCATATTTTACCGTTTTCGTTTGCTATCCTTTCATTTTACCTATTTTACACTTTGGTATCGTGTTTTCTTTGTTTTCATGTCAAAATAAGCATTTCGAGTGAAAGAAGGACGAAAAGTGACAAAACTCAAAAAATGGCTAAGAATCGAAAATTCTCAGTACAAAAACCAAAGGCCTATTACGAGCACCTGTAATAGCCATTACGGGACGTAACAGGCCTGCCCCCCAACCTTAGTTTTGAAACGCCCGGTACAAATATTAGAGGCCTGTTACGACCAACCGTGATAGCCATTACGAGCCATAACAGAAAGGTAAGCTTTTCCCCATTTGTTTCCATTTCTGGCTTGATTTCATCTACTTAAAGGCTTTTGATTTCTTAGATTTGATATTCATTGGTTGCAATTGGCATTGAAATTAAGCTGATTATTTCCATATTTAGTATTTGATATAAAAACTCATAGGTATCCTTGAGTTTTGATCCAATATTTATTCCAATATTTTGGTTTACGCTTATTTTTGTCGCTTTATGTAAAAGTCTCTATTGGAGTAGCTGGATCAAGTTTCTTAATCCAAGGATTTCTTTTTCGTTATTCTGGTTTTTCTTTATCTATTTATTTATATGCTTTTCAATTATGTCTTTATCTGCAAGAATTGTTTCAGTTAGATCATTCCTCACAATGAGTGAGTAGTTCACTAGGGACTAAGGGTTATGAACCCTATCACATGACTATTTGCATGATCTTAAGCTAGTTACGATAATTCCACCCTTTTTATTTTAAAAGTCTAAATTTTTAACTCAAACCTCACTGCGAAAGTAGGAGTGTTTTTAGGCTTTTTCCATACGCTTAAAGGGTATAAGCGAGCGTCAAAATACAATTTTTAAACAGTCAAGTCTGAAGTCACAAAAGTAATCGGATGAAATTGAGAAAGTTCCAATTTTTAATAGTTGTGCAAGGGTAATGACCACTAACGAAGGTTTATGTGCGAGCGAGAGCTAGCAAGCATCCCGTTCGTTATAGGTAGGGCAATAAGTTGGCGAAAGCAGGTATTGCCATAATAATCTATTTTTCTATAAACTGGGTCGGGATTCTCGTATTAGAAATGCTTAGGTCATGTGGAGATGCTTAAGATAGGAGTCATAACCCTAGGTTATGTTTGTTATATTTTCATTCAATTAAGTTGTTTTAACTTAAGTGTTTCTTCACTTGAGTCGCTTTATTTTCCATTATTTGGTTGCTCTAGCTTTACATAGATAGGATAGAATATGGTATTTAACCATTGGTCTCTGAGGAATAATACTTTTTACTACTCTGAAAATTGTCGTACGCTTGTGGCGTATCAAGTTTTTGACGCTGTTGTTGGGGACCATTTGTGTTAATATTAAAATTCTGTTTGATCATCGTAGATACTAGAGCTTATTTTCCTGTTTATATTATAATGTTTGTTTGATGTAGTTCTGTTGCTACCCTTGTATGCAAGGAACTAGTTTTGATTATTCTAATCTGCTATCGTAGATATTAGAACAAGTTTTAATTTTTTTGTTATTTCTTTTGTGGTATGCATGGGGTTTGTCCAAAATATGTTCAATCATGTGAATAATAACTATGTAAACTCTTATCCCAATATCTACAATCAAAGGTGGATGGAACACAACAATTATTACTATGATAACCACTCCCATTATTTAGAGGAGCCACCAAATTTCCAACAATCCAACCTGAAGCTAGCGGAAATCTACCCGAACGTATCGCACGCTCGAACATAAACAGGGTCACCGTCGAACTTTATTTGTTCCCAAAGGAAAGGGAAAACATCGATAAACCCCCGGGGAAATAGATATGTTGGGTAAGGAAGTCGGTTATGCAAGGGGAATGTATTAACACCCCTTACATCCATGGTACTCCATGTGAATTGCTTTGATTATTTTTGCTCTAATGAGTGTTATATCAAAATATTACTCGCAAAAGAATGAGGGAAAAAGAAAAAAATAGATAAAGTGCTCGGTGAGGATTAAGGCCCTCATGCCTACGTATCCTCATAGTGCAATGAGAAATTCAGAGCTCCGTAGTTCATAAAACTAGTGGTAGGAGATGAAAATAAGTGTGATAACAATATGGTCTAAACCAAAGGATTCTGTTATTTGACCTCCAACAAGGGGTGAAAATATGAACCCAAGACTAAAATTGGTATGAACCAACAAGTGAGAGGCCTGGGGCATGGTATAACTCTATTGGAATAACCGAAAAAGGAAAGGAATTAAGTGTTTGGTTTCATATTACAAACAACTTTTGGTTCACAAGGAAATACAAGGTGGGGATCAAAGAGATAATGTATTTAGCTCAAAGAATAGGATATATCACATGAAGTGAATGAAGGTAGAATATGAATGTATCACGGAGATGAATGGAATGAATGACCAAAGTCAAAGAACCAGATATTTGGTACTAAGTGACTGAAGAGGTATAGTTTGAAACCCAAAGGTAATGGTGTTGGTGTAAGCCCTAGAGGCCCATACTTTTGGTACTTGTATCGAATTATTTATTAATAATAAAAGGTTTTTTCTTTATTATGTTTGTTTAATAAAGTCCCTAGAATAGCTAGTCTGTTTAATGTATCAAGTGTGACTTAATCATGAGATCACATTAAACATAAGGACATTATTCTTAAAGTATCGCTAGTCGAGCTTTATTGTGAAGTGGGATAACATTAAAGCATTAAGACTATTATGTATATAGACTGATGATCACATCTCATGGATCATGGATAAGGAGTTATCAAGTCTTAAACATAGGTATGAATATTAAGAGTAATATTTATACTGGATTGACCCGCTATGATAATACTATATAGAATGTTATGCAAAGTGTCATAAGTTATTCTCATGGTGATAATGGTGTATACCACCCTTCGACCTGAAACCACTATGGACCTTAGATGTAGAGTCGAGTGCCTTATTGCTCATCAAACATTGTCCGTAACTGGATGACCATAAAAACAGTTGATGGGTACTCCACGAAGCATGCTAAGGGACATGAGTGACCTAGATGGAATTTGCCCATCCTACGTAACAGGATAAATGTCTATGGGCCCAATATTGAACTGGACAAGGATGACACGGTCTATGCCTTGTGTTCAATATAGACATAAGGGCAAAAGGGTAATTGTACACATAAGTATTATCACAAAAGGATTTGTCAAATCACATGACATTTTCGTGTCTTGGGTAGCAGTGATATGTTGCTAGATACCGCTCATTGTTTATTATGTTAAATACGTGATTTAATATAATTGCCAATGCCGCGAAAACCTACAGGGTCACACACAAAAGGACGGATTGATGAGAGATAAAGTAACTAAGGAACACCGTAAGGTACGGTGCACTTAAGTGAATTGTAGAACATCGTAAGGTACGATGTGTAACACCCCGATAAAATATGATAATTATTTAATTTAAGTTAATAGTATATTTATTAATTTAATTAAATAATTGGAATATTATTGGATTATTATTATTGGAATAATAAAGTTGGAATATATATAAAGAGTTCCATTTGGTAAAAAGGGTTTTTCACGTGAAAACCAGAGAAGCGACAGAAAGTGAGAAAAGGGCAAAGAGGAAGAGCAAGAGAACAAGGGTTGTTGAAGGTCAAAGAAGGATTTGTCGGATTAACTCAGGTAAGGGGGTTTATCGTCGTTTAATGGGTATTATGGGTTAACATGTAATGGGTAGTGATAAGCCATTGATTTGACCCTAATTGGGATGTTGAATGCTGAAAAATTGAGATGAATAAGTTATGTAAAAGTTGTAATTGAATCTGTAATTGGATGAGTCTTGATTTTCCGAAAGTGTAGCTTTTTACGGAATTGGAATCGGAGGTCCGGAAGTCCTCCAACGGCGGAAAATGCGGAGAATTCTGCATTCTGCTTCGTGTTAGCGCAGGAACAGCTTTCTGTCTTGCGTTAACCGGTTAACCCAGGGTGTTAACCGGTTAACACTGTTATGATAATTAAAAGAATTTATTTCTGTTCTGTGTTAACCGGTTAACCCAGGGTGTTAACCGGTTAACCCAGGGTGTTAACCGGTTAACACTGTTATGAATTATGAGAAATTGATGTCTGTCTTGCGTTAACCGGTTAACCCAGGGCGTTAACCGGTTAACACTGTTAAAATTTGCCAGGAAGCGCGTTCTGTTTTGCGTTAACCGGTTAACCCAGGGCGTTAACCGGTTAACACTGTTGGAAAAGTGGAAATTTGATATTTAAATATTGTGGACATATTTGATGATTGGCCTATATTGGTGTATGATATAGTAGGGATCATTTCCCGTTGTTTTGAGCAGTATAGGTATTAGTAGGGTGTGCTAATACTGCGATTTATTATTTGGCATGATATGAATATGATTCTGTGATAAATATGCTGATGATGTATGATGGTATGCATAATGTTGTGAATGTATCTGTTATGTATTCAATTGTGGATGGACTGTTTATGGCTTAGAGTGTGAGCATATGTCCATTGTGGATTGTTGTTGATGTTGCATGCTAGGTGATTTAGCGTGCATAGTATGGCCTTTATGGTGGTAGCTAATTCCCATGGTGAGGAATTAGTGAGTGAGTTATTGTGGATTGTTGTTGATGTTTGCATGCTAGGTGAATTAGCGTGCATAGCATAGCCCTTGGGGTGGTAGCTAATTCCCATGGTGAGGAATTAGTGATGTGAGTCACTAGGTCTCAAATGAGTGGGACTAGTGAGCTTGGTAGCCGTATCTGGATTTGATCGGTGAGGTTGAACTATGTGTTCACGAATAGTCGGTACCGCATGCATGGAGTCTCATTGCATAATGTATGTGTGGCGTATAATATGAATGGATGCATTCCAATATTATACGTGTGTTTTGTGTTGTGTTGTGTTGAGTATGATTATGAGTTGATGTTGTCGTTGCTGAATGTGTGATATGATTAGGGTGATGAAATGTGTTAATTTACTTAGCATTACATGATATTTTATAATGCTTATTATATCGATTGAGGAACTCACCCTTACAACTATGTTTCAGGTAACGAGCAGTGATTGAGTAGAAGCTAATGCTTGGAGTCTAGTGTAGTTCCTTAGTGGGTCATGCTCTGGTAGATGTAACATCGGGACGGGATGTTTTACTTTGTTTTCAATTGTGGTTGTTAAACAGTTTTACATGTAATGTGATTACATGGTTTGCATGATTGATTAGATCTCTATCCGCTGCGAATTGTGCAATGTTTTATTTTGATTAATAAATGAGCATGACAAACTATTATGGTGAATGGTGTGAAGTGTCAAGTGTGACACCCTTAAATTGCATATCTACCCTGATTTATATTTGTTGTTTTAATTAATTATTGGGGTATTTTAGAAGGGTGTTACATTAGTGGTATCAGAGCATAGTCGGTCGAGTCGAGTCGTAATTATTTTGTTTCCCTGTATGTGATAGGTGTTGTGTAACCCTATCAGTACTTATTGTTTTAGCTTGTTGGGCTTTCAGAATAGAGATGGCTGGAAGAGGTAGAGATGATGCTGCGATTGCTGAGGCTCTGGGTATGCTAGCTGGAGTACTTGGAGGAAATCTGAATGTTGTGGGACTGGGAGCTGCTCGTCAACTGAGTGAGTTCCAGAAGAACAATCCTCCAATGTTCAAGGGAGCATACGATCCAGATGGTGCTCAGAAGTGGTTGAAGGAGATCGAGAGGATCTTCCGAGTGACTGAGTGTGCCGATAACCAGAAGGTCAGGTTCGGTACGCATATGCTGTCAGAGGAAGCAGATGATTGGTGGGTTGCTGCCCGCACTGAGTTGGAAGCTGCTGGGAGTGCTGAGATCACTTGGGCGGTGTTCAGAGAGAGATTCCTGAGGAAGTACTTTCCAGAGGATGTCAGAGGAAAGAAAGAGATAGAGTTCTTAGAATTGAAGCAAGGCAACCGGTCTGTTACTGAGTATGCTGCTAAGTTCACAGAGCTGTCGAAGTATTACACTCCCTATAATGAGGCTACTGGGGAATTTTCAAAATGTGTGAAGTTTGAGAACGGGTTACGTCCCGGGATCAAGCAGGCTATTGGGTATCAGCGGATTAGAGTGTTTTCCGACTTGGTTGACTGTTGCAGGATTTTTGAACAGGATACCAAGGCCAGAGCGGAGAGCTATCAGCAGAGGGTTGATAGGAAAGGCAAGAATCAGAATGATCGTGGGAAACCGTATGCAGCTGGCAAAGGTTTCCAGAGACAGAGTGGGATGAAGAGACCTAGTGGGGGAGACTCCAGTGCCCCTGCTAAGTGTTACAGATGTGGTCAGGCTGGACATCGTATCCATGAGTGTTCCAGTAATGAGAAGAAGTGTTTCAAGTGTGGAAGAGGTGGTCACTTGGCTGCAGAGTGCCGGTTGAAGACTGTGACTTGTTTCAACTGTGGAGAGGTGGGTCATATCAGTCCACAGTGTCCTAAGCCGAAGAAAGAGAACCAGTCGGGAGGCAAGGTCTTTGCTTTATCGGGTTCTGAGACTTCTGCAGATGATCGTTTGATCCGAGGTACGTGTTATATTAATGGCTTTCCTCTTGTAGCTATTATTGACACAGGTGCGACTCATTCCTTTATATCGTTGGATTGTGCTGTGAAACTTAAATTAGAGATATCTGAGATGCATGGGAGTATGGTGATTGATACTCCTGCGAAGGGTTCAGTGACTACTACTTCAGTTTGTTTAGATTGTCCTTTGAGTATTTTTGGTAGAGACTTTAGGATGGACCTCGTGTGTCTTCCACTAGTGCAGATTGATGTTATCCTGGGTATGAACTGGTTGGTGTTTAACCGAGTTCATATCAACTGTTTTGATAAGACTGTGACCTTTCCTGAGATTGAGGAAGGAAAGAGTTTGTTTCTATCAGCAAGGCAGGTGGATGAGGCAGTAGCAGATGGGGCAGAGTTGTTTATGCTGTTGGCGATTTTGGAGGCTAAAGATAAACTGGTGATTTGCGATCTAGCCGTGGTGTGTGATTTTCCTGATGTGTTTCCTGAAGAAGTGAATGAATTACCGCCAGAGTGTGAAGTTGAGTTCTCGATTGATTTGGTACCTGGTACTAGGCCGATGTCGATGGCTCCGTACCGTATGTCTGCTGTTGAGTTAGCTGAATTGAAGAGTCAGCTGGAAGATCTGTTGGATAAGAAATTTATTCGTCCGAGTGTGTCACCGTGGGGTGCACCAGTGTTATTGGTTAAGAAGAAAGAAGGTACTATGAGGTTGTGTGTGGACTACAGGCAACTGAATAAAGTGACGATCAAGAATCGGTATCCTTTGCCGAGGATTGATGATTTGATGGATCAGTTGGTTGGTGCGAGTGTGTTCAGCAAAATAGATTTGAGATCGGGTTATCATCAGATACGTGTGAAAACTGAGGATATTCAGAAGACTGCTTTCAGAACAAGGTATGGACATTATGAGTATTCTGTAATGCCTTTTGGTGTGACTAATGCGCCTGGGGTATTTATGGAGTATATGAATAGGATTTTCCATCCGTACCTAGACAAGTTTGTTGTGGTGTTTATTGACGATATTTTGGTGTATTCGAAGTCTGAAGAAAAGCATGCTGAACATTTGAGAGTGGTTTTAGGAGTTTTACGAGAAAAGAAGTTATTTGCTAAACTGTCCAAGTGTGAATTTTGGTTAGAAGAGGTTAGTTTTCTTGGTCATGTGGTTTCAAGAGGTGGTGTTGTTGTTGATCCTTCTAAGATAGAAGCGGTATCTAAGTGGGAAGCTCCGAAGTCAGTTTCTGAGATAAGGAGTTTTCTTGGACTTGCAGGTTATTATAGGAAATTCATTGAGGGATTTTCTAAGTTGGCATTACCGTTGACGATGTTGACTAGAAAGGGGCAAGCGTTTGTTTGGGACTCAAAATGTGAAGAAGGTTTCCAAGAGTTAAAGAGGAGGTTAACTACTACTCCTATTCTGATATTACCAAGTCCGTCGGAACCATTTGAGGTTTACTGTGATGCTTCATTGTTGGGTTTGGGTGGTGTTTTGATGCAGAATAAGCAGGTTGTAGCTTATGCTTCGAGACAACTGAAGGTTCATGAGAGGAACTATCCGACACACGATTTAGAGTTGGCAGCTGTGGTATTTGTTCTGAAGTTATGGAGGCATTACTTGTACGGGTCAAGATTTGAGGTTTTCAGTGACCATAAAAGTTTAAAGTATTTGTTTGATCAGAAAGAGCTGAATATGAGACAGAGGAGATGGTTAGAGTTTCTGAAGGATTATGACTTTGGTTTGAATTACCATCCGGGTAAAGCAAACGTAGTGGCTGATGCATTGAGTCGGAAATCATTGCATATGTCTATGTTAATGGTTAAGGAATTGGATTTAATTGAGCAGTTTAGAGACTTGAGTTTGGTGTGTGAGAGTACTCACAATAGTGTTAAATTGGGAATGTTAAAGTTAACGAGTGGTATTCTGGATGAGATTAGAGAGGGTCAGAAATCCGATGTGCTTTTGGTTGATAAGTTGACTCTAGTGAATCAAGATCAAGGTGGTGAATTCAGAGTCGATGAGAATGGTGTTTTGAAATTTGGTAATCGGGTGTGTATTCCGGAT
Source organism: Lathyrus oleraceus (assembly GCF_024323335.1). Lineage (NCBI taxonomy): Eukaryota > Viridiplantae > Streptophyta > Magnoliopsida > Fabales > Fabaceae > Lathyrus > Lathyrus oleraceus. Next base: position 97,280,881 of record NC_066582.1, on the reverse strand, counting down.
GTTACCGAACTTAAGAAGAGTATACTCGAGGAAGGACATCGTAGTGGCCTGAGTATTCATCATGGGGCTACGAAGATGTATCATGATTTGAAAAAGTTATTTTGGTGGCCGGGAATGAAAAGAGAAATTGCGAGTTTTGTTTATTCCTGTTTGACTTGTCAGAAGTCAAAGATTGAGCATCAGAAGCCGTCTGGGCTAATGCAACCGTTGGCTATTCCAGAGTGGAAGTGGGATAGTATCAGTATGGATTTTGTTTCTGGTTTACCGAGGACAATTAAGAATTTTGAAGCTATTTGGGTGATTGTTGACAGATTGACAAAATCGGCTCATTTCATTCCGATCATAATGGATTATCCGTTAGAGAGATTAGCTGAGTTGTATATTGAGAAAATTGTAAGTTTGCATGGTATTCCGTCGAGTATTGTTTCGGACAGAGATCCTAGATTTACATCGAAGTTCTGGGAAGGTTTGCAGAGGGCTTTGGGAACTAAGCTGAGATTGAGTTCTGCATATCATCCGCAGACTGATGGTCAGACTGAGAGGACGATTCAGTCACTGGAGGATCTTTTGAGGGCTTGTGTTTTGGAAAAGGGAGGTGCTTGGGATTGTTATTTACCTTTGATTGAGTTTACCTACAACAATAGTTTTCATTCGAGCATTGGTATGGCACCGTTTGAAGCTTTGTATGGTAGGAGATGTCGGACACCTTTATGTTGGTATGAGTCCGGTGAGAGTGCTGTGGTTGGACCGGAGATTGTTCAACAAACTACGGAAAAGATTAAGATGATTCAGGAGAAGATGAGGATTGCTCAGAGTCGTCAGAAGAGTTATCACGACAAGAGGAGGAAGTCACTTGAGTTTCAAGAGGGAGATCATGTGTTTCTTCGTGTTACTCCGATAACTGGGGTTGGTCGAGCTTTGAAGTCGAAGAAGTTGACACCTCGATTTATTGGTCCTTATCAGATTTTGGAGAGGATAGGGGAGGTAGCCTATCGTATCGCTTTACCACCGTCACTTGCGAATTTGCATGAGGTTTTTCATGTGTCTCAGTTGAGGAGGTACATTCCTTATCCGTCGCATGTGGTCCAAGTAGATGATGTACAGGTGAGAGATAACCTGACTGTTGAAACATCACCTATGAGGATCGAGGATCGAGAGTTGAAGCAGTTGCGGGGTAAAGAGATTGCTTTGGTAAAGGTAGCTTGGGGAGGACCAGCAGGTGGCAATGTGACTTGGGAACTTGAGAGTCAGATGAAGGAGTCTTATCCAGAGTTATTCGCTTGAGGTATGTTTTCGAGGACGAAAACTCTTTTAGTGGGGGAGAGTTGTAACACCCCGATAAAATATGATAATTATTTAATTTAAGTTAATAGTATATTTATTAATTTAATTAAATAATTGGAATATTATTGGATTATTATTATTGGAATAATAAAGTTGGAATATATATAAAGAGTTCCATTTGGTAAAAAGGGTTTTTCACGTGAAAACCAGAGAAGCGACAGAAAGTGAGAAAAGGGCAAAGAGGAAGAGCAAGAGAACAAGGGTTGTTGAAGGTCAAAGAAGGATTTGCCGGATTAACTCAGGTAAGGGGGGTTTATCGTCGTTTAATGGGTATTATGGGTTAACATGTAATGGGTAGTGATAAGCCATTGATTTGACCCTAATTGGGATGTTGAATGCTGAAAAATTGAGATGAATAAGTTATGTAAAAGCTGTAATTGAATCTGTAATTGGATGAGTCTTGATTTTCCGAAAGTGTAGCTTTTTACGGAATTGGAATCGGAGGTCCGTAAGTCCTCCAACGGCGGAAAATGCGGAGAATTCTGCATTCTGCTTCGTGTTAGCGCAGGAACAGCTTTCTGTCTTGCGTTAACCGGTTAACCCAGGGTGTTAACCGGTTAACACTGTTATGATAATTAAAAGAATTTATTTCTGTTCTGCGTTAACCGGTTAACCCAGGGTGTTAACCGGTTAACACTGTTATGAATTATGAGAAATTGCTGTCTGTCTTGCGTTAACCGGTTAACCCAGGGCGTTAACCGGTTAACACTGTTAAAATTTGCCAGGAAACGCGTTCTGTTTTGCGTTAACCGGTTAACCCAGGGCGTTAACCGGTTAACACTGTTGGAAAAGTGGAAATTTGATATTTAAATATTGTGGACATATTTGATGATTGGCCTATATTGGTGTATGATATAGTAGGGATCATTTCCCGTTGTTTTTAGCAGTATAGGTATTAGTAGGGTGTGCTAATACTGCGATTTATTATTTGGCATGATATGAATATGATTCTGTGATAAATATGCTGATGATGTATGATGGTATGCATAATATTGTGAATGTATCTGTTATGTATGCAATTGTGGATGGACTGTTTATGGCTTAGAGTGTGAGCATATGTCCATTGTGGATTGTTGTTGATGTTGCATGCTAGGTGATTTAGCGTGCATAGTATGGCCTTTATGGTGGTAGCTAATTCCCATGGTGAGGAATTAGTGAGTGAGTTATTGTGGATTGTTGTTGATGTTTGCATGCTAGGTGAATTAGCGTGCATAGCATAGCCCTTGGGGTGGTAGCTAATTCCCATGGTGAGGAATTAGTGATGTGAGTCACTAGGTCTCAAATGAGTGGGACTAGTGAGCTTGGTAGCCGTATCTGGATTTGATCGGTGAGGTTGAACTATGTGTTCACGAATAGTCGGTACCGCATGCATGGAGTCTCATTGCATAATGTATGTGTGGTGTATAATATGAATGGATGCATTCCAATATTATACGTGTATTTTGTGTTGTGTTGTGTTGAGTATGATTATGAGTTGATGTTGCCGTTGCTGAATGTGTGATATGATTAGGGTGATGAAATGTGTTAATTTACTTAGCATTACATGATATTTTATAATGCTTATTATATCGATTGAGGAACTCACCCTTACAACTATGTTTCAGGTAACGAGCAGTGATTGAGTAGAAGCTAATGCTTGGAGTCTAGTGTAGTTCCTTAGTGGGTCATGCTCTGGTAGATGTAACATCGGGACGGGATGTTTTACTTTGTTTTCAATTGTGGTTGTTAAACAGTTTTACATGTAATGTGATTACATGGTTTGCATGATTGATTATATCTCTATCCGCTGCGAATTGTGCAATGTTTTATTTTGATTAATAAATGAGCATGACAAACTATTATGGTGAATGGTGTGAAGTGTCAAGTGTGACACCCTTAAATTGCATATCTACCCTGATTTATATTTGTTGTTTTAATTAATTATTGGGGTATTTTAGAAGGGTGTTACACGATGTACTTAAGTAGAATACGAAATATGGTAAGGTACCACGCGCTTAAGTGATTTTGGCATATTATAAGATATGGGACACATACACTTAAGTGGGCTTTTTAACTTATAACCCACACAAGTGGTTCTATAAATAGAACCCTTGTGCAGAAGCATTTGAAGAGTTGCAATTTCGTTTCTCTCTCACTCAAAGCCTTCATTCGTATGAGCTAGCACTGAGATTGAAGGAATCCGTTCGTGTGGACTGAGTATAGGCGTTGTCATTGTTCAACGTTCGTGATCGCTCCATAGATCTGCATCAAAGGTTTCAATCGTCACAAGAGGTAACGATTCTATCACTGATCATGCCCATTCGTAAGGATCACTAAAGGAGAAAATTTTAAATTCCGCTGCATTTTGGATCGCTATTCTCCTTCAAATGGTGTATTGGAATCCATAAGAGAAATGGAATTTGTACCATAAAGGGAAGGTGGCACAAACCATAAGTGAGGGGCCTAGGGCATGGTATCACTGTATGGTTGGGCCAAAAAAGAAGAATTAAATGTTTGGGTACAAGCCAGACAACTCTAGGTACAAATGAGGATTGCCACTATATGGTCCTAAAAGGGTGTATATGGAATTCCAAAGAAAACTGTATTCCGGTTTCAAAGAAACAGTATGTCACTGGGGTGAACGGTTCAGTGATGAAGGTAGGTAATGGATTATGAAAGATATTGATGGTGCCCTAAGGCGGAAGGAGGAATAAGTAAGTATGCTCGCTAAGGATTCACATCCTAGTGCCTATATATTCTTACTGTGCAATGAGAAAATAAGAGAAATCATAGTTCGTGGATCTACGAAAACAAAGGAAAGAACAAAGAAGTGGTTGTCTAAGCCACAAGGACTGACAAGACAAACACAACTAAAAGGTTATGATTGAGGTGATGAACAATATAACTTATACCAACAGAATGGTAACATGGGAAATCCATATAGGCAAATTGGCTTTGAATCAAAGAGTAAACAGACAGACCAACAAGTGAGGGGCCCGAAGCATGGTACCACTGTATTGGAATGACTGGAAACAAAGAGAACTAAATATTTGGTAATAAGTCAAACAACTATTGATACAAAGATGGATATTGATTAGGTCGTCCTAAAAGGGTTGATATGGAACCCACAAGGAAGTATTGATTAGCATAAGGAAAAATATATCACTTGCTGGGGAACAAACAATTTAAGATCAAAGGAGAACGGTATCTTGGATCCATGAAGGAATAAACTCTGAACCGAAGAGTAAAACTAGTATGAACCAACAAGTGAGGGGCCTGAGGCATGGTATCACTATATTGGAATAACGAAAAATAAAGGAATTAAATGTCTGGAAATAAGTCAAACAACTTTTGGTTCATAAGGCGGACATTGATTAGGTCGTCCTAAAAGGATGTGCATGGAATCCAAGGAAGAATGATATTTGATCTTAAAAAGATGGTATTGATTGAATGACCGAAGAGTTAATAAATAAGGTAGATCATGGAGAATATGGACTCTCCTGCCTATGTATTCTCATTGTGCAATGAGAAAGTCAGAGCTTTCGTAGTTCAGCCCACCAGGGCTGACAACAAGATGATTGAGGAAAGAGGAGTGATTGATTGAACATGAAGAGACTTGATAGTTACTTGATAAGAACCAAACTAAAGTCTATGAGTAAAGATGGACACAATGAGCAACTGGGTCAAGCATCCCGTATCCAAAAATATCCAGAATGAGTTAATAAAATTCTCTATTCTTATCTATTCTTTACTACTTAAGGCTCGTGGCACATAGTTCTCATCCTAACTTTCAAGTTGTTGGAGAAGAATCCTAGCTGCTCATGATGATGAAGATATTATCAATCATTTGATTTGAATCACACTAAATTCTATGAATATAGATGAATACAATGAGCAACTGGGTCAAGTGTCCTGTACCCAAAGATACTCAGAATGAGTTAATGGAATTCGCCACTCTCATTCATTCTCTATTTCTTAAGGCTTGTGTCGTACAACGTGAACCGTGATTGATAAGTTGTTGGTGGATTCCTTTGTTTATTACACTACTACTTTGTGAAAGGGAGAGACTTGACAATCATATGATTTGAATTGTGCTAAAGTCTATGAATAAAGGTGAATACGATGAGCAGTTGGGTCAAGCGTCTTGTACCCAAAGATATCCAAACTGAGTTAATGGAATTATCCACTCTCAATCATTCTATATTGCTTAAGGCTCATGCCACACAATTTTAACTTTTATTAGCAATCTCTTGAAGATCCGTCTTTGATGTGTCTTGTATGATCTGCTACTTGGTATTATTGGGGATGCCTTGATTGAGAGTCTGACTTGAGACTTCGAGCTCCGTAACTTACAAAAGGAGTCTTATCGAGTGATTAAGGGTCTTTTGATCACTTGAATTAGACTGGGATTATACAAGATCAAAGGATTTATTTGATCAAAATTTCTTTTGATCAACTTGAATCGAGAGTTTGAATTAATTTAAAATCTATGATTAGTCCTAATCTAAGGGTTGGAATTAGTTCAAAGGTTATTCCTAAGGGATCATGCATTTGTTAATCAAAGACTTGATTTAAAACTAATTAAAATTCTAAGTCTAGATTAATCCTAAGGGAGCATGCATTTATATGGTCAAAATAACAAAATAAACCCCTAAGATGTAAAATGGTCATTTCACAAGGATTATATCAATTAGGAACACAAAATCAATTCTAACTAGAAAATCTAATTAGAACCTAAAATTGATTAAGTCCTAAAATCCATATTAACCTAATGTTAGAAGTTAATTAAATTCTAAAATCAATTAAAATTCTAATCCTAATTTTAATCTAATTAAAAATCTATACTAATCTCCTAAATTCTAATCAACCTAAGAATATAATAAAATCCTAAAAATGATTAACCTAAGTAACAATGATTAACAATAATTAATTCTAATTAAGCTAGAAAATTAGAATTAAAATGCAATTATATTAAAGGAATTAATAGGGTGCAAAATTGGAATTGGTGTGTATATAGCAACTGGGCCTTAGGCCTTAAACTCATTTCTCGCAAACAAAAAAAAGGTCCAAAGCTTGTATGGGGTGTAATGGTGCATGCAAGGATATGTTTTGGTCAGGAAATGGGCCTTAGGCCCAAGAAACGAACAAAGGAAAAACCAAGGTATTGTAGGAACGAGGGTGTATGGACTCGTTGGGGATGTAGCAAGTAATTATGCACTGGGCTTTCAGCCATAGGCCCAAAGAGCCTCAGCCTGAAAATCTGAAAGGGGGTGCGCATGTGGAATATGGTGCAAACGGTAAAACGTATGGGCCCTAACCTTAAGCCCAACCTACGAAGGAGTTCACAAGGCGGACTTCAGAAGCCTCTAAGGAAATTTGAATCTCTTTACACTCAGACCACGCCCCCTATGGTGATTTCAAGTCACCGCTTCCGTCATGCTGGAAATCGCTTCTGGCGGTAGAGGAGACTCAAACACTACCTATCATACATCAAACGAATCATTTATCCCTCCTCTTTCTAAGCCCTAAACTCACTCATTCCAATTTCAACTTCATCATTCTAAACCGACTATACCAAACAAAGAACCCTAATTCTAAATTCATCAATTATTTGCAAGATATGGGAAGATGTAGGCGAAGCAATTAGGGCTTCAGCTTTAGGATCTATAGGCTATAACTTGCCAACTCAGAAATGTAAAGAAGAGGCTGCAGATTACCTACACACGAAGCTTCTGATGATGTTGATGGCAAGAAAATACCAGAGGCAACACCAGCTAATTATGATTATTCAACATTGCAATTCTTCTTCTACTCAATCCCCTTAATTTGTAGCAAAAATCTACGTTATGCAATTGAGATGTGGCGAGAGAGTAACGAGTCCGAGAGTGATGAATGAAGGCTTAAGCTCCACCAATTGAGGCTTCGATGTGAAGCTTCAATGGTGCATTCTAAGGAGAGATCAAGTGAGGGTTGGTTCAGAGGGAGAGAGAATATGAGGTCAATTTTTTGTGAGAATTCTGAGAGTGAAAATGGTTGAGTGACATGAATGAACTGTGATGAGAGATTTTTTAGAAACCCATTCTATTACAAATCCATATGAAATTCAAGTTAAATGCAAATCTAAATTCGGAAGTTAGTTGTGAAATGTGTTAGTTAGTTAGTCAGTTGCATTGATTCTGTTAATGAATCTGGTGTTAGTTTTAAATGAATTTGGAGTTAATTTGAAAATGATTTTGAAGTTAATTTTGAAAGTGAACTTAAGGTTAATTTGTTTTGAATTTATAATTAATTTGTTATATGTTTGGACAAGTTAAATTCTAGGGAATTGATTCTTGAAAATGAATTTTGTTCTGTTATGATTTCGTTAGTAGTTCTGTTATATCGGTTCGAAGTAAAAAATTAGTCAGTGTAGTTAGTTAATGGATTATGGATTTGGTTCATGCCATGTTAATTAAGTTGTTTATTTTAATTGTGATGCCATGTTTATGCTGTTGTGAAGGTTGCAACATTGATGTTTGGATCATTGCATTGCAGGGTGAATATTTATGCAGGTCTGCTTACATTGGCTTGTTATGAATGCCCTGCTTGATTGTTATGTATTGTTCTACCTTGGACTATTATATTGCAGATGTACTATTGGGTTTTGAATCGCATTGATCAAGTTAGGTATGTGGCAACTAGGTATTGCTTAGGGTGGCTTGACTGAACTGATGTACGATGGGATTCCATTTGAATGTGTTTGCTACAGGTGAGGTATCCTTGTTGAATGTGCATGAACCTGCTATACATTTACCTGAGTGATTGGTTGTTATGCTTGTTTTGTTATTTCTATTGTAATGAATGCAATGTGCCAGCCAGTTTGCCTACACTTGCTATGCTTGAAATGCCTCGAATTATGAAATGCTTGGAATTTAACCATAGTTATTAGAATATGTATGAACTTGACTGCAATGCCACTTATAGGCTTGAATTTTAGATTTTGTAATGAACTTAGCTTGGTGTGGATTTGAATTATTGCTAAGTTGATTAGTGATGTTGCCATGTAATGAATATGATGCTTGTTGAATGTTTGGTAATGCATTGCTTTGACATGCTTGATGTGTCATGGCTTTATTTTGTAGGCTTCACTTGGCATGGTCTTGATGTAGGCATGGTGGGCAAAATTGTAAGTTATCTTCAAGGCAAGAAAGACAAGTTCAAGCTATGATGACCAATTTGGAAAATGCTTTACTAATTGAGTAAATGGTGGCCATGGATGATCATGAGATGCTACAATGATGAATATGTGATTAATGTTAAGATTCTAGGGTGAAAAAATGAATTTTGATTTATTTTTGTAAAGAACAATGTATGCTTTGATAAATGAATGAAGAATTCATGTTTTAAATGTAATGATCCTGAAGTTATATGGATTGAAAGCTTGGCTTTTTGAGTAACTTTTAACCAAATTGGCTTATGCATGTACTTCCCTTTTTAATCCACTGAAACATGATCACATGATGCCACATACATCACTTTGGCCAGACTACATAAATGAAACAACTAAATTAGGGTCCATATGACTCATGATGAACCAATGGCAAATAATGGATCAAAGATCAATGCATTAGTATGATCATGTACTCAAGGATCAAAGACCAAGGAACTTGAAAGTACCATGTGCACATCACTAATGCTCCAAGTAAAACCAGATAGGATGCATATTGAAGCTAGCAGAAATATACCCGAATGTATCGCACGCTCGAACATACAACAGAGTCGCCATCGAACTTTATTTATCCCCAAAGGGAAGGGAAAACATCGATAAAACCCGGGGGAAAGAGATATACTGGGTAAGGAAGTCAGCTATGCAAGGGGAAGGTATTAGCACCCCAAACATCCATGGTACTTCATGGGAACCGTTTTGATTGTTCTCGCTCGAATAGGTGTTAACTAAAGATTACTCGCAAAAGAATGAAGGGGAAAGGAAAGGAAATAAATAAAGTGCTCGGTGAGGATTATGGCCCTCATGCCTACGTATCCTCATAGTGCAATGAGGAATTCAGAGCTTCGTAGTTCAAAGAACTAGAGGCAGGAGGTGGAAAGAGATGTGATAGAAGGTATGGTTTGAACCAAAGGATAATGTTGTTTGAACTCCAAAAAGGGGTGAAAATGTGAACCCAAGAGTAAAACTGGTGTGAACCAACAAGTGACGGCGTATAACACTTGTATCATTGTATTGGAATAACTGAAAAGAAAGGGTTGCCTAAGTACGACTTCAAAGTAAGTAAGGAGATGTTTGTCTAAGCTACAGGGTCTGATAAGACAAACAAATCTGCTCTTGGTTCACAAAAAGGGGTATAAGATTGAGCACAAAGGTATAATGTATTTGGCTCAAAGATAACTGGTATATCACATGGAGTGAAAGGAGGTAGTATACGAGTGTATCATGGAGATGAACGGAGTGAAGTGACCGAAGTCACAGAATAAAGTATCTGGTGATGAGTGACTGAATAAGTATTGTTTGAAATCGAAAGGTGAAAGTGTATTGGAATCCATAAGAGAAATTAGATTTCTACCGTAGAGGGAAACAACGTTAATCGATACGTGGACTAGCAGACCGCCACTATAGGGTTTTGGCTAAAAAGGAAGGAATTAAATGTTTGGGATGAGAGCCAAACAACTCTAGGTATGAAATGCGGACTATTCGTTAGGTGTCCTAAAAGGGTATGTATGGAATTCTAAGGAAAGTGTATTTCGATGTCAAAGAGACAATATGTCACTGGGTGAACGATTTATGATTGAAGGTAGGTAATGAAGGGTGAAAGATATGGCGATGCCCTAAGGCGAAGGAGGAATAATTAGGAGTATGCTCGCCAAGGATTTGCATCCTCGTGACTACGTATTCTCATTGTATAATGAGAAAGTCAGAGCAATCGTAGTTCAGAACTACGAGAATAAAGGGAGAGAGATGTTTGTCTAAGCAACAGGGTCTCACAAGACAAACACCAAGTTAAGGAAGGATTGTAGTATTGGAAGTGCAAGGAGTTATGTGTCACTTGCTAGGGAATCGACAATTCGAGATCAAATCATGATAGTATCTTGGATCCAAGAGAAGGATAGACTCTTAATCGAATAGTAAGGTAGACATTTACCAATATGTGGACTAGCAGGCTGCCACTATAAGGTAAAGCCAAAAAGAAAGATTGAATTAAGTGTTTGGGGTTGTTTGCCTAAACAACTCTTGATTGAAGAGATGGACTGTCATCAGGATGTCCTAAAAGGATGGACAAAGAGTCCAAGGAGAAGTATGATTGACCTCAAAAGGATGGTATAGATTGATGAAAGAGTGATGGATTAATAAATAGGGTAGCTTGCGAAGAAACTGAATTCTCCTGCCTACGTACCCTCATCGTGCAATGAGGAAATCAGAGCTTTCGTAGTTCAGCCCACTAGGGCTGAAAAGAAATGATTGGAAGCAAGAGGAAATGTATGATTGAGATTGAAATGATTAGAATGGAATGATTGAGAATTGAATAGAATGAGGAATGGATAGACTTGATAGTTACTGGATACTGAGAATCACACTAACTTTCAAGCGGAGGGAGAAGAGTCTTTGTAGTTGTTTCTTGTGATGATGAAGACCTTATCAATCGTTAGATTCGAATTGCACTAAAGTCTATGAATAGAGGTGAATACGATGAGCGTTGGGTCATACGTCCCATACCCAGATATACTCAGAATAGGGGTAGGAATACTCCAGTCCCAATCCTTCTCCATTACTTAAGGCTCGTATCATACAACTTGATTCATGATTGACAAGTTGTTGACGTTGTCCTTGCTTTTTGTTGTTTTGCTTTATGAAGATAGACTTGTTAATCGTATGATTAGAATTGTGCTAAAGTCTATGAATAAAGGTGAATATGATGAGCGTTGGGTCATACGTCCCATATCCAGAGATACTCAGAATGGGGGTAGGAATACTCCAATCCCACTCCTTCTCTACTACTTAAGGCTCGTGTCACACTCTTCTAACTTTGATTTAGCAAGTGTTGAAGATTCCACCTTTGATGTGCTTGAAAGTTGAAGACGCCACCTTTGATGTGCTTGAATAATCCGCTGCTTGATATGACTAAGGATGCCTTGATTGAAGATCTTGTCTTGAGGCCTTGAGCTCCACAGCGTGAAAGAAAAGTCCTACTAAGTGACCAAGGGTCTTTTGGTCACTCAATTAGATTGGGGGATTATACAAGTTCAAAGGATTTAATTAATCAAAATCACTTTTGATTAATTTAATCGGGGGTTTGGTTTTAGTTTTGGGGGGACCTAATTTTGGATCTAGTTGAAGTTAGTACTTGTTAGAAACTATCCTAAGGGATCATGCATTAGAACTTGATTGAATATTCTAAATTAGATTAGAAATCCTAAGGGAGCATGTCAAAGTTGATCAAAATCATGATTAAAATTCTATGTTAAGTCCTACAATTATTAGGAAATGATCGAATTCTAATCCTAAGGGGAGCATGCAAATTTCAACACAAAAGATCAAAATAAGCCCATGAGGGGCAAAATGGTCATTTCCCAAAATATGCCTAATTTTATTCATGGTCTAAAGGATTTACTTCTAATTAAAACCTAAAAATTGATTGAGTTCTAAAATCTATGCTAACCTAATGTTTAGGAATTAATTCAATTCTAAAGTCAAGTAAAGCCTAATTTTAATCTAATTAAAATTCCTAAGTAACTTCTAATGAAAGAACTAATTAATTCTAATGGAACTAATCCAATATTGTGCTAACCAAATTCTACAATCAAGATTTAATGTCCCATGGTCAAAATTAATCTAATTAGTCTAAGGTTATTCTAAAAAGTCAATTAAGAAAACAAAAGAAAAATGTAATTAAAAAAAGGGGTATGAATTGAAACTGAGAGTGTAATCAAAATTGGATTAATGGGCTTCATCTTGAGCCCAAGGCTGTTTTTGGAACAGGGATTAAAGTTCCAAAAAAATGGCATATGGAACAAAAACCAGCATGGGTCGCGTCTGGGCCCAATGCCACTTCCTTCTTTCTCACAAATGGGGGTGTAGTAGTGAAAGGTAAGTGAATCAATGAAAACATCAATGGGCCTGATGAAGCCCGTTTTCAATTATTTTAAAAAGAATAGGGGGTGTATCAAGAACGTTTGGTGCATGGAAAGAAAATTCTCATGGGCCCTAACACTTAAGCCCACTTCTCACTTCTGTTGACTTGTCTAAGTCAACAGATCCAAAACAAAATTCAAAACGTGTGCTAATTTCTTCTAAGGGATCACCGTTCGTCCGCCTTGAAGCACCGTGCCAGCGTCCGTCGTCGGCACCGACAATGGCCTAACCCTAAGATGTTACCACCAATGGACGCCCTAAGATGAGCTAAACACGGATATGGGATAGGATTGGGAGATGGTCTTTGTGATGGTCGAATCGAGCAGATAAAGGGAAGAACCCTAACTATCTACCGGTTTAATTACATGGCTCATGGTGTGAATCAAACCTTAGTACCATGGGGCTTCTACTTCCTATCATAGATACTACACCTTTGCGTGCTCAGAGCAAGAAAAGGACAGGAAATGGAAAATGGCATACCGGAGAAGATGATCGGAGAATTCGCTTATATGTTCCCTGAATCTAGTTCCTTCGTCTTCTTCTTCCTTTCTTTGGCTCAGAGTGATGGAAGTGATGAACAGTGTGGCTTAGCTCAAGCAAAGTTGGAGCTTCAATGTGAAGCTTCAAATGCTTTTGGAAGAGAATAGAGCTCTGGTGAGGTTGAGGGAATAGGTTGCAGAGAGATTCAATTCGTGCAAATGACCAAGGGTTTTCAAATGATGATGATGAATGTGATTAAATAGGCATTAGGTTTGGATTGAGATAGGTTTGGAATTAGGATTAGATTCAGTTATATTCAGGTTAGGAGTTAGTTAACCTTGGCTCACTGAGTTGGGATTGAACTCAGTTAGTTATGCCCAACTCAGTTAGTTAGGGTTAGTTAATGAAATTTGTTAGTTGGTGTTTTAGGTTAATGACTGGCTATGAGAGGTTGCACTTAAGTGGAGTTGAACTCTAAAGTCTTGAACAGTTGTAAGACCCTAATTTTGACCCTAAGATCCCTCATGGCATCACATCATTGCTCATTGCATTTTGCCTCAAGGATCATAGCATCTTGGCTCCTTACCCTGGGGTTGGGACTTGTGTGAGTTGGTTTGAGACCACCAAGCATGCTTGAATTGTATATTATTGTTTTTCTTATTTTGTTTACTAACCAAAAGCACAAAAATATGTCACTAACATTTTTTATTTTGAAGCTCAAGCAATCATGAGATCCAAGGCTCTTAGAAGGCTCATATGCCCATTGAAGTGGCCAGATGAAGATGAAAGCAAGCATGAAAATGGTTCCCAAAGCTCTCAATTATCATATATGTTTCCCAAGTATCTCAATTTTCCAACTTGATCAAGATAAACCATAGGGCTTGAGGATTGCTTCCCAAGGAAACCCTAATTCATTTATGCATTGACTGTGCCTTGCTCATGAAGCAACCTCAACCTATGATCAAATTCAATTAAGGGAAGTTCTTTCATTCATTATTTTATGCATATATAAGCTTATGTGAGTGTCCCCAATCATTCATTCATCAAGATTTGAAGTTTGGACTTGAGAAGTTGACCAGTCAAGTCATCTGACTACTTTGAAATCCACTGATACCTAACTTTTGATGTGTTTGTCAAATGAAGATAACCCCAAGAGAAAAAATGTTCTTAAGAACCATATGAACAACTTTCATGTTCATCAAAAATCCATTTTAAACTTGTAAGGTCATCATTCATTTCAAAATATTATAGGTCATTTTGACTGAAACCCTGATTTTGGGTCAACTTCCCAAGGACCTAACTCACTCATTTTTCATGATTTTGAGGTGAGACCAATTTCACTTGAAATCTTAATATTTATAATTCAAATTTTATGTTGGACAAAATTTCATAATCCTAAAAGAAACACATGTGATAATACAAAACATTATAGGTCACTTTGGACCAAAGCCATTGAATCTTGAAAAAGTCAAACTTTAAGTGCCCATAACTTTCTCATTAAAAATCCAAATGATACAAAATTTAAGTCCAAATTGATTTTCTTGAAAAGATATACAACGTTTATGTTAGAGGTTTTTCAATTTAAGGCTTGCATCATTGAAACAAAACGGCTTGAAGTTGGTCACTTTTGGCAAATTTTTCAAAGACATGTTTTGTACATCAAACTTCATGGCCAGTTTTCACAATTTTCCAAACTCCAAATGGATTTTTGTTCAACATAGATTTTGTTCCTTATGTCAAGACCTTTCCAACCATTAGTCACATGCCTATGTTTGGATTTTCTAAATGGTATTTTCAAAGAGAGGAACATTTGTGACCATTTATGCATTTCACATGAAACCTTCATGCACAAGCAAATGCCATTCAAATCACACGTCCAATTCAACTTGGTTTGTGTTCAGCATTCATTTGCATCAGGTTTTGGGTCTCACATGCGCTTGTACATGCCCATGCATGGAGGACCCAATGATCATGCACACGAGTTCCATTCCATTGCCTTGCACTTTCATCTATAAATAGGATGCTTGCTTCATTGAATGATCAACCTGAAGGCGCCTAAAACTTTGCTGGAATTGAATCCCAACCTCACACCAAAGGAATTTTGCATTTTCATTTCACTTTTCAAGTTTGATTTTCAACAACATCAGTTGATTTTCAATACTAATTCCTAAGCCTTGCACTCATACCTTACCTCAAGATCAAGCTACAAGCAAGAGTTTGGTTGGATCGTGCTCATCAAAGTTGCACTTCAAAGGTTTGCATCTCAACTGTTTTGCTTCGAATCTCACTATATATTGTGCTTTGCTTGAGTTTGCCTGGTTTTCTGAAGTCCTCGTGTGAGAGGCAAGCCAATGGTGGCTTTAATTTCATGAATTGATGCACTGCAGATCAAGTACTTGGATTTTCCATCTCAGATTTCTCCTTCCATAGAGATCTAGAGAACAATCCAAGGTTACAGTGGTGATGTACATCACCCCGACTTTAATTTGATATATGGCACATTTTGTTTGGTTGAGGTTGCAAAACCTGTAACTGGTGGCCGAATTTAGTTAATTCACCGGAGAAGACGGTGGTTTCCACCACCGTCCCCACGTGGTTGATCCTGAACCCTTGGATGAGGCTCCCACGATCTAATCATGGCCATGCTTTTGTTTGACTTCATTTAATCCATGATACCACGCGTTTGACTAAGGTACATGATGAGCGCGCGCCTGAGAGCCTTAGGATCATCCACGTCATTTAATGAATGATGATCCTACGCTTCCTGATTTTTCTATTTTCCTAATTTCTGTTTTATTTTCTTTTATTCCATTTATTTTAAAAAATTCATAACTCTTTTATTTGGAATCACAAAAATATGGGACCAATTGCAAAAAAAATTCTCTTAAATTCTAGTTTCATAATCTGATTTTTAATTATTTTTGTGATTCTATTTAATATTTTTTGTGAATTATTTTGTTTTTTATTGTTTTTAATTCATTTTAAATACTTTTTGATATTCAAAAATGCCAAAAATATTTTCTTAATACATGTGGATGATGATAAGTCTATGAAAAATATTCTCATCAATTTCTTAATTAATTTGAGATTTATTTGAGATTTTAGTCCATTTGTGTTATTTTTTTCATTTTTAATTGTTTAAAAATAGTTTCTGTTTTCAAAAAATATTGAGAAAATTTGTCAAACCTAGTTTGACCATGTTAGACTTATGATGATCCAATTGGACTTATCCAAGTTAATTTGAATTGGATTTGAAGTTTGACCATGATTTGTCCATTTTATTTTATGTATTATTTTAATTCCAAAAAATACCAAAAATATGTTTGACCTTTCTTGACTTCTAATCTTCATTTCACTTCTGTTTACCATTGATTGGTGTTGATTCCATTCACATTTGATCATTTTGTATTGGTTATGTCATTTGAATTTTCATTTTGTACATTCCATCTTCATCTCTTATCTTCTTCTTTTTCTTTTGACCAATGAGTTAATGATTTGTGGTTAGCCTTGACATATGAGGGGCTTAACCTTCTTTGATCCAAATCAAATTCAACTTAATCAAAGATCAAGTGAATTGCTTTGTGTCCAAGATAGGTTGCTTCACGGTCAAGCAAAGAACCTGAAATCCATACAAGGTCCTTCTTCTTTTCTTTTGGCATGGCAAGTTGTAGGAGCTTGGCTTACTAGTCATGATCTCTAACTTGTGTTTATTTGCCTATAGTTTTATTGACTGGCCTCAGATAGGTGTGACTACTACATTAGTCCACTTACGATTGCTTAACATATCGCTAAATTGCCTTATGGCACACTAACACTAACTACTAATTACTAACTTTTAATTCAAGCATTTAATTCTTGCAATTTACTTTAATGCAATTTAATTTCTTGCTCATTTATTCATATTGCCTTTTTCTTTTGCTCACTTAAGCTCATGTTTATATTTATGCTATTTTCCTTTTGCTCACTTGAGCACATTATTGTGTAAATATATTGTTGCCTTGTGCTTGTTTTGTTTTGTTTGTGTGAATCCAATGCAAAAAGGAGAAAGGACTTAAAATTAGGACCTCACCTATGCTTAATTGAGTTCAAGAGCAACTAGGCCTCATGCCTTTAGAGTGTTAAATTTGTTGAAGAGCAACTAGGACTCATGCGTTTAGAATGCTTAATCTTGAAGATGACTTGAAAGGGCCCCTAATCTAAACTCTTTTTGTCCATTCCTCTTATTGCATTGTGAACTTTTTGATTGTTTGTTCTTGTGTGATAGGGATTCCAAACTTGAGATAGCTAGAAGGACCATTGTCATGAATAGCCAAGCTAAGAGAGACAAGCCAAATGGAGATCCTAAGAGCTTGATTGAATATTTGTTTGATTGCTTAAGTTAATTGCTAAGTCCAAAGGAAAGGAGCATCTTGGATCATCTTTATGATCTCAAGAAAGGAACTCCAAGGGTTTATTCTCTTCTCTCATCTTTGCATGTTTAGGACTAACCCTTCTCTTCTTCTCTCCACTCTAACCCAAGCCAAAACTTATTTTGTGCAAACATGGACATTGTCTTCAAACTAGAAACCTAGGCCATGTGTCTTTGATTTTTCAAACGTTTTTCATTTAATACTTATTTTGAATTGAATCTTAAGTCAACTTTGACTTCATTTTGTGAATACTTCTAATTTGTAAAAACAACTCACTCAAGTTGTTTTTTTTTGTGTGGTTCCAATGGCCACCATTTGTTAAAACCTTTTTCATAAACATTAGCCATAGGTTTGAGTTATCATAGTGGTTGATGTAAATCTCACCTTATCCTTAGTGATTGGACTATAAGTCTTCCATACTTATTATAGGGTGGATCCCTCACTAGTATGTTGAAGCTCTCCTCACATGGTGGATTGTTGGTTTAGGTTGAGTTTTTTCCCTTTGATAACAAAAGACCTTAAGGCTTTTGATCAAATCAATTCACCAATTTTTGAGATTTTTACCCTGAACTACGAGGTTTTGATCCTACCTTTGTGATGGTACGTAGGCAATGGGTTTATCCATTCAAACAACAAAATTGTAAATATTGTATATTCTTTTCTCATATCCCCAATCATGTTTGCACAAATATATTTTCACAAATACCAACCTACCATACAACTTTGCAAAAAGGGCTCCCTTAGAGTACTAAGGATGTTTTGGGTGCGTAAAACCTTCCCATTTCATAACCAACCCCCTTTCCCAGATCTCTGACATTTTTATTAGTTTTTTATTTGATAAAACTTCTCGGTTTTTGTTCGCTTTCTAACCTTTCCTTTGGATAAATAGAAGTGCGGTGGCGACTCGAATTGTATGATTTACTTTTGATTTAGTCAATAAATCTAAAGGTAACGAATACCCCGCTACAATAGTGACTGGCTGCACAGGTTTTTTCTTTTAGATGGCTTGGTTAGTGGAATGTAGGCAATTCTTGTGTTTTGATGTCATTTGCTTTTTCTTCCCTCATAGCCATGTCTGGTCGCTAGCACTCCCTTCTGATCTTGCTTTGGTGTATTTTTGTGGTCAGGTTACAATGGCCATTCAATTGGTGCTGAAGTCCTCTTGCAGGATTTGATCCAATAACCATGTGCACTAGAGGTTTTGAGGTTGAATTGTGGAGCAGGTGGATCATCAACTTGGGTTCTGCATTAGTGTGTATTCAACTGATGCAAGCAAGGTCATGTCCATGAACTGTAACATGAAATAACCATGTGATGGATAATCTGCACAGTCTGTCATGATTGGTTGAACAATAAAGGTTATGGAACTGAAGTGGCATGGTGGTGCTTTGCTGTGAATTATTCTAGTTTTATCATTTTCATACTTGGTTTTAACATGCCCTAGCCTTGTCTGAGTGTTGATTGGCTTGCATTGTGATGTGTTCCACTGCAGGTTTGTTGCATTGCTTCAGCATAAATGTTCAAATGGTGGTGCAGTCTACCAGTTTTGGTCGATGCATGATGCTTTACAATTCCAACTTGGCATTCAGATGGAAGCAAACAGGGCAAGCTGGTTGATGCTGCAGAGTTGTTGAATTGGAGATGGTGAGTTGAACTGTTAGGCTCCTATTAAGTTTGTGTTCATTGCTAGGTTGTCTTTGATTGTTGTATATTTTTGGGATGTTGCAGCATTATGTTGTTGCAGAATTGACTTGCAGCATTGTGTAGTGCATTTCCAACTTGCCTGCTGCAGATTTATTATGGTTTGTTTGATGTTGCTGCAGGTATTTATTCATGTTTCATTGCACCTCTGACATGGTTCTGCATGTGTGTTTGGTTATGGTTCAGGACTGAGTTTGAAGTAGGTAAGGCTCATGAGTTGCAATGGTTCAGGTGATGCTACAAAATATAGTTGTTCTGCAGTAGTGGTACATTGTTGTTGAGATGCTTACTATCATGACATGCATCAGGTTCAGACTATGTTGGAATCTCCCACTATGCATATGGTGTATGCTTGGCTCTGGTTGCAGCCTGTTGCCATGTTGTGATTTGCTTTAGCCATGTCAGTGCAGTTATTTGCAATGCATTCTGCAGGTCTGGGTTGGTTGACTTGCAGACAGGTTGTTGGCTGCATCGTATGCATAACTAGCTTAAACCATGTGTTGGCATGCTTCCATGAATGAACATGGTTGTATTTTCATAACAGGTTTTGGCTTGGGCATTGGCAACAAACTCGTGGCTTTATTTCATGGCTTGGCTTTTATGTTGGTCATGATTTGGTTGGTGCAAATTAGGCATTGCAGTAAGATGGAAGCTAATGGTCAAATCAAACTTCAAAGGTTCAAGGTAAGGCAATGATATGTAGCGGGTTTTGTGTGAGAATGTCGTGGCTTTCATTCCTGTTCTATGTTGAGTCTAAATCCAATGCAGTGCTAATTGCATGTTTATCAAGGCATGTGGATTTGCATAGTAGCAAGGTGAGGATATGGTCATGGTTTCAAGGCAATGTTGCATATCATGGAAAACAAACAAAACTTGATGCAAATGATGGCTTTTGTTCATGGACACCTTGGTCATGGCATTGAAATGGGAGATTAGGATGAAGTGAATAGGATTAGGTTTAGGGGATGTGAGTTGACTTTGGTCAAAGTTGACCAAAAAGTCAACTATTGACCAAAGTCAACACTTTAGTCAAAGTTGCCAAAATTTGTGAAATTTCATGTAATGGACATCTTATTGCTTTGTAATGGAATTTGAAGTCTTTTTTTTAATGAAATGGATTTTGTATGGAATTGAATCTTGAATATAATGGATTAGAATTGGTTAGGAAATGGTCTTGAATGAATGTGACTTAATCTTGAATGGTCATGATTTAAATGAACTAAGCATATGACTTTGGGTGAACATGAATGACTAGGATAAACCCATGACCAAAGATCCACGAACCCAACACTAGGTATTGAAATGCCATGAAGTAGACTTAGATGGCCTCAACATGAATGAACTAAATACAAGGAATTATGATGGGCAATGACCAAGCACACAATGGATGATGAATTAGGTGGAACTAGGGTTTGGAGACCATCTAGATGAAGAATCAAGTTGTAAGATACCTTTAAACCAAATCCTCCTTGGTTGGGGTTATTTTAGGCATGTTGAAGCTTTGAATCAATCAAGATGCTTCACAAACAAACCCAAAGCTTCATGACCAAATCTTTAAGCATTAGGGTTAGAGAGCTTTGAGGATTGCATGGCTATTTCTCTATTGAACCAATACCTCCATCATCAAGAGATTAGGGTTTTGGAGGCCCCTGAGCCTTGGTGCAAGTCAAAGTCACACCTTTCAAGTTAATACACAAGCAAACCCTAGCTCCACATGCCAAGCATTTGGAATCCATGGTAATCCCTTGAAGGAATGAATGGTGATTATGCATGAGTTATTAATGTATGCAACTGAACCCTAGCCAAGTGGTTGGATGGAGATATGGAAAAAATGGGGAGGCAAAGTTAGGGGTACAACACATATGTATGGATATTTGAATCCAATATTGAGCTAGATGAAAACCCAAACATGTGAACATATGGGCCAGATGAATGAATCTTATGCCTGAAGCAAGATTAATGATTGATGGTGCAAAATGAGATGGTCAAGAACCCTCTCCCCATGAATTAAGATTTCAGTCAACCCTAAGGTCAAAATGTCAACCTCAAATACCCCACAGGAACCAAGCATTCATCACTAGGGTTGTTAGACGATAGTACTGATCTAGAAGGGGGTTGAATATATCAGTTTTAAACTTTAGCGCTTTTTAAAAATTGTTTTCAATGGTTGCGGAAGCACCCTAGATTGTAATCGTCTAAATGATCCGTTAATGGGAAGATCGGATATACGTGAAACCGAATGGAATTACTTAAGTTAGAGAATATCAACCCCAATCTAAATCAATCAATTAACCACTATGATTCTTGATATTGTTACCTCTGATAATGCTTAACATATTAAGAGATCAAGGAAACTATTACTAAGTTTGTGTGAGATTAATTTTATCGAACACTTGGTGTGCACTTCACACCAAGTTTCAATTTCACTCAAATTGAATGTGCAGAATTTTACTCAGTTGTAATCAAAGTGATTGCAACAATTTATTGAACAGTTGTTATGCACACCAATCAAGCGATATTGATTTTATGATTAATTTCACACAAAATGTAATTAATGCAGAACTTAAAGAGTTAAGAGATAGAGAGAACAAGACCAGGTTTGTTAAGGCAGTTCCCCTATCGTCCTCGCTTAGGGTATGTCTGCCCTTAATTCTAAATCTAGAATTGAGATGTTTTTATTAACATGTTGCAAAGTCAATACAAGAGAACAAATGATCATCATCAATCAACCCCTAGAGTTGTTGCAGATCCTATTCTATTCTCTCCCCTTGATTCGAGTTTAACCAAGTTCTTCAAGCGCCTCGAAGAAACCTCCGGTTACCACTACCTTATTGCAAGAACGTCGTGTTCTCCAAAACTTTAGCTCGGCTGATTTCGAACGCAAGCCGCTTAAACCCAAAGCTTTCTTCACAGTCCTCCGTTTACCGCTACTTGTTTGACCGAACCTTCCGTTCTTCAAACGTTTCACTCGGCTGAATCTGCGAAGCAAAGGTTAGTGCAAAAAACCCCAATTATTGGAGGACAAAACTTCAAGGGTTTTATTCAAGAAAAACCCACACAAAGTCTCAACCCAAACTAAGATAGTCTAATCTTATTTGAACGTTATCACAGCTATAATGCACAATGCTCAACAAAGATTATTATGCGTGATTATTGAGAAATGTAATGAAGAATGAAGATGATGAGCACTTTGGTGTATATCTTTCACTTTTATTGTTTTATTACTGAAGAAGAGACATTTGAATATTTATATGATGCATGGACAAATAAATAACATAAAAGAAATATTTTGCAAAGTTAGAGAACAGAAAATTAAGTAAAATAAGCGATGAGTCGACTCAAACAGGGGATGAGTCGACTCAAACAGAGTTTATTTTAGGGTTTAGTCGACCTATGACTTGACCTGTTCGGACCCGTGGCAATATGGTTCAAATGAAGGTGGGAAATAGGTTGACGTAAGGAGTGGATGAGTCGACTCATTCAGGTTTTCTAGGAATGAGTCGACCTGTGACTCGACCTGTTCGGACCCGAAGGTTTTGCTCCGAGTCATGAGTCGACTCACAAAGCTTAAACTTCCAAAATGAGTTTTGCAACATATTATGACCAATTTAAATCGATCTCCTATGAACCTAGGATATTTACTATGATTAAGTGCATGATTCACATATAAGATATGCTCATATATGCTTGGGCACATCGAACCTATATTTTGAACATGTTAAAGGATGAATGCTTTCTATGCTATTATGATATTATCCAAAGACAAGTTGTGGGCGACTAGAGAGGTTTGACATCATTAAAATAAGGACTAAGCATATTTGCCCTCACATACTCCCCCTTTTTTATGATGGCAAACTATGGCACAAACGCGTACTTTGATGGATATCCTCCCCCTGATTTTATGCATGCCTTTGAACATTCTGCTATTATCCATCTGCTAAATCTGTTGTTTTGTTTGTTTCTATTGCTTCTCCCCCTTTGACAACATCAAAAAGAGGCAATGAAACGGTCAACATGAAATAAAAATATTCAGAATCACTTAGACAACGACTTTGCAACATATAATCATCAACAACCTTGCACATAACAGGAAGTCAATGGAAGAAGTATAGGCATAATTATCTCACGGAGCAAAAAACAATAAGGAAATAATATTACAATAAGTTTTCAATGGATACATTAAGACAAATAAGTAACTAGAATAACATGCACACATAAGAAAATAGAAATGCGTTGAATTTGAACAATCATCTAAGGTCATCGTCCACGGAACGATTCATGTCTGCCTCTATAACCAAAAGGTGGACACGAAAGTCTTTCTTCTTCATAGAGACTGGTTAATTCAATGATGTTTGTGTTCAGCGTGTTTACGGAGCCTGCGAGGACGCGATTTGAGCCATCAATCCTTTGTAGGATGGTGGAGGAAAAGGAGTTGAAGTTGTCACTGTGAGTTTGGATTTGACTCCTTAGGTCCGCATACCGTTCCTCTTGGATAGAAGCAAAAGATGCAAAGTTGTCACCTTGAATCTGAATTTTTTCCTGCAAGGCTGTGAACCTCTCCTCTTGAAGTGTAGTGAAGTTTTGCTGCTGGATTTGCATGGTTCTCAACATTTCCATTACTTCAGAGTTTTCGGGTTGAGAAGAGGGTGTAGGCATATAGGATGAAATATTGTTGGTCCATCCTGTGTGTTTCCATTCACCACATCCTTGATTATTGGATGTTGTCCAGGAGTAGGACCAAGCCAATCACCATGGTTAGTGACTTGATGGTCGTGCTCCATAGGTTGAGAGTCGTCTTCATTATTTTCTTCCTCTTATTCACCTTCTTCATCTTCATCATCATCATCATCATTATCATCATCATCACATTCTTCCACTGGCCGAGCATTAGTGCTTGGAACTGATGGATAGGTTTTGTATAGTCGCACTGAGCGATCCCAAGTGTAGCCCATCAAACTCAAAGTTTTCCAACAAAATTCTTGATGTACGGTTATGGATTTGTATGGAATTCCTTGAACTGAAGCATTTTCTCTATGAAGTATACTTAGAATAAATGAGGAATAACATAAAGGAGTGCCTCTACCTGACTCTTTCAGAGCAAAGATCCTAGTTGCAACGTAGTTCAGCCAATTTACTTTAGTTTTGTGTTTCAACACATAAACCGGGTGTACTTCGGCCTTGTCCACTCGGGAGTAACCACCTTATTTAGGACACAGAATATGCGTCACAATCCAGTGTAAAATCCTGACAAGAGGCTTCAACTGACCCGTAGTCACATTAGTGGGGAATAAAGTGCTCTGAACAACATCTGGAGAAAACGGTTTCCTCAGCATTTGGTTTAAGGCAGTCCTAAAATCATAGTCGGGAGCATACACACTGTCGGTAATCTTGAGGTCACTTGGAGACGATAGTGGAGAGATCTCAAACAGAGATTTCCACACGTCATCATTCACTTCAACAAAATTATTACCAATGTTGCATGTAAAGTTAAAGCCCTCGAATTTTTCAGCCACACCGATATAAAATAATTTGACTAAATCCTCATTATACTCAGTGATGCAGTTTAAGAATAAATCAATTCCTTGAAAACTAATACGTTCAACAATGTTTGGAATGTGCATGCGTCTAGCCACTAACGATGAGTAAACGTATTGCTTTATAACAATTATGTTTTTGAACTTCTTTTCATAGATTTCAGCAAGATCATCAGAGAGTAAAGATAAAGCGGTTATCGAAACATGTGATCGAGATGGTGCATTCCCAGTGTGAGAAGAGGGTCCTCTAGCATATCTTTTTCCAGATGCTCTTGAAGTCATTCAAGTGTTGTTGGTAAGAATATCTTAGGGTTTTGTGTGAAAGAGAGTGATAGATAAAGGGAGAAGATTGAGTAGACAACTGAATTAATGATGCAGAAAAAGTGAATTCTTGATAACTGAGTCGACCAGATGGAGAAACACATGTGTTGTATCCAGCAACAAAGAGTCGACTCAGTGGGACCCAAAATAAATGCAATCTCTGTATTAGGCAGCGAAGAGTCGACTCACACGTGTGATGAGTCAACACACTGATGTTTGAAATCCCAAAAGAGTAGATTTGGATAGCCATTAGTAAACGCATAGGTCGACCTGTTGGGACCCGAGGAAAATACTGGGATGGAGTTCTTAGTGATGGGTCGACGCATGGGTCGACCTGTTGGGACCCGAAGAAAAAAATAGAGATTGATGAGTTGACACATATGTTGACCTGTTGGGACCCAAGGAAAACACATAGATTGATGAGTCGACTCACAAGTCGACATGTTGGGACCCGAGGAAAATGCAAAGATTAATGAGTCGACTCACCGGTCGACCTGTTGGGACCCGTGTTACTAATTAGATGATATGAGGTTCAAACTAATTTTCTTAACGCATAATGCATGATAAATGAGATACCTAAGAAAGTTCAAGCATAGAAATGGATCACACCTAGTTCAAATCAATCAATCATGAATATCAAAACTTAACAAGTATATACATACATAATTGATCAATATAGGTCAAATGGATATGAACGATATTACCTCCAATGGTGATAGACGACAAGTGTCATCAGATAGCCTCACTTATAAATCACGGAATGGACAGGCATGATATATATATATATATATATATATATATATATATATATATATATATATATATATATATATATATATATATATATATATATATATATATATATATATATATATATATATATATATATATATATATATATAAACGTGATCCGAGATATCGAGAACACCAAGTTTCTTACGGATGTGGAAGAAAGGCTTTGTCGCAAGTGATTTTGTGAAAATATCGGCAAGTTGATTTTTGCTATCAACATTCTCGAAGACAACATCACCTTTCTCAACATGATCCCTAAGGAAGTGATGCCAAATTTCAATATGTTTAGTGCGCGAATGTAGTATAGGATTTTTGGTTAAATTGATGGGGCTTGTGTTGTCACAAAAAATGGGAATACGTTCAAGTTGAACATCGAAGTCGAGTAATTGTTGTTTGAGCCACAAAATTTGATCGCAACAATGTATTCCGCCTCGTGCGGTTGACAAAGCTACTGAAACTTGATTTTTGTTGTGCCAACTTACCAAGGAATTTGAATAAAGATAACAAGTGCCACTGGTGCTTTTCCTATCCGATTTTCAACAAGCAAAGTCGAAATCAGAGTAACCAACCAAAAAGCAATCATTTCCCTTAGAGATTTAAAGCCCATACTTTGAAGTACCACAGAGGTATCTAAGTATGCGCTTGACGGCTTTTAAATGTGATTCTTTGGGACATGGTTGATACCTAGCACACATACATACACTAAACATAATGTATGGTTGAGATACGGTAAGATAAAGGAGAGATCTGATCATACCTATATACCTTTTGATATCTACAGCCTTACCATTTTCATCCCGATCTATGTTAACAGTGGTAGGCATTGCAGTGTCGATCACTTTGGAGTTTGCCATATCTAAGCGTTTAAGTAGCTCATCACAATACTTCGTTTCGCTCACGAAAATTCCTTCTTTAAGTTGCTTGATTTAAAGCCCGAGGAAGTAATTTAGCTCCCCCATCATGCTCATTTCGAATTCTCCCTGCATCAACTTAGAGAACTCCTTGACCAAATTAATGTTAGTATAACCAAAAGTAATGTCATCTACATAGACTTGAACTAAGATGAAGTGTTTTCCTTGACGCCTAATAAAAAATGTAGTATCAACCTTCCCTCTTGAGAATCCTTGTTATAGTAGGAATTTGCTAAGACGCTCATACCATGCCCTAGGGGCTTGTTTAAGGCCGTATAAAGCCCGCTTGAGCTTATAAACATAGTTTGGATGCTCATGGTTTTCAAAGCCGGGAGGTTGAGATACATAGACCTCTTCATTTATGTGGCCGTTAAGGAAACGCTTTTGACATCCATTTGAAATAATTTGAAATTTTGAGAACAAGCATGGGCAAGCAAAATGTGTATAGCCTCGAGTCGGGAAACCAGAGCATAATTTTCCTCATAGTATATGCCTTCCTCTTGGTTATACCCTTGAGCAACAAGGCGAGTCTTGTTGCGAGTTATGACTCCGTTTTCGTCTAACTTGTTCCTAAACACCCATTTAGTGCCGATTACTTGATGGTCTCGTGGAGGGGGAACAAGTTCCACATCTCATTTCTTTTAAATTGATTAAGTTCCTCTCACATAGCTAGAAACCAATTTTCATCGAGTAATGCGTCTTTGGAGTTTTTAGGCTCATTTTGAGAGATGAAAGCAAAATGATAACAAAAGTTACTTATTTTTGACCGTGTGGTAACTCCCTTTGAGATATCTCCTAGAATATTATCAATGGGATGATCCTTGGAAGATTTCCACTCCAAAGGAATATCATTGTTATTGATGGAATGATCCTCCTCTTTCTTTTCGGAATTAAGATCCGGCTCTTCCTCAGCTTTTTCCGGATGGGTTTCAACATAATTTTATTTTTGATCTTTTATTATGTCTTCCGAAGGACACACTACCTTTTCCGAGTATAACTCCCTTGTTATTGTCATTGTAGGTCACAAACCCTTTCTTCTTAGCCACAAAGTCAAAGAATAAGGAAGAGTTACCCGTCATGTATCTTGAGCATCCACTATCGAGAACCCATGTTCTCTCCGTATCCTCAAGACATTCCACCTACAAATTTAAACAAGGGAAGGAGGTACCCAATTTTCATTGGGTCCTAGTGTGTGAGTGAAACTTTGGTTGCATTTGGGCAACCATTGAAAAATGCTTTTAGGAACTAAAAATCTCCTAAATCAACATTTAGCAATAGTATGTCCCTTTCTGAAACAATATAGACAGTTTAAGTTCTGATGAAAGTTGCTTTTGCTAACTTGACCCTTAACCACATAAGTGTATTTTTGATAAGGATTACTCATATTGCTTCTAAAATGTGATTGATCAATAGCAAAGGTAACTTTAGATTGTAAAGCCTTGTCTAATTTAGCTTGGAAAGTTCTAACCTATCTTTGCCAAATATGACAAGTTTCACATCCAGACCATCTAAACTAAAATCCCTTATCGTCTTCCGTTTTGCCTTTAGTAGCCTCTATCATAGATTTCTTAAGAGTTTCTAATTCCTTTTCGGAATCTGAAATCTTCTTTTCTAAATGACTGAAAATTTTCTTATTAGAGGCCAAGCATTTAAAAGCTTCCTTGGCCTTGTTGTGTAGAGTACTAAAGGCATTTTGCAAATCAGCATAAGACATTTTATCAATATTATCATATTTTGAATGACTTACATTCTTTTTCTTCTTTTGATGAGTTATAAGACAAAGATTGACAATTTCTTCTTCATCACTTGAGTTATCATCGCTTGAGGGCTCACTATCGCTCTCCTATGCGATGTATGCTCTTTTAGGTTTGCTAGTTTTATTATGGTGTTTGTCTTTTCCTTTGTCTTTCTTCAATAAGGGACACTCCGGCTTATAGTGACCGACCTTTCCGCAATTAAAGCATGATCCTTTTGACTTGTTTGTCTTGCCTTCCTCTCGAATCGGGAATTTTGATTGTCTTCTATAGTTGACAAGATTTTTGTCCGAATGTTGGACTTCATTTTTTCTAAGGTATCAATTGTACCTCCTAACGAACAACCCCATGTCTTCATTTGAATCTTTGTCATCATCACTTGACTCACTTTCACACATATCATTGGTGGATGACTTATATCTTGAAGCCTTTAAAGCAATAGACTTCCTTTCGGTGCTCTTGTCTTTCTCCTTCTTCTCCTTCTTTTAATTCTTCTCATGTTTCTCAAGATTCATGAGCTCTTGCTCATGCTCTTGAAGCTTGCCGAACAATGTCGTCATGTCCAATGTTCTTAGATCATTAGCTTCCTTAACCGTGGTGACTTTTGGTAGCCAATCCTTGTTAAGACATCTTAAGATTTTATTAGTAACAACATCATTAGGGGTATTTCTACCAAGAGCATTTAACCGATTGATTAGATGAGAACATCTCTTTTGCATATCGAAAATGGTTTCACCATCTTCCATATGAAAAAGGTCAAATTCTTGAGTTAGGGTGTTGATTCTAGCTAGTTTGATATCATTGGTTCCCTCACGGATAATTTGCAATGAGTCCCACATAACTTTAGCACTAGTACAATGGGAAACCATATAATACTCATCAACACCTAAAGTGGCAATGAACATATTTATGGCTTTCCAATCATAGCTATACTTTTTCTCATCTTCTTCATTCCATTGTGCTTTAGGTTAAGGTACAACAAAACCATCCACATTGGTCATGGTTATTTCCATAGGACCATCTTGGATGACTTTCCATACTTTCCTATCAATAGAGTTGATATGGATATGCATACAATCTTTCCAATAACTATAGTTTTCACCGGTAAAAATACGCACCCTATTGTACGCCCCTTTAGGATCGTTACTCATTTTATAAAAAGTTATATGCAAAACACTAGATGAACCGGTGCTCGTGATACCACTTGTTAGACGATAGTACCGATCTATAAGGGAGGTTGAATAAATCAGTTTTAAACTTTACGCTTTTTAAAAATTGTTTTCAACGGTTACGGAAGCACACTAGATTGTAATCGTCTAAACGATTCATTAATGGAAAGATCGGATATATGTGAAACCGAATGAAATTACTTAAGATAGAGAATATCAACCCCTATCTAAATCAATTGATTAACCATTATGATCCTTGATATTGTTACCTCTAATAATGCTTAACACAATAAGAGATCAAGGAAAATATTACTAAGTTTGTGTGAGATTATTTTTATCGAACACTTGGTGTGCACTTCACACCAAGTTTCAATTTCATTCAAATTGAATGTGAAGAATTTTACTCAGTTGCAATCAAAGTGATTGCAACAATTTATCAAACAATTGTTATACACACCAATCAAGCGATATTGATTTTACGATTAATTTCACAAAAAACGTAACTAATGCAGAATTTAAAGAGTTAAGAGATAGAGAGAACAATACCGGATTTGTTGAGGCAGTTCCCCTATCGTCCTCGCTTAGGGTACGCTACCCTCAATTCTAAATCTAGAATTGAGATGTTTTTATTAACACGTTGCAAAGTCAATATAAGAGAACAAATGATCACCACCAATCAACCTCTAGAGTTGTTGCATATCCTGTTCTATTCTCTCCCATTGATTCGAGTTGAACCAAGTTCTTCAAGCGCTTTGAACAAACCTCTGGTTACCGCTACCTTATTGCAAGAACGCCATGTTCTCCAAAACTTCAGCTCGGCTGATTTCGAACGCCAGTCGCTTGAACCCTAAGCTTTCTTCATAATCCTCCGTTTACCGCTACTTGTTTGACCGAACCTTCCATTCTTCAAACATTTCACTCGGCTGAATCTGAGAAGAAAAGGTTAGTGTAAAACCCCTCAATTCTTGGAGGACAAAACATCAAGGGTTTTATTCAAGAAAAACCCACACAAAGTCTCAACCCAAACTAAGATAATCCAATCTTATTTGAACATTATCACAGCTGCAATGCACAATGCTCAACAAAGATTATTATGTGTTATTATTGAGAAATGTAATGAAGAATGAAGATGATGAGCACTTTGGTGTATATCTTTCACTTTTCTTGTTTTATTGCTGAAGAAGAGATATTTGAATATTTATATGATGCATGGACAAATAACTAACATAACAGAAATATTTTGCAAAGTTACACAGTAAAAAATTAAGTAAAACAAGCGATGAGCCGACTCAAACAGGGGATGGGTCGACTCAAACAAAGTTTATTCCAGGGTTGAGTCGACCTATGACTCGACCTGTTCAGACCCGTGGCAATATGGTTCAAATGAAAGTGGGAAATGAGTCGATGCAAGGAGTGGATGAGTCGACTCATTCAGGTTTTCAAGGAATGAGTCAACTTGTTCAGACTCAAAGGTTTTGCTCTGAGTCATGAGTCGACTCACTGAGCTTAAACTTCCAAAAATGCGTTTTGCAATGTATTATGACCAATTTAAACTGATCTCCTATGAACCTAGGATATTTACTATGATTAAGTGCATGATTCACATATACAATATGCTCTTATATGCTCAGGCACACTGAACCTATATTTTCAACATGTTAAAGGATGAATGCTTTTTGTGCTATGATGATATTATCCAAAGGCATGTTGTGGGCGACTAGAGAGGTTTGACATCATTAAAATAAGGACTAGACATATTTTCCCTCACAAGGGTTTCATAATGCATTGTTCCCACACAAAGTCTTTGAATGAAGCAAGATGCCCTGCAAGCAAAACTTCAATCTATGAGCCCTAATTAGGGTTTTGATGGTCAAGACAAAGCCCAAAGAATATCCATGAGGCCTCATGACACAATCATAAGGAAATTAGGGTTTGAAACCCATGAGGAATGCCATGATAAGGTCTCCTTAAATCCATGCCTCAAAGACTAAGCAATTGTGGATTCATTCCCATAATGAGCATGTGAAAAGCCATATCATGCTTCTAAAGTTTGATCCACAAGGAAACCTTAGCTTTGCAAGCCATAAGCTTCGAATCTATGATGAATAATTAGCAAGTGTCAATATGAATGGATGATGTACATGGATGAGTACAAATGAAACTCAAGCCACATGTTAGATGAAAAGTAAAAAGGAGAGGGCATATTTTAGGGTACAACACAACCTTGAAATGTTAATGGAAATTTCATTGAGACAAAAACTCTCTTAAATGAATAGTTTAGAAATCAAAACCTCCTCACCTATGAGGCACTTAAAAAGTTGAACACTAAGATTGAAAATGTTATCACCCATGCCAAAATGTTGGAGACTCAAATCTCCCAAGTAGCACAACAATAAGCTTCTTCTTTCGTCCCTCCTGGATTATTTCTGGGACAACACGAGCAAAACCCCAAGGGACATCTGAATGTCGTAAAAATTGGAAATGAAAAACAAGTTGAAACTCCTAGGGAGAATGATAAAAAGGCTGAGGAGAGTTCTAGTGAAAAAAAGGTACAAAGCAAGGAAAATCCACCGACACCACCCGAAAAGGAAGTTATCAAAGAGGTAGAGAAGGACGAACATTATATTTATCCTCTTCCCTACAAGCCATAAATTCCTTTCTCACAAAGATTGGTGGAAGCTAAGGTAGACACCCAGTCCAATAGGTATGTGGAGATGGTGGAAAATATCATACCAATGTACCATTAAGCAAGGTCCAGTCTAAAAAGAGAATATTAAAGGACCATGAAACTAAGAAAATTATTGATGTTAAAGGGGGAAGGTTGGCCTTTGAGGTGGGGGATGAAAGGATTAAATCCATTCCGAAAAGTTGATACTTAGGATAGAACCGAAACTACCTCCACATGTTAAGAAGTATAAACAACCCCATAGGAGGAAGAAAAAGAAGAGTAGTGGATACTAACACTAGTGAGAGTGAAGTTGAGGAATTATTTTTTGAGGGAGCCACCATGAGGGCTTGCACTCATCAATTGTCGAGCTAAATGACCTTAAATAAAGCTCTTTGTGGGAGGCAACCCATGTTTTTTTCACTAATTTATTTTCTTGTTGTTTTAGTTTTTTTTCTTCTAGTTAATAAAAAGCTCATGAAGAAGGAGCAAACAAGACAAAGAGTAGTCTTGGATGATGTCCAAGGCATGATGCAACAAATCATGTTGCGGTTCCCACCTCCCGAGTGAGGTTCTTATGAGTTTTAGTCCCTATTGCTTACGCCAAAATATTGAAGACAATATTTAGTTCATTTTGGAGGGGGGGGGGGGGGGTAATTATTTATTTTATTGCACTTTTATTTCTTGAATTCTATGTTCATGTTTCTTTCTTGATTTCTAGTTTTCTAGTTTGATTAAAGCATTAAGCCCTGCTTTTCATAGTTTTCCCAATACTAAGACCGTGATTTTTTTAGAGCTTCGATTTTGAGGGATGTTGAGAAAGTATATAGAGTTTGAGGGAAGAGAGGATATGACTAGGGGCATTGGGAAAGTTTGAAAACTTATGTATGACCCCAACACCTTAGGTCTCCCAGAGTAAGGATGTGAGTCCAACATGTAGATTTGTGTCATAGTACTTGGCTCTAAGAAGTGTTTCCTGATTAGTTTATATTGGCAGTCTGGCATAATCTAAAAGACTTTCATGTATTACGGCTACCTGTAATAGCCATTACGGTCCGTAACAGGAAGGCGAACTTTCCCCCAATTTGTTTCCTTTTCTGGCCCGATTTCATCTGCTTAAAGGCTTTTGATTGCTTGGATTTGGTCTACTTGCTGTAATTGGCATTGAAACTAAGGAGATTCTTTCCATGTTTAGGATTTCATATAAAAACTCATAAGTACTCTTGAGTTTTAATCTAGTTTTTATTCCAGTTTTTTTGTTTACGATTAGTTTTGTCGCTTTTTGTAAAAGTCTTTATTGGAGAAGCTGGATCGAGTTTCTTAATTCAAGTATTTTTTTCTGTTATTCAGGTTTTTCTTTATCACTTTATTTATCTAATTTTCAATCATGTCTTTATCTGTGATGATTGTTTCCGTTAGATCATTCCTCACCATGAGTGAGTTGTTCACTAGGGACTAAGGGTTATGAACCATATCACATAACTATTCACATGATCTTAAGCTAGTTACGAGAATTCCACCTTTTTTATTTTTAAAGTTTGAATTTTTAACTCAAACCTCGCTATGAAAGTATGAGTGCTTTTAGGCGTTTGCCTTATGCTGAAAGGGTATAGGCGAACGTCAGAACACATTTTTTTAAACAGTCAAGTCTAAAGTCACGAAAGTGATTAGACGGAATTGAGAAAGTTGTAATTTTTTATAATTGTGCAAAGGTAATGACCACTAACGAACGTTTATGCGCTAGCGAGAGCCGACAAACGTCCTGTTCATTAGAGGTACAACAATAGGCTAGCGAAACCAGGTATTTCCATAATAATCTATTTTTCTATAAACTGAGTTGGGATTCTCGTAATAGAAATGCTTAAGTCATGTGAAGATGTCTAAGATATGAGTCATAACCCTAAGTCATGATTGTTATATTTTCATTCAATTAAGATGTTTTAACTTAAGTGCTTTTTCACTTGAGTCGCTTTATTTTCCACTATTTGATTGCTCTAGCTTTACATAGATATGATAGAAATTGGTAATTAACCATTGATCTCTGAGGATCGATACTTCTCACTACTTTAACAATTGTCGTACGCTTGCGGCGTGTCACATGTATCATACCACTAGTCTTGTTCCCCCATTGGAGGCATGACCCATTAAAGGATCTAGAGGTTGACACGTCCAACCCATGTCCACTAACATGGCTCGTGTCAAGCCTCAAGCAGTTGTAAACATTTTGGCTTTTAGATGACTTTTTGGACCTTTTGGCTTTTATAACTCCAATTTTCTTTATTATTAGTGTTAAGTGTCTATTAAGCACGGAATAAGTGCAAATAATTAATTACTTAGGCCTTGGATTAGTATAAATAAGGGCCTAAGAATCCATCTTTAGCATCATCTTTCACTATATCACTCTAAACAATTATTGTTCTGTTGTTCTTAGCTTAAGTTATGATCAGTCCTTTGTAATTTCCAGCACTTTATCTTAATCTTACCTCCATATTTATTTTAGTTTGTTGTTTGTTATTGCTTTAACTTTTATCTATTATTCTTGGAATTTTCTTTCATTTATTTACTGTTGTTGTCCATCTCACTGTGAGTGAGTAGATCCTTAAGGACACGGGGTTATGAAAGTCCATCTCATGACTAACCCCTACTAAGTTATTCACTTGTAATTGTGAGAAATCTAAGTTTTCTTTATTTTAGAACAGGAATTCTAGTCCATGTATATGTCTGCTGCGAAAGAAAAATAAAAGTCGATCATGTATCAAAAGATAATGATTCAAGATCTGAAAATAAGTTACTAAAAAATTAAGTTCGAGGCAACACTGACAAGGAGACTTGATCTTAATTAAGATACAATCAAGATGCATCGTCACGTGACAAGTGTAAGACCCCAATTTTGACCCTAAGATCCCTCATGCAATTTCATCATAAGCATTATCATTGGGATCATATCTTGGCATCCTCCTTACCCTTTTTTTCAATGGGTTTGTTTTGGGAGAGATCACCAAGCACTTTGTGATTATATCATACTTGTATATTATCATTTACTAACCAAAATACCAAAAATATGTCTTTGCATTTGCCTAACTCTTTTGTAAGAAGAGCATGATCTCATAAATTCATTGATCACATATAGGGTTTGAGACCCTCATGAACAAAGAGCACAACCAAGAATTGATTCAAGAATGGTTATAAGCATCATATATGAGTCCCAATGATCTTTACATGTTATATTGGTCAAGTTTTCTTCAAGAGTTTGAAGGTGATTTGCCTTGGAAACCCTAGTTTGACTAGGTATCTTGAGTAACTTCTCCAACAAGCTATCTCACCAATTGATCAAATTTCTCAAGGGATACTTCAAATTGCATCATCTTATGCATATATGATCTACCATGAGCCAAGAAAGTCAAGATAATTGGAAATTAGCAAGTTGGTTGATGGTGGTTGGCCAGATGAATTCATCTGATCAAAACTGGATCTCCCTAGACCTTATATCCTACAATTTTCACCATATGAAAATGATTCTAAGATAAAACTTACTCTAAATGATATTATAAATAACTTTCATGTTGAGACCTAGAGCTAGTTTTGCTTGGAAAATCATTTTCTATGTTGAAACATTATAAGTCATTTTGTCTAAACCCTAATTTGAAAGTCAACTTCCCAAGGCCATAACTTGCTCAATTTTTATGATATTAAAGATTTCTAAGTTTCACAATCAAATTAAATGTGTCTACTTCCACTTTGATGTTTGGAGTGGGAGCTATTTCAACTTTTTTGAGCATGTGATATGAGGCTACATTATAGGTCACTTTTGACCTATACCATTGATCAAGTGATTTTTCCAAACTTCAAAAATATATAACTCTATAATTTCAAATCCAAATGACATTAAATTGGTGACCAATTTGAATGTAGTTGAGAGAGCTACAACTTTGATGAAGACACTTTTCTCATTTGAAGCTCCTGCAAAAAGTTAAGCAAGGTGGAATATTGAGACATATGGCTTGACACTTAGAAATTTTTGATATGTCAAAATTTTCCAAACTTTCACCTCAAATTTATCCAAGTTCTAAGCTCCAAA
This sequence comes from Lathyrus oleraceus, assembly GCF_024323335.1. Taxonomy (NCBI): domain Eukaryota; kingdom Viridiplantae; phylum Streptophyta; class Magnoliopsida; order Fabales; family Fabaceae; genus Lathyrus; species Lathyrus oleraceus. The sequence continues at coordinate 97,244,622 of NC_066582.1, read as the reverse complement.
TGAAAATTTGTTCAACATCAAACTTTTTCCTCTCGATCTCACCTTTCCAAAGAGCTCAAACTTACTCATTTTGGACTTGAAATGCATAGGCTGCACATGGCTTAAACAGGCTGATATCATTTGGCATGGATCAATCTTCAAGCATCAATGTACATGTGCCTTGTAATCTAAGCTGACTTCAAACCATCTGATATGCAATTTTGGACCTCAAGCTATCATTTCATGGGCCTATGCGCGCCCGTGCACCATTGCATCATCATTTGCCACTTTTGGAAAGTGGAAGTAAGTGCAAATAACACTTGATTTATCTATAAATAGAGCTTCAATTGCTCAGAATTCACAACACCATTGCACTAACTTTGATTCCCCATTGAAAACCCTTCATTCTCAAAGGATAAACCTGATAAATTCATTTGAATTTGAGCTTGAATCTCCACTATTTTGGAATTCAATTCTCCAGGAATCCATTGCTTCTAAATCTTTCCATTCTCTTCCCGCAAGCAAGTAGAGTGAGTCCAAGCACAAGCCAGATCAAGATCCATCGTGTTCAGACCTCCATTGAAGGTAATTTGCAAAAAATTTAAACTCTTCGATTCTCTTAAATTCTTGCTCAATTCCATTGATTCTTTGGTTGTCTGAAGTCCTACCAATGTAAGCAAGAAGATTGAGTTGCTTTGAGGTCAAATCGAAGCAACTCAGTTCATGTACCTCAAATTTCAATTCCACACATCTCTCAATATATTTGGAATTGGAGTGAATGAAGGTCAGATTCGAGCTCAGTGCCATTTTTTCTTCAATATCATGTCCTTGTTTTTATTTTTGGTAATGGTTCATCTTGACCAGTCCAGTGAGGTCCATCGGAGAAGATGACCGGAGCTCTGGCTCTGGTGGTGACTTGGTAAGGCTGTGAACCATAGGATCCATGTATTACGTTTTAATCCCGAGCGTTTGTTTTAATTACCATTGGTACAACGCAGTTGACTAAGGTGCATGTGGAACGGGCATTTTGGATCATCAGATCTGCCACCTCAATTAATGAGGGAGATATGATGGTCCACGTAATTTAGAATTTCTGAATTTTTGTTTTATTTGCATTTTCTTCAATAATTCATATTAAATTCAATATTGGTCCAAAAAATATGAGACTTTCACCAAAAAAATTCAAATATTTTTCATTTTCATATTCTGAATTAAAATTATTTTGTGGATCATTATTAATATTTTTCATGAATTAATTGATTTTTCATTTGTTTTTAATTGTTTAAAAATATTTTTAAATGTCCAAAAATTATGAAATTTTTTCTCCAAGATCCTTTGACCTTGTTTGACCTATGATAAATCTCATGGCCATTTGTTTGGTGTTTTGATGAGATTTTAGGAATTGGACAAAACATATTTGAATTAAATGCACTATTTTATTATTTTTAATTGAATAAATGTCATTTAAATTTTGTTGACCATTTGTATTGACTTAATTGAGTTTGCTTGCTTGTTGTTGGGCCTTGGTCAAAGTTGATTTGACTTTGTCAAGTTAATATCATTGGATTTAGGGGATTGATGGAATGTACATTCCATCTTCCAAAATGAATGAATGATATTAATTTAATAAAAGTCCTCATTTGACCAATTTGTGATCTCACTCATCCCCTTCCCACTTCATCTCATTCCTCTTCTTAATTCATTCATTCCATTTGGCCTATGACATCTCAAAGTCCTAATGCTGGTTGATTGAAAAATTGACATGAGTATGGATGAGATTAGGCCATACCTTTTGCATATTCTTTTTTGTGTGTGGTATGTTTCTTGAGCATAGTCCATTATAATATCTCTCTAACATGCATTAACACCAAAATTCTATTGCCCGACCTCAAATAGTTGTGACTTCTACATAAGTCCAATTATGATTGCTTAACATAGCGCTAAATTTTTGACACAAAAGGCATAAGCATTCTAGTTAGTGAGATTGTAAGTCTCCCCTCTTTCATGGTATTGTGTGGAAACTTGGCCTTCTTTCCTTCCTTTGGAAGATGTTTTGGTTCAAGGATCCATGCTTGTGATAAGTGGGTTGAGTATTCTACAAAGAATGTCTTGAAAAGCAAAGCAAAACAAAACTAACCTCTAACTTACTAACTATTGACTTTTAATTTCAAGTTTTTATCTTAATGCAATTTATTTTTTAGCATTTTATTTCATTTGCCATTGTACATATCATTCTAATTATTTATGTTAATGCAACTTTCACTTTGTCCACTTGGACCATATTGTGTGATATATTTTGTTTGTATATACTTTGTTTGTTGTGTGGTCTTTGACAATTAATGTACATAATAATCATAAGAACCATAAAAAACTTTTGAGTGGACTGTTGGTTTGATCTTGAGCAAAGGACTTAGAATTTAGGCAACCTTCCTAAGCTAAAGGACTTGGCCAATGCCAATTTGTGAAGAACCAAATGCTAGCAATATGAAATTCATCTGATACATCAATCAAAATCTCTCTAAGTTCATCTACAACATGATCATTGTGAAGCTGTTATTTTGAACCTGTGACTTGTAGAATTCATCTGTTACATGGGCTATTTCTGAAGAAAATCATGGAATGGATAAGCTTGGATGAGGCCATCTTTATTTGATGTCTTTGCTCTTCAAGATAATATAATTATGCATTTGTGTGTTGCTTGATTCTAAAAGTCCAAGGGAATTCTGGGTTTCTATTGACATTTTTGTCTATTGGATTGCTACCCATTCGGTCAGATCTTTTCAACTCTAAACTTTTTAATTTTGTGCATAGGATAGTCTCTTTATCTTCTCCCTATTTCTTTAATTTCAAAATCTCTCCCTCCATTTTCAAAATCTTCTTCGTGTGAACTATTTTTGTTCTAAACTTTGACCACTTTTGCAAAAGATAGAAACTTTGGTCTTATGCCATTGCATTTTCAAACTTATTTTCTTAAATCAAACTTGTAAATAAAATTAACTATACTTGACTTAAACTTTTAAAAAAATCCAAAAAGAACTAACTCATTCAAACCATTTTAGGCCTTTGTGCCTTTCAAACTTAATTTTGTTAAAATCAACGCATCCATTTTGAAATTTGTATCATGAACTACGAGGTTTTGATCCCTCATTTTTATGTTGGTACGTAGGCACAAGTCTGAAGGTCTTGTCAAACACAAAAAATATAATTAACTAATTCTTTTCTCACCCACCCCCCATTCTATTTGTTTGTAAACATCACTTTGTACAAAATACATATGCACACAAAAAGGGCTCCATAGGAGTACCTATGACACTTTGGGTGCTAACACCTTCCCTCTGTGTAACCAACCCCCTTGCCTGTGATCTCTGACTTTTATTAGTTTTTATTTGAAAACTTCTTACCTTTTGGGTTTTGTTCGTACTTTTTCCCTTTTCCCTTGGAAACAATAAAAGCGCGGTAGCGACTCTTGTTATGTGATCTCTAGCTTGTCAATAGCTTGATGATCATGAATTTCCCGCTACAGAAATTAAGTGGCGACTCTGTTGGGGAGTAGTTTCCAGTGGGTTTAGCCTACTTTTTGTGTGAATATATTTGTATATATGTGATGTTTGTATATATGTATGTATGATATAATCTGCTTGTTATGTTTGGTGATCTCTGAGTGGTGAGATAAGTTCTAACCTGAACTTGAGTGCAATTAAGATAGGAGGATGGTATAGTCATGTTCAACTTGTGTGGAGTAGTCCTTAACAAGTTGCCTTGAGATCCATCTGCTCAGTGGAGACTCATTTGGATTTGGAAATGTCACACAACTATTTATGGTTAGGCATTACTATTTCTAATTGGGCCTGAGAAGTTGGGGACCTTAGAACATTTAACCCATCTTGTCCTATTTAGGGCGTAGTGCGGAAATTGTTCAAGTGTAGACTTGATAACAGTTGTTACGTGATACTACACTCAAACGAGTTTCTCTTGAGAATATTATGGATCGATAAGTCAATCGTCTTAACCTGTAATATCTGATAGATGGAATTAAGACTCTGGAAACTTTTTAGAACATGATCTACAGGTTTTTATCCTTAGTTCACTCCTTTGGGATGGTTCTTATCCAGACTCCATGCTCGTGACTTGCAACAAACCCTTGATTCTTGATTGATCCAATCGGGTCTTGTCAATATCAATGGAACTTGGGTGTTGATAAGGTGAAAACCATAGTTCACAAAAATGGATGATTGATCTTGACAAAGACTTTATTCATCCCTTGACCTTTGTTTGCCTTGTGTGTGATCCTTCATCTGTGATTGTTGCATTCATGCATTCATGCGCATCATAACATTCATCACACAAAAATTTCAAGGAACTAAGGTATCATTTGTAAATATTTTCAGACCATGGATTGTGGACGAAGGAACACTAAGAAGTACAGTTTTAGATGTCCCAACTTGAAAGAGTTAAGGAAGCTAACATCTTTTGTATTAGATCCCTTGGACTTCAAACAACGTCATGGGAAGCTTCTGTCCATCTTGTCTATTGATGTGGTTGAAGGACTTTTGAGTGTATTGGTGCAGTTATATGATCCTCTCTACCATTGTTTCACTTTCCCAGATTTTCAGCTTGTGCCTACCTTGGAGGAGTATTCTCATCTTTTGAGGATACCTGTTTCTAGTAGAGTGCCTTTTAGTGGATTGGAGGAGATTCCCTGATCTAGTATTATTGTTGAAGCTCTTCACTTGAAGAAGTCTGAGATAGAGGGTCATTAGGTGAAGAAAGGAGGGTTATTTGGATTGTCATCTGATTTCCTCATCAAGGAAGCTACTACTTTTGCTTAAGTTGGTAGTGTGGACGCTTTTGAAGCTATATTCGTGTTGCTCATCTATGGGTTAACTTTGTTCCCTAACATTGACGGTTTTGTTGATGTTAACACCATTAGACTTTTCTTGATTGGGAATCCTGTGCCTACTTTATTGGGTGACATGTATTTCTCTTTGCATCTAAGGAATTCTAAGGGTGGTGGAACGATTGTCTATTGCATTCCTCTTCTGTACAAGTGGTTTATTTCGCACTTGCTTCAGACACCTACTTTTGTGGAGAACAAATAATGTCTAAGGTGGTCTTATAGACTTATGTCTCTCACTAATGATGATATAGTTTGGTATGATCCATCCTTAAGCAGTTTGGAGATTATTGATGGTTGTGGTGAATTCTCTAATGTACCTCTCATTGGTACACAAGGAGGAATTAACTACAACCCTGCTTTGGCTCGTCGTCAACTTGGGTTCCCCTTGAGAGACAAACCTAATAACATGTTGTTAGAAGGTCTTTTCTATCAAGAGGGTAAAGATCCCCAACATTTGAAGCAGAAGATTGTGCATGCTTGGCACAATGTGCATAGGAAAGAAAGATCCGAGCTTGGTCCTTGCAATTGTGTAGCTTTGGGAGCCTACACTCTTTGGATGAAGAAGAGAGCTTTGGAGTTGAAGATGCCTTATCCTTGTGAAAGACCTATGTCTATGGTTGTGGTTTAGCCATTAACTCTCCCTAACCAAGATGTAGAGGAGTTCGAAGACGCGCTCGTCAAGATGAAGCAAGAAAGGGATATGTGGGAAGAGCGCTTCCATGCTTTGAGCAAGAAGCATGAAGAGTTGCAATTGGAGTCTAAGGACAAACATGCACTTATTGAGCTACTTGAAGACCGAGTGACGAAGAGACAGAGAGAGCCATAGGTTTCATCTTCTAGCATGTCTCAACCTTCCGTTGCTTGGAAGAAGATTGTTGACCAGCTTGTCCTTGAGAAGACTCAGATGAAAGCTTCTTTTGAGACCGAAATCTGTCGCATTCGAAGGAAGTACGCACCTTCAGCCCGATCTTATGACATTGTTGTTAGGGATCCTTAGGATGACTAGTATCCTTTTCTCCTGTATCATTTTATTTTTGGTTTCTGAAATTGTACTCAGTGTAATCCTTCCAATTTATATAAATAAAAAGAAAATTTTGTTTATATCAAATTATTGCCATTTGTAAATGATATAGTAAGTTCCTTGAAAATAAAAATAATCAAGCATTGCATTTCACGCATCATTTGCATAAGCAGGTTTTTGCCAGGTGTCTGATTGGTGTTTCTTCTATGCTTTAGCCAAGATGACTCACCAGTACAATACCAGAGCTAATCATCCAAGAATTATGGAGCATCTAGAGCAAGAGAACCGAGATTTGAAAGAGGAAATTACCCGGCTAACTTCCATGATTGAGTTAGTTCTTGCTGCTCAAAGCCAAGCTTCTCCAACGCCTGCAACTCCTTCCGCAAGGACAGTTACTTCAGAAGTGGTTACCTCTACCCTGCCTGCTGCTACCGCCCACTTTGCACCAAATCTGCCTGCCGGATTCCCGTGGGGAATGTCACCTAACTTTGTGCCAGAAAGCTTTGCGCCTACCTTTGCTTCCATGCCGGCATCTAGCCCGGTCATGTCTGTGCCACCTCCCGTTGTGCATACTTTGCCTCGCGTAGAGGATACCATCTATCATTCTGAGCCGTCTGAGGGTCCAGATGTCTATGAAAAGATGGACAAAATGAAAGATCAATTTCTTGAGATGCGTAAGGAATTGAAGACGCTGAGAGGTAAAGATCTGTTTGGGAAGAGTGCTACTGAATTGTGCTTGATACCCAATGTGAAAATCCTAATGAAATTCAAAGTGCCTGACTTTGAAAAATACAAGAGGAACTCTTGTCCGCTCAGTCATCTTGCGATGTATGCTCGCAAGATGTCAACTCAAACAGATAATGACCAATTGCTTATTCACTACTTCCAGGATAGCTTGACTGGTGTTGTACTCCGTTGGTATATGGGGTTGGACAGTGCAAACATCCGCACTTTCAATGACCTAGGTGAGGCTTTTGTGAAGCAATATAAATACAATATGGATATGGCTCCGGATAGAGACCAGTTGAGGTCTATGTCTCAAAAAGATAAGGAGACATTCAAAGAATATGCGCAGAGATGAAGGGAGTTGGCTACCCAGATCACTCATCCTTTGGAGGAGAAAGAGATGACAAAGATCTTTCTAAAAACCCTGAGTTCATTTTATTATGAACGCATGATCGCCAGTGCCCCCAGTGATTTTACCAAAATGGTAAGCATGGGGATGAGACTTGAAGAAGGGGTCCGTGAAGGACGTTTGTCAAGAGATGAGGCGTCGACGAGTAAGAAGTATGGCAGTAGTTTCAGCAAGAGGAAGGACAATAAAACCAATGCAATTTCTAGTGGGAGGCAGAGGAGGCCTCAAGCAAGAAGAAATCCACCACCCCGTCAACATCATCATCATCAAGTGTCTTTCGTTATTCCAATATTTTCTAATTAGCAAACAACACCAATTCAACAACAACCACAAAATCAACGTCAACAACAACAACCGCAACAAAGAGCGAACACCTACAACAATAACAATATCAATAACCAGCACCAGCAGAATTTTGAGAGGAAGAAGGTCTCTTTCGACCTGATTCCTATATCGTATGCAGAGTTGTATCCATCCTTGGTCCTTAAAAACTTGATTCAACCGAGAAACCAATCGCAGATCCCATAACCACTTCCCTGGTGGTATAAACCTAAGCTTCGTTGTGCTTTTCACCAAGGTGCACTTGGGCATGACATTGAAAACTGTTATCCATTGAAGTATGAGGTTCAAAAGCTCATGAAGAGTGGTATGGTGTCCTTTGAGGACCGCGCACCAAATGTAAAAGCTAACCCTTTGCCCGTTCATGGGAACTCTTAAGTGAATATGGTAGATGGCTGTCCCGGTGAATTCAAAGTTTTTGATGTGTGTTTCATCCGTGGAGCCTTGGTGCAGATACACAAGGACATTTGTATGGTGAGCGACTGTGAACACGACCATGATGGTTGTGTTGTTTGTAGTGTGAACCCAAAAAGGTGTGTTGTAGTGAAAAGGGACATCCAGCATTTGATGGTTGAATGCATGATCCAAATCTGTCAATCTCGTCATGTAGATGACGATGTCAATGTCATAGTACCCGTTTTCAACCAACCAGAGCGGTTGGTAATTCAGTATGATAGCAACAATAGTAAGAGTGGTAGTCAAAGATCAGTACCGCCGTTGGTAATACGGTTAGCGGGCCCAATCCCGTATGCATCTGATAAGGCTATACCGTACCAATATAATGTTATACTGTTGAAGAATGGTCAAGAGGTCTCGTTACCTACGACTAGTTCAGTGGTGAGCATTGCTGATGTTACGAAGGTGACCCGCAGTGGTCAAGTGTTCGGGTCGGTGGTCCCAGAGGAAACAGTTATTGGTAAGAAGATGGAGATACCTAATGTAGATCCATTTGGCTGTTCAAAGGATAAGTCTGGTGAATCCAACAACTTGAAAGCCAATGATGATGATGAGGTACTCCGACTGATCAAAAGAGTGAATTCAATGTGGTTGAGCAATTGCTCCAGACCCCCTCGAAGATTTTAGTGTTGTATTTGCTTTTGAATTCTGAAGCACATAGAGAAGCACTATAGAAAGTTCTTGAACAAGCGTTTGTAGAGCAAGATGTTACTGTGGATCAATTTGATCACATTGTGGCTAACATCACTTCATGCAATAATTTGAGCTTTTGTGACGAAGAACTCCCTGAAGAGGGAAGAAATTATAACCTGGCTTTACATATTTCAACGAACTGTAAGGAAGATGCTTTGTCAAATGTTCTAGTTGACATCAGTTCGTCACTCAATGTGCTCCCGAAGTCAACATTGTCAAAGTTATCTTACCAAGGAGCTCCCATGAGGTATAGTGGGGTAATTGTCAAAGCCTTCGATGGCTCGCACAAAACACTAATTGGTGAAGTGGACCTTTCAGTCAAGATAGGTCTGAGCAATTTTCAGATTACTTTTCAAGTAATGGATATCCACCCGGCCTACAGTTGCTTATTGGGAAGGCCATGGATCCATGAGGCAGGGGCTGTTACCTCCACTATGCACCAAAAGCTCAAATTTGTCAAGAATGGCAAGCTAGTGATTGTGGGAGGAGAGAAGGCGTTGTTGGTTAACCATCTGTCATCTTTCTCGTATGTGGAAGCTAAGGATGAGGTTGGAACTCTGTTCCAAGCCTTATCTATTGTTGTTGAGAAGAGAATTGGGGCACCTATGTCCTCATTGAAGGATGCTCAAAAGATTGTTGAAGAAGGTCTTGTTGATTAGTGGGGGCGCATGGTAGAGGTCTCCGACAACAAAGGCAGAACTGGTTTAGGGTTCAAGAAGGGCTCGTCAGTTGTTAGATTTGAAGAAATGAAACTTAGCTTCCATAGCGGAGGGTTCATTCATGGCAATGAACAACACTTAGTTGCTGTGCTAGAGGATAGTGAAGAGGAAGACTGCACCAACTTTGTAACGCATGGAGGGACATGCAACAATTGGACTGCCGTTGATATTCTTGTTATTTTGCATCGATCTAAGTAAATTGCTTTTATATTTTAAAATCCTTCTCCTATGCCTAAGGGAGGAGTGTACATTGTTTGGGCATTTTAAATTGATCATCAATAAAATTAATTCTATTCATCCACATCTTTGATGTTTATTTTTACTTTTTGCTTTATTCTGAAAATGTTAATCACAAAAAACATAAATAAACAATATAATTGTCCATCTGCATAATATTTGATCACGAATTCACTTCTCTAAAATCAAAATATCAAATCACTATGCAGGTTGGTTCCTAACCCCATTGAATACAATGATCCTTCTCCTTCTCCAAATTTTGAATTCCCTGTGTTTGAGGCCGATGAGGAAAGTGATGTAGAAGTAAGTGAGGAATTGTCCCGTCTTCTTGAGCAAGATGAAAAGATTATTCAGTCGTTTGAAGAACAGATTGAGCTAGTCAACCTGGGTTCCGAAGAGGATGTGAAGGAAGTCAAGATTGGGTCTCGACTGTGTCCAGATGCTAAGAAGGGGTTGATTGATCTTCTTAGAGAGTATTCATATGTGTTTGCTTGGTCCTATTAAGACATGCCTGGTTTAGATTATGAGATTGTGGAGCATAGATTGTCGTTGAAGCCAGAATGCCCGCCAGTCAAGCAGAAGTTGAGAATAACGCATCCTGATATGGCTGTAAAGATCAAAGAGGAAGTTCAGAAGCAGATTGATGCCGGTTTTCTTGAAACTGCTGAGTATCCGCAATGGGTGTCCAATATTGTGCTTGTGCCGAAGAAAGATGGAAAAGTCCGCATGTGTGTCGACTACAGAGATTTGAATAAAGCCAGTTGTTGGTTCTAAGTGTTGGCAGCTATTTTGGTAAAACAAAGAGTGTTCACAAGATGTTGCATGTGATGTCTTAACTTAAGATATCTATGTACCTGCTGGAGTTTAAAAACATAATGATGCAGGATTGTTTCAGAATGTCATACACCATGTCATGGCATCTGATATTGTGTACCTGCTGGAGCTTAAATGGAAAACATAATTATGCAGGATTGTTTCAGGATGTCATACACAATGTCATGGCATCTGATATGTTTGTACCTGCTGGAAATTATAAATGGAATTATGGAATTATGTAGGATTGTTCCAGGATCTCAGACCCGATGTCATGACATCCTGTACACAGAACATTCAGGGTGAATGTTATGTGTTATGTGATTGGGCATTTAATGGCAATCTATGTATGATTGAAGATCTGATTTGCAGGCGCATTCAATCATTGATTACAACCTGATTTACTTATTTTTCAAGGAGATCTAACCAGCTGTCATGAGAAGATTTAATTGGAAAATAGTTTAGGGTTTTCAAGATGTCCAAGCCCAGCTGAAAGCTTCTATAAAAAGGGACTTGGAAAACCTAATTTAACATACAACCAATACTGAGCGAAATACTAAGAGAGAGCAAGGGTTTGTGTCTTGTTTAGTCTTGAGACTTGTAAGCCATTCAATTCATCTATAGATGATTGAATTGGTCTGATTTATGGGTTGTAATTTGTCACTTAAAGCTTTTAAGCAAAAGCGTGTGTCTACTTGATCAAAGTTGTTAAGCAAGATCAAGTGTGTGTCTACTTGGTCAAAGCTATTAAGCAAGATCAAGTGTGTGTCTACTTGATTGAAACTGTGAAGTAAAATCAAGTGTGTGTTATTGAAAAATGTTTTCTTTTCACAAGGAATTGTTGTTTAAAATCACAGGTGTGATTAAAGGGAAGTGAGTGGGTTCTCATATCTAAGAGTGCTTAGGTAGAAATTGCACGGGTAGAGATTAGGTGAGAAAGATTGTAACTTGTTGAAGTGTACGGAGAGTCTTTGAACTGATTCTATTTTAGTGAATTTCCTTCATGGCTTGGTAGCCCCCAGATGTAGGTGAGTTGGACTGAACTGGGTTAACAATTGCTTGTGTCTCTTGCATTTCTATTCTTTATCTTTATCCTATTTGTTTCACTCAGATATTAGTGTCGTGACATTACCTTCGACATCTCATATCTGATACCAAAATTTCACCAGTCCGAAAGATGATTTCCCTCTGCCACACATCGATATGTTGGTAGACAATACTGCTAAATTCAAAGTCTTATCGTTTATGGATGGATTTTTCGGATATAATTAGATCAAGATGGCACCGGAAGATATGGAGAAAACCACATTCATTACACCCTGGGGAACATTCTGTTATAGAGTGATGCCTTTCGGTCTCAAGAATGCTGGTGCAACTTACCAGAGAGCAATGACTACTCTTTTTCATGATATGATGCATAAAGAGATTGAAGTATATGTCGATGACATGATCGTTAAATCGATTGATAAAGAGGAACATGTTGAGCATTTGTTGAAGTTATTCCAAAGTTTGAGGAAGTATAAACTCCGCTTGAATCCCAATAAGTGTACTTTTGGTGTTTGTTTTGGTAAGTTGTTGGGCTTTATTGTCAGTGAGAAGGGTATTGAAGTTGATCCCGCCAAGGTCAAAGCAATACAAGAAATGCCTGCGCCCAAAACTGAGAAGCAAGTCAGAGGTTTCCTCGGCCGCTTGAATTATATTTCCAGATTCATTTCCCACATGACTGCCACATGTGTGCCTATATTCAAGCTTCTTTGGAAAGATCAGTCTTGTGATTGGACCGAAGATTGCCAGAAAGCTTTTGATAGTATCAAGGAATATTTGCTTGAACCTCCAATTTTGTCTCCACCTGTTGAAGGAAGACCGTTGATCATATATTTGACTGTGCTAGAAGATAGTGTGAGTTGTGTTCTTGGTCAGCAAGATGAGGCCGGGAAGAAAGAATTTGCAATTTACTACCTCAGTAAGAAGTTCACCGACTGTGAGACTCGGTATTATATGCTTGAGAAGACTTGTTGCGCATTGGCTTGGGCTGCTAAGCGTATGCGTCCGTATATGTTGAATCATACCACTTGGTTAATATCCAAAATGGATCCAATCAAGTATATATTTGAGAAGCCTGCTTTAACTGGGAGAATAACCTGTTGGTATATGTTGTTATCAGAGTATGATATAGAATACCGATCTCAGAAAGTGATCAAAGGTAGTATCTTGGATGACCATTTGGCTCACCAACCAATTGAAGATTATCAGTCAGTGCAGTATGATTTTCCTGATGAAGAGATTTTGTACTTGAAAATGAAAGATTGTGATGAACCATTGCTTGAAAAAGGGCCAAAACCTGGTTCCCGTTGGGGCATGGTATTTGATGGAGCTGTTAATCAATATGGAAATGGCATTGGGGCAGTGATTATTACTCCTCAAGGCACGCATCTACCATTTACAGCTAGATTGACTTTCAAGTGTACAAACAACATGGCAGAATATGAAGCTTGCATTATGGGGCTTGAAGAGGCCATGAATCTCAGAATCAAGTATTTGGATGTCTTCGGTGATTCGACTTTGGTGGTGAATCAAATCAAAGGTGAATGGGAGACAAATCAACCCGGTTTGATACCATATAGGGATTATGCGAGGAGGATTTCAACTTTCTTTACAAAGGTTGAGTTTCATCATATCCCTTGAGATGAAAACCGGATGGCAGATGCTCTTGCAACATTGGCATCAATGATTGTAGTGAAATATTGGAATGAAGTTCCCAATTTATCTATGATGCATCTTGATAGGCCAGCTCATGTGTTTGCGGTTGAAGAGATCAAAGACGAGAAGCCATGGTATTACGACGTCAAATGTTTCCTCCAAAGTCAGATTTACCCGCCTGGGGCATCTTTGAAAGATAAGAAGACTTTGAGAAGATTAGCCGGTAATTTCTACTTGAATGGTGATATACTGTACAAGAGAAACTTCGACATGGTTTTGCTCAGATGCATGGATAGACACGAAGCAGACTTGTTGATGACCGAAGTGCACGAAGGCTCCTTTGCTACTCATTCCAATGGATATGCAATGGCGAAGAAGTTGTTGCGAGCAGGTTACTATTGGCTGACAATGGAATCTGACTGTTGCGAGTTTGTGAAGAAATGCCATAAGTGTCAAATTTATGTTGATAAGATTCATGTTCCTCCGACACTTTTGAATGTTATCTCTTCCACATGGCCCTTCTCCATGTGGGGAATTGATATGATTGGGATGATTGAGCCCAAAGCTTCGAATGGACATCGTTTCATTTTAGTGGCAATTGACTACTTCACGAAATGGGTTGAAGCGGCATCGTATGCGAATGTAACCAAGCAAGTTGTTGTAAGGTTTATCAAGAATCAAATTATATGTCGTTATGGTGTGCCAAGTAAGATCATTACTGACAATGGATCGAACTTGAATAACAATATGGTGGAAGCTCTTTGCAAAGACTTCAAGATTGCACATCATAATTCTTCTCCCTACAGACCCAATATGAATGGGGTTGTTGAAGCTGCGAATAAGAACATCAAGAAGATGGTTGTCACATATAAGGATTGGCATGAGATGGTCCCATTTGCTTTACATGGGTATCGTACATCCGTTCGCACTTCAACAAGGGCAACCTTTTTCTCTCTTGTATATGGTATGGAAACAGTGCTCCCCGTAGAGGTTGAGATTCCTTCATTACGTGTGCTCATGGAAGCCAAGTTGACTGAAGCTAAATGGTGCCAAACCAGGTTTGACCAGTTGAATTTGATCGAAGAGAAAAGATTGACCGCCATGTGTCATGGTCAGTTATATCAGCAGAGGATGAAGAAAGCTTTTGATAAGAAGGTCAAACCTCGAGTGTTCAGAGAAGGAGACCTTGTGCTCAAGAAGATTTTATCGTTCAATCCAGATTCCAGAGGAAAATGGACTCCCAATTATGAAGGCCCATATGTTGTCAAGAGAGCCTTTTCAGGTGGTGCATTGATTCTTACAACTATGGATGGTGAAGAGTTCACTCGTCCTGTGAACGCAGATGCAGTCAAGAAATACTTCGCCTAAAAAGAAAAGAACAACTCGCTAAGTTGAAAACCCAAAAGGGCGGCTTAGGCAAAAATGAGCATCTCGGTGGATTGAAAACCCGAAAGGGAGATCCAAGCACAAATTAGAGACATAAAACAGAAAGAATTTCCCGATAAGTTGAGTACCTCACTTTGGGGCAACTTATGCAAAAATTAGGGATTATGGCAAGTAACTGCATTCCACTGATCTTCAGATTTTGAAGACTTGTTTGAGCACAAGGGTTGACATCCGTTCATCATCCCAACAATGGTCAAGAGCACAATGGACATCAAAAGTTGGTGGAAGGATTAAGGACCATTTGTATTCAATGTAACCCTTTTCCATGTAAATTACCATTTTCAAATTTTGTAAAATTTATGGAGTCTTGTCATTTACAGACTACCATCCTATTAAATAAAGTTGAGCCTTTATCCAAAAATTTTCTGCTCTTATTTACTTCAGCCAATAGTTTTAAATTTTATTATGATCATTTTGAAATTAAAATTTTAAAATCAAAACCAAGTTTTCTTTAAAATACAAAAGCAAGGACTTTTCCAAAGCAAGTAACAGTAATATCAACAACATTTCAATGGATAACAAGTCCTTAAATGCGAAGCATCTGTGGTTCCCCAAGCAGTAACTCTTCGGGTATCCCTAAACGTCACTGTTGATTCATTTCCTCAATGGAATGTTGTTATCCTCAACTGATAGATTCAGTTCCCCGGTGGAGTGTTTAATCCCCAGTGAAACTTCTTTATCCCCAGCCAAGTTGGATGATACCTTATGGCTTCCTTGCCCCTAACAGAGTTTCGGCCTTCCCCAACGGAGTTTGTGCATCTCTAGCGAAGTTCGTATCTCCTCAGCAGGATTGATCTTCAGAGAATTGGTTGATCTTCCCTAGTAGATTGCATTTGCTCCCAGTCAGAGTTTCCTTCTGGTTTTTGAGAAACTTTTGTTGATTGTTTTCTATGTAGGGTTGTCTCCCATTCTTATGGTGTTGACCTAAAATTCCCACAGATTTGGATGCTCTATCCTCAACATATATCCTTCATCCTCAGCTAAGGTTGAGCTCTTGGGATGTTGATCTCTCTGTTCTCCGACAGTAGTCTCCATGTTTTGTGGATTGACCGAGGATTGTATCGGTGGTTCAATTTCTTTGTGACACCTTTGTATCCTTTGTGATTGTTTTGTCAGCATAATCATCATATATACATATACATATACATTTATGTAATGTAATGATTTTCATATCCTGCATCTTCATATTTGATTTGTTTGAGATTCTCATTCTCTGTTATGGCGGTACTTTATCCCTACACCAAATCTAGTGTCTGTCCTCCTTCAATTGTAGAGTGTTAGCCTCTTAAGCAAAAAGACTTTAACCTTTCTCCGTTTCCACACTGAGTTTGTTTCCTCGTGGATGATTGTTATTTCAGTTTCCTCCCCAATAAATTTGCTAGATGGAATTACTCCCCTTGAGTTATATCCTCATTATGTTGAGTCTTGATTGACCATTTTCTCTCTAGCTCTTACCTAGATAAATATTTTGGTCCCCTAAGAGTCTATTACCCAGTAACTGGTAATATTCTTCGTAGTTTGCAGTTTGTTACTTCTTGCCCAATACCCGACAAAAGTATCCTTTTTTTCTCCTCACTAGAGTCCCCTGGAAGTATATCCTTGATATGTTCATCCTAACCGATGACGGATATCTTTCCTTCCCCCGTAGGAGTCTATCCTTGATATATTCACTTTAACCAGTGACAAATATTCTCATCTTTGGTATTCTACCCAGTAAAAAGGTAGTTGTAATCCCTATTTTGTTCCTCAGAGAGTTAATCCTTGATATGTTCATCTTAACCGATGACGGATTTTCTTCTCCTTGTGATCTTCTACCCAGTACCCGGTAGTTGTAAATCCTACTTTTCCCCTGAGCGGAGTCTATCCTTGATATGTTCACTTTAACCAGTGACAGATTTTCTCTTCTTTGGTATTCTATCCAGTAACTGATAGATGTAATCCCTATTTTTACTCCCCTTTTCAGAGCCTATCCTTGATATGTTCATCTTAACCGATGACGGATTTTCTCTTTGTTTGGTCTTCTAGCCGGTAACAGGTAGTTGTAAATCCTACTTGGTCCCCTCGCATAAATAATCCTTGATATGTTCATCCTAACCGGTGATGGATTTTCTCTCCGACGGTTTTCTATCTAGTTTTCGATAGATGTAATTCCCCTCTTTTGTTCAGTTGGTATATCCTTGATATGTTCATCCTAACCAATGACAGGTATCCTCCTTAACATTTCCAGGTAAGTCTATCCTTGATATGTTCATCCTAACCGATGAAGGATTTTCTTCCCTGTTGAGTTTATCCTTGATATGTTCATCCTAACCGATGACGGATATTCTCACCTTTGGTCTTCTGCCCAGTAACTGGTAGTTGTAAATCCTATTTTCTGCATTTTCCCCCGGCAAGGTTATTCTTACCCAATAACCGCTAACGAATACTCCCTCTTGGTGGTTCTCAACGAGTCATCCTTGATATGTTCATCCTAACCGATGACGGATGTTCTCTCTGTCAGATCTTTATTATCTCCTTACCCAGTAACAGGTAGTAGATAATAAATTTCTGCTCCTCCTACGTTGAAGTTTATTTCTTCCCTAGTTGAGTTGAGTGCGCATTTCCTTAGCGAAATTATTGTTCCCCTACACTGGTCGAGTACCTCAATTTTATCCTGACGTATTTGTATTCCCTGTAGATGTTTTTGTTTCCCCGACTGAGTCTTTCCATTTTGTATGGAATTCCTCTAGTCCCTCAATAGTTTTGAGTCGTAGCTTGGCCTACGCATAAGTCTTTTTTATCCCCTCAAAGTATTTGTCCCCCCAACGAGTTTTCCTTATGGAATGCATTATGCTCATGTGGACTTTCGGTCTCTCTGATTTTCTTTTCCTTTATGGCAATATTTCCCCACAGAGCATCAACTTTTACATTCATGTCATATACATCATAAGGTCTCTTAGGGACCAAAGTTTGTTTCTATATGTTGTTATTTAAGCCCATTCTACTGAGTCGACATGAATATTTTAACCTTCGCCTCCTCAGTTAGAATGTCCTTAAATAGGGGCAGCTGTAAGACCCCAATTTTGACCCTAAGATCCCTCATGCAATTTCATCATAAGCATTAGCATTGGGATCATATCTTGCCATCCTCCTTACCCTTTTTTTCATTGGGTTTGTTTTGGGAGAGATCACCAAGCACTTTGTGATTATATCATACTTGTATATTATCATTTACTAACCAAAATACCAAAAATATGTCTTTGCATTTGCCTAACTCTTTTGTAGGAAGGGCATGATTTCATTGATTCATTGATCACATCTAGGGTTTGAGACCCTCATGAACAAATAGAACAACCAAGAATTGATTCAAGAATGGTTATAAGCATCATATATGAGTCCCAATGATCTTTACATGTTATATTGGTCAAGTTTTCTTCAAGAGTTTGAAGGTGATTTGCCTTGGAAACCCTAGTTTGACTGGGTATCTTGAGTAACTTCTCCAATAAGCTATCTCACCAATTGATCAAATTTATCAAGGGATACTTCAAATTCCATCATATTATGCATATATGATCTACCATGAGCCAAGAAAGTCAAGAGAATTGGAAATTAGCAAGTTGGTTGATGGTGGTTGGCCAGATGAATTCATCTGATCAAAACTGGGTCTCCATAGACCCTATCTCCTACAATTTTCACCATATGAAAATGATTCCAAGAGAAAACTTACTCTAAATTACATTATAAACAACTTTCATGTTGAGAACTAGAGCTAGTTTTGCTTGGAAAATCATTTTCTATGTTGAAACATTATAGGCCATTTCGTCTAAACCCTAATTTGAAAGTCAACTTCCCAAGGTCATAACTTGCTCAATTTTTATGATATGAAAGATTTCCAAGTTGCAAAATCAAATTCAATGTGTCTACTTCAACTTTTATGTTTGGAGTGGGAGCTAATTCAACTTTTTTGAGCATGTGATATGAGGCTACATTATAGGTCACTTTTAACCTATACCATTGATCAAGTGATTTTTCCAAACTTCAGAAATGCACAACTCTATCATTTCAAATCCAAATGACATGAAATTGGTTGCCATTTTGAAGTTCTTTGAGAGAGCTACAACTTTTATGAAGACACATTTCTTATTTGAAGCTCCTATAAAAAGTTAAGCAAGGTGGAATATTGAGACATATGGCTTGACACTTAGAAATGTTTTGATATGTCAACATTTTTCCAAACTTTCACCTCAAATTTCTCCAAGTTCTAAGCTCCAAATGAAAAAGTGTTCAACATAAAACGTGTTCCTCTTGATCTCACGTTTCCAAAGAGCTCAAACTCACTCATTTTGGACTTGAAATGCATAGGTTGCGCATGGCTTAAACAGGCTGATATCATTTGGCATGGATCAATCTTCAAGCATCAATGTACATGTGCCTTGCAATCTAAGCTGACTTCAAACCATCTGATATGCAATTTTGGACCTCAAGCTATCATTTCATGGGCCTATGCACGCCCATGCACCATTGCATCATCATTTGCCAATTTTGGAAAGTGGAAGTGAGTGTGTAAATATCACTTGATTTATCTATAAATAGAGCTTCAATTGCTCAGAATTCACAACACCATTGCGCCAACTTTGATTCCCCATTTAAAACCCTTCATTCTCAAAGGATAAACTTGATAAATTCATTTGAATTTGAGCTTGAATCTCCACTATTTTGGAATGTAATTCTCCAGGAATCCATTGCTTCTAAACCTTTCCATTCTCTTACTGCAAGCAAGTAGAGTGAGTCCAAGCACAAGCCAGATCAAGATCCATCGTGTTCAGACCTCCATTAAAGGTAATTTGTAGAAATTTTAAACTCATCGATTCTCTTAAATTCTTGCTCAATTTCATTGATTCTTTGGTTGTGTGAAGTCCTACCAATGTAGGCAAGAAGATTGAGTTACTTTGAGGTCAAATCGAAGCAACTCAGTTCATGTACCTCAAATTTCAATTCCATATATCTCTCAATATATTTGGAATTGGAGTGAATGGAGGTCAAATTCGAGCTCATTGCCATTTTTTCTTCAAGATCATATCCTTGTTTTTCTTTTTGGTGATGGTTCATCTTGACCAGTCCGGTGAGGTCCACCGGAGAAGATAACCGGAGCTCTGGCTCCGGTGGTGACTTGGCAAGGCTGTGAACCATAGGATCCATGTGTCACGTTTTAATCCCAAGCGTTTGTTTTAATTACCATTGGTACAACATAGCTGACTAAGGTGCATGTGGAACGTGCGTTTTGGATCATCAGATCTGCCACCTCAATTAATGAGGGGGATCTGATGGTCCCCGTAATTTTGAATTTCTGAATTTTTGTTTTATTTGCATTTTCTTCAATAATTCATATTAAATTTAATATTGATCCAAAAAATATGAGACTTTCACCAAAAAATTTCAAATATTTTTCTCTTTCATATTCTGAATTAAAAATATTTTTTGGATCATTATTAATATTTTTCATGAATTAATTGATTTTGCATTTGTTTTTAATTGTTTAAAAATATTTTTAAAAGTCCAAAAATTATGATTTTTTTCTCCAAGGTCCTTTGACCTTGTTTGACCTATGATAAATCTCATGGCCATTTCTTTGGTGTTTTGATGAGATTTTAGGAATTGGACAAAATATATTTGAATTAAATGCACTATTTTATTATTTTTAATTGAATAAATGTCATTTAAATTTTGTTGACCATTTGTATTGACTTAATTGAGTTTGCTTGTTTATTGTTGGGCCTTGGTCAAGGTTGATTTGACTTTGTCAAGTTAATATCATTGGAGTTAGGGGATTGATGAAATGTACATTCCATCTTCCAAAATGAATGAATGATATTAATTTAATAAAAGTCCTCCTTTGAACAATTTGTGATCTCATTCATCCCCTTCCCACTTCATCTCATTCCTCTTCTTAATTTATTCATTCCATTTGGCCTATGACATCTCAAAGTCCTAATGTTAGTTGATTGAAAAATTGACATGAGTATGGATGAGATTAGGCCATACCTTTTGCATATTCTTTTTTGTGTGTTGTATGTTTCTTGAGCATAGTCCATTATACTATGTCTCTAACATGCATTAATACCAAAATTTTATTGCCCGGCCTCAAATAGTTGTGACTTCTATATAAGTCCAATTACGATTGCTTAACATAGCGCTAAATTTTTGACACAAAAGGCATAAGCATTCTAGTTAGTGAGATTATAAGTCTCCCCTCTTTCATGGTATTGTGTGGAAACTGTGCCTTCTTTCCTTCCTTTGGAAGATGTTTTGGTTCAAGGATCCATGCTTGTGATAAGTGGGTTGAGTGTTCTCCAAAGAATGTCTTGAAAAGCAAAGCAAAACAAAACTAACCTCTAACTTACTAACTATTGACTTTTAATTTCAAGTTTTTATCTTAATGCAATTTATTTTTTAGCACTTTATTTCATTTGCCATTGTATATATATTATTCTAATTGTTTATGTTAATGCAACTTTCACTTTGTCCACTTGGACCATATTGTGTGATATATTTTGTTTGTATATACTTTGTTTGTTGTGTGGTCTTTGACCATTAATGTACATAATAATCATAAAAACCATAAAAACTTTTGAGTGGACTGTTGGTTTGATCTTGAGCAAAGGACTTAGAATTTAGGCAACCTTCTTAAGCTAAAGGACTTGGCGAATGCCAATTTATGAAGAACCAAATGCTAGCAATTTGAAATTCATCTGATACATCATTCAAAATCTCTCTAAGTTCATCTGCAACATGATCATTGTGAAGCTGTTATGTTGAACCTGTGACTTGTAGAATTCATCTGTTACATGGGCTATTTCTGAAGAAAATCATGGAATGGATAAGCTTGGATGATGCCATTTTTATTTGATGCCTTTGCTCTTCAAGATAATATAATTGTGCATTTGTATGTTGCTTGATTCTAAAAGTCCAAGGGAATTCTGGGTTTGTATTAACATTTTTGTCTATTGGATTGCTACCCATTCGGTCAGATCTTTTCAACTCTAAACTTTTAAATTTTGTGCATAGGGTAGTCTCTTCATCTTCTCCCCATTTCTTTAGTTTCAAAATCTCTCCCTCCATTTTCAAAATCTTCTTTGTGTGAACTATTTTTGTTCTAAACTTTGACCACTTTTGTAAAAGATAGAAACTTTGGCCTTATGCCATCGCATTTTCAAACTTATTTTCTTAAATCAAACTTGTAAATAAACTTAACTATACTTGACTTAAACTTTCAAAAAAATCCAAAAATAACTAACTCATTCAAACCATTTTAGGCCTTGGGCCTTTCAAACTTAATTTTGTTAAAATCAATGCATCCATTTTGAAATTTGTATCATGAACTACGAGGTTTTGATCCCTCATTTTTATGTTGGTACGTAGGCACAAGTTCAAAGGTCTTGTCAAACACAAAAAATATAATTAATGAATTCTTTTCTCACCCCCCATTCTATTTGTTTGTAAACATCACTTTGTACAAAATACACATGCACACAAAAAGGGCTCCCTAGGAGTACCTATGACACTTTGGATGCTAACACATTCCCTCTATGTAACCAACCCCCTTACATGTGATCTCTGACTTTTATTAGTTTTTATTTGAAAACTTCTTACCTTTTGGGTTTTGTTCGTACTTTTTCCCTTTTCCCTTGGAAACAATAAAAGCGCGGTGGCGACTCTTTTTATTTGATCTCTAGCTTGTCAATAGCTTAATGATCATGAATTTCCCGCTACAACAAGGTATAATGTTCTTGATTGAATTGCTTAGCCGTGCAGGAAACACAATTAGATGCATACGCCACAATAATGGGTGACATACAAATTTATGTTATTTTCTATAAAAATGGCTTAGAACTTCTTGTAATTCTAGCACGAATAATCTTAGGGGTAAATCTAGATGGACGATCATAATTTTTAGTTCTGCTTTTTATTAACTGTTAAAATCTATATTTTAATATGCAATCAAACAAACCCTTTTCGATCACTTTAGATAAACACATTTAAAGTAAGAATGGTAATCACATATCTCTATGTGGGATCAATATTTTTTACTACTTGACACAACCGTGTACTTGCAGTTCACACACATCACCCTACAAGATAATACATTGTTGGACTTCCACTAGAAGATCATTGTCGCCCTATATGGTAATACATTCATGGAAAAAGAAGACCCTTGTTGCCATACATGATAATATGTTGTTGGACTTCCATAGGATTATCCTTTATGCCATACGGGGTAATCCATTGCTTAACTTCCATAGGAAGATCCTTGTCGCCTTACGGAATAATACATTGTTAAACTTCCACTAGAAGATATTTGTCGCCCTACATGATAATACATTGTTGGACTTCCAATAGAAGATCATTACCTCTCTACGGAGTAATACATTGCTAGACTTTCACATGAAGATCCTTGTCATCTTATGAGGTAACTATATTCTCGGACTTCCATTAGAAGATTTCTGTCGCCCTACGGGGTAATACATCACTGGACTTCAACTAAAGATCCTTGCCATCCTACAAGGTAATTACATCATTGGACCTTTACTAAAAATATTCCGGACCTCAATAGGTTACCCAGTTAACACTAAACGAGGAAGCCACCATGGCAGGAGACCTCACCTAAGCCATAAATAACAAAAAAAGTCATATCACAAAGAATTTCGTAAACGAATTGCAAAAGGCATGCATATATTCATTAAATAGAAACCTCTATGGGTGTGGTTACAACCGACCTACAGAGGGAAAATATATGAATAAACGTACATAATACAAAAGACAAGATTAAACTTTCCCCAAGCAACGCTTGAGGAACTTTCCCTCTGAGGGAATCAACTTAAAGTCTCATTAGAGAGACTCAACAAAGTCTCGCCATAAGGACTTTTCAATCTTCTCGTCAGTGGGATGCAACAAAGTTTCTCTTGAGGGAATCAACAAAGTCTCATTAGAGAGACTATAAAAAGTCATGTTAGAGGGACAATACAAAGTCTCGTCAAATGGGCTCACCAAAGTCTCGCCTTAGGCACTCAACAAAGTCTATCTTGAGGGTCTCAACAAAGTCTCGCCTGAGGGACTAAAAAATGTCTCGCTCGAAAGACTCGATTAAAACTTGTTAGAGGAGTCGTGGCAATCCTTTCCTAAAAGCATGTGTAATCACCTCAACCAGGCTCCTCAATCAGGCTTGAAAGGGAAATGTAAAACACTTCATCCTCTATGAGCCCTCGTGCTCGAGGGACTGTGCAGTGGAATAATTTAGGGAAACCTTGAGGCGTAGGTGAGAGGCATACAATTTAGCCTTCTCGAGTCACCCATGTATTAGTTCGAGCATATTTCTTCTGGTTCGACCGCCCCTTGCTTGAATTTGTAGTTCGACTTCCTATTTCTCTATCCATAACGCACAATCGTGGGAGGAGCGTGTACTGGGTCAATAGTCGATCCATAGGAAGTCACGAAGAGTAATTGAATCTCATAAACTTTTGGGTATCAACCACCCACTCTCATGAAGGTTAATATAAATACATGGATGTTATCATACATATAGATCAGTCTCTGACGACGATAAATAAACCACCCATGACGTGGAACAATTTTTAAAGGACTTCTATGAAGAAGCCACACAAAAAAATAGAAATTGTTTTGTTAAATAGGTGGAAAAAAATCTTTTAAACTTTGAAGCACTAAAAATCCCAACTTAAAAAGCTGAAGAGAAAAATAAATAAATTACAATTTTGTTGTCTTCAAAGAAATGTAAAGAGCATAAATAACTCGAGAATCACCATTCTCAAGTAAAAATTTCATCTTGATCATATTCAAGTGCTGCATTCAAGATTTATTTCATATTTATGACAATATACAACATAAATTATTTGAAATTCAACTTCGAATTGTAAAATATTGGTCATATGGGCACTACAACCCAATTTACTAAGGGATAAAAACATTCCAATATTTATTAAGAAGTTGTTATCTTCGGGGGGGGGGGGGGGGGGGGTGGATATTGTAATATTGAATAAAGTACACCTTTCAATCCAAATGTAATTTTGTTACAATTGGAAAAATTCTACATAAAATTTAAAATACTAACAAAAAGTTATCATTGGACATGCCTATTGCACTACCTTATAGTTGGTTCTAAAATACTTGGGAGACTTACTATGATGGATTAAGACAAATTACATTTTAAAATTGTAAAATTGATTACAAAAATGACATAATTTTTTTTCTCACACTACTATAAAATACACATTTCACAATAGTTAGGAGAAGGATTCTACCATGGATGGTGGCTCGTGGTAATGAAGGGTGTGGTTGTATGTGTCATCTTTACCACAACAAGCTACTAACCGTGGTAAAAACACAATAACGCGTAACATACTATTAAAGTTGTATAAAATAAAGGTTGATGTTAGGTGTTCGATATCCAACTTCTGAATTTTTACAGATTTCAATATATTTCACCACAGTTCTAGATTCTAACTGTAGTGAAAGGTTTAACATAACATTTCACTACAGTCATATATTCTAACCATGGTGATATGCTTAATTGAATTTGTTATAATTTATGTGGAATACTTATTTTACCAATTGCTCGCTAAATATATAACCTTTTAATATGATTTAAAAATCAATTATATGACAAATTAAGTTATATTAGAAGAACAAGTTACACTGATAAATGTTGTACAAGATTTATACAACCTATTATCCATATTTTGCTCTTTAAGGATTAAAACTTATTTCAATGTTTCTAATTCTTCTCACAAACAATTCCTTCACCTCTAGTTCATTTTGAAAAATATTATTACTCTGTAGATAAATTTAGAGGTGAAGGAAGTGATATCAGAAGAACAAGAAGAATTGAATCAAGTTCTAACGGTTAAATAGCAAGATACGAAAACATAGTGCAAAAGCTCGTAAAACATTGGTAAGTGTAACTTATTTTCTAATATAACTTAATAACTTTTTTCTAATTAAATTTCAAAAGGTTATATATATTCAGTAAGGGGGTGAAAAAATACTTAAACCAGATATGATATAATAAACACATCTTCCATGACATATTGACTGAACGTAATGAAAGATGCAATGTACAAGGTATAACATTAAAAATAACAAAAACATCCATAATAACACAAACATTTACTAACATACCTCAACAAAAACATAGATAATAACACCAACATTTACAACACACCTCAACAAAAAACATCAACAATAACAAAAACATTTACAACATACATCAACAAAAACAAAAACATTTACAACATACCTTAACAAAAACATTAACAATAACACAAACATTTACAACATACCTCAATAATAAAGTAAACATTTACAACACACCTCAACAAAAACATCAATATAGCTAAACAACAACATTCACAATAACACAAACAACAACATATACGAACTAAACAAAAACATCAATATACCTAAACTATAACATTCACAATAACACAAACATCAATAAACGATTTATACAAAAACAACAACATACAACATACCTCAACAAAAAGATTAACATATCCCCAAAAAGCATAAAAATATCACAACTCATAACATAAAAGGTGGAAACATCTCACGTACCTGAAATATGAAAAATAAGTCAAAGAAACGAGTTTGGTGTTTTCGTTTTGCATGTTATGTAACACCTTTCCTTGATCCATTAGAGTTGGAGAAGATATGTTGAAGTTTTGTGAAGAAATTGTATGGAACCGCTAATGGATATTAAAATAAGGCGTGAGAGAGATGTTATGGTTTTGTTTTATGAGTGAGACAATTGTTCACCAATATATAGGTAATATTTTACACCATGATTAATAAATGATGTTTTGTCAAAGAAATAATGTAAATGTATACTTTGTTCACATGTGAAGGACATGTGATTGCATCATACTTATTCACCTTTAAAGAGCATATAAACTTATGACAACTAGACTGCTAGATCCAAAAATATGAGAGAAGGAGATAATGTAAGATGAACATCTCTCATGAAAGGAAAATATAACATACTTTATGTTAGAGAGGAGCTAAATGTGTATTTAAACACAATAAAGAAAAATATTTTAATATGAATATCTATTAAAATAAGATAACGTAATATATTTCACATAAGATAAGAGATAAGTGTATATTTTAATTTAAAATGAAAAGATAATATAATATAAATAACGTAATTTACTATATATACTTTAAAATTTACCAATTATTAAAAAAAAATTACATGAAATGAATACATCCTCAAAATAAAAATTAAGAGGTTCCCATTACATGTTATTGTTACTTAGGTTTGAAGTGTTACTTAAAAAGCAAATAAGAGGTAAGCGAATAAGAAAAAGCCACCTCATCCTCTCAATCAGTCAAGACGGTGCGTTTCAACATCTCCCACTCCTTCCTCTCTGTATCTCTTGCCATCATTTTTCTGCTGTACTACCCAACTCGATCGCTTGCTCCGATTCAATCCATACACATGCACACAATCAACACCAACACCACCCTCGATTCCATCACCCCAATCTCTCTTCTCCCAATCACAACTAGAATCGAGAACGCAACATTGGATGAACAAAATTCCCGAAACTAGGGTTCGAGTAAATCGAACAAAAATCTAATAAGTCACAGAACTGGGGGCGGATCAGTCTCGGGTTCACCGAAGCCCCGCGGCTTCATCGTCGCAGGGACTCTGGTTTTTCCTCCGTTTCTACAATGCACCACGTGTCCAAACACTCGCTCAGCTTCCTTCTGTTGAATCCGTAAGCCGCTACGCTTCCGATCTTAACCGTCCCGTACCTGTTCCTCCTCCGGTCATGGAAAACGCCGCTAGTATTTCCGCCGCTACTAATTCTGCTCCTCCTCCTCTCGAAGAGCCTGAATACTTGGCTCGATACCTTGTCGTCAAACACTCGTGGCGTGGACGCTACAAGCGGATTCTATGCATTTCTAGCGTCTCTGTTATCACTCTTGATCCTTCTACGCTTGCTGTTACGAACTTCTATGATGTTGCTACTGATTTTGAAAGCGCCGCTCCTGTCCTCGGTCGCGATGAGAATTCCATTGAGTTTAGCATCAACGTGCGGACTGATGGCCGTGGAAAATTCAAAGCTATGAAGTTCTCGTCTCGTTATAGGGCCAGTATTTTGACGGAGTTGCATCGGATAAGGTGGAATCGGTTGGCGCCGGTTGCTGAGTTTCCTGTGCTTCATCTTCGTAGGAGGGCTTCTCAGTGGGTTCCTTTTGTAAGTTTAAGTTATTCCTGTTTGATTTATTTCTATTTGCTCCTGTAGCTCGATTCTTTTATCTTCTCTGTAAGTAATAAAGATAGCATAAATGCATAATCGAATATTGCAACGTTTAAGAGAATTTGCTTAGTGCCGTTCTCTTGTCAGTGTTGACTAAAAAGAAAAAATGATCTGGATGTTTTGTTGTAATCGGAATTGAAATGTTGTTAGAATTATGGAGATTATTAGGATGATGGAGATACAAAATTGTTTTTTTAAAGTGAAAGTGATCAGGGGCAACTGTGTGTGAAATTCTTATGTCAAATTAATTGGGGCGAGTTTTAAAACTAATGTCTGACTGGTTGTGTTGACAGAAATTGAAAGTAACTTATGCTGGTGTAGAACTTATTGATGCTAAATCCGGTGAGCTTCGCTGGTGCTTGGATTTTAGAGACATGGATTCCCCTGCAATTGTTCTTCTTTCTGACGCCTTTGGAAAGAAAAATGTCGACCATGGTAGTGGATTTGTTCTTTGTCCCTTATATGGAAGGAAGTCAAAAGCTTTCCAGGCTACTTCTGGGTGCACAACATCAGCTATTATCTCAAATTTGGTATGTATGTCTTTGTTCAAGCTTGAAAAGTTATTCTGCTAAATATTGTTTTCTTAAAGTTGGTCTCCTTTCGCCACTTACATAAGTTAGTATTCGGAAGAATGGTTTAACTGTGCTCGTGAAAAATGTAGGAATATACCTGTTTTGATATCAGGAATAATAACAGTGCATAAATTTTATTGCAGACAAAAACTGCAAAATCCACTGTGGGGCTGTCCTTGTCTGTGGAAACATCGCAAACTCTTTCCGTTTCTGAGTATATAAAACAAAGGGGTAGCTGGTTATAACCTAGTTTATGTACCTTGCACATTCAAATTTGTTATTTTTCCGAAGTGAGTTTATATCATAACCTTAAATGATTACATTTGATGCAGCAAAAGAAGCAGTTGGAGCAGAAGATACCCCGTTGGGTGGTTGGTCTGTAACACGGCTGCGTTCTGCTGCCCATGGAACTCTAAATGTTCCGGGCTTGAGCTTAGGAGTTGGCCCAAAAGGTGGACTAGGTGATCATGGTGATGCGGTATCTCGTCAGCTCATACTCACAAAGGTTTCACTTGTGGAAAGGCGTCCTGAGAACTATGAAGTAAGTGATGAGTTTATTAAGTCAATTTGTAGACAACTTATAAATAATTTCGTACTTTCATCTTCCTCTAGGCTCTATCTCAAATTTTTGAAGTTTTTGAACATTTTTTATATTTATAATATTCCAAGGAATCACAAGGAGTTATCTAACGTCTGTTAAGGTAATAATATTCATGGTAACAGTATTCTTAGGAGTATTTTCCCAGGAAATAAATCTTATCCTATTAGGGGTGTACTTGGACTTCTGAAAAGTGCTTTTATGATATAACTTTTTTCTTCTAAGAAAAGCACTAAAATTTTAAAGATACATTAGCTTGTTACAGTAACAGCAAGCAATCAGGATCTTGTCATTTCTGCGACAAAACACACTTTAGAAAACACTTTCATCCTGAACCCTTTATACATCTATAGGAGAATGTGCTAATCAAATTATGTGTTCATAAATAGCTTATATCATGACCTAAAGGGATTATCAGATTTAATATGTTGTTGACACTGCCGTTTTCAGATTAATGCTTTCATATTGCGATGCAATTATTTTTTTTTAGAAGGGTCAATGCAAATGTTGAGAATTTTTACTAGATGTATGCAGGCTGTTAGTGTTCGTCCTTTATCTTCGGTGTGTGCTCTTGTTCGGTTTGCTGAAGAACCCCAGATGTTTGCAATTGAATTCAGTGACGGATGCCCCATCCATGTAAGTCTTTGTGATGCTACTCTAGTTGTACATTCTCATGGTATAAACTTTCTCATGTATTTGCCATGAATTGTAGGTTTACGCAAGCACATCTCGTGATAGTTTACTTGCAGCAGTTCGTGATGCGTTGCAAACTGAAGTAGGTATTCTTCTTGGTTAAGATTTGTTCTATGATCGCATTTTATGTGTACATTGAATCACAGTGACGCATGTCTTGCGATAGTTGCTTAATTTTGTAATATTCACTTTGAACCATTTTCTGAACCAAAAGAAATTTTGCTTAATAGTACTGATATTAAAAAGAAATCGTCCAGTGCATGTTTGACTTATGGTGGTGTTTTTTACAGGGTCAATGTGCCATACCTGTCTTGCCAAGACTAACAATGCCTGGTCACCGTATTGATCCTCCCTGTGGGAGAGTTTATTTGCAATATGGTCAACAAAAGCCTGTTGCTGATGCAGAAAGTGCATCCATGCATTTGAAACATTTAGCAGCTGCTGCCAAAGATGCTGTTGCAGAAGGTGGTTCCATTCCTGGATCTAGGGCTAAACTATGGCGTAGAATAAGGGAGTTCAATGCTTGTATACCATATAGCGGGGTACCTTCAAACATTGAAGTACCAGAGGTTACTTTGATGGCCTTAATTACCATGCTTCCTGCTGCTCCAAATCTTCCTCCCGAGTCTCCTCCACTGCCACCCCCTTCTCCTAAAGCTGCAGCTACTGTGATGGGTTTTATTGCATGTCTGCGAAGACTACTTTCTTCTAGAAGTGCAGCTTCACATGTAATGTCTTTTCCAGCAGCAGTTGGAAGGATGATGGGTTTACTCAGAAATGGTTCAGAAGGCGTAGCTTCTGAGGCTGCAGGGCTTGTTGCTGTACTCATTGGTGGTGGGCCTAGTGATGCAAGTGTAATAGATTCTAAAGGAGAGTGGCATGCTACGATTATGCATAACAAGTCAGTATTGTTTGCTAATCATAGTTACATCATAATCCTTGTCAACAGATTAAAGCCCATATCAGGATCACCATTACTGTCAATGGCTCTTGTTGAAGTGCTTGAGGCTATGATTTGTGATCCGCATGGAGAGACTACCCAATATACTGTTTTTGTTGAGTTGTTACGCCAAGTTGCTGGGTTGAAGCGTCGCTTGTTTGCACTGTTTGGCCACCCTGCTGAAAGTGTTAGGGAAACTGTAGCTGTGATAATGCGATCAATTGCAGAAGAAGATGCTATTGCTGCAGAGTCAATGCGGGATGCTTCTCTACGTGACGGTGCTTTGTTGAGGCACTTACTACATGCATTTTTTCTTCCTGCTGGTGAACGTCGTGAAGTTAGTAGACAACTTGTTGCTCTTTGGGCAGATTCCTATCAACCTGCTTTGGAGCTATTATCTCGAATTCTGCCTCCAGGCCTTGTTGCCTATTTGCACACACGTTCTGAAGGAGTTCTTGCCGATGACACTAATCAAGAGGAGTCATCATCTAGGAGAAGAAAACGACGTTTACTTCAGCAGAGGAAAGGTCGCATAGGGAGAGGATTAACCTCCCAAGAACAATCTTTCCCTTCAACTAATAACTTCGATGTTTCTGATTCAGGTAGGCAGACAGGGGATGCTGTTGGTAAAGGCTCAGATAACTATCCTAACACTTCTGTTGACCCAAGTTCTGTACAGGCTTCAAGTTTTCAATCTTCTATAGTGCATACTAGTGAAAGTTTAGCCAATGGATCTACTGGAGAAGCCCAAGTTGGGTTTTCAACTGTTGCTGCTTCATCTATTGTGGCATCAGAAAACTCAAACGAAGCTCCTGATTTTTCGAATTCAGTTGATCCCGACAGCAGTGGAGTTGATTCTCAGAATGCAGGCATTCCAGCTCCTGCTCAAGTTGTTGTAGAGAACACCCCTGTAGGATCTGGTCGGCTTTTATGTAATTGGCCTGAATTTTGGCGAGCTTTTGATTTAGATCACAATAGGGCTGACTTGATTTGGAATGAGCGCACCAGGCAAGAGTTGAGAGAATCGTTGCAAGCTGAAGTTCATAAACTAGATGTTGAGAAAGAGCGCACTGAAGATATTGTTCCAGGGGGTGCTACCCTTGAATTGATGACAGGGATTGAGAGTGTTCCACAAATATCTTGGAACTATTCTGAATATTCTGTTCGTTATCCAAGCTTGTCGAAAGAAGTTTGTGTAGGTCAGTATTATCTGCGTTTACTGCTTGAGAGTGGCAGTGGTGGCAGGGCACAAGACTTTCCATTGCGTGATCCAGTTGCTTTCTTTAGAGCCCTTTACCATCGTTTCTTGTGTGATGCGGACACAGGGCTTACCGTAGATGGTGCTGTTCCCGATGAATTAGGTGCATCTGATGATTGGTGTGACATGGGTAGGTTAGATGGTTTTGGCGGAGGTGGTGGATCATCAGTGAGGGAGCTTTGTGCAAGGGCAATGTCAATTGTATATGAGCAGCATAGCAAGACCATAGGCCCTTTTGAAGGTACAGCTCACATCACTGTTCTATTGGATAGGACAGATGACAGAGCTTTGAGGCACCGACTTCTTTTACTTCTGAAGGTTTGTGTTAATAGAATTTACTTGCTCTGTCCTGTTGTGTTGCTTCTTCCTTTAATTTTGCTTTCTCTGTGTAATGGGATGAAGAATTATTCTGGTTTTGAAATTCAGGCTAGTATTTGTGCCTTTTTCTCTAGGTACTAATGATATGGAAGGTTGTTGAGTCAAAAGAAAATAGCATTTTAAATTTAACCTTCAATGTTGCTAGTTGCAATAGGATCAGTTGTCATATTGTTTCAATAATTTTCTTAAATGGAACAGCGTTTAAAAAGTTATCGAGTAAACTACGAATTCGGCTGTTTGATAATTTTAAATAATTATGCCTTACTCAATTTCAGGCATTGATGAAGGTTTTATCTAATGTTGAGGCATGTGTTCTGGTCGGAGGTTGTGTTTTAGCAGTTGATCTGATTACAGTAGTACATGAAACCTCAGAGAGAACATCTATTCCCTTGCAATCTAATTTGATAGCAGCTAGTGCTTTTATGGAACCACTTAAGGAATGGATGTATATTGACAAAGATGGTTCTCAAGTTGGGCCTATGGAAAAAGATGCTATTAGAAGGTTATGGTCCAAGAAGGCTATTGATTGGACAACAAGGTTTTGGGCTTCTGGGATGCTAGATTGGAAGAAGTTGCGTGATATTCGCGAGCTTCGTTGGGCACTTGCAAGTAGAGTTCCTGTCATTACCCTACCTCAGGTAGATCATGTTCTAGCTGGATGATATGTTGTTATTCATATAATTTAACTTTTTCTGTTCTTGTTTTCTTTTGCCTGATTTTTTTTCTTCCTCGAAGTTTGATGGCCACTCTTAAATATCTCCATTCTTCTTTGTTAACTTAAAGGATGTACTTTTTTATATCTCAATGACATGCTTTCCTTGTACTATAATTCTGATGAGACGGGTTGCCTAAGGTGCTCTTATGTTGATAACTTGAAGTCTAGGCACAGTTGGGTATGTACCAACAATGAAAGAACATAGTTATGTTCTTAACATCAACGTCTGTCTGGATAGTGTTCATATGCGAAGTCTCTGTCTTGTAGAAAATATTATTTGACATTTCATTTTTACTTTCCTGGCACTCTTCTAATAGATAGAATATTAATTTTTTACTTAGGTTGGGGACACAGCTCTGTCCATATTGCATAGCATGGTCTCCGCGCATTCAGATTTAGATGATGCTGGAGAGATTGTTACTCCAACTCCTAGAGTAAAAAGAATATTGTCAAGTCCACGCTGCCTTCCACATATTGCACAGGTAATACAAATTGTTTCTTATTAATCAGCCATGCAGGAAAATAATATTCGTTTTGTCTTCCATCTTTCTAATAGTTCTAACTCAAAATCATTTTTATTAGATTCTTTGATTATTGATTGTCTTAGGGCCTGGTTGATAAACAACTTATTTGCAGGTTATAGCACAAGCGCTTATCAAAATAAGCGCTTATCAATAAGCTATTTTTTTTTTATAACAAAAGATAACTAAATTTAAATTAAATTGTTTTTATATTCGTGTTATTTTCTTAAGCTATCTCGAAGAACTTGTAAAAATAAGTTAAAAAGTTATGAAAAATGTCTAGCTGTTTTGATTAAGTCTCTCAAAACAGTGTCACAACTTATGCCAATAGATATGCTCAAATAAGCTGATCCAAACAAGCCCTTATTCTTCTTACCTATATCATTCTTAATCAAGCTGTTTGATATGTGATAGTATTATTTGGTTGATTGTTGTTTTTTCTACTTATCCAAATGAC
Organism: Lathyrus oleraceus; assembly: GCF_024323335.1. Classification (NCBI taxonomy): domain Eukaryota; kingdom Viridiplantae; phylum Streptophyta; class Magnoliopsida; order Fabales; family Fabaceae; genus Lathyrus; species Lathyrus oleraceus. Next base: position 97,210,739 of record NC_066582.1, on the reverse strand, counting down.
TTTTTTTTTTGGGTGGGGGTGGTGAACACAGGTAATTCTTTCTGGGGAGCCAAGTATTGTTGAAGCAGCTGCTGCTTTGCTGAAGGCTATTGTTACCCGCAACCCCAAAGCCATGATACGTCTATACAGTACTGGTGCATTTTACTTTGCGCTAGCTTATCCTGGGTCTAATCTACTTTCAATTGGGAAGCTCTTCGCTGTCACGCATGTCCATCAAGCATTTCATGGCGGCGAAGAGGCTGCAGTTTCTTCTTCACTGCCTTTGGCAAAACGCAGTGTTCTTGGTGGACTTCTACCTGAATCTTTACTGTATGTACTGGAGCGTAGTGGTCCAGCGGCTTTCGCGGCAGCAATGGTTTCTGATTCCGACACTCCCGAGATAATATGGACTCACAAAATGAGGGCAGAAAATCTAATTCGTCAGGTATTCTAGACTTTTTTATAGCCACTCTGCAGGGATTTTTTCCCTTCAATTTTTCTAAAGAATAAATTCACTCATTCTGTTATGATATTTCATATGATGGAATTAAATCCATGGTCTTTTGCTCATTATCAGGTTTTGCAGCATCTTGGTGATTATCCACAAAAATTGTCACAGCACTGCCATGTTTTATATGACTATGCCCCCATGCCTCCAGTGACATACCCTGAGCTGAGAGATGAAATGTGGTGTCACCGTTATTACCTTAGGAACCTATGTGATGAGATTCGTTTTCCAAATTGGCCTATTGTTGAACACGTTGAATTTCTGCAGTCATTACTTGTAATGTGGCGTGAAGAGTTGACAAGAAAGCCCATGGACCTTTCTGAAGAAGAAGAAGCTTGCAAGATCCTCGAGATATCCTTGGAGGATGTATCTAGTGATGATGTTAATAAGAAGAATTCTTTTGAGACTGTGGGCGAAGCATTTAGTTTATCGAAGCAGATTGAGAACATCGATGAAGAAAAATTAAAGCGTCAATACAGGAAACTTGCGATGAAATATCATCCTGACAAAAATCCAGAAGGAAGGGAGAGATTTCTTGCTATACAGAAGGCCTATGAGCGCCTCCAGGTAGACTAATATTTCCATGTTATCCCTTTTTGGAATCTTGTTTCAATAAATGTTATTAAGACAGCATGATTATAACATAAAATATAACATAAAGACCTAAGTACTCTTAAGTACTTCATTGATGAAATCAGATATCCCATGCATACAACTCCATATGCATGTTTTGCTTTTCCAACTACAGGTAGCAATGGAGAGGTTTTTTTTTTTACGCACATTTATTGACTCGGAATGTCAAATAGAGAGAAGAATTCCACATTCATACATGCTCCAGTTTTTGTATTACTATTATTAGCATATAATTTTTATTCTTCTATTGCTGAATGTTTGCATGCAAGCTTATAATGGTTATATATGAGCATGATAATGAGGTGTAAGAATCATAACAACCATTTTATTTCACTTTGATTTTTGTGCATGTTTATAGCCCAGAGGATTTTATTTTATTGTTCATTTGCAAGCAACAATACCTTTTTGTCTTTCATAATTTGTTTGCTTAACGTGACCAAAACTTAGGCCACCATGCAAGGTTTACAAGGTCCTCAGCCTTGGAGGTTACTGCTCTTATTAAAGGGACAGTGTATTTTATACAGAAGATATGGAAGCATATTAGAGCCATTCAAATATGCTGGCTATCCGATGTTGCTGAGTGCCGTTACTGTTGACAAGGATGATAACAATTTTCTTTCTTCGGATAGAGCACCTCTCCTTGTTGCTGCCTCAGAGCTTGTCTGGCTAACGTAAGATTTCCATGTCCTTTCTTGTTGGATTCTCCACTATGCCAATTGTTTTTAAACACTTCATGGTAACTTCTGCCGTTTTATTGAATATTCATGTTATCAGGTGTGCTGCTTCTTCATTGAATGGCGAGGAGCTGGTAAGAGATGGAGGTGTACATCTTCTTGGAACTCTTCTTTCCCGTTGCATGTGTGTTGTTCAGCCAACTACTCCTGGACATGAACCATCTGCCATTATTGTTACAAACATCATGGGAACATTTTCGGTTCTTAGTCAGTTTGAGGCTGCCAGAGCTGAGATGCTTGAGTTTTCTGGATTAATTGAGGACATTGTGCATTGCACTGAATTTGAGCACGTACCTACAGCAGTTGATGCTGCTTTACAGACTATTGCCAGTGTTTCTGTTTCCTCTGAATTGCAGAATGCTTTACTGAAGGCTGGTGTTTTATGGTATGTCTTCAATTATTGTTTAACTATATAATGTATGCTATCTATTTGAAGTTCTCGACCATAGGTTTGCTGTAGGAAGATGAATCTGTAGCTTACATAGGATATGTAGATTCAGTAAGCACATACTTGAACAGAGCTTGTAAAGTGTTGGATATAAAAAAATATCTTATAATATGTCTGGTATATCAGAGTATTTAAGTTATTTTGTTGGATCAGTTTATACTCTTAGATGATCCTATATCATCTCTTAGGATTATATTTTATATAACTATTATGATTTTTCTTGATTTAGGATTGTGCTATAAATAGATATTAGGATTTAGTTTTGTATTAAGTCAATGTCAAGCATAGTTCACTAAAAATAATATCTCTTATTATTGTCATCTAAAATCTCACAAAAACATTAAGTAAGCCTTTTTGTTGTTGTTGCAATTTACCCCATTTGTGTTGGATGAAAAACAAACAAACTTGAATAATCTTTGCTTCACAAACTTGACTAATCTTTGCTTCACAAACTGTGACCTTTCATTTCTGCCAAGAAACAGTGTTGTGTTGCCAGCAATTTTCCACCCAACTTTGGTGATTCCCAACAGACCATAAGACCAACTATATTCCGGCTTTAGACATTATATTACATCAAACCACATACTCTACTATTTGTGGCTAGTTTGGTTTGGTATCTGCTTTTGACATACTTTTCTTTTTCCTGCCTTCTTTCAGTTTATATCATAAATATTATTTATTTCTGTTCTTGGGTCTATTGTTTTTTAGAGTAAATTAAACTCTCATCCCTAGGAGAATCTTGAATCACGATGCTCCCCCCTCCTATGTTAAAATATACACTTATCTTCATTGAGAAGTAAATATGTAAAATAAATTATATTTCCCACTCCTGAGAGATGCTTGAATTACACTCCCCCCTCTCTTAAGAAGGAAATATGTATTACAATTTAGTCCATGCTAACATAAACAACTAGTGTAAGCAAGCAAATACCTTTAAATCATGATCTCATGATATATTTTTATCTTCACAATTTTCAACTTAAAAAGTAATTAATTTGAAAATTTTAGGTTTTAGAGAATAAAGTACACATTAAATTTTTTTTTTTGAGTTAGTAGTTTTATCAGTTTTTATATACAAGTGGTGCGGAGTGTATATTTTGACATTAGAGGAGAAGGTTGTGTAATTTAAGCTTCTCTCAGGGTAGAAATATAATCTTCTCATTTTTAAATTATTAAATATGTTACGAGTCTCACATCGGACAATAGATGGCCTAAATACATGTTTATAAGTCAATTTTGTAGAGTCAAGTTTGACACTACCCAAATCCTTATATGATATCAGAATCTATCCTTGATCTGTTGGGCCACCCGCTATCAGGCCACTCGGGTCATGCACTAAATGTCCCGTTCTGGGCGCGAGATATGACCTGAAAATGGTCTATAAATGAGAGGTACACTAAAAGTTTTTGGGGTTTACAGCTCCAAGATAGCTAACTATTTATTAAATGGACTTACTTTCAAAGACGCTCCAGGCACCGACCCTCTTCTAATGTGCATAGGAAGATTAATCTACCTAATAATGGTACTTTACCCTCTTCCACCTTGAACCCAAGATACGACCCTTCTCTTAGCATTGTTACATTTACCTGCATCTTGGTTATTATCTGTTAATCCTTTCCATCACAAAGTGACGAAGTAGTGATGTTTCAAACTGTTGGTTAGCTAATGAGCTTTAGCTTCTGTATGGTTGCAGTAGTTATTTGTGGTACATGAAAAAAATCTATCCTAGGTTATGTGGTTATGCCAAAATAATTTTTTGTACTTATCTATATAATATGGTCTTTGATAGGTACCTTTTGCCATTGCTGCTTCAGTATGACTCTACTGCAGAAGAATCTAATGCAACAGAATCACATGGTGTTGGTGCTAGTGTTCAAATTGCAAAAAATATGCATGCCGTAAGAGCATCTGAGGCTTTGTCAAGACTCAGTGGTTTGTATGGTGATGGGAGTTTAATACCTTACAATCAGGCAGCCGCTGATGCCCTTAAAGTTATGCTAACTCCTAAGCTTTCGAGTATGCTAAAAGATCAAATGCCCAAAGATTTACTTTCAAAGTTAAATGCAAACCTGGAGTCACCAGAGGTGAATTTTTTCCCCTTTACCCACTGTGAGGAAGTTTTTTCTTTGTTGTTGTGATGAGTTATGAGAACTTATTTTCTTACTAAATAGACTATTATTGATACAAAATGACATGGATGTTTTCCTTTCCTTGGCACGTTTTTAACTGACATTGCACAGGTTATCTGAACTTGCTACATGTGTTGAATCTGGTGGTATAGAAAATATATATCTAGTAAGTAGCTGCTAGGTTTTTAGTCTATTTCCGTTTTAATCAGTCAGAAGAGGTTACAGTTTAGGATGTTAAAATAAACAGGTGATACAAAGAATCAGCATGTCTAAACAAAAGATTATTGCTGATTTTAAGCTAATGTTGAGAAACTTGACATTTCAAAGAAAGAACTTCAGTTAAAATTTGTACAGCTGACAATTTTCTGGAGTAAAAATTTGATACATTCAACAGATACAGTAGAAAGATTGAAAGATAATAGGAACTGAATGAAATACAGGGCAAATACTCGGGATGTTAGTCTGTGAATCGTGGTCAATGTGACCAAAGGCTATATCTGAGAACATTCTAGCGCACCTCTGCTCTGCTATCCGTTTCTGAGTTACTTCTTAACTGCCTTACTATCTACCCCCCTCTCTTCTATTTACACTCTATTCAGTTACATTGCTATTTCCCTTTCTTTTTTCTCTCACATAGACTCTCCTGACGTGGGTCTCCTATTTAGCTGCAAAAATAGATATGTTTGCATAGAGAACTCTGGAGTAAATATGCAGAGCCAAAGAAGTTTTGAAAAGAAATCAATGGACTAATATTCAATGCAGTCAAATGGGGAGCAGCCTGGGAAATTATAAGTTCTTATGTTAAAATTTGATTGAACAACCCTATGTTTTACTTAGATACACAGATTTTGAAATTAAAAAATATATAAAATGAAATTGCTAAAATATTCCTATGACCCATGGTTAACTTAGTGTGAACAGTTCCCCTACCCAGTTGTTCCTCCATCTATTCTTCCCCACCCACTTCCTCTTCAAATGAATAAGAAATACAAGGAAGATGTACATGACATTTTTATGTATATATATGCACAAATTAGTTTATATGGTTATTTATTATTTCTTCTGTAATCTAGACATTAGTCTCCTCCAGTTCATTGAATATGTTTTGTTTACTAGCTAATTGAGGTGTTCAATGCTGTGAAGTCCCATATATGATTAGATAATAACGCAGGACAGTCTCTCTTCCCATTGAATTGTACTCACACGTTCATATTATGTTTTGAACTCTATGCAGATTATCTGGAACTCTTCAACTCGAGCAGAGCTTCTGAAATTTGTGGATCAGCAACGCGCAGCTCAAGGTCCTGATGGTTCGTATGATATTAAAGACTCACACGACTTTGTCTATGAAGCAATATCGAAAGAATTGTTCATTGGCAATGTTTACTTGAGAGTCTACAACGATCAGCCAGACTTCGAAATTAGTGAACCCGAAGCTTTTTGTGTCGCACTAATTGATTTTATATCCTGTCTTCTGCACAATCAATGCGTTGAAGAGCCTAATCATGATGTTGAAGAGACCTCCAGTTTCACCGAGAATTCCGAGCACCTAAATGAGGCTGTTGATGGATCTGTCAATGAACATCAGACCCCGAATAATTCTGGCACAATGTCGGACGAACAATCACTAGGGAAGGAAGAACCTGAGCTGATTAAAAATCTCCGTTCGGCAATGATCTCTCTTAAGGTTTATTCTTGAACCTACCTTATTTTATATTGAAATACTTCTTATTCAGCATGTCTCTGACTAATCTTGTTATTTACTGTAGAACCTTCTGACTAGCAATCCAAACTTAGCATCCATATTTTCTAATAAAAACAAGTTGCTGCCTCTTTTTGAATGCTTTTCGGTGGCCGAAGCATCAGACAGTAACATTCCTCAACTTTGCCTTGCAGTGCTGTCACTCTTGACAGCACATGCTCCCTGCTTGCAAGCCATGGTTGCAGATGGATCTAGTCTTCTGCTTTTATTGCAAATGCTTCACTCAGCTCCCAGTTGTCGTGAAGGGTCTCTCCATGTTCTCTATGCACTGGCAACCACACCAGAACTGGCCTGGGCAGCTGCTAAGCACGGCGGGGTTGTATACATTCTTGAATTGCTATTGCCTTTGACGGGTAGAAAACTTTTATTTCTTAGTTGGTCTTGTTTATGTCTCTCTTCAAGAATATATTTGCAGATTTATGAATATTATTAATAGACATGATTCCATGCAGAAGAAATTCCACTCCAACAAAGAGCTATGGCAGCCTCCTTGTTAGGGAAACTCGTTAGCCAACCAATGCATGGACCAAGAGTTTCAATAACACTTGCAAGGTTCCTTCCAGATGGCATTGTATCCATAATTAGGGATGGACCTGGTGAAGCTGTTGTAGTTGCCCTTGAGCAGACTACCGAGACACCAGAACTTGTATGGACGCCGGCTATGGCAGCTTCCCTATCTGCACAGATTTCTACTATGGCATCAGAGCTATACCGCGAGCAGATGAAAGGTCGTGTTGTTGATTGGGACGTGCTTGAGCAGGCATCTGGACAGCAGGAAATGAGAGACGAGCCACAGGTATCACCTAATAATATTTGTGAATGTATAGATTCATTTTCTGATGGAAAGCTGTAGAGAATTCTATATTATTTTGTGAATGGACTCATCTTTTGTGTGTATGCAGGTTGGAGGCATCTATGTCCGTCTTTTTCTGAAAGATCCTAAATTCCCTCTGAGAAACCCTAAAAGGTTTTTGGAAGGTTTACTAGATCAGTACTTGTCATCTATTGCCGCCACTCATTATGAGGCACAGACTGTTGACCCAGAGCTTCCTTTGCTTCTTTCGGCTGCCCTGGTCTCGTTACTGCGTGTGCACCCTGCACTTGCTGATCATGTTGGGTATCTTGGATATGTACCTAAACTAGTTGGTGCAGTTGCATTTGAAGGAAGACGAGAAACAATGTCAACAGATGAGATAAATGACGGGAAGCATGCAGACAAAACAAATGGCCCAGATAATGAAACAACAGAGAACACCCAAACTCCTCAGGAACGTGTGCGTCTGAGTTGTTTGCGTGTCTTGCATCAACTGGCAGCTAGTACCACATGCGCTGAAGCCATGGCAGCAACTAGTGTAGGAACACCTCAGGTATCCATCAAAACGTATTCTATATCAAGTGGCTAATTTACAATCCTTTTATCCAAAGCTGTTTTTTATTAACTGTAGCAGTGGCCCCTATATATCACATACATTGTTCCTGAACTGTCTTTCAATAAAAAGAGAATTTATGGGTTTTATTTTAAAATTTCTTCTTCCAGGTTGTTCCACTACTAATGAAAGCTATAGGGTGGCAAGGTGGAAGCATTTTAGCTCTTGAGACCCTTAAGCGTGTTGTGGTTGCTGGCAACCGAGCCAGGGATGCCCTTGTTGCACAAGGACTTAAGTAAGGACCTTGCATATTTAAAAGTTAATCCATTTTTAATTAATTTAATATTTTATGCCTTTGAAATTCATATTGAATTTCACATAAGCTCCAGGCTACTGCCAAAAGGTGCGAGTGAAATAGATAACTCATGGGCCATGAGTCATGGCATCAATTTTAACTCTATGTCTGTTTGGCCTCGCCTATAGTTTTGTAGATATGAAGTTTAGTCATTATGTTATTGGATGATAAATAATTTGAAATTTGAGTCAGCAATTAATTAAATACAATAAACATACTACTTTGATGTTCTCACACAAGGATTAGAAATGTCACTAAATACCCCTTAATTTTTTACACGCAGATAACTGCATCTGACTAAATTATCCTCTAACTCGTAATGTTCTCTCTCCTGCTTAGTGGAAACACCCAAGAGACTAGGATCAAATTGGAGAAAAATAATTAATACTTTTTGTGGTTCTCTAAAGCGACAAATAAATGAAACAAAGTGATTGATGTTTTGGAAGTTCATCTTTATATGGCCTTGAAATTTGTTACTGTTCAGGATAAGTGTATCTCACATGTCTGTCTGGTTTTCAACATTCTAACTATTCTTTATGGGAAACGCTAGCATGTGCCCTTAGGGCACTTGTTAGTATATACTCAAGTTAGAACCTTTGTATTGGGTTGTGCATTCTATTTTTCAGAAAGTTAAAAATTGATTTTTTTCAAAGCATAATGGGTCTGTTTGTTTTAGCTTTGAAAAATAGATTTTTTTTTCATATTTTCAAAAATGATTTTTATAAAAATGTATTTCAAAATGTTACAAGTTTTTTTAAATTAATTATTTCGAAATTAAATGATTAATTTTGATAGCATTTAAAATAAACATACAGTATTGAAGATCAAAACATAGTTGAAATTGCAATTTTTTCAAAAAGTTATATCTCAAAAATGATTTTTATGAAAAGTTATTTGAAATAGCTTCAAAATTAAGTGATTTTCTGAAGATATCCAATTTTTAGAGGTGCCCAATAATTACTGATTATGAATTCTATAACATGTGTCCTTAGGGAACAAGTTAGCATGACTCATTCTTTATAATGAAATTGTTCAAAGATGTTTTGGTTGTCTATGAGGGAAATGATAATCTAAAAATGATGAAAAACCAATGCACATATTAGGGAGGTCTTGAATGGAGTTTGAGCCTAATAATCACTTGATTAAGAATTCTTGAATATTATGGCACTGTCTACCGTGTGTTTTGGAATCATTGGATCTGTGGAACTGTTGGATCAGATCCGCCCAGTTTTTCTGCTGTATCCTACCATATTGCTATCGAGACAAATGGTTGGTTGACTGTTCCTTGGATAGCTTTTTCCTGCTCTGGCTATATTGTCTCTGGCAAGTGGCAACTATAAGATATCCACTTGGGATGCTGACATTTCTACTGCTTGAACAATTGATAAATGACCTGTCAAATGCTTTTTATTATTGTTTAATATATCTTAGAAACTTTATCCTATAATATCATAATCTGGAAGACCTGTTGTGATTGCTTTTGGAACACTGTCAATTGTCACAGCAGTGAGTAATGTTTCTGCCGTTAGATGAATTTGCTTTGAGCATAAGATATGAATATTCTTTATAATTCTTATAGAGATGCAATGATGAAGATTATCTTATGAGTTTATGGCAGCAGAATTACGAAAACTCTCGGTACTAAATTTTGCTAACAATGCAGAGTTGGTCTTGTTGATGTACTTCTTGGTCTTCTTGATTGGAGGGCTGGGGGGAGGAATGGGTTTTGTTCTCAAATGAAATGGAATGAATCTGAAGCATCTATTGGCCGGGTGCTTGCAATTGAGGTTAGAAACTCGGTCAATTCTATTCACCTGCTTGAGTTTGAGGCTCTATTACATATTTTCTTCTTTATCAGCATATGCTGCATCTTTTTTTTCTTTATAAAAAATTGTAGTTCTCTTTCTGGAAGTCCTTTGGTCTGCTTATCAGCTTATCAATCGGAAATGTATCTGGTGTTTTATTGGTTTTTAACCTGTTCTCATTTTGTTTGTATGTTAGTTTCCAAGGAATGGACTTTTTGTTTCAAATTTCCCATTTTCAATTTTCTAACATCTTGCAATTTAATATATTTTGTATTTCTTTCTGCAAGTGTTTTTTATTTGTTAATTTATGCAGGACTGGGGAAACATATAAGAAGTTATTGTAGTTGTGATTATTTTTAAAGAAAGTGATCTAGCTCAACTCATCTATACACATTTTATGGTGGATTCTATTACTGCTGACAAATTATACTTGCACGATGAATCAGGTTCTGCATGCGTTTGCTACTGAAGGAGCCCATTGTACTAGAGTGCGGGAAATATTGAATAACTCAGACGTGAGTTTCTCAGTACATCTTGGTCTTGGCTTTTGTGTTTTATATGTATAGCTGCTTAGGTTTTGGCTTTCGTGTTTTATCATCATCTTCCCTACTGCTTTCCAGGTTTGGAGTGCATACAAAGACCAAAAGCACGATCTATTTCTTCCTTCAAATGCTCAATCTGCAGCAGCTGGCATTGCCGGACTCATAGAAAATTCATCATCGTCGAGACTCACGTACGCCCTTACAGCTCCTCCACCACAATCTACTACTTCTAGGCCTCCCCCATCATCCACGTCTGACTTCAGTGGAAAACTGGACTAACCTTTGTAGCAAAAAAGGTTTGATGTTTTTATATAAAATGGAACATACATCCAAGTCTATACTTGTAATTCACCTGTATAGTTCACTGTACAGTTTTGTTGTCTTCTTTCTCCAAGGAGCATTTAGGAAGCATGTGCAATTTTCTCTAGAGTTATTTATTCCCTCCCTTTATTTCCTTGTAAATTGGATTATGTATTTACCGATTTGCTACAAAATAGTGAGGCCATTTTGTGCATTCCATGAAAGTTGACTTTTATTTTTTTGTTTTCTGAAGCTGATGAGGGGCAAAGTTGACCCTCAGCTCTTCGGTGTACAAACCTACGACGACTACAAGGCTATAATTTTAAAGCTTGTTTACTAAGATTTACATCATGGCGTGTTAAATTTTCCATTTATTTAAAGTGGATAAATATTTGTTTTAAATAACATTTCGTGAACTTGGAAACTTAGACAAACTCACTCTTTTTTCTTCATCAAATGCTAATTTCTTGTTTGTAATATCTAAATGTAACGTGTTTATATACCTTTTTATTTGAAAATAATAGCTTCTGTTTTAAGCCAAAAAAATTTCACTCTGTACTTTTTGGCCAATGATGTTATTATAAATTAATTCAAGCAAGTTGAATAAGCTACGCGTTCTTAAAACTTGACAAAAATTTATAGGAACTATTGTTGTCGGAAGGATCTTGGATTGATTTTGAAGTAACTTTTCTAAAACCACTCTTGAATCATGCAAAACTTTCGGTAGAACTCTTCAAATAACTCCTTGAAAAGACTTGTTATTCTTTGAAACATGCTCTCAAAGAAACTCCAGATCCTAATTGGAAATATAGTGAAAAGCTCGCAAATGTTTTTTAAACACTTCCCTAAAGCCAGGAACAGGATGGTTTGATATTTGGAATGAAAGACATCCAAATCAATTAAAAACAATTGATTTGGTTTAGGTATTATATAATGGGTAATGTTAACTTGTGTCCTTGGGGCACAAATTAAGAGATAACTATAGTAAAAAATTATTGGAAATTGTGTCTTAAATTTAATACAACTTAATAATTAATGCTTTTATTATTCTTTTTAATACAAATTTTCTATTTGTGGATTTTTTAACATGTGCTCTTGGGGCACAAGTTAGCATTACCCTTATATAATTTGTCATAAAATTTTAGAATGGAATCAAACGGACAAATAACAGTTTGGCTTCATTAATGATATTTTTAAAATTAAACATATTAAAAAATATATAAAAATCATTTTTTTAAGAATAATATATTATATATGAAATAAATACTTAAATTACAATAAAAACAATTATATATAAAGTTCATTGGCAGAACATTTTTGTATGATAAAATTAACTGTATATTAAGAAATAAAAATGATAATAAATTTAATAGAATATAAAATATATAAAATAATTTAATAAGATTAAATCCATATAATCTAGTGAACACAAATTTCTCTTTTTAATATTTCTGTTATAAAAAATGAGAAAAATATAAAATATTTTTACGTCAACCAATCACGGACGTTTTAATTTTAAAATACTGATATGACATGATAAAATATTATATTTTTATTAAATAATAGTGTATCTTTAATCTCAAAAAATATTACCACCACTTTATATACTTTTTGGCCAACGATCTTAAAAAGAGAGAAAATTGTATAGTTAAATTCATCGAATCATTATTGTGACACTTCTAAAAGTGTACCTTGATGATACCCCTAAATGAGTATTTTCGACTTTTTAAGTGACATTATACTCCTTTTGTTTTTGGAACTAGAATTTTAGGTGTTGAATGAAATTTAAAGGATAAATAATATTTTTATACACTTAAATTTGAACGTGTTCAATTGGACTGGATACTGGTAAAAAAAAATCATGTGTTTTTTAAAAATTAAATTGGAATGAAAAAAATTGTATTTAGTAATTAATATTTAAAAAAATTTAAATGTTTTAATTTCACATTGACTATTTTAATTAGATAATTAGCGTTGTACTAGTATCTTATTATTCGGAAAAAATTTTGTTGCTTTATTTCTCTTTTTGGTGCCACGTGATTTTTTTCATTAATTCAACCGTTTTTCATTAATGGTGTTAATGTTAGTTCAAACTGTATGTCATAATAATTATTTGGTTAGACTTGTACTACACGCTACCCTATTCTAAATCCAATGAGGGGGTAATTCGTCTTTCGAAGCAAATTTAATTAGTCAAGGTTACATACGATACAACTTTCATTAACACAAAATATAGCGTGTAAATATTTTTTTTGTCAATGAAGTAGGTTCCATAAAGAGTTTTTTTCTCTTATTTTAATTGAACAAAATTAGATATGACAGCAAATTGCGTCCCTATAAGTATTTGTTGTTGATGAAAACTATTTGTTTTGATTGAATTATATTCGTTTTGATTGAGTTCAAATTCAAATATGAGTTTATTTCAATTTTAAAAGAAGGAGACATGACGGATAATTAAGATACTAATATCTATCTCAAGCACGTCTTCAAATCTACTTCATTGACAATTTAAAATATTTTTGATAATTTAAAATATTTTTGAATCGACGAGTAGACGTAGACACAAATGACCACTTCTTTATTACTAAATGGACCGAAAGACCGCATTAAAGATAAAGTCATCTAAATGGAGCATTGTAAATACCCATATGGGAATGAGTTGGACACAATGGTAGAGGTGAATAACATGCAAGAATTACCGTGAAAACAAATACAATGTACTTCACACAAATTCGATCGAAGGACATGCAGTAATGGACATGTGGAAACTTTATATACATGGAGGAAACTAATTGGCGAAAATAATTAGTGACTGAGCAAAAATATAATACAATTCAATAAAAGAGACTTAGAGTTAAGAGCCCTAAGACGAGTCTAAGGAGATCAATCATGTGAATAAAAGAGTTTTGGTTAAGTAGATATAGAGCAAGTCCTATCGATGATATGGAAGCACTCCAATTGAAGGGACAAGATATACCATCCAAGAGAAGGTTTTATAAGTTTAAGGAGTCTTAGTGTGAAATTTCTACAAGTCTATCTTCTAAGTTAAGCCATAAAGAGCTGGATAAATATACTGCTTCATGGGAGAACGATGAAGAATGTTGAGTTTTCCACACTAAGATCGATGGATAAATTTTAATATTGGTGACAATTACAATAATGGTAACCATAAACCTTGTGAGCTAAGATAAGGGAGCTTGAATTTGGCAAAACATGTAAGTAAGGTTGACATCAAAGCAAGAAAGTTTTGTAAGAGACGTGGATGGATTGTGAATTTTAAGGACAAAATTCTTTTAAGGGAGGGGGATTGATTGTAATATCCTAACTTAAGCCATCGATTAAAACGATAAACCATTATATAAATTAATGGAATTTGGAGATTAAGGGTAAAATAATCATGTTATCATAAGGAGCATTTTTGTCATTCTCAAGGATGTCACATGATGTTTCCAATCAAGTTGAGATGCATATGGACTCGAGGACGCGGGTAAGTTGATAAGCTAAGGTTTGTGAGATTAAGGGTAGTTATGGAAATGTCTTAGAGCAATTGAGGGGTAACCGTCTTTTCAAAGCTTGACAAGGCTTATATATATTTGCTTCATTAGAAGGGAATTCACAAATCTCATTTTTCCTTATGGGTGTTGAGGAACACGATTAGGAGGGAGAGAGAAAGCAAGAAAAACTCTCAAATTCATTAAATTACTCTCATTTTCAAGTGCAACCTTTGAAGAAAAAGATTATGCTTGGAATTAATCTTCAACCTCTCTTTTTGCCTTGAAGATTCACATGCAAGTTTCTTATCTTTATCTTTCCCGAAAAATGTGTAAGATCCTCTAACATTATTTCCCTTCATATGTCTCAAAGGAGAGAAAAAAAGTGGAAGGAATGTGATCGTCAAGCCTTCAATTGAGAGAAATAACTATGGCTTCCAAGATTGACGATGATCATTATGAAGCTTGAGATCACATGTGTGTGGCTAGGAGTGAGGGAAAGATCATCATCATCATCTTAAATTTCTAAAGGTGAATTTTCTCTCCCTTAAGTTATGATATTGAGTAGAGTTGCATGTGGTAGTGTACAACTTTTACTAGTAATATGGTGAGTGCATGCTAGAGTTAAAATTTGATGAATTGATGGAAAATTGATGTTTTTCTAGATGTATTTTGGTATCATAATCATACCTAGATGATAGGTATTAATAGGAGAGATCAATGTATGTTAAGAGTTGGTTTTTCTGTTGTAAAGATTTAGATTTGGAATTCTGGTGCTTTGATTCGAATCAAGAAATTGCTTGATTCAAATCAGAGGGGAAATTGTGCATTTTTGACTTTGTGATTTTGATCAACAATTCAAATGAAATTACTAATTCTGATAAATGATTCAAATCAAATCCTCTATTTCGATTAATGATTCAAGTAAATAAATGGAATTGTGGGATGGTTTTCAACCGGCGCCTTATTCAAATAAAGGAAATTCTTGATTGGATTCAAAGAAATTCTTGATTCGAATCATGAGATCAGAATGGCCAACAACCATATTTTTTCATGTTCTGACCCCCATTGTTTTTTGAGTTGGTTAATGGTCATGAACTTTAATAAAGTGATCACAGGATTAAACTCATTAAGAATGGACTTATAATAAGGTGATGCACATATAAGAATGTATTGAATGATGAACGAGTACTTAGATGCAAGTATGACATGTATTACCATTGAATTTTAATAGTATAGAGGATACTAGGAAGCCTAATTGATTAATAGCCCTTATCCTCTATTCTATATTCCTAGAGTGAGTACCTTAGGGAGGTAGTGATGAGTGTGGTTGATGTAAGATTGATAACTATACTATGGTTGATGTAGTATACGGAGGAAGAAAATAATGGATATAATTTATAATATGATATCTGATATATCAAAGTGAATGCATGGAGACGTTTATGTTGGTGTAAGCCCTAGAGGCCAATACTTTTGGTACTTGTATCGAATTATTTATTAATAATAAAAGGCTTTTTCTTTATTATGTTTGTTTAATAAAGTCCCTAGAATAGCTAGTCCGTTTAATGTATCAAGTATGACTTAATCATGAGATCACATTAAACATAAGGACACTATTCTTAAAGTATCCGTAGTCGAGCTTTATTGTGAAGTGGGATAACATTAAAGCATGAAGACTATTATGTTTATAGACTGATGATCACATCTCATGGATCATGGATAAGGACTTATCAAGTCTTAAACATAGGTATGAATATTAAGAGTAATATTTATACTGGATTGACCCGCTATGAGAATACTATATAGAATGTTATGCAAAGTATCATAAGTTATTCTCATGGTGATAATGGTGTATACCACCCTTCGACCTGAAACCACTATGGACCATAGATATTGAGTCGAGTACCTTATTGCTGATCAAACATTGTCCGTAATTGGATGACCATAAAGACAGTTGATGGGTACTCCACGAAGCATGCTAAGGGACATGAGTGACCTAGATGGAATTTGCCCATCCTGCGTAACAGGATAAATGTCTATGGGCCCAATATTGAACTGGACAAGGATGACATGGTCTATGCCTTGTGTTCAATATAGACATAAGGGCAAAAGGGTAATTATGCACATTAGTATTATCACAGAAGGATTTGTCAGATCACATGACATTTTCGTGTCTTGGATAGCAGTGATGTGTTGCTAGATACCGCTCACTGTTTATTATGTTAAATACGTGATTTAATATAATTGCCAACGCCGCGAAAACCTACAGGGTCACACACAAAGGACAGATTGATGAGAGATAGAGTAACTAAGGAACACCGTAAGGTACAATGCACTTAAGTGAATTGTAGAACATCGTAAGGTACGATGTACTTAAGTAGAATACGAAATATGGTAAGGCACCACGCACTTAAGTAAATTTGGCATATTATAAGATATGGGCCACATACACTTAAGTGGGCTTTTTAGCTTGAAGCCCACACAAGTGGTTCTATAAATAGAACCCTTGTGTAGAAGCATTTAGCAGTTGCAATTTCGTTTCTCTCTCTCTCTCTCTCTCTCTCTCTCACTCAAAGCCTTCATTCGTAGCAGCTAGCACTGAGATTGAAGGAATCCGTTCGTGTGGACTGAGTAGAGGCGTTGTCATCGTTCAACGTTCGTGATCGCTCCGTAGATCTGCATCAAAGGTTACAATCGCCACAAGAGGTAACGATTCTATCACTGATCATGCCCATTCGTAAGGATCATTAAAGGAGAAATTTTAAATTCCGCTGCGTTTTGGATCGCCCTTCTCCTTCAGTTTCGTGCAACTATGGATTACAACCGCGAACATGTAATGTGTTATGTTGATCCAATTGGAAGATATTCGATGCATCTCAACGGTCTTGATAGTGGAATATGTGACTTATTATGATATTCTAAGTGGTGGATATGTGATTTATCCATGGTAGGGTATGTGGCTTACCCTGTTGATTCGGTTATAGGGATATATGACATATCCCAGTGATTTAACCGAAGGATATGCGCTTTATCCCGATACTTAACTCGAGGACATGTGATTTATTCCGGTACTTAACTGGAGAACGTGTGATTTATCCCGACCATCCCAATAAAGGAATATGTGATTTATTTTGATATTCCTAGTTATGAATATGTGATTTATCCATGGGAGGATATGCAATTTATCCTAGTGATCCGATCATGCAAATATGTGATTTATTCTATGATCTAGTAATATGGCATGTAATTTGAGTCTACATCTGTCATAATTGATATGTGATTTATCATAGTGAGTATATATAAGGTATGTGATTTGTGTTGATCAAGCCAGTAGAGGAATATGTAATTTATTTCGATATTCCAATTTATGGATATGTTTATTTATCTTGTAATCATGTCAAGTTCATCAGTACTGGATTGTCGATCTTAGAATGTGATTGGGAGGTAACCCTAAATGAATGTGAGTTATCATGGAGTATATTTTTATTGACGTTTGTATCTATAGATTCTATACAAGATAAGTGATTATCCTAGTAGTTGGGGTTGGGATATGTGAGTTACCCCGATGAATTATGCAATTGTACCTTGAACCCAGTAGAAGGGTAGTGAATGATTTCGTGGTTTATATTAGGAACCCACTGACATTAGTATCTTACCTCATGTAGTTATATTATTTTTTGACAAGCAAATGCTTGAATTGGAGTCATAGTTAAGGATTTGACACTTAATACCTGTTGGATCATATTTCAGATGTGCTGAAGACTTCTACATGATAAATCATGTATCAGTTAGACTTGTTGTATTTTTAAAATTTATTTGGTCCAAATTCAGACTCACATTTATAATGTATCCAATATCATAAGTTAATGGTGTAATTATCTATTCTAGATGTGTAATTATGGTGTTACATTTTTTGTATCAAAATTGATCGATTCATGAATTAGCCATGGGTAATTAATGTTAAGTAAAAGATGGAGTTATGGAAAAATCAGATAGGTTCTTGCTATTATTCCATAAGTATTACATATGATCAACTTCATATTCATGCGTGGTAGGAAGGATCATGTATTCGAGAACCAAAAAGGAAGTAGTGGGATTGAGAAGATATGGTAAAGTTCAAGAGTCTAGGATATGAAATCCTCGAGACTTGATAGGCGCGCCACTACACTAATAATCAAGAGGCAGTTGAATTCTCAAGTGGATAATTGAGAAAAATTTACAATCAAAAGGAAACATTGGGATTTTGGCGAGTGCCAGAACCCTAGGAATCAGTGCAGTCGAAAAGAAGAACTATCTTGATTTATCTACCAAGATTTTTCACCAGTGGAGAAGAAATTGTTATTAGCATGACATGAAAGTAAAAATGGAAGAACTCAAGGCATAATTTGTGGTATGCCCGCGATTGAAGATCAAACATCAAATACCAGATGGCATGTTACAACCATCGGGAATACGAGAGTGAAAGTGGCAATATATTCTCATGGATTTCATACTTAGTCCCTATCGTATAAAGGATGAGTACGATTCAATCGAGGTAGTAATAGACGAGTTGTATGATCCATCTTATTCCTACCAATTGGTACCACTTACAAGGCACTTCAAATAGTAAGATAATTATCGCAAACTAGTCTAAGGGCACGGTGACGACTTGAAGAATAAATCTCCCGTTGACTGGAGGTTGCATATATAGAGGATGAGCGGGTCACGCGCATAACATCACATGGTTTAGTTGGATAAGCACAAAGTTGGGAACTCACAGTCACTGTAGATCTTACCTATGATATGAGAGGTGAGGTGTGTGAGTGTTACAGGACTTATGCAGTACCACAACATCCTTGTAGGGCACGGGATATTAGTTAGTTAGGGATATGTTAAAGGTGTGAAAAACACAAGAAAGGGGAGGTTTGAATTGGGTTTTTGAAAACAAACGCTTTTTACCAACTCCAAAACACCACACACTACTAAGAACAAGGAGATAAAAGCACAAGTATTTTTATCCTGGTTCGCTTGAAACTCAAATCTACTCCAGTCTACCCGCCAAGGTGATTTCGCCTTATACACAAGGACTTTACAAGTTACTTCTACACAAGCAGATTTTACACAAATGAAATACAAACACCTAAAGAAAAATTGTGTACAAAATTTATAGCTTTTCACGTAGAAACATACCTGTCAAATATTGTAGTGTGTATCAACTTTTTATTCAAGTCTCTAAGTCCCACTTATATAGCATAAGAAAGGAGACCTTTGGAGGGAAAATGGGGATACCAATAGAGCGGTTGCTCACTGTTGGATTGGTGACATGAGTGATACACCGTACAATCCTTTGCCCATAATTTCATTGGCATGTGTGATGTATAGAACTGTCATTCGCCCATGAAATAAGGAGTCTAATGAATATTTGATTTGTACTATGTACTATTTGATCACGTATCCATTTGATCTTATCTTCAAATTCATTAGCTTATGAGAAATAGTTGATGAAGCATGAAAAGAAGAAATACATAACTGGATTCAGAAACTTCAGAATCTTCAGTCAGAACCTTGACAACGTCAACAGTCTGGCTTGGGATCTTCAGAATCTTCAGTCAGAACCTTGATAACCTCAATATCTCGCTTGAGATCCTCAGAAACTTTAGCTAAGTAACATAACCTCAAAAGCTTGCCATTCTTCAGAAGCTTGACAATCAGAGCCACATCTAGAAGCAAAAGTAGAGAGAACACTGAAGCAACAACATGGCGTCTTTCATGAACTTTTTAGGAGTGAATCATTATAGAAGCAGAAGGAGAATTACAACAACAACCTGGCGTCTTTCAAAACTTCTCATGATTAGCGCAGAAGCAGAATTCATAACACAATGTTCAGAAACTGATGACGTTGCACGTCATATACCCAGAATCAAAACTGCCTGTTAAAGCTACACAATAACAAACCGTTAGGGTACCAAAATTTCTCACACGAATACAACATTGTTATCATCAAAACTTCAGGTATAAATGCAGAGCCAAATCTTGTTCTAATAATCTCCCCCTTTTTTATGATGACAAAAACATGTATTTTGATGACAATTTTGTACAGGATAATCATAGAAAAATACATCTTATAGAAGCACAAAGCTCCCCCTGAGATGTATAATCCTAAAAAGATAAAATCAGAATGAAAAAGCACTTTCATGATTAACCTTTTTGAAGTACCAGAATGATCTTCCATCGGAATCTAGTTTGTCTTCAGAAGTTGCTTTAACTTATCCAAAACACTGGTTGTCAGAATCAACATTCAGATGATCTTCACTTCAAAAGCTTAGTTGACCTCTTTTGAAGAAGCTTCAGAGCCTGGTTCTCTTTGAAAGAGTTTCAGAGTCTGGTTACGAAATCTTCTTAAAGAGCTTCCGATCCTTGTTATAAACCTTAGGACCTAGTTGAATCAATTTTGATTAACATGGAATTCACAATTCCTCAGAACTTGATGCCTGGTTATGATTCCTGGTTGAAATCTTTCTCAAAAACAAAGTTAAAGCTCCAGACTCAGAGAGTAGACCATTTCTTCAGAAAATAGTAACTTAAGTTATGATATGAAAAACTTCAAGAGCTTTTGATGTTTTTTGAATTTTCCCTGAAAGATAATTAACAAACTATTCTTCAAAGTAGTTGTTATCAGAAACATTAAAAATATTTGGGTTCTGATGTTTTTTTACTTTTCCCTGAAAGACAATTAACAAGCTATTCTTCGAAGTAGTTGTTATAAAAAACATTAGAAAAATTTTCGATTCTGATTCACGAATATAGGTATACCAAAATCAATTTCGTTTCTCCCCTAAATACATTTCTCCCCCTTTGTCATCTATCAAAAATAAATATAAAAAGTAATGTAAATAGCCAAACATTATTTCATTGAATTGTGCCAGAAGGCAGAAATAGTACAATCATGTTAAAAAAAAGAAAACACAAAAAAACAAAAAACACTTAAACAAAATAAAAGCACAAAAGTGCATATACTATTTTGAAAAATTAAGGGTTTTATAGGGGAGGAGGAGGCAGAACATCTGGGTAGTCATCAGGTAGATTAAAGGGATCCACCAAAGGATCAATGTTATCCTTGAGGCAACTTTCCATGTAGTACGCCAAGATATGCAGAGGATCAATCTTGGTGAAGATAAGATAGTTTCCCGATGGGATTATACTATCATAAATTTCTTTCTTGGAGATATGAGTGTTCTTATCAGCAATGAATGAGTAGGATATTGAGGTTGTTGTTGTTGTTGATCATCCATTGAAGAATGTTGAAGATGAAGAAGAACAATTGCAGAGAAGGTGATGGAAGGTGTGAAAGAGAGAAAAGTGTGAGAGTAATTGTGAGCGTAGTGTGAAAATGTGAGTGAAGTGGGTTTATATAAACAATTGCAATGGTTAAAATCTAACAAATACACATAAATATGGGGAAGCGTAAGAGGTTTTAACCTAATTCCAAGAAATGCTAAACCCAATGTGTCACGCAAACATCATGCATGCTTAGAAAGTGCGACAACTATCACCACTAAGAACTAAATGATATCACACAAGATGACAATCATTTAATGCAAAAATTGTTCAAAATCAAGAAGACAAAACGGTAAGATTGCTTCTAATCAGAACCTTTATGATTCATGAAACTTCCTCACTTTATAAAGCTCATGTCTCAGAATCAACAAATAAATTCTCAGAATCTAATCTAGAGTTCTGAAAGCTTAACATTCTGATAACATATTTTCATTCTGGACAATAGTCCATAAATAGGTTTTTCAGAATGAAAACGAATCTATCTTCAGCAAGGGGTTTTGTAAATATATCAGCCCATTGATGGTCTGTATCAACAAACTTTAAGTGAAAAATACTCTTCTGAACATAGTCACGTAAAAAGTGATGTTTAATTTCAATATGTTTAGCCCTAGAATGCAAGATAAGATTCTTGGATAAACAAATAGCAGAAGTATTATCACAGAGAATAAGAATGTTACTCTCAAATATATGATAATCTTCCAGCTGACTCTTCATCTAGAGTATCTGAGTGTTGTATCCAGAAGCTGCAATATACCTAACTTTGGCAGTTGAAAGTGCAATTGTTGACTACCTTTTGCTAGACCATGATATCAGATTGTCTCCCAGAAATTGACAACTTCCAGAAGTACTTTTCTTTTCTATTCTATCTCCAGCATAATCAACGTCACAATAACCTACTAACTTGAAGTCACTTGATTTTATATAAAACAAGCCAAGGTTAGTAGTACCTTTTAGAGACTTACATATTCTCTTAACAATAGTTAAATGAGTCTCCCTAGGATCTGATTGTAAGCGAGCGCACAAACAGACACTGAATAAAATATTAGGTCTAGAAGCGGTTAGATAAAGGAGAAAGCCTATCATACCTCTGTAAAGCTTATGACTTACCTTACTGCTTACCTCTTCCTTCTCCAGAATGCATGTAGGATGCATTAAAATTTTTGCTGGCTTGCATTCTGACAAGTTAAACTTCTTTAGAAGTTCTCTTGTATACTTGCTCTAATGAATGTACGTTCCTTATGAATGTTGATCAATCTGAATCCCCATAAAGAACACGAGTTCTCCCATTAGACTTATTTCAAATTTTGCCCGCGTTGACTTAGCAAAATCCTTGCACAATGAAGCATTAGTAGAACAAAAAATAATATCATAAACATAAATTTGCACAATCAGAATATCATTCTTAAAGGTGTTGTAAAAGAGAGTTGTGTCCACTTTCCCTCTGGTAAAATCATTTTCCAAAAGGAAGTTACTTAGTCTATCATACCAAGCTCTGGGAGCTTGTTTCAGATTATATAACGACTTTTTCAGTTTGAAAACAAAATCAGGGTTTTAAGAACTTTCTAAATGAGGGGGTTGGTGCACATACACTTCTTCATAAATGTATCCATTTAAGAATGCACTCTTAACATCCATCTGATAAAGAATGATGTTGTGATTTACTACACATGAGATTAAAAGACGAATAGACTCTAACCTGGAAACTGGAGCAAAGGTTTATGTATATTTTATACCTTCTTGCTGACTATAACCTTGTGCTACCAGTCGAGCATTATTTCTAACGACTTCACACTTCTCATAGAGCTTATTTCTGAAAACCCGTATTGTTCCAATGACATGGAAACCCTTTGGTTTCTGAACAATATCTCAAACTCCATTTATGGTGAATTGATTTAGTTCCTCTTGTATAGCCATAACCTATTCATTATCCAGAAGAGCTTCATCAATAGATGTGGGCTATATCAAAGATTCCAAACCCATAAGAGTTTCTTCAGAAGGTTTGAATGAAGATCGAATTCTGACTGATGCATCTTTATCTCCCAGAATCAATTCTTTAGAATGAGAAGTTCTCGGTCTACTCTTCTTCTAATGAGTTGGACCAACGATAATTTCTAGTTGAGTCGTTTTTGAGTATTTTGCTTCAGATTCTTTAGCTTTTCCTTCTGAGTCTTTATCTTCAGATTCTGAGAAATTAATCTTCATATCTGCAAATTTCTCAACTATCTTTGACTTTTAGGGTCAAGCTTATCATTGAATCTAACATGAATTGATTCTTCGACAATTCGCGTCTCAGTGTTAAAGACCCTGTGGTCTTTTGAGCATTCAGAATATCCTAATAATAAACACTTTTGTGCCTTAGAAACTTGACAAGATTCTCTTTAGTGTTCAACATAAAACAATCACATCCAAAAGGATGGAAATAATAAATGTTGGGCTTTCTGTTCTTCCATAATTCATAGGGAGTTTAACCCAGAATAGGTCTAATAGAAATCCTGTTACGAATATAACATTTCGTGTTAACTTTTTATGCCCATAAATACTTAGCCATATCAGTTTCTTGGATCATGGTGCGGGCTATTCCTTGCAAAGTCCCATTCTTCCTTTCTACGACCCCATTTTGTTGTGGAGTTCTAGGACAAGAGAAATAATGGGAAATGTCATTTGCATCAAAAATATTTTCAAAATGTTTATTTTCAAATTCTCCACCATGATCACTTCTGACTCTGATTGTTTTGCAATTCATTTTTGTTTGCACTTGTGAGTATAAGATAGAGAACACAGAATGTGACTCATCCTTGTGTTTCAAGAATTTTACCCATGTCCAACTACTATAGTCATCAATGATGATCAATCCATACTTCTTAATATTGATAGAGGTAGTTTCCACTGGCCCAAACAAATCAATGTGCAAAAGTTCTAACAGTCTAAAGGTAGAAACAACAGTTTTTGCTTTGAAAGAAGTTTTTGAAAACTTGCCTTTGTAACATGCTTTTGAAAAAGCATATGAAACAAACTTCAGTTTAGGTAAGCCTCTAACTAATTTAATCTTATTTAGCTGAGAAATCATTCTCATGTTAACATGGTCCAAACGTCTATGCCATACCCATTGCTCCTCATTAACAAACATTAATCATTTTACATTTTGATCCTCAAGATCAAAAAGTCTGATTTTATAAATGTTATTCTTTCTCTTTCCGTTAACAAGGATTCTGCCATCTTTCTGACTAACAACCTTACAAGAATTTTGATTAAAGATGATATCATAACCACTGTCACTAAGTTGACTAATAGATAATAAGTTATGCATCAAACCATCGAATAAAAGGACATTAGTAATATAAGAAAGTTTACCATTACCAACAGCTCCAGAGCAAATGATTTTCCTTTCTGGTTTCCTCCGAAACCAATGAAGCCTCCAAGATTAAGTCATAAATATTGGAACATAGACCTTCTACCAGGTACCATGACTGGTGTTTCAACTGAGGTGCTAAGGATGTCTGTAACATAAATTATCTTATCCTTAGGTACTCAATTTATGGATCCTCTTTTGTTAGTTCTCCCAGAGTTTCTTACAACCTTGGGTATTTGTGCAGAAGGATAATCAAGTGAAATTTGTGCATGATACTTAGGTTTCAGAATTGAGTCTTTCTTCCATATCAGTGCATGTTTCTGTGTCTGCGCAGAACAGTCAAGCTCAGTGCCAACATGCACGAAATGCTCATAGAGAGGTTTTGGTTTTACCTTCTGGCTTTCATCAGTTTTTCCAATTTATGTACAACCTAAACCTTTCTTGCCATTTCTTCTAACTCCATAGATCAAGGAAGCCATTTTACTTTTATATATGCTTTTATCCAGAAAGTATTGAAATGATCTGTCGTATTTGATGACACAATCAGTACCAGAAGCTTCTGAGACTATTTCTTCCTCTAGTTTTGAAATTTTACTTTTGAAACCAGAGTTGTTACTTTCTAAAGAAAATATTTTTTCATTTAGGTAAGAAATATATTTCTCAAGCTCACTATGAGTTTCAGAAGAAACTACTTGGACTTGTTTGAGGTCCTTGTACTTACTCTGAAGACTTTGGTGCTTTTCTCGTATTTCAGAAAGACACGACTCTAAATAGGAACGAGATAGTTCAGAAAATACCTCTTCAGAATTGGAGTTTGATTCTGATTTTGACAACATCTTGTCCTTTGGTTCTTCAAAACCTTTTGGATCAGCTGTATTTTCCATAAATGCAATGTTGGGCTGTTCTTCATCATAATCTTCTTCTTCAAATTTCAAGTCATCCCATGTAGCCATCAACCCCTTCTTGCCTTTAGAGAACTTCTTCTTGGGCCTTCTATCCTTTTTCTGCTTATGACAGTCATTATTGTAGTGGCCCGACTCCTTGCACCTAAATCAGATAATCTCTTTACTAGAACCTTGCTTCTTCTGTCCAGACGAAGAATCAGAACAACCAATAATCCTTCTAGCTCCTCTGAACTTCCCTTTCCCATTTCGCCAGTGTCTCTAGAGCCTGTTGACCTTCTTGGATATCAAAGACAACTCATCATCATCTTTTGAGTCTTTATCAGAATCTTATGATTCTTCCCTAGCTTGGTAAACCCTTATCTTCTCAGGCTTAGACTTCAAAGCAACAAATTCACCTCGCTTATGAGGTTCATCTTCTTCGAGTTCTATCTCATGACTTCTTAAAGAACTAACAAGTTCTTGAAGTCTAATGATGTTCAAGTATTTTTCCAACTTCAAGGCAGTTACCATAGGTCTTCATTTTTTGGGGAGATTTATGATGATTTTCTTGATATCATCAACTGTAGAGTATCCTTTGTCCAGAACCTTGAGTCTTGCAACAAGCATCTGAAATCTTGAGACAATAGTCTCAACGGTTTCATCATCTTCCATTCTGAATGCTTCATACTTCTGGATTAAGGCCAAAACCTTTGCCTCCTTTACTTGAGCATTCCCCTCATGAGTCATCCTCAAAGAGTCAAATATAGACTTGGCAGAATCTCTGTTTGTTATCTTCTCATACTCAGTATAAGAGATAGCATTTAATAATATAATTTTAGCCTTATGATGATTTTTGAAACCCTTCTTTTGTTGATCTGTCATAACACTTCTTGCTATATTGTTTCCTTCAACATTAATTGGGTAAACGTAGCCATCAACAACAAGATCCCAAAGATCAACATCATAACCAAGAAAGAAACATTATATTCCATCTTTCCAATAGTCAAACTTCTCACCATCAAAGACTGTTGGTTTAACATTATAGTGATTTCTCTCACTGTTGTTAATAACGTTAGCAATGTTAGCGGCGACCATTGTTTCTCACACACAAACTGGATTGGTACTAAACACGGTGAAGTGTTGATAAAAACTTTATCACAATCAGAACCAGAGCTCTGATGCCAATTGAAGGTGTAAAAAATACAAGAAAGAGGGGGGGGGGGGGAGGGGGTTGAATTGGGGTTTCAAAAACAAACACTTTTTACCAACTCAAAAACACCACACACTACTAAGAACAAGGAGATAAAAACACAAGTATTTTTTATCCTGATTTACTTGAAACTCAAAGCTACTCCAGTCCATCCGCCAAGGTGATTTCTCTTTATACACAAGGACTTAATCCACTATAATAAACTAATTACAAAAATCACAAAGAATAACCTTCTTTGTCTTATCAAAGATCCGACTACACCCTAGTCTCCTTAAGGAAAATCACAAAAAACAACTTTCTTTATCTTCTTAAGGATCCGACTAAAACCTAGTTTCCTTAAGGAAAATACAAACAAACAATTTGAATAAGATTTTGTGTGTTACAAGTTGCTTCTACACAAGCAGATTTTACATAAATGAAATACAAACACTTACAAAAAGGTTGTGTATAAAATTGATAGCTTTTCTCGTATAAACAGACTTATTAAATATTGTAGTGTGTCTCAATTTTTTCTTCAAGTCTCTAAGTCCCACTTATATAGCATAAGAAAAGATACCGTTGGAGGGAAAAATGGGGATACCAATAAAGCGGCTGTTCACTGTTGGATTGGTGACAAGAGTGATACATTGTATAGTCCTTCGTCCATAATTTCAATGACATGTGTGATGTATAATACTGTCATTCGCCCACGAAATAAGGAGTGGAATGACTATTTGATTTGTACTATGTACTATTTGATCACGTATCCACTTGATCTTATCTTCAAATTCATTGACTTCTGAGAAACAATTGATGAAGCATGAAAAAAAGAAAGACGCAGCTGGATTCAGAAACTTCAGAATCTTCAGTCAGAACCTTGACAACGTCAGCAGTCTGACTTGAGATTTTAAGAATCTTCAATATCTTCAGTCAGAACCTTGATAACCTCAATATCTCGCTTGAGATCCTCAGAATCTTCAGAAACTTCAGCTAAGTAACAAAGCTTCAGAAGTTTGCCATTCTTTAGAACCTTAACAATCAGAGTAACATCCAGAAGCAGAAGCGGAAAGAACATTGCAACAACAACATAGCGTCTTTCCGGAACTTCTCAGGAGTGAATCAATATAGAAGCAGAAAGGGCATTATAGCAACAACCTGACGTCTTTCAGAACTTCTCATGATTAGCGCAAAAACGGAATTCATAATACAATGTTCAGAAACAGATGACGTTGCACATCATATACTCAGAATCAGAACGAGCTATTAAAGCTACATAATAACAAATCATTAGGGTACCAAAATTATTCTCACATAAATACAATTTTGTTATCATCAAAACTCAAGGTATAAATGCAGAACAAAATCTTGTTCTAACATATGTGACTATCCCGACCGCAACATATAATTTCAGATGTATGCACAAGTATAATGGGAGTAAAGTCTCACGAGTTAGAGTAGGATGATAAATGATCTAGACTCCACACTAGATATTCGAGTACTAATGTGTATAGTCCATGGCCTATGAGCTATATGTGATGGTTGAAATTCTACATATACACTGAATCATAAGGGATTATGCATGATTAAAATCCTACGAGTGGTAATAGGATATAGCAAATCCAAATGTTATATTCACGTGATGCTAGTAAGCATTGAGTTAATCAACGACTCAAAGTTCTCTTCAAGCTTTTGGGAAGTGGTTCACCTAGCCCTTATGGAATATGCAACTTATGTAGGGTTAGAAAGTTGGAAATAAAGGCGGGACTACCTAACAGTACTGAAACGAGCCACTAAGTCGTGCGAATAACTTGTATCCATGCAAAACTAAAAGAACTCTCAATGGAATATGCAGGATATGAAGTACATGTAAAATCCCAACGTGCGAAGCCAATGAGGGAGTTCTTGGAAGACGAACTCATTTGAAGAAGGACATTAATTAACCATGTTAAGGATGTTTGCATACAATCATAAAAGGTAAAAGGGTGAGTATAACCTAGATATCTAGAAATCGTGAAAGAGAAATGTTGTGTTATAAAGAACATCCTATAGCTAGTTCGATGTCTATTGATAAGGATCCAGAGACACTTTCCTTCAGCTATGAAGTGAATATCAATCGAAGAAGAAGACATGATTGGCCAAGTGGACAACCAAAGGTCTTTTCTCGGTTTTCATTAATTCGTACAAGTGGATGAATCAAAATTAGAAGAGTTTGATGCTTCACAAGTCAGGCTATGAAGAAGTAGCATATATTCGACGTGGATGATTTCACATAAGAAAACCACATAGCATGATGAGCTGAAAAATTGATATTTTAATTTGTACTTTATAATTTGAAATATATGTTGCAAAACTTTTAGGCTTATTTTTATTTATTTATTTTAATATATATATATATATATTATATATATATATATATTATATTATATATATATATATATATATTTGTTAGAATTCCGAATAAATTATAAGTTTGAAGAAATGAATTATTTCAACTTAAAAAATTGATTCTGATTCGAGGATGAGGACAATGCAGAATATCCAAACTCGTTTAAGACATGTAGAGATTTAGAAAATTTGATTAGTGGGGACAATATTATTCATTTTAAAAATTAATCGAACAATAAAAGGATGTTAAGAAAATTGTGTTTATACATTATATTGTAAGACTCATATTTACTATAAATATTAATATAAAAAATACATTAATGCATTCGCGATAAACTAATAGCATAATTCTAGACAAAAATAACAATAATAATAGTGTAATTATCCCTAAACAAAATATAAATATTACAAAATCAAATAATTTTATATATCATATTGTTAGCTGAGATTTTCGACCAATGAGAAAGACCCAACAAACAAGGAAAAATCTTGGAAAAGTTATAGTTCGACCACGCACTGGGACTTAGAAATTTTGGTTGTTGAAAGAAGCAATTCGACACCAATTCCTTCGACCAGGCACGCTTTGTGTCCCGAATAAGGTTGGTCGAAGAAGCGGTTGTTTGAGCGCGATTATATCACGTTCAAATCTTGATAATTGCTTGGTTCATATCTCAAGAGGACACGTGGAGGAAGTTGGAAGGAAAATTATATGCAGAACTGCATGTGGCAAACCAGAGAGAAAGGAACATTTAGGGGTAATTATTGTAGACTTGTATATATAGTAATTCATTATGTTGAATTATGGGTGTTCATTGTATTACAGAAATCTCATTGAAAACTCAAAGTATCAACGTCAAGAGAAACTAGCGAATGACTGAGAGAATGTAAGCGTAGATGAAACATCACGTTTATTCTTCAATGCAAAGTTTTCTAAATTATTCAATTTATATTTCTTTCTTCATCTTCGTCTCTTTTCCAGCCTTTACTTTCATTCAAGTACATTCAACATTGTCATTTTTTATTTATACTTTTTGCAAGAAGTCGAGATACTCACTATAGTATCATTTTCACACATTCCCTTCGACCTAGTCGAAACCAGTAATCTTAAGATATAAAGAAATCAACAATAACTAGGTTCTTAGGCACTATGTCCTAGGATTCATTGGTTAATCCTGCAAGTAACCCATATATTTGGAGACTAACGATTGTTTACCATTTTTCAGCATTAACAAATTGGAATGCCCAGTGGGACCTGTGCTAAATTTTCCTAGTTGTTTTTCTTTACATTTGAAAATAGTGTTCTATTCTTAAAGATTTTTCTGGGCATCTTGTATGCCATTAAGGAGTGGTAAGGCTTTGTCTAGTATGTCTCGTCCTCATGCAGATAACATTAATCCCCAGAATAACCCTCAAAGGGTAGTGCAATAGCTGGTCATAACGACAGTTGAAGAGCCAATTCTTTCTACGCCAGTTAGAACAACGACTCTAGAGGCATCAACGACACCAGTCGCAACGATGCCACCCCAAGGGATTACATCCCCTCCGCAGACAGGAAATACCCTTAACAATCATGTGCTTGCGAGACCTTTATTTGGATTCTCAATGCCACCACCTGGCAGAGATTATCCTTATGGTATGCCAATATCTATGATGGCTAACCTACAACCAAACATGTCAACCTTTAGTGGTAATGTGATGGCCACAATACCATTGTACAATCCCTATAATGCCTCAACGTCAACCATCAATAACATGGCACGGCCAGGAGAGATAAATTATATCCCCCTGAATACACCATCCTTAAATACGACTTATATGATGGCTATAAGGCAGCAAATGCATGTAAGCAATTTGGAAATGGTAAGTACTCTCACCCAACAAATGGGAACTATCTTTAATCCACTGATTTCCAATACAAACCAAACCTATGAAGTATTAGTAAACTAGGTGGGGCGTATGGCTGATTTTTTTGGCACGCCCCAAGCACAAATTGACCAACTCCCTAGATATCCAACGCTAGAATGGTCGGAGCGCCTGAGAATGCGACATCACATGCCACTATGGCCCAAAACTAGGGGTTGCAACAAGATTCTCCCTTGAGTGTAGAGCAGATAGAACAAAATAACCCCACTCCTCTGATAGTGCAGAGAAACTAAAACACTGATCCAATACTTAGGCAAGTCCAGGAGAACAATCTTGCAGAGCAAAAAAATATAACAAATATGGTCGAGCAAATATTGGCCCATAATGGCTTAAATATGGGACTCCACTGGCCAAATTTCATCTCCCAATTTCCTGAATACATTCGACAGTCGGAAGTACCCAAGGGATTAAAAATCCTAAAATTTACCAAGTTCGCTGGAGACACCATATAGTCGACAATAGAACATGTCGCCCGGTATCAAACTGAGGCTGGAGACCTAGCCAATAATGAGAATTTAAAATTGAAATAATTTCTGAGTTTTTAAACCAAAAGTGCCTTTACTTGGTTTATGACTCTCTCTCCTCAGTTTGTTCAAACATGGAGCCAGTTGGAAAGGTTATTCCATGAACAGTTCTATATGGGTTAGTCGAAGATTAGTTTGAAGGAATTAGCAAGTGTTGGCGAAAGGTTCCTGAGTCGATAAAGGATTACCTGAATAGGTTTAGACTTCTCAAAGCCAGGTGTTTCACACAAGTACCAGAGCATGAGTTAGTCGAGAGTGGCCTCGATTATTCAATTAGAAATAAGTTGGATACTCAATACATGAGGGACATGGCACAATTGACAGATAGGGTTCGTTAAGTCAAACGCCTAAAAGCAGAGAAATCCAGAATAAGTAAGTACCATAAAAGAGATAAAGTTGCTTACATAAATGCTAACGAGTACAACTCTGATGTGGGAGATGATTCTCTAGAAGAGAGCGAGGTCAACATGGCTGAGTTGAAGCCAATACCCCCTTACACTTGCAAGCTATTAAAACCATCAAATGGTAAAAATCCTGTTGAAACCAGCAAAAACGAGAAGTTCACGACTATAACTTACACTTTTGACATTACAAAATGTAATGACATTTTTGATTTGTTAGTTAAAGATTGTTAAATTTTAGTACCCCAAGGTTTAAAAACTCCTCCATTGGAACAAAGGAAGAAGAGTGGTTTTTGAAAATACCATAATTTCTTGGATCATAAGACTTCTCAATGTATTATTTTTAGGGACTTGGTTCAAAAAGCTTTGAATGATGGAAGATTGCAATTTGGCGAGAAGCCGAAATCAACAATGAAAGTGGTTATGGATCCCATGTAGATGGAGGAAGCCCACTATGTTGAACCTATTGAGATCTTGTTGGTGGATTCTACTGATGGCTCCAACATGGATGCCGACAAGGGATAGCAAATATTTTCTATTGTTGATCCTAACTTCCAAGAGGTTTATCCCCAGTCCGAGGAGGGGCTGATTGATTTCTTAGAGCGTTGTAAGCTCAACGACTCTAAGACTATGTTATGCCTAGACTGTAGCATTGTCTTCGACAAAGAGGCTGTGAAGAAAGTGGAGAACTCCCGAAGGACTAATCCTGGCCGTGGATACGATGGAGGTCGAACAACAAGGTTTGATTCTAAAAATGGGGGTAGGTCCTATCTCAATGAAGACTACATGAGGAAGTTCCAACAACCTCGATAGAAAACCTTCACGCCACCTGAGAGTGCGCCAAAAGACAAGTGAGTGAAGCCTACTAACAAAAAGGGGGAAAATCACCCAAAGTGGAAAGTGGTCAATCCCAAACCTGGGATGCCAAGCAACAAGGCCCAGAAGGAGGCGAAGGGCAAGACTCATGTGACTCCGACCTACAAAGGGAAGAACCTTATGACATGCACTCAGTGGAGGTGTTATTAAAGGAAGAAAAAAGCTGAAAGGGCGGCTCAGGGAAATGATTATGGTGCGCCAGCAGGAAAGAAAAATTCGACCACAGTGAAGCCTGATCAGAAACCTTACTCTAAGAAGGTTAACAAAGGAGAGAAATTACACTTAGTGCCAAAAATGACACAAGGTCCCCCCATCATAGGAGGACTCAGAGTGAGGGAGGAAACCCATGAGTACTCTCCCTAGTCAGAAGACAATACCGTAGACCCTCATTACCATGATTCTAAGTACCCCATTGAGGCAGAGGATGCTTATGTACCCTTTCACTCCCCTCAACCAAGGCATAAGGAGCCTGAATACACCATTGGATCAGACGATGAGATGGTCGAGGATAATTTCAGCGAAGAGTCAGAGGGCGACCTTCAGATTAACTGTGGAATTGTCTCAGTACTGTCGGAAGAATATGATCGAGTGTCGGAAGTTTCTAAGGTCGATGAGGACTTTATTCCAGACGAGGAAATTAATCAAAAGCCTCTATGCTACTACGTCATAAACAATGGCTTGGTTGAGGAGCAACATTCAGTCTTCGAGAGACCTGACCCCAATATTATGTATCACTTAAAACCGCTCTTTATTAGGGAGAAATTTTACTCTAAAGCAGTTAAAAAAGTGTTTGTAGATGGTGGCACAGTGGTCAATCTGATTCCATACTCGGTGTTCAAGAAATTGGGGAAGGTCGATGAGCACCTTAGGCCCCATAATAAGGTGTTATCCAACTATGAGGGTAAGACCAGCAATATACTGGGTGTGATCCAAGTCAATTTGTCCGTAGGGTCGACATCCAGGGCGAATTTGTTTACAGTTATCAGATGCAATTCAAAATACAACTTGTTGTTAGGACGCGAATGGACACATGGCATTGGAGTTGTGCCATCAACCTTGCATTAGAGGGTAGCCATCTAGAGATAGAATGGAATTATAGATAATATTGAAGCTGACCAAAGCTATTACAAGGCTGACATAGGCAAGGTTGGGAAAAAGGACTTTGACAGGAAGTTGGCAAAAATACCGCCATGTTATGCAGCAGAGGAGGTATACGCCTCTGAGAAGGACCAAACTTACTCTTTGAATCTTCACCCAAATTATGGATTCATCTAGAACAAAGAGCAAGTGGGAAGTGACCCTGTCGAAGAGGGAAGTCCATCTCCCACAGGGTGGACAATGGTAGACGAAGATGTCTGTTGAGTCACAAGTGTTGGCTTGAATTTCGGTCTCTATGGCTGAGCATAAGATAAAATTGGCTCTAGAGTCTCATGTTTATCAGAATATGGCTTGCGAGGCCAATTTAAAAAGCTATTAAAATTATGGAGATGGCCCTATGGGCCAGACAACTGCTTCAGAAATCCGCATGCTCGATTGCATCTATGACAAAGAGCATTTAGGGTTTGAAATAAACCCACTTGGAACTAATATAAAAATGCAGGCCCAAGATCCTCTAGAGGAGATAGATTTGGGTGAAGCAATAGAAAGGAGACCAACATACATCAGCGTAAATATTGATCCAAGTATGAAGCAAAACCTGGTCGAGCTGCTAAAGGAATACAAAGACTACTTCGCGTGGGACTACAACGAGATGCCAGGTTTAAGTCGAAATATGGTAGAGTTAAAGCTACCAATTAGGCTTGGGAAGAAGCCAGTGAAGTAGTTGTCAAGGAGATTTGCACAAGAAGTGATGTAGAATATCAAGGAAGTGATCGAGAGGTTACTCAAAAGCAAATTCATAAGGAAAACCAAGTACGTCCAACAGTTAGCAAACATCATCCCAGTAATAAAGAAAAATGGTACACTTAGAATATGCATAGAATTTAGAGATTTAAATAATGCTACACCTAAGGATGAGTACCCCATACCCGTGGCATAAATGCTGGTCGATTCAGCCGTAGGTCATGAGTATTTAAGCATGTTAGACAGGTACTCTGGATACAATCAAATATTTATAGTTGAAGAGGATGTGCCCAAAACAGTGTTTCGATGCTCAGGTGCGTTGGGTACGTATGAATGGATAGTAATGCCCTTTGGTTTGAAAAATGCAGGGGCAACTTACCAACGTGCCATAAATTCAATGTTCCATGATTTCATCGAGACCTTTATGCAGGTCTATATAAATGATATTGTCATAAAATCTTCCTCAGGCGATGGTCACTTAGACCATCTTCGACAGTCCTTTCAAAGGATGAGGAAATATGGATTGAAAATGAATCCGTTGAAATGCGCTTTTTGTGTTGGTGCAGTGGATTTCTTAGGATTCATGGTGCACAAAAAAGGCATAGAGATCAACAAAACAAGGCAAAATCAATTGTCGATCTCAAGCCTCCTTTGACAAAGAAACAACTCCAATCTTTGTTGGGAAAGATCAATTTCTTGAGGAGATTCATTTGAAACTTAAGTGGAAAAGTCCAATCATTTTCAGCACTACTTCGACTCAAGAAAGATAGCGAGTTTATTTGGGGGAGTGAATAGTAAGAGGCCTTCGACACCATCAAACAATACCCAATGAAGCCTCAAATATTGTCACCTTTAAGTAGGAATAGGAGCATGAAATTGTATATAGCCACGTCAGGTTCGATCATAAGCAATATGTTAGCATAAGAGGATGATAATAACATCGAAAGGTCCATATATTACCTCAGTCAAATCCTGATAGATGCAAAAACTAGGTATAACTTAATTGAAAAGTTATGATTATGTTTGTACTTATCTTGTACTAAATTAAAGCATTATATAAAGCCAATTCAAGTTTATGTTTATTCATATTTTGACGTTATTAAACATATGCTTTCCAAACCTATTTTGCATAGTCAAATAGGGAAGTGGGCGCTAGTGCTCATAGCATATTCTTTGAGTTATCGTCCTTTGAAAGAAGTAAAAAGGCATATTATCATAGACTTCATTGTTGATCACTCAGTGGTCGAAAAAGTGGAAGCATATGTTGGAACGGGACGTTGGAAGTTATATTTCGGTGGATCAAACATAAAGATGACTCTGGAGTAGGTATTTTCATACTCTCACCATAGAACATACCCACCAAGTTTAGATACAAGATCAAGGGGGCATGTTTAAGCAACGAGGTTGAATATGAGGCTTTGATAACATGCCTCCAGATTCTACTAGACTTGAGGGCAAGGGAAGTCGAAATAAAAGGAGACTCAGAACTGGTAATTTTACAGCTAAGGAAAGAATATAAGTGCATCAAAGAGAATTTGATGTTATACTTCGTGCAAGCCAATAATTTATTGAAGTAGTTCGACTATGTGTGGATCGACCATATCCCTCGAGTGGAAAACCCAGAGGCTAACGACCTGGCTCAAATAGCCTCAGGGTATAGAATTTAAAGGG
The DNA here is from genome assembly GCF_024323335.1 of Lathyrus oleraceus. Classification (NCBI taxonomy): domain Eukaryota; kingdom Viridiplantae; phylum Streptophyta; class Magnoliopsida; order Fabales; family Fabaceae; genus Lathyrus; species Lathyrus oleraceus. The sequence goes on along the minus strand of NC_066582.1, from coordinate 97,174,322 downwards.
AATAGTTAGAAGACTTAGTGGAGGAAAAGGAAAAGTTGGTATAAGGGGATAACACCCAAGACATCTCACCAATTCCCAAACTTCAGGGGGCACATGAGCATGAAGTTTTACAAAGTACAGAAGGCTTGGAAATCGACAGAGAGTTGAGCTTCAAAGTTTTAACCATTGACTTGATGGCAGACAAGGACTGACTAAAACTTATAATCGATTATTTGCAGAGCCCAACAAGGACGACTGATAGAAAGATAAGATACAAAGCTTTGAGCTATGTGGTGATGGGAAACGAACTGTTGAAGAAGACTCCTGAAGGAATCCTCATAAAATGCCTAGGAGAAAGTGGAGCCTATTTAGAAATTTCTGAGGTTCATAAGAGGTCGTGTGGTTCACACCAAGCTGGTCATAAAATGAAATGGTTGCTTTGTTGATTAGGACTATACTGGCCATCCATGTTGAAAGATTGTATAGGCTTCTCCAAGGGTTTCCAGGAGTGCTAAAAACATTAAGGTATTCAACACATGCCTATTATTAAGCTCCATTAAATAATAAAACTATGGCATTTTAGGGGATGGGCGTTATACATGATTGGTGAGATCAAACCCTCTTCGTCAAAAGGATATAGGAACATCATGGTGGGAATAAACTATTTCACTAAATGGATAAAGGGTATCTCTTTACCAAATGTCGACCAAGAGGAAGTGAAAAGTTTGATCAAAAACCATATTATATATAGGTTTGGGATCCCTGAAACCATCACGATTGATCAAGGCTCAATTTTTATAGGGCGTAAAATGGTGGAATTTGCTTCGATAGTATGGTTCAAACTCTTAACATCGACATCATATTATGCTCAGGCCAATGGTCAAGTCGAAGCGGGCAACAATATATTAATTTGAATGATTAAGATACATGTAGGGAAAAAGCAAAAAAATGGCATAAGACCCTAAAGCAAGTCTTATGGGCATGTCGTAACTTCCAAAAGGAATTGACTAATTATACGCCGTTTCGCTTGGTGTATGAACATGTTGTTTGATGAGTTGGCTCAGTTGGACGAAGATATATTAGTTGCGCTTGATTCTTTGATGTAACAAAAACAAAGGGCCGCTAAGGCTTACAATAAAAAGGTGAAGCCTAAAGCATTTAATGAAGGAGATCTAGTTTGGAAGGTTATATTGCCTATGGATTGGAAGGATAGACTGCTGGGTAAATGGTCCCCAAATTGGGAAGGACCTTTTAAAACATTATAAACATTTTCAAACAATGCATATGAAATTGAAGAGTTGACCTCGGGAGGTCGAACCATGCGAAGAAATGGAAAGTATATAAAGTTATATTGGCGTACTTTGCAGGAAATACACATAAACACAGAAGAATAAATAAAAAATCAGAAATTAAGAAGGCTCTAAGAAATGGTGGCCTTTAGCATAGTTAAAAGTGCCTTGAAAGGCATTGTCAAAAGTATTACATCAAAAGCCGAAACGTCGCCACATGCGGCGGAAGATAAATAAACAGGAAGAGTAGAACCAATATCCTAAAATGGAAAATATGGTTTGAGTCACTCATATTGGACTCTGGATGAGCATATTCGGTGTTCAATTTGCGAGATGGTTGAGTTGTAACTTACAAGCTCAAAATCAAGGGCATCAATTGTCTCTAAATACTGGATGCTTTTCTTAGTCTTTTCATTCAGATGTATTTGACTGAACCTTCATATATTAGTCTTCTCAGTTTCAGCATCCTGGATTTTCTTTTGTAGTGCCTCAACTTCTTTCTTTCACTCAACAATCTTCTTGCCCAAAGTTGTGACAACGCTATTCTCCAGACGAAGACTGAGCTCGAGTTCTTCAGCATGTTGATCTAACTTGCTTTCTAGGGTCCATACTTTGGTTCTTTTAGTTTCCTTAGGCACCCTCTTAACCTTTGTATCATGGAGGCATTGGTAGTCAACCTGCATCTGGTTGAAGAGAGGACCATAAGCAACCAAGAAATTAACGATTTCAGCAGGGGCATATGGTACATCCAATTTCTTTAAGAGATTTTTGATGCTATATCCATAGATGAAGTCTCTCTCTAGAGCTGCGAAGAGATCAACATACCCAACAAGAGTCTTCAATTGCTTGAGGATGGACTCAAGGGACTCAGGGCCAGAGGTGCCACTAGACATTGCTGAAGAACTAGAACCCTTTTCAGTAGAGCTGCCTTGGCTTTTCAAGATTGATTTTACATAAGCTCTGGGATCTCTTGTATTCAGTGCATCCAGTTCTTCTTGCAAAAGAGGATTATTGGTTGGAGAGGATAATTTGGCAGTCGAGTCATCAGGCTCCTCCATATCAACATCAGGAGCAATTTTGGGGTCAAGAACCTTGTCACCTTGAGATATATCAGCTCCCTGTTGAAGCGTTTCTCCCACTAGGGTTGTTTGAATTTTGTCAGCGGTAGATAGGGGTGTTTCGTTAGCAGGATTGTGTTATGGAGATTCATGAACTAGGTCCATCGGGTCATATCTTTCTTTAGATGAAGTAAAATAGGATGAATCAGTGAGAGACAGTTTGTTGTTGGACTGATGAGAGTTGGTGTCATCAATATTGATGGGTTTATCAACCTCACCCAGATCTGATTCAGTAGTAATAGGTTGTTGGATGGGCGAAATACTGGTTGGTGTAGGTTTGGCAGTCGAGGCCGTCTTGGGTTACACCGCTGGTTGTTCCTGCGAAATAAGGTACTTGGTTAACATGTTAATAAAAAGAAAATAGTAATAAGAAAAGTAACATCAGCAGTACCTTCAGGGTTTCGCCACCAAGATTGGAATTGGCGCTCTCATTCGACACCATTTTTTTGACAGTCGGAGTAGTTTTCGCCTCAAGACTAGTGGCGATCTTCTTCCCTTGCTTCACTTTGGGAATAAGAGCTACCTTTGGGCTAGCAGGGATTCTTCTCGTCCCAACACTTCTGCTTTTCTTCTTATGAGGAGCACGTTCCAGAGAAGAATCCTTTGCCATACCAGGATCAGTAGTTGCAAGGCCAGACCCACCGTCTGCAGTTTGATCATCGACCTACAAAACAAAGTATTGGAAAAAATATTGAGTAAATGTAAAACAAGAGCATGCAAAATATTAAGAGTTCTGATGTTTGCGACCTATATACCTAAGCAGGGTTAGATGAAGTCCCCTTAATATTGGTTTGATTGAGAAGTGTTTCATCCCTGACATTTTCTCTGGTCTTTCTTCAGTATGACAAATGTTAGTTTAAGAAGAAAATATCAAAGAACCCAGTGGTTAGAAATTGGAAAGTAATATGGAGAGTAAGATTGAATAAAAATCTGATGCTTTCCTCACCCTCATGTTTGGGAGTTTCGACCCTGATATTTTTTATGTTGACATGAAGGTTACCCTAGAAAATGTATAGATCCAGCTTAGTCAGAGTCACACATTGCGCGGGATTCAGACATTCATTCTTGTGTATATTCATAAATTCCCAGCAAACGAACCACCATGGAAATGGGGGGGGGGGGGGGGGGGGCGAAGGCAAGAGCCATATCGTTAGTCGACAGAGGGGGAAATTTTGGTGTATAAGCTTTGAGAGCGAAGCTATACCCAGTGGCGGAACTGAGGGGGGACGTGGGAAGGCCACGGCCACCCCTCAAATTTTTATTTATTTTTAAGTCATATATATTAAATTACTAAAACATCCTTATTTTAAATTAAAATTAATTTTTATTTTTTCTTTTTCATTCAAAGGTAGGTTTAAATGCAGATAAGGTAAAAAGCTCCTACCTTTCCTTTCTTTCTCATATGGGTTTGCTACCGGCACCGGAATCGGAACAGATTAAAGTGATCGGCATCTAACAGATAAATTTTTTTATTCATTCTTCTTTTATAAAAAGTAACAAATTAAAGTGATTGCTTGATTTGTGTTTTTGAGATTTTTAGGGTTCTTCTTTCTTGATGTGTTAAAATAATCTATATGAGGTTTATTAAGCCAATTCATAACACTGTAATTTACAAATATAGTTATACACTGTAATAAGGTTTATTTAATCATTGTTGTTGCTAATTTCTAATAGTGAAGTTACTGGTATTTGAAAACGGATTAAAGTTGATTAATTAAGTTTATTAATTTTTTCCTCTTTTAATTTTTATGTTCTCTAAATTGATTTTTGGATCTGATATGATATTATAGGAAGAGTAAAGATGAATAATAGGAAAATTGATTCTTTTTTCAAAAGGAAAGCATGTGAAATTGAAAGAGAAGAGAGAGATGAAGAAATTATAATCCCGACATCTGAATCTGAAACAGTTCTTGAGAATCCAACAATTGAAGAGCATCATGGTTTTGAAAATTCTTTGGAACGCGATCCTGGAAAGCGTCCTCCGATTTGGCAATATCCATCAAATCAAGTGGATGCAATACGAAGAGCTTATCTAAAATGGGGTCCATATCAAATTCACTTAGAAAACTATCCTTTGTCCGGTAACGAGGATCATCCGAGAAGGTTTCAACATACTTGGTTTAGCATATTTCCATCATGGTTAGAATATTCACCATCTGAAGATGCCGCATATTGCTTACCATGTTACCTTTTTAGCAAAAAACTAAGTGGACATCCCGGATCACTTATCTTTATTTCTATGGGTTTTAGAAATTGGAAGAAAGTTAGGAATGGAAAACATTGTTCCTTTCTTAAACACATATGGAAGGATCCTTGCTCACCACACAACAATGCAATGAAATCTTGTCAAGACTTGTTCAATCAAGATGGTCATATTAGAAATGTTATTCAAGTGCAAAGTTCAAGTCAAAGAATGAATAATCGGTTACGACTCAAGACTTCAATTGACACTGTTAGTTGGTTAACACTACAAGCTTGTGCTTTTAGGGGTCACGACGAAAGTAGAAAATCAAGAAATCAAGGTAACTTTCTTGAGTTATTGAAACTTTTAGCATCCTACAATGATGAAGTTGCAAAAGTTTTGTTGGAAAATGCTCCACAAAATTGCAAGTATACTTCACATCAAATTCAAAAAGAGCTCTTGCAAATTCTTTCTAGTAGGGTGAAAAAGAGTATTCGTGAGGAAATTGGTGATTCCAAATTTTGTATCGTTGTTGATGAAGCTCGTGATGAGTCAAAAAAGGAACAAATGACTCTTGTATTAAAATTTGTTGATAAAGTTGGTTTAATACAAGAGAGATTTTTTGATGTGGCACATGTTAAAGACACCACATCTTTAACTCTTAAGGAAGCAATATGTGATATACTTTCTCGACATAACCTTGATGTTTCTAACATTCGTGGCCAAGGGTATGATGGTGCTAGCAATATGAGAGGAGAATGGAATGGTTTAGAAGCCCTCTTTATGAAGGATTGTCCTTATGAATACTATGTTCATTGTTTTGCTCATCGATTGCAACTTGCATTAGTTACATCATCAAGAGAAGTCAAACCTGTTCATAAATTTTTTGAGAAGCTGATCTTTGTTGTTAATGTTGTTTGTTCTTATACAAAGCGTCATGATGAGTTACAAGCTACCCAATTAGAAGAAATTGCTTATTTGTTAGAGATTGATGAGATTATAACTGGTAAAGTTGCAAATCAAGTTGGTACATTGAAACGAGCCGGAGATACTCGTTGAGGATCACATTACGATTCAATTTCTAGCTTGATAAACATGTACGAAGCAACTTGTTTAGTTTTAAAAAAAATTGCAAAAGATAGAGGGAGTTATGCTACACGTGGGGATGCAGATAGTTGTTACAATTACTTGAAGGCATTTGATTTTATATTTATTTTGCACTTGATGAAAGAAATCATGGGAATAACAGATATGCTTTGTCAAGCCTTACAAAAAAAATCAAGATGTAGTTAATGCTACGAACTTGGTTCGTTCAACAAAACATCTTATTCAAGGTTTGAGAGAAAATGGTTGGGATATATTGTTTACTAAAGTGGTATCTTTTCGTGAAAAGCATGGTATTGAGATTCCTGATCTTAATGATGTTCATTCAACAACAAGATTTGGACGTTCCCGTCTTGAAGAGAATCAAGTCACAATTCAACATTACTTTAAAGTTGAAATCTTTTTCACTACCATTGACAAACAGTTACAAGAGTTGAATAGCAGATTCAGTGAGCAGGCAATGGATTTGTTAACTCTTTCTTGTTCTTTATCTCCTAAGGATGGATATAAAGCTTTTAGCATTGATATTATTTGTTCTTTAGTTGAAAAATGTTATCCTATGGATTTTTGTGATCAAGAGAAGAATAATTTGCAATTTCAACTCCAACATTTTCTATTTGTTGCTCGTCAAGCATCAAACTTGAATAATTTATCAACTATTCAAGAACTATGTTCATGTTTGGTTGCACCTGGACAGGCTGAAACTTACTTCTTGATTGATAGACTACTTCGTCTTATCATGACTTTTCCCGTTTCTACGGTCACAACTGAGAAGTCTTTTTCAGCAATGAAAATTATTAAGACTAAGTTGAGAACCAAGATAGATGATGGGTTTCTTGGAGATAACATGACAGTATATATTAAAAGGGAGATTAGTGCAAGCATTAGTTCGGAGTCAATTATTGACGATTTCAAGTCACTCGGAACGTGTAAAGCATTACTTTAAGGTAGTTTTGAGTCATATAATTTAAATTTTTAGTAATTAACTTTGTATTTATTTTAACTTTAATATTTTATTTAAAATACTATTTACATTTTATTTATAATCTTTATTTTACGTTAACGGCCATCCCAAATTTTTTTATCTGGCTCCGCCACTGGTTATACCTATCTTTGACATAAGTTGGAATGCTTAAATCTGGAAGCTTCTCCATCAATTTGTCTTCGAGAGTCTTAGTCACCTCACTGATCGCCTGCCTAAGATCATTTGGGTAGTATACAGTTTCAAAGTATTTCTGGAAAGCTTGAATCTCTTTAATATGAGTCGATCTACCTTTGTTGAACTTCTTCTTCAAGGAAGCGAAAGCATAAGTAAGATATTGTCTAAAATTCCCTTTGCTCGATTTAGATAAATGAATTTGGAGCATAAGATTGAATTCGGGATGAGAAGAGGATCACAATAGTGGGGGTCTTGTGTTTTGAATTTACCAAACGATCAAACTCCGATGAGATCTCACCAGAGAAGATAACCGGAGTGTTCCAGGTCATCTGAGTTTGGCCAGACACGCTAGACAAACAAAATATTTTGATTGGATAGTTTTGAATTGTATCCTATGTGCTGTTTGTATCGCGTTTCACCATGCATCATAATCTGAGGAGTGTTGGATCTGCAACGTCAATTAATGAGGCGTGATCCAACGCTCCGTATTTTTTCTGATTTTTAATTCTTTTTCTTTTATTATTTTTAATTGCTTTTTCTTTTAAAATTCATAGTAATTTCATTTTTCATTAAAAAAATCCCAAAATAATTTCTAAAATTCTCTTTTATTTATCTTCATCTGATTTTTATTTTTCCATATTTTATTTCACTGATTTTCTATTTTTCCATATTTTATTTCACTGATTTTCTATTTTTCATGAATTTTCTCTTTTCACCTTTGTTTTAATTAGTTTAAAAATACTTTTCTGCATTTTTAATTTCTGAAAATTTTATTACATGCTTCTTATTTTATTTTCAACCTTCCATAATTTTCTTGGCCATTTGTTTCGTGCTTTGAAGGACTTTATGGATTTTTCATTTTATTTCTATTTTAAAATTCATTTAAAAATACTTTTGGTGCATTTTTATTTCATTTAATTGTTTCATAGTGTTGGCTTTATTCATTCTAAAGACCAGTCTGCTGTCTCAATCTTAGAAGACAATGAAGAGTAAGAAGCGCCAAACTTTGTGACACATGGATCGATATGCCAAAATTGGACCACTGTTGATGTTCCTTCTGTTACTCACTTGTCAAAGTAATATGGTTTTTGTTATTTTAAAAAATCCTTTCATTATGCCCAAGGTGAAAGTGGATCTATGTGGGCTTTGCTTCAGATTTTTATTATCATTAATAAAATGTTATTTTGTTTGTCCATATTATGTTTTCTCTTTTTGCTTTTTTCTGAAAAAATGGTAACATAAAAAACCAATCACTTTTATATCTGCATCACAATGTGTGTTTATCTGTTCATATTCTAAAATCAAGCATAAAATCATTGTGCAAATTAACTGTTAAACCCATCGAAAATAATGACCTTATTCCCTATCCCAACTTTGAATTCCCTGTGTTCAAAATGGAAGAAGAGGATGTTGAAGAGATTTCCCATTTGCTTGAGCACGAGGAGAAGACCATTCAACCTCATAAAGAGCCATTGGAAGTGATTAACCTGGGTTCCGAAGATAACAAGAAAGAAGTCAAGATTGGGGCACTGCTTTGTCCGGATGTTAAGAAGAGGGTGATAAAGCTTATTAGAGAATATATGGATGTGTTTGCTTGGTCTTAATACTGATATTGTGGAGCATCGATTATAGTTGAAGCCAGAGTATCCGCCAGTTAAGCAGAAGTTGAGAAGAACTTACCCTGATAAGGATGTCAAGATCAAAGAAGAGGCTCAAAAGCAGATTGATGTTGAGTTCCTTGTTACTTCGGAGTATCCTCAATGGGTGGCCAACGTTGTGCCTGTTCCAAAGAAGGATGGCAAAGTTCGGATGTATGTTGATTATAAAGACTTGAACAAAGCTAGTCTGAAAGATGATTTTCCTCTGCCACACATTGACATGTTGGTAGATAATACAACTAAGTTCAATGTCTTCTCATTTATGGATGTGTTCTTCGGTTATAATCAGATAAAGATTGCACCAGAGGACATGGAAAAGACAACATTTATTACGCCCATGGGAACATTCTGCTATAGAGTGATGCCTTTAGGTTTAAAGAATGTTGGTGCAACGTACCAAAGAGCCATGGCTATCCTTTTTCATGACATGACGCATAAAGAGATAGAAGTATATGTTGATGATATGATTGCTAAGTTAAAGACAAAAGAAGATCATGTTGAGTAATTGTTAAAGCTGTTTTAGCAGTTGAGGAAGTTTAAACTCCAGTTGAATCCTAATAAATGTACTTTTGGTGTTTGGTCAGGGAAGCTGTTAGGTTTCATTGTCAGCCAGAAAGGTATTGAAGTAGATCATGATAAAGTCAGAGCTATTCAAGAGATGCTTGCACTAGAGACAGTAAAGCAAGTCAGAGGATTCCTCGGGCGTCTAAATTACAAATCCAAATTTATATTTCACATGACTGCCACGTGTGCGCCAATCTTCAAGCTTCTCTATAAAGATCAAGGTTGTGTTTGGACAGAGGACTTCCTGAAAGCCTTTGACAAAATCAAAGAGTATCTGCTTGAACCTCCTATCTTGTATCCTCCATTGGAAGGAATACCATTGATCAGTGCATTTTGATGCACGTTCTTCCATGTTTGTACTTAAGCATTTCTTTGGTTTGCTTTACTTATTTTTATGTTTTAATGTGTTTTTACAATTTATTTTATTTTTGCACTTATTTGTTTTTCGCATTATATTTTCAGCATTAGCAGCTTTCACGAGAAAAATCATATCTTGAGCTACGAGTATCAGATTGAGGCTTGTGAGTATGCGTTGGAAAGATAAGGAAAAGATCTACAACTTTTGTTCAGAAGTCGAGAGCTGAATCGGACTGTAGAAGGGCCAGAAAGTCTGTTGAAGTTGCAGAATTTTATTTGTATTTTTGTTGGGTCATTTGTAGTGGGCTGGGTCGACCCAGTTGAGTTGTAAAACGGGTCTTTGTTTTCCCCTAGGTCTAGCAGCCGTACACCATGAGGAATTGAACGGGAAAATCACTATTCATGTACGAATTGGAGAGCTTGCAAAGAATGACTATGGAGAACTAATTTCCCAAGAATCAATTCACTGTAATCGGATGCCACTTTGAGGTTCTTTTATAATTTTCCACTAATCTGTTCCTTTGAATTATATCTATAATCACAATTACTTGCTTAATTTAATTGTTTTTACATGATAGAATTCTTTAATTTGATTGTTGTCTGCTTTTGAATCAATTTCGTGATTAGTGTAGCTTTTGCATTATCGCGTTCGATCATATTGCGTTTGCTTAATTCGCAATAGTTTTAATCCGTTTGCTTTACTCGGAATTCAGGGGCATACTTCGTATAATTGTTATTGCGCTTGTCAGTAGCTTTTGTAATCGAATAGGATCAGACTCGTTTAGGGAATTGGAATTTTATAGGGATCAATGATAAGTCGGAAGATGATATAGTGGGTTGATTCGTTTCAGCTTATTCAAATAATCACTTTTCATAATCACTTATTTTCTGCATTTTTGTAATTGAACACCAAATCAACCCCCCCATTCGATTATGTTTAATTATTACAAACAAGAATCCTTGAGACGATATCCGAGTTTAATTGTCGCTGTATTACGTTTTTACAAAATTACTCGTTTTGATCCGCGCGCGACAGCAGATCAAATTGACGCCGTTGCCGGGGATTCTTGTTTCTTTTAATCGTTTTTAGAGTCATAGGTTTAGTGTCTAAGCGTATAGGTCCTATTTTCCTCGCAGTTTCGTCCAACTTGCGTTCGGGTGTTTTTGCGGTTTAGGAAAAAAATCTGTTTAAAATCTGTTTTTAGGAAAATCGTGTCAGATTATTCCGATTTTTTGTCGATTTATTTGAAAAAAATCAAGGATCAAAAGCCTCTATTTAGGAACTAAATAGTGGACGACACCCTAAAAAATCAAAATTCCTTATTTTTCTATTTTTTATGATTTGTTTTCTGTTTTGATTGTTTTAGAAAATTCCGAAAAAATTCTCAAAAATTTTAAATGACGTTATTAGATTAATTTCGGTGTTAGTTTATTTTTCTAAATTTATTTTAATCGTTTTCCTTCATTGTGTTTGTTTTTGACAATGGCTGATAATAGAACCTTAAGGCAGTTAGCTGCTCCTGATGTGAATTACAATGGTTTGTGTATTGAATATGATGCTGCTGCTGTTCCTTTTGAATTAAAATCAGGTTTAATACACTTGTTGCCAAAGTTTAGTGGTCTTGCAGGTGAAGATCCACATAGACATCTCAAAGAATTTCAGGTTGTGTGCTCTACACCGTTGAGGCCTGAAGGAATAACTGAAGACCATATCAAACTTCGAGCTTTTCCTTTTTCATTGCAGGGTGCAACAAAGGATTGAATTTATTATCTCGAGCCAAACTCAATTGCAAGTTGGACAACCCTGAAAAAAGTGTTCTTGAAAAGATATTTTCCTGCCTCCAGAGCTGCCTCAATAAGAAAGGAGATTTGTGGTATTAGACAAGGCAATGAGTCGCTGACCGAGTATTGGGAGAGATTCAAGCACTTGGTATCTAGCTGCCCTCAACACCAGATCATTGAGCAACTCCTCATCCAATACTTTTATGAGGGGTTGCTACCGATGGACAGGAACATTCTTGATGCTGCTAGTGGTGGAGCATTAGTCGATAAAACTCCAGCTGCTGCCAAAGCCCTTATTGAAAATATGTCTCTTAATTCTCAACAGTTTACCACTAGGGACAATTCTGTGCAAAGCAAAGGCGTGAGTCAAATTCAAGTTTCTTCTAACAAAGCCTTAGAGACCAGAATTGAAGAACTCACTGCCTTAGTCAAACAACTGGCAGTAGCAAAACCTCAAACAACAACTTTGTGTGGCATTTGTACTTCTCCTGAGCACCCGACCGATACTTGTCCTATTCTGAGAGACGAGTCCATTACTGAGCTGCCACAAGCTTATGCAGCCAACCTTTACAATCAAAACAGGTACAACAACACTCCTGACCTGTCCACCAACGAATACCATCCCAATTGGAGGAACCATCCCAACCTTCGATATGGAAACCCGCAAACCAGCCAACAACAGAACTCACCTCAAGTGGCTGCCCCTGCACCTTCCGGACCATCCTTGGAGGATCTTGTTAAGCAAATGGCCGTGAACAACCTCCAGTTCCAACAAAGAACCGATGCCAGCATTCAGACCTTGAACACACAAATGGGAAAGCTTGCTACTCAAATAAATAACATGCAAGCTCAAGGTTCGAACCAACTTCCAGCCCAGACAGTTTTCAATCTGAATGGTCCTAATGCTAATGTGAGCGCAATTTCTTTGAGATCCGGAAAACTTACAGAACCAGCCCCTGAAAAAAATAAAAAAATCATTGAGGTAACTTCTGAACTTTCTCCTTCTGAACCTCACTCAGCTGAACTTTCTTCTCCTTCTATTGTGGTCGAAACTGAAAAAATTAAAGAAAAGGAGTATGTGCCACCAGTCCCTTTTCCACATAGAGTTCTGAAAAATAAAAGAATTGAGGAGGGAGACAAAGAAAGAGAGATATTGGATGTTTTTCGAAAGGTTGCGATAAACATTCCGCTACTTGATGTTATTAAGCAGATTCCTAAGTATGCAAAGTTTCTGAAAGATTTGTGTACCAACAAGAGGAGGATTAAGGGAAGTGAAAAAGTAAACTTAGGACGAAATTTTTCTGCCTTTATTCAGCCCAAACAATCATCCAAACAGATTGTAGGCGAGCAAAATGTTTCAGCCCTCACTACTCAGGTTCTGCCACAAAAGCAGAAGGATCCGGGAACATTTGTTATTCCTTGTACCATCGGGGATAGTAAATTTGAGAATTGCATGCTTGATTTGGAGCGGGCATTAATGTTATGCCTACTTCTGTTTATAATAACCTTTGTCTTGGTCCTTTGCAGCATACATGTTTAATCATTTAATTGGAAAACAGGTTCAACGCTCGACCCGCCGGGGTAGTCGAAGATGTTCTTGTTCAAGTTAACGATTTGATTTTTCCTGCAGATTTCTATATTCTAGACATGGAAGGAGAAACCAAGGCAAGCGGAGCTCCCATCATTTTAGGCAGACCGTTCATGAAAACGGCGAAGACAAAAATTGATGTTGACGATGGAACCATGTCCATGGAATTTGGTGACATTGTCGCAAAATTTAACATTTTTGATGCCATGAAACACCCTGTGGAGGAGCATTCCGTTTTTCATATTGAGCTAATTTCTGAATTAGTTGATGACTCTAGTTCTGAACTATTTGCGCTTGATTTTCCATCTCTCTCTGGTTTTGATGATATTTATTCATGTTCTGATTGTACTGATACTAACGTTTGTGTTGTCTATGCTGAGATTGATGCTGCCTTACAGGCTGATACATTTCCGACAGGTGAAGTTGTTACCAATAAACTTATTTTTGCAGTTGATGCTCTTGCATTCCCGGCTGCCCCAAGCACTCCATCCACCGAGCAGCCCCCGTCCTTAGAGCTAAAAGAGCTCCCTGAGAACCTGAAATATGCTTACTTGGAGAGTAATGAGAAACTCCCTGTTATTATCTCTTCTAACCTTGATTTCGATCAAGAAAATAAGCTTTTGTAGATTTTAAGGAAGCATAAAAAGGCATTTGGTTGGACATTGGCTAACATTCCAAGTCATATCACCTTCACGTGTCCATTTGACACTTTTACTTTTAGAAGATTCTTTGATCCTGGAATAAAAGGCGAAGATACTAATAAAAATTTCAAGTTCAATGGACATTACCCAAAGCTATTCCATGACAACCCCACTTTGGAAGAAGAAAATGTAGAATATATCTCTTTGGGAAAGGCTACTTATGTGATCACCTATCCTCCTTGACTACTCGGGTGTGTTCTTTCCTCTCTCTTCTCTCTCTTATTTTATGTTTGTTTCTTTCATTGAGGACAATGCATATTTTAAGTGTGGGGGAGGGAATACTTTAGTTTCTTTGTTTTGTTTTGTTTTTGTTTTCTTTCTAAAAAAATTGCATCTTCTTGAAAGTTTTAGGCTATAGATTACTTTGAGTCGAGTTTGCGGAGACTTGAGAAAAATTCACAAGATCGGTATTGTTTTAACACCGTAAGTCTCCTGCATATGGAAATTGAGTTGAATTTTTATTATGTTTTAGCCTTAAATTCTCATTCTCTGACAGCTCTTGAGTAGTTTATTTCAGCAGTCAGCACCATCTCACACACACTCTACGCAGGGAAGCCGATGAATATAAGTGAGTGTTCCGAAAAAGAAAAAAAAAGAGAAAAAAATAAAGGAATGCACCTTCTAAGTTTGGTGACCCTCACCCGGTCACTTAACCCAACGGTTGTAGAACCTTCAAAAAAAAAGTTTTTGACTCGTTGTTAGTTGGTTCAGCGGTTTCTGGTGCTGAACTTGGTAGGGCGAATTACGGTCCGATCCCCCGCAACTACAAGTGAGTAAGCAAAGGGTTATGCCACTTAAGTACCAGAACCCCGTGCAGAAAAGGATCAGAGTCACTAACCGGTCGCCTTGCTATGAGTGTGTGGAGATTACAGGCTTAATGTGATTGCGCCTGAATGAAAAAGAGCAAAAGAAGGATGAGTAAGTTAGGCTTTAGTATAATAATATGATTCGAGTTGATTTGTGTATTCAGGAGGTTTATGTCTGCATAACTGTGGATTAGTGTTCTTACAATATCCTTAGTGTGCAAGATTAGTACCTATCAATGCAAAGTTAACCGAAGATGACTTGTAGCCTAGGATGAGTAACTGATGATGTATTTGTGCTTTCTTTGTTTTGTTTTTCGTTTTGCTCGGAGTGCAAAAGTTCAAGTGTGAGAGAATTTGATCAGTGCATTTTGATTCACGTTCTTCCATGTTTGTACTTAAGCATTTCTTTGGTTTGCTTTACTTATTTTTATGTTTTAATGTGTTTTTACAATTTATTTTATTTTTGCACTTATTTGTTTTTCGCATTATATTTTCAGCATTAGCAGCTTTCACGAGAAAAATCATATCTTGAGTTACGAGTATCAGATTGAGGCTTGTGAGTATGCGTTGGAAAGATAAGGAAAAGATCTACAACTTTTGTTCCGAAGTCGAGAGCTGAATCGGACTGTAGCAGGGCCAGAAAGTCTGTTGAAGTTGCAGAATTTTATTTGTATTTTTGTTGGGTCATTTGTAGTGGGCTGGGTCGACCCAGTTGAGTTGTAAAACGGGTCTTTGTTTTCCCCTAGGTCTAGCAGCCGTACACCATGAGGAATTGAACGGGAAAATCACTATTCATGTACGAATTGGAGAGCTTGCAAAGAATGACTATGGAGAACTAATTTCCCAAGAATCAATTCACTGTAATCGGATGCCACTTTGAGGTTCTTTTATAATTTTCCACTAATCTGTTCCTTTGAATTATATCTATAATCACAATTACTTGCTTAATTTAATTGTTTTTACATGATAGAATTCTTTAATTTGATTGTTGTCTGCTTTTGAATCAATTTCGTGATTAGTGTAGCTTTTGCATTATCGCGTTCGATCATATTGCGTTGGCTTAATTCGCAATAGTTTTAATCCGTTTGCTTTACTCGGAATTCAGGGGCATACTTCGTATAATTGTTATTGCGCTTGTCAGTAGCTTTTGTAATCGTATAGGATCAGACTCGTTTAGGGAATTGGAATTTTATAGGGATCAATGATAAGTCGGAAGATGATATAGTGGGTTGATTCGTTTCAGCTTATTCAAATAATCACTTATTTTCTGCATTTTTGTAATTGAACACCAAATCAACCCCCCCATTCGATTATGTTTAATTATTACAAACAAGAATCCTTGAGACCATATCCGAGTTTAATTGTCGCTGTATTACGTTTTTACAAAATTACTCGTTTTGATCCGCGCGCGACAGCGAATCAATTATGTATTTGACTGTGTTAGAAGAGTCCATGGGTAATGTGCTTGGACAACAGGATGAAACTGGTAGAAGGGAGCATGCCATCTACTATCTGAGTAAGAAGTTTACACACTATGAGTCTCAGTATTCCATGCTTGAGAAGACTTGTTTCGCTCTAGCCTGGGCTGCCAAACATCTACGCCAATATATGATCAATCATACCACTTGGTTGATATCCAAAGTGGATCCAATCAAAGTATATTTTTGAAAAGCCTGCTTTGACTGGAAGGATAGCTTGTTAGCAGATGCTATTGTCTGAATATGATATTGAGTACCATACTCATAAGGTGGTTAAAGGAAGTATTCTTACAGATCATTTGGCTCACCAGCCAATCGATGATTATCAAT
This sequence comes from Lathyrus oleraceus, assembly GCF_024323335.1. Taxonomy (NCBI): domain Eukaryota; kingdom Viridiplantae; phylum Streptophyta; class Magnoliopsida; order Fabales; family Fabaceae; genus Lathyrus; species Lathyrus oleraceus. The sequence continues at coordinate 97,158,227 of NC_066582.1, read as the reverse complement.
CCATCAGGTTTGACTTCCCTGATGAAGATGTTATGTACTTAAAAGCTAAAGATTGTGATGAACCATTACTTGAAGAAGGACCAGAGCCTGGGTCCCAGTGGGGTTTAGTGTTTGATGGAGTTGTTAATGCTTATGGTAGTGGAATTGGGGCAATCATTATTACTCATAAGAGTTCTCATATCCCTTTCACTGCAAGATTTATGTTTGATTGTAAGAATAGTATGGAAGAATATGAAGCTTGTATCATGGGTCTTAAAGAAGCCGTTGATTTGAGAATTAAAATCCTTGATGTATATGGAGATTTAGCCTTGGTGGTTAATCAAATTAAAGGAGAATGGGAGACTCGTCATCCCGGCTTGATGCCTTACAAAGATTATGCAAGGAGGTTGACGAATTTCTTCAATAAAGTTGAGTTTCATCATATACCTCGCGAAGAGAATCAGATGACAGATGCTTTAGTTACTTTGTCTTCTATTTATAAATTATATCGTTGGAATGACGCTCCAAATATCAGAATTATGCACCTTGATAAATCTGCTCACGTGTTTGCAGCAGAACAAGTCACAGATGATAAGCCTTGGTATCATGATATTAAGTGTTTCCTCCAAAGTCAAGAATACCCGCTCGGGACATCCCCCAAAGATAAGAAGACCTTGAGAAGATTAGCTGGTAATTTCTTTCTGAATGAAGATGTGTTGCACAAGAGACACTTTGACATGGTCTTGCTCAGATGCGTGGATAGACGTGAAGCATACATGTTAATGCAGGAAGTTCATGAAGGATCCTTTGGTACGCATGCCAACGGACATGCAATGGCTAAAAAGATGTTAAGGGCAGGTTACTATTGTATGACAATGGAATCTGATTGTTGTAAATATGTGAAAAGTGATATAAATGCCAGATTTATGATGATAAGATTCATGTGCCTCTGACAGTTCTTAATGTTATTTCATCTCCATGGCCTTTCTCTATGTGGGGAATCTATATGATTGGTATGGTTGAACCCAAGGCTTCGAATGAACATCGTTTCATCCTGGTAGCCATTGATTGCTTCACCAAATTGGTTGAAGCAACATCTTTTGCTAATGTGACCAAGCAGGTTATGGTCCGATTTATCAAGAATCAGATTATTTGCCGATATGATGTTCCAAGTAAGATCATTACTGATAATGGGTCGAACTTGAATAATAAGATGATGAAAGAGCTTTGTGATGAATTCAAGATTAAACATCATAACTCTTCTTCTTACATACCCAAGATAAATGGGGTTGTTGAAGCCATAAATAAGAGCATTAAGAAGATTATCCAGAAGATGGCCGTGACGTATGAGGATTGGCATGAGATGCTCCATTTTTCTTTGCATGTATACTGTACATCCGTACGCACTTCAACCGGGGCAACCCCTTTCTCTCTTGTGTATGGCATGGAAGCAGTTCTCCCTATAGAGGTTGAGATCCCATCAATGCGAGTCCTGATTGAAGCCAATTTGTCTGGGGCTGAATGGTGTCAGAACAAATACGATCAGTTGAAGAGAAAAAAATGACGGCTTTGTGTCATGGCCAATTATATCAAAAGAGAATGGAGAAAGCATTTGACAAGAAGGTTCAACCTCGTGTATTCAGAGAAGTTGGCCTCGTGCTCAAGAAGATTTTGTCTTTCAACACTGATTCTAGGGGCAAGTGGACTCCTAATTATGAAGGCCCATATGTTGTTAAGAAAGCTATCTTTGGTGGTGCAATTATTCTTACAACTATGGATGGTTAGGAGCTCCCTCGTCCTGTGAATGCTGATGTAGTCAAGAAATACTTCGCCTAAAAGAAAAATAAATAAAAGAACAACTCGCTAAGTTGAAAACCCGAAAGGGCGACTTAGGAAAAAATGAGCATCTCAGTGGATTGAAAACCCGAAAGGAAGATCCAGGAAAAAATTAGAGACATAAATAGAAATTAATCATCCCGGTAGTTTGAACTCGAAAGGGAAATCTAGGAAAAAGTTAAGGATTATGGAAAGTAACTTCATTATACTAGACTTGATCATTCGAAGCAACAATGCCTATCACAACTTCTCATTCAATCATCCTCGACCGAAGTTCAAAGCATAACGGAATTCAAAGTTGTTAGGGAGAATAGTGGTCATTGTATATCAATGTAGCCCTTTCCATGTATTTACCATTTTTAACTTTGTAATAATGCATGGAGTCATGCCATTTGCAAAGTACCATTCTATTAATAAAATTTGAGCCTTTTGCCTATTTCTTTGCTACTCTTATTTTGTTTCAGTTTACGAAATTCCATTTATTTTTTATGATAATTTTTGAAACAAAAGATGTCTAAACAATCATGTTTTGTAAATTTACAAAAATATATATTCTTCCTCGACTTCTGAATACGAAAGAGGAATGTCAATAACAATATCAAGAATGGTAAGATCCTAAAGAATGGAATTCAGTGACTTCCCCAGACAGGATTTCCCCTTTGTTACATGTATTCAAGAATAACAGTTTCCCCAACGTGAGATTGCAGGAATGGTAGAACCCATAGCAAGTTCTCCACCAACATCCCCGTCTTGTTGAGATTAGCCGAGTATCCGGTTGTACTGTGTTATCAGTCTAACTCCCTTTGCACCTATTTTGGCAGCATATTCATACGCATATGCATAACATCATGATGTTTGTTTGTGCATTTTGCATTCTCTTGGTGCCTCCCCATTCTCTGGTGTTTTCACTCCCCGCAGAGTGTGTGCATCCTCTCTCCAATAGAGTGTCAACCTTAAGTAGAAAGCACTTATCCTTTCTAAATTCCCCATAGAGCTTAATCCTCGTGGAAAATTTTGTTTCAGTTTTCCTTTCCAGTTTATTACTTGGATGGAATTAATCTCCAATTGAGTTCATGTCCTCATTGGATTGAGTCTTTTTTGACCGCTTCTCTCCAGTTCATTCTTGGGTTGAATTTTGGTCCCTCTCGATATTATTACCTTTGTTAAGCTATCACTTGGATGATAATAGGTAATAGTTCCTATTACCTTTGATTGGTTAGCTTTGTTAAGCTATCACTCGGTTGGTAGTTGGTAATCATTTTGTTTGAGCTTATTACCTTTGTTAAGCTATCACTTGGATGATAGTAGGTAATAATTCCTGTTACCTTTGATTGGTTACCTTTGTTAAGCTATCACTCAGATGGTAGTTGGTAATCATTCTGTTTGATCTTATTACCTGTGTTAAGCTATCACTTGGTTGATATTAGGTAATAGTTTTTCTTACCTTTGATTGGTTATCTTTGTTAAGTTACCACTTGGCTAGTAGTTGGTAATCATTCTGTTTAAGCTTATTACCTTTATTAAGCTATCACTTGGCTGATAGTAGGTAATGGTTCCTGTTACCTTTGATTGGTTGCCTTTGTTAAGTTACCGCTTGGCTGGTAGTTGGTAACCTTTCCCTTTGAGCTTATTACCTTTGTTAGGCTATCACTTGGCTGATAGTTAGGTAATATTCCTCCCTTAGTGGAGTTGGGTTTTCCCCTTTGATAATTTTACTTCCCCGGTGGAGTCTTGCCTTGCTAAGTCTTCTCCGTTGGGTCTTTGTTGTGGTCATTTGTCTAACTATACATTGGTTTCTTTCCAAATGATGGTTATTCCCGAGTCTTTTCTTTCCCCTGCGGAACTTTGTTTGTCTCCAGTCAGGCTCCCCTTTGGAAACTATTATTTCCCACAAAGATCCTTGTTTGCGTTCATATCATATCATAAGTATTTTTGCGGTATCTTAGGGCCAAAAATTGAGTCTTTGATATTTAACTCTCTTCAATCTTGTCGAGACAAAGATTTTAACCTTCATATCTCCAAATTGAAGAAACTTAAATATGTGCATCTGTCATACCCTAACTTTTAAACCCTAAGATCCCACATATCATTGGTATCCTTTCACACAAACAAGGTCACATCTTGATCACCCCCTCTCTCATCTTTAGGTTTGCTTTTTGCAGGGATCACCAAGCACCAATTTGTTGGTGTTTTACCTTTGTGTTTATATGATTAATTGTTTATTTAATCACTAATCAAAATAGAAAAAATATATTTCATTTTACTTAAGTTTATTGTGCAATATAGGGCTTTCCAATCAAGAGCATCTCAAAGTCTTGTTGCTTACTTCTCAAGGAAAGTCAAAGGTTCATGTGTTTATTCCCATGCCTTCTCCAACAAGCAACTTAATGCTTTGAAAAATATAATCAAGAGGCAATCAGGGACACCTTATTTTGAGTTCATATAATCATCCATGTGCTTTGAAGTGAAAGGAAAGTCCAAGTACACAAGCTTGTTCAAAGTGGTTTGACCTAAAAGTCAATATTTTGAAGTCAAAGTTCCAAGGATCACAACTCATTCAATTATCAACATTTTTGAATGATTCTTTTTTCATATGACTCTTCTCAACATCCTCTACAACTTCTCTTTACATGACAAGAGCCAATCATTATTGGAGGATCATCAAAAGTTTGGACACATTATAGGTCATTTATGGACTTGTGAAATTTGACCTATTTTCAAGTGACTTTTTCTCAACATTCAAGGTTCATAACTTATTCAACTTCTTTAACTTTCAACGTTTGAGACTGATTCTTTTTGTACAATGTCATTTGTTATTTGTGATGCCCTCTACATGTTTTCTTCAAGTATCAAAATCAAATTATGCTTGGAAGGCCATGGAATTCATTGAGACATTATAAGTCATTTTTAGCCATGGAACACTTGAATTTTTATAAGTTATATGATCAGTTTTTCATGCCAACTTCAACATGACATAACTTTATGCTCAAACATCCAAATGAAACCTTTATTGGCATATTATAATCTTTGTTATGATATCAACACATTTAAAAAAGAATGGGATCAAAAAGCCTCATGAGTAGGATGCCCGATTGGGTTGAACATGGTGACTTGGAACTGAAGAAATCACCATTGCCCGAAATTTGAACTTCACTAATCCCAATTCCAAGCCAAATTATCATGTGTTTTGGACCTAAACATGTTTAATCATGTCACCAGAATTTAATTGACCTTTGAAACACATCATCTCTTTGAGTTTTGATGAGTTGCAAGTCACATTTTTCTCACATTCGGATCAAATTCGTTTTGCACGAATTCAACACCATTCCAAACGTATTTGGATCCAAACACATTCCTTATAAATAGAGGAAGCTACTGTATTCATTTCAAAGCTTTTGAGAGCCAAGAAATCCTTGTTGCAACTTGAAATTTTTCAGAAAAACTCAACTATCGTGTTTTGAATTCCAACTTATTTCAACCCAATTTCTTGATTCCATTAGCCTCTTCAGCATCCTCTAACTCTTTTACAACAGTTCACAAGCTCTAAGACCTTATGAAGTGCTCTAACTAGATCAGGCTGCATCAATTTCTGATCATCGTCTAGACAAGGTAGTTCTGAGCATCATTTGAACTCAAACAAGTTACCATAATGTAGTCCTTCACTCTCTGGTGCTTTTCCCTAACTTAGCTGGCGTTGATTGATCATGTTCATCATCTAATTTTATTTTCCATGGCTTGCTTGCTTCTGAATATTCTCTGAAATTCCCTTTGCTCAATTTAGATAAATAAATTTGGAGCATAAGGTTGAATTCAGAATGAGAAAAGGATCACAATGGTAGTGGTCTCGTGTTCTAAATTTACCAAATGATAAACTCCGATGAGAGCTCACCGTGCCCGAAGTGTTCTAGGTCGTCTGAGTTTGGCCAGACACGCTAGACAAACGAAATGTTTTGATTGACTGGTTTTGAATTGGATCCTATGTGTTGTCTGTATCGTATTTCACCATACATCCTAATATGAGGAGTGTTGGATCTGCCACGTCAATTAATGAGGCGTGATCCAATGCTCAGTGTTTTTTCTGATTTTTAATTCTTTTTCTTTTATTATTTTTAATTGTTGTTTCTTTTAAAATTCATAGGATTTTCATTTTTCATCCAAAAAATTCCAAAATAATTTCTAAAATTCTCTTTTATTTTTCTTTATCTGGTTTTTATTTTTCCATTTTTTATTTAACTGATTTTCTATTTTTCATGAATTTTCTATTTTCACCTTTGTTTTAATTTGTTTAAAAATACTTTTCTGCATTTTTAAATTCTGAAACATTTATTACATGCTTCATATTTTATTTCGAACCTTCCATAATTTTCTTGGCCATTTATTTGGTGTTTTAAAGGACTTCATAGATTTTTCATTTTATTTCTATTTTAAAATTCATTTAAAAATACTTTTGGTGCATTTTTATTTCATTTAGTTGCATTTTGTATTTGTGTGACCTTTGTGAACTTCTGTTGGCCTTGGATCATGATGGTTTGGACCATAAGTGTCATCAAACTCAATGGATCTTAGGTGTTGATGGGTTGAAAACCCTAATCCACCAAAATGGATGATTTATTTTGATGATGACTTGATCAAACATTTGATCCAATTTGGGCGTGACTTCTCTTATCTCCTTCTTCTTCATCTTTTTTCTTTTCCTCTTGATCAATTGGATGGTTTGTGTCCATCTTGTTCATGATGTGTGGATTGGTGCTTGATGAACTTTCATCGTTTCAAATCTACCTCATAATTGATCATTGATCATTTAAGGTACTTTGGATTGATGCACAAGTTTGTCCTAAGTGTCATAAAGTGTGGATTGAAGTAATGTACCATCCTTATAGCCTTTGTGCTTGATCATTCCTTCTTTTATTTTTTGTGTGGCATAACTTTAGGAGAATGATTTACATATCATTTCTCAAGCATGTATTAACACTAACATTATTATTGACTGGTCTCAGATAGTTGTGACTTCTACATAAGTCCAATTATGATTGCTTAACATAGCACTAAATTTGTCCCAAAAGCAAAGATATTTTTATAAGTGAGATTGTAAGTCTCATGCTCCTCATGGTATTGTGTGAAAATATTGCTCACTTTTCATTTGTGAGAGCTAGTGGCATACTTGTTGATTTTATCCAAGTTAGAGTCCTTCTCATAATGATGTGTAGGTTCATGTTTTCATGCTTGCGGGTGAATAGTTGAGTGTTCTCCAAAAAATGACCAAACTATCTTTCATTTTTTATTACTAGCATCATTTACTAACATTTTACTTGTATTAACTTTTACTTCAATGTCATTTACTTTATGCTCTTTTATTTTATGTCATTTACTTTATACTTTATGTTTAGTATCCCATATCATATTATTTGTGATTATGTCATTTGTTATTTGTTCACTTGGACTTTTCTTTCATATCCTTGTAAAGAAAACATTAATAAAGAAAAACCTATAAAGAGACTTGGTTCTCCTGATTCATGGACTTGTAGTTACTATCCTTAGCATCAATGTGGAGTTACAGACTTAAAATTAGGATCTTGACCTTTGCTTTAAGACTTGTGATTTGAGACCTTGGAATTCATCTGGTACCTTTGGCTTTGGACTTCTTTTGGAGATTTGGTTGAGTTACTTTGGTTTCATCTGATGCATGATTATTCTTTTCTTATTTTGGCTTGCTTGAGGCTTAATCCAAATGAGGGAATTCTTGCTTGTGTCTAAGATAGTGTCTTCTTCTCCTCTTCTTATTTAATTTTCAAAATCTCCTCCCTCTTTTTTTCAAAACATTCTTATTTTCCAACTTGAATCATTTTCTTAATAAACCTTGACTTTTATAAGTGATTTTCAAAACCTTTTCCTAATAAATACTAATTCATCTTAAGCACATTCAGACCAATTTCAAAAGACTTAAACTCATGATCAATCACCGTTTATGCTATATGTTTTGTCACTTATTCGGCAAAAATCCAGGTAAACTGTAGGACTTTGTTCTTATTTAGTAGTCTTTTAAGTCAATTTCTTGTACTGATAATTGACTTAATTGTTTCATCGTTTTTAATGTTATTTCTATCTTTCGTATGTTATGCTTTGATTGTGTGCCTTTACTGTTTTTCAGGTTCAAGCAGGTATTCAAGTACAATCGGATGCAGAAACCAAGGAGAAGCGCAAAGAATCGAAAAAGTATTCCCACGCTCCAGTAAGCCTGCTACGACCATCCGTAGCACCTGATACGAGCCGTCGTAGGGAGCTGATCAGTCACCATTTACATTGAGTTTCCATTACTGATCTGACTCGAAACTGAGGCTTTTGACACGCTGTGCAAGCATTTATGATACATTTCGAGTTAGTTTTACTTCTGTCATTTTATTTAAGAATTTTTTATCATTGTTATGTTTTACTTTTATTTTGGTGATTTTATGCATGGGATAACTGTGTTTTTGTCCGACAGGTCCAGGTAGAAGAACCAGAGACTTCAGAACGAGTCAGTGCAAGATTTCGACAAGCAAAGGAGCAGAAAACCCCGGTACAAGAGGCCTGACACGGCCACCTGTGTCACCTGACACGGGCCGTGTCAGGCAAGGGAGGACATGTGAAGAAAAACAGTAGCCTGACACGGCCACCCGTGTCAGGCAACATCCTCAACCATGTCACCCCCTGCCAGGGGTGTGTCAGCCAGAACAGTAGGCTGACACGGCCACCCGTGTCAGCTGGCACGTGCCGTGTCAGCCCAAGCCCAAAAATCCAGTTTTTCTCGGAATTTTTGTTCGTCGGGCTTTTTAGAGATATCCTTGGACCTGTCCAACTGCTGCTGGGAAGTTTCACTATAAAAGTAGGTCTTTTGCCAAAGGAAAAATCATCTTGGAATACGGCAAAACACCGTATTATGAAGCAATCAAGGATTACAGAGATCAAGGCATTCGGAGAGCTGAAGGTGTTCATGAGCGGGAGTGATTGAAGATCAAAGTCATCCGATTACTTGTAATGTGTAATTTTTATCCTGAATTTGTTTTAAACAATATGAGTAGTTAAACCCCCCAATGCTAAAGGGGTGTCCCTGATTTAGAATTGTAATGAATTTGAGTTTATATTTGCATTTACAATATTGTTCTTACGGGTAATCTTTTGATGTGTTTATTGCTTTCTCTTTCGGACCAATTGAGATTGATTTGTGGTTACCAATTAGGCTGGACCGCCATTGATAAGGTTTTCATAAGGTTACTCTATAGTAGATATCACCTAGGACTAGGGATACCCTGTATGAACCAGAGTATTCTTGATATTATACAGCTTAACTTCACCCTAATTGGCTATGGACATAGGAGTTAGGGTAGATTGATTAAAGGTTTTCTCACCAAGGACTTGGGAGAAAATACCCTGGAGAATTGGTAGTAATTGATATTTGTTGATGCAATAATTACTCAGAATTGTTATAGGGATAAATTACACACCTTCCCTGACATTGTTCCTTTTTCTCTCTAAACCCTTATTTTCATCCTTCTTTACCTTTACTTTTATTTTTATATATTTACACTTAAAAACCAAATTAATACTTTTTGTTTAATTGAATGATAATTTAAACTCAATATTAACTTGAAGTCCTTGAGATCGACATTCGGTGAATTTCCCCATTATTACTATAAAAGGAAAAATAGTACACTTGCTATTTTCCCGATCAAGTTTTTGGCGCCGTTGCCGGGAACTGCCAAAAATATAGAGTTTAATTTTATTTCAATTAAAATTTTGTTGCTCTGCAATAAAATTATTTTTCTGTCATTTACTAATTTGTATATGCGAGGAAAACCCTCAGCTGAATTTCTTTTTGACGCAGAGATCGAGAGAACCCTTCACCGAAGACGCAAATAACAAAGAGTGGATTCTACAGAAGAAAGTACCTCTGATCACTCAGAAGTCAAGGAACCAATGGCTGAAGTTCCTCCAATTCCACCTCCTCCACCTCCGGAAAGACTCCTGGGTGACTATGGAGGTGAAAATGCACCGGGTGGTAGACTGACCATTGTTAACCAACCGGTGAATGTGATGAATTTTCAACTACATCCTAGCACGATCAATCAATTAGAAAGAAAATCTTTCATCGGAAAGGTTAATGAAGATGCCAACAAACACCTGCAAAGATTTCTGACCATGAGCACCACCCTGAAAATTGATGGTCATACTGATGAAGGAAAAAAATTAAGAATGTTCCCGTTCACTTTAGCTGAAGACGCGGAAGAATGGTTCTATTCTCTTCTTACCGACAGTATCACATCTTGGGAGGAGATGGAAACTGCATTCTTAAATGAGTACTTTCCAACATCAGTATTCTTGAGAAAAAGGTATGAAATTCTTAATTTCAAACAGAAGGATCAGACTGAACAAATGCAGATGTTCGTTAATGGGCTGAAAATAAAAACAAAACAGTTGATTGATACAGCAGCCGATGGCTCAACAAATTTCTCAACAGCCACTGGTATCAAGCGGATTATTGAAGCAATAGCTGCCAATGAGCATCTAGAGCTATACGACAGGTGTACCAGTCAGCCAGATGGGGTGATTGATCTAAAATTAGAGACAAATAAAATCCGTCTGAAAGACACAGTTGCTGCCGAAGTAGACAAAAAGCTGAAAGCTATGAATATAGGTACTCAACAGATAGCGCAGGTTCAGCCAGCTCAGGCGAGCACTTATGAAATCTGTAATGGACCTCATCACACGGTCTATTGCTTTGCGACTCCCCAACAAATTGAAGAGATCAAATTCTTGAAGCAGAATAATCCCTATTCTAACACTTACAACCCAGGTTGGAAGAATCATCCAAACTTCTCCTGGAAAGATCAGAGAGGGAATGTTTCGCAATAAGGTACAGGGTAATATCAGACTCAGTATCAACAACAACAGCAACAACAGGCACCTAAAAAGGCTGAATAGGAAATCACCATTGAAAAGTTAGCAGCCCACAGCATACAGTTTCAAGAAAAAATAAGGACTAAGCAGAAAAATACCATAATCTCCATTAAAAATCTTGAAGTACAAATGGGACAGATATCACAACAGTTAGCTTCAAACTCTCAAGCCCCGGGTACCCTACCTAGTGGTACGGTGACAAATCCGCGGGAACATAACACTGTTAACGCTGTCACAACCCGAAGTGGAAAGTCAATAGAGGTAAATGATATAGAAAAAGATGGATTGATAGAGGTGGATTTAGAAATCAAGGAAACAAAAAACCAAGATGAAGAAGCAATACCACCTCCTGTTAAGGAGAAGGAGAAGGTTCCTAAACCAGTAATCAAACTCCCTTACCCTCCAAGACAGAAAAAGAAAAATCAACATGAAAAGAATTTTGAGAAGTTCCTGGAGATGTTCAAAAAACTCGAAATCAATATCCCTTTTTCTGAAGCATTGGAACAAATGCCAATATATGCCAAGTTCATGAAAGACATAATTTCCAAGAAGCGTACCACTGATAAGGAACCGATCATCCTAACTGAAACATGCAGTGCCATTCTCCAAGGCATGAAAATCCCAGTGAAAAAGAAAGACAGGGGATCAGTTACTATTCCTTGCACTATTGGTGATAGAAAATTCAAGAAGGCTCTGATTGACTTAGGAGCAAGTGTAAGCTTGATGCCATTGTCCACCTATAAGAAATTAGGCATCGACTCTGTTCAAGATACTCGAATGACACTTCCGTTTGCGGATCGCTCTGTTAGGCGACCCTATGGTATTGTGGAAGATGTTCTTATAAAAATTGACAAGTTTGCCTTCCCAGTTGACTTCGTCATTCTGGAAATGCCGAAAGATGAGGAGATTCCTCTCATATTGGGAAAACCTTTCTTGGAAACAGGACGGTGTATGATAGATATTGAGGAAGGAACTATGACCCTCAAGGTCTATGATGAAGAGTTAAAAATAGATGTGAGGAATACAATGCAATACAAAGATGATATCGGCACAAGAAACACTATAGAGATAATCGACCACGTAATTGCTCAAGAAAATGAACAACATAGACCCCAATCACCATTAAATCGGGTCTTAAGCTTATCCATTTTTGAAAGTAATGAAGATGAAGGAGAGTATGAGGTGCTTGCTATGATGGAAAAACAACCTGAATGGATTAGATCTAGACCATACAGGTGGGAATATCTAATACCACCACCATCTGATGTCACCGAAGAACCAAAAACAGGGGTGAATCTGAAGCAGTTACCAACAAATCTGAAGTATGTACTCCTAGACACTGAAAAAAATGTCCAACTATCATCAATGCTAGTCTACAGAGTGTCCAAGAGGCAGAACTCATTCAGGTGCTACAAAAATACAAGGGTGCAATCGGATGGGCAATTAAGGACTTAAAAGGTATAAGCCCGACTGTTTGCATGCACAAGATCTTAATGGAAGATGATCATAAACCGGTAGTGCAACCGCAACGAAGACTTAACCCAGCCATGAAAGAAGTGGTACGCAAAGAAGTTGTAAAACTCTTGGATGCGGGCCTAATCTACCCTATCTCCGATAGCTCTTGGGTAAGTCCAGTCCACGTGGTACCAAAAAAAGGGGAACAATGGTAATAAAAAATGAAAAGAATGAGTTGATTCCAACCCGAACTGTTACAGGTTGGAGAGTGTGCATCGATTACAGAAGACTAAACGTGGCAACAAGGAAGGATCACTTCCCGTTAGTATTCATTGATCAAATGCTGGAAAGGTTAGCCAGACACGATTACTATTGTTTCCTAGACGGTTACTCGGGGTGCAACCAGATTGCGGTTGCCCCTGAAGACCAAGAGAAGACTACATTCACATGCCCCTATAGTATTTTTGCTTATAGAAGAATGCCATTTGGATTGTGCAATGCACCAGCTACCTTTCAAAGGTGTATGACTTCAATCTTTGCTGACATGCTCGAAAAACATATGGAAGTATTTATGGATGACTTTTCAGTATTCGGTTCTTCATTTGATAATTGTTTGACTAACTTGTCACTTGTGTTAGAAAGATGCCAGCAAACAAATTTGATCATGAATTGGGAAAAATGTCACTTCATGGTACGGGAAGGAATAGTCTTGGGACACAAGATCTCCAACAAAGGTATCGAAGTGGACATAGCAAAAGTGGAGGTAATAGCAAATTTACCACCACCGATAAATGAAAAAGGCATCCTAAGCTTCTTAGGACATACAGGTTTCTACTGCAGGTTCATAAAAGATTTCTCCAAGATTGCCAAACCACTAACCAGTCTGCTGGTAAAAGATACCCCATTCCTATTTGACAAGGAGTGTAGGCAAGCCTTCGAGGCCTTGAAGAAGGAGCTGGTGTCAGCCCCTATAGTGATTGCCCCCGATTGGTCTCTTCCTTTCGAGATAGTGTGCGATGCAAGTGATAACACAGTGGGGGCAGTACTAAGGCAACACAAGGAGAAGCTCTTACATGTTATCTATTATGCAAGCCACGTACTGAACCCTGCTCAAATGAACTATGCAACCACAGAAAAAGAACTCCTGGTGGTGGTATACGCGTTTGACAAGTTCAGATCCTATCTGCTGGGATCAAAGGTAATTGTGTATACTGACCATGTTGGTTTAAAATATCTTTTTTCCAAACAGGAATCAAAGCCAAGGCTGCTGCGATGGATCCTACTACTACAAGAATTCGACCTGGAAATCAGAGACAAAAAGGGTAGTGAAAACACTGTTGCTGATCACTTGTCTCGGATGACTCCGATTCAAGAAACAGAAGAAACACACCCCATCAGAGATGAGTTCACAGACGAACGTATTCTAGCCGTTACGTAGATCCCATGGTTCACCAATTACGCAAACTTTGTGGTAGGTGGACTTATACCTGATGACTTTGACTCTAACAGAAGAAAAAAGTTTTTGCATGATTGCACGTTCTACGTGTGGGACGGTCCATTCCTTTACAAAAAGGGATTAGATGGCCTGGTCAGGAGATGTGTTCCAGAGGAAGAGCAGAGGGACATCTTAAATGCCTGTCATAACTCAGAATATGGAGGACATTTTAGCGGAGACAGAACCGCAGCCAAAGTCCTCCAGTCTGGATTGTACTGGCCTACACTGTTCAAAGATGCACAAGTAGTGGTAAAAGAGTGCGACAGATGTCAGAGAACAGGCAACATATCCAAAAGAAATCAGATGCCTTAGAATGCCATGTTAGAGGTCGAACTGTTCGATGTGTGGGGGATAGATTTCATGGGACCCTTCCCACCATCCTTTGGAAAGTAATACATTCTCGTTGCGGTTGACTATGTGTCGAAATGGGTGGAAGCAGTTGCACTGACCATGAATGATGCAAAAGTGGTAATAAATTTCCTCAAGAATTATATCTTTGTGCGGTTTGGGGTACCAAGAGCACTGATTAGTGGCAAAGGTACCCATTTCCTGAATAAGTTGATGGAAAACCTACTGCAGAAATACAATGTCAAGCATAGAATCGCCACACCATACCACTCCCAGACTAGTGGACAGGTTGAGGTAACAAATCGGAAGATCAAGCAAATCCTCGAAAATACCGTCAGTGCCTCACGAAAAGATTGGTCAATCAGGCTCGATGACACACTCTGGGCATATCGAACAGTGTTTAAAACGCCAATAGGTATGTCCCCGTATCAACTGGTCTATGGTAAAGCTTGTCATCTACCACTCGAACTTGAGCATAGGGCGTTCTGGGCTACCAAATTCCTCAACTATGATCTTTCCAAAGCGGGTAAATCTCGGATCCTCCAATTACAAGAGCTGGAAGAATTCAGAAATCGAGCACATGAGAATGCCAAGATATACAAAGAGCAAACCAAAATATGGCATGACAGGCGCATTAAGAAGAAAGACCTTCATGAAGGACAACTGGTGTTGTTATTCAACTCAAGGTTGAAGCTATACCCAGGGAAACTAAGCTCACGATGGTCAGGACCCTTTGAGATACATAAAGTATTCGCGCATGGAGCCGTTGAACTAAGAAATCCAACAAACGGAGACACGTTCAAAGTAAATGGGCATAGAGTTAAACCGTACATCCAAGACCAGGAGGGTGGTCCAATCGATACAATCCATCTCACCTAAGCAGACGAAGAACCGTCGAGCCATGCGACGTTAAACGAAGCGCTTCGTGGGAGGAAACCCACGCTTTTTATTTCTAATCAGTTTTGTGTGTCTCTAGGTTTATGCAGGAGCCCTACAAGGAGGGAACATCACGTCAACAAATGTCTAAGTCATGAAAAAGAACGATCTACGTAGCCAGATGAACCAGCAGTTGAACCAGCGAGAAAACCAAAAAACGGCCAAAAGGACAGCCTGACACGACCACCCGTGTCAGCTGACACGGGTCGTGTTAGGAGAGGAAAAAGCAAACAGGAAAAAGGGGAAACAATGGCCTGACACGGCCACTCGTGTCAAGAGCACTGAAAGAAACATAATTTTTTTGATTTATTAACAGCAGCCTGACACGGGCGGCCGTGTCAGCTGACACGGCCCGTGTCAGCTGACACAGCCCGTGTCAGTAGCACTGAAGGAAAATGCTAAACTTTGGGAATCCAGTAGCCTGACACGGCCACCCATGTCAGTTGACACGACCGTGTCAGGCAGGCAAATTTTTTGATTTTTTTTTGAAAAATTTGAATTTTCGTGGGACCCACCCACTTAATCCACCATTAACCATACCTTTTCCCCATTAACCTTATCATTATCAGATTTTCCTCCTACACCTCATTATTCTCTCTCATCATTCTTCATCTCTTTCTCTCACAGTCTTTCAAATTCCATTAAAACTCATAAACCTCATCACACAAAACCTTTCATAACCCCCATTTCCACTCACCTATCGCCAAAACACCCTTCACGAATATTACTCCACTCGCCGTCCCGGTCCTAACCACGGTTTTGGAATTTCCTAACTCAAAAGTTCAAATTATTTCTATTTTTTGCAGGTCCAAAATGCCCCCGCGGAGAATCCTCACCGGAAAGCAACAACTCGCAGAAATGGCAAAATCACGGAAGCGCCCGAGCCGGAATCCAAATCCATACAACATCGTGTTTGACAATCTGGAACAAGAACGGAGATACCAAATTCACCGGAAGCGAAAACTCACACCGACAAGGTATGTGTGTGAGCATACTCTGAACGCTCTGGGGATGAAGATGGAGGTATACTGGATGTTTCATGTTTTGGGAATGCTCGAGTTCATGAGTTTGGAAGCGCCAACATACGAGCGCATTACTCTCGAATTCCTCAGCATGTTGGAATTCCAGCTGGAAAAACGGTGGATTGACACGACCAGATATTATTTCGGCACCTTACGTTTCCGGTTATTTAATAATTATCATGAGCTGTCTGTTGAGGAGTTAGCTGCAATACTCCGACTCCCTCTGAACAGACCAGGAGCGGTCCCAAACGGGTTCTCACCTAAGGATTTCTGGATTGCCATCACCGGGAAGACGGATTACTCCTCCAAAGATGCGAAAGCCTCGGGCATCCAGAATCCATGTTTCAGGTACGCTCAGAAGGGTTTAGCCTATACCTTGTTTGGAAGAGGCGATAACACATGGGTAGCTACTCAGAGAGAGCTATTCTTTATGTACTCAATGGCTCAAACCAAAGCCATTAATGTAGCTGCCTTTGCAGCAGACTATCTGGGCAAAGTCGGCCGAGCAAACTCCGGAGGCATATCCGTAGGGGGAATGATCACCCAAATCGCTAAGCATTTCGGGTATCAAGCAGTTTTACTCGAAGACACGCCAATTGCAGGTAACACAAAAATTGACATGTCTGCTATAATTTCACAAGGTATGATTGTTGTTGCCCCTACTTACTATTCGGTACTTATCCATAAGTGGTTTATCATCGCTCTGCCGGATTCGGACATAATTGCTATTACTGATTGTGCTAATTGGTTGTATGTGAGCGCCGACCCCGATATGGATGAAGGCCACGAAACTGACCATTTTACTGCAGGTGAGCAATTTATGGATGACCAGGTGGAAGGAACGGAAATCAAAGAAGAAGATCCTCAAGCACCTCCTGAGCAGTTTGTCCCACCGCATCAGGAACCCACCCAACAGGCGGAGGGTTCATCATCTTGGTCAACTGACCAATGGAGCTGGGTACAAATCATGATAGGTGACTTGAGAACGGAACAACAACGGCAAGGCATCGAGCAAGCCCGTCAGAGAGCCATGTTGGATGAGATGAGCAACATGATGCGACAGTTGATGTTGCATTTCCTGCAACCACCTCCTCAGTAGGACCCTGTAGTGCCCTCCTCCGCTCTTGTTCAAAAACATTGTGGACAATGTTGAGTTCAAGTGTGGGGGAGATTTTATGTCTTTCATTAGTATTTTATTCTTAGTATTTGGTTATTGTGTTATTCTACTTTTGTATTCTAGATTTGATTTGTCTGTTGAAGGTACATTATGCTATGAGTGTATCAAGTCTGTGTTGACAGGTTGGAAATAGTAATGATCACGATTGAGAATGGATGAAAGGATCACGCCACTCATCATGGCTTATTGGGAAGGATCTCCCCAGGAAGTGACACTGCTGAAAGTAAAGATCGGACGCAACGTATACAGCTTAACCAACACGAGTATCTTGTACATTCCGAAGTAAGGAAGAAATCACACCAAATTAATGAGTACTGTGGATCCTGTCAAAGCGGAACCAAACAAAGTGAGTCATAAAAAGCCAAACACATTGATCATCATGAGCGCCACTCAGGTTTATCTTTATCACTCTAAATTTGCATAGACTTCTGGGACTGTCACTGCATGATACACACACTGAGGCACGTTGTTTGTAATTAACCCCGAGCCTTTCTAGCCATCCCGAATAATTCTATCCCTCGGTAACCCCATTTGAGCCTATATCCATTTTTTTGTTTAAACACCATAAATGTAACCGTTGGCCAAAACACTTTCTCACCCTGTTCAGAGTCATGATAATACATTTAGAACTATGTTGAAAAGCTAAGTTTGGGGTAAAAACCCCAAAAGTGCTCAAAGCCCAAGAAAGTGCAAGAACAAAAGAAAAAGAAAAATTGATGAATCGAGAGAAAGAAAGAAAAATAAAAAGAGAAAAATGATAACTCGAAGATTCAAAAAGAAGCACGGAAAAGGGCATTTGGTGAAGAAAAAAGAAAACCGAGGAAATAAAAGAATCAAACACAGGATGTAACATCGACTCGGAACCAAAAGCCACTTGTTTTCCTTTTTAATCCATACCCTAACCCAAGCCAAGCTACAACCCGAAAGACTTCAAAAGTGTGTGTGTTGTGTGTAGGTGATAGGAAAAGAGAGACTATTCAAACTTGTGAGTGATATTGCATACTTTGAATTATGAGTGTAAATAGCTTACTCCGAGAGAATTGGTGAGAATGTGATATAAGCTGACAGGTGAAACGGTGCTTTGAAGTGGAAGTGTGAATAAAGACTTACAAAGAAAGGCAGGACTTGTGGAAGGAAAAGGGAAGACGTTAGCGAATGATCTCAACAGTGGTGGAAAACATGAAGAATTATGGGGAGTGACAATGTGTCTAACACATTACTTGGGACAAACAATGAGCTAAGTATGGGGTTGTGATTAGTCACCATTTACATTGAGTTTTCTTTACTGATCCGACTCGAAACCGAGGGTTTTGACACACTGTGCAAGCATTTATGATACATTTCGATTTAGTTTTACTTCCGTCATTTTATTTAAGCATTTTTTATCATTGTTATATTTTACTTTTATTTTCGTGATTTTATGCGTGGGATAAATGTGTTTTTGTCCGACAGGTCCAGGTAGAAGAACCAGAGACTTCAGAACGAGTCAGTGCGAGATTCCGGCAAGCAAATGAGCAGAAAACCCTGGTACAGGAGGCCTGACACGGCCACCCGTGTCACCTGACACGGGCCGTGTCAGGCAAGGGAGGACATGTGAAGAAAAACAGTAGCTTGACACGACCACCCGTGTCAGGTGACATGGGTCGTGTCAGGCAGCATCCTCAACCGTGTCACCCCCTGCCAGGGGCGTGTCAGCCAGAACAGTAGGCTGACACGGCCACCCGTGTCAGCCCAAGCCCAAAAATCCAGTTTTTCTCGGGCTTTTTGTTCGTCGGGCTTTTTAGAGATATCCTTGGACCTGTCCAACTGCTGCTGGGAATTTTCACTATAAAAGAAGGTCTTCTACCAAAGGAAAAATCATCTTGGAATACGGCAAAACACAGTATTGTGAAGCAATCAAGTATTACAGAGATCAAGGCATTCAGAGAGCTGAAGGTGTTCATGAGCGGGAGCGATTGAAGATCAAAGTCATCAAATTACTTGTAATGTGTAATTTTTATTCTGAATTTGTTTTAAACAATATGAGTAGCTAAACCCCCCAATGCTAGGGGGGTGTCCCTGATTTAGAATTGTAATGAATTTGAATTTACATTTGCATTTATAATATTGTTCTTACGGTAACCTTTTGATGTGTTTATTACTTTCTCTTTCGGACCAATTGAGATTGATTTGTGGTTATTAATTAGGCTGGACCGCCATTGATAAGGTTTTCATAAGGTTACTCTACAGTAGATATCAGCTAGGACTAGGGATACCCTGTATGAACCAGAGTATTCTTGATATTATACAACTTAACTTCACCCTAATTGGCTATGGACATAGGAGTTAGGGTAGATTGATTAAAGGTTTTCTCACCAAGGACTTGGGAGAAAATACTCTTGAGAACTGGTAGTAATTGATATTTGTTGATGCAATAATTACTCATAGTTGTTACAGGGATAAATCACACACCTTCCCTGACATTGTTCCTTTTTCTCTCTAAACCCTTATTTTCATCCTTCTTTACCTTTACTTTTATTATTATATTTTTACACTTAAAAACCAAATTAATACTTTTTGTTTAATTGAATGATAATTTAAACTCAATATTAACTTGCAGTCCTTGAGATCGATATTCGGGGAATTTCCCCATTATTACTATAAAAGGCAAAATAATACACTTGCTATTTTCCTGATCAGGAGCCATGAACCAGAAGTCAAAGCACAATCAAACAGGGGCACACTACGGCCACCTGTAGCACCTGTTACGGGCTGTAGTGGAAGGTCTGGGACACAACGCAAATTTCACAAAAGACAGTGGCCTGCTACAGCCACTCGTAGCACCTGCTACGGGTCATAGCAAAGGGGCCTGGACATGATCATCAGAAACAGAGACCTATTATGGCCACCCGTAGCACTGACTACTGGCCGTAGAAGGTATGCGTGCAAATAAACCAATTATTTCTTTTCTTTTATTAATCTTAAGTGAAAGGTGTTTTGGTTAATTGAAAACCTAATATTATTTACTATTGTGGATGTGTTTGAGGAGGAAAAAAAGAGAGGAGGACTTTTCTATTTAAGGGAGTTTTTGAGAAAAGAAGAGATACATTTTTTGGGAAGCAAAAATCACACGATTCAAAATTGGAGAAAACAAGGTTTTGGTGGAGATGAGATTTTCATGAGCGGAAGAAATTGAAGATCAATTTTCATTTGAATACTTGTAATATCTACATTTTATCTTTTGATTTCCTTGAATACTATGAGTAGCTAAACCCTCCGATGCTAGGGGGTGCCCCTGATTTGAATCTGTAATGACTTTGAGTTTATATTTGCAATAACAATATTATTTTTCATAATTAATTTATTCTCTTGATGTTCTTAATTCTTTCTCTTTCGAAACACTTGAGATTTTTATATGATTATCAATTAGGTTGGACCTCCATTGGTAATGCTTTCATGAGATTATTCTACAATAGATATTACCTAGGACTAGGGATACCCTGTAGAAACCAAATTGTTATTGATATAATAATGCTTAATTTCATCGGTCAATTTATATGGACATAGAGATTAGGTATGAATGATTAAAGGTTTTCTCGCTAAGACATTAGGAGAAAGCACCCTTAAGAACTGATACTAATTAATTGATATTTATTTTTACAATAGTGACTCAGAGTTGTTACAGGAAGAAATCACACACATTTCCTAGCATATTACTCATATCTGTCAAAATTGTTCCATGCACTATTTATTTCATTCACAATTATTTTTATATATTCGCAACAAATATTCCAAAAGTTAGTTTTTTTTAATTGAACAACAATTAAAACTCAATATTTACAAGCAATCCTTGAGATCGACATTCGAGGAACTTTCCTCATTATTACTACAAATGAAAAATAGTACAATTGCTATCTTCCGATCAAGTTTTTCGCACCATTGTCGGGGACTACCAAAATATAGAGTTCAATTTAGTTTAGTTAAAATTCTATTGATCTGCAACTAAAATTTAATTTTTGTCATTTCATTTATTTCGATCTTTATGAATTTATCTGTTTCTGATATTTTTATGCGAGGTAAGGCCTCAACCGAGTTTACTTTTAACGTAAAAATTGAAAGAACTTTGCATTCAAGACTCAGACAAGCTAGATTAAGAAGACTGGAATCAGACAAAGAGCAACCCTCCATTCATTCAGATTCAGAGTCAAAAAGAGAGGTCAAAACAATGGGTGAAAATCCACCACCACCAGAAAGACTATTAGGTGACTATGGGATGACAAATGCACCGGGTGGTAGGCTAACAATTGTGAATGTGCCAAGCTTTCAGTTGCATCCCAACACTATTAATCAACTTGATAGGAGACCTTTTTCTGGAAAAATCAATGAAGATGCAAATAAGCATTTACAAAGGTTTCTGACTATGAGCACCACTCTAAAGATAGATGGGCATACTAAAGAAGCAAGGAAACTACATGTGTTTCCTTTTACCCTATCTGAAGATGCAGAAGAACGGTTATACTCATTACCTGTTAGGAATATTACGATATGGGAAAAAATGGAAACCGCTTTTCTGAATAAGTATTTTCCAGCTTCAGTTTTCCTCAGGAAAAGATACGACATCATGAACTTCAAACAAAAAGAAGGTGAATCACTTGGTGATTCTACAAAAGATTCAAGAGGTTACTTGTTGCTTTCCCGACACACAACTTGGATTAGACTGAGCAAATGCAGATGTTTGTCAATGGTTTTCGATTGAAAACAAAACAATTGATTGATACAGCAGCTGGTGGCTCATCAAACTTTTCAACTACCACATGTATTAAAAAGATCATTGAGGCAATAACTACAATTGAGCATTTGGATTTATATGATAGGTGTTCAAGAAAATCTAAAAGAGTTATTGATCTGAAGCTTGAAACAAATAAAATAAGGATAGAAGACACAATTGCTGCAGAAGTAGAGAAAAAACTTAAGACCATGAATATTGGTACATAACAGGTAGCTCAAATTCAGCCAGTCTAGAATGTAAGTTGTGAAATTTGTGGAGGACCTCATTCGACTATATACTGTGTTGCAATTACAAAGAAAATAGAGGAGATACATTTTTTGAAGCAAAACAACCCTTACTCTAACACATATAATCCAGGATGGAAGAATCTGTTGGTGTAAGCCATAGAGGCCAATACTTTTGGTACATGTATCGAATTATTTATTAATAATAAAAAGCTTTTTCTTTATTATGTTTGTTAAATAAAGTCCCTAGAATAGCTAGTCCGTTTAATGTATCAAGTGTAACTTAATCATGAGATCACATTAAACATAAGGACACTATTCTTAAAGTATCTGTAGTTGAGCTTTATTGTGAAGTGGGATAACATTAAAGCATTAAGACTATTATGTATATAGACTGATGATCACATCTCATGGATCATGGATAAGGAGTTATCAAGTCTTAAACATAGGTATGAATATTAAGAGTAATATTTATACTGGATTGACCCGCTATGAGAATACTATATAGAATGTTATGCAAAGTGTCATAAGTTATTCTCATGGTGATAATGGTGTATACCACCCTTCGACCTGAAACCACTATGGACCCTAGATGTAGAGTCGAATTCCTTATTGCTTATCAAACATTGTCTGTAACTGGATGACCATAAAGACAGTTGATGGGTACTCCATGAAGCATGTTGAGGGTCATGAGTGACCTAGATGGAATTTGCCCATCCTGCGTAACAGGATAAATGTCTACGGGCCCAATATTGAACTGGATAAGGATGACACAGTCTATTCCTTGTGTTCAATATAGACATAAGAGCAAAAGGGTAATTGTACACATAAGTATTATCACAAAAGGATTTGTCATATCACATGACATTTTCGTGTCTTGGGTAGCAGTGATGTGTTGCTAGATACCGCTCACTGTTTATTATGTTAAATACGTGATTTAATATAATTGCCAATGCCGCAAAAACCTACAGGGTCACACACAAAAGGACGGATTGATGAGAGATAGAGTACCTAAGGAACACCGTAAGGTATGGTGCACTTAAGTGAATTGTAGAACATCGTAAGATACGGTGTACTTAAGTAGAATACGAAATATGGTAAGGTACCACGCGCTTAAGTGATTTTGACATATTATAAGATATGGGCCACATACACTTAAGTGGGCTTTTTTTTAGCTTGCAGCCCATACAAGTGGTTCTATAAGTAGAACCCTTGTGCATAAGCATTTGTGCAGTTGTAGCAGGGTATTCGTTACCATCAGAGATATTGACTAAATCCAAGGTAAACCATATAAGTCGAGTCACCACCGCACTTCTATTTATCCAAAGGAATGGTTAGAAAGCGAACAAAAACCTAAAACTTTTATCGAATCAAAAACTAGTAAAAATGTCAGAGATCGGGGTAAGGGGGTTGGTTATGCAACGGGAAGGTTTTAAGCACCCAAAACATCCTAGGTACTCCTAGGGAACCCTTTCCACACTTGTTGTAAGGTTGGTATTTTGTGAAAATTTATTTGTGCAAACATGATTGAAGAGATGAGAGAAGAATATACAAGTTATTACTGTAGCGAGGTATTCATTACCATTAGAGATATTGACTAAATCCAAGGTAAATCATACAAGTCGAGTCGCCACCACAATTCTATTTATCCAAAGGAATGGTTAGAAAGCGAACAAAAACCTAAAAGTTTTGACAAAAACTAGTAAAAGAGAATCAGAGATCTGGGTAAGGGGGTTGGTTATGCAATGGGAAGGTGTTAGGCACCCAAAACATCCTAGGTACTCCTAGGGAGCCCTTTTCATACTTGTTGTAAGGTTGTTGTTTTGTGACACTTTGTTTGTGCAAACATGATTGAGGGGATGAGAAGAGAATATATAAGTTTATTTACATTTTGTGTTTGGATGGATAAACCCATTGCCTACGTACCATCTTTAAAAAGATTAGGATCAAAACCTCGTAGTTTGGGGTAAAAATTTCAAAATGAGTTGGTGAATAGATTCGTCCAAAAGCCTTAAGGTCTTTTGTTATCAAAGGGAGAAAACTCCACCTAAAACCACAAATACACCATGTGAGGATAGCTTCAACATGCTAGTGAGGGGTTAACCCTATAATAAGCATGGAAGACTCATTGTCCATCACTAAGGATATAGGTGAGTATTACATCTACCACAAAGATAACTCGAACCTAATAACTAAAGGTTATGAAAAAGTTTTGATTAGAAGGTGGCCATTGAAACCACAACACATTTGAATGGGTTATATTTACCAATTAGAAGTATATACAAAATGGTCAAAGTGGACTTAAAGATTCAATTCAAAATAAGTATTATGAAAAGAAAGTTTGAAAATCAAAAGCATAAGGCTTAGGTTTCTAATGTTGAAAAACAAGTGTTAGATGTCTGCACAAAAGTTTTGGCTTGGGTTAGAGTGGAGAGAAGAAGAAGAATGGCTAAAGTCCTAAGTAAAGCAAAAAGGTGAGGGATAAGAAGCAAAACCACAATGGAGTTCCTGTCTTGAGATCATATTGATGATCCAAGTAGCTCCCATCCTTTGGAATAAACAAGCAAGTAAGCATAAACTCAAGCAATCAACAATCAAATGAACTCTTGGAAAGACTCCTCAATGTATCTTGGATCTCTCTCTCTTGGAAGCTCATGGTAATGGTTCCTCAATTAAGCTCAAGTGGGAACTCCTAGCACAAAGAAAACACACATCAAAAGGTTCTATAATACAATCAAAGAATGGACAAGAGGGAGTTTAGAATATGGTCCTTTCAATGTTCATCTTCAAGCTTAAGCATTCTAAAGGCTCAATGCCTAGTTGCTCTTTGACTCCAAATTTGCATAGGGAAGATCCTAAAGTCTAAGTCCATTTTGTCCAATTCTTTGCATTTGGTTCACAATAATCAAAACAAAACACAAGCACAATAGTATATACATAATTATGTGCTCAAGTGAGCAAAAGGCAAATGGCATTAACATAAACATGTGCTCAAGTGAGCAAAGGGAAAAGCAAATGGATAATATGTACAAGAATAGTAAATTGCATAAAAGTAAAGTGCAAAAAGTAAATGTTAATTGTTAATGGTTAGTGTTAGTAGTTAGTGTGCCATAAGGCAAATTTAGCGCTATGTTAAGCAATCATAATTGGACTTATGTAGGAGTCACAACTATCTGAGGCCGGTCAATAATAATGTAGGCAACAACACAAATTAGAAGTCTTGATTAGTGAACCAAGTTCCAACAACTTGCCATGCCAAAAAGAAAAAGAGAATTGATCTTGTATTGGTTTAAGTCTTTTGCATGATTTAGGAAGCAACCTATCCTTAATGCAAAGCCATTCATTTGATCAATTGATCAAGATGAATTAGATTTGAATCAAGGAAGATTAAGCCTCCCTAATCAATGCTAACTTATCAACCTTTAACTCATTGATCAAAAAGAAAAGAAAAAGAGGAAGAAAGAGATGAATAATGGAAAAGGAAAATGGAAAGAATAAAGTGCATAAGGTGAAATAAAATGTACCAATCCATGTGTATTGACCAAATGACATTGAAAGTCAAAGTCAAACAATGAGAAATCAGAAGTGAGATGAAGATTGGAGGTCAAACAATAAGCAAAATATTTTTGGCATTTTCTAATATTAAAATAAACTTGAATTAAAAAATAAAAGAGAGGTCAAACTTCAAAATCACCTCAAATCAACCTTGAAAGGTCCAAGTGATTTATCCCAAGTTCAACAAGGTCAAACAAAGCTTGACAAAAAAATTCAGCATTTTTAAAAGTCAGAAACTATTTTTAATCAATTAAAAATGAACAAAAATAACCTAATTGAACTAAAATCTCAAATAAATCTCAAATCAATTAAAAAATTGATGAGAATATTTTTCATAGATCCATCATCAGTCAAATAGGTTAGGAAAATATTTTTGTATTTTTTGAATATAAAAAACTATTTAAAATGAATTAAAAATAACCAGAAAAGAGAAAATTCACAAAAAATATCAAATGATGAAATAAAAAATATTAAAAATCAAAATTAGAAACTAGAATTTATTTGGAGAAGAATGCAATTGGTCCCATAATTTTTGGATTTAAAATGAGGAAGATATGGATTTTTGAAAATAATGGAAATAAAAGAAATAAAATCAGAAAATAAGAAATTCAAAAAAACAAGGAGCGTTTGATCAAGCCTCATTAATTGACGTGGCTGATCAAATGCTCCAGAAGCGCGCGCTCATGGTAGGCTTCAGTCCACGCGTAACACCAACAATTAATGAAAGTCATAAGAAGCAATGGTGGAGATTAAATCTGGAAATAAGAATGGACGACCACGATTGGATCTGGAGACCAGACGGTGGCCAGCGCCACCGTCTTCTCCGGCTAGCTCCGGTGAGAGCTCAAATTTGCAGAAGAGCAAATGTGCGCCAAAAAACGCGATCCAGGCATCAATCGAAAGAGGAAGTGATGTACATCACTCCTATATCACTCACTTCCACTCTAGATCCCTATAAATGGAGAAATCAGAGATGGAAGCATGATGATGTTCATCATGAACTTGATTAATTTCAAAAATTAAGTGCACAGTAATGATGCCTCTATTGAGAGCACTTCAGCCAACACAAAATCCAAGCAAATAGATCAATAATTGGTGAGTTTCGAAGAAAAATTCAGTTGAAGAACCACCTTGAATTCTGGAGACTTGAGCTTGCTTCCTTGCTTCCTTTGGCCAAACAGAAGATCAATGGAGTATGAGAGAGAGGTCTAGGAACTTTAGATCTAGAAATTCAACCTGATTTAGTTGAATTTCAGATCTGAGAAATTGAAGAAAATTGGAATAGTTCCTTTAGGTGTGGCTCGGTTTTGATTTCTGCAGCAATTCAGGTTGATTCCCGAATCCAATTTGAATGGAATAGAGCTCTTATTTATAGAGGGAATGGCAAGGTAAGTGTGATTCAATCCGTGTGCATGGAATTGGATATCCATTGCATGGGCTTGCATGATCATGCAAAAGGCCCAAATTCAATGCCAAATGCAATCTGAAATGAATGTGAGATGATTTGGACGCGTAGCTTGGAGTGAATTGGCTTGTGCATGGAGTTTTGATATGTTATGCATAATTGAACCAAAAACTTCCCCTCTTCGAAAATGCCATTTGCCAAATCCAAACATGAGCATGTGAGTAATGGTTGGAAAGGTTTTGATGTAAAGAACAATTGTTATGTTGGGCAAAAATCTATTTGAAGTGTGGAAATTGGTGAAATTGGAGTTTAAAGTGCAAGGTGCAAAGCATGCAAAGGCAAAGTTTCTAAATTTGGCCAATGTTCAAGCCCTTCATTTTTGATGATGCAAGCCTCAAATGAAAACACCTCCAACATCACAGTTGTAGATATTTTCAAGACAATAAAAATGGACTCAAATTTTGCATCATTTGGATTTTTGGTGAAAGAGTTATGGGCACTTGAAGTTGGACTTTTTTGCCTTTTAATGCATTTGGTCCAAAAGGACCTATAATGTCTTGCATTATCACATGTATTTCCTTTGAGATTTTGAAATTTTGTTCAACATAACATTTGAAGTAGACATATTAATATTTCCAATTCATTTAATCCCACCTCAAAATCATAAAAAATGAATGAGTTATGTCCTTGGGAAGTTGACCCAAAATTAGGGTTTCAATCAAAATGACCTATAATGTCTTGGAATGGGAGATGACCTTCCAAGCTTCACATAAATTTTTTATGAACATGAAAGTTGTTCATATTGTCCTTAAGAACATTTTTTCTTTTGGGATCATCTCCATTTGACCAACACACAAAACGTTAGGTCTCAGTGTATTTCAAAATAGTCAGATGAATTGACTGATCAACTTCTCAAGTCCATGACTCATATATTGATGAATTGATAATTGAGGACACTCAAATAAGTTCAAATATGCATGAAATGATGAATTAAAGAACTTCTCTTGATTGTATTTGATAAGGGGCTGAGGTTGCTTCAAGAGCAAGGCATTATGGTGCACAGATGAATTAGGGTTTCTTTGGGGAACAAACCTCAAACCCTTTGACTTGCTTTGATCAAAATGATGAGTTGAGATGATAGGGAGGCATATTTGATGGATGAGAGCTTTTGGAACCATTACCATGCTTGCTATCATCTTCCCTTGGCCATATCTCTGCACAAAGGATCTCCTTGAAGCTCTTGACCTTGTGATTGCTCAAGCTACAAACAAAAGATGTTAGTGACATATTTTTGTGCTTTTGGTTAATAAAAAAAATGAGAAAAACAATGATATACAATTCAAGCATGCTTGGTGATCTCAAACCACTCACAAGGGATCCCACCCAAAGGTAAAGGGAACCAAGATACTTATGATCCTTGAGGCAATGCAAATGCAATGTTATGATGCCATGAGGGATCTTAGGGGCAAAATTAGGGTCTTACAGATGCCCCTATTTAAGATCATTCTAGCCGGAGAAGTGAAGGTTAAAATCTTCGTCTCGACTGGGTAGAATGAGCTTAAATAATAACAAAGAGACGAATTTTGGTCCCTAAGAGACCTCATGATGCAGATGTATGCATGCAAATGATAAAACGCTGTGGGGATAGGTCCACAAGGGCAAAGATCAGGAGGAAATCGACAATCCCTATGAATAATTCATTCTATGGGGCGGAGACTCTACCGGGGAGTAAAGGGATGAAAACGCGTGAACAGGTCACGACTTGAAACTTGCTGAGAGACACAGAGAGAATCCATGAAATGAATCCATGGAAGGACTCGAGCTTACTCGAAGATGCACGTATTAGGGAATATGCCAATATAACAAAATTATCCGCAACGGATACTTCGGATAAAAAAATCCGGACTCAGGTGGAGATGTCCACTAAGGACTCAGCTGAGGAAAAACAAATGAGGTATTACCGGTTACTGGGTAATAAGCTCAAAAAGAGATCATGTGATCCCACCGGTATAAGGGTGAGGGAAAAACATGCTCCGGGAGAATGAATATCTAAGACCGGTATAAGAGTGAGAGATATCAATCAACCAAATCATCTGAGGAAGACCTAAAAGGTATATTTCAACTCAGGAAAATCTGACTCCACAGGGGACAAAAAGTCATAATAGGGAGCAGAAGGAGGGAACACCAGGGATGCTGGTTACTGAGCATATAATAGGTGATAAACCAAAGCATGAATTGGGGAATATTCCCAAAACACTCATCATCCAAAAGAGGGCTAAAAGCAAACTCGATTATGGGATGGACATTCGATTCCAGAAAGGGATACGAATCTTACTCAACTGGGGAAGAACAAAAGGCTTCGACCAAAGAGTGCATGAGATATATTATCTATTACCGTCAGAACATAGACAATATACTCGCATGGAAGATTATCCACAACCGGTTACTGGGTTAATAAAGGATAAATCGACCGAGAGAAAAAGGCATCGGGATACCGAAACTAGGTATACAATGATGACCATTCAAGGGGAGCAACAAACATTACCGGCAACCGGTATATGAGAGATGACTTGCTGGGGATAAACTGCTTAAACAGAGCAATTATCCAAGAGAAATGAGGGAATATCGACACCGAATATTGGATAAAGATAACCGTCAAGGAGGGGATTACATCTACCGGATACTGGGTAGAAAACTACGGAGGAGTAATCGTCATCAATTAGGTTAACTCTGCAAGGGGATGAAATAGGGTTTACAACTACCGGTTACTGGGTAGGAAACCACAGACTCCGCCGGGGATAAGATGAATGATTACTAATTACTGAGCAATTATTCATTTATACCACAGGGGAGTGCAGGAAACAGTCATAAGAAGCCAATCTAGGATCAAACTAGAGAGGCAAACTGAATCAAGAATCATCCTAGTGAGGATATAACTCAATAGGGAAACCCATCCCAATATAGGGGTTGGGAAGAAACAGAAACAACCATCATCCACGAGGTTATAACTCGGTGGGGAATATGGAAGGAAAGATAAATACTTTCTGCTTAAGGGGCTGACTCTACATGGGGAGATCAGACACCGACATCTGCTTGGGAAGCATATCACCCACTAGCAGGGGATTACAAACAAAGATATATGGCAAAGAATGCAATCATGAATATCTGAATGTTTGAAAACTATATGCACGCATGCATGGTTTATGTATGATGAATGCTGACAAACAGACATTTCTAACAACTCCAAAGGATAAGTACACAAACATCCGGTACTACATCTCAAGAGAGAAAGCCAAGTTCACCGGAGAGTATCCAATCTAATGAGGGAAAGAGATACCAGCAAAGATCTCTTCAGGGGAACAAACATCAGTCATTCCAGCTGGGGACAGGAGTTATTGCACAGATAAAATCCGCCGCATGAGCAACTCTACTGGGGAATCTATCCGAGAAGGTGGGGGATCTGTGGAGAACCACCGCCAAACAGGAGGCTTCCAAGGTCACCGCCAAATACCGTACTACCAAAGATCACACTTGCTGAGAAGGAAAGGTCGCTACTCTGCTGAAGGGAAGAGTGGTGAATATCTTATCAAACACTTCGCTTAGTAGAAAAAACTAAAAAAAAGCTCCGGCAGGAAGAGGATACAAGCATGCCAGGAATATGAACAAATGTCTTACCCTGTTAAGGATCATACCATCCTTGGGAGAGCACTGAAGATCTCTTAAGTATCCTTATGTCATTGTGAATGTTCATTTTGTAATAGCTCATTGGCTTAAACATCATACTCAACATCAATATACAATACCAGTATAATCTCAAATCATACTTAACAACAACACAACACACGTATAATATTGGAACACATCCATTCATATTATACGCCATACATATTTTTATGCAATGAGACTCTACACATGCGGTACCGACTATTCTCGAACATATAGTTCAAGCTCACCGATCCCTCCAGATACGGCTACTAAGCTCACTAGTCCCACTCATTTGAGACCTAGTGACTCACTCACTAATTCCTCACCATGGGAATTAGCTACAGCCCCGAAGGCTAGACTATGCACACTAATCATCTAGTATGCAAACATCAACAACAACCCACAATGGTTCACTCACTAATTCCTCACTATGGGAATTAGCTACAGCCCCGAAGGCTATGCCATGCATGCTAATCATCTAGCAATGCAACATCAACAATAATTCAAGAATAAACATATGCTCACACTCTGAGCCATACAACAGTCCATTCACACATACATGCATAATATATACATTCACAGCATCATGTACATCATTATACATCATCAATCTTTCATCACATAAGCATGTCAGATTATGCCAAACAACAACCACAATATTAGTACATTTCAATATTGCATATACTGCTCAAAACAGCGGGAATTTATCCCTATTACACCATAGGCAACATAGGCCAACCCTCAATTAGGTACACCACGTTTAAAAACAATAATTTTTCACTCTGCAACAGTGTTAACCGGTTAACGCCCTGGGTTAACCGGTTAACGCAGGCAAAACTCACTTTCTGGCAAAACGCAACAGTGTTAACCGGTTAACGCCCTGGGTTAACCGGTTAACGCAGGCAAAAACTCAATATTTTCACATTTCAATACAGTGTTAACCGGTTAACACCCTGGGTTAACCGGTTAACGCAGACCAACAACAATTCCTGCGCTAACACACGGCAGAATGCAGAATTCCGCCGTTGGAGGACTTCCGGACCTCCGATTCCGATTCCGTAAACAGCTATACGATCGGGAAAACATTACTCACACAATTACCGATTTAATTTCAACTTTCAACACAGTTCATCCAACAACATTTCAACATTTACAAATCCCAATTAGGGTCAAATTAACGGCTTATCACTACCCATGACATATTATCCCAAAATACCCATTAATCGACGATAAACCCCCCTTACCTTAACAATCCGGCGAATCTTTGAGCTTCAAGCCTTTCCGTTCTTCAACCTTTGCTCTTCAGCTCCTTTCTCCTCTTCTCTGCCCTTTTCCCTTTTCACGATTTCTCTGTTTTCACGTGAAAATGTTTTTACTCCCAATGGGACTTTTTCCTTAATTCCAACTTATATATATTTTCCAAATAATAATTATTATTCCAAAATAATAATAATTCAAAAAATAATAATAATAAAATTTCCAATTATTTAATTAAATTAATAATTAAATTATTAACTCAATTCAAATAATTATTTTATTATTATCGGGGTGTTACAACTCTCCCCCACTAAAAGAGTTTTCGTCCTCGAAAACATACCTCAAGCGAACATCTCTGGATAAGATTCCTTCATCTTACTCTCCAGTTCCCAAGTCACGTTGCCACCTGCTGGCCCCCCCCAAGCTACCTTCACCAAGGCAATCTCTTTACCCCGCAACTGCTTCAACTCTCGATCCTCGATCCTCATAGGTGATGTTTCAACAGTCAGGTTATCTCTCACCTGTACATCATCTATTTGGACTACATGCGACGGATCATGAATGTACCTCCTCAACTGAGACACATGAAAAACTTCATGCAAATTCGCAAGCGACGGCGGTAAGGCGATACGATAGGCTACTTCTCCTATCCTCTCCAAAATCTAATAAGGACCAATAAATCGAGGTGTCAACTTCTTCGACTTCAAAGCTCGACCAACACCAGTTATCGGAGTGACGCGAAGAAACACATGATCTCCCTCTTGGAACTCAAGTGACTTCCTCCTCTTATCGTGATAACTCTTCTGACGACTCTGAGCAATTCTCATCTTCTCCTGAATCATCTTAATCTTTTCCGTAGTTTGTTGAACAATCTCCGGTCCAACCACAGCACTCTCACCGGACTCATACCAACATAAAGGTGTCCGACATCTCCTACCATACAAAGCTTCAAATGGTGCCATACCAATGCTCGAATGAAAACTATTGTTGTAGGTGAACTCAATCAAAGGCAAATAACAATCCCAAGCACCTCCTTTTTCTAAAACACAAGCTCTCAAAAGATCCTCCAGTGACTGAATCGTCCTCTCAGTCTGACCATCAGTCTGCGGGTGATATGCAGAACTCAATCTCAGTTTAGTTCCCAAAGCCTTCTGCAAACCTTCCCAGAACTTCGATGTAAATCTAGGATCTCTGTCCGAAACAATACTAGACGGAATACCATGCAAACTTACAATCTTCTCAATATACAACTCGGCTAATCTCTCTAACGGATAATCCATTCTGATCGGAATGAAATGAGCCGATTTTGTCAACCTGTCAACAATCACCCAAATAGCTTCAAAATTCCTACTTGTCCTCGGTAAACCCGAAACAAAATCCATACTGATACTATCCCACTTCCACTCTGGAATAGCCAACGGTTGCATTAGTCCAGACGGCTTCTGATGCTCAATCTTTGACTTCTGACAAGTCAAACAAGAATAAACAAAACTCGCAATTTCTCTTTTCATTCCCGGCCACCAAAATAACTTCTTCAAATCATGATACATCTTCGTAGCTCCAGGATGAATACTTAAGCCACTACGATGTCCCTCCTCAAGAATACTCTTCTTAAGCTCAATAACATTCGGAATACACACCCGACTACCAAATTTCAAAACACCATTCTCATCAACTCTGAATTCACCACCTCGACCTTGATTCACTAAAGTTAACTTATCAACCAAATGCATATCGGATTTCTGACCCTCTCTGATCTCCTCCAGAATACCACTCGTTAACTTCAACATTCCCAATTTAACACTATTGTGAGTACTCTCACACACCAAACTCAAGTCTCTAAACTGCTCAATTAAATCCAATTCTCTAACCATTAACATAGACATATGTAATGATTTCCGACTCAATGCATCAGCCACTACATTTGCTTTACCCGGATGGTAATTCAACCCAAAATCATAATCCTTCAGAAACTCTAACCATCTCCTCTGTCTCATATTCAGCTCTTTCTGATCAAACAAATACTTTAAACTCTTATGGTCACTGAAAACCTCAAATCTTGATCCATACAAGTAATGCCTCCACAACTTCAAAACAAACACTACAGCTGCCAACTCTAAATCGTGCGTCGGATAGTTCCTTTCATGAACCCTCAGCTGTCTCGAAGCATAAGCTATAACCTGCTTATTCTGCATCAACACACCACCCAAACCCAACAATGAAGCATCACAGTAAACTTCAAATGGTTCCGACGAACTCGGTAACGTCAAAATAGGAGCAGTAGTCAACCTTCTCTTTAACTCTTGGAAACCTTCTTCACATTTTGAGTCCCAAACAAACGCTTGCCCCTTTCTAGTCAACATCGTCAACGGTAACGCCAACTTAGAAAATCCCTCAATGAACTTCCTATAATAACCAGCCAAACCAAGGAAACTTCGAATCTCAGCAACAGACTTCGGAGCTTCCCACTGAGATACCGCTTCTATCTTAGAAGGATCGACAGCAACACCACCTCTTGAAATCACATGACCAAGAAAACTAACTTCTTCTAACCAAAATTCACACTTAGACAGTTTAGCAAATAACTGCTTTTCTCGCAGCACTCCTAAAACCACTCTCAAATGCTCAGCATGCTCTTCTTCAGATTTCGAATACACCAAAATATCATCAATAAACACCACAACAAACTGATCCAAGTACGGATGGAAAATCCTATTCATGTACTCCATAAATACTCCAGGCGCATTAGTCACACCAAAAGGCATTACAGAATACTCATAATGTCCATACCTCGTTCTGAAAGCAGTCTTCTGAATATCCTCAGTTTTCACACGTATCTGATGATACCCAGATCTCAAATCTATCTTGCTGAACACACTCGCACCAACCAACTGATCCATCAAATCATCAATCCTCGGCAAAGGATACCGATTCTTGATCGTCACTTTATTCAGTTGCCTGTAGTCCACACACAACCTCATAGTACCTTCCTTCTTCTTAACCAACAACACTGGTGCACCCCACGGTGACACACTTGGACGAATAAACTTCTTATCCAACAAATCTTCCAACTGACTTTTCAATTCAGCTAACTCAACAGCAGACATACGGTACGGAGCCATCGATATCGGTCTAGTACCAGGTACCAATTCAATCGAGAACTCAACTTCACGCTCTGGCGGTAACTCATTCACTTCTTCCGGAAACACATCAGGAAAATCACACACCACTGCTAGATCACGAATCACTAGTTTATCTTTAGCCTCTAAAGTTGCCAACAGCATAAACAACTCTGCCCCATCTGCCACTTCCTCATTCACCTGCCTGGCTGATAGAAACAGACTCTGCCCTTCCTCAGTCTCAGGAAATATCACCGTCTTATCAAAACAGTTGATATAAACTCGGTTAAACACCAACCAGTTCATACCCAAGATAACGTCAATCTGCACTAATGGAAGACACACAAGGTCTATCCCAAAATCTCTACCAAAAATATTCAAAGGACAACTCAAACAAACCGAAGTAGTAGTCACTGAACCCTTTGCAGGAGTATCAATCACCATACTTCCACGCATCTCAGATATCTCTAATTTAAGCTTCACAGCACAATCCACAGATATAAAAGAATGAGTAGCACCTGTGTCAATAATAGCTATAAGAGGAAAGCCATTAATATAACACGTACCTCTGATCAAACGATCATCTGCAGAAGTCTCAGAACCTGATAGAGCAAAAACCTTGCCTCCTGACTGATTCTCCTTCTTCGGCTTAGGACACTGGGGACTGATATGACCCAACTCTCCACAGTTGAAACAAGTTACAGTCTTCAATCGACACTCTGCAGCCAAGTGACCACCTTTCCCACACTTGAAACACTTCATCTCAGCACTGGTACACTCATGAACACGATGTCCAGCCCGACCACATCTATAACACTTAGCAGGAGCACTAGAGTCTCCCCCACTAGGCCTCTTCATGCCACTCTGCTTCTGAAAACCTTTGCCAGCTGCATACGGTTTTCCACGATCCATCTGATTCTTACCCTTCCTATCAACCCTCTGCTGATAGCTCTCTGCTCTAGCCTTGGAATCCTGTTCAAAAATTCTGCAATAGTCAACCAAGTCAGAAAACACCCTGATCCTCTGATATCCAATAGCTTGTTTGATCTCAGGACGCAACCCGTTCTCAAACTTCACACATTTCGAAAATTCTCCAGCAGCCTCATTATAGGGAGTATAGTACTTTGACAGCTCGGTGAACTTCGCAGCATACTCAGTAACCGACCTGTTACCCTGCTTCAATTCCAAAATCTCTATCTCTTTCTTTCCTCTGACATCTTCTGGAAAATACTTTCTCAGGAACCTTTCCCTGAACACAGCCCAAGTGATCTCAGTATTCCCAGCAGATTCCAACTCAGTGCGGGTAGCAACCCACCAATCATCAGCTTCCTCTGACAGCATATGTGTACCGAACCTGACCTTCTGGTTATCAGCACACTCAGTTACTCTGAAGATCCTCTCGATCTCCTTCAACCACTTCTGAGCACCATCTGGATCGTATGCTCCCTTGAACATTGGAGGATTGTTCTTCTGGAACTCACTCAGTTGACGAGCAGCTCCCATTCCTACAACATTTGGATTCCCTCCAAGTACTCCAGCCAGCATACCCAGAGCCTCAGCAATCGCAGCATCATCTCTGCCTCTTCCAGCCATCTCTATTCTGAAAACCCAACAAACTAAAACAATAAGTACTGATAGGGTTACACAACTCCTATCCCGTACAGGGAAAACAGAATAATTACGACTCGACACGACCGACTATGCTCTGATACCACTAATGTAACACCCTTCTAAAATACCCCAAAAATTAATTAAAATAATAAACATATAATCAGAGTAATAGTGCACCAAGGGTGTCACACAAACATTCCACACCATTTAAACAATATAACAATCATGCTCTTTTATTAATTTAAATATAAAGTATTTGCACAATTACGCAGCGGATAGAGATCAACTCAATCATGCAAAACATGTAACATCACATGTAATTTAGTTCAACCACAACAACAATAATAATCAAAGTGTTCCCGCCCGATGTTACATCTATCAGAGCATGACCCACTAGGGAGACTACACTAGACTCCAAGCATTTGCTTCTACTCAACTCATTTCTCGTTACCTGAAAAATAGTTGTAAGGGTGAGTTCCTCAATCAATATAATAAGCATTATAAAACAACATGTAATGCCAAGTAATTAACACATCAATCACCCTAATTGCAATACACATTCAGTAATAGCTCATTGGCTTAAACATCATACTCAACATCAATATACAATACCAGTATAATCTCAAATCATACTTAACAACAACACAACACACGTATAATATTGGAACACATCCATTCATATTATACGCCATACATATTTTTATGCAATGAGACTCTACACATGCGGTACCGACTATTCTCGAACATATAGTTCAAGCTCACCGATCCCTCCAGATACGGCTACTAAGCTCACTAGTCCCACTCATTTGAGACCTAGTGACTCACTCACTAATTCCTCACCATGGGAATTAGCTACAGCCCCGAAGGCTAGACTATGCACACTAATCATCTAGTATGCAAACATCAACAACAACCCACAATGGTTCACTCACTAATTCCTCACTATGGGAATTAGCTACAGCCCCGAAGGCTATGCCATGCATGCTAATCATCTAGCAATGCAACATCAACAATAATTCAAGAATAAACATATGCTCACACTCTGAGCCATACAACAGTCCATTCACACATACATGCATAATATATACATTCACAGCATCATGTACATCATTATACATCATCAATCTTTCATCACATAAGCATGTCAGATTATGCCAAACAACAACCACAATATTAGTACATTTCAATATTGCATATACTGCTCAAAACAGCGGGAATTTATCCCTATTACACCATAGGCAACATAGGCCAACCCTCAATTAGGTACACCACGTTTAAAAACAATAATTTTTCACTCTGCAACAGTGTTAACCGTTAACGCCCTGGGTTAACCGGTTAACGCAGGCAAAACTCACTTTCTGGCAAAACGCAACAGTGTTAACCGGTTAACGCCCTGGGTTAACCGGTTAACGCAGGCAAAAACTCAATATTTTCACATTTCAATACAGTGTTAACCGGTTAACACCCTGGGTTAACCGGTTAACGCAGACCAATAACAATTCCTGCGCTAACACACGGCAGAATGCAGAATTCCGCCGTTGGAGGACTTCCGGACCTCCGATTCCGATTCCGTAAACAGCTATACGATCGGGAAAACATTACTCACACAATTACCGATTTAATTTCAACTTTCAACACAGTTCATCCAACAACATTTCAACATTTACAAATCCCAATTAGGGTCAAATTAACGGCTTATCACTACCCATGACATATTATCCCAAAATACCCATTAATCGACGATAAACCCCCCTTACCTTAACAATCCGGCGAATCTTTGAGCTTCAAGCCTTTCCGTTCTTCAACCTTTGCTCTTCAGCTCCTTTCTCCTCTTCTCTGCCCTTTTCCCTTTTCACGATTTCTCTGTTTTCACGTGAAAATGTTTTTACTCCCAATGGGACTTTTTCCTTAATTCCAACTTATATATATTTTCCAAATAATAATTATTATTCCAAAATAATAATAATTCAAATAATAATAATAATAATAAAATTTCCAATTATTTAATTAAATTAATAATTAAATTATTAACTCAATTCAAATAATTATTTTATTATTATCGGGGTGTTACATTTAGCATCAGTCAACTTGGCTTCCATCAAGACTCTCAGTGATGGGATCTCCACCTCTACTGGGAGTACAACCTCCATGCCATAAACAAGAGAGAAAGGGGTTGCCCCTGTTGAAGTGCGGACAGATGTACGATATCCGTGTAAAGCAAATGGCAGCATCTCATGCCAATCTTTGTACGTGACAACCATCTTTTGGATAATTTTCTTGATATTCTTATTAGCAACTTCAACAGCCCCATTCATCTTTGGTCTATAGGGAGAAGAGTTATGATGCATAATCTTGAACTCACTACACAAATCTTTCATCATCTTGTTGTTCAGGTTAGATCCATTATCAGTAATAATCTTATCTGGCACACCATATCGGCATATGAGTTGGTTCTTGATAAACTTCACGACCACCTTCCTGGTCACATTTGCATATGAAGCTGCTTCAACCCACTTGGTGAAGTAATCAATTGCTACGAGAATAAATCTGTGTCCATTAGACGCTTTTGGCTCTATCATGCCAATTATGTCAATTCCCCACATGGAGAAAGGCCATGGTGATGAAATCACATTCAGGAGTGTCGGGGGAATATGAATCTTATCCGCATAAATCTGACACTTATGGCATTTCTTCACATATTTGCAGCAGTCAGACTCCATTGTCAGCCAATAGTAGCCTGCTCTCAATATCTTTCTAGCCATGGCATGTCCATTGGAATGAGTACCAAATGAACCTTCATGGACCTCAGTCATCAACAAGTCTGCTTCGTGTCTATCCACGCATCTGAGCAGAACCATGTCAAAATTTCTCTTATAAAGCACATCACCATTGAGGTAGAAACTTCCTGATAATCTCCTTAGAGTCTTCCTATCTTTCACAGATGCCCCAGGCGGGTAAGACTGGTTCTGAAAGAAACACTTGATATCATAATACCATGGCTTATCATCTTTCACCACTTCTATTGCAAATACATGAGCTGGTCTGTCCAAGCGCATCACAGTGATATTGGGGACTTCATTCCAAAGTTTAACCACAATCATTGAAGCGAGTGTAGCAAGAGCATCTGCCATCCGATTCT
The DNA here is from genome assembly GCF_024323335.1 of Lathyrus oleraceus. Lineage (NCBI taxonomy): Eukaryota > Viridiplantae > Streptophyta > Magnoliopsida > Fabales > Fabaceae > Lathyrus > Lathyrus oleraceus. The sequence goes on along the minus strand of NC_066582.1, from coordinate 97,118,262 downwards.
CATCTCAAGGAATATGATGGAAGTCAACCTCAGTAAAGAATGTTGAAATCCTCCTCGCATAATCCCTATATGGAATGAGGCCAGGCTGATTCGTTTCCCATTCACCCTTAATCTGATTAACAACGAGGGCCGAATCACCATATACATCAAGATGCTTGATCCTTAGATTAATGCACTCCTCTAATCCCATAATACAAGCTTCATACTCAGCCATATTATTCGTGCATTTGAAAGTTAGCCTTGCTGTGAATGGAAAATGTGTGCCCTGAGAAGTAATAATCACTGCCCCAATACCATTTCCATATTGATTTACAGCGCCATCAAACACCATACTCCATCTGGAACCAGGTTCTGGCCCTTCATCGAGCGTAGGCTCATCGCAATCTTTCATTTTCAAATACAGGATCTCCTCATCTGGGAAGTCATACTGAACTGACTGATAATCCTCGATCGGCTGATGTGCCAAGTGGTCAGCCAAGATACTACCTTTAATAGCCTTATGAGCTCGATACTCAATATCATACTCAGATAACAACATCTGCCAACGGGAAATCCTCCCTGTTAAAGCAGGCTTCTCGAAGATATACTTGATTGGATCCATTCTGGATATCAACCACGTCGTATGATTTAACATGTACTGGCGTAGGCGCTTAGCAGCCCAAGCCAAAGCACAACATGTTTTCTCAAGCATTGAGAATCGAGACTCACAATCAGTGAACTTCTTGCTCAAGTAGTAAATGGCATATTCTTTCTTTCCTGATTCTTCTTGCTGACCAAGGACACAACCCATTGAGTCTTCAAGAACAGTCGAATACATAATCAATGGTCTTCCTTCCACGGGCGGAGACAAAATTAGAGGCTCAAACGGATACTCTTTAATACTGTCGAAAGCTTTTTGGCAATCCTCGGTCCAATCATGGGACTGATCTTTCCGGAGGAGCTTGAATATCGGCACACATGTGGCAGTCATGTGGGATATGAATCTGGAAATATAATTCAAGCGGCCAAGAAAACCTCGGACTTGCTTCTCAGTTTTGGGCGCAGGCATCTCTTGTATTGCTTTGATCTTTGTAGGATCAACCTCAATACCTGTTTCACTAACAATAAAGCCCAATAACTTACCGGAACGGACTCCAAATGTACACTTGTTGGGATTCAGACAGAGCTTATACTTCCTCAAACGTTGAAAAAGCTTCAACAAGTGCTCTACGTGTTCAACTTCCGTTCTTGACTTTGCAATCATATCGTCAACATATACCTCGATCTCCTTGTGCATCATATCATGAAACGAAGTGGTCATAGCTGTTGATACGTGGCTCCGACGTTCTTCAAACCGGAGGGCATCACTCGATAACCGAATGTTCCCCAAGGTGTGATGAATGTTGTCTTCTCCATATCCTCGGGTGCCATCTTAATCTGATTATATCCGAAAAATCCGTCCATAAATGAGAAGACATTGAATTTAGTTGTATTGTCTACCAACATATCAATATGTGGTAGAGGAAAATCATCTTTCGGACTAGCTTTATTCAAGTCTCTATAGTCCACACACATCCGGACTTTTCCGTTTTTCTTAGGCACAAGCACGATATTGGCCACCCATTGAGGATATGTAGAAGTCACTAGAAACCCTGCATCAATTTGCTTCTGAACTTCCTCTTTGATCTTTACTGCCATATCAGGATGAGTTCTTCTGAGCTTCTGCTTCACAGGCACGCATTCAGGTTTCAAAGGTAGAAAATGTTGTACAATATCTGTATCTAGACCAGGCATGTCTTCATATGACCAGGAAAAGACATCGACGTATTCTCGTAGCAATTCAATCAACCCCTTCTTAACAGACTCTTCCAGGAGTGCCCCAATCTTCACTTCTCGCACACAATCCTCAGACCCCAAGTTGACTGTTTCTAGATTCTCAAGATGCGGCTGAATGATCTTCTCTTCATGCTCAAGTAGACGGGTAATCTCGTCAGGAATCTCTTCAACATCATCTTCTTCCGCCTCAAATACAAGGAATTCAAAGTTGGGAGATGGTGTTGGGTCATTATGTTCAATGGGTTTGATCAACCTGCATAATGATTTTGGATATGAAAAGCTTTAGAATTCAAACAAGGCAAATCATTATGCAGATGAAAAGATTTATTTTATTCTATTTTTAGGTTTTATGTGATCACCAATTTCATGCAAAAAGCGAAAAAGGGAAAATAATTGGAAAAACAAACATTTAACATGAATCTATTGAATGAAAATATCATTGTATTTATGCGCCAACAATGTCATCACTCCTCCTTTTGGCATGAGAGGAGGGTTTTTAAACACAATGAACATTACTTTGACTTATGGATAACTGTTGGAATATCCACAGCGACCCAATTATTGCAGATCCCCCCAGGGATGACGAAGTTGCCAGAATCCTCTTCGTTCTCTTCCAGAACGGCAGCAGCCTCTTCGTCTTGACCAGTGTGGACGAACCCTCCACTCTTGAACAACCCTTGCGTATTAGAAATCCTAGATGAATAACCTATGCCAGCCCGGGACTTGTTGTCTTCTAGCTCAATCATTTTCCCTAATCCAGCAGTTGCACCATGCTCAATGGCCAACTTTGCATCTTTGTAGGAAGCAAATGAAGGAGTTCTCTTCTCAATAGGCTCAGCAATAGATAAAGCTTGGAAGGGAGTTCCAACTTCATCCTCAGCATCTATATAAGAGAAGGAAGACAAATGGCTAACCAGGAGAGCCCTTTCTCCCCCTACCACCACCAGCTTCTTATTCTTCACAAATTTCAATTTCTGGTGTATGGTGGATGTCACGGCGCCTGCTTCGTGAATCCATGGTCTACCTAGGAGACAACTATACGATGGGTGAATGTCCATAACCTGGAAGGTAATCTGGAAACCGCTTGGTCCGATCTTGATTGGGAGATCAACTTCCCCAATCACAGTCTTGCGAGACCCATCGAAAGCCTTCACAACTACTCCACTCTGCCTCATGGGAGGCCCTTGATATGACAGCTTCGAGAGAGTGGATTTTGGCAATACATTCAATGATGACCCAGTGTCCACCAGCACATTGAACATGGCATCATCTTTGCAACCCATAGATATATGTAATGCTAAGTTGTGGTCTCTTCCCTCCTCGGGGAGATCAGAGTCACAAAAGCTCAAGTTATTACAAGCAGTAATGTTTGCAACAATGCTATCGAATTGTTCTATCGTGACATCGTGATCCACATATGCCACATCCAACACCTTCTGCAGAGCCTCTCAGTGTGGTTCTGAATTCAAAAACAATGATAACACAGATATCTTGGATGGCGTTTGTACAAGTTGGTCTACAACATTGTACTCGCTCCTTTTGATGAGCTTCAACATCTCATCGTAGTCTTCTTTCATATTGCCGTTTGGGCCAACAGAAGCAGGAGTTCTCAATGTAGAGGAGGGCTTAACAACAAGTGCCGGATTCGGAGTGCTCACAGCATTCCCAATCGGGCGTTCAACAGAATCAGTATTAGCTTGAGGCTTTAAAGGTGCTGAAAATAAACGACCGCTGCGGGTCAAACCACTAACATCGGCAATGTTAACAACAGATGAGGATGGAAAGGACACCTCTTTCCCATTTTCTACCGCGACAGCATTGTAGCGATAGGGGACCGCCTTTTCAGAAAAGTATGGTACCGGTCCGACTGGCTTGATAGTTAATGCGGGAGAAACCTTCTGCTTGCTACCATCATAATTGATGATAACAGGTTCGGGGATCCGGAATACTGGAGAAATTACGTTGACCTCATCAGCATCTTCGTCAACATTTTTGTTTTGAAGGATCTCAATAACTCCTTCATCCAGCATTTCTTGAACATCTTTGCGCACCTGGCGACAACCTCTTTGATTAACAGAACAGACTCGGCATCTATCGTGGTCATGCTCATAATGACTATAATCACATAGCAAACGATGCATCTCAACCAGAGATTGTCGAATATGACTGACGTATTTGACTTTGTACTTGCCAGGGCAGCCCTGGACCATGTTGACAGATTTCCCATGCTCGGGCAATGGGTTCTTCTTCACGTTAGGACTTACATCCTCGAAACACAGAATGCCACACCTCACAAGGTCTTGAACTTTGGTCTTCAAAGGGTAGCAATTCTCAACGTCGTGGCCGGGAGCACCAGAATGGTAAACACAGTGTAATTCGGGCTTATACCACCACTGGAGGTTAGTAGGTATAGCCGGTGGGTCTCGCGGAGTAATCAACTTCCTCTCTATCAAAGAGGGATATAACTCTGCATACGTCATCGGAATAGGATCGAAGGTGACCCTTTTCCTCTCGTAAATCGTGCTGGTTTGATTACTGTTTCGAGGCTGGTGGGCCTGCTGTTGCGGACGGTGCTGTTGATGTTGATATTACGGATGTGGTTGCTGATTGTTGTTATGTTGTTGGTACTGCTGATTATCTCTGAAGACAGGTGCTATATGAGCCACCTGGTGCTGGTTACCGGCGGGACGCACGGTCTTCCTCCTCACAGAGGGTCTTCTCGGTTTCACATGGGAGGTCACAGCATGTGCCTCTCCATCTTTCTTTTTCGCAAACGCCCCATAACGTTTGGCAGAAGGGCTTTCCTCTCTTGTCAGACGCCCTTCTCTAACCCCTTCTTCTAGACGCATCCCCATATTCACCATCTCGGTGAAGTCAGAAGGAGCGCTAGCAATCATCCGCTCATAATAAAAAGAACTCAAGGTCTTCAAAAAGATCTAAGTCATCTCTTTCTCTTCTAGCGGGGGCAAGATCTGTGCTGCTACCTCTCGCCACCTCTGGGCGTATCCTTTGAATGTTTCCTTGTCCTTCTGGGACATGGCCCTCAATTGATCCCTATCGGGAGCCATATCCACATTGTACTGGTATTTCTTGACGAAGGCCTCATAAAGATCGTTGAAGGATCGGATGTTCGCACTATCTAAACCCATGTACCAACGCAGAGCAGCACCGGACAAACTGTCCTGAAAGTAGTGGATGAGCAGTTGGTCATTGTCGGTCTGAGTCGACATTTTCCTAGCATACATGACCAGGTGGCTGAGAGGGAAAGTATATCCCTTGTATTTTTCAAAGTCAGTGACCTTGAATTTCACAGGGATCTTCACATTAGGAACCAAGCAGAGTTCGGCAGCAGACTTGCCGAAAAGATCCTTTCCTCTGAGAGTCTTCAATTCCTTGCGAAGCTCAAGAAATTGATCGTTCATAGCGTCCATCTTCTCATAGACATCCGGGCCCTCAGACGGCTCAGAATGATAGATGGTGTCGTCTACTCTGGGCAGAGTATGCACAACAAGAGGAGGAACAACAAGGACCGGGCTAGATGCCGGCATAGAAACAAAGGTGGGAGCAGGACCCTCGGGCATGAAATTGGGAGGCATCCCCCACGGGAATCCGGTTGGCATGGCCGTTGGAGCAAAGTGTGCACTGGCTGCAGGCACAGTCGAGGAGACAATCTCAGAGATGACAGTCCTCTAGGGAGGAGTTGAAGGTGTCAGAGAAGACTGACTCTGGGTAGCCATGAATGACTCCATCAAGGCACTTAATCTGGCCACTTCCTCTTTCAGTTCGCGATTCTCTTGTTCCAAATGATCCATCAGTCTTGAAATATTTGCTCTGGTGTAGTACCGGTGAGTCAGCTTGTCTTCAAAATGAATGAAGAACACAGAGTTAGACCACAGGACAAGAAGCCGGGAACAAAACCTGCTTATGCACATGATGCATGCAATGCTTGTGCACATGATTTGTTTTTATTTCAAAGGAATTTTAGGGTTCTATTTGCAAATTTTGGAAATATTAAACACTTTTATACGGAAACATAATATCTGGGAAATATTTTACACTAAAGAAGTACCGCATTGGTAACCATATACAAGAGAAAAGGAAAATAATCATCCTATGGATCCCTAGAAATAATCATCTAAAGCTCGGGACACAGGAAGATAGGAGGCACGAAGTCTCTTCACCTCCCTCTCGTAGGCTGCCTCCTTATCTTCCTTCTCCTTGGCGAGTCGGTCGTACTTCCTCTTCCAAAACCTGGAAGACTGAGGAAGTAGAGAAGTCCATGCATCATCAGGATCATCAATAACCTGATGCTCGAGAAACTCAATCAAAGCATCCTTCTCCTTGATCTGCTGAAGCAACTCCTCTCTTTCACGGATCCAAGCACGTGATCGGTCTTTGTCTCTCAGCTCCTCTACTCCTTGGTCAGGGAGGGTTGAAGGCCCAACCATAACCAAAGGTGTAGGTCTTGGATACTCGTAAGGCATGAGATACTCAAATGCTCTCTTCCTAACCCAAGCAAAGTAAGGCTCCATAGCAACACAATTCTTAGGACCCAACTCTTTCCTTCCTTTCCTATGAATCTTGCGCCAAGCGCGGACCATTCTGCCCTTCAAGCCTTGGGGATCTTTACCCTCCTGAAAGAACACACCCTCTAACAAAATGTTATTGGGTTTATCCTTTAGGGGGAACCCAAGCTGACGACGTGCCAAAACAGGGTTGTTGTTAATCCCACCACATATAGCAAGAAGAGGTACATTGGAGAATTCGCCACAAGAGTCGATAATCTGCATACCATCATACACATGGTTGTACCAAGAGATATCATCATTAGTGAGAGACATGAGTCTCGTGGACCACCGTAGACATCCCTTGTTCTCCTTGAAGGTGACCGTCTGCGGTAAGTGAGAAATAAACCACTTATACAATAGAGGCAAACAACACACAATGGCGCCACCACCCTTTGCATTCCTCATATGCAAAGAGAAATAAGTGTCACCCAGTATAGTCGGAACGGGATTAAGAGTAGAAAAGATCCTAATAGCGTTCACATCCACAAACTTGTCGATGTTGGGGAATAACACTAACCCATAGATGAGAAGTACAAATATGGCCTCAAAGGCGTCCTCACTCATGGCCTTCCCATACACAATAGCTTGAGAAATGAGGAACTTAGAAGGGAGACCTTGAATTCCACCTTTGGTAGTCATATGAGCACCAACCAGAGATTCATTTATATGCAACATGTCTGCTATCTCTTGAGAAGTAGGAATACTCTCCAAGCCACTGAACGGCAACTGGTCTAGAATAGGTATACCCACAAGGTAGGCATACTCCTCAAGCGTAGGCAAAAACTGGAAGTCCGGAAACGTGAAGCAACGGTACAAGGGATCATAAAACTGCACCAATACACTCATCAATCCTTCATCTACCTGAACAGTCAGAAGAGGAAGAAGCTTCCCAAACCGAGCCTTGAAACCCAAAGGATCTAATACATAGGATGTCAAATTCCTCAACTCTTTCAAATCTGGTTGTCTGAAACTGTACTTCTTTGTATTCCTTCTTTGTCTTTCCATGTCTGAAAATTTGCAAATAAACCCCTTAAGTTCCTTGAAAATTTTCTTCATTATTGATGATATGGATGCAAATGGATGCATGAATGCATGAATGCAACAATCACACTCAAGAATCAAGCAAAGCACACCAAACAAAGGTCATGGGATGGATCATATCATCCTTAATATCAATCATCCATTTTGGTGGATTATGGTTTACACCTTATCAACACCTAAGTTCCATTGATATTAAGGATACATGAACGGATCAACCACGAATCAAGGGTTTGTTGCGAGTCACGAGCATGGAGTCTCGGTTAAGAACCACCCAAAGGGAGTGTACTAGGGTTTAAACCTGCCAAACATGTTCTACAAGAGGTTCCCATAGTCATCATCCCATCTTTCGGATATTATCGGATAAACGACTACTCGTTTTCCAAGAAAATTCTCAAGAGAGACTCTTATTAGTGTAGTATCGCGTAATAATCGTATCAAATCTTACATTTGAACGACTTTCGCACTACATCCTAAGAATAGGCCAAGATGGGCTTGGTAAACTAAGGTCCTTGGTTTCTAAGGTCTATATTGGAAAGAGTAATGTCTAACCACAACTACGTGTGTGACATTATTGATCCCAACATGACCTCCACCAAGTGAATGGACTTGCAAGTCAACTTGCTAAGGAATAACTCCACACAAGTCAACAAGACTATGCCATTCTCCTATCCTAAGTGCACTCGAGTCCGGGTATAGAACTCATCTCACAAAGATCACCAAGCATACAAGGAATTAATATCAAGCAAATCAATCATTACATACAATACAGTAATCTCAAATTGCACAAAAATATGCCACGAAGCAATATATCATACAATACAACAAAATATGAAAAGTAGGCAAGACCCACTAGGCAAATATTTCCCCAGCAGAGTCGCCACTTTTCTGTAGCGGAGTATTCGTTACCATTAGAGATATTAACTAAATCCAAGGTAAATCATACAAGTCGAGTCGCCACTGCACTTCTATTTATCCAAAGGAATGGTTAGAAAGCGAACAAAAACCTAAAAGGTTATGAATTTTTTTTGATTAGAAGGTGGCCATTGAAACCACAAAAACACATTTGAATGGGTTATATTTACCAATTAGAAGTATATACAAAATGGTCAAAGTGGACTTAAAGATTCAATTCAAAATAAGTATTATGAAAAGAAAGTTTGAAAATCAAAAGCATAAGACTTAGGTTTCTAATGTTGAAAAACAAGTGTTAGATGTCTGCACAAAAGTTTTGGCTTGGGTTAGAGTGGAGAGAAGAAGAAGAAGGGCTAAAGTCCTAAGTAAAGCAAAAAGGTGAGGGATAAGAAGCAAAACCACAATGGAGTTCCTGTCTTGAGATCATATTGATGATCCAAGTAGCTCCCATCCTTTGGAATAAACAAGCAAGTAAGCATAAACTCAAGCAATCAACAATCAAATGAACTCTTGGAAAGACTCCTCAATGTATCTTGGATCTCTCTCTCTTGGAAGCTCATGGTAATGGTTCCTCAATTAAGCTCAAGTGAGAACTCCTAACACAAAGAAAACACACATCAAAAGGTTCTATAATACAATCAAAGAATGGACAAGAGGGAGTTTAGAATATGGTCCTTTCAATGTTCATCTTCAAGCTTAAGCATTCTAAAGGCTCAATGCCTAGTTGCTCTTTGACTCCAAATTTGCATAGGGAAGATCCTAAAGTCTAAGTCCATTTTGTCCAATTCTTTGCATTTGGTTCACAATAATCAAAACAAAACACAAGCACAATAGTATATACATAATTATGTGCTCAAGTGAGCAAAAGGCAAATGGCATTAACATAAACATGTGCTCAAGTGAGCAAAGGGAAAAGCAAATGGATAATATGTACAAGAATAGTAAATTGCATAAAAGTAAAGTGCAAAAAGTAAATGTTAATTGTTAATGGTTAGTGTTAGTAGTTAGTGTGCCATAAGGCAAATTTAGCGCTATGTTAAGCAATCATAATTGGACTTATGTAGGAGTCACAACTATCTGAGGCCGGTCAATAATAATGTAGGCAACAACACAAGTTAGAAGTCTTGATTAGTGAACCAAGTTCCAACAACTTGCCATGCCAAAAAGAAAAAGAGAATTGATCTTGTATTGGTTTAAGTCTTTTGCATGATTTAGGAAGCAACCTATCCTTAATGCAAAGTCATTCATTTGATCAATTGATCAAGATGAATTAGATTTGAATCAAGGAAGATTAAGCCTCCCTAATCAATGCTAACTTATCAACCTTTAACTCATTGATCAAAAAGAAAAGAAAAAGAGGAAGAAAGAGATGAATAATGGAAAAGGAAAATGGAAAGAATAAAGTGCATAAGGTGAAATACAATGTACCAATCCATGTGTATTGACCAAATGACATTGAAAGTCAAAGTCAAACAATGAGAAATCAGAAGCGAGATGAAGATTGGAGGTCAAACAATAAGCAAAATATTTTTGGCATTTTCTAATATTAAAATAAACTTGAATTAAAAAATAAAAGAGAGGTCAAACTTCAAAATCACCTCAAATCAACCTTGAAAGGTCCAAGTGATTTATCCCAAGTTCAACAAGGTCAAACAAAGTTTGACAAAAAATTTCAGCATTTTTAAAAGTCAGAAACTATTTTTAATCAATTAAAAATGAACAAAAATAACCTAATTGAACTAAAATCTCAAATAAATCTCAAATCAATTAAAAAATTGATGAGAATATTTTTCATAGATCCATCATCAGTCAAATAGGTTAGGAAAATATTTTTGTATTTTTTGAATATAAAAAACTATTTAAAATGAATTAAAAATAACCAGAAAAGAGAAAATTCACAAAAAATATCAAATGATGAAATAAAAAATATTAAAAATCAAAATTAGAAACTAGAATTTATTTGGAGAAGAATGCAATTGGTCCCATAATTTTTGGATTTAAAATGAGGAAGATATGAATTTTTGAAAATAATGGAAATAAAAGAAATAAAATCAGAAAATAAGAAATTCAAAAAAACAAGGAGCGTTTGATCAAGCCTCATTAATTGACGTGGCTGATCAAACGTCCAGAAGCGCGCGCTCTGGTAGGCTTCAGTCCACGCGTAACACCAACAATTAATGAAAGTCATAAGAAGCAATGATGGAGATTAAATCTGGAAATAAGAATGGACGACCATGATTGGATCTGGAGACCAGACGGTGGCCAGCGCCACCGTCTTCTCCGGCTAGCTCCGGTGAGAGCTCAAATTTGCAGAAGAGCAAATGTGCGCCAAAAAATGCGATCCAGGCATCAATCGAAAGAGGAAGTGATGTACATCACTCCTATATCACTCACTTCCACTCTAGATCCCTATAAATGGAGAAATCAGAGATGGAAGCATGATGATGTTCATCATGAACTTGATTAATTTCAAAAATTAAGTGCATAGTAATGATGCCTCTATTGAGAGCACTTCAGCCAACACAAAATCCAAGCAAATAGATCAATAATTGGTGAGTTTCGAAGAAAAAACCAGTTGAAGAACCACCTTGAATTCTGGAGACTTGAGCTTGCTTCCTTGCTTCCTTTGGCCAAACAGAAGATCAATGGAGTATGAGAGAGAGGTCTAGGAACTTTAGATCTAGAAATTCAACCTGATTTAGTTGAATTTCAGATCTGAGAAATTGAAGAAAATTGGAATAGTTCCTTTAGGTGTGGCTCGGTTTTGATTTCTGCAGCAATTCAGGTTGATTCCCGAATCCAATTTGAATGGAATAGAGCTCTTATTTATAGAGGGAATGGCAAGGTAAGTGTGATTCAATCCGTGTGCATGGAATTGGATATCCATTGCATGGGCTTGCATGATCATGCAAAAGGCCCAAATTCAATGCCAAATGCAATCTGAAATGAATGTGAGATGATTTGGACGCGTAGCTTGGAGTGAATTGGCTTGTGCATGGAGTTTTGATATGTTATGCATAATTGAACCAAAACTTCCCCTCTTCGAAAATGCCATTTGCCAAATCCAAACATGAGCATGTGAGTAATGGTTGGAAAGGTTTTGATGTAAAGAACAATTGTTATGTTGGGCAAAAATCCATTTGAAGTGTGGAAATTGGTGAAATTGGAGTTTAAAGTGCAAGGTGCAAAGCATGCAAAGGCAAAGTTTCTAAATTTGGCCAATGTTCAAGCCCTTCATTTTTGATGATGCAAGCCTCAAATGAAAACACCTCCAACATCACAGTTGTAGATATTTTCAAGACAATAAAAATGGACTCAAATTTTGCATCATTTGGATTTTTGGTGAAAGAGTTATGGGCACTTGAAGTTGGACTTTTTTGCCTTTTAATGCATTTGGTCCAAAAGGACCTATAATGTCTTGCATTATCACATGTATTTCCTTTGAGATTTTGAAATTTTGTTCAACATAACATTTGAAGTAGACATATTAATATTTCCAATTCATTTAATCCCACCTCAAAATCATAAAAAATGAATGAGTTATGTCCTTGGGAAGTTGACCCAAAATTAGGGTTTCAATCAAAATGACCTATAATGTCTTGGAATGGGAGATGACCTTCCAAGCTTCACATAAATTTTTTATGAACATGAAAGTTGTTCATATTGTCCTTAAGAACATTTTTTCTTTTGGGATCATCTCCATTTGACCAACACACAAAACGTTAGGTCTCAGTGTATTTCAAAATAGTCAGATGAATTGACTGATCAACTTCTCAAGTCCATGACTCATATATTGATGAATTGATGATTGAGGATACTCAAATAAGTTCAAATATGCATGAAATGATGAATTAAAGAACTTCTCTTGATTGTATTTGATAAGGGGCTGAGGTTGCTTCAAGAGCAAGGCATTGTGGTGCACAGATGAATTAGGGTTTCTTTGGGGAACAAACCTCAAACTCTTTGACTTGCTTTGATCAAAATGATTAGTTGAGATGCTAGTGTGGCATATTTGATGGATGAGAGCTTTGGGAACCATTACCATGCTTGCTATCATCTTTCCTTGGCCATATCTCTACACAAAGGATCTCCTTGAAGCTCTTGACCTTGTGATTGCTCAAGCTACAAACAAAAGATGTTAGTGACATATTTTTGTGCTTTTTGTTAATAAACAAAATGAGAAAAACAATGATATACAATTCAAGCATGCTTGGTGATCTCAAACCACTCACAAGGGATCCCACCCAAAGGTAAAGGGAACCAAGATGCTTATGATCCTTGAGGCAATGCAAATGCAATGTTATGATGCCATGAGGGATCTTAGGGACAAAATTGGGGTCTTACAATTACATTTTGTGTTTGGATGGATAAACCCATTGCCTACGTACCATCTTAAAAAAAGATTAGGATCAAAACCTCGTAGTTCGGGGTAAAAATCTCAAAAATGAGTTGGTGAATTGATTGGTCCAAAAGCCTTAAGGTCTTTTGTTATCCAAGGGAGAAAACTCAACCTAAAACCACAAATCCACCATGTGAGGATATCTTCAACATGCTAGTGAGGGGTTAACCCTATAATAAGCATGAAAGACTTATTGTCCATCACTAAGGATATAGGTGAGTATTACATCTACCTCAAGGATAACTCAAATCTAATAGCTAAAGGTTATGAAAAGTTTTGATTAAGAAAGTGGCCATTGAAACCACAAAAGTATTTGAATGAGTTATATTTACCAATGAAAAGTATTTACAAAATATGATCAAAGTTGATTTAAAGGTTGAATTCAAAATAAGTGTTATAAAAAAAGTTTGAAAATCAAAAGCATAAGGCTTAGGTTTCTAATGTTTGAAAAGAAGTGTTAAATGTTTGCACAAAAGTTTTGGCTTGGGTTAGAGTGGAGGGAAGAAGAGAAGGGCTAGGTTCCTAATCATACAAGAGATGAGGGATAAGAAACAAGACCACTAATGGAGTTCCTCTCTTGAGATCATATTGATGATCCAAGTAGCTCCCATCCTTTGGAAGATGCAAGCAAAATAATTGTAAGCTCAAGCAATCAACATAATCAAACAAGCTCTTAGAAGATCCTCAATGTCTCTTGTATCTTTCACTTTAGATGAACATGACAACGGTTCTTCAATTTGAGCTCACATAGGACCCCCTAGCACAAAAGCACACACATCAAAAGGTTCCATGAAGTAAATTAAGAATGAACAAGAGTGAGTTTCGAGATTTGGTCTTTCTAATCCATCTTCAACATTAAGGTCCTTTTACTCCAATTTGCATAGGGAATGTCCTAGAAACTAAGTCCATTTGTCCATTTCTTTGCATTTGGTCCACAACAATCAAAACAAAACACAAGCACAATAATATATACACAATTATGTGCTCAAGTGAGCAAAAGGCAAATTGCATTAACATAAACATGTGCTCAAATGAGCAAAGGGGGAAAAGCAAATGAATAATATGTGCAAGAATAGTAAATTGCATAAATGTAAAGAGCAAAAAGTAAATGTTAATGGTTAAGGGTTAATGTTAATAGTTAGTGTGCCATAAGGCAAATTTAGCGCTATGTTAAGCAATCGTAATTGGACTTATGTAGAAGTCACAACTATCTGAGGTCGGTCAATAATAATGTAGGCAACAACACAAGTTATAGGTCTTGATTAGTGAATTAAACTCCAACAACTTGCCATGCCAAAAAGAAAATGAGAAATGATCTTGTATTGATTTAGGTTCTTTGCATGATTTAGGAAGCAACCTATCCTTAATGCAAAGCCATTCACTTGATCCATGATCAAGATGAATTAGATTTGAACCAGGGAAGATTAAACCTCCATGTATCAATGCTAACCACCAATCTTTAGCTCATTGATCAAAAAAGAAAAAAAAAGAAGAAGAAGGAGAAGAAGAAGAAGAATTAAAGTGCATTAATGGAAATGGTATATACTAATCAACAAGCATTGACCAAAGATAGAGAAGATCAAGGTCAAACAATAGAAAACACAAACAAAATGAAGATTAGAAGTCAAGAAACAAATAAAATATTTTTGGCATTTTTTAATATTAAAATAAAACTTGAATTAAAATAATAAAGAAAGGTCAAACTTCAAACTCACTTAAAATCAACTTTGAAAAGTCCAAGTGAATTATCCCAAGTTCAACAAGGTCAAACAAAGTTTGACAAAAAATTTCAGCATTTTTAAAAGTCAGAAACTATTTTAAATCAATTAAAAATGCATAAAAATAACCTAATTGAACTAAAATCTCAAATAAATCTCAAATCAATTAATAAATTGATGAGAATATTTTTCATAGATCTATCATCATTCAAAGAGGTTGGAAAAAATATTTTTGTATTTTTTGGATATCAAAAACTATTTTAAATGAATTAAAAATAACCAGAAAAGAGAAAATTACTAAAGAATATCAAATGACAAAATAAAAAATATTAAAAATCATTTTTAGAAAGTGGAAATTAAAAGGAGAAGAATGAAATTGGTCCCATAATTTTTGGACCAATAATGAGAGAGATATGAATTTTTAAAGTGAAATGGAATTAAAATAATAAAATGAAAATAAAATCAGAAAATAGAAATAAGGAAAAAGCGTGAGCCATTGGATGGAGATTCATTAATTGACGTGGATCATCACACGGCCTAGAAGCGCACGTTCACCATACACCTTGGTCAACTGAAACACATCAAGCCTTTAAATGAGTCATAATAATGGACGTGTGTGATTGAATCTGGAAACGCAAATGGACGGATCTGATTGAATCTGGGAACCAGACGGTGGCCAGCGCCACCGTCTTCTCCGGTCAAACTCCGGCCACATCAAAAATTGCAGAAATTAAAATGGCAACCAAAATGCACGATCCAGGCATCATTCGAGAGCTGGGGTGATGTACATCACCCCTGTACCACTCAATTCCATTCTAGATCTCTATGTTGAGAGAAATCAGAAGTGGAAATTCTGTGGTGTTCATATGAACATCATGATTTTCAAAAATTGAAAGCATAACAATGTTGCCTCTATGCAGAGGACTTCAGATCACACAATAACAAAGAAAATAGAGCACTATACAAGCTGGTTCGAAGCAAATAACAGTTGAAGTAAACCTTTGAATTGCAAGGCTTTGAGTCACGATCTTTGGATGCTTTTGCTTACAGTAGACACTATGGATCAAAGAGAGAAGGTTTAGGAACTTTGAGATCTGAAGATTGATCAATGAAATCAAAATTCAGATCTGAAAAATTTGAAGAAAAATGGATTAGTTCCTTTAGTGATGGCTAGGATTTCAGTTCAACAGCAATTGGGGCGCATTAAGGTTGCTAAAATGAGAGGCAATGGCATTGTATTTATAGCTGAGCAAGGCTGAGTTGCATGAACAAATCATGTGCATGGACGGAAAGAGCCTCCATGCATGGGCCTGTACAGGCGCATGGAGGGCCCAATTCCACTTGGATTTGCAAGCTTATGCCAAAGGGAATGAGAATGGACGTGCAGATTGGACTGTATTAGCTCATGCATGGTAATTGAAATGATTTTCCAAAAATGCACTATAACATTCAAGTCTTCAAAAATGCCATGTAAAAAATAGGAGCACTGCCTCATGAGTAATGGTTGGAAAGCTTATTGCATAAGGAACAAATGTTATGTTGATCAAAACTCCATTTGGGCCTTGGAAATCAATAAAAATTGGACTTGAAGTGTAGGGTGCAAAACATGCATATGTGAGATTTTCAAAATTGGCCAAAGTTCAAGCCCTTCTGTCTTAATTATGCAAGCTCCAAATGACAAAATCTTCAACATGAAAGTTGTAGATCCTTTCAAGACAATCAATTTGGACTTAAATTTTGCATCATTTAGATTTTTAATGAAGAAGTTATGGGCACTTGAAGTTGGACTTTTTCACATTTCAATGCATTTGGTCCAAAGTGACCTATAATGTTTTGCATTATCACATGTATTTATTTTGAGATTTTGAAATTTTACTCAACATAACATTTTAATTAGACATCTTAAGCTTTACAATTCATTTTGTTTCACCTCAAAATCATGAGAAATGAAGGAGTTATGTCCTTGGGAAGTTGACCCAAAATTAGGGTTTCGGTCAAAACGACCTATAATGTCTTGGAATGGGTGATGACCTTCCAAGCTTCAAATAAATTTTTGATGAACATGAAAGTTGTTCATATAGTCCTTAAGAACATGTTTTCTCTTGGGGTCATCTCCATATGACAAACACATAAAAAGTTAGATCTCAGTGCATTTCAAAATAGTCAGATGAATTGACTGATCAACTTCTCAAGTCCAAACCTCATATCTTGATGAATTGATGATTGAGGAAACTCAAATAAGTTCAAATATGCATGAAATGATGAATTAAAGAACTTCCCTTGATTGTATTTGACCATGGGTTGAGGTTGCTTCATGAGCAAGGCACAGTTGATGAACAGATGAATTAGGGTTTCCTTGGGAAACAAACCTCAAACCCTTTGATTTGCTTTGATCAAAATGATGAATTGAGATACTTAGGAGGCATATTTGAGGGATGAGAGCTTTGGGAACCATTTCCATGCTTGCTTTCATCTTCTCTTGGCCATATCAATGTACATAGGATCTCCTAGAAGCTTTAGACCTTGTGACTTGCTCAAGCTACAAACAAGAGATGTTAGTAACATATTTTTTGTGCTTTTGGTTAGTGAATAAAAAAAGAGAAAAGAAATGATATACAATTCAAGCATACTTGGTGATCTCAAACCACCTCACAAGAGGTCCCACCCAAAGGCAAAGGGAACCAAGATGCTTATGATCCTTGAGGCCATGCAAATGCAATGCTATGATGCCATGAGGGATCTTAGGGTCAAAATTAGGGTCTTACCGCAGTTGCAATTTCGTTTCTCTCTCTCTCTCTCTCTCTCTCTCTCTCTTCTCTCTCTCTCACTCACTCAAAGCCTTCATTCGTAGCAGCTAACATTGAGATTGAAGGAACCCGTTCGTGTGGACTGAGTGGAGGCATTGTCATCATTCAATGTTCGTGATCACTCCGTAGATCTGCATCAAAGGTTTCAATCGTCACAAGAGGTAACAATTCTATCACTGATCATGCCCATTCGTAAGGATCACTAAAGGAGAATTTTTTTAAATTTCGCTGCGTTTTGGATCGCCCTTCTCCTTCAGAATCATCCTAGCTTCTCCTGGAAAGATCAGAAATGGAATGTTCAACAACAGGGTCAAAGTCAATACCATAATCAATTTCAACAATCACAACAACAACAACAAGCTCCCAAGAAAGCAGATTGGGAAATAACCATTGAAAAGATGGCAGCTCATAATATTCAATTCCAAGAAGAGACCAGAAATAATCAGTGATAAAATATTCAATTCCAGAGAAACATCATATCCTCTATAAAATATCTTTAAGTACAAATGGGGAAAATAGCACAATGACTAGCCGATTCCCAAGCACCAGGTACACTACCTAGTGGAACTATGATAAATCCAAGAGAAAGTAATAATGTGAATGTTGTTATAACCAGAAGTGGTAAGTCTGCTGAGAATTCTGAGAATAAATAAGTGGGAGAGGATGAGTTGCTAGAAGTGTATTTAGAAATAAGAGACCATGAGAAAAAAACAAGAAGAGGTTATTGTATTACCTGTTGTGGAGGAAGATAAGCAGAAAGACCCTAAACTAACCATCAGAATCCCATATCCTCAAAGGACAAAGAAGAAGAAGAATAATGAGAAAAATTTCAAGAATTTTTTCGAGATACTCAAGAAACTTGAGATTAACATTCCGTTCTTTGAGGCCTTGGAGAAAATGCCCTTATACGCCAAATTCATGAAAGACATCATCTCAAAGAAGCATCCCACCAACACTGAGCCTGTTCTTTTAACTGAAACCTATAATGCTATTTTGTAGGGGATGAAGATACAAGTGAAGAAGAAGGATAAAAGATCAGTTATTATTCCTTTCACTATAGGAAATAGAACTTTTAAAAAAGTGCTTATTGATTTGGGAGCTAGTGTCAGTTTTATTCCTTTATCTATTTACAAAATATTGGGTATTGGCACGGTTCAAGACACTAGGATGACACTACAGTTTGCAGATCACTCAGTTAAGTGACCTTATGGAGTGGTAAAAGATGTTCTGGTGAAGATAAACAAATTTGTCTTTCTGGTAGACTTTGTGATTCTTGAAATGCCTGAAGATGAAGAGATTCCTCTCATTTTAGGCATACCATTTCTAGAGACGAGAAGATGTATGATAGACATAGAAGAAGGAACGATGACTCTAAAAGTCTATGGTGAAGAATTGAAGATTGATGTCCGAAACATTATGAAATACAAAGATGATGTTGGTATCGACCATACTATAGAGGTAATAAATTAAGTGATTACTCAGGGCAACCCAATGAAGACACCACAGTTACTTTTGGAACGGGTCTTGAGCCTATCAATTTTTGAAAATGATGAAGAGAAGGATGAGACAGAATCCGAAGTGCTAGCCATGATGGAAGCACAACCTCAGTAGGTTAGATCCAAATCACGTCGGTGAGAAGATTTAAGACCACCATAATCTAGAGAAGAAAATCAAGAACTCAAGAAGGTTACGAAGTTGAAACAACTACCAAAGCATCTCAAATATTTTTTTCTTGACACTGAAGAGAAATGCCCAACTATCATAAATTCTAGTCTCAAAAGTTTCCAAGAAGTAAAACTCATCCAAGTACTTAAAAAAACACAAGAGTGCTATTGGATGGGAAATTAAAGATTTGAAAGGTATTATCCCGACAGTTCGCATGCACAAGATACTGATGGAGGATGATCGCAAGCCAGTTCTCTAACCACAAAGGAGACTTAATCCCACAATGAAAGAAGTGGTTCACAAAGAAGTTATGAAGTTGTTGGATGCAAGTCTTATTTACCCTATATCTGATAGCTCATGGGTGAGTCCCATACATGTAGTACCTAAGAAGGGGGGAAGAACCGTCATCATGAATGAAAAAATGAGTTGATTTCCCACATGAACAATCATGGGTTAGAGAGTGTGCATTGATTATAGAAGGTTGAACATTGCAACAAGAAAATACCACTTTCCTCTCCCATTCCTTGATCAAATGTTGGAAAGGTTGGTTGGTCATGGCTACTATTGTTTCCTGGATGGATATTCAGGATATAATCAGATCGCTGTAGCTCACGAAGATCAAGAGAAGACATTGTTCACGTGTCTATATGGTATCTTTACTTATAGAAGGATTCCGTTTGGGTTGTGCAATGCACCTGCTACATTTCAGAGGTGTATGACATCCATTTTCGCTGACATGCTTGAAAAGCATATGGAAGTGCTCATGGATGATTTTACTGTTTTGGTTCTTCTTTTGATAACTGTTTAACTAACTTATCTCTTGTGTTACAAAGATGCCAAAATACCAACCTAATTCTCAATTGGGAGAAATGTCATTTTATGGTGTGTAAAGGCATAATCTTAGGGCACAAAATTTCCCATAGGCGAATAGAAGTTGACAAAGCGAAAGTGGAGGTAATATCAAATCTCCCACCTCCCGTGAATGAAAAGGGCATCAGAAGTTTCTTGGGACATGCAGGTTTTTACCGCAGGTTCATAAGAGACTTCTCTAAAATAGCCAAGTCGTTGACTAGTTTTCTTGTGAAAGACAAGTCTTTCGTGTTTAATAAAGAATATGCCGATGCTTTTGAAACATTGAAGAGTAAGTTAGTGTCATCACCAATAGTGATTTCCCCTGATTGGTATCTATCATTTGAAATCATGTGTGATGCCATTGAAATTGCAATAGGGGCAGTATTAGGACAGGAAAGAGATAAACTATTACATGTGATTTATTATGCGAGTCATGTCTTAAATCCTGCTCAGACAAATTATGCAACTACCGAGAAGGAGTTACTAGCAGTGGTTTATGATTTTGACAAGTTCATGTAATACCTGTTAGGATCTAAAGTAATTGTTTATACTGACCATGCTACTTTGAAGTATTTATTTGCTAATACAGAATGAAAGCCAAGGCTTCTAATATGGATCCTACTCCTTCAGGAATTTGATCTTGAAATCCGGGACAAAAAGGGGTGTGAAAATACTGTTGCTTATCACTTATCCCGGATGTCCCCGATTAAAGAGACTGAAGAGAAACATCCTATTAAGGATGAGTTTATTGATGAACGCATCTTGGCTATTACTGGTATCCCATAGTTCGCAGAAAATGCAAATTATTTGGTAGGTGGTGTAATCTCTGAGGATTTTGATTATAATAAAAAGAAAAAGTTTTTGCATGATTGCAGGTTATATTTGTGGGATGACCCATTCCTATACAAGAAGGGGATAAACGGGCTAGTTCGAAGATGTGTTCTGGAAGAAGAAGAACGGGACGTCCTAAAAGCATGTCATGACTCAGAATATGGAGGACATTTTAGTGGGGATAGGAAAGCAAAAAATTCCTCCAATATGGGTTGTGTTGGCCTATACTTTTCAAGGATTCCTACTATATAGTTCAGGAATTTGACAGATGTTAGAGAACGGGTAACATTTCAAAGAGAAATCAGATGCCTCAGAAACCCATGTTGGAAGTAGAGTTATTTGATGTATGGGGCATAGATTTTATGGGACCATTTCCACCGTCATTTGGAAAAAAAATTATATTTTGGTAGCGGTGGATTATGTGTCTAAATGGGTAGAAGTTATGGTCTTGCCCATAAATGACGCCAACGTGATGGTTAAGTTTCTACCGGATAACATCTTTGCGAGGTTTGGAGTACCAATGGCATTGATAAGCAATGAAGGAACACATTTTCTGAATCGTCTCATGGAAAACCTGCTCAAGAAGTACAATGTGAAACACAAAATTACCACTCCCTACCACCCTCAGACCAGTGGACAAGTGGAAGTGTCTAATAGGCAACTCAAGCAAATTCTAGAAAAGACTGTAAACTCTTCCAGGAAGGATTAGGCATCCAATTTGGATGATGCATTTTGGGCATACAGAACCATATACAAAACTCCAATATGTATGTCTCTATATCAGTTAGTTTACAGAAAAGCTTGTCATTTGCCTTTAGAGTTAGAGCACAAAGCATTATGGGCCTCAAAATTTCTGAATTATGATCTTTCCAAAGCGGGAGGTTCCAGAATCCTTAAACTCCATGAGTTGGAAGAATTTAGGAATCAAGCATACGAGAATGCCAAACGTGTATAAAGAACAAACAAAAAAATGGCATGATCGAAAGATTCAAAGGAAGGAATTTTGGGAAAGACAATTGGTTCTCTTGTTTAATTTCAGGTTGAAACTATTTCCTGGGAAATTGAAGTCTAGATGGTCAGGGCTATTTGTTGTTAATAAAGTATTTGTAATTCTGGTATCAGATATGAGATGTCGAAGGTAATGTCACGACACTAATATCTGAGTAATGCAAGAGACACAAGCAATTGTTAACCCAGTTCGGTCCAACTCACCTACATCTGGGGGCTACCAAGCCAGGAAGGAAATTCACTAAAATAGAATCAGTTCAAAGACTCTCCGTACACTTCAACAAGTTACAGTCTTTCTCACATAATCTCTACCCATGCAATTTCTACCTAAGCATTCTTAGATATGAGAACTCACTCACTTCCCTACAATCACACTTGTGATCTTAAACAACAATTCCTTGAGAAAAGAAAACACTTTTCAATAACACACTCTTGATTTTACTTCACAGTTTCAATCAAGAAGACACACTCTTGATCTTGCTTAACAGCTTTGATCAAGAAGACACACACTTGATCTTGCTTCACAGCTTTGATCAAGTAGACACACACTCTTGCTTAACAGCTTTAGAGTGACAAATTACAGCCACAAATCATACCAATTCAATCATCTATGGATGACTTGAATGGCTTACAAGTCTCAAGACTAAACAAGACACAAACCCTAGCTCTCTCTCTCTGTATTTCGCTAAGTATTGGTTGTGTGTTAAAATAGGTTTTCCAAGTCCCTTTTTATAAAAGCTTTCAGCTGGGCTTGGACATCTTGAAAACCCTAAATCTATTTTCCAATCAAATCTTCTCATGACAGCTGGTTAGATCTCCTTGGAAAATAAGTAAATCAGGTTGTAATCCATGATTGAATGCGCCTGCAAATCAGATCTTCAATCATACATAGATTGCCATTAATTGTGCAATCACAAAACACCAGACATTCACACTGAATGTTCTATGTACAGGATGTCATGACATCGGGTCTGACATCCTGGAACAATTCCTGCACAATTCCATAATTCCATTTATAACTTCCAGTAGGTACAAACATATCAGATGCCATGACATTGTGTATGACATCTTGAAACAATCCTGAATGATCATGTCTTCCATTTGAACTCCAGCAGGTACACAATATCATATGCCATGGTGTTTGACACTCTGAAACAATCCTGCATGATCACGTTCTTGAACTCCAGCAGGTACATAGGATATCTCATGTTAAGACATCACATATAACATCTTGTGAACACTCTTTTTTTACCAAAATTGTTGCCAACACTTAGAACCAACAAACTCCCCCTTTGGAAAATTTTGGCTAAAACATATATCTGTCCTTTTTGTTCACAAGAAAACTATCAGCAGTTAAACAACAATTTAAACAACAGCAGAAGCAAATACAATTACTAGCTATAGCTACTAGTAATACACACATGCACAAGGGTACTTCTCCTCCCCCTAAATCCGTGCAACACAAACAGAATTACTAGTTATGGATGCAACTAGTAAGACACACAAATGCACAAGGGTACTATTCTCCCCCTAAATCTGTGCAACACAAACATCTCCTTTGATAATAACAGCACCTGTAACCATAACACATGTAACAATCAGAATGTCATTCTGACATCTGCTTCAACATCAACACCTGTGCACCACATCAGACATCCCCTTTGACATCTGTAAACAGAACAACATTATGTTTAACAATAGTTGTCCATCCGTTCAGCCACATACATCTCGTCACAGCTCCAGCTCTACATAAACACTTCTCCCTCTTTTTAGTCAAAATTGACCAAAGGTGACCAATTAGAAAAAATAAATGTCAATTAGCCTAGCAGAGAATGTCAGATCAGATGTTATAACATTAAAAATGTTAAAACATAATAGTTAAGGAGATACAAACCATCATCATACACAACTGTGATAGCTGAGATAATGAACAAATCCAAGGAACTCATTAAGAGCCCAAAATATTACAAACAAGAATCAATAAGGACTGCCACAAATTACACATTTTAAAAAAAAACAATAAAACTTCAGCATCCAAACATCAACACTTCGCTACAACTTCATCACAGCACACCTTGCAAAACCCAGAAATATCCTCTGGGATATTAACCACAAACTCCTTTGCTTGCTATAGGTTCTCATGAATACAGATCCCCAACTTTCCTCTTAAACATTCAAATTGATTGGCATCCAAAGCTTTAGTGAAAATGTCAGCTAATTGATTTTCAGTAGTAACATGCTCCAGTGCTATGATCTTCTCTTCCACAAGTTCTCTAATGAAGTGATGTCGAATATCAATGTGTTTTATCCTACTGTGCTGAATAGGGTTTTTGGAGATATTTATAGCACTCAGGTTATCACAGTATAATGTCATGACTTCTTGTGTGACATTGTATTCAGACAACATTTATTTCATCCAGACCAGTTGAGAACAGCTACTTCCAGCTGCTACGTATTCAACTTCAGCACTGGATAGAGATACACAGTTCTGTTTCTTGCTAAACCATGATATCAGATTGTTACCTAAGAAGAAACATCTTCCTGATGTGCTTTTCCTATCATCCGCACTCCCAACCCAGTCAGCATCACAGTACCCAGTTAGCATAGATCCAGATCCATGAGTATATAACATCCCATAGTCACTGGTGCCATTGACATATTTCAGTATTCTTTTCACTTGGTTTATGTGACTGACTTTTGGTTCAGCTTGATATCTAGCACAAACACCAACAACAAATGCAATGTCAGGTTTGCTTGCTGTGACATATAGCAGACTGCCTATCATGCTTCTGTATAGACTTTGATCTACACTGACACCATTTTCATCTTTGGAGATTTTCACATGTGTAGGAGCAGGTGTCCTTTTATGGCTTGCATTTTCCATGCCAAACTTCTTCACAATGTTCTTGGCATACTTTCTTTGAGATAGAAAGATAGAGTCTTCCATCTGTTTGAGTTGTAGCCCAAGAAAGTAGGTCAGTTCTCCAAAAAGGCTCATCTCAAACTCAGATTGCATTTGTCTAACAAAATGTTCAACCATCTGTTCTGACATCCCACCAAATACAATGTCATCTACATATATTTGTGCCACCATGAGCTTCCCTCCTTCATTCTTCACAAATAGAGTTTTGTCAATACCTCCTTTCCTGTATCCATTGTCAGTGAGGAACACTGTGAGTCTCTCATACCAAGCCCTGGGAGCTTGCTTCAACCCATAGAGGGCTTTCTTTAATCTGTACACATGTTGTGGAAGATTTGGATCTGTGAATCCTTTAGGCTGTTCAACATACACTTCTTCATTTAAGTAGCCATTCAAGAAGGCACTTTTTACATCCATTTGGAACAGTTTGAATTTCAGAATACAAGCCACTCCAAGCAATAACCTAATTGACTCAAGGCGAGCTACAAGAGCAAATGTTTCATCAAAGTTCACCCCTTCAACTTGAGTATATCCTTGAGCTACTAATCTTGCTTTGTTCTTAGTAACAATCCCTTGTTCATCAGATTTATTCTTATATACCCACTTTGTACCTATGACATTTACTCCTTCAGGTCTAGGAACCAGTTCCCATACTTCATTCCTCTTGAATTGACCTAACTCCTCCTGCATGGCATTTATCCAGAACTCATCAGTCAAGGCTTCCTTGACATTCCTAGGTTCAATCTTTGACACAAAGCAACCATGTGAGATCACTTCCCTAGATCTAGTAGTGACCCTTTTATTTGGATCTCCTATGATAAGATCTTTGGGATGGTCCTTCTGAATTCTGACAGAGGGTCCCTTGTTGATTTTGTCATCTTCAGGTTCAGCTTGAGGAGATTCACTTTCCTTCTCTTTGTCTGAGAAGTCAGCTGGGGAATCATTCAGAGATGTCTCGACATCGTCTGTGACATCAGTCTGTTGGTCATCCACCACAACATTAATGGATTCCATCAATACATTAGTTCTGGAATTAAAGACCCTGTAAGCTCTGTTGTTGGTTGAATAGCCCAGAAATATTCCCTCATCACTTTTGGGATCCATCTTCCTTCTTTGCTCACGATCAGCCAAGATATAACATTTACTACCAAATACATGGAAGTATTTGACTATAGGCCTTCTTCCTTTCCAGACTTCATATAGGGTTGTGGGAGTCCCTTTCTTCAAGGTCACTCTGTTGTGAACATAGCAGGCTGTGTTCATGGCTTCAACCCAAAAATGGTAGGGCAATTTCTTAGCATGAATCATAGCTCTGGCGGATTCTTGAAGAGTTCTATTCTTTCTTTCCACCACTCCATTTTGCTGGGGAGTAATGGGAGATGAGAACTCATGATGAATTCCTTCTGAAGAGCAGAATTCAGCAAATTTGTTGTTCTCAAATTCCTTCCCATGATCACTTCTAATTTTGATGATAGGGCTTTCCTTTTCTCTTTGTAGTTTTAGACAAAGCTCCTTGAAGACTTCAAACACATCTGATTTTTCTCTTATGAAAGTGATCCAGATGTATCTGGAGAAATCATCCACCACCACATATGCATACTTCTTCCCACCAAGACTTTCTACTTGCATGGGTCCCATCAGATCCATATGGAGGAGTTCCAAAACTTTGGTAGTGGTGTCATGTCTGAGCTTCTGGTGTGACATCCTTGTTTGTTTACCAATCTGACATTCTCCACAGATTTTTCCTTCATCAATCTTTAAGTTGGGAATTCCTCTAACAGCTTCAACAGATATGATCCTTTTCATACCTTTAAGATGCAGGTGGCCCAATCTTTGATGCCATATCTTCATTTCTTCCTCTTTGGCTAAGGTACACATTGAAGAGTAACCAGTTTCTTGAGAGCTCCACATGTAGAAGTTGTCTTTGGACCTAACTCCTTTCATGATAACTTCATTTTCCTTGTTAGTAATCAGACATTCTGTTCTAGTGAAGTTTACATTCAAACCTTGATCACACAGTTGACTGATGCTTATTAGATTTGCAGTCAAGCCCTTAACCAGTAGGACATTGTCAAGGTCAGGAACTCCAGGGTAATCCAGCTTACCCATTCCATTGATTTCACCCTTTGCTCCATCATCAAAGGTAACATAACTCATGGCATGAGGGTGAAGGTCAGTCAGCAGATTTTTGTTTCCAGTCATATGTCTGGAACAACCACTGTCAAAATACCAATCTTCTTTGGCTGAAACTCTGAAGGAAGTGTGAGCTATTAGGCTTGTAACCTTTATCCTAGGAATCCATTGCTTTTTGTTGACAGGCCTGTGAGGTTTGGATCTTGATTAATATTGAGTCTGCTCAGGGGTAGGATAACCATATAGCTTATAGCATAAGGGCTTTAGGTGGCCAAATTTTCCACAGTAATGGCATATCCATTTTTGATGATTCTCTTTCTGCTGTTTTCCCTTCTGATGTTGAGACATATGATGTGACATCTCAGGTTTGTTTTTAACATGGCTGTACTTAGGTTTGGATTTTGGTTTACAACCAGTGTAACTGCACTCAGCCTTATATTCATTGAATCCAATGCCAGATTTGTCCCCTGTTATTTGTCCAGTCTGGAGAATCTTGTCTAAGATGTCAGATCCATTGTTAAGCATTCTTACATACTTAGTCATCTCATCTAGTTTGGATTTTAAGAGTACTGCTTCAGTCTTCAACTTGGAGATGGTTTCCACATATTCTTCCTTTTCATTTTCCAACTGAGCAATCACTTTCCTCTGAGTTTCAACTTGTCTGCACACTCCTACACTTTTGTTGCACAACTCTTTGTAGGTAGTGGCCAGCTCTTCAAAGGTTACTTCATCATCTCCTGACTCTTCATCAGAACCCCATCTTCCTGTCAATGCTGTCACATGATTTGCAGCTTCTTCTGTTTCACTTCCATCAGACCAAGAAGCAGCAAGACTCCTCTTTTGTTTCTTGAGGTAGGTCCCACATTCAGTTGTAATATGACCATACCCATTACACTCATAACACTGAACTTCTTTGGGCTTTTCTTCAGACCTTGTTCTTCTACCAAGATTGTTGGATTTACTGATGTCAGATGCGATGTTCTTGACATTAGATCTCACATCAATCTTTTTCATAAGTCTGTTGAACTGTCTTCCTAGCATTGCTACCTCTTTTTCCAGATCTTCATCAATATCTTGACCACCTTCCTCATCTTCCTCTTCAGTGTTTGACATGAAGGCTATGCTCTTGGCTTTCTTTTCAGATCCATCTCATATTCCCATCTCAAATATTTGGAGGGATCCAATTATCTCATCAACTCTCATATTTGAAATGTCTTGAGATTCTTCTATGGATGTTACTTTCATAGCAAATCTCTTAGGGAGTGATCTGAGTATTTTCCTTACTAACTTTTCATCTGACATCTTCTCTCCCAAAGCTCCAGAGGCATTGGCAATTTCAAGGATACTCATGTGGAATTCATGAATATTTTCATCTTATTTCATCCTTAAGTTTTCAAACTTGGTGGTGAGCAGCTGTAGTCTAGACATTTTCACTCTAGAGGTGCCTTCATGAGTGGTTTTAAGAATGTCCCAAGCATCTTTAGCCACTTCACAGTTGTTTACTAATCTGAAGATGTTCTTGTCTACTCCATTGAAGATGGCATTCAATGCTTTAGAATTTCCAAGGGCTAGATCATCCTCCTCCTTGGACCATTATTCTTCAGGCTTCTTATCAGCAGTGGTTTCTCCTTCCTTAGTAATTACTGAATGCTCCCAGCCTGTTAACACAGTCTTCCAAGCCTTATTAACAAGAGTTTTTAGGAAGGCTACCATTCTAGGTTTCCAGTAGTCATAGTTAGATCCATCCAAAATTGGTGGCCTGTGAATAGATCCTCTATCTCTCTCCATTGTACCAGAAAGTGTTGTCCCTAGATCTCACCCAGAACCATAGCAAGATGCATGCTCTGATACCAATTGTAATTCTAGTATCAGATATGAGATGTCGAAGGTAATGTCACGACACTAATATCTGAGTAATGCAAACAGAATACAGATAGAGAATTATAAATGCAAGAGACACAAGCAATTGTTAACCCAGTTCGGTCCAACTCACCTACATTTGGGGGCTACCAAGCCAGGAAGGAAATTCACTAAAATAGAATCAGTTCAAAGACTCTCCGTACACTTCAACAAGTTACAGTCTTTCTCACCTAATCTCTACCCGTGCAATTTCTACCTAAGCACTCTTAGATATGAGAACCCACTCACTTCCCTACAATCACACCTGTGATCTTAAACAACAATTCCTTGAGAAAAGAAAACACTTTTCAATAACACACTCTTGATTTTACTTCACAGTTTCAATCAAGAAGACACACTCTTGATCTTGCTTAACAACTTTGATCAAGAAGACACACACTTGATCTTGCTTCACAACTTTGATCAAGTAGACACACACTCTTGCTTAACAGCTTTAGAGTGACAAATTAGAACCACAAATCAGACCAATTCAATCATCTATGAATGACTTGAATGGCTTACAAGTCTCAAGACTAAACAAGACACAAACCCTAGCTCTCTCTCTCTGTATTTCGCTCAGTATTGATTGTGTTAAAATAGGTTTTCCAAGTCCCTTTTTATAGAAGCTTTCAGCTGGGCTTGGACATCTTGAAAACCCTAAATCTATTTTCCAATCAAATCTTCTCATGACAGATGGTTAGATCTCCTTAGAAAATAAGTAAATCAGGTTGTAATCCATGATTGAATGCGCCTGCAAATCAGATCTTCAATCATACATATATTGCCATTAATTGTGCAATCACAAAACACCAGACATTCACACTGAATGTTCTATGTACAGGATGTCATGACATCGGGTCTGACATCCTGGAACAATTCCTGCATAATTCCATAATTCCATTTATAACTTCCAGCAGGTACAAGCATATCAGATGCCATGACATTGTGTATGACATCTTGAAACAATCCTGCATGATCATGTCTTCCATTTGAACTCTAGCAGGTACACAATATCAGATGCCATGGTGTATGACACTCTAAAACAATCCTGCATGATCATGTTCTTGAACTCCATCAGGTACATAGGATATCTCATGTTAAGACATCACACATAAAATCTTGTGAACAGTCTTTGTTTTACCAAAATTGCTGCCAACACTTAGAACCAACAGTATTCCCTCATGGTGCAATAGAATTGAAGAATTAGGCGAATGGGGACACTTTTAAAGTAAATGGGTAGAGAATGAAGCCATATCACCAAGGCAAGGAACTGGCCTAGTAGAGGATGTTCGTCTACACTGATAGTGTAGTTAACCATCGAGCCATGTAACGTTAAACAAGCGCTATGTGGGAGGCAACCCACACTTTTAATTACTAAGATATTTTGTTTTTTGTTGTTTGTTTTGTTTAGTCAGGTGAGATGCAGTCTCTTAACACGGGGAGGCAGAAGGAAATACATTCAAAAAAATTGAAGAAGACTCGATACAGATAATGGTACCCGGAATAAAAAGCCACACAGTTAAGAAAATCAAGAGTTATAGGAAGAATCATAGGCCTACTACGGGTGTCCCTAGCAGCTGCTACCAGGAACCCTTGAAAACCACTCAAAAGCAAGGAAAATAGAAACCCACTACGGGCGCCCATAGCATATGCTACGACCCATAGCAGACGAGACCCTCAAAATTCTGGCTAAGATAGAAACCTACTACGGGCGCCCATAGCAGATGCTACGAGCCATAGCAGATGCTACGACCCGTAGCAGATGCTACGATCCTTAGCAGGCAAGGTCTTCAAAAAAATTTGGCAAGACAGAAACCTACTACGGGCACCCGTAGCAGTTGCTACAGACCATAGGAGGTCTAGTGGGGGAAAATTCATATTTTTTGAAAAAACTTTTGAAATTCATTTAACTCTCCGACTTCTCTTACCTTGGGTCCACTTATCACTCACTATCCAATAAACTCTCATCAAATCCCTTTAACCCCCAATAAAATCACAAATCATTACCATTAACTTTTTCTCTCTCCATCAAATCCCTTCATATTCATCTACTACCTCCACTCTTCTCTCAAGAATTACCAAGAACTTCACTATCACCATCACCTAAAGCTCCCACCTTTATCCATATAACCACTCCAAACCTCAAACACCATTCATAAAACCTTCATAAAATTTCCTTCTCATTATTATTCTGGGTACTAAATTCTCCGAAGCTCACATTATAAATTGTCAATTTTCAAGTGACAACATGCCTCCAAAGAGAACAAATGTAGCAGAATCCTCAAGAACACGGAAGTGGAGTACCCATACATCTAACCCTTATAACATTGTCTTTGAAGACGAGGGTCAAGCGAAAAGGTATTCGATACTCGCTCGGTGAAAAATCACGCCAACCAGGTATATGTGTGAACGAACCTTAACTGATTTAGGTTTGAAATTTGAGGTTGATCGGATGTTTCATGTGATAGGCTTATTAGAGTTTATGCATTTTGAAACGCCAACTTTTGAGCGCATTACTCTTGAATTTATGAGCACTCTTGATTTTCAGTTGCAGAGAAAATGGCTTGGAAATGTGAGGTACTACTTTGGTACCCTTAAATTTTTCCTATTTAATGAACATCATGAGTTATCTATTGAGGAACTCAGAAACATCCTAAAATTTCCCATCTACGGGCCCAAAGATGTTCCGGATGACTTCCTAGTGAAACATTTTTGGTCTGATATTACAGGTAGTCCAAGGTACGGTTCTGCAACCTCCAAGGCATTTGTGATTCAAAACCCCTATTTTCGGTACGCCCCAAAAGGCCTTGCATACACTATTTTTTCCCGAGGCGATAGTACCGGAGTTGCCACTTAGAGGGAATTATTTTTCCCGCACGCAATGATAAATAGTGAGATAATTAATGTTGCTGAATTCATGGCTAATTATTTGGGAAGAGTTTCTCGTGCACCCACTGGAGGCATTTCAGTGGAGGGTATGATTACCCAAATTGTAGAGCATCTCAGATATGGACTCAATTTATCCTCTGATACTCCTGTTGCAGGTAAACCTAAAATTGATATGGAGTCCCTCATTCACCAAAGGATGATTGCTATTATGAATAATAGTTACTCACTGATGAGCCATGGCCGTTTTGTTCTTGAACTACCTGCCCCAAGCAGAGTAAGTATTATTGATCACTCTAACTGGTTTTATGCAAATGTTGTCCCTGAAGAAGAGGACGACATTAGGTGACACCATGGAGGAAGATGACACTTTCCAACAATAATTTGTACCACCGAGTCAGGATCTGACCCAACAAGGTACTAGGTCATTCATTATGGATCAGGACAAGTGGATATGGATGCAAATTGAGCTTGGAGACTTAAGAGTGGAGCAAACAAGGAAAGAGGTAGAGAAAAGTCGACAAGGGGCCATGTTGGAGGATATGCAATCCATGAGACAACAACTGATGTTGCATTTCCCTCCACCTCCTCAATAAGGGCATTGTGAGTCACCTCTCTCTCTCTCTCTCTCTTGTTCTAAAACATTGAGGTCAATGTTTAGTTCAGGTTTGGGGGAGGTTTACTATTTCCTTTTTACTATTTTGGTTGTTTATCTTGGTTGTTTCCATTCCTTATCTTTTGTTTAAGTGTTTCAAGTAGTACAGTTTCTTGGTTTCAAAAATTGAATCAACACTAAAACAAAAATACTTTACAATTCTAACAAAACCTACACTTACGGAAAATGAAAATGCAATATATATATATATATATATATATATATATATATATATATATAGAGAGAGAGAGAGAGAGAGAGAGAGAGAGAGAGGAGAACATCAGGAAGTATAGTGGTTTGGCTCTATTGTTCTCTAAGGAGCCTAGTGCAATATCAAATGGTTTTCAATTAAAAGTTGTTCTTCCACTATATTTTAAATTTTTTTACACGAGTTCATACAATCACAGAATCCACAATAATATTGAGAATAATTAATCTCGTATCTAGATCTTGACTTGTATACAACCTTGATGTTGAACTCTCTGCAAAATCTTTACTCGATTCTCGCTTCTTGAAAGTCTTTGTATGTTGCAATGAACTATATACAGATTGAGAATAACTCTTACTTTGTTTGTAGGCTTCCTCAAAGAAATACCATGGTCAACCTAGAGAAAATACCTCCTTATTTTCACTGAAATATTTCACAACCATCCACAACTATTAGAATCTTGCAAGCCTCTTGAAAATCTTTACACAATCTTCAAAGAAACATTAGTTCCAAGAAAAGTCTTCCTTAATAATTAAAAATCTTCATAATCAATATTTTAATCCAAAACATGAGGTTGGAGTTGAAAGAATTTCGATTGCAATTGATTTGAGTTTTCAAAATCATAGAGAGTGAAAGTTGTTATCACATTGTTACTTACGTTATGCTCGTTATTTGAAAAATGTAAGGTGACAATAGATTTATAGGTGCTAAATATTAATCACAAAATAAGAGAAAAATGGTTGTTTAATTTGAGTCAAGAACATTTGTTGATTTGAGTCAAGTGAACAAGTAAAGTGGAACAAGACCAACATAAAGGAAGTGACCCATTTTCCTATGATTCGAGTCAAGTTATAACTGTGATTCGAGTCATGCAAGGTCATGATTCGAGTCATCTAGAAACAATGATTCAAATCAAATTGGACAAT
This sequence comes from Lathyrus oleraceus, assembly GCF_024323335.1. Lineage (NCBI taxonomy): Eukaryota > Viridiplantae > Streptophyta > Magnoliopsida > Fabales > Fabaceae > Lathyrus > Lathyrus oleraceus. The sequence continues at coordinate 97,085,019 of NC_066582.1, read as the reverse complement.
GGCTAACATGAAAATGTGAGAAACTATGTGACTCGAGTAATGAGTAAATGGCGATTCGAATTAAACTGGGCAAAGGCTAACAAGAGTTGTATGATTCAAATCAGGTGCAACTTGTGATTTGAGTCACAGTGTTGCATGATTCGAATAAAGTGAAAGTTATGATTTGAGTCACATATGTAAAAGCCGTCATGTTTTCCTCTGTTTGAATTGATTTGAATCAAGGTGTATGAGTGATTCGAGTCACACACATAAAATCTTAATTTTTCAAGTTTTTCAAAATAGTATAAGATTCCACTTCTCAAATAAGTTGAACCAACATCAAATATGGTTCTTGTTCCATTAACTCGACCAATTGACTTAAAACATAATGGTCATACTCAAATGCAAACACCTAAATAATACATGTGGTAACATGCAAGTTTTAGCTGAAGAAATTCAACAAAGAATGGTAGTAACCACATTTGAAAATTCTAAGTGTCAAGAGTCTCAAAAATAACTTCGACATATTAACCATGTTGACTAAAGATGGTTCAAATACCTTGTCAGGTGATCTGGGACATAATGTATTTTAACGATCACGAAGCCTGGTTTGAAAGAGTTGCAAGAACAAATCCAAAAGAGTGGGATCACTCTCTCTTCAAAATATGTCCAGAATCTTGAAAACATTTTTCAATAATCAAACACTTCGACATGGAGATGAGGAGTAAATGTGTCTACTTCGACGCGTTCACGTGATTGTTGGGGACTTAGGATATTCTTAAGTCCAAAGATTAGATGATTTGAAGATATTTTGACGCCACAATAGGAGTCGACCATAGATTCTCGACAAAGGAAGTTAGGGGGTTCAAAGGTAGTTATCAGCATAATGGATGGTTTACAACAATTTCAACATTGAAGACGCGTGGAAGCAAACTAGTAGGCTAAAGCCCGCGTAAGAGGATACATGTCAATTTCTATGGAGATAATTGTTTTCAAAAATTAATATTATATTAATATATAAGTTGATCTCATTCTTGTGATCAAAGGTCACAAATTTCATTTATTCTCTATAGAAATAAAGTATCAAAGTCACAGAGAGAAACAATTTGAAAGAAAATGTATGTGTGCATCCTTTATTTAAATTCTTGAAGTATTTTTAATTGAAGCATTTACTTTTATAACATTTATTATTCTTTTTGTCTATTTTCCTTTTTCCATAGAAATTTCACATTGTTTCATTTAAAAGTTTAAGTTCAGTTTATCAACATTCAAACATTTAAGGACCAATCACAAACACTTTTTGTTGTACCTTTGTACACAAATTGTCCTTAGTATTTTTTTCTAGTTTAATCAATTAAGCAAACTAAAACTCGTGATTATTTACTAAAAATAACAGTAAATAAATTAGCACACTCGATGGGACCCTTTTGTCCAAGAAATTTTAACATTTGCAGAGAAGTATTCTGTCTTTTATTGTTTATTTTCTTCTTAATACAAACATTTGAGTGTGTATGTGTTTGATAGGTGGTAGAGTTAAAAGGAATAGTGGTAGACTTAATAAGAATATGGCAGCAAGAAAGTCAAAAAGTGCCCCCCTTCCATAAAATGACGCATCAAATATAGAAGAACAATCAATTGAAATGAAACTTGGTGGTTTGGGAACTTCAACATCTATTGAAGTAACGACTCCCGTTATAAGACAAATGCAAGTTTTGACGACATTACCAGAAGTGGCAGTTTCCCTACCAGAAGTAACGAGTATCCCAATTACCCCAAGGGTCACACAACCAATTTTTGGAGATCCTGGACCTTTTTTTCTCCAAAACTTTACCTTACCCCCTGTTGGTAGGGAGAACCCTTATGGCATGCCAACTACAAAGATAGAAGGCCTACAAACCAATGCATCCACATATGCAGATAATGCAATAACTGTTGCATCTCCTCTCAATCCATACTTAGCATCAGCATCTGTTATAAGTGATCCTAGTCAAATGGCACAACCACAATGAGGGTTAGGATACATCCCTCAAGTTATGTCATCCTTAACTACTAGTTCCCTCTAGCCTGTGAGGAAACAAATGGATGAGAGTAACCATGGCATGGTTAACATGCTCACGCAGCAAATTGACAATATGTTTAATTCTATGATCCAAAAAACTAACCATAGTTACCAGCAATTAGCACACCCAATGGGTAGAATTGCTGATTTTTTTTGTGCTCCTCAAGCGCCTCCCCAACTAGTGCCTAATAACCAAATGCCACAACCGATTATACCCGTCGAATAACCCGTACCCAAGGTAGTCGAAGGCAATGCTGGCTAAAATGGCCCTGATGTAGTACTGGTAATCAAAAACCAGGATACAAACCAAGTTATTAGGAATGTCCAAGAAAATAATTTTGGGGGAAAATAATATAGTCAACATGGTCGAACAAATTTTAATCCAAATCCTCAATGTTTGTATTCATAGGCGAAGTTTTGTCTCTGCTTTGTCTGAATATGTGTTGCAGATAGAACTTCCAAGGGGTTGGAAAATTCCTAAGTTCACTAAGTTTGTAATGAGATACCAATGAATCTAATGTCAAACACATTGCTAGATATCAGTCTGAGGCAGGAGACTCGGTCAATAATGAAAACCTAAAAATGAAGTATTTTCCAAATTCTTTAACTAATAGTTCTTTTACAAGGTTTACTACCCTTCCCCTAACCTCTACTTGTGGCTATCTGTGGCATCTTACTAAAAAATATAAGGGTAATTGTAACCAGATTGTGCTTATTCTCTAATACTATATGTAATAAAGTACTTTATGTATAAAAAATAGATGAATTGGAAGATGAGGTTGCAATAATCTTGTGTCAATTGGAGATGTATTTTCATCCATCATTTTTTTAAAAATTATGGTTCATTTAATTGTTCATCTAGTCAGAGAAATCAGATTTTGTGGTCCATTTTATTTAAGGTGGATATATCCAATAGAGCGATATATGAATATCTTTAAAGGATATACCAAAAATCATCACTGATCGAAAACTTCGATCATTGAAAGGTACATCACATAAGAATATGTTGAGTTATATTCAAACTATTTGTCAGAAGCAGGGTTTATAGAAATTCCAAAGTCTTGTCATGATGACAGATATGAAGGTAGATGTACTTAAGATTTAAATGTTAAGTAAATGGATTGAGATATAGTTCTACAAGCATATTTGTATAGATTGAATAATGTTGATGAAGTTCAACCTTACTTATCTACTCATAGAAGACTTACCAAATCAAAATATCCTTGAATGAGTGACAAGTGATTTATGAAAGAGAATAAAAAGAATTTTATAAGTTGGTTTAATGAAATGATTCCTAATGATGGTAGTAGCTCTAAGACAATTAAAAGGTTGTCATGCATGCCTAAATTTAATGTAGTAAATTGGACTGTATACGGCATTAGTAAGTTTTCTTTTTATACAAAATCAAACGATGATTGTAGTATAATTCAAAATAGTGGGGTTATGGTTGATGCCAAATTCATGTACTTCTCTAGTTCGATAGTTAAGAATATTATAATGACATCTATATCATACTTTGGGGTCATTGAGGAGATTTGAGATATTGATTATATTTTATTCAAAGTACATTTATTTAAATGTAAGTGGGTTGACAATAACATTGACGTACAAATTGATAACGTCGGATTCACACGGGTTGACCTTGGCAAAACAACTTATATGACCAAATCATTCATCATGGCATCTCAAGCAAAATAAATGTTTTATGTCACTTAACTTTCTGACAAAAGATTGTCAATTATTCTCCAAGAAAAATACATTCCTCATAGTGACGAAAATCATGATTTAAATTTCAGTATTCATGTGACTCCTTCTTACGCAACACATGTGCCTACTTCATACGAAGAAGTTGATACAAATAATGTACATGATATTCGTTATGATCATAAAGAAGGCATATAGGAAAATTAATAAGTAAATATTTTTTATTGTTTATTCATAAGTTATTGTATGTTATAATTTCTAAGTGTTATATACTAACAAGTATTATTATTTAAAATTATAGGTTTGTAGAGATAAGGCACAAAAAAAACCGTCTCCGATCACATTGTGGATCTTAATCCCTTCAAAATAATTAATGTATTCCCCATTATTTTTGTCTGTTGATTGGTTTCTTATTTCATGTAATGATGTATAAATTGTATGTTGTTTTTGTTCAATTTTGGTTTTGATTTAATACATTTTTTTTTCTTAATAGTTGTCAATTTTCTTTTGATTCACAAATGTATTGTGTGTTCTTTTTTTTTTTGTCTATTTCTGATTCACAAAAATACAGGCTAAAAAAATGAGAATTTTGTAAAATAAAAAAATATTTTAAAAAATAAAATATTTCACCACGGTTGGTTTTTGCAACCTTGGTGGTATGTAACACACAATCCAGTTTTATAAACACAAAAAATGGTGTTGTCAAGTATCGAACCAACTACGATTGTTTATTCCAATTGTGGTATGTAGTCGGTTTTCCACTTTATTACCATGATCAATAGTTCGTGGTGGAAAGTATCTCACTTACTATCAAACCCTATTTTATCACAGACCATCAACCATGATTAAATATCTATTCCAACCGTTATAAAATATATATTTTATATAGTAAAAGATTCTTCTTTATTTTAACCATATCAGATTGACATCTAGAATGGAATAAGAAATTAGAAACTTTTTGTACGTACTATTATCCAAAAATACATTTATTTTTTAGAGATTAATTACTATACATTGTCAGTGTAAAAAGTTTTACACTGTCGATTCATCACCATCATCCGTTTGTATTACTTTATAGATTTTTAAAATAAAAGTCAAACTTCTTTTAATATCCGACGTCTATGATTAACTGACGGTGTAAAACCCTTTTACACTGTCAGTGTATTTCAATTAATCTCTATTTTTTATATATTCTCTTTATTTTTAATTTTGTTGAAAACATTTTTCAATAAACACTCTAATACATCTTATATATAGCGAGTTTCAAATTTTTATATGTATTGATTAATTGAAAAATTATACATCTTCTTTCTTTGATTGAGGGATAAATAATTCATCTTTGAACTTATTCTCTGAAACTTGACTAAAAATTATTTTGTAATTTATTTTTACATATGTAACACTTGTGAAAAAGAAAGAGCATTATAGCAATGTTTATGGTCTCAAGATTAGTTATAATAACTTTCTCCACTAGTTAATCAATATAAGGCTAAAAAATTTATTAAAAAATTGGTCCCAAATATCTAATGTTAAAAATTCATTCTTGATACCTATTTGAATAAGGATAAGACAATGAGTAAGCAAAAAATAAAAAATAAAAAATCTTCAGATGTTTGTGAATGAAAAAGAAAAAGAAAAAGAAAAAGAAAACTATTGAAATCTCTCATAATTAGAGCAAAATAAATAAAAATAAAGAGAAAAAAAATTGAACCTTGTGAAACAAAAATAATAATAACACTTACTTGTCATGTCTGAATTCTTAATAGGATATCTGATTTTAAGCCCTTAAAACATTTATTACTTGTATATCCAACCTTACAATTTGTTAAAAACGTCTTTAGAATTAACTTGTATTATCATAGGAGATGTAGTGAAGAATTTAATTAGTAATCAAGCTTATGGCAGAATGTTTCTTTCATAAAAACTTAGAAATCCAAAGTATCAAAAAATAATGAGAGAAATAAGAGATGAATGAGTAATCATTGAGAGTTGTTTTTTTAGGAAAATATTAGACCACTTAATCTTGATTTAATTTTATTATTTATTGGTTTTATTATTTTCTTATTTACTTTCAATTGCCTAATAGTAATGGATTTTTTTTTTTGTTTTTGATATCATACTTGTATCTGAAAATTTCTAAATTGTTTGAGAACAAGCAATGTCTCAAAAATGAGAGAATTTGATGACATAAAAAATAATTGTTATTAAGCCCTTGATTTGCATGAAGAATTGATAATTTTAGTTTATTTTTAAATATGCAACTACATAATCTTAAATAATGGAAAAAAGAATCAAAATATAAAATTTGACTATCTCACTTATAAAATTATCGAGATGCTTAAAACATAAAAATAGTTTAAACCATCTTGAGACCATATAACATACATGCACCTAATTGATATTGATATACGCAAACCATGAAAATGGAGGGATTGTTAGTCTAAAATATGTTTTTTTATTCTAAAAATAGACTTAAGTTATATAAGGATACATGATCTTTAACAATTTGTACAAGTAGCAATACAAAGTGTTCGTTAATATAGGTCTATCTTGTGAAGAGATGCGATTCTATTTTTTTTTTTACTTATTATTATTAACTTTCAAATAAATACTAACCCGACAAATTTCTTCTCATTTAGATAATCACAATATAAAATGCAACTGGTAATCAAGCACAAGTCTTTCTTAAAATGATTTTTTTATACGATATAATTATACACTTGTGGTGGTCATATCATAGGTTGTAAATAACTCAAGATAAATAGTTACAGATTTGTTACATATTAATATATTAAATTGAGAAATGTTCATTGTATTTATACACTGAATAATACTTTTTTTATTATAAAAAAATAATAATATTTATAAAAACTATTTTTTTTAAAAAATTATTTCTGTAATATAAATATAAAATTTGTTATCAATCAATTTTATTATTATATTAACCACAAAAATATATGTTATTAACCACTTATTATACTTATAATTTATTAATCAAGTTTATTAATTTATTAACCAATAAATTATACAATATTAACCAAATTTTAACATTAAAATATGAAATATAATAATTATCTATATTTTATAATTTAATGTCATAATTTAGTTTATATTGTATATTTTAATGGTTAATGAATTAATAAATTTAGTTAATAAATTATAAGTAAAATAAGTGATTAATAACATATATATTTATAGTTAATGCAATAATAAAATTGATTTAAAATAAAACTTAAATTTATTTTTAAAAACAATTTTTTTATATAAATATAATATTTTATTTAAAAATAAAAAAAATATTATTCATCATAAAAATACGGTGAATAATGCATGGTGTAAGAATGGGGTACACGTAACATTCCTGTATTAAATTGTCTAATAATATTATCCTCTTAAAACAATTAATATGTTTAATCTAAAAAAAGTCACTTATATTATTAGGATTTTATTTTTTAGTTTGATTTATTATTATATTAATAATAATAATAATAATAATAATAATAATAATAATAATAATAATAATAATAATAATAATAATAATAAATAATAAGAAGAAGAAGAAGAAGAAGAAGAAGAAGAAGAAGAATAATTAAAAATAAAATATTTAGTTGGTCTACTTATAAGAATGTGAGGAGAGGACGGAGAGTTAGGAACGTATGTGAAAGAATCAGAAAAGAAAGAATCAGGGCAAGAGGTTAGGGTAGGAAGAAGAAGAAGACCATCATTGTAGAAGAGCTTTGAGCTTAAAATTTTAAGGTAAGAGGGGAAAACTATTCATGTAAGGGTGTCTAATCATGAGAGGGTAGTAAGGGGTCCTTACTCTCTTAGAGTAGTCTTATGTCATATTATGATTGTTGTTGATTTGTGACCATGATTGTGAGGAATAAATTGTAATTGTTGTAGCTATAGCAATTAATATTCGTTAATGATGAATTTTGAATTATTGCTGAAATGTTTGTTGCATGTTAAGGGTTTGGGACGATGATTATGATGATCGTAGGGTATGAAATTGTGGATTTGTTATTGTGATATATAAATATAAGTAGCGGTTGATATTGATATGTTTATGATTGAGTTTAAAACCATGGATTATTTTTGGTGATGATTTCATGGATGTTTTTGGGGTTGGAGAAGATGAAAATCATGCTAGAAATTTCAGAAAAATAATAACTTTTTGATAAAGCCTTTGTGCAAGGTTTTTTTCATAACTTTCAACTCCTAAATCATTTTGGGACAGGGTTTGAAGCGTTAGGTAGCTGAAACAGAAAGCTATAACTTTGTTTCAGGGATAAAATATTTTTTGTGAAGATTCCATGGACGTTTTTGAGGTTGGAGAAGATGAAAATCGTGCTGGAAATTTCAGAAAAACAACTGTTTTTTGGTAACGCCTTCGTGCACGGTTTTGATCATAACTTTCAACTCATAAATCATTTTGGGACAAATTTTGAAGTGTTGGGTAGCTAAAATAGATGGCTAATGATGGTGTAATAAATTATTTCTTCACATCTTATACTTTTGGTGATTTTGGAGTGTTGAAGATGGGTAATGATGGTGTAACTAAGGTAATTGGTGTTGGTGATGTTTGCTTGAAAACCAATATGGGAATGAAATTGTTGCTTAGAGGTGTCAAACATGCTACAGATGTCCGCTTTAGTTTTATCCATGTGCATATGCTAGATGATTGTGGTTATGATAATCATGTTGGTTCTGGAAAATGGAAACTCAACAAAGATAACTTGTTTATGACTAGATGGGAAAAGCTTTCTAAATTATATTAGACAAAAGTTTTGGTTGCTAGGGACAATGTGAATGCTATCGACATGGAAAAAAAATTGTGGCACCGAAGACTTAGTCATATTAGTGAAAATAGATTGAATGTTTTGGCCAAAAAAGATGTTTTTCCAGGATTAAAGAATGTAGATTTGGAGAAGTGTTCTCATTGCATGGTTGTTAAACAAACTAGAGTATCTTTCAAGAGACATCCTCCCTCAAGGAAGTCAAAGTTTCTTCAATTGGTACATTCTGATGTTTGTGTTCCATTAAAGGTAAAATCCTTTAGCGGTGCACTTTATTTTGTCACCTTTATTGATGATTGCTCCAGGAAACTATGACTTTATACCTTGAAGACAAAAGACCAAGTGTTGGAAAAGTTCAAAGAATTATATGCTTTGATTGAGAGGTAGACATGCGGGAAGCTGAAATGTGTTCGTTCAGACAGCGGTGGAGAGTATTATGGACCATTTGATTCTTATTGCAAGCATCATGGTATTGCACATGAAACGACTCCTCCTAAAAATCCTCAATTGAATGGTTTAGTAAAAATGATGAATCAAACACTAATTAAGAGAGTAAGGTGTATGCTCTCTGAAGCTAAGTTGCCTAATCATTATTGGGATGTGGAACTTTACACGACAATACACGTTCTTAATCCCATTCTTACTGTTTCTTTGAATAGTGAAGTTCCAAACAAAACTTGGTTTGGAAAGAATGTCATGTATGATCATTTGAGAGTATTTGATTATAAGGATTTTGTGCATATTCCAAAGGATAAAAGATCCAAGGTGGATGCAAAGTAAAAACAATGTATCTTCATCGGCTATGGGCAAGATGAGTTTGGTTACAGGTTGTATGATCCTGTATGGAAGAAGCTTATTCGAAGTCACGATATGGTGTTTATGGAAGACCAAACTATTAAATAGATTGATAAGGTAGAGAAGGTTACACCCAAGAAAGATATCAGTTTGTCTAATATTGATCCAGTTTGATTACCTAGTCATAATCTGGATTCTATTGGTGGTGATGATCACAATGGTGAGCCATATGATTATGTTGATGATCAACGACTTAGAGATGAGGTAAATATTCCAACTAATGATGGTGAAGGGGAAAGCGATATATCATAAGATGAGAATTTTGGTGAAGCTCCAGAATCATCTCAAGTTCAACTTAGGAGGGCTAACAGGAAGAGACAACCTTCTACAAGAGGCCATGGAAAGTGAAGAAAATCAAAAGTGGATGGATGCAATGCATGATGAGATGAAATCATTGCATGATAATCACACTTATGATTTCAGGAAGCTTCCTAAAGGCAAAAGAACTTTGGAAAAAAATGGATTTATAGAGTTAAACATGAGATAAACTCTAAGTCTCCAAGATATAAATCCAGATTAGTAGTGAAAGGTTTCCGTCAAAGAAAGGGTGTTGATTTTAATGATATTTTTTCACCTATTGTAAATATGTCATCAATTAGAACCATGTTGAGTTTGGATACTACTCTTGATTTAGAGGTTGAGCAAATGGATGTGAAAACAACTTTCCTTCATGGTGATTTGGAGGAAGAGATCTATATGAAAAAACCTGATGGTTTTCAAGTTAAAGTTAAAGAAGGTCATGTGTGTAGGTTGATAAAAAGGTTTATATGGGTTAAAGTAAGCTTCAAGGCAGTGGTACAAGAAGTTTGAGTCTGTTATGTGTGATCCAGGATGCTAGAAGACTACTTCAGGTCATTGTGTCTTTGTTAGAAAATTGTCTAAGGATGACTTTATTATCCTATTGTTATATGTTGATATGCTTATTGTAGGTAAAAGTATAACTTTAACAAGTTGAAGAAGCAATTGAGGGAGTCATTTTCCATGAAAGACATGGGATCAACTAAACAGATTCTTGGTATTAGAATTATGCGTGACAGAAAAGAGAAGAAACTTTGGATGTCACAAGAACACTATATCGAAACAGTGCTGCAAAGATTTAAAATGGAAAGTTCTAAGATGGTAAGCACTCATCTCGCTACTCATTTCATGTTGAGTTCTAATCAAAGTACTTCAAGTGAAGATGAAATGTTTTATATGAAATGTGTTCCTTATGCGTTTGTAGTGGGTAGTTTTATGTACGCAATGATGTGTACAAGACGAGATATAACACATGTTGTTGGTACAGTCAATAGATTTTTGTCAAATCCAGGTAGAGAGCATTGGAATACTGTAAAGTGGATTTTAAGGTATTTCAAAGTACTACTCCTATAAGGCTTTGTTTTGGAGGAGATAAGCCTACTCTAGTGGGGTACTCTGATCTGATATGGCTAGAGACATTGATTCCAGAAATTACACTTCAGGCTACATGATTAAATTTGCAGGGGGAGTTGTGGCTTGGTAGTCCAGATTGCAAAAGTGTGTATCATGTCTAGTATAGAGGTTGAGTTCATTGCAATAACCAAAGCATGCAAAAAGTTACTATGGTTGAAGAAATTTTTGCAGGATCTTGGGTTTGTTCAAGATAAATGTGTTATTTCTTGATAGTCAAAGTGCTATTCATATTGGTAAGAATATGAATTTTCATAATAGGTCCAAACACATTGATATGAGATATCATTAGATACATGATATTTTGGATGCTAAGTTGTTGGAGTTAGCTAAATTTCATACATATGATAATGGTTCTGATATGATGACTAAAGCATTACCAATAGGAAAATTTGAAGCTTATTGTAATATTGCCGATTTGACGATTTCCTCCACCTAGTTGTGAGAGGGAGTTTATTGGGTTTGGGATACTTTACTATGTGGAGAAAGGCTCAAATATGATTAGCCCATTTGTCTCACTTATTTAAGTGGTGAGGATCAATTTAGGAGTGAGAGAGATATAGCGAAAATAAGGATTCAAAAGAGAAAAGAGGAGAGAAATTCATTCCCAATTTTCTGTAACCAGTCTCACTAAATCAATGATCCCCGATTCGTTAACCGTCAGATCGAGCTCAAAACAACGTCTGAGGTGAGAGTTATCTTCTTCGTAATAAAGCTGCAGATTTGAGAAAATTTTCATCTTTTTTATTCTTATTTGTAAGCTAGTTTGCTTTGTGATTTGCAGTTGTTAACACTAGTTTGTGAATCACTTTAAGACTCTCTCGTACCCTTAATTAATTATAGTGGAGTTATTTCTTTGGTCTGGATGGATCGTTATTTTTACTCTCATATTGAGAGGTTTTCCATGTTAAAAAAATTGGTGTTCTTTTGTGCCTTTATTTGTTCGATTTTCTGTCTTATATTTGTTATTGATCCTCAAGGTTCCTACAAGTCTGGGGAATTTTATATCCGTTGCATATTGGTGTGTTATTTTGTCTTAATTTCCCATTAGGATCAAGTTGTGCAGAGCAACCAGAATGGAGGAAATGGTGAGTTTCGAAACTTGGGAAAGTTCTAGAGGAATAACTCACCTACCTTTAAAGGCATGTATGATCCGGATGGAGCGCAGACTTGGCTTAAGGACATTGAAAAGATTTTCAGGGTTATGGCGTGTACTGAAGCATAAAAGGTTCAATTTGGTACGCATATGTTGGCAAAGTGTCGCACCTCGAAAAATGCGATCCCTCGCGATGGACAGGGAAAATGTTAGTTCGAACAGATTCGCCACAGAACTTTATTATTTCCAATGAAGGAATAGGAAAATATCGATAAAACCATTAAAAAATAGAATAATGGTCATCGCAACCATATTCGGGTTCAGGAGTCAATTACGCAAGGGGAAGGTATTAGCACCCCTCACATCCGTTGTACTCAACGGGAACCTTTTAGTCCAATTTGCTATTTTAATGTTAGTTGAATGTTATTCGCTTTCTTAGAGTAATTTAAAATATTGAAAAGAGATAGATGGGAACCTCAGAAGGGGAAAAGGGAGGTTTTTATTAGTGTGCTCGCGAAGATACAACAATCTCCTGCCTACGTATCCTTATGGTGCAATAATGAAATCAGAGCATTCGTAGTTCGGGGACTACGACTAGTTGGTGTTTTTTAGAGAACGACTGTGTAGATTGCGTTCTAAAAGCTAAACATTGGCTTGTCTACTCTCAGCGGAGGCTTAACCACTAGTTTGTTGTGCGTATTAGAAATGATTAAGCAATGTTATTTTGAAAAGAGTTTTGGTCACGCGGGGGTGACAAGTTGGGTTGACGTGTTTGATGTTTTGTTTGGTTTGTTTCGATCACGCGGGGGCGAGAAATTAGATTTGATATGTTTGGTATTTTGAAGAACGACGAAATATTGAGCAATATGGCGCACACCAATCGTTCAATTCTATCGATGAATAATAAGGCGAACGCCTTCTACTCCCCTTTTCATATTATTATTGAAAGTTTGTTTGCGGAAGTTGAATATGCGCGGTAGTGAGGTGTTCGCCTCCCAGTTGCTTATTCAAGTAACAACGAGGCGTGCACCACTCATTACTTTATCCAATGTTTATTTAGCGTGTTTTAATTGGAAGTCGATAAATTGAGCAATGTAGCGAGCGCCAATTATTCAACTATTCGAGAGATGGTGAGGCGAACGCCTCCCATCTTTTCCATCAGATGTTTAATTATAAAAATAAGATCTTTAAGTATTATAATTAGTTTGAACAAATAATTTAAGTTTGTAAGATTGCGGCTTTAATCGAAAATCGATAATTTGAGCAATATGACGAGCGTCAATCATTCAATTATTCGAGAGATATTAAGGTGAACGCCTCCCATCTTTTATCATCCGAAATTTAGAATTAAAAGGGTTTAGAATTTATAGTTGATTTAGAAGAAATGATTTGAATATTATGGTTGAAGCTTTAATCGGGTGACAAGAATTTGAGTAATATGGCGTGCGCCAATCATTCGAGTACTTGAGAAATAGTGAAGCGAACGCTTCCTATATCCTTTTCATCCAAAGTTTACGTTAAAAGAGAAAATTCTTTAGAAGCTAAATTGTATAGAAAAAGGCTTTGAATTTGCACAGTTAATCGGATTTGAATCAGGTTTTAAAAAATGAATCTCTTGGCATTACACCAAGGTTTTTGTTTATGAATACGATTGGAAGACTTTAGTTTGGAAATGATGTGAAATTGTGATAGTGAAAGATGAGAAAGGTTTTGAGTTTTTTTTTTGAATTGGTGGTGAATTTCAATGAAATCAAGTATGTATTATGGGATGAACATGGATAGATTTTTATCGACTAAATACCATAAAATCAAGTAATCAAAAAAATATATTTATCAATAATTAATCAATCTAATTAATTAGTAATTTAAGTAATCAATTAACTAATGCTTTATTCAAAAGAAAAGGAAGAAAAAAAAATCAAAAATTGGTGCATGCATAAACATGGGGTGTGGTTATCAAAATTAATTTGGGCCTAGTTCTAAAACCATTAATAAATCTAATTTAATTCTCATTGTTTCTAAATAATAATAATCATAAAGTAAATTAAGAATATGCAAAAAAAATAAAAGAGATTTTAACTAATTTTCTTTTGAGTTTAATTAGTAACTATCAGTGGGTGAGTCATGAAAACAAAAATAAACAATGCCTTTACATAGTAGATGGTCTTTTGAGTATAACCTAAGTGAAACCGAAAAGGAGAAAACAACGCCACCTTGACAATATATGCGGCCGATGTGAATTTGAGATCAAAATAAAAGTTCTAAACTCTGTAAATCACAAATGATAACCACAACCGACCAATCCTTTTATAACAAGTATAGTTAGCGCAGCGACAAAAAAAACCATCGATAATTATAAACCAATCGTATATGCAATCAACTATTCAATGCAAAAACAAAAGAAAAATGGATTATGATTATTTGCGACATTATTACAGGGATAATAGATCCAACATTTATTCTGAAACAATATTCCAACATAAAAGCAAATGTAATAGCCACAAATTTACAGTAGAGCAGATATGCAATCAACCCATTGATACCCATACTCACACGAATGCTTATTAATTATTAACTGCATTTAAAAGAGTTGTTACCGACGAGTTTTTTTGGCGATGTTGGTTGGAGGCGGAAGCGGTTGTTACGCAGCGGAGGAAGGGAATGGGATTAAAGTGCAGTGGCGATAGAGAGAATATTATCGGAGACGGAGATTGGGTCGACGGTGGATGCGGAGGCGATGGTGACAAGCCGTCGTCGGCGGTGAAGTTGCAACGGTTGTCTCGCCGATGGTGGTTCGTGATGGTGGAGAAGATGAAAGGAGGCGGAGTTTTGTGGATCTCGTGAGTTCCACGGCGGTGGTTGTTGTTGTTAGTTGCGATGGTGGTTGGACGGAGTCTCGATCTGGTTTTGGGGTGAGATGAACCTTTGCGGCGATCGTTTATGTATGTGTGGCACGATGAAGGAAGGTGACGGTGGATTAGTTCTCGCGATGAAGGGAAAAATGATGAGGACGGTGGAAGGTGGGCTTCCCGGCGGCGCCTGTTGGAGGAGGAAGGAGGCGAGGTGAGGGAGGGTGCGGAAGAAGGTAGATGCGTGGCAGAGCGGTTGTGGACGGAGTTGGTGCGACGAGAGTGTTTGTCTTTTTATTTTCTTTTTCTTTTTTGAGCCACCGAAAGATTGTAACATGTGTGGTCTTTTATGGGTGGGTAGAGAGAGATGAGTGAGTTAGTGGGTGAGTAAAAAATGAGTGGGTAGTTTTTTTTTTCTTTTTCTCTTTTCGTTTCCTTCCTCCTTTTCCGTTAAGAGAGAGACCCTTCTTTAAGAAGAGGATTCTCTTTCTTCTTTTGTCCGTTTGTTCTAAGAGAGAGAGAGGATGGTCCTCATTGGTGGACACGTGGTTTCCTCTCGAACGAATCCTTTGGCCTTCTAAATATTAAAACAAATTCGTTCCTTTAATTAATTTGCCACATGTCTTGTCTTCCTTGGAGTAGTAAAGATATTTTCTTTTTATTAACAGCACATGCCAGCTTGAGGATAAAATCCCTCCCTTTTTATTTAATTTTCTATTTTTATTTCTCTTTACTAATATATTTATTTAAATCTTAATTTTGATTGGATAATAAAAAATAAGACAAGGACTTCAAATGAAAATCATGGATTAATTTGAATCGACAATCATGATTATCAAAAACAATTTATAAATGTCGGATGTGTCCCTTTTAGATGATTTAATTGATTTAAATCAATTAATTCAAATAAAATTCACAACTTTTAAATAATCACGATAAAATTAAAATAAGAGCATGGAAAATTCTACTTGTTTAATCTGAATATTTTGGCGAAAGAATAAAATTAAAAGGACTAAGAATGAATAAAAGTCGGGCGAAAATTTGCTCGAAAAATTAAATCGGATGCACCAAAATGATCAGCACGAAATATACTTATTGAAAAAATACATCGTTTTGTTTAATTTTGAAATAAGTTTTCACCGATTACAAGGCTCAGGTGGGTCAAAATGCAACTGAAAAAGTCGTTGAAAAATATAATGAGCACACCAGGCTGAACTACACGAACCGTAGATTGATAATACTGGTGCCTGCAATTTTAATTTTAAAACTTTTTACCCGCTGATTTTGCACGTTCTTGAGAAATGATTTAAACAATTTGTTTGTATTTTCCAATAATTTATTCCGACTGATATTTTAGGTATTATTCATGATGAAATGTATGTCATGTTGTGCATATGATGTAAATTGAAAAATGAAATCAAATTTACGAAAATTTTAAAAATGTCTGGATAAAATTGGGGTATGACAGCTGCCCCTATTTAATTATCTTGAACTAGAAGGTAAGAATGACAACAGTCTTCATTCATTCGTGGGGGACAATAATTAAATACGAAAGACCCAAATTTTGTCCTTTGAAATGCGATGGAGAAATGCAGAAAGAAAATGCAACGAATTCTAAAAACACCAAGGTATTAGGTTTAGAACATCAAGTTAATGTCAACCCTCGAGTCGACATTTAAATCTTGCAAAGGTCGTTTTTGATGTAAAGACAAATGTGTGACTAAAACTGAACAGGCCTTCTGGCATTAAAAGGATGACAGTAGAGTTAATTGTTATCACCAAAAGGATGATAGTAATTCACCATGATTTCCGGGATTGTCATCACCAAAAGGATGATGGATAGACCAAGCTTCTAAGGTAGCCATCACCAAAAGGATGATGGTTACAGTAACAACAACAAAGATCGCCATCACCAAAAGGATGGTGGTAAGATCAACAACAAAACTTGCTATCACCAAAAGGATGAAAGTTAGACATAATTCAAAGATTTCTATCATCAAAAGGATGACGTCCATCACCAAAAGGGTGATGGTTATCCTGATAAAGATTTTCATTACCGTAAGGATAATAGCAAGACTGCCACCAAAAAGATGATAGTTAACTTATCAACTTCAAAGATCGCCGTCACAAAACGGATGAAGGTAAGATCAAACAACAAAACTTGTTATCACCAAAAGAATGATACTAAGTCAATAACTTTAATGGTCATCGTCACCAAAAGATGAAGGTATGATCAAATAACAAAACTTGTTACCACCAAAAGGATGATAATAAGTCAACAAGTTCAATGATCACCATCACCAAAAGGATGAAGGTAAGATCAAACAACAAAACTTGTTATCACTAAAAGGATGATAATAAGTTAATAACTTCAATGGTCACCATCACCAAAAGGATGAAGGTAAGACCTAATAACAAAACTTGTTATCATCAAAAGGATGATAATAAGTCAATAACTCCAACGATCACCGTCACCAAAAGGATGAAGGTATTATCAAACAACAAAGTTTGTTACCACCAAAAGGATGATAATTAGCACCGATTACCGAAACCAAAAGGACGAAGGTAAAATTAAACAACCAAACTCGTTACCACCAAAAGGATGATAATAATTTAACAATCACCATCACCAAAAGGATGAAGGTATTATCAAATGACAAAACTTGTTACCACCAAAAGGATGATAATAAGTCAACAACTCAAATGATCACCATCACCAAAAGGATGAACGTAAGAACAAAAACTTCAAAACTTGTTACCACCAAAAGGATGATAATAAGTCCACGACTTAAATGATCACCATCACTAAAAGGGTGAAGGTAAGATCAAACAGCAAAAACTCGTTATCACCAAAAGGATGACAATTAGTTAACAATCGCCATCACCAAAAGGATGAAGGTGAGATCATAACTTCCAAACTTGTTACCACCAAAAGGATGATACTAAGTCATAATAACTTCAGATATCAGTGACGCCAAAAGGATGACAATAGGATTGAACTTTCCTAATGTCACAATCACCAAAAGGATGATAGCTTAAACCAAACTCCATAATCTCTATCACCAAAAGGATGATGTTTAAATCGAACTGGACGTCATCACCAAAAGGATGATGATTATACATAAATAACAGAGATCACCATCAACAAAAGGATGATGGTGGAACCAAAATGACAAGGACCCCTATCACCACAAGGATCTCCGATGCCAAAAGTATGACGGTAAGTTGTAATAATTGCAGAGGTTGCCATTCACCAAAAGGATGAAGGTTGGGACAAAACTTCAAGGATCACCGACACCAAAAGAATGACGGTAAGATCATAAACGTCGAAGATTTACCATTACCAAAAGGATAATGGTTATTGTAAACAGGACGATGATCATTATTCATCAAGGGACTTTCACCAAAAGGGTGACATTTAGGGACAATCCGTCGAAAAATCAGACTACCGACAAAAAGTTCCAATAGAACAGACCTGTTAGGTAGCATTGGAACATTACTGGGTAAGACTTGCTTGGGGTATCAACAACAAAAGGTTGCAGAAAGATACTCTAAAATATATAATTTTCATCAACAAAAGGTTAAAGGAAACAACTCATTGAGGGACGTTCAATGCGAAACAAGGTATGTGTTTAACTTAGCTGAGGATAACATCTTATCAACAAAAGGTTAAAGGATGTAACTTAATGGGGAACACCCAATAATAGGGGACAAGAACTTACTCAGAGAAGATAACAATGACTCAACTGAGGGTTGGCCTGGATACCTACGACTAAACCTTGGATCTTGATTCGTGTTTGTGTGCATAAATGTCATGTATGCGTTATGTATGAGGTGATGTATGTAATGCATGTTTAAATGCAAAGGATGATTGGTTTGTTTAGGATTGGCCCCCTTTTCAAAGGCGATATCTTTTTTGAATACCAATGTTGATTGGTTTGTTTTTATGAAAAATGCCAGCAAGGTGGACTTTGGTTTTTCTGGTAACTGTCAATATGGGTTGGATTGTTGGTTGGTGGAAGGATCTGACTTCCCGACACTCGGTAGTTGATGATGTGATGACCATGCAATAGATGTGAATACTCTTGGTTCCCCAAGTTTGATCTCTTGCTGATACGTTGTGTCTTTGCCCTTGAGAAGATCTCAACTTCTTCTTCTGAGATGCTTGGCCAGCCTGTAACTAAGCATAGCGACATGATCAGCGCATGATAGTTATGCTTTTGATATGCCCTAAGGATTATGGTCAATATTTGATGTCGCACCAGCGTGAACTTTCGACATTTTGGTTGCGAGTTCAGACAGTTTCCAGTGTCCGACACAGTCTTCTTGACTTACTTAAAAATATGGAGGGAACTTGCCCCTTGCAACTTGTCTTGCCCCAGTCTGTAGGGTATTAAATAGAATTCTCCTTGAAAGGAAGCTTTTAGGAGTGGTCCTTCCGTGGCATGGTCTGAGTCCGTTTTTTTCAGTGTCTAAATCTGGAAGTGGTATGCCCCTGATTAGCCGATTCTTGAAACGGTTCTCTTTAATCGACCGATCTTTAGGAGTTAGGTTTTAATGTACTCTTGGGGTAATTTGTCCCTAATTGAGTTTTCGAGGGACTTGCCCCAGACAGACTGAGTATTGAAGTGATTTTCCTCCCTGATCAACCGATGCTTGGAGATTTGTCTTACACTGACTACTTCTTAAGTCAACATAATCAAAAGATACCATGCCCCTAATCCATAGGATTATGAGGTGGTTTTGATTTGTGTTGGCACCAACGATCAAGTACCTCTCGAATTGTCCCTTGTTGGACTTTCCTTGATGTCAAGTACTGACTTGCAGTTAAGAATTGTTCGTTTAAGAAATGGTGATTTTAATGCAATAGTTATGCGAGTTTTGAAAAACAATCATTCATTTGGAGTGTCGTGGTAGTGCGTGACAAGTGGACCATGAGTCCAATCGTGATGTTGATTTAGCTAGTGTGTGAGTAATACAGTGAGAATAAAATATTAGCAAATCTCTAGGAGTCAGCTTGCACAACCTTGTTGTAATATTCTTTCGGAATAAACCTTACTTCAATTAGGTCTTTTGAGGGTTGTTTCGTGGTTTGGTTCATGGTTATTGAAACGAAAGGATATAAGGCTCAAAGTTTATTTTAACCCACCCCTTCTTCATGATGATCTCCAATCCTACATTCAGTTAATTCAACACACATTTTAATTTTACGAGAGTTTAGTAGTGTAAGATCTCTTGAAGTGACAATCATCTTATTTTTCTCTTCAAGAATATTGGTTACCCTTTGATTTGGGTGTGGTGGTCACCGAATCTTGTTTTGTAGAGGACTTTCATTATCTCTTTCGATTTTTGTTTTGATCCCTAACTTTTTCATGGACCGCTTGTTGAAGCTTTAATCCATCGGGATTGCCCCATTTTGCCTAAGTCTCCCTTTAAGGTGTTTGACTTAGCGGGCTCTTTCTCTGAATTTTTTTTGGAAAATTGTGACTGCCAGGTCATTGGTCACTGAAGAATAACCAACATAAATTTTGGACTTTGTATGATTCCTTCGACACTTCAGGATGTGTACGAGAAATATCATGCGGTTGACCCTCACATGGGATATTTCCTCTTGTGATTTGAATGCGTAGTCAGATTAACTGAACACTACCCTATCCCAGGTTAAGCGTAAGGGTTTTGTAGATCTGAAAGACACTCCTACTTCTAGGCTCGAAGTGGTTGACTAGGGATTAACTCCTTATCTCTCCAGTGTTTGGGGATTTGAAATAATGCATGTACATCATTAGCAGGATTTTATCCGAAAGCATACAATCAACAATTGTGAGTATTTTGTTTTCGTCATCCTCCTTCCAATATTTGCTAACAATAGTGTGATAAAGAAGGTGAAATGGAAAAGTATGTGTTTGTGCTTTGCAAATGCAATAATGAATGAATATGAAAGATTGATTCAGAACATGTATAATCATCCCATTAATAAGACCAAATTACAAGAATGCGAAATGGTAAAAATGGCAAAATGATTGCCTTCATTGAAAGAAACGGACCTTCATCTCTTGATTTTTCGTTTGGGAATTGTTCTGCTCGTTCAGGCTGGTGTGAAACTTTATCTTCGAGCTTCACTCTGCTCCGTATGCGCCGGCATGGGATTTATTGCAACATTTGGCCTAACTGACGTGAAAGAAACTGACTTACTGTCAATCTAGTCTTGAACCTTGTGTTTGAAGGCCTTGCAATTCTCCATTGTGTGACCTGGGGCACCCATATGATACTTGCAGTGAGCATTGGCGTCATAGCCTGGTGGATAGGGTGGAATTGCAGGCGTTAGCTCCTTCAAAGCGATTGATCCATCCTTTAGCAGGCAGGGAAGGATCTTGTTGTGCGGTATTTCCAAAGGATCGAAATGTCTTTTTGGCCTCCTTGCCCTCTGTTGGTTAGGTTGATGTTATGGTGGAGCACGTTGCTGTTGATTTCGGTATTGCTGCTGGTAAGCTGGTTGTTGATACGGCTGCTGATGTTGTTGTTGATATGGTTGCTGATATGGTGGTTGATATGGGGTTGGTATGACAGCGGCAGTCTGGTGGTAAGGCATAGGAACATATGGATGTGCCCTATATCCTCCTCCTCCTATTATGGCATTGGCTTTACCTTCTTGCTTCTTCGGAAGATTGGGATAAGGCTTCTTCATTCCACTTGAAGCATTGACGGTGCAAGGCAACTTTCCTTTTCTGATTTGGCTCTCAACTTGCTCCCCCACATAAACGACCTCAGCCAAAGTTGGGAAGTTGAACCTACCATTTTCTCCATATATTGGGTATGGAGAGTTCCCATAAACATATCAATTAACTCTTTATCAAGGAGAGGAGGTCGGACACAAGCTGCAAGCTCTCTCCACCGCTGGGTGTATTCCTTAAATGACTCATTGTTGTGTTGAGTCATGTCTTGCAGCTGGGTGTGATTGGGTGATAGATCAGTGTTGTACTGATAATGCCTAAGAAAAGCTTCGGCGAGATCTCTCCATGACTGGACTTGTCCTCTCTCTAGTTGCATGTACCATTCCAAGGATGCCCTACTGAGGCTATCTTGGAAGTAATGAATCAAGAGTTGATCATTACTGATGTGGGCAGCCATCTTGCGATAGTAAGCTCTGAGATGGGTTCTAGGGCAACTGATCCCTTTGTACTTGTCAAAGTCCGGGACTTTGAACTTTTGAGGAATTACCAGGCCTGGCAACGAGCACATATCGACAACGTCCAAACCAGGAGTAGTGTGAACCTCCAAGGACCTGAATTTTTCTTCCAAAGCATGGAGTCTCTCAACAGCTGGGTCTAGGAGACCTCCAACAACAGGTTTGGTAAGCTGTGGTATGAAGAAAGTATCATACGAATCCTCATCACCCATCACGGATCCATGTCTAGCAGATGCAGCAGAATGCCCATGGGGGTTCTCATTATCCACTGGAATAGGAATAGGGATTCGTCCTCCTCTAGGATGGGCAGGGTTACCATCAAGATTAGTTACTCCATGGATGCTAAGCAATGGCGATCCAAACTGAGCAGCAACTTTTCTGGCTTCGACGCTAGTCTCATCATCCTTTTCCTTCTGGGTTAAAAGTAATATAGTCTCAAGCAAACGATCCATCTTAGCCTGCATATAGTCAATGTCTGTCCTCATTGAAACCTGGTTTACCTCAAGTTGTTCGAGTGTCATCTTGTAGTTGCGGCATGTCGAGTAGTCAGCGTTACTGGATAAAGGGCAGAATATGGTGTAAGTTTTTTGTTCCTGGAAAATAATATGCAATGCATGTTGATGATATGCAAATGCATGAAATTTTGCCATGTTTTTCCACAAGGAATATAGATACTCATGATCATTCACATGTCGTGTATGTTAGGATAAAGGAAGAAGCCTGGGTTTCTCTGATTACTAGAAATTCCCAAGGGTAAGTTCTAAAGTTATGTTTTCAAGGAAAGAATTTAGAATCACGGATCATGTTCAAACCTTCCTCCCAATGCTGGGCTAGCCACATCGTGATGGGAGTTTTGAACTGGTCTAATTTAAGTGGGATTCTCGTATTGTTCGAACAGGGTGTAGACACTTCGGTTCAATACTACACAATCGCCAATCACGAAAACAAAACTTGGGTTTAAGGCGAGGTTCCTAGAGTCACGAATCGTATTTAGAATTTCCCCACAATAATGGGCTAGCCATATTGTGATGGAAATTCCAAACAGATCTACTCTAGGTGGAGTCTTCATATTTTCCCAATGAGGTGTATACCCATCAGTTCAATACTACACAACTCTGGGTTCTAAGTTCTTCTCGAAGCTCGGGTATGAAGCTTATCTCACAGCACACATCAAGCCCCATTTCATAGTGTCAAGTCAAATCACATACAACACGGGAAATCATAATAAGATACAGAGAAGCAACATGGAAGAAAGGAATATTATTTTAACATTCATAGCAAGTTGGACTAAATTAGGTTTGACTCTCCCTTGCTAGGAGCAGGGTCCCCAGCAGAGTTACCATCTCTCGCACCTCGAAAAATGCGATCCCTCGCGATGGACGCGGAAAATGTTAGTTCGAACAGAGTCACCACCGAACTTTATTCATTCCAATGAAGGAATAGGGAAAATATCGATAAAACCTTTAAAAAATAGAATAATGGTCGTCGCAACCATATTCGGGTTCGGGAGTCGATTATGCAAGGGGAAGGTATTAGCACCCCTCACGTCTGTTGTACTCAACGGGAAACTTTTAGTCCAATTTGATATTTGAATGTTAGTTGAATGTTATTCACTTTCTTCGAGTAATTTAAAATATTTAAAAGAGATGGATGGGAACCTCAGAAGGGGGAAAAGGGAAGTTTTTTATTAGTGTGCTCGCGAAGATACAACAATCTCCTGCCTACGTATCCTTATGGTGCAATAAGGAAATCAGAGCATTCGTAGTTCGGGGATTACGACTAGTTGGTGTTTTTTAGTGAACGACTGTGTAGATTGTGTTCTAAAAGCTAAACGTTGGCTTGTTTACTCTCGGCGGAGGCTTAAGCACTAGTTTGTTATGCGTATTAGAAAGGATTAAACAATGTTCTTTTGAAAAGAGTTTTGGTCACACGAGGGTGACAGGTTGAGTTGACGTGTTTGATGTTTTGTTTGGTTTGTTTCGATCATGCGGGGGCGAGGAATAATAAGGCGAACACCTTCAACTCCCTTTTTCATATTATTATTGAAAGTTTGTTTGCGGAAGTTGAATATGCGCGGTAGTGAGGCGTGCTCCTCCCACTTGCTTATTCAAGGAACAACGAGGCGTGCGCCACTCATTCCTTTATCCAATATTTGTTTAACGTGTTTTAATCGGATGTCGATAAATTGAGCAATATGGCGAGCACCAATTTTTCAACTATTCGAGAGATGGTCAGGCGAACCCTCCCATCTTTTCCATCTGATGTTTAATTATAAAAATAAGATCTTTAAGTATTGTAATTAGTTTGAACAAATAATTTTAAGTTTGTAAGATTGCGGCTTTAATCGGAAATCGATAATTTGAGCAATATGGCGAGCGTCAATCATTCAATTAGACGAGAGATAGTGAGGCGAACGCCTCCCATCTTTTATCATCCGAAATTTAGAATTAAAAGGGTTTAGAATTTATAGTTGATTTAGAAGAAATGATTTGAATATTATGGTTGAAGCTTTAATCGGGTGACAGAAGAATTCGAGTAATATGGCGTGCGCCAATCATTCGAGTACTTGAGAAATAGTGAAGTGAACGCTTCCTATATCCTTTTCATCCCAAGTTTACGTTAAAAGAGAAAATTCTTTAGAAGTTAAATTATCTAGAAAAAGGCTTTGAATTTGCACGGTTAATCGGATTTGAATCGGGTTTTAAAAAATGAATCTCTTGGCATTGCACCAAGGTTTTGTTTATGAATACAATTGGAAGACTTTGGTTTGGAAATGATGCGAAATTGTGATAGTGAAAGATGAGAAAGATTTTGAGTTTTTTTTTGAATTGGTGGTGAACTTCAATGAAATCAAGTATGTATTATGGGATGAACATGGATAGATTTTTATCGACTAAATACCATAAAATCAAGTAATCAAAAAAATATATTTATCAATAATTAATTAATCTAATTAATTAGTAATTTAAGTAATCAATTAACTAATGCTTTATTCAAAAGAAAAGGATGAAAAAAAATCAAAAATTGGTGCATGCATAAACATGGGTTGTGATTATCAAAATTAATTTGGGCCTAGTTCTAAAACCATCAGTAAATCTAATTTAATTCTCATTCTTTCTAAATAATAATAATCATAAAGTAAATTAAGAACATGAAAAAAAAAGAGATTTTAACTAATTTTCTTTTGTATTTCATTAGTAACTATCAGTGGGTGATTCATGAAAACAAAAATAAACAATGCCTTTACATAGCAGATAGTCTTTTGAGTATAACCTAAGTGAAACCGAAAAGGAGAAAACAACGCCACCTTG
The DNA here is from genome assembly GCF_024323335.1 of Lathyrus oleraceus. Classification (NCBI taxonomy): domain Eukaryota; kingdom Viridiplantae; phylum Streptophyta; class Magnoliopsida; order Fabales; family Fabaceae; genus Lathyrus; species Lathyrus oleraceus. Next base: position 97,059,756 of record NC_066582.1, on the reverse strand, counting down.
ACAATATATGCGACCGATGCGTATTTGAGATCTAAATAAAAGTTCTAAACTCTATAAATCACAAATGATAACCACAATCGACCAATCCTTTTATAACAAGTATAGTTAACGCAACAAAAAAAAACCATCGATAATTACAAACCAATCGTACACACAATCAACTATTCAGTGCAAAAACAAAAGCAAAATGGATTATGATTATTTGCGACGTTATTACAGGGATAATAGATCCAACATTTATTCTGAAACACTATTCCAACATAAAAGCAAATGTAATTTCCACAAATTCACAGTAGAGCAGATATGCAATCAACCCATTGATACCTATACTCACACAAATGCTTATTAATTATTAACTGCATTTAAAAGAGTTGTTACCGACGAGTTTTTTTGGCGATGTTGGTTGGAGGCGGAAGTGGTTGTTGCGCAGTGGAGGAAGGGAGTGGGATTAAAGCACAGTGGCTACGGTAAGAATATTATCGGAGATGGAGATTGGGTCGACGGTGGATGCGGAGGTGATGGTGACAAGCGGTCGCCGGCGGTGAAGTTGCAGCGGTTGTCTCGCCGATGATGGTTCGCGACGGTGGAGAAGATTAAAGGAGGCAAAAGTTTTGCGGATCTCGCGAGTTAAATGGCGGTGGTGGTTGTTTTGAGTTGCGACGGTGGAGGTGGTGGTTGGACGGAGTCTCGATCTGGTTTTGGGGTGAGACGAACCTTTGCGGCGATCATTTGTGTGTGTGTTGCACGGTGAAGGAAGGTGACAGTGGATTAGTTCTCGCGGTGGAGGGTGGGCTTCTTGGCGGCGCCTGTTGGAGGAAGAAGGAGGCGAGGTGAGGGAGGGTGCGAAAGAAGGTAGATGCGTGGCGGAGCGGTTGTGGACAGAGTTGGTGCGACAAGAGTTTTTGTCTTTTTATTTTCTTTTTCTTTTTTTGAGCCACCGAAATATTGTAACGTGTGTGATCTTTTATGGGTGGGTAGAGAAAGATGAGTGAGTTAGTGGGTGAGTAAAAAATGAGTGGGTAGTTTTTTTCTTTTCCTCCTTTTCCGTTAAGAGAGAGACCCTTCTTTAAGAAGAGGATTCTCTTTCTTCTTTTGCCTGTTTATTCCAAGAGAGAGAGGGTGGTCCTCATTGGTGGACACGTAATTCCCTCTCGAACACATCCTTTGGCCTTCTAGATATTAAAACAAATCCGTTCCTTTAATTAATTCGCCACGTGTCTTGCCTTCCTTTGAGTAGTAAAGATATTTTCTTTTTATTAACAGCACATGCTAGTTGGAGGATAAAATCCCTCCCTTTTTAGTTAATTTTCTATTTTTATTTCTCTTTACTAATATATTTATTTAAATCCTAATTTTGATTGGATAATAAAAAATAATACAAAGACCTTAAATGAAAATCATGGATTAATTTGAATCGACAATCATGATTATCACAAACAATTTAAAAATGTCGGATGTTCCCCTTTTAGATGATTTAATTGATTTAAATCAATTAATTCAAATAAAATTCACAACTTTTAAATAATCACGATAAAATTAAAATAAGAGCATGGGAAATTCTATTATCTAATCAGAATATTTTGGTGAAAGAATAAAATAAAAGGACTAAGAATGAATAAATATCGGGCGAAAATTTGCTCGAAAAATTAAATCGGATGCACCAAAATGATCAGCACGAAATATACTTATTAAAAAAATACAGCGTTTTGTTTAATTTTGAAATAAGATTTCATCGGTTACAAGGCTCGGGCGGGTCAAAATGCAACTGAAAAAGTCGTTGAAAAATATAATGAGCCCACGAGGCTGAACTTCGCGAACCGTAGATTGATAATACTGGTGCCTGCAATTTTAAGTTTGAAACTTTTTACCCGCTGATTTTGCACGTTCTTGAGAAATGATTTAACCAATTTGTCTGTATTTTCCAATAATTTATTCCGACTGATATTTTAGGTATTATTCATGATGAAATGTATGTCATGCTGTGCATATGATGTAAATTGAAAAATGAAATCAAATTTATGAAAATTTTAAAAATGCCTGGATAAAATTGGGGTATGACACAAAGGAAGCTGATGATTTATAGAATACTACGCATAAGAGATTAGAGGTTATATGCGATGAAATCACTTGGGTTGCATTCAAAGGAGGATTTATATAGCGGTACTTTCTATAAGATGTGTGTGGGAAGAAAGAGATCGAGTTTTTAGAGTTGAAATAAGGGAACTATACTATTGCTGAGTATGCTGCCAGGTTCGAGGAACTTGTGAAATTGTTTCCACATTATAATGGTGCAGTTATAGAGGCTTCTAAATGCATTAAGTTTGAGAATGGGTTGCATCCTGAGATCAAGCGGGATATTGGTTATCAACAGACTTGCCAGCTTCCGGAACTGGTGAACAAATGCAGGATTTATGATGAGGACAACAGGGTTCAGTCTTCTCATTATAAAAGTCTGAGTGAGAAGAGGGGAAATCAGCTGAATCCAGAAAATTTGTATAGTTCTCTAGATGTAAAAGGGAAATAGAAGGTTTCAAAGGGTAAGAAGCCAAGTGGGGGAGGGACTCTCACTCCTATCAAATGCTACAAGTGTGGTGGTGCAGGACATCATGCCAATGAATGCAAAAGTGATGAAAAGAAGTGCTTCAACTATGGGAAGCTAGGAAACCTTATTTCTGATTGTAAGACTAATGTGCCAACTTGTTACAATTGTGGGGAACCTGGTCACATCAACACCAACTGTCAAAATCCAAAGAAAGCTCAATCTAGAGGGAAAGTGTTTGCACTGGCAGGATCTCAGACTACCAGTTCCGATAGGTTGGTTCGAGGTATAAGCTACATTCATAACATTCCTTTGATTGTCATTATTGACACAGGTGAGACACACTCATTTATTTCTACTGACTGTGTGAAAAAATTGGCCTTGTAGTGTCTACTTTGAGTAGTGGACTAATTATCGATACTCCAACTAATGGGTCAGTGAATACTTATTTAATATTCTTGAATTGTCCTCTATCAATCTATGGTAGAGACTTTGGTGTGGACTTGATTTTTCTTCCACTAAGTGATCTTGATGTCATTCTAGAGATGAACTGGTTGGAACTCAACTATATTCATATCAATTACTACAATAAGTTAGTATGATTTCTTGCTCCTGATGATGAAGAAAAAGCTAGTTTCATATTTGTTAGTCAATGGAAGAGTTGTTAAAAGATGAAACTAAAGTGTTTGCAATGTTTGCTTCCTTGTCTGTTGAGAATCAAACAATAGTTGAAGGGTTACTAGTGGTATGAGAATTTCTAAAGGTGTTTCTAGATGATATTTCAGATTTTCCACCAGAAAGAGATGGATTTTGTTATTGATCTTGTTCTTGGTACTATACATGTTTCTATGGAACCATACATAATATCATCATCAGAGCTAGGAGAACTAAAGATTCATTTGGGAGCCTTACTTGAAAATAAATTTATCAAACCAAGTGTGTCACCTTGGGGAGCTCAAGTGTTGTTGGTAAAGAAGAATGATGGTAGTATACGACTATGTGTTGATTATCGATAGTTCAATAAAGTGATGATTAAAAACAAATATCCACTTCTGAGAATCGATTATTTGATGGATCAGCTGGTAGGAGCTTGTGTTTTTAGAAAAATTGATTTGAGGTCAGGTTACCATCAGATCCGAGTTAAGGATGAAGATATTCAGAAGATGGTGTTTAGAACTCGATACAGTCATTACGGATATTTATTGATGCCTTTCAGAGTGTCGAATGCACCTAGTGTGTTTGTGGGGTATATGAATCGCATTTTTCATACTTATCTTGATCTGTTTGTCGTTGTCTTTATCGATGATATTCTGATTTATTCTAAATCAAATGAAGATCATGCATAGAATTTGGGGATTGTATTACAAGGGTTAAAAGAGAATAAGTTGTTTATGAAGTTATCAAAGTGTGAGTTTCGGTTGCAAGAGGTGAGTTTCCTTAGGCATGTTATTTCTAATAATGCCATTGTAGTGGATCCATCCAAAGTAGACGCAGCGCTACAATGGAAGGCTCCTAAATCGGTTACAGAGATTAGAAGTTTCCTGGGGTTGGCAGGTTATTATCGCAGGTTTATCAAAGGGTTCTCAAATTTATCCCTTTCGTTAACTCAGTTGACTCGAAAGGGTCATGCCTATGTGTGGGATATTCATTATGAAGAGAGATTTAGAGAGTTAAAGAAGAAGTTGCTACAACTTCAGTTTTGATTTTACCAGATTCTCATGAACTGTTTGTAGTATACTGTGGCACTTCTAAAATAGGTTTGAGCTGTGTCACTACTACAAAATAGACCTTTCGTAACACCCATTTTACCACGGCCATCCTGTTAACCGTGGTAATAATTTTTTTTGGCGCTTCTTTTTTTGTATTTACTAAGACATTTCACAATGGTTATAGGTACCAACTGTGGTGAAAAGTGGCGTCTGGTCATGCGTTTGAATCCTAGCACCTACAATTTTGTTTTTATATATTTTTAAGTCATTTTTCACCATAGCTAGAACTTCCAACCATGGTAAAAAGTGGCGCCTAGTCATGAGTTCAAATCCTAGCACCTAAAGTTTTGTTTTTATTTATTTAGTAAAAGACATATAACAACGATTGTTTAAAGTAACTGTTGTGATAGGTTGCGATTTTGTTTTTATTTAGTTTTTTAAGCCACTTTTCATGATAGGTTGAAAATATAAGTGTGACTATTGAGTTTCTTCACCATTCTTAAACAAATCTTTGTCATCCATTTAGTGACTAGCAACGCTCAAGACACTACCATTAGTGATCTACGTGAAACCTAAAACTTAGATGAACTTCTAACTTAGACGAACTTCATCTTCTACCTCCAAACATCTTCTTCCATTTACGGCACTCTATTTCTCCACTAAACCAAGCTCAAAAACATCATTTCTTCCATAAATAAAACTCAAAACATCATTTCTTTCATTAACAAAATTCAGAACTCCATCACCTCTTCTCCAACTTGAATGAGACAAGGAAAACATGGGTTCAAGTTAGCAATGTTAGTTGGTGGTGTTCTTTTTGTTGTTGTTCTTGTTATTGTTTTTCTTGTTGTTATTCTTATTGTTCTTATTGTTGCTCCTGTTATTGTTGTTGTTATCATTGTTATTGTTGTTGTTGTTGTTATTGTTGTTGTTATTGTTGTTGTTATTGTTGTTGTTATTGTTGTTGTTCTTCTTGTTGTTATTGTTGTTGTTTTTGTTGTTGTTGTTATTCTTATTTTTCTTGTTGTAATTCTTGTTTTTCTTGTTTTTGTTCTTGTTGTCGTTCTACTGCTGCATTTTTTTAAATTTTATTAAAAGACATACAATAACGATTGTTTAAAGTAATCATTATGATAGGTTGTATGCTACTTGACTTATAATCACGGTCGCATGTTTGTGGTAGAAATCATCATACATACAATCACACCTTACCTCACAACGGTTGGTCCAGCATGGTGGTATCCCTTTTCCAACCATTGTGATATGTGTTTTCCATAGTTGTGTGTGTTGATGTAAAATGGTAAAGTGGTGGTTTATGCTTTACAAAAATTCAAAGTGTTTAGCAACCATAAGAGTTTAAAGTATTTGTTTGACAAAAAGGAGTTGAATATGAAGCACAGAAGATGGTTGGAATTTCTGAAGAACTATGATTTTGACTTAAATTATCATCCAAGTAAAGGTAATGTTATGTATGATGCTTTGAGTTGAAAGTCTCTACATATGTTGGCATTGATTATTAGAGAGTTGGATCTCATTTATCAGTTTAGAAATTTGAGTATGGTTTGTGAGTTGACACTAGGAAGTGCGATGTTGGGTATGTTGAAGGTGAATAATGAATTGCTTAATTAAATTAGGGAGAATTATAAGCTAGATGTGAAGCTGGTAGATTTATTATCTTCAGTGAACCCAAACAAAGAAAGTGACTTTAAAGTGGATGAGCATGGAGTGTTGAGGTTTCGAGGTAAATTTGTGTGCTTGACAATTCTGAGCTGAAGAAGATGATTTTAGAGAAGAGTCATAGAAGCAATCTAAGTATTCATCTAGGAGCTACTAAAATGTATCAGGACCTCAAGAAAATGATTTGGTGGCTAGGAGTGAAGCGAGATATAGACGCAGTTTGTGTATGCATGTTTGACTTGCTAAAAATCAAAGGTAGAGCACCAGAAACCTCCGGGTTTGATGCAACCATTGGATATTCCAGAGTGGAAATAGGATATTTTTTCAATGGACTTCATGACCGGATTACCGAATACTCCAAGAGGGTTTGGTGTGATATGGGTGATTGTTGATAGACTGACGAAATCGGCCTATTTTATTCCAATTAATATAAGTTTCCTATTATAGAAGTTGGCTGAGATTTATATCAGGGTAGTCGTAAAGTTACATGGTGCCCTGTCGAGTATAGTTTTCGATAGAGACCCACGATTTACATCCAGATTTTGGGGAAGTTTGCATGAAGCTTTGGGTACTAAGCTAAGGTTGAGTTTTTCTTATCATCCACAGACTGATTGTCAGACAAAAATGACTATTCAGTCATTGGAGGACTTGTTGAGATCTTGTGTACTCGAATAAGAAGGTACTTGGGATAGTCATCTTCCATTGATCGAGTTCACTTATAATAACAGTTTTCATTCTAGCATTGCAATGGTTCTGTTTGAAGCATTGTACGGTCGGAGGTGTAGGACACCTATGTGTTGGTATGAATCTAGTGAGAGTGTTGTACTTGGATCGACAATTGTCCAGCTGACTGCTGAGAAGGTCAAGTTGATCCCAGATAAAATGAAAGCATCACAATTTAGCCAAAAAAAGCTACCATGATAAGAGGAGGAAAGATCTGGAAATTAGGGAAGGTGATCATGTGTTCCTAAGAGTCAATCATGTAACTGGTTTTAGGTGTACACTGAAATCAAAGAAGCTTACTCCTAAGTTTATCGGTCCGTATCAGATTTCTTAGAGAATTGAAATCATGGCTTATTGAGTGGCCTTACCACCTGATCTTTCAAATTTGCATGACGTGTTCTATGTGTCGCAACTTCAAAAGTATATTCATGATCCGTCTCATTTGATTCAGATGAATGATATGCAAGTGAGGGACAAACTTATGATAGAAGCATTTCGTGTGAGGATTGAGGACCGAAAGACGAAGAAGTTGGGGGAAAGGAGATTGCTCTAGTGAAAGTTGTCTAGGGAGGAGCTGCTGGAGGAAATATGACTTGGGGGCTGGAGAGCCGGATGCGAGAAGTATATACAAAGTTATTTTTATCAGGTAAATTTTTTAGGATAAAAATATTTTAAGCGAGAGAAAGTTGTAGCACCCCATTTCAATTATATAATTCTATAGAATAATTTAATTATATTGTACGTATTTTGAATGGTTGAGATAGTATGTGAGCCTTGGGTATGAGATAGTGTCCCTAAAATATTAGAATTTTAAGTAAACAGTGTGGTAGTAATTAACGAGAAGTAGGGGTTGTTGGACACAATGAAATTAATAATATTATTAGATTTAATTAAATTAATTTAGTAGTAACAATAAATAAGTTAATATTTATTTAAAATAAAAATAATAATATAGAGATAGTATTGCTTTTATTATTAATTTATTGGATAGCTGGCCTAATGATATGATTTAGAAAATTATATATATATATATATATATATATAATATATATATTATATATATATATAATATATATATATATTATATATGATTTTTTAGTTTGATTTAATATTATAGTAATAATAGTAATAAGATTTAAAAATAAATTAAAAATAATGGATTTAGTTGGTCTACTTATAAGAAGGTGAGGAGAGAACAGAGAGTTGGGAACGCACGTGAAAGAATTGGAAAAGGGAGAGCTAGGGCAAGAGACAATAGTAGGAAGAAGAAGAAGATCACCACTGTAGAAGAGCTTGGAGCTTAAAATTCAAAGTTAAGGGGGGGGGGGGGGGGGGGGAGCTATTCCTATAAGGGTGTCTAATCATGAGAGGGCAGTGATGAGTCATTACCCTCTTAGGTTGGTCTTATGTCATGTTATGATTGTTGCTTATTTGCGACCATGATTGTGAGGAACGAGTTATAATTGTTATGGCTATAACAATTTATATTTGTTGATGATGAATTTTGAATTATTGTTGAATTTTTTATTTGTTGTATGTTAAGGGTTTGTGATGATGATTATGGTGATGGTAGGGTATGAAATTGTGAATTTGTCGATGTGATTATATGAATATAAGTAGTGATTGATATTGGTATGTTTGAGTTTAAAACAATGGAATACTTTTGGTGATGATTTCATGGACGTTTTTGGGGTTGGAGAAGATGAAAATTGTGTTGGAAATTTCTGAAAAATAGTAACTTTATGGTAACGTCTTCGTGCACGGATTTTGTCATAACTTTCAACTTGTAAACCATTTTGGGATGGGGTTTAAAGCATTGGATAGATGAAACAGAAGACTATAACTTTGTGTCAGGGATAAAATATTTTTGGTGCTGATTTCATGGACTTTTATGGGGTTGGAGAAGATGAATATCGTGTTGGAAATTTCAGAAAAATAATAACTTTTTTTGTAACGCCTTCGTGCACAGCTTTGATCATAACTTCCAACTCGTAAATCATTTTGGAATGGAGTTTGAAGTGTTGGATATCTGAAATAGAGGAAAATAACTTTATTTCAAGAATACAATATCTTTGGTGATGACTTCATGGACGCTTTTGGGGTTGGAGATGATGAAAATCGTGTTGGGAATTTCAGAAAAACAGTAACTTTCAGACCCCTGTTGAGCACATCCCCAGCAATACAAAATAAAAGTGGAGAAAAAGGGTCTCCATGTCTAACACCCCTATAACAGTTAAAATAACCTTGCATCCTGCCATTGATAGAGATTGATACACTCGCTGACTAAAGGATGCAGAGAATCCAGCTATAAGAAATGTCATTAAAACCAAAAAAATTTAAGACCTTCATTAAAAAGTCCCAACTTAAAGTATCGATGGCCATTGCTATGTCAACCTTCATAGCAATGGTCCCTCCAAAATACTTTTTATGAAGCATGTTAGTTGCCTCTGACGTTAGACAAATGCACTCCTTGATGCTCATACCATGAATGAAGCCTTTTTGATCTTTAGATATGATGTGAGGAAGCACACGAGCTAACATGTCGGCCAATAACTTAGCCATAATTTTATACTTGACATTTGGCATTGCAATATGCCTATACTGATCAACACTCTATGCATCTTGAGATTTTGGAATTAGGACCATTATGTTAGAATTGTAATTTGGGAGCATCCAGCTACCTGTAAAGAACTGCATAATGGCTTTAATAATATCCTCTTTGACAACCTTATAGTAGGTTTGGTAAAACAGTAGTCTGAAACCATCTAGGCCGATATAACTCTCTCTCTCTCTCTCTCTCTCTCTCTCTCTCTCTCTTCAAATTGAAAATGACATTGTAAATTTCCTCCTCAGATGGAAGCATAGTCAACAAGTTATTAGTTTGGGCATTAACTATGTGAGGGATCACCACTTTGACTAAGCCATTGTCCTGCAAAATGGAAACCTCGTTAAATAAACATTTATAGTGCTCCACCATATAGTCTTGATCAGTGACAACCAAATTTCTAACTTTTAGGGAATGCATCAACTTAGTTGCATTCTTTATCTTAGTGATCTTGTGGAAAAACCTCGTGTTTCTATCGCCCTCCGCATTCCACAAAAATCTTGCCTTTTCTTTCCAGAAAGTTTCCTCAACATTAAGGGCATGGTCCAAATTAGTTTGTGCCATCCTCTCTTAATTTGCCAGCTCATCTGAGTGCCCAAAGCTATCCATTTCATGTTGCATTTTACTATGAATCTGCTCAACTTTTCTAATTTGATCTTGCTCATTTCCAAACATATTTTTATTCCATAACTTAAGATTGCTCTTAAGAATTTGAAGCTCTTTAGATAGCACAAACATTTGGCATCCCACCACCCTAGAATTCCAGGAGTCCTCCACCACCTTGAGACAATCATTGTGAAGAGTCCATATTTGAAGAAATCTAAAATGGGATTTAAAAGTTGCGTTACCACGTTTAAAATGAAACATCAACAGATAATAATCAGACCTCGTCTTGGTCAAAGGAGAATAAGAAGTGTAAACACAAGAATTAACCCAAGCCTGACTATAGATGACCTTGTCCAACCTCGTTAGTGTGTGAGCGTAACTTCTTCTCCCCTTAGACCAAGTGAATATAGCTCTAGATATTGGAAGATGCAATAAGTGATTGTTGTTTGTCCAATTTGAGAAATCTTCATGTGGTTCTCTAGCCGGCAAAAACGAACCACAATACTCATGAATGCACATAATGGTGTTAAAATCCCCGATGAAACTCCAGGGTATATAATTATCATCCAAAACATCTTGTGACTTCCTCAAAAGGGATCTTCTATTTATGTAACATGTAGAAGCATACACTACAGACATACCCATGATCTTGTCATCCACTTTAAAGGTAAATAACACTTGTTGGTCATCACTATCCACCATAATTGGCTCCAAGTTCTTGTCACATAAACACCACAAGTTAGGACTAAGACTATCTATATTATTAACAACAAATAATTTAAGATTCAATCTTCTAAGCCAATTCAAAGGAAACAGATTCACGTCCATCCAAGGTTCGACAATGAAAAAAATTGAGGTTTGTTACTAAAAATTAACCTCTTTAAAGCCAATTTTGTAAGAGAGTTAGCAATGCCTCTGATTTTCAAAAATATAAAATTCATTGGGAATTTGAGCGTTACCTGGCCTTAGTCGAGTGATGTAGTTTCTCCTAGATGCCTTACATTTCTATGTCTTCTTTTTTGTTCTTGATCTTACTGGTTGAAAGCCTTCTTCATCAACAACCCCCTCTAGATGGGATGTCATAGTGCTACAAACACCAATACCATTCCTATTTGCCTCAACTTTTTCTATGTTGGCCCAGAAGATTTTAGGAATTCCATGTCCCTTTCTAAAACACCATGAGATTGGTTGCTTATATATATTAGAGATAAGGTTTATCATAACCACTTTTATAGGCTATTATTTAGGTTGTTATTTCTTTTCCCCTTTTATCTCTTATGTTAGTTAGTTTGTTACTATTTCTTAGGTCCAACAACTTATATAAACAGCCAATTGTAACCTTTATTTCATGAGAAACATAGATGAATAAATCTCTATAGTTAATCTTCAATATGGCATCCGAACACGACGATTCCGATGATGATCAATCTGAGCAAGAACCTTAATCCACCATCATCCCACCCAACTCTACATACACTTTGAATAATTATGATAACCTAGGAACCCATATTGTTTATTCAACCTTGAATGGCAACAATTACTGTACATGGCTTCGAGCCATGAAAACCGCTCTGCGCGCGAAGATGAAACATGGTTTCGTTGATGGTTCTATCAAGAAACCTGCCTGTAATTCTGCATATTTTTCCAGCTGGGAGAAAGTAGATCCCATTGTAACACCCACATATAATATATGTCTAGAATACATATTATACATAGTGTAATACTGGTACTAAAATACATAAGCGCCTAGCGGCAACAGTGTACATATTACATGCCCAAAAGAAAACACTACATGACACAAAATATACACAAAGGTGCCCAAAATAAAACTAGGAACTATATCATTGTAGAATGATCTCAAAATTATCTACACAGCAGAGAAGCCATACAAAGCATCAGGTAAGCAAGACATCACTTTATCTTGTCCTTACCCTTCGCCTGATCGGAACCACCTGAAAATAATCTACAACGTGGGGTGAGATAATAATCTTAGTGGGTTCCCTATCTTATGGGCCCATTCAGCTTTACAGGGTTTTCTAATCAATATCCAACTTAAGTCAACAAAGGAAAGAAGACTTAAGTGACGGGGAAAACTCTCGCAATGTATGGAAACATGCTCATGAGTTCTCACAATTCAAAATAAGTCACTATTAAGATTCATGAAACATCAATCCGTGAGCGGACCTACGTCTAGGGCAAGCTCAATTCATGCATGCTCGTATGATTCGACTTTCGTGGTGGATATCGGGTCCTCTGTGAGTTCCAAACACAATCCAAGCGACTGTCACCCGTATGGGACTCTAACCCACTTAGGGTATCTTTCACCGTATGGGCCTCTAACCCACTTTGATGTCCTCCTATGCCCCATGTCCTCCATGGTTAGGGCTCAAACCCAATTGAGGCACGAATCGTTGGTGTCACATCCTATTGCTTACTCATCTAAGCATCTCAAATAGGGATGTACACCATCAAGGGTAAAACATTCTGAATACGTGATCAGTTCCATAAAGCAAAACTATATTCATCAATCACTGGTGACTTCATTCACCAATATACAAGTGATAACAATGCATGTTCCATACAAAGCGTATCACTCTCAACTGTAGCAACCATTCATTTACGACCTTCACATAAGCATCGTACGAATGAATATCACTTTCTAATGTTATCTAAGTTATAAGTCTAACTTATGGCCTAAGAATGATCACTAGGTTAACTCATTTGATTTAACATGCAATTCTCACATTCAACATTGTTTCAATACAAGTATAACATAATAAGTGATTTATAGTTGATGAAATGCATGCAGAATCATTAAAGAAATGGGGTTTGAAGTTTTAGGCATGAGCCAATTGATTGGTTGGGGAAGCCCAATCGATTGGTCTATCTCACATTTCTATTTTTCAAAGAATGCAGAGGACCAATCGATTGGTCCTGAGTGTCAATCGATTGACAGTTGAATAATTTCCAGTTTTTCAAAGTCAGTAAGTTTGTGCAATCGATTGGAGTCTACTGTCAATCGATTGGTCCTGTACAATTTTCATTTTCTTCAAAACATAAAGTTAACACAATCGATTGTCATCTAGGACCAATCGATTGGTCCTAAACATTTTCCCCTTTTCCACACTCAGAAACTCCATTTCTTCTGCACAACTATATAGTTTCAACCTGCATAATGTTTGTTTCATTTCTAACAACCAATCTATTGACATAATATAAAAACACCTCAACAACACTTTTAAAGGAACAACCATATCATTAAATCACAAGAATCCAACAAATACAAAATATACATAGAAGCATCATGAATGAAGATTCACATGATTCATGGAGAACTCATCATAATATCATCTATCATACTATCGATTCATGGTTCATCAAACCCTAACTCCCAAATCTAAAGTTCTACCTAGAACCCACCTTAGGTATGGAAGAGGAGGTTGAAGAAGATGATGAGATGAGATGAGATGAGATGATGGTGAAGTGATGATGATGGATTCCAAGCTTTTCCTCCTCTTCCTTCTCTCCACTAGTTTGCTTCCTCTTCTCTTCACTAGCTTGCTTCCTCTTCTCTCCACTAGCTTTTCTGATACATAGAGAAAATGGAGTGGTACAAGGTTGGTGGGTAATGGATAGAAACATATGACCACCATTTTCCACAAGAAATGTGTGGTTAGAAAAGATTACTAGTAGCAACAAATATCCCAAGTGACACTACACTTTTAATATTTGTTCTACTAGAGCAATTGACCCATTATTAGTGTTATCAAAATTTCCCAATTAATAAAAGGTCAATCCCAAATAATATTAATTAAGTCAGTCTGAATTCACTATTTATTCTATTTATCCCAACTGATAACTTTTAGAGCATATAGGAACTCAGTTGATCTCAAATAATAGGAATTTGAGTATTTAAGGAAATATGGGGTATTACACCCATGGTCATGGCATGAGTTATCAATGTGATCAATCTAAATCTGGATGGAAGCATCTTGCATGCATCAACTGCCCGCGAAATATGGATTGATCTTGGAGAAAGATTTGCCCAGATCAACGCACCACCATTATGGCACACCATATGTTTTTTGTAGAAAGATTCTGACATGAGTATAACATAATATTACACCAAATTCAAGAGCCTTTTCGACGAACTTGATGAACTCCAACCGATACCGGAGTGCAACTGTGAAACCTCCAAATCTTTAACCAAAAGAGATGATGAACAACGCGTGCATCTGTTTCTTGGTGGTCTTAACAACGATCAATTTGCTCAAATAAAGGGCATCATCCTCAACTCTGGTCCCCTCCCACCGCTGTGACGCGTTTTCAACCTTATACAACAAGAGGAATCACGGTTAGTAACTGATACAACAAGAAGCTTTAATACCAATACATGTTCATCTTTTCACTCTTCCAAACATGACAAATCAAAATGGCGCGAATACCTGAAAGTCAAGTGTGATCACTATGGTAAAAATGGCCATGTCAAAGAAAAATGCTTTGAAATTGTCGACTATTTTTCACACTAGGAAACCAGAAGAGCTCCAAGAAGAGACCATAGAGCATCAGTTGAAAAATGTGATGTTGTAGAAGGTTCAACATCAGGGCATGCTTTACATGGCACTCGCACAAAAAATCCAGTTCCTCCTCTCTATAACATGAGCGGTAATGTACATGCAACTAATACATGGATACTTGATAATGGTGCATCTCATCACATGACTTATTTACCATCTATTTTGCATAATATTAAGCAACCGACAAAGTCTTTCCAAATCATTACTCCCACTGGAACATCCACCCTTGTTGATCGCATAAAAGATGTATTTTTGTCTCGTAATTCCATACTACATAATGTGCTTCTAGTACCTTCATTCAACTACAACTTGATTTCCATTCATAGGTTGACTCATGACCTATCTTGTACGGTAACTTATGACCAAAATTGTTTCATAATCTAGGACCCTCTAACAAAGAAGAAAATTGGATTTGGTAGCATGTATGAAGGTGTATATCTGTCCACAAAGTCATCTCAACATGGATTCTTAGGGGCAGCTAAGAAAGACTTAACTACTTTGTGGCACACTATAATGGGACACCTTTCTCCTCAAGTTGTACAACAAATTTCGCATCATCTTAAATGTAATTTTGACTCACATAAATTAGTCTGCTGTGATATATGTCATAAAGCAAAACAATGTAGAAACTCATTTCCTTCTAGTAATAATAAAGCTACTACAGCTTTTGATTTGATCCATTATGATCTTCGGGGTATACAATACTACTGCATATAATGGAGCACACTATTTTCTCACAATTATTGATGATTACACTAGAGGCACTTGGGTGTACCTAATGAAATCAAAAACTTAAACACTGCACAACTTGACTACTTTCTGTAATCTGATCAAGCGACAATTCAATAAAACTATCAAGAAAATACGCAACGACAATGGTACAAAATTTGTTAACTCCAAATTCTTAAATTTCATTCACCAAGAGGGCATAATTCGTGAAACTTCTTGTGTTTACACGCCACAGCAAAATGGATGCGTAGAACGTAAACATAGACATATATTGAATATAGTGCGAGCATTATGTTTTCAAGCCAACCTTCCACTACACTTTTGGGGTGACTACATTTTAACTGCAGCATACTTAATCAATCGTACCCCTACTATTTCTAATAAAGGCCTCACTCCATATGAGCTTCTTTTCGAAAAGGCACCACAATATGATCATCTACGTAATTTTGGATGTTTATGCTACATGAAGAATGTCTCCAAACCACTAGACAAATTTGATCCACAAGTTGACAAATGTTTATTCCTTAGATATCTATAAGGACAAAAAGGATGGAAAGTTTATAATCTTCAAACTCATACTTTTCATATATCACGAGACATCTTCTTCTATGAGGATACTTATCCCTTCCTTCAAGCATCAAACCCGCCTTCCACCAACATTGTTCCCAATTATGCAGAATACTATAGTGATGAAGAACCACAAACTGATTCGGTTCCATCTCTTGCAGATATTCCTCATATCAACTCACAAGAACTTACACTGCATCGATAAATCCTGACACTCCTGTTGTTGACAATTTGCACTAGGATCATGCAAATCACTCACCAAAATCACCTAGCAACACTCCTGCACAAGATGATCATAATCCAACCAACCCAATTTCAGCTTCCCAAATTTCATCCAATGAGGATGATGCGACTGAGGGGGAGTACATTGAGGACCATAATCACGCGGCAATAGAGTTACCACCAAGAATACGACAACCACCACAACACCTCAAAGACTTCCATTGCTACAATGTCCATCCCAATATCAAATATCTTATTTCAGATTTTGTCCACTATGACAACTTCTCCCATAACCACAAAGCTTATCTTGCAATAATTAGTAACACTAAAGAACCTACATCATACACTCAGGCAAGTAAACTGCAATTGTGGAGAGATGTGATGGCTCGAGAACTTCAAGCATTGGCAGACAATTAAACATGGGAACTAACCACTCTTCCACCAGACAAAAAATTAACAGATTATCGATGGGTGTACAAGATTAAGCACAAAGCCACGGGAGAAATTGAAAAGCATAAAGCTCGCTTGGTTGCAAAAGGATTTACTCAAACGGGAGGAGAGGACTTACATGAAACCTTTGCACCCGTTGTAAAAATGACAATCGTTCGATGCTTATTAACTATTGCATCCACCAAACAATGGATCCTCCATCAAATGGATGTTAGCAATGTTATACTTCATGGAGATTTAGATGAAGATGTCTATATGAAACCTCCACAAGGATACAAAACTACACATCCTAATATGGTGTGTCGGTTGAAGAAGACATTGTACGGGTTACGCCAAGCCTCTTGAAACTGGTATTCCAAATTATCAAAAGCTTTGATTGACTATGGTTTCTAGGAGAGCCATGCAGATCAGAACCTCTTCACTTACACCAAACCATCCATTTTCATTGTTGTCTTCGTTTACATTGATCACTTAATCATTGCTGGAAACCATGAAGAATCTTGTGCTAAATTCAAGCACTACTTGAGTCAATGTTTTCATATGAAAGATCTTGGCAAACTTAATTACTTCCTCAGTATCGAACTAGCACACGGCAAAGAAGGCTTATTTATCTATCAACGAAAATATACACTTGATATTCTCACTGAATGTCGCATGCTTGGTTCCAAGCCTTCCCCATTCCCCATGGAGGCCAATCACAAACTTGCCTTGGCTAATGGACCACCCTACTCAGATCCATTAAAATATAGACGACTCATTGGTCGCCTCATTTACCTCACAATCACAAGGTCATAATTAACATATTATGTCCATGTGTTTAGCAATTTCATGCAAACACCCCTCCAAGATCAATGGGATGCATCCATGAGAGTCCTTCGATACCTTAAATCCTCCCCAGGTCAAGGCATCGTCTTACCTAAAAACAATGACCTCCAACTGGTTGCCTTTTGTGATTCGGGTTGGACATCATGTCCCATAACACGAAAGTCTACATCAGGATATTTGATGAAACTTGGAAACGCCCACATTTCATGGAAAACAAAGAAACAAGTGACCATCTCTAGCTCATCTAGTGAAGTTGAATATAGAGTCATGGCACATGCTACAAGTGAAATTATTTGGCTTCACAACTTAATGAATACTCTTCAAGTCCCTTGCACACATCCTACTCCATTATACTGTGATAATCAAGCAACCATTCACTTAGTCGTCAATCCTGTCTTCCACGAAAGTACTAAACACATTGAAGTCGATTTCCATTTCATCAGAGATCATATCTAATCAGGCACCATCACTACGACTCATGTTTCAACTCAGCACCAACAAGCTGACATATTCACCAAATCTTTAGGAGTTAAGATTTCCCATGATTTCTTGTCCAAGTTAGGAGTTCATAATCCCCACTCTCCAACTTGAGGGGGGAGTATTAGAGATAAGGTTTATCATTACTACTTTTATAGGCTATTATTTAGGTTGTTATTTCTTTTCCCCTTTTATCTCTTATGTTAGTTAGTTTGTTACTATTTCTTAGATTCAATAGCTTATATAAACAGCCAATTCTAACCTTTATTTCATGAGAAACATAGATGAATAAATCTCTATAGTTAATCTTCAATAATATATATAGAAAAATTAAATTAAAAAATCTATTTAATTATAATATTCATATTTAAATATTAACGGTTGAATCTTGTTTGAATCTTTAAATCTTAAATTTATGTTTTCATCTATTCGATGCCCGATCTGATTTTGATTAATTTTTAATTTTTTTTTAATAAAAATGTTTTTTTTTAATTTTGTTTATTCTAATGTGCAGGTCGATTTCTGCTTCTTATCGAATATAAATATAAATATTATGTTTATTGATGATAATACTCGTTGTTATATGGTCTATCTCATGAATTCCATCCTAATTTTTTATTTATATTTATCATATTTTTTTGTTATATGGTTAAAAAGCAACACAATATTACTATAAAGTATTTTTGTTGTGATTTTAAGTATTTATCATGCCGCTAATAAATTCTATGAGTTTGTCTATGATAGTACTATTCATCATACCTCTACCTCTGATAGTAAAACTTCTTAAACATTGGCATTGCAGACCTCTACTTTAGTTCCAAGTTAATTTTGCGGTGAAACAATTTGTATCAATGTCCTTTTTTGAAATTTTGTATGGTTGTACTCCTTATTGTTGCTATTTAAAGGTCTTTGATTATATATAGGAGGTGAAACCTCACACTTTTGGAAGAATTATGGGTTTGTGTTAGTTAAGTCTCACGTCATCGAATAAAATGTTAGATTTATAAAAGAGATCGTTAATATATCTAATATTTTAAGATTTTTGGTTAAGATACGACGAATCCAACATGTAATTGTATTAGGATGTGACCATCTTCGGATCTGAAATGGATTTCAACTCAATTTAAATCAATTTAAAACATGTATGCTTATACACTAGAAGATTTCGGATGGAAAGACATTCGAAAATATCCTTTTGAAAAAAAATCAATACTAAAGATTTAAAATTTCTTCAAATAAGTGAGAGAGGTGAGTGATCCTTGAAATAAAGAGCTTTTTATATTCAATAACTAAAGAGCTTAGTCTAACCTAAATACGAACTTACTAGAGCTTTTATAGATTCAATAATTTAAGGGGATTAATTCATCCGTCCATTTGCGGGGGACCGTTCAAATCCAAAACAAAGCAAAACTTTGTATAGACTTAATCCAACATAAAAATTGTTTATAGAATTTGAATCTTAAACCTTATGAGAAACACACTTTTAGGTTCTATTTATTGTGTTCTGCATCTTAAAATAAAATATAGTAAGTTATCTACTCACTTTGCAATGTGTGTTTTTCTTGGTTATGGAATAGCCAAAATAGTATTTTCATTTTTCTGATTCTTATAAGTAAAAAATTGTACGCTTTTCGTCATGTTGTATGTCTTGAAATCATACTATTCTATTCTTTTTATTATCATTCTCATTATCGTGTGAGCTCCGATTTTACTTATTTATAGGAGGTGAAACCTCACCCTTTTGGAAGAGATTGCGGGTTTGTATAAGTTAAGGGTCTGTTTGAAACACTTTTCAATTTTAGTTCTTAAAATTTATTTTTCAAATTTATTTCAAAAAACTATTTTTAAGAAGAAAATTAACAAAATTTTTGTTTGATAAACTAATTTTTAAAAACTGTTTTGAAAATATGAAAATGAAAAAACTTGTTTGATAATCTAATCTTTTAATAGTATTTTAAGAAGAGAATAAAAATGCATATTTTGTGAATTTTTTTTAAAATAACCATGTTTTTCAAATAAAATACGAAAATAACCAAGTTTTCAAATTTTTTTCCAAAATAACCATGTTTGGGAGAGGATGCGTCGGGGGAATTGGCGCACCCCTTAAAATTTTAGAGTAGGCGCCAGTTGTATTAGCGCCTATGCATTGGGCTCCTAAAGGAGGAGCCAATGCAAGTGGCGCCTGCTTGGGCCTCCTAAAGGAGACGCCAAGGGCAGTGGCGCCTTAGTGTCCCTCCTAAAGGAGGCGCCAATAGACATGGCGCCTTAGTGTGTGTGTGTGGTGGGTGTAAGCGCCACCACATCTGGCGCATATACCCCCTCCTGTTATTTTTTTCTATTTTAATTTTTTTTAATTATATTTTTTTATAATATTTTTTGTTTTTAATATTTAAAATTTATTATTTAATACATAATAAATAAAAATAAAAATAAAATAACTTCATTAAATATATAATAATTGATTACATTAGAAAGACCAAAAACCTAACGACCCGCCCGATTATAACGTCCCCCGGTTCCACATCCCGGTGCGTTAGGTTGTCTCCGAGGTCTCCCACGATTTTCTTGAGGTGTTTGTGGTCTTTGGGTGCTGACCTGATCGAGCGATGGCTGGTTGGTAGGTCCGACAGAAGTTCCGGCGGTATCTGACAGATGTGTCATCATTTGCTCCCAATATCCGGAGGGGCTCTGGCCAACGGCGCTTCCGTAATGGAGTTCGGTGCCCATGTCATCGTAGTTAGGGCGTTGGGGTTGGGTGAATTGGGGACGGTATAGTTGCCCAAATTGGGCCATTGAGTCATTTTGAAAACGAAGCAATGATTCTTGGGGCGTACTATAGTTAAACAGTGGTTGAGTGTTCATTGGTGGGGGGCTACGATGACGTGACCCATATGAATCATCTGTGCTATAGACGGTTGTGGTTGCGGGGTTTGGTTCTTGGTTTTGTGTTTGGGTGGGTGGTATGAATGGATTGCGACGTTGGATGGTTCGTCGTTGGGTGGTTGGCATGAACGGGTTGCAATGTTGGGTGTGTGGTTGTTTTGTGTATGTGGTCAGTTGATGTTGTGTCGTTGGTTGTTGGGTTTGGGTGGGTTCACATTGGTGTTGGATGGTGAATTGATGTGGGACATACGATGACGAAACAAGTTGGCGCGGATCCATCAAATACCGCGGCTCAGATACGAATTGCTGAGTTGTTATAGACCTAAACCATGCCATATATTGTTGAGTC
Organism: Lathyrus oleraceus; assembly: GCF_024323335.1. NCBI lineage: Eukaryota > Viridiplantae > Streptophyta > Magnoliopsida > Fabales > Fabaceae > Lathyrus > Lathyrus oleraceus. Next base: position 97,038,818 of record NC_066582.1, on the reverse strand, counting down.
GGTCTTGCACCTTGGATGACTGGTTCGTTCAGGATGTGTTGTCGTCGATTCCTCCATTGACGACACATGTCTTTTGCAAAGTCTCTCCAATCAGAATAATCCCACTGTGCATCGACCCTTTTTTGATGCCAATTCCCCAAACACGTGGGAGATTCTGGAATATGTTGTAGCATTCCGAACTGCAGTTTGACCCGGTCACTTTGGTGCATTTCAACTGTAGTGAATCGGATAATCGGTGTCTTCGCTGTCCAAACTGCAGCATCGTCATGGTTCACATCATGATTCAGACCCAGATATGGCCTCCAAACAAACTGGAAAAAAAATACCAAATCGTTAGATGGAAAATAATTTGAGAAGTATTTTTAGATTAACTATAGTTTGGTAGGATTATTTTATCATCATGTCCAATGTGATCCAATAGATTTCGATAGACTACAATAGCGTGTTTCGGACACCTATTGTAGTTCATTCCCCTTACTGACCACCTAAGATAATAAAAAGAAATGAAAAATATTATTTACTGTTAATTTAAATAATAGATATAATTAACTAAATGGTGAATTAAAGTGCTAGACTTACTTGGTTGCAAAGGGGAACACGAATGGACGCTCATTTATCGGGGCGAGCGGCGACATCCTAGGGCACATTAGGGCGCCTATGTTTACTTTATGTTTAATCTTAGGGCACATTAGGGCACAGAGAACTCAGAGATTCTTTGATTCCCTTACTATTGAGTATTCTTTTCAGTCTTCCCTCTGTGTATTCTTTTCAGTCTTTCCTCTGTGTGCTAGATTCCTTCAACTGCATGTATTCTTTTCACTCTTTTCTCTGCGTGCTGAATTCCTTCATCTGCAAGTATAGCCAAGTCTGTACAGACAATTATGAATTTATTAATGCATTGGCCAACTATTTATGATGTGCGGTTGAACAACTTAGAAATGCATTCAATTTCAATTCCATTCAAGACAATGTCTTCCACACAACATTATATGATCAACGCACATGTTGAAGGTGAAATATTTGATCATCAGTTGTTCGATTTTTGTTTCGAGACACACAGGTGGCTCGTTTTACAATAAATCGGCGATCAAATTTTTCACACCTAAAACAAAGAATAGAAAAGAAATTATAGTGCAATAATGTGGGTCAGATCATCTATAAAAATCCAGTTTGTTTTGCAGAAAACCAGGTAAAATTTTATCAGAAGAAGATTCGAGATGATGATGATGTTCAACATATGTTTGTCAGTCACAAACAATCCGGTTACAACGATATAGAGTTGTATATATTACCACATCAACAACAGGAGTCCCAGTATATTGATCAGTCACAAGTGTTTTGTGAGACTGATGACGAACAAGCTGAGGTGAATGTTCCAGACGATGAAGAAGAGGAACCTGAGATCATCGTTGATTCGATGGTGAACGCTGAAGAGGAAGAGGAGTCAATACCAGCAGGTCATGTATATTGCCCACCCCAACACATGACAAGGTTAAATTTGGGTTCAGATGAACCTTCGGGAGATGTATGGTACAATCCTTACGTGCAAATGCAAGGATCTCTGAAACAAGGAGACACATTTCGCACAAAAGAGGAATGTGTAAAAGCCATCAAAAAATTCCACATGGAACTATCAGCAGATTTCAGAGTTGACAGAACTGACGCGTTGAGGTATAAAGTTTATTGTCCGAATGAGCACTGCCTTTTTAAGTTGTCAGCTTCGTACAGGAAGAGGAAGGAGTCTTGGGAGATTGGATCAATGGGTCCAAATCACACATGCATGCTGACAAACCCAATGCATGATCATCGTAAATTAAGCTCTCAACTAATATGCGATGAAATATTGTTTGTCATTGGCGATAATCCGTCTTTAAAGGTGAGTACAATAATCTCACATATTAGGGCAGAGTACAACTACACACCATCATATAGGAAGGCATGGATAGCTAGAACAAAAGCTGTTGAAAAAGTGTTTGGCAATTGGGAGGAATCTTACAAACAACTTCCAAAATACATGTTCGCTCTAAAACACTATGCTCCCGGTACAATTTTCAAGATGGAAACATTGCCCGCATATACACCAGATGGTACGTGTGCTGTTGGAAATAGAATATTTCACCGTCTATTTTGGGCGTATCAACCGTGTATCATAGGTTTTTCTTTCTGTAAACCAATTATACAAATTGATGGTACATGGTTGTATGGAAAATACAAAGGAACGTTACTGATGGCAGTGGCACAAGATGGGAACAACAATATTTTTCCGATCGCCTTTGCCTTAGTTGAAGGGGAGACTGCTGAGGGATGGAGTTTTTTCCTAAGAAATCTTCGATTGCACGTTGCACCTCAGCCTAACTTGTGTTTGATCTCTGATAGACACCCATCAATCATTAGTGCATATAATAACATTGACAATGGCTGGCAAAATCCTCATTCGACGCATGTGTTTTGTATTAGACATATTGCTCAGAATTTCATGCGAGAAATCAAAGATAAGACGTTGCGTAAGAAGGTTGTCAATGCAGGTTACACATTGACAGAACCTTCTTTCAAACACTACCGCGAGGAAATAAGATTGTCGAACGAAGATGCGGTTCGGTGGATCGATAGTATTCCGTTGGAGAAGTGGACTAGGGCATACGACGACGGACAACGTTGGGGCCACATGACAACAAATCTTGTGGAATCAATGAACTCTGTCTTCAAAGGAATTCGTAACCTACCAATAACCGCTTTGGTGCAAGCTACATATTTCAGGCTAGGGGCGTTGTTTGAAACCAGACGCTCAAAATGGAGTTCCGTGTTGCAATCTGGACAGTTGTTCAGTGATGCTTCAATGAAATTCATCAGACATGAAGCTGCCAAAGAAAACACACACGTGGTTACAGTATTTGACCGAACAAAAGGTTGGTTTAGTGTTGCCGAGTCCATGGATCGCAATGAGGGCATGCCAATGGGACAGTACAGAGTCGAATTAGATAGAGGTTGGTGCGACTGCGGAAGGTTTCAAGCCTTTCGTACCCCCTGCTCCCATGTCATAGCGGCGTGCTCAAAGGTTCCAAGGGATCCATCCTACTTGCTATCTGAAGTTTACAAAGTCGCCAGCCTTTCAAATGTTTATAAAATTAGTTTTTCAGTAGTGGCAAAAGAGGATTATTGGCCAGAATATCAAGGGGACATCGTCTGACACAACGAAGTTATGCGAAGGAAGAAAAAGGGTCGCCCTAACAGCACCCGGATTCAAACCGAAATGGATACGGCGAACAAAATGGTTAGACTATGTAGTTCATGCCGTCAACCAGGTCACAATCGTAATAACTGTCCTAGTGTTGGAACGAGTACAACCAGATAAATTCAGATGTACCTCTGTTGCTATATATGGAAACTTAAATTTATTTCAAAGTACCTCTGTTGCAATATATGGAAAATTAATTTTACTTCATAGTACACGTCTGTGACGAAAAGACAGTTGTTCATAAAAAAATAACACAAACAATTAAAACAACTAGAATACAAAAACTATGCGATTACAACCATCAAAACAATTTTGAACATGTACTGTATCATCCTACGAGCGTCTTGGTCGGTCTTAATATCCACCCATTCACGCACTTCTCCGTTTTGGTTGAACGTGGACACAAGCCATTGTATTCTTCTAATCCGTTCACCCTCTCCAATTTCTCCCTCTAACCAACTATACAACGTCCGATTAAGACGTTCAAACGTATTTGTGTTCCAAAGTCGAACCTGTATTGGAGCCGCAACGGCAGAAAATATTACATCAGCATTTCGTTTCTGAATGTATGCAGACATTGTTAAAACAAAGAAAATTAAAATTGATGGTTGGACTAGACTAGGAGATGAATTTGAGTAAAAATAATTGTATGCAAGGTGATGGTATTTATAGAGGCGAAAGATGAATTGGACAAAACACGTAGGCGCCAGTTGAAGTGGCAGACACATGACACACACACAGGCGCCACAAAAAGTGGCACCTTGCATACACACACAGGCGCCATTGCCCTTGGCGCCTCCTTTAGGAGGGCCATGTAGGCGTCACTGCCCTTGGCGCCTCCTTTAGGAGCCCAATGCATTGGCGCCAATACAACTTGCGCCTCCTCTAAAATTTTAAGGGGTGCGCCAACTCCCCCGGCGCATCCTCTCCCAAACATGGTTATTTTAGAGAAAAAAAATTGAAAACTTGGTTATTTTCGTATTTTATTTGAAAAACATGGTTATTTTAAAAAAAAAATCATATTTTGTCATTTACTTTTAAAATCTATTTTATTGTATAAAATATTACAAACTTAAGAAAATTAATTGATATTTGGTCGAATACAAATAATTGGGTTAAATCAATTTTTAATTTTACAAATCACATAACACTTGTTTGTAATAATAATAAGAAAAAAACAAGTAAAAAAAAGGATTCTACGTTTAATAGAGAGAAAAAAATTATATAGTGAAAATAATAAAGAAACACAAAAAAATTAAGTAAAATAAATAAACATATTTGAAAAGGTTACTTATACATAAAAAGAGCATAAATAAAATAAATAACTTTCAAATACGTTTTTCTATTTATTTTTAATAAAAATTATTAAAATTACATTAATGCTATTAATGAAAATTATTAACTTTTATGTTTTTTCTTCAAGTTTTATAATACTAAAAACTAAAAAGGAAGAAGCAAAACACAACTAAACTGTTTCACTTTTTTTCTTTTAAAAACTGAAAAATAGAAAAGAGTTTTTAAAAACACTTTTGTAAAACATTATATTCAAACAAGTTTTTAAATTTTAAATTTTCAAAAACTAAAAAAGAGTTTTTAAGATGTATTTCAAACAGGCTCTAAGTCTCACGTCATCGAGTAAAATGTTAAATTTATAAAAGAGATTGTTCATATACCTAATATCTTAAGATTTTGGATTAAGATACGACATATCCAGCATGTATTTATATTAGGGTGTGACCATCTCCAAATCTGTTGAATTGGATTTCAACTCAGTTTAAAACATTTATGCTTATACACTAGAAGATTTCGGATGGAAAGACATTCGAAAATATCATTTCTACAAAAAATCAATACTAAAAATTTAAAATTTCTTCAAATAAGTGAGAGAAAAATGAAATTTAAAATAAAAAATACCTTTATTTTCAAAATTGTTATTTAAGAGCTTTTTTTAGATTCAATAATTAAAATAACCTAAAATACGAACTTACTAGACTATGCTAAAAATGGACTTCTCTATAAAAAAACGCTCTTATTCCTTTCTCCAATATAGAATGTGCCACCTAGCAAACTACAAGGGGGGCCACATTATCTAGAAACTGTTGCATCCCAATAATCGTGTTGGGATCTATTAGAGTGATTTCATGGCCTACAAAACAAGCTGTAAAGCCACTGTTTTGATTTATTAGTACTAGTCATGTGTCTCCCATTTAGGATCCCACGTCTTCAATCTTCATATTTGATAGAAACAAGACAACAACAACAATAACAACTAGTAGTAATTAAGGTCCACCTATCGTTCAAATAACTATTGAAAATTTGTTTCAGGTTTCAACGCTTAGCCGATACTAGCACGGTGTTAATTATACATGGACAGTTATGAAAGTTGAAAGTTGAAAGTTGACGAAACTAATAACTAGAAAAGTCGAAACTCAATCTTTTCCATAAATGACGACAAGCATGGAAAATTTGCTGAGGCAACCTAGACCCTAGTCAATAGTCAGAAAAATTGTTTTTAAAAAAATCATTGAAAATGCTATTAGAGAAGTAGGGATGAGAATAAGATAGTTAGTATATACTAGTATAAGTTTAGATTAGTTTATTTTTTTTCTTTCTAAATAGAAAACGTTTAAGCTTTTTCTATTTGACTAAAAAGGCCAGGTCTCATATAATTTAAATAAATATAAATTATTTTATTATTATTATTTTATATTATATATTGTAATTATAGTTCAAATACAAAAATAAAATAAAATTTTCTTATATAGTTTATGAAAATAGATTGAAAATAATTTTTAAATAATATTATAAGTTATTTTTATATGTTTTTATAAATAAATAATCTCACAAAAATTATACTATTAAATAAGTTAAGTGAATAAAAGTAAATAAATATTTTGTATTAATGATAGTTTAAACTTTTTTGTATGTATAAATATTAATTGAATCATTTTGCATTAGGTCTGGAACCATTACAACTGTAATAGTCACTACAATAGTTATTGGAAGTCCTTAATAATTCAAATGCTTGATAGAAGCTTTAAAAAGCACTGCAGTGAAAACAACTTATTGGATAAGTTGTTTTGGAAATAAACTGTTTTTGCAATTCTGTTTTTTCTGTTATTCTTGGGCCTGTTTGTGGTTCCAATTTGTACCCTATAAATAGACATTGTATGTCATAGGTGAAAGGTTAATGCCATATGATTCAATTCTCTCAATCTTTCTCTATTTCTCTATCTCTCTCTATTCACATTATCATCTTCATCTTTCTCAAACACACTGTTTTTCACCATTCCATTTCTGGTTTTTTCCAACATTTGGCATCAAGAGCTTTGGTTCTAATCCAATTCCGCTGCAATCATGACCGTTTCAAACGATAAAATACCTACCAATCTTCCAATCCTTGACTCGAAAAACTACGACAAATGGGCGAAGCAAATGAAGGTTTTGTTCGGCTATCAAGACGTTCTTGAGGTGATCAAAGATGGTGTTACGTCTCTCGTCGAAGGAGCTACGGATGCTCAAAAGGCTACGTTCAAAGAAGAGAAGAAGAAGGATTACAAAGCGCTGTTCTTGATCCATTCTTGTGTCGATGGTGACAACTTTGAAAAAGTAGGCGATTGCGATTCCGCAAAGCAAGCGTGGGAGATTCTTGAGAAGGCTTATGCAGGGGCTGCCAAAGCCAAAGTGGCGAGGTTACAAACTCACAAGCGACAGTTCGAGTTAATGCAAATGGAGGACAAGGAGTCGATAAACGATTATGTGACGCGTATTACGCGTGTGGTGAATCAAATCAAGTCGTGCGGGGAAACTACGGTAGAGCAGAATGTTGTGTCGAAGATCTTGCGTTCTTTAACGCCAAGATTCGACAACATTGTCATTGCGCTTGAAGAATCGAAGGATTTATCGTCGTTGTCGAAGGAGGAGCTTCAAAGCTCACTAGAAGCTCATGAACAACGAATGGATGAGAGGGGAAACGATAAAGCGAAGTCGGAAATAGCATTGCAAGCGCGACTTCATGAGAAGAGTAAACGATCGGAGAGGAAAGGGCATCCGAGAGGGAAGTCCAATTTCCAGAATTTTGGTGGTAGAGATTCACAAAATTCAAAGGGGCAAAAAGGTGAGGGAAGCTCCAAGGAGGGTGATCAAGGAACCCACAAGCCATTCGACAAAAGTAACGTGAAGTGTTACAATTGTCAAAAGCTTGGGCATTTCGCAAAGTATTGCCACGCGAAACGAAGAGAAAATCGCGCGGATGAGGCGAAGTTTGCTAGGGAAGAAGCGAATGATGATAATACGCTTCTTGTGATGATCACGGAAGAGAATTATGGCATGAGAAAAGGGCTGGACAGCAGTGGCAGCAGTGCAGACAATTCTGCAGAAACGCGTTCGGAGAAAAACGCAATGGTAACGGTTCGAGATGGAATTCAAAGTAGCGATGAGTGGTACTTGGATTCTGGTTGTTCGACTCATATGACGGGAAGAAAGGATTGGTTTATCAAGATCAATCAAGCCACGAAGAATAAAGTGAGATTTGCCGATGATACGACGTTATCCGCCGATGGCGTTGGAGATGTCTTGATCGTGAAGAAAGATGGTGGTCGTTCATTGATCAAGGATGTGCTGTACATTCCAGGAATCAAATGTAATCTCTTGAGCATTGGCCAACTACTCGAGAAAGATTACATTATTCGCATGGAAAATAAGGTATTGCACGTTTTGGACCGAAAGGGAGTTTTGGTACTTAAAGCACCGATGGCTGCCAATCAAACTTTCAAGATAGCATTGAAAGTAATGGAGCATCGATGTTTAGCTACAGCGGCAAGTCGTGAGGAGTGGTTGTGGCATTACCGTCTTGGTCATCTCAATTTTCGAGACCTCGACGCGTTGCATAGACATGGTATGGTGATCGGGCTGCCAAGAATCGTGGTTCCAGCTGAGTTGTGTGTTGAATGTGTTCAAGGGAAGCAACACAAGAGTGTTTTCAGCAAGGATACAGGTCATAGGACCAAGCATCTTCTTGAGGTGGTGTATTCGAACGTGTGTGGGCCGATGCAAGTCAATTCGTATGGAGGTAACCGCTACTTTGTCACGTTTATTGATGACTTCAGTAGGAAGCTGTGGATTTATCTAATCAAGAGGAAGGATGAGGTGTTTGATATGTTCAAACGATTTAAATCCATGGTTGAGCGACAAAGTAGTCACAAACTCAAAATTCTCAAAACCGATGGAGGAGGAGAATTTACTTCGAAGGAATTCGGGAGTTATTGTGACGATGAGGGTATTGTGCGTGAGGTTGTACCACCATATACGCCTCAGCAAAATGGTGTTGCCGAGAGAAAAAATCGGACGATTATGAACATGGTGCGTAGCATGTTGAAAGCGAAAAATCTTCCGAAAGAGTTGTGGGGAGAAGCTGTTTCTACAGCTGCCTATTTGATAAACAGGTGTCCTACAAAGAAGCTGGACAAGGTTACTCCAGAAGAGGTATGGTGTGGACACAAGCCAAGTTTGAGTCACTTGCGTGTTTTCGGTTCGGTAGCGTTTCGACATATTCCGGGTCAGATTCGAAAGAAATTAGATGACAAGGGTGAAATGATGCTGCTGGTTGGTTATCATCCTACCGGAGGCTACAAGCTGTTTGATATGAGTAACAAGAAGATTGTGATAAGTCGAGATGTGATCGTGGACGAGTTTCGGCAGTTTGACAGCAGAAAATCTGCCATATCAGTTCAGGAAATCGATTTGCCTCAAGATGAAATCGATTTCATGCAGGAAAATCAGCATTCTGGAGCTGCTGGAACTGGTTCTGGTGAGGTTGAAATCGATTTGCCTCAAGGTGAAATCGATTTCATGCAGGAAAATTTGAATTCTCATCCTGCTGAAGGTACTGTACAACAACCTTTTGTAACCGAAACAGGTGAATCAAGTAGACGACCAACAAGGCAAAGAGGATTGCCTCAAAGACTCCGTGATTGTGAATTATTCCGAGATAGCGAGATCAACAATGAGGGTGATCTTATTCACTTCGCTCTAATGGCCGAATCCGAACCGGTGAATAAGGAGGAGGCATTAAGCGATCCAAAGTGGATGTGTGCGATGAAAGAAGAACTGAATTCGATTGAGAAGAACAGTACTTGGATGTTGGTTGATTTACCGAAAGATAAAAAGGCGATAGGTGTGAAGTGGGTCTACAAAGTGAAAGCGAATCCAAAAGGCGAGATAATCAAGTATAAAGCTCGATTAGTAGCGAAGGGATTTTTGCAAAAGGAAGGGATAGACTTCGATGAAGTGTTTGCTCCAGTTGCAAGGCATGAAACCATTCGGTTAGTTGTTGCGATGGCAAATAACAACAGCTGGCCGTTGTATCAAATGGACGTCAAATCTGCGTTTTTGAATGGTCCACTTGATGAGGAGGTATATGTGAGACAGCCACCTGGTTTTGTGATAAAAAATCAAGAGGAAAAGGTCTATAAGTTGAGGAAGGCACTCTATGGTTTGAAACAAGCTCCAAGAGCTTGGAACAAACGCATAGATGGATTTCTTAGCGATGTTGGTTTCAAGAAATACGTATCCGAACATGGAGTTTATGTGAAACCGGATGCAAGTGAGGGAGTAATCATTCTTTGTCTTTATGTGGACGATTTGTTGATTACCGGCAACTGTGAAAAGAACATTTCAAAGTTCAAAGGAGAGCTTACGAAGGAATTTGAAATGAGTGATCTTGGTATCATGAAATACTTCTTAGGCATAGAGTTCCAAAGGATAAAACTGGGACTGCTCATGCACCAAAGAAGGTATGCCATGGAAATTCTGAAGAGGTGTGATATGGAGCATTGCAATGCTGCCACAACACCAGCCGAGACACGATTACAGCTGTCCAAGAGTGAAGAAGAACAAGATGTGGATCCTACTCAATACCGGAGATTGATAGGATCATTGCGTTACTTGTGCAATACGCGGCCAGATTTGGCGTTTAGTGTCGGTATTGCGAGTAGATTCATGGAGAGGCCGAAGGTATCACACTTGGCAGCAGTTAAGAGGATCCTTAGATATGTGAAAGGTACTCTTGGTTGTGGAATTTTGTTTCCGGCAAGCGACATGGGCAGAAGTTGTGAGTTACTCGGATACACCGATTCCAATTGGTGCGGAGATAAGGATGATCGAAAGTCTACGGCGGGGTATCTCTTTATGTTCGGTAAGGCACCAATCTCTTGGTGTTCGAAAAAGGAACCGGTTGTAGCCCTCTCTTCTTGCGAGACCGAGTATATAGCAGCGTCGATGTGTGCATGCCAAGCTGTGTGGCTGGTGAATCTATGTAAGGAGTTGGACAGCAGTAGAAATGAGGCTGTTTTGCTACTTGTGGACAACATTTCAGCGATAAACCTTGCTAAGAATCCCATAGCACATGGGAGGAGCAAGCATATTGAAATGCGATTCCACTATTTGAGAGAATTGGTGAGCTCCGGACAGTTGCGTTTAGGGTACTGCAGAAGCGAAGAACAAGTCGCAGACTTGTTAACGAAAGGCGTGACAAGTGATGTGTTCAAGAGACTTGTGAAGAAGTTGAGCATGATGAGTGTGGAGCATTTGAATTAAGGTGGTGTATTGGAAGTCCTTAATAATTCAAATGCTTGATAGAAGCTTTAAAAAGCACTGCAGTGAAAACAGCTTATTGGATAAGTTGTTTTGGAAATAAGCTGTTTTTGCAATTCTGTTTTTTCTGTTATTCTTGGACCTGTTTGTGGTTCCAATTTGTACCCTATAAATAGACATTGTATGTCATAGTTGAAAGGTTAATGCCATATGATTCAATTCTCTCAATCTTTCTCTATTTCTCTATCTCTCTCTATTCACATTATCATATTCATCTTTCTCAAACACACTGTTTTTCACCATTCCATTTCTGGTTTTTTCCAACAATAGTTTTTTCCAACAATAGTCACTACAGACGAGTTATAATCCCCACTATTTTGTGCCACATTTTCTCAATTCTTTCTCAATTTCTTTGGATGTTTTGTGCTTAACTGTTACTCCCTCCGTCCCATATTATAAGCAAATTTCACCTTTCTAGATTCATTAAATAATTAATGTATCTGATTTATTATATAGATCAGATACATTAATTATTTAATGAATCTAAAAAGGTGAAATTTGCTTATAATATGGGACGGAGGGAGTATATGTCTTGAATATTATGGACTTCAATCCTTCATTCCTTGTCATATTTGTGAAATATGATAGAGATAACAAAATTGAATTACAACGATAATAAAATAAAACGGAATAGATAATAAAATAGTATAATTAGACAACTAAAAACAATACAAATTATACTTATCAAACTCATCTGCTTGAATCATTTTGTTTGTCCTCTAGCAATTTTCTTAAATAAGAAATATTGGGATAGAGCAATTGTATCAAGAATTTATACACATATGCAAGGTGATCAATTCAAAATTCACATACTTACTAACCTAGATTTTAAATGAAAGGCTTTTAAGGTCCATTTAAGTGAAAGGTTCTTATAAAACTTTTCCCTAAACTCTTCCTCAAAGACTAAGTAGTTGCCATAGGCTTGACCACAAACCTGGTCAAACCTCGTGTTCCTACTGTTTCTCTATGAACACAATCATGATTTTGAAAAAGACATTTTTTTATTTATGTTATCATATCAAAATTCTGATTGGTAGTATCTTCTTGAGATAATAAATACGGACCAATCAAATTTTGAGGAGAATAACTGGACAAGGATTATCCTACTCATTTTTTTTTATCTTTTTAATTTTATTTCTCATAGATATTGAAAATCAACAGACTTTTGGGTTGAATAATCAGGTGAGAGTATCTTTTACTGTCTTTATTGATATTCAATTGTTTTACTTTTCAGCTCAAGAAAGAAGACACAAACAAGCAACAAAAATTAAATTTCATAATATCAAACTATATCATTCATGTTTCAACACAAAATTGGTAAGAACGGAGGTTACAAGTCAAGTTCTAGTGAAAATGACTACTTTTTTTTCTAACCTTAGGACGATACTAGATGTTAGGATAAGGACAAATGACTACTTTTTTTTTCTAACCTTAGGATTTGTTTTCTTGTGAAAATTTTCATTTTTGCCATATAAATGCATATAGTCTTGAAGCTAGCGGAAATATACTCGAACATATCGCACGCTCGAATATACAACAGAGTCACCATCGAACTTTATTTATTCCCGAAGGAAAGAGAAAACATCGATAAAACCCGGGGGAAAGAGATATGCTGGGTAAGAAAGTCAGTTATGCAAGGGGAATGTATTAGCACCTCAAACAACCGTGGTACTCCATGAGAACCGTTTTGATTGTTCTTACTCGAATATGTGTGATATCTAAAGATTACTCGCGAAAGAATGAGGGAAAAGGAAAAGAAATAGATAAAGTGCTCGGTGAGGATTAGGGTCATCATGCCTACGCATCATCATAGTGCAATGAGGAATTCAGAGCTCCGTAGTTCATAGAACTAGTGATGGGAGGTGAAAAGAATTGTGATAACAGTATGGTCTGAACCAAAGGATAATATGATTTGAACTCCAACAAGGGGTGAAATATGAACCCAAGAGTAAAATGGGTATAGACTAAGACGTGGAGGAAACTAGACATGCCTATTGTATTGTCTTGCCAAAAAAGAATGAATTAGGTGTTTGGGTACAAGTCAAACAACCCTTGGTTCACAAAGAGGTACAAGATGGAGCTCAAAGAAATATTGTATTTGGCTAAAAAAATAGGGTATATCACATGAAGTGAATGAAGGTAGAATATGAATGCATCATGAAAATGAACAGGATGAAGTGACCAAAGTCACAAAATTGAACTTTTGGTAATAGTGACTGAAAATGTATAGTTTGAAACCAAAGGCATGGGTATATTGGAATCCATAGGATAAATGGTTTGTAGCTCAAGAGTAAAGGTGGCACGAGTAAGATGTGGAGGGACATAGGCATATCGACTCTATTGTCTTACCAAAAAGGAAGGAATTAGGTGTTTGGGTACAAGCCAAGCAACTATTGTCACAAAGGTGGACAAGTGTCCTAAAAGGGTATATATGGAATTCCAGAGGAAATGTATTTGATTTCAAAGAAACAGTATGTCACTGGGGTGAGTGGTAATGAGTGACGGTAGATGACAGATTATGGAAGATATGAATGGTGCCCTAAGGCGGAAGAAGGAATAATAAGAGTATGCTCTCCAAGGATTCACATCCTCGTGTCTACGTATTCTTACCGTTTAATTAGAAAATCAGAGCAATCATAGTTCGTGGAACTACGAAAACAAAGGAAAGATAAGGAAGTGTTTGCCTAGGCAACTAGGACTAACAAGACAAACAACTTCAAGAGTATGATTGAAGTGATTGAAAGTATAACTTGTACCAATAGAATGGTAACATGAGAATCCATAAAGGAAAATTGGATTTGAACCTAAGAGTAAAAAGGTACAAATTAAGATGTGGAGGGATAAAGGCATACTCACTATATTGTCTTACCAAAAATAATGAATTAGGTGTTTGGGTACAAGCCAGACAACTCTTGGTTCACAAGATGGACAAATGTCCTAAAAGGATGGGTATGGGACCCATAAGAAAGTATTGTTTGGATACAAGGAAAAATATATCACTTGTTGGGGAGCAAACAATTTTAGATCAAAGAGGAAATAATATATTGGATCCATGAAGGAATAAATCTTGAATCGAAGAGCAAAAGAGGTATATACTAGGATGTGGAGGGACATATGCATACCCACTCCTGCCATAACCAGAAACAAAGATAATTAAGTGTTTGGGTACAAGCCAAACAACTTTTGGTTCACAAAAAAGCAATGATTATAGAATCCAAGGAGAAAAGTATTCGATATCAAAAAGATGGTATTGATTGAATGAATGAATGATGGATTAATAAATAAGGTAGCTCGTGAAGAATCTGAATTCTTTTGCCTACGAATTCTCACTGTACAATGAGAAAGTTAGGGCTTTCGTAGTTCAACCTACTACAAATGAAACAAAGGAAGATAGATTAATTTTCCAGGGTACACAACCATTCAAGGCTGAAAAAGAAGTGCTAAGGTTCACCACCTTCTAGGCATGGTATCACTACCAGAGTTTATAATTCCGAAGGCAAGGAATTGAACTGCCAATGTTTACCACCTCTCAAGGCAAGGAACTGAATTAGACTGCCAAGGCTTATCACCTTACAAGGCAAAGAGAAACAGATTCCAGAGTCCATGACTCTCAGAGCAAAGAACTGAATTGGACTGCCAAGGTTTATCACCTTATAGGGCAAAGAGAAACAGATGCCATAGTCCATGACTCTCAAGGCAAAGAAATGAGTTGACTGCCAAGGTTTATCACCTTACAGGGCAAGGAAACTGAATTGCCAAGGTTTACCACCTCTCAAGGAAAGGGACAATTGCCAAGGTTTACCACCTTCTAGGCAAGGTATCACTACCAGAGTTTATAATTGCTGATGTCAAGGAACTGAACTGCCAAGGTTTACCACCTCACATGACAAGGAATTGGATGGCCAAGGTTTACCACCTCACAAGGCAAAGAATAAATGCCAAGGTTTACCACCTCTCAAGGCGAAGGATAAGTGCCAAGGTTTACCACCTCTCAAGGCGAAGGATTGAACTGAAAGAGGGTGTATAACCATAAGTTGCTAATAGCAAAAGTGCTCCATTATTGAAGTGTTTGAATGATTGATGCTTGCTGGAAGAAGACTTTTCAATTGTATGGTTCAAATTGCACTAAAGTCTATGAACAAAGGAGAATACTTTGAGCAACTGAGTCGTGTGTCCCGTATACAAGGATATCCTAGACAAGGATAGGAATTCTCCACTCTCACCATTCTTTGTTTCTGAAGGCTCCTAGCGCGTAACTCAAATCAAAATTGACAAGTTGCTGATAGGAGATCATGTGTGTTGATATTATTGATGCAATACTACTTGTGGTAGGAGAAGACTTGACAATCATATAATTTCAATTGTGCTAAAGTCTATGAATAGAGATGAATACGATGAGCAACTGGGTCATGCGTCCCGTATCCAAAGATATTCAGAATGAGTTAATGAAATTCTCCAATCTCATTCCTTATCTATTTCTTAAGGATCATGCCACGCACTCATAATTATGATCTTCAAGTGTTGATACCTTTGTTGTGCTTGAGAAGTAGTCCACTTTGTTAGCTATGCTTGATTGATGTTGATTTTGAAGTCTTGATCTTGCATTTAAACCTTAAGGCCTTGAGCTCCTTAGATTCAGCATATCCACAATAACTTAAGCACCGCGGACTTGCTATGTCAAGTGATCAATGGTCTTTTGATCACTTGAATAAGCTTGGGGTTTTATAGCACAATTAAAAAGGATTTGGTTGACCAAAGCGACCTTTGGTCAATACTAATCAGTGGGATTGAAATGAATAATTGAATCATGTACAATAATAGCCTATGAATTAATCAGCTAAGATAAAAAATCAGACAAATCTGATTAAGGCCCTAAATTAACGGAGCATGTATTAAAAATCAAGATTTTAAGATCTAAGGGAAAAATGGTCATTTCACATGAATATTCAATTTAAGGACAAAATTAAACCCTAATCAATATCCTAACTAAAAACTAAAAATTAATCAAGTTCTAAGAAAACTATTTTTATCAAATCAAAGAAACCTAATTACTTTTTAGAAATCTAACTAAACTAAAAAAATCAATTAATATTCTAATTAATGCTATTTTTTATTCTAATTAAAATTCTAATTCTAATTAGTCCTAAAAATCTAACTTAATTAAACTAATCCTAAAAAATTCTAAATGGCCGAATTAATAAAAATAAAAATAAACAAAAAAATGAATCAAGAACAAAAGGAATAATAAGCTCAGATTATGGGTGTAAAAAACAATTAAAATAAGGCTTAATGGCCCAAAAGACCCACTTAATCAGTTTTGTTTTATTTCTGTTTTGTCTTATATGTTGTTGTGTCTTATATGTCATGCTGAACCAGTCATGCTCCGAGACATGGCGCTGTCCAGAAAAATGAAAAAAAAATGAAAAAGAGGTAGAACACGTGTCACGATTCTGGGAGTTCTGAGTTTAATCAATAATTGTTAATTAATTAATTTCACACAATCTTGAATTTTGATCTACTAAAAATTAATAAATCAAAAAATTAATATACAAATTATATATCATCGGACTTGATTTTTCGCGAGAAATCCAAATATATGATCGAATTTTGCGAATGAGCCATGAATTTTGAAGAATTGGGCAAAAAGGTGAAAAATAAAGTATATAAAGAATTGATCGATTCGTATTCATTGTAATGATTCGTGAAAAAGTAATCAGATATTCAGAATTGTGACAAAAAATTGCTTCTAATGATATATTTATACGTAATTAACGGTTAAGAATTAAAAAAATCACTATTTTTAAGTTTGTGTTTTATGCAAAATAAGTGTTTATTTAATAAGCAATATTCAAAACAATAGGTAAAATTGATCAACAAACAAAAATACAATAATTCATGGCAAATGTGTGGAAGAGATAAAGGATTACCAACGGAGCGGAGATTTGCTTCGGTTAGTGTTGAAAATCGAAGCGTCGAAAAGAAACCCGGAAAACTTCAAGAATAAGCTTAATTAATCCAATTAACTTCCAAGTTTTGATAATTATTCTTGATGATGAATGAATGTAGAAGATGAATCATGAATGTAGAATATTGATGGGTAAGTTTGAATTGATGAATCTTGGATGATGACTATTGACAAATCTTGATAGACTTTAGATGACGATTGTTGATGATAATGCTTGAATTGTTGATTGATGATTTATTGAGATTAGATTGTGGCTAAGTTCCACCATTTTAGAACTTCAATGTGAAGTTCTAAATGGTGATGAAGAGGAACTTTAGTGAGGGTGAGGGAGAAGATAAATATTGAGAGAGAAATTAAGAAGAAGAAATGGTAGAAAAATAATGATTAATTGTGAATTTTCCAAGTTAGGTTAGTTAATCCCCAAAATGTTAAAAATAACATGTTTATATAGAATTGGTAGGTGAATGATCACCTTCGGATTATGATCCAAGTAATTGATTAATCAACGGTTAGGAATTAATTTAATCCTTAGTTGCGGATCACCAATTTCGACCATAGGATTAAATGTTAAGAGTGGCTAGGATTCAGTGAAAAAATGGAAGTTGATATTTGTGTTTGTTTGGAAGTTTTGTGTTAATTTGGAAGTTATGGTAGTTAAGGGTAATTAGGTAAATGGATGGTTTGTGGAGAAATAGGTAACTATAGGTAGTTAAAGATCAATGATGTAGGAGTTTAGCAAGAGTACCAAGTTAGGATGTACGGTAAAGAGTCACTAGTAATTGAACTTGAATTTTCATGCATTTGTCTTGATTTTTCTAGCATTTTTGTTTTGAATTTTGAGTGGCTTAACACATGAATTTTAGTACTTTTGAGAAGTGATATTTTCCACTAAATTAATGAAATTTCCCTTTTATTCCAATTTTGCTATTTCCTTTGAATCCAAGCAAATCTCTGAATTAATTGATGATTGTTTCAATCTCTCATGATAACCATGAATCTCAAATAAAGAGATGATCTCTACCACAAGTAATACGGTAAATAAACCCGAATAATTACCAAATAATATCCACCTCGAAAATCCACTTGAATTGATTAAATCCATTATCATCGAACTTTTGGCCTAAATTTGTTACTATATGCAAATGTCGATGCATGATCAAAATAAAAAAAGTATGCAAATGAACAAAATCATAAGTCAGGAAAATTTAGAAAAAGTAGGGCAAATTTTGGGGTATGACAAGTCTCATCCAACATAACTCAATAAATTATTCAATAAGAGGAAGTCTAATAATTTTATTCAAAGTAAAACAAAAAAACTAAAGGTTGAACACACAAACTAGTGTAAGAATAGTCCTTTGCTTGAACAATACATTGTTCCCAATGTAAATAGTCAAAGAAAGGAAGATAGAAAGATCACAAAAATATGGACACTGAGGAAAATTCCCCTAGAAGACATGAAAGTTTGAAAATAGTCTAGAGTCCAATTATGTTTGTTCCTGCTTCCATTGGAGGTTTTCTATGCGTCTTGCAAAATAAACAAAAATAAAAACATAAAAATAAGATGATAAAAAAAATTGTGGGAGGCCCATAACCAATGTTTCTTTTAGGTAATTAGTTTGAGAATTATTTCTTCTTTAATTAAAATGGTATCTGCTTCAAACTTTCATCTGTAATAGTATATCGAATTATTTTTATAGTTTCTTCAACTTTTAATTTCACATTTTTTATGAAAGTTGAGGTAAATTTTTTATCAATTAATTTATACCTGATGTTTAAAGGAAGGGTTTTTAGCTCTACTTTTAGAATTTTTTTCTTGGAGAGGTGTTATCTTTCATTGTCATCACTTTTATATTAGTAAAAAGTATAGGTGTGTATGTCACCCCTGTAAAGGCATGGATGATCAAAGGTCTTCGAATGTATATTATGTTGTATAGTGGTTAGGATTTGTCCACGGCGTCAAGAAGCTCTTTTCGGTGGTGTTTATGGTGGGTTGGAAGGCCTCCTCACGTAAGGTGACAGGTTATGTATATGTGTTGGTTGTTTATGTATAAATGTATCTCAATTAAGATCTATCTCCCTACCTAAAAAGGATGAGATATATACAAAGGCCTTTAGAGCCTAGGGTTAGGAAATCCTTAGTATAGGTTATCGTTATCTTATGAACAAGGGAAGTTCTTGACCACCCATCCTTTAAGGAATTGTGGCGGACTCTCCTTCCCCGACCAACGGAATTATACATATCATCAATGCCAAGGGAGAACCCCTCTGCTCTCTAAGGATATCACCTAGGAGATATCACTCTCAGGTGAAGACACCTGAGGCACCCTTGTTTAGGGTTCTCACTAATATTATAATACATAGTCCCTCAAGCATGAGGACTTTGCTAAGGGTGAAGTGTTTTTAAGGCCTCTTTCATTTATGAGGTACGTCCTTTGTCTTGGGGCGAGTCCCTAAGCTGATGACAAATTTTTATTTAAGAGGAGAGTCACCCACCATGGGGAGAGTCCTCAGTTGAAGACTACTTTTTATTAAGGAGAGAGTCTCTCAACATGGGGCGAGTCCCTCAGTTGAATGAAGGCGACTTTTATTAAGAGGTTAGTCCTTCACCATTGTGCGACCCCCTGAGCTGATTGGGACTTTTTATTAAGGGACGATTCCTTCAACTTAAGGCAAGTTTTTATTTCTACGAGAATGCCTTAGATAACTAGACGATAAAGGAATATACCCAATTTCACTTTAATTGGATTCTAAGACGCCAATACTTCAATCAATCTTAAAAGCTTGAGTGCTTTAGCGGGAAAAAGAGTGTGCATAGAATTTAATGTATATCATGATGGCGTTATTTGGGAAAATAAATTTATCCTCTTTTGCTTACATGCGTCTTCCAGGTTTATAGAATTTCCCGCTTCTCATGGTAGTTACCCCATTGGATATATGTAAGACTTGTGTTATTAAGTTTGCCCTATATTGTTTCGGGAAGGTCCTTTATTTTCTTATTCTTTCTTACTTATCTTTTTCCAAAAAGATATACCAGTCGGGGGTGATGGTAGGGAAAGCAAAGAACTCACTCTTTTTCTTAAGGTAAAAATATCTTACCTCATGGTTTTCCATCCAAGGTAACAATGGAAAAAAAAACTAATAATATTCACATTCAAGAAATTATGTCCATGTATTCTATCACAGATACTATCAATAGATTTTGTCATGGCATTAGGCTTTCCATCATAGGTCGTAAGGAGGATGTGAAAATAGAGACTTGTTTAGAGAGAGAGAGAGTGAGAGAGAAAATATGGATACCTCCAAAAAAACCACATGCTCCCTATTTTTACATACATATTCCTATTATTCAAAAGCTTAGGGTTTTAGTTCCATTCACTTCTTTTGAAGTCGAATTTTTGACAGCTATCAACGTCACCCCTTCTCGGATCACTCAGAACAAATGGGTATATAAGGGTCATTCAGATAGTTTGTTGCATCTTGGGCATGTCCTCCGTTATGAGGGTGTTACTTTCTTTCTTTAGAAGGGAGATTCTTGCCAACAACGGCTGGGTAACGTTGCACCCTTTGCAGGGAAGATGTCTGTTGAAGCCCTTTGTGAACCCTTATAAGGATATGAAAGACAAGTTTACACGAGTGAGAGGGTGAGACGGTATTGCTCCAATTACTGTAAGGGAGGGGGGAGAACCTATTTTCCCTCTATCATGGACGTCCTATCCTCAGATTAACCAATGGGTGGACCCAAGTGTTCACTCCCCCTTGATCATGAAGTAGTCTAGATTTTTAGATATTTGCATTCTTTGGACTCCCGTATCCTCATTACTCGGAACCATGAAGATGAAGATCGTATGGATAAATACTTAGGTGTGGAAGAATGCCTTTTTATCTACTATTATGCTTATTACTTTGTATACCTTAACATAATTATTTTCTCTACTAAGGACATGGCATAGATCCCTTGATAAAAGAAGAGAATGCTTAATTAATATGTAGATGGAACATTAGCAAGCGAGTTTCCCCCTTCCCCTCCCCTAAAGTGTAGTCATTGATAAAGAGACGAGGCAATGTGAAACCTCACGAGCTAGTGAGGCCCTCTCTCCCAAGATTCTACAACAGGAGTATGGTACCTCTGGGCCATCAGAGAGCCGCAAGGTAGAAGAATAGGAAGATAAATTAAGGGATGAACGTGCCCCTCTTGAACCCACTTTATGGAACAATCCTTCTTTTAACACTGTCGAGTTTTCTGATCGCCATTTTTCCTTCATGGAGAATTTTCTAGGTGATTATTAGTTTCTCATTGGCATGTCTTCTACCAGACTGTCTGATTATTAGCTTGCAGGACGCATTCACTCATTCATGTTTCTTTCAATGAGTCTATAATGTATTTCTACTATGAAACCACAATACATTTTTTGACCGAGCAACCTCCATACCTAGAAAATATCTCATGAATCCCAGGTCCTTTATTTCAAATTCAAATTTGTTTTGTTGAAGTGACTCATTATTTGTGGCATTTAAATTAGATCATCATTATCATCGTTTTCAGGATTCTCACTGTTTTCTACAAGAGAAAATGTAGGCTCGGATTCACAAGGTTCCTTACTCATGATATGAGTAGGATCAAATAAAGAATCATGGGCATTTTCTGTTGGTGCAGGTGTAAAAATCTTAGAATTTTGTGATATTGGCAAAGATAAGTTATTTAAAAAACTCATATCCTCAATTTGAAACGAGTCTTCGTTTATCTCCCCCTTGAAGATGAGTGTCATCAAAAAAAGGTTTATTTTCAAAGAATGTAACATCCATAATGACAAATATTTTCTTATTTTTTGGATCAAAACACTTATATCCTTTTTGGGTTGGGAAGTATCCAACAAAGACACTTATGTTCATGAACTTTGATGTACAATCCCATTTATAAGAAAAAAATCACCCAGGATAGTGTTAAAATATTCTTTGCCATTATCACTTCTAAAGACTTGGATATTTGTTTGAAATTGGTTCTGCACCATTAAAAAAATTCTTTACAACCTAACAAACATTTGATTTCCCCTTTAACAAGTACACCCAACATACTCGTGTATGGTCATCTATAAATGTGATAAACCATTTTTTGAGAGAGAGTGCACTTGTACGGTTATGGCCCCAAATATCACTGGGTATAATAGAAAAAGGTTTTGATGGTTTATAAGGTTGTATTGAAAACTGGGAATGATGATGCTTTGCAAATTCACATGCTTCACATTTAAATGAAGAAAAGTTCTTATTGTGAAATATCTTAGGAAACAAGTATTTTAAGTAACTAAAACTAGGATGACCTAATGTTAAATTCCATACCATAATGTTGTCATCTTTATTATTCAAAACAGAAAAAGACTCAAAGTAGGAACTTATTGTTTTTTAAGGTAGTTGTGATGCAGATCCAATGTCAAGGTGGTAGAGTCCTCCACTCTCCTTAGCCCTGCCAATCATCTTCCCCGAGTTCAAATCCTGAAAGACACAGTGAGATCGGAAAAAAATAGTTTGATAATTTATATCTTGGGCTAATTTACTGACGGATATTAAATTATAAGATAAATTTGGAACATGAAGGACATTTTTAAGAATTAACATTGGAGACAACACAACTGACCCTTTACCTGCAATGGATGAAAAAGAGCCATCTGCGGTTTTTATTTTTTGATTACCTTCACATGGACTATATGAAGAGAACAAAGTAGATTCACCTGTCATGTGATCGGAGGCTCCTGAATCTATTATCCAAGTATAATTGGGGCTGACACTAAGAAATGCAGAATTACCTTTTGTTGCTATAGAGCAAGAAGGGGTTGGAGACTCGAGGTGTTTGTACAGTCTGTCTAGTTGCTCCGTAGTGAGTGGAAACTGAGACGGAGGAGGTTGATGCCCTTGACTAGAATTGCTATCCTGAAATGCATGACCACTTTTCTTCTTCTAGTTAGGAGGTTTGCCTTTGAGCTTCCAACAAGTTTCACATGTATGTCATTCACGCTTGCAGTGATCACACCAAGGAACTTTGTCTGGCCTTCTTCCCTCGTCAAGGTTCCTAGTAGCCAGAGCTGAGCCTTCAGATTCATAATTTCGTGGTGTCTTGCCCATCATAATTCCTTGTCGTGCCTCTTCCCTTCTTATTTTTTCAAAACTTTCACAAAGAGTTGGTAATGGTACTTTTCCTAAAACTCTACCTCTTACCTCATCAAGGTATTTATTGAGCGCAACGAGAAACATGAAAACACGATCATTTTCTTGCCTCATGAGAAACAAAATATTGTCTTCTGTAAACCTCCATTTGTCATCATAACAGAGATCTAACTCTTGCCACAGTGTTAACAGTTCATTGTAATAAGCAGTTACACTCATGTCACCTTGTTTCGCGTGTCATAACTTTTATTTTAAACCAAAAATTTGAGAGGAGTTTTGAATATCATAGTATGTTTCCTTAACATCTTCTGATACATACTTTGCGGAAGGTAAAAACATGTAAGGCTTACCTATTCCAGTTTCCATAGAGCTTACCAGCCACGCAATAGTCAAGAAGTTTTCCAACTTCCATTGTTTGTAACGAGGGTCTCCTGTTGTCAGTTCAGCTACTGCTCTTGTTAAGAAATCAAATTTTCCTTTGCTATCCAATACCAATCGAACGGTTTGAGCCCATTCATTATAGTTATTCCCATTCATTATAGTTATTCCCATTCATTTTAGGGATATTGATCTTAAGGGAGTATGAGTAACCCTCTCGATCATTACCGCCTATGTTGGAATAACCGTCACAAAAAACAATGTCGTTCCTGTTTCCATTATTGTCGTCATTACTGCAATTGTTTATGACCACTGGCGGTTCCTCATGTACGTCGTTTCCGCGCCCACCGTCGTTTCCACGACCACCTTCGTTTCTGTGGCCATCGCCAGTTCCGTGGTCGACTCCCAATTCAGGTCGTGATTGGTCGCCATGGTTGGATCCAGTGTAGGCCTGTGATGGGGAAGGCCACTCGTTGTTATTATTCGCCATAGGAGGCTAAACGGGTATGTGAATTGGGTCAAACTAAAATATGTTGAGGAAAATTTTATGGTAACCCGTAACCCAACAAAAATATGTTGAGGAAAGCTTTATGGTAACCCCTAACCCAACAAAAATAGGTTGAGGAATGCTTTACGGTAACCCCTAACCCAGTGATCTTAATACCATATTGGAAAAAATAGGTAAAAGTTGTTATATTTTATTCGTCATCCTTAGGCTGGTTTATATAGTGAAGATACAATTATTACAACTGATTTTCTCCTTAATGGAGAATAAATAAAAATAAAGGTAGTATTAAAGACAATAATCAAACCGGAAATAATATATTTTCCAACATAAGGTTGTATGTCATACGCTCAATATGATTACAAAATGATTTACTGTGGCATCGAGACTAGATATGCCCGCAAAAGGTATGCCTTTCAGGTATTGGATATAGATGATCTCCCAAAGAAGTCGAAGGAAGGCGAGATGAAGATGACACAGACTGATATCCCCTTTTTAGAAAAAGATACAGCAGGCATCCACCCTCATAATAATGACCCTGTGGTCATCATTGTTAGGTGAAATGAGTTATATATAAAGGTAGCTCCACATATATCCTTTAATGGGATGCATTTGAGAGGCTCTGCCTCGACCCAAACGACTTAAAGGATTTCAAGGATCGCTAGTTGGATTCTCTAGGGAGCAGATGGAAGTGAAAGGCTACATAATGATGAGGACCACCTTTAGAGTGGGAGAACAAACCAAGGAGATCAAGGTTAGCTATCTAGTTATAGATGCCCCATATTCTTATAACATGATTTTAGGGTGCCTAACTTTTAATCAGTTAGGCATTGCCTTGTCTACTTTGTATTTATGCATGAAATAACCGCTCTCCGATGGGCGGATTGGAGTCATCAAAGGTAACCTTAGCATCGCCAAGAAGTGCTACGTAGAAAGTCTTAAATTGAAAAGGGTTCAAACTTTGGGCGTGAATACCAGGAAAGTTAGTTCAGGAATCGAGTCATCAGAAAAAGCTCGTCGATATGAAAAGGCTCCCCCTTAGAAGGGCGAGAAGATTTAAGGCTAAAGCCTTATCGGGTGTCCCCCTAATACTTTTTTTCTCTATATTTATTTGGTTGCTTCATTTTTATTTTTGAATAGGCGAGTATTATATCTCTGTCGCTTGTAAGGACATATTGTTTTTTTTGGACAAACTTTTTTCCCTTTGTGCATCGTAAGGGCCAAGGGTTTTTTATGAGTCTCATCACTATATTATATCTCAAGTATCTATATCAATGTCTCCTCTTTCTTTTTACAAGTAACCTACGGATACTAAAGAAGACTTCCCTCTGAGGCGGTCAAATACACTGAATCCCTAAGAGGGACCATTGTCGCCCCTTGAGGAAATCAAAATGTTGGATTCCCATGACGGATCCTTGCGTCCCTTAGAGATGGCCAAAATTTTATATTTACAGGAAGAATCCTTGACTTCCTAAGAGGCGATCAAAGTGTTGGATCCCAAAAGGGATGCTTTATTCCCGTAGAGGCGATCAAAGTGTTAGATCCTCAAAAGGACCTTTTCCGCCCCTTGAGGCGATAAAAAATGTTGGATTCCCAAGAGTTGCCATTGCCTCCCTTTGAGGCGGTCAAAATTATTGGATCCTCAAGAGGGATTTTTACCACCCTTAGAGGCAATTAAAAGTGTTGGATCTTCAAGAGGGATCATTACCTCCCTTTAAGGAGATAAAAAATACTTGATTCCTAAGATGGATTCTTGTCGCCCTTTCAGGCGATAAAAAATGTTGGATTCCCAATAGAGATTCTCACCGCCCTTTGAGGTCATCACAAATTATGGATCCACAAGAGGTATCCTTACCACCCTTAGAAGTTATTAAAAGTTATAGAACCCACTATAGGGATCCTTGCCTCCCCTTTAGGTGATAAACAATGTTGAATTCCTAGAAGGGATCTTTGTCGCCCTTTGAAGCGATTATAAATGTTGGATCCTCAAAAGGGATTCTTACCTCCCTTAGATGTAACACCCCGATGAAATAAGGATAATTATTTAATTTAATTAATATAATATTTATTAATTTAATTAATTAATTGGATTATTATTATTATTATTGGAATAAAAGTTGGAATTAAAAAAAAAAGGTCCCATTTGGTAAAAAGGGTTATTTTTCACGTGAAAAGGAAAAGGAGACAGAAAAGTGGAAAAGGGCAAAGAGAACCAGAGAACAAGGGTTGGAGAGAGGAAGAGCTTGAAGCTTAAAGATTCGCCGGATTAACTCCGGTAAGGGGGGTTTATCGTCGTTTAATGGGTATTATGGGATAACATGTAGTGGGTAGTGATAAACCATTGATTTTGACTCCGATTAGAATGATGTATGCTGAAAATTTGTGAAAATATTGGATGAACGAAATATGGGTTTAATTGGAGAAATTCGTAGGAATTAGATGTAATAATGTTAGCAATTGTGAAATCGAATAAGGTATGATTCGTGTTAGATGATATGAACGATTAATGTGAAAAATTGGATTGTAGGAGGTTGGAATTGGGAGATCTCGTAGCAGAGAAAACCATAGCAGATCTGGAAATCTGGTTTCTGGTCATACGCGTATGGCACTAGGCAATACGCGTATGAGATGGCCTGGTACGCGTATGGCACTAGGCATTACGCGTATGGATGAGGAAGATGATGTTTTGAACGTGGTTTGGTCTCTGTTGGTACGCGTATGGGGAAGTGGTACGCGTAGCATACGCGTATGAGATAGGTGGTACGCGTATGGGATTGGCTGAGAATTGGGCCATACGCGTATGGGACTAGGCAGTACGCGTATGGGCAGGATTGTGATTTTTATGTGCTGTTGTTGTGCAGTTTTCGGTTGTTCAGCTGAGTAATGTAATTTAGCTGATGTATGATAGAGTAGGGATCATTTCCCGTTGTTTTAAGTAGTATAGGTATTAGTAGAGTGTGCTAATGCTGTGATTGACTATGTGGTATGACATGATATGATTATATGGTGAATATGTTGATGATGTATGATGATATGCATAATGTCGTGAATGTATCTATCATGTATGAAATTATGAATGGACTGTTTATGGCTTAGAGTGTGAGCATATGTCCATTGTGGATGATTGTTGATGTTTGCATGACTAAGTGATTTAGCTTGCATATTGTGGCCTTTATGGTGATAGCTAATTCCCATGGTGAGGAATTAGTGAGTTAGTATTGTGGATTGTTGTTGATGTTTGCATGCTAGGTGATTAGCGTGCATATCATAGCCCTTGGGGTGGTAGCTAATTCCCATGGTGAGGAATTAGTGAGTGAGTCACTAGGTCTCAAATGAGTGGGACTAGTGAGCTTGGTAGCCGTATCTGGATTTGATCGGTGAGGTTGAACTATATGTTCACGAATAGTCGGTACCGCATGCATGGAGTCTCATTGCATAATATATGTATGTATGGCGTATAATATGAATGGATGTATTCCAATATTATACGTGTGTTTTATGG
Source organism: Lathyrus oleraceus (assembly GCF_024323335.1). Classification (NCBI taxonomy): domain Eukaryota; kingdom Viridiplantae; phylum Streptophyta; class Magnoliopsida; order Fabales; family Fabaceae; genus Lathyrus; species Lathyrus oleraceus. The sequence goes on along the minus strand of NC_066582.1, from coordinate 97,011,424 downwards.
TTGTGTTGAGTTTGAGTATGATGATGATGATGATTATGAGTTGATATTGCCGTTGCTGAATATGTGTGATCTGATTAGGGTGATGATATGTGTTAAATTACTTAGCATTACATGATATTTTATAATGCTTATTATATCGATTGAGGAACTCACCCTTACAACTATTTTTCAGGTAACGAGCAGTGATTGAGTAGGAGCTAGTACTTGGAGTCTAGTGTAGTTCCTTAGTGGGTCATGCTCTGGTAGATGTAACATCGGGAAGGGATGTTTTAATTGTTTTATTGTTGGTTGTTGAACCAGTTTACATGTAATGTGTTACATGTTTTGCATGATTGATTTGATTTCTATCCGCTGCGAATTATGCAATGTTTATTTTGATTAAATAAAGAGCATGACAGTTATTTTGGTGAATGGTGTGAAGTGATTGTGTGACACCCTTAATTGCATATCTACTCTGATATATATTTGTTGTTTTAATTAAATATTTGGGGTATTTTAGAAGGGTGTTACATTAGTGGTATCAGAGCATAGTCGGTCGAGTCGAGTCGTAATTATTCTGTTCCCCTGTACGGGATAGGTGTTGTGTAACCCTATCAGTACTTATTGTTTAGCTTGTTGGGTTTTCAGAATAGAGATGGCTGGAAGAGGTAGAGACGATGCTGCGATTGCTGAGGCTCTGGGTATGCTAGCTGGAGTACTTGGAGGGAATCCGAATGTTATGGGAATGGGAGCTGCTCGTCAACTGAGTGAGTTCCAGAAGAACAATCCTCCAATGTTCAAGGGAGCATACGATCCAGAGGGTGCTCAGAAGTGGTTGAAGGAGATTGAGAGGATCTTCCGAGTGACTGAGTGTGCCGATAACCAGAAGGTCAGGTTCGGTACGCATATGCTGTCAGAGGAAGCAGATGATTGGTGGGTTGCTACCCGCACTGAGTTGGAAACTGCTGGGAATGCTGAGATCACTTGGGCGGTGTTCAGAGAGAGATTCCTGAGGAAGTACTTTCCAGAGGATGTCAGAGGAAAGAAAGAGATAGAGTTCTTGGAATTGAAGCAGGGCAACCAGTCTGTTACTGAGTATGCTGCTAAGTTCACAGAGCTGTCGAAGTATTACACTCCCTATAATGAGGCTATTGGGGAATTTTCAAAATGTGTGAAGTTTGAGAACGGGTTACGTCCCGAGATCAAGCAGGCTATTGGGTATCAGCGGATTAGGGTGTTTTCTGATTTGGTTGACTGTTGCAGGATTTTTGAACAACATACCAAGGCTAGAGCAGAGAGCTATCAGCAAAGGGTTGATAGGAAAGGCAAGAATCAGAATGATCGCGGGAAACCGTATGCAGTTGGAAAAGGTTTCCAGAGGCAGAGTGGGATGAGGAGACCTAGTGGGGGAGACTCCAGTGCCCCTGCTAAGTGTTTCAGGTGTGGTCAGGCTGGACATCGTATCCATGAGTGTACCAGTAACGAGAAGAAGTGTTTCAAGTGTGGAAAAGGTGGTCACTTGGCTGCAGAGTGCCGGTTGAAGACTGTGACTTGTTTCAACTGTGGAGAGGTGGGTCATATTAGCCCACAGTGTCCTAAGCCGAAGAAAGAGAACCAGTCGGGAGGCAAGGTCTTTGCTTTATCGGGTTCTGAGACTTTTGCAGATGATCGTTTGATCCGAGGTACGTGTTATATTAATGGCTTTCCTCTTGTAGCTATTATTGACACAGGTGCGACTCATTCCTTTATATCTTTGGATTGTGATGTGAAACTTAAATTAGAGATATCTGAGATGCAGGGTAGTATGGTGATTGATACTCCTGCGAAGGGTTCAGTGACTACTACTTCAGTTTGTTTAAATTGTCCTTTGAGTATTTTTAGTAGAGACTTTTGGATAGACCTCGTGTGTCTTCCACTAGTGCAGATTGATGTTATCCTGGGTATGAACTGGTTGGTGTTTAACCGAGTTTATATCAACTGTTTTGACAAGACTGTGATCTTTCCTGAGAGTGAGGAAGGAAAGAGTTTGTTTCTATCTGCAAGGCAGGTGAATGAGGCAGTAGTAGACGGGGCAGAGTTGTTTATGCTGTTAGCGACTTTGGAGGCTAAAGATAAACTGGTGATTTGCGATCTAGCCGTGGTGTGTGATTTTCCTGATGTGTTTCCTGAAGAGGTGAATGAATTACCACCAGAGCGGGAAGTTGAGTTCTCGATTGATTTAGTACCTGGTACTAGGCCGATATCGATGGCTCTGTACCGTATGTCTGCTGTTGAGTTAACTGAATTGAAGAGTCAGTTGGAAGATCTGTTGGATAAGAAATTTATTCGTCCGAGTGTGTCACCGTGGGGTGCACCAGTGTTATTGGTTAAGAAGAAAGAAGGTACTATGAGGTTGTGTGTGGACTACAGGCAACTGAATAAAGTGACGATCAAGAATCGGTATCCTTTGCCGAGGATTGATGATTTGATGGATCAGTTGGTTGGTGCGAGTGTGTTCAGTAAAATAGATTTGAGATCGGGGTATCATCAGATACGTGTGAAAACTGAGGATATTCAGAAGACTGCTTTCAGAACAAGGTATGGACATTATGAGTATTCTGTAATGCCTTTTGGTGTGACTAATGCGCCTGGAGTATTTATGGAGTATATGAATAGGATTTTCCATCCGTATCTAGACCAGTTTGTTGTGGTGTTTATTGACGATATTTTGGTGTATTCGAAATCTGAAGAAGAGCATGCTGAGCATTTGAGAATGGTTTTAAGAGTTCTACGAGAAAAGAAGTTATTTGCTAAACTCTCTAAGTGTGAATTTTGGTCAGAAGAGGTTAGTTTTCTTGGCCATGTGATTTCAAGAGGTGGTGTTGCTGTTGACCCTTCTAAGATAGAAGCGGTATCTAAGTGGGAAGCTCCTAAGTCTGTTGCTGAGATTCGAAGTTTCCTTGGTTTGGCAGGTTATTATAGGAAATCCATTGAGGGATTTTCTAAGTTGGCGTTACCGTTGACGATGTTGACTAGAAAGGGGCAAGCGTTTGTTTGGGACTCAAAATGTGAAGAAGGTTTCCAAGAGTTAAAGAGAAGGTTGACTACTGCTCCTATTCTGATATTACCGAGTCCATCGGAACCATTTGAGGTGTAATGTGATGCTTCATTATTGGGTTTGGGTGGTGTTTTGATGCAGAATAAGCAGGTTATAGCTTATGCTTCGAGACAGCTGAGGGTTCATGAGAGGAACTATCCGACACACGATTTAGAGTTGGCAGCTGTGGTATTTGTTCTGAAGTTATGGAGGCATTACTTGTACGGGTCAAGATTTGAGGTTTTCAGTGACCATAAAAGTTTAAAGTATTTGTTTGATCAGAAAGAGCTGAATATGAGGCAGAGGAGATGGTTAGAGTTTCTGAAGGATTATGACTTTGGTTTGAATTACCATCCGGGTAAAGCAAACGTAGTGGCTGATGCATTGAGTCGGAAATCATTGCATATGTCTATGTTAATGGTTAAGGAATTGGATTTAATTGAGCAGTTTAGAGACTTGAGTTTAGTGTGTGAGAGTACTCACAATAGTGTTAAATTGGGAATGTTGAAGTTAACGAGTGGTATTCTGGATGAGATTAGAGAGGGTCAGAAATCCGATGTGCTTTTGGTTGATAAGTTGACTCTAGTGAATCAAGGTCAAGGTGGTGAATTCAGAGTTGATGAGAATGGTGTTTTGAAATTTGGTAATCGGGTGTGTATTCCGGATGTTACCGAACTTAAGAAGAGTATTCTTGAAGAGGGACATCGTAGTGGCCTGAGTATTCATCCTGGAGCTACGAAGATGTATCATGATTTGAAAAAGTTATTTTGGTGGCCGGGAATGAAAAGAGAAATTGCGAGTTTTGTTTATTCTTGTTTGACTTGTCAGAAGTCAAAGATTGAGCACCAGAAGCCGTCTGGGCTAATGCAACTGTTGGCTATTCCAGAGTGGAAGTGGGATAGTATCAGTATGGATTTTGTTTCTGGTTTACCGAGGACAATTAAGAATTTTGAAGCTATTTGGGTGATTGTTGATAGATTGACAAAATCGGCTCATTTCATTCCGATCAGAATGGATTATCCGTTAGAGAGATTAGCTGAGTTGTATATTGAGAAAATTGTAAGTTTGCATGGTATTCCGTCGAGTATTGTTTCGGACAGAGATCCTAGATTTACATCGAAGTTCTGGGAAGGTTTGCAGAGGGCTTTGGGAACTAAACTGAGATTGAGTTCTGCATATCATCCGCAGACTGATGGTCAGACTGAGAGGACGATTCAGTCACTGGAGGATCTTTTGAGGGCTTGTGTTTTGGAAAAGGGAGGTGCTTGGGATTGCTATTTACCTTTGATTGAGTTTACCTACAACAATAGTTTTTATTCGAGCATTGGTATGGCACCGTTTGAAGCTTTGTATGGTAGGAGATGTCGGACACCTCTATGTTGGTATGAGTCCGGTGAGAGTGCTGTGATTGGACCGGAGATTGTTCAACAAACTACGGAAAGGATTAAGATAATTCAGGAGAAGATGAGGATTGCTCAGAGTCGTCAGAAGAGTTATCACGACAAGAGAAGGAAGTCACTTGAGTTTCAAGAGGGAGTGTAGCACCTCAAATTTGCACCTATCATTGTACATACCATCTCATATTAGGTCATAGCATATCATGATCCATTGCATAGCATTTGCATTGTCCCCAGTTGCCTCAAGAGCAAGCAAGCAAGAATTAGGTCAAACTGATCAGGAGATCAGTCAACCAATCAAGCAAGGGTGTTTCTCAAGGAATCAAGGTCCTAGGGTTTGTCCACCAAGTTCACATGACTTGGAGGTCCATTTGAAGTGTTCAAGTCAAGGGTTGAAGGCTCAAAGGTCATCAGTCAATGCATGGCCAGGCAAAAACCCTAGAAAGTCAACAATCAGTCAAAGCAGTGGATGGTGGCCATTCTTATGGAATTTGGGCACCATGATCAATAATCAAGAGTCCATACAACATGGGACATCATTTGAAGTCATGGTCTCAAGGAGTTAGGGTTTGGAATTCATCAGTTCATGCACAGACAGTCCAAAACCCTAGAAAAGTCAAAGTTGGTCAACTGTGGTTGATTCTATGGTTTTGATGGATGGAAATGGTTTGAGAGAGCTTATTCATGTCCTAATAGGCCTCATATATCATGTCAAACCTCATCATGGAAGAAAATCAAGTCAAACAGAAAATTTCCAAAAATAGAAAGTGGACCTGTAATTTCAACTGCCAAAAATGGAAACTTCTTGATCCTCAACTTGCATCATGATACAAGCTTCAAATGAATTTTTGCCCAACATGAAAGTTGAAGATCTTGTTCTCCCATTTTCAAAAAGCCCAAGAACTATCAATTCCCATGCATGGTTGTCAAGATATGATCAAATCATTTTCACAAAATCTTGAACTTCAACAAGTCATATCTCTTGAACCATAAGGCCAAATTTGGTGGGGTTTTTTCCTACAAACCACATTTTTCCTCCTCTTTCCAAAAATGTAAATTTCATGAACCAAAACCTTGCCAATCAAAATGGCATTTTTTGACCTTTTTCATTTAAAAATCAAGTTTGACCAACCGTTGACTTTTTGAATTATTGATTTTCACACCATTTGGCCAATTGAGATTTGTTTCATATGGTATTTGTAACATGTTCCAAGCTCAAAGTTGTGCTCATGCTACCATTATACTACTTCCATATCCATATTTTGGAAATTGGCAAATGATGCATTTTTGGTCTTTTTAAGTGAAACAAACTTACCATTCATTGAACCAACAGAAAACAGCAAGTGTAATTGTCATTTGCAGCTGGCCAAGGCCCAATTTCGTGGCATACACTACACCTCCACTCCCATATGACCAAACTTAGCAATTTTTTGCAAATAGCTTCATTAAGTTAATTTTTGGGTTAGCACATGGATTAGCAATGTAAAACAGAAGTATAAGACTTCATTCTCAGCAAATTAAACCCTAGAGCTACAGCCTCCAAGCATCACAACTCTCCCTTTCTCTCAAATTGCATTTTGGCAAAAATCAAATTTCTGTAAAAGAGCTTCAAACCCTCGAGCCTTTCTGCAGTGTGCCATCATCTGGACATCATCTGGAGCCTTTTGCAAGCACAGTTCATCAACTGGACGGCCATCTTCAAGCTCTGTTTTCAGAAGAACCAACAATGGCAATTCAAATTTTGGGAGCTTCCAGGCATCATTGAGCTAATTTACCTCAAGTTTCCTTCATTCCAAAGCCTTGCGAGCATCTGTTGGAGCTTGGAACATACAAAACATCACTGCATCTTGGATTTTCTTCAGAATCAAGTAAGTATCGATTTCCTTCATTTGCCAAACTACCACATGTTTAGTATAGGTCTTAACATGCTGAAGCTGATGCACTTTGTCTCATATGAATTGGTTGACTAGGTTGTAAGAAATCTGAGATTTAAGTTTTGTGCTCATATGTATTTTTGTTCGAATCTCACTCCATGCTGTGTTATACTGAAAACCATGCTTGGATTTGTCATCACCATGCTTCAATGCTTCTATTGATATGCTCCCTAGCCATTTCTGGAAAGTTTCATGCATGACCATATGTTTGATGATTGATGTTCTTCTGCTTGATTCATGGACCTTGTCGTGTTTCATGGAAAATTGATGACGGATTTATGCTGCTTGATGCTTACTGATGCTATTGCCATGGTTAATTTCGAGTTCTGGGCACTTTGATTTTTGCTCATGTTTAGATGTTGATGATGAATGTACCCTGTTGTGTTAAACCCTAGCATATCCAGAATTTACATGAATCATGTTTGGATTTTATTGTTTGTATGTTGTTGCATGAGCCTACTATGCCAATGCCCTGCTGTTTTTGTGCTGTTGTTGGATTTCGTTTTTTAATTGATTGCATGAAGATGTATGATCCATGCTGTATGCTGCTAAAACCCTAACAATGTGACTTAAACCCTAGCCTGCCCAGAACTTGAACTTGGATTGGTTGGTTGGTTTGAATTTCCTGCGTGTGTACTGTTCTATTGAAATCCAACCAATCAAATTATTTGGTTTCTGTGGCCAAAACGCAGCACTTTGATAAGTGAAGTGCGTATTTACAGCATTGCCACTGGTCAACCCTCGTTTGACCATTCCTTCATCCTTTTTGTTCATGTTTAATCCAAAATGTTCATCAACTTCCATAATTCATATTTAATTCATTTCAACTCCAAAAATTGTGGGAATTTTTGCATCATACTCATGAAAATGTCTAGTTTTTTGTCATTATTTTTAATATTTTTTCTGATCATTGGATATTAATTGGTTCTAGGGTTTGTGAAATGTGACAAAATTGATACATATTGCCAATCCTTTTGTGAAATACTCATGTTGCATCCATTGGTCTTGAAATTTTTTGTGGAGAAACTAGACACATTCACCTTCATTTTGATATAAAGTTTGTGCATTTATCATATGTGGTGTGTGAGATATGATTTTCTGAAGTTAGAGGTTACATTTGGTGTCACACCATGAATGTGCACTCTCCCAATTTTCAATGGCATGCTTCCTTACATCCAAATGACCCAAATTTTGCATGATCCCTCCCTTACATGTCTAGTTCATGTGTGAATCTTCTTGGAATTAATTGTGCTGTTTTCCATTTGATTGTGAATTTTCTCCCCTGCCTAGCCAATGGTTGACTTTATATGACACATGTTGCCAAATCATTTGGGAAATTCTCATACCATATTGTATAATCATGAAATTTCATATGTGATAACTAGACATCTTGAGCTTTGCATTGGTGTTAATCTCATTCATTTCGCATCTGTTTTCAATTTGTTATGATTTTTTGAAGTTGACCCATGTTTGTTGACCTTCATTGTGCATGCTTGAATTTGGTTTGACTTCTTGATTTTAATTGACTGCCTTCCTCTCATCCAAATGCCATGAAATTTGACATGTTTGCCATGCTAGATGTTAGGATTGAGTGTGATTTATTTGATGATTTTTGAGATTGTTTGGGTTGACTTTTGATGCAAGTCATTCTGTTGACTTCTTTGAGCTTTCATTTGCCTTACTTTGACTTCAAATGTTCATGAAATGATAATAATGCATGATTTGAATGTGGGCCCAATTGTGATAGCTTCTTGAATGTTTGACTTTGACTTTGGTTGACTTTTCTTTGCTGTTTTGACTTTTTCTTTCATCCTTGACCCTAGGCTAGTCCTAGTGGTCTTTTGAGCTTACAATTGAGTTCCTGTTTCAGGTTAAGCACCAATGCCTCAAAGATCATTCAAACTTGTTTGAACTTGATTGTTTATCATATGCTAACCTTTGTTTTGTAGGTTTGACTCATGTGTTTGAGTCTTGTGCCTTGCACAGTTGACCATCTGTGTTGACTGTTTACCAATTCCTTTTGATTTAAACTTGTGAAATGTTTACTGATTAGTTTGACTCTTTCAGGTACCCTTAGTTGCTTAAGTTCTCTGAACTTGCTTTGCTTTGCTTTTTAGCAACTTGCTTGAGGTATAATCTCTTTTACTTCATGTAGTCTGGAGACCCGGCCTGTTATTTGGCCGGGCAAACTGTCTGAAGTCCTCCTTAAGAGGCAATGCTTGTGTATGTTTAAATTGTCCTTGCATTGAGTCAAAGACCTCCTAAGCGAAGAGGCAATTGGCAGAACCCAAGGGATAAGCAATCTATCCCCTGCTATTCAGTGTGTCTTCTGTCTTGCTCACACCACTGTGTTGATGCATTTCAGATAAAAACCCAAGATCTTGTGCAATTGCACAGTTGAGTCAGTTTTAAATGTGTAGAAGGGTTCCCACTTTCTGAACCCACACATTCTTGTCAAATGCTCTCCCTGACCAGGGATAGAAGCAATGAGGCACACCCCTCATCTCCTTTCATCTACTTCACCTTAGCCTCTCAATGGCAAGGTTAAGAGCAACCTCTGACCCTATTCCAGTTGGCCTCAGTGCCTAACCCTTGTGTGAGCCTCTTGTGTGCATATAGTGTGTGCTTCCTGTGATTGTGATTGCTTTGCTTCTTAGGCTAGCTTAGACTTGCTTCCTGTGCAAGTTAGGTTTAGTTTAGACTAATCCTTGTTTGCTTTCGCCCTCGTTGCGATCCTTTCTCTCGCCCTCGTTGCGATCGAGCCTTTTCCTTTCTCTCGCCCTCGTTGCGATCGAGCCTTTTCCTTTCTCTCGCCCTCGTTGCGATCGAGCCTTTTCCTTTCTCTCGCCCTCGTTGCGATCGAGACTTTCCCTTTCTCTTGCCCTAGTTGCAATCGAGTCTTTTTCCCTGCCGGCCGAACTACGGCAACTCTGATTCTCATGTTCAGATGAGATACGTAGGCACGAGACGCGATGTCTTGCCGAGTTTGACTAACAACTAACACTAATTCTTTTCTCTCGCCCTCGTTGCGATTGAGATCTCCCCTTTCTCTTGCCCTAGTTGCAATCGAGACCCTTGCTTCCTGTGCAAGCCGTGTCTAGGATAGGTTGGCCCTTGTGCCATTTAGCTAGAAACCTTAACTTAGGGTTGACTTTGCATGACAACATCTAGGCTCGAGTCGTAGTCTCCCTAGAGTTGTGTCTCCCTCTGTTATCTGGTTAGGCTAGATCCTTGTCCCTGCGTAGGGGAACTACATCGCCCTGATCTTCATACCAGATGAAGTATGTAGGCAGGAGATTGAGCTGATCTCTCCGGGCGCCCTTTTTCTTTTTCAACCCTTTGCGTCTTAACCACCCTTGTGTGTGTTCTGGTTGGAGTCCGACATAAGTCCAGCGATTGGCAGTTGGTTTCCTGTGTGTGTTTAGGTTCGGATGCTGATGTAAGTCCAGTGATTGGCATTCAGGCTCCACGTTTGCCTTTGTCTTGTTTTGTGTGTGCGTGTCAGCCGAGCTACGAATGCTCTGATTCTTCTCTCGTCCGAGAAGATACGTATGCATAGGATGCGATATCCTAGCGAGCATGTGTCGTTTCCCCATTCCGAACTACTTCGACTCTAATGTCTATGCCTGATAGACTAAGTAGGCCCAGGATGCGACATCCTGCCGAGTCAGTTTCAGTCAGTCTCTTTCGTTTCTTTCAGCCAGTGTGTGTGTGTTTGAGCAGTGTTTAGCAACCAATTTTCCTTTCTAGTGTGCGTGGATCCCGTAGAGTACTACGGATGCGTAGGGTGCCTAACACCTTCCCTTCGCATAACCGACTCCCGAACCCATCCTCTTTGGTCGCGAGACCATGTTCTTTCCTAGGTTTACTTCGAGCGTTTCCTTTCCCTCTTTTGGGATAAATAACGCACGGTGGCGGCTCTGTTGTTTCTTTCTTTTCCCGCCGGTTTTTCGCGTGATGCGACAGCTGGCGACTCTGCTGGGGAAGGAGAAGTTGACCTATGCTGGTCCATCTTCCCTGAGCGAGTCTCTCCTAGCGCTCTCTAGGATTAGGGTTTTGGTTGCTTTCTGCTTATTGTATTTTATTGCATTCATTGTATATATGTACATTTATTTGTTTGCATTGATTGTGTGCATTGATGTTTGCATTTCATATTCATTATTCATCTCTGCCTGGCTAGTTGTCTGTTTTTCTCTGTGTGGGGGGAAGTCAGTTGAGGTAAAAGGTCCAATACCCAGACCATGAGTGAAATCTAGGATACCTAGGAATAGAGTGATTCATGGGAAGCGGGTGGTATGGCGCCACTTAGCGGAACATTGATATCACGAGCAGTTAAGACCCTGGTGGGGTATCGTCGTTACATACTTCGGGTGTGTATATGATGGTATTCTGCGAAAGGTTATTTATGCTGCGTTTCTCTCTCAGCCTTTACCCTGGCCTAGACTACACCCGTGAGTGGGGGGGATTGATCATTTTAACAGGTACAGTTGGTGACTCTCGGTAATGACGGTGACTGTGAATTATGGATATTTATTTCTGGGACGCCGGAGTTCTGTCCGTGGTTTATCAGCGGGTTCCGTTTATTTCGGATCCCCGGGTTGAATTTAAGAGTACCTGTTCAGAGGTGCTGGCTGTCATCCGTTCAGTGGATGATCCTGTGATGATAGTAATGCAATCTCCAGTTCCGTTTATTTCGGAACTCCACAAGTCGGATTTATGGTGACTCGGTTCTCCAGATTTGGGTTCAGACGCCAGTTGATCAGATTGACTTTGGGTTTCAGATGTTTGGATCAGAGTTCAAGCCGAAGCATTGACCCTGTGCCTTAAGACGCACAGCTTGACCAGTCATGTTGCATCATTTGCATCATAGCATGTTTATTTTCAAAAAAATATTAATGCATGAAAAAAAAAAGAAAAAAAGTTAACTCGCATATGCATATCCTTTTCAGGATCATTCATGATAAAATAGCATTCGCATCATATGCATATCATACACATATCATTCTTGCATTACAGACATGCTTGGGAGAGACTTCTCACTTTGGGTTTTGACTGAGACAGGATTGTTGATCACCGTCCGCACCGCGACCAGACTCAATCATCAGAAGATTATGGATCAGGTTCAAGCAGAGTTGGCTGAGATGAGGGCAAACATGGCCCAGTTCATAACAACGATGCAAGGAGTTGTTCAGGGGCAAGAGGAGCTGCGTGCCTTAGCCCAGAGACTGGAAGCCGTAATTCCACCAGTCCGCCGTACTCCACCAGTGGATGTACCCGTGCATGAGAATGCTGCTGTCGCTATTCTCGTCGATGATTGTGCCGTGGGTGATGAATTGAGGGGGATCAAAATCAGTGAACAGCCTCTTGCTGCAGAGACTGTTAATGTCAGAGCAACCCGCGCTCCGGTTCGCCATCCTGGCTTTTCAAGTTCTTCCGGTTCTAAGAAGCCATTCTCTGGGGCACCCAAGAGGGGAGAGATTGAAACAAATGATGTGCACCGTCGGAGAAGTGCAAACAGAGGACAGTATCGTCAGGCTGCTGCTGTGACTATTCCAGCAACTCAACCCCAACAGCAGAGAAGACCTACTCAGCAATATCAGACTCCACAACATCGTCCTCAGCAGCAGGCTTCTCAGCCTCACAATGGTAATCAAGCTGGTACAAGTAATGAGAGGAAGAAGATCATTTTTGATCCAATCCCCACGTCCTACGCCGAACTGTATCCCTCTTTGTTAGAGCGGAACTTGATCACTCCCAGAGACCCGCCGCCCATACCCGTCAACCCTCGGTGGTGGTATAGGCCTGAACAGCATTGTGTGTATCACTCGGGTGCTCCTGGTCATGATGTGGATAGCTGCTTTCAGCTGAAGATGAAGGTTCAAGACCTTGTGAGGTCAGGTATTCTGATTTTGGAAGACTTAGGTCCCAATGCTAATCAAGCTTGAAGATAACAAGTCCCGGGCTGGCGCTGACTTTTCTTCAGAAGGTTTGTTCAGAAAGCAGAAGTTGCTGATGCAAAAGATACTGACAGTTGTCATCCCTGGTGGGATCTATCACAATTGGGTCACTGTGGGCGTTCCTACAACTGTTCATAAGTCTTTGTAATAATCACTTTGTTTAAAAACCCTTCTCCCATGCCAAAAGGAGAAGTGATGGCATTGTTGGCAACATTTTGTGCAATGATATTTTCATTCAAATAAATTCATGTTAAAACATTTGTTTTTCCATTTGTTTTCCCTTTTCGCTTTTCGCATGAAATTGGTGATCACAAAAAACCTTAAAAAACAAGAATAAAAGCAATCTTTTCATCTGCATAACGATTGTCTTGTTTGATTTTTCAAAAGCTTTTCATCTCTAAATCATTATGCAGGTTATTTCTCAAACCCATTGAACATAATGATCGGACGTCATCTCCCAATTTTGAATTCCTTGTATCCGAAACGGACGAAGACGATGTTGAAGGGATTCCTGACGAGATTTCTTGACTTCTTGAGCAAGAAAAGAAGATCACACTCAGCTGCATCTCGAGAATCAGCAGAACAGCCAACTGGGGCATTATCAAAAAAAAACAAAAAAAAAAAAAAAGAAAAAAAAGAAAAAAGAAAGAGGAGGGTGCAAAACCAAATCAAAAAAAAATCAATCAAAAGCAAAATCAAAAGCAAAATCAAAAGAAAAAACAAAAGAGAAATAGCACCCTCAAAGTCCCAAGTTGGCTGATGCTGAATTCGATCGAAAGGAAGAGATCAACTGCCATGTGTCATGGTCAGTCATATCAGCAGAGAGTGAAAAAGCATTCAACAAGAAGGTCAAGCCTCATGTGTTCCGAGAAAATGACCCTGTGCTCAAGAAAGTCTTGTCTTTCGTGCCCGATTCCAGGGGCAAGTGGACTTTACAAGCTAAGAACGTCCATACGTTTTCAAGAGAGCCTCTTCAGGCAGTGCTTTAACACTTACATCAATGGATGAAGAAGTTCACTCGTCCTGTGAATTCTGATGCAGTCAAGAAATACTTCGCCTAAACAAAAAAAAAAAGAATAGCTCGCTGAGTCGAACACCCCAAAGGGCGACTTAGGCAAAAAGGAGCGTCTCGGTGGATTGAAAACCCGAAAGGGCGATCCAGGCAAAAGTTAGAGACATTGAAAAAAAAAAGAGATTACATCCCGCTAGATTGATCACCTCACACTGGGGCAATCTAGGCAAAAATTAGGGATTTGGCAAGTAACTGCATCTTGACAAGACTGTGCTGTACATCTGTCATCCATCAGGGATTCTCGATCCGTCGTCGACTGAAGTTTTGAGTACATCGAAAATTCAGAATGGTAGAGGAAAGGTCATTATGTTCAATGTAGCCCTCTCCAATATATATCACCGATTTCAAACTTGTACAGATCTATGGAGTCTCGCCCTTTGCAGACTACCATTCCATCACATTAATTTGAGCTTTTCATCCAATTATTTGCATTCTTATTTGTTTCAACTCAACAAATGTTTTGCATGTTTTAATTGATAAGGTATCATTGTTTTCAAAATAAACAAATTTTTCAAAAAAAAATTGTTCTTAAACAAAGTGAACATTCACGATGATGGAAGGATACTTAGGAGACCCGCAGTGCTCTCCCGAGGGTGGTATGATTACCAACAGGTAAGACAATTGTTCGTATCTCGAGCATGGCTGTATCTTTGTCCTGCAGAACCTCGTATGGTCTCTCCTCAGTGAAGTTGCCCGATGCAGTGTTGTTTGAAGTTGTTCATCTTCAGGTTCTCGGCAGTACAGATTCTTCCTCCAAATCCCTGTTAGCTCTATTGTGGGGCATCCCCAGTAGAGTGTTGTTTGAGCCCTACCGTGGGGCATTCCCAGCAAGTTCGCTGTTTCGGACATTATTGTGGGGCAGTTCCCCAAGCAGAGCGTTTACTGAAGACTTCAACTTTCGCCTCTCCAGCAGGCCAGTCTTCCTCTCCACCAGCATGGGTGTTTTTCTTTGAAGATTCAGTATCCGGAGGGTCGGCATCCCCGTAATCCGGCATTCCCTCAGATAGATCCCTTAGTGGAGTTGTTCGCGTAAGGAGCTTTATCAATGTTTTTGTATTTCTCATCAGAAATCTGGTTGCTTCTCGGACCCTGATTTCCAGCACAAGTTGTTGTGGCGCGTACGCCTGTATGTTGAACTCTGTTCTCCAGTTGTGACTGACGATCCCTCCAGAAGCCTCTCATGGCTCTTCCTCCCCTGCAGGATGACGATTTTGGTTTTCTCTCCGGACGGTTGATTCCCGGACCTGCGTGTGGAGCATGTCTGTTTGTCAGCATTCATCATACATTCATCATGCATAATGCATACATGCATAATCATAGCATTTGGATACTCATGTTGCAGCTGTCGCCGGGTATCTGTTGATTGTTGTCTCTTGCTATGTGTTGATACAGATCTCTCCAGTAGATCCTCCCTAGCAAATATGGGTGTGTCAGATCTCTCCAGTAGATCCTCCCTAGCAAATATGGGTGTGTCAGATCTCTCCAGTAGATCCTCCTAGCAGATATGGGTGTGTCCGATCTCTCCATGTAGAGTCTACCCCTTAAGCAGAAAGTGTCAATCTTTTCCTGCCATTTCCCCACTGAGATACATCCTCGTGGATGACGGTTGTTTCCGTTCCTTCCCTAATGGGATGGGTTTTCCCTATTGAGTTCTTTCCTCATTAGGATGAGTTTTGATTCAGTCTGCCTTTTTGGATCGATCCTGAATTGGCTTCCTATTGGCTGTCTCTTGTGCTTCCCTGGGGCATAAATGAATAGTCGCTCACTAACCGGCACTCATTCATCTTATCCTCAGCGGAATTTGTTGGCTTCTACCTACAAACCGGTAGTTGTAAGTCCTATCTTTGTGGTTTTCTACCCACAAGCTGGTAGTTGTAAAATCCCACTTTCATCCCCTGGCGGATATGGTTTGTTGGCCTCTACCTACAAACCGGTAGCTGTAAGTCCTTTCTTTACGGTCTTCTACCCACTACCCGGTAGTTGTAAATCCTTTTTCTCACTTTGTCTCTCAGCAGACCGTTTGTGGGCCTCTACCTACGAACCGGTAGCTGTAAGTCCTATCTTTGTGGTTTTCTACCCACAAGCTGGTAGTTGTAAAATCCCACGTTCTCCCCTTGGTGGAGTTAACCCTTTGTGCTCATCCCGATGATGACTGGTTACTTTTCTGGGCCTCTACCTACAAACCGGTAGTTGTAAGTCCTATCTTTGTGGTTTTCTACCCACTAGCTGGTAGTTGTAAAATCCCACACTCCTCCCCTTGGTGGATTGAACCCTTTGTGCTCATCCCGATGATGACTGGTTACTTTTCCATTTTGGCCTCTACCTACGAACCGGTAGCTGTAAGTCCTATCTTTGTGGTTTTCTACCCACTAGCTGGTAGTTGTAAAATCCCACATTCCTCCCCTTGTTGGAGTTAACCCTTTGTGCTCATCCCAATGATGACTGGTTACTTTTCTGTGGTTGTCTGCCTACAAACCGGTAGATGTAATCCCCTCTCTGTGGTTTTGATACTCTTTTCCCCTTTGGATACTTGCCTTGATCAAGCAGTATTGTCCCCATTGGGTCTGCCCTTTCTTTTTGGATATTTGCTCCGAGTTAGCAACTTTATCCTCTTTTGATTGGTCATCTTTTGCATACCTAGTCCTGGTACCATGATGCCTTTCTTTTCGGTCGATTATTCATTTAACAACCTACAACCCGGTTATGGATAATCTTCCATGCGAGGTTATTATCTACGTTTTGACGGCTGTAGATAATATGTCTCATGCACTCTTTGGTCAATCTCTCGATTGTTATCTCCAGCAGAGTAAGATTCGTGTTCCTTATGGAATCGAATGTCCATCCTTTAACAAGACTTCTTTTCTAGCCCTCTTCAGGATGTTGAGTGTTTTGGAACACAAACCAATTCACGCTTTGGCACTCAGGCCAATTTTCCGGTATTCAGACCGAAGGAGTTTCCGACGATCAGGTCGATGTACTCATGGCACAAGGCCAATTTTCCGGTATTCAGACCGAAGGAGTTTCCGACGATCAGGTCGATGTACTCATGGCACAAGGCCAATTTTCCGGTATTCAGACCGAAGGAGTTTCCGACGATCAGGTCGATGTACTCATGGCACAAGGCCAATTTTCCGGTATTCAGACCGAAGGAGTTTCCGACGATCAGGTCGATGTACTTATGTTTTTTCCGGTGTTCAGACCGAAGAAGTTTCCGACGATCAGGTCGATGTACTTATGTTTTTTCCGGTGTTCAGACCGAAGAAGTTTCCGACGATCAGGTCGATGTACTTATGTTTTTTCCGGTGTTCAGACCGAAGAAGTTTCCGACGATCAGGTCGAGTGTGTTTTTATGTTTTTTCCGGTGTTCAGACCGAAGAAGTTTCCGACGATCAGGTCGATGTACTTACGACGCTCAGGCATTGGTTATCCCTGTGTTGCCATTTATTTTGGTATCCAGGTCGACGTTTCTGTTTCGGTATTCAGGCCGATTTTTCTCTCCAAACTGTTTCTTTGCCGATCCTGACAGGCATTCCTGTTATATCCAGTCGGTGCAAATTTCCACGGTTCTTTTGTATTCAATCCCTGTTTACCCTGAAAGTCTGACAGCCACTGCTATCATCCGTTCGGGTTCCCAGCTGATTGAATAGGGGCAGCTGTAGCACCTCAAATTTGCACCTATCATTGTACATACCATCTCATATTAGGTCATAGCATATCATGATCCATTGCATAGCATTTGCATTGTCCCCAGTTGCCTCAAGAGCAAGCAAGCAAGAATTAGGTCAAACTGATCAGGAGATCAGTCAACCAATCAAGCAAGGGTGTTTCTCAAGGAATCAAGGTCCTAGGGTTTGTCCACCAAGTTCACATGACTTGGAGGTCCATTTGAAGTGTTCAAGTCAAGGGTTGAAGGCTCAAAGGTCATCAGTCAATGCATGGCCAGGCAAAAACCCTAGAAAGTCAACAATCAGTCAAAGCAGTGGATGGTGGCCATTCTTATGGAATTTGGGCACCATGATCAATAATCAAGAGTCCATACAACATGGGACATCATTTGAAGTCAAGGTCTCAAGGAGTTAGGGTTTGGAATTCATCAGTTCATGCACAGACAGTCCAAAACCCTAGAAAAGTCAAAGTTGGTCAACTGTGGTTGATTCTATGGTTTTGATGGATGGAAATGGTTTGAGAGAGCTTATTCATGTCCTAATAGGCCTCATATATCATGTCAAACCTCATCATGGAAGAAAATCAAGTCAAACAGAAAATTTCCAAAAATAGAAAGTGGACCTGTAATTTCAACTGCCAAAAATGGAAACTTCTTGATCCTCAACTTGCATCATGATACAAGCTTCAAATGAATTTTTGCCCAACATGAAAGTTGAAGATCTTGTTCTCCCATTTTCAAAAAGTCCAAGAACTATCAATTCCCATGCATGGTTGTCAAGATATGATCAAATCATTTTCACAAAATCTTGAACTTCAACAAGTCATATCTCTTGAACCATAAGGCCAAATTTGGTGGGGTTTTTTCCTACAAACCACATTTTTCCTCCTCTTTCCAAAAATGTAAATTTCATGAACCAAAACCTTGCCAATCAAAATGGCATTTTTGACCTTTTTCATTTAAAAATCAAGTTTGACCAACCGTTGACTTTTTGAATTATTGATTTTCACACCATTTGGCCAATTGAGATTTGTTTCATATGGTATTTGTAACATGTTCCAAGCTCAAAGTTGTGCTCATGCTACCATTATACTACTTCCATATCCATATTTTGGAAATTGGCAAATGATGCATTTTTGGTCTTTTTAAGTGAAACAAACTTACCATTCATTGAACCAACAGAAAACAGCAAGTGTAATTGTCATTTGCAGCTGGCCAAGGCCCAATTTCGTGGCATACACTACACCTCCACTCCCATATGACCAAACTTAGCAATTTTTTGCAAATAGCTTCATTAAGTTAATTTTTGGGTTAGCACATGGATTAGCAATGTAAAACAGAAGTATAAGACTTCATTCTCAGCAAATTAAACCCTAGAGCTACAGCCTCCAAGCATCACAACTCTCCCTTTTCTCTCAAATTGCATTTTGGCAAAAATCAAATTTCTGTAAAAGAGCTTCAAACCCTCGAGCCTTTCTGCAGTGTGCCATCATCTGGACATCATCTGGAGCCTTTTGCAAGCACAGTTCATCAACTGGACGGCCATCTTCAAGCTCTGTTTTCAGAAGAACCAACAATGGCAATTCAAATTTTGGGAGCTTCCAGGCATCATTGAGCTAATTTACCTCAAGTTTCCTTCATTCCAAAGCCTTGCGAGCATCTGTTGGAGCTTGGAACATACAAAACATCACTGCATCTTGGATTTTCTTCAGAATCAAGTAAGTATCGATTTCCTTCATTTGCCAAACTACCACATGTTTAGTATAGGTCTTAACATGCTGAAGCTGATGCACTTTGTCTCATATGAATTGGTTGACTAGGTTGTAAGAAATCTGAGATTTAAGTTTTGTGCTCATATGTATTTTTGTTCGAATCTCACTCCATGCTGTGTTATACTGAAAACCATGCTTGGATTTGTCATCACCATGCTTCAATGCTTCTATTGATATGCTCCCTAGCCATTTCTGGAAAGTTTCATGCATGACCATATGTTTGATGATTGATGTTCTTCTGCTTGATTCATGGACCTTGTCGTGTTTCATGGAAAATTGATGACGGATTTATGCTGCTTGATGCTTACTGATGCTATTGCCATGGTTAATTTCGAGTTCTGGGCACTTTGATTTTTGCTCATGTTTAGATGTTGATGATGAATGTACCCTGTTGTGTTAAACCCTAGCATATCCAGAATTTACATGAATCATGTTTGGATTTTATTGTTTGTATGTTGTTGCATGAGCCTACTGTGCCAATGCCCTGCTGTTTTTGTGCTGTTGTTGGATTTCGTTTTTTAATTGATTGCATGAAGATGTATGATCCATGCTGTATGCTGCTAAAACCCTAACAATGTGACTTAAACCCTAGCCTGCCCAGAACTTGAACTTGGATTGGTTGGTTGGTTTGAATTTCCTGCGTGTGTACTGTTCTATTGAAATCCAACCAATCAAATTATTTGGTTTCTGTGGCCAAAACGCAGCACTTTGATAAGTGAAGTGCGTATTTACAGCATTGCCACTGGTCAACCCTCGTTTGACCATTCCTTCATCCTTTTTGTTCATGTTTAATCCAAAATGTTCATCAACTTCCATAATTCATATTTAATTCATTTCAACTCCAAAAATTGTGGGAATTTTTGCATCATACTCATGAAAATGTCTAGTTTTTTGTCATTATTTTTAATATTTTTTCTGATCATTGGATATTAATTGGTTCTAGGGTTTGTGAAATGTGACAAAATTGATACATATTGCCAATCCTTTTGTGAAATACTCATGTTGCATCCATTGGTCTTGAAATATTTTGTGGAGAAACTAGACACATTCACCTTCATTTTGATATAAAGTTTGTGCATTTATCATATGTGGTGTGTGAGATATGATTTTCTGAAGTTAGAGGTTACATTTGGTGTCACACCATGAATGTGCACTCTCCCAATTTTCAATGGCATGCTTCCTTACATCCAAATGACCCCAAATTTTGCATGATCCCTCCCTTACATGTCTAGTTCATGTGTGAATCTTCTTGGAATTAATTGTGCTGTTTTCCATTTGATTGTGAATTTTCTCCCTGCCTAGCCAATGGTTGACTTTATATGACACATGTTGCCAAATCATTTGGGAAATTCTCATACCATATTGTATAATCATGAAATTTCATATGTGATAACTAGACATCTTGAGCTTTGCATTGGTGTTAATCTCATTCATTTCGCATCTGTTTTCAATTTGTTATGATTTTTTGAAGTTGACCCATGTTTGTTGACCTTCATTGTGCATGCTTGAATTTGGTTTGACTTCTTGATTTTAATTGACTGCCTTCCTCTCATCCAAATGCCATGAAATTTGACATGTTTGCCATGCTAGATGTTAGGATTGAGTGTGATTTATTTGATGATTTTTGAGATTGTTTGGGTTGACTTTTGATGCAAGTCATTCTGTTGACTTCTTTGAGCTTTCATTTGCCTTACTTTGACTTCAAATGTTCATGAAATGATAATAATGCATGATTTGAATGTGGGCCCAATTGTGATAGCTTCTTGAATGTTTGACTTTGACTTTGGTTGACTTTTCTTTGCTGTTTTGACTTTTTCTTTCATCCTTGACCCTAGGCTAGTCCTAGTGGTCTTTTGAGCTTACAATTGAGTTCCTGTTTCAGGTTAAGCACCAATGCCTCAAAGATCATTCAAACTTGTTTGAACTTGATTGTTTATCATATGCTAACCTTTGTTTTGTAGGTTTGACTCATGTGTTTGAGTCTTGTGCCTTGCACAGTTGACCATCTGTGTTGACTGTTTACCAATTCCTTTTGATTTAAACTTGTGAAATGTTTACTGATTAGTTTGACTCTTTCAGGTACCCTTAGTTGCTTAAGTTCTCTGAACTTGCTTTGCTTTGCTTTTTAGCAACTTGCTTGAGGTATAATGTCTTTTACTTCATGTAGTCTGGAGACCCGGCCTGTTATTTGGCCGGGCAAACTGTCTGAAGTCCTTCTTAAGAGGCAATGCTTGTGTATGTTTAAATTGTCCTTGCATTGAGTCAAAGACCTCCTAAGCGAAGAGGCAATTGGCAGAACCCAAGGGATAAGCAATCTATCCCCTGCTATTCAGTGTGTCTTCTGTCTTGCTCACACCACTGTGTTGATGCATTTCAGATAAAAACCCAAGATCTTGTGCAATTGCACAGTTGAGTCAGTTTTAAATGTGTAGAAGGGTTCCCACTTTCTGAACCCACACATTCTTGTCAAATGCTCTCCCTGACCAGGGATAGAAGCAATGAGGCACACCCCTCATCTCCTTTCATCTGCTTCACCTTAGCCTCTCAATGGCAAGGTTAAGAGCAACCTCTCACCCTATTCCAGTTGGCCTCAGTGCCTAACCCTTGTGTGAGCCTCTTGTGTGCATATAGTGTGTGCTTCCTGTGATTGTGATTGCTTTGCTTCTTAGGCTAGCTTAGACTTGCTTCCTGTGCAAGTTAGGTTTAGTTTAGACTAATCCTTGTTTGCTTTCGCCCTCGTTGCGATCCTTTCTCTCGCCCTCGTTGCGATCGAGCCTTTTCCTTTCTCTCGCCCTCGTTGCGATCGAGCCTTTTCCTTTCTCTCGCCCTCGTTGCGATCGAGCCTTTTCCTTTCTCTCGCCCTCGTTGCGATCGAGACTTTCCCTTTCTCTTGCCCTAGTTGCAATCGAGTCTTTTTCCCTGCCGGCCGAACTACGGCAACTCTGATTCTCATGTTCAGATGAGATACGTAGGCACGAGACGCGATGTCTTGCCGAGTTTGACTAACAACTAACACTAATTCTTTTCTCTCGCCCTCGTTGCGATTGAGATCTCCCCTTTCTCTTGCCCTAGTTGCAATCGAGACCCTTGCTTCCTGTGCAAGCCGTGTCTAGGATAGGTTGGCCCTTGTGCCATTTAGCTAGAAACCTTAACTTAGGGTTGACTTTGCATGACAACATCTAGGCTCGAGTCGTAGTCTCCCTAGAGTTGTGTCTCCCTCTGTTATCTGGTTAGGCTAGATCCTTGTCCCTGCGTAGGGGAACTACATCGCCCTGATCTTCATACCAGATGAAGTATGTAGGCAGGAGATTGAGCTGATCTCTCCGGGCGCCCTTTTTCTTTTTCAACCCTTTGCGTCTTAACCACCCTTGTGTGTGTTCTGGTTGGAGTCCGACATAAGTCCAGCGATTGGCAGTTGGTTTCCTGTGTGTGTTTAGGTTCGGATGCTGATGTAAGTCCAGTGATTGGCATTCAGGCTCCACGTTTGCCTTTGTCTTGTTTTGTTTGTGTGCGTGTCAGCCGAGCTACGAATGCTCTGATTCTTCTCTCGTCCGAGAAGATACGTATGCATAGGATGCGATATCCTAGCGAGCATGTGTCGTTTCCCCATTCCGAACTACTTCGACTCTGATGTCTATGCCTGATAGACTAAGTAGGCCCAGGATGCGACATCCTGTCGAGTCAGTTTCAGTCAGTCTCTTTCGTTTCTTTCAGCCAGTGTGTGTGTGTTTGAGCAGTGTTTAGCAACCAATTTTCCTTTCTAGTGTGCGTGGATCCCGTAGAGTACTACGGATGCGTAGGGTGCCTAACACCTTCCCTTCGCATAACCGACTCCCGAACCCATCCTCTTTGGTCGCGAGACCATGTTCTTTCCTAGGTTTACTTCGAGCGTTTCCTTTCCCTCTTTTGGGATAAATAACGCACGGTGGCGGCTCTGTTGTTTCTTTCTTTTCCCGCCGGTTTTTCGCGTGATGCGACAGGGAGATCATGTGTTTCTTCGTGTCACTCTGATAACTGGGGTTGGTCGAGCTTTGAAGTCGAAGAAGTTGACACCTCGATTTATTGGTCCTTATCAGATTTTGGAGAGGATAGGAGAGGTAGCCTATCGTATCGCTTTACCGCCGTCACTTGCGAATTTGCATGAGGTTTTTCATGTGTCTCAGTTGAGGAGGTACATTCATGATCCGTCGCATGTGGTCCAAGTAGATGATGTCCAGGTGAGAGATAACCTGACTGTTGAAACATCACCTATGAGGATTGAGGATCGAGAGTTGAAGCAGTTGCGGGGTAAAGAGATTGCTTTGGTGAAGGTAGCTTGGGGAGGACCAGCAGGTGGCAATGTAACTTGGGAACTTGAGAGTCAGATGAAGGAGTCTTATCCGGAGTTATTCTCTTGAGGTATGTTTTCGAGGACGAAAACTCTTTTAGTGGGGGAGAGTTGTAACACCCCGATGAAATAAGGATAATTATTTAATTTAATTAATATAATATTTATTAATTTAATTAATTAATTGGATTATTATTATTATTATTGGAATAAAAGTTGGAATTAAAAAAAAAAGGTCCCATTTGGTAAAAAGGGTTATTTTTCACGTGAAAAGGAAAAGGAGACAGAAAAGTGGAAAAGGGCAAAGAGAACCAGAGAACAAGGGTTGGAGAGAGGAAGAGCTTGAAGCTTAAAGATTCGCCGGATTAACTCCGGTAAGGGGGGTTTATCGTCGTTTAATGGGTATTATGGGATAACATGTAGTGGGTAGTGATAAACCATTGATTTTGACTCCGATTAGAATGATGTATGCTGAAAATTTGTGAAAATATTGGATGAACGAAATATGGGTTTAATTGGAGAAATTCGTAGGAATTAGATGTAATAATGTTAGCAATTGTGAAATCGAATAAGGTATGATTCGTGTTAGATGATATGAACGATTAATGTGAAAAATTGGATTGTAGGAGGTTGAAATTGGGAGATCTCGTAGCAGAGAAAACCATAGCAGATCTGAAAATCTGGTTTCTGGTCATACGCGTATGGCACTAGGCAATACGCGTATGAGATGGCCTGGTACGCGTATGGCACTAGGCATTACGCGTATGGATGAGGAAGATGATGTTTTGAACGTGGTTTGGTCTCTGTTGGTACGCGTATGGGGAAGTGGTACGCGTAGCATACGCGTATGAGATAGGTGGTACGCGTATGGGATTGGCTGAGAATTGGGCCATACGCGTATGGGACTAGGCAGTACGCGTATGGGCAGGATTGTGATTTTTATGTGCTGTTGTTGTGCAGTTTTCGGTTGTTCAGCTGAGTAATGTAATTTAGCTGATGTATGATAGA
This sequence comes from Lathyrus oleraceus, assembly GCF_024323335.1. NCBI lineage: Eukaryota > Viridiplantae > Streptophyta > Magnoliopsida > Fabales > Fabaceae > Lathyrus > Lathyrus oleraceus. The sequence continues at coordinate 96,987,238 of NC_066582.1, read as the reverse complement.
GTAGGGATCATTTCCCGTTGTTTTGAGTAGTATAGGTATTAGTAGAGTGTGCTAATGCTGTGATTGACTATGTGGTATGACATGATATGATTATATGGTGAATATGTTGATGATGTATGATGATATGCATAATGTCGTGAATGTATCTATCATGTATGAAATTATGAATGGACTGTTTATGGCTTAGAGTGTGAGCATATGTCCATTGTGGATGATTGTTGATGTTTGCATGACTAAGTGATTTAGCTTGCATATTGTGGCCTTTATGGTGGTAGCTAATTCCTATGGTGAGGAATTAGTGAGTTAGTATTGTGGATTGTTGTTGATGTTTGCATGCTAGGTGATTAGCGTGCATATCATAGCCCTTGGGGTGGTAGCTAATTCCCATGGTGAGGAATTAGTGAGTGAGTCACTAGGTCTCAAATGAGTGGGACTAGTGAGCTTGGTAGCCGTATCTGGATTTGATCGGTGAGGTTGAACTATATATTCACGAATAGTCGGTACCGCATGCATGGAGTCTCATTGCATAATATATGTATGTATGGCGTATAATATGAATGGATGTATTCCAATATTATACGTGTGTTTTATGGTTGTGTTGAGTTTGAGTATGATGATGATGATGATTATGAGTTGATATTGCCGTTGCTGAATATGTGTGATCTGATTAGGGTGATGATATGTGTTAAATTACTTAGCATTACATGATATTTTATAATGCTTATTATATCGATTGAGGAACTCACCCTTACAACTATTTTTCAGGTAACGAGCAGTGATTGAGTAGGAGCTAGTACTTGGAGTCTAGTGTAGTTCCTTAGTGGGTCATGCTCTGGTAGATGTAACATCGGGAAGGGATGTTTTAATTGTTTTATTGTTGGTTGTTGAACCAGTTTACATGTAATGTGTTACATGTTTTGCATGATTGATTTGATTTCTATCCGCTGCAAATTATGCAATGTTTATTTTGATTAAATAAAGAGCATGACAGTTATTTTGGTGAATGGTGTGAAGTGATTGTGTGACACCCTTAATTGCATATCTACTCTGATATATATTTGTTGTTTTAATTAAATATTTGGGGTATTTTAGAAGGGTGTTACATTAGACGTGTTTAAAACAGGTTGACCTTTATGAGATATCCTTATCACCCTTAGAAGCAATCAAGTACTGGATCCCCAAGAGGGATCCTTCCTCCCCTTGAGGCAATAAAAAATGTTGGGATCCTTGTCGCCCTTTAAGGAGATTAGAAATGTTGGATACCCATAGGGATTTGTCTCCCCTTAAGGAAATCAGGAATGCCAAATCCGTATAAGGAATCCTAACCGCCCATCAGGGCTATTATTACATTTAACCCTCATAAAGAACCTGAACTACCTCCCATTTGGAGGTCAAGGACTTGGGGTCTATGCATAACAAATCAATTTCGCCTAAGTATGAGCTGAGAATAGATTACCAGCAAAAAAGTGGATATACAAATACGAAGAACATTCAAAATATTAAACAAATTGAGATATTATAGAAGATGTCATATTACAAAAAAGGGCCATAGCATTGTGAGTTACTCGTCATCCACCAGTTGTACATCTCGAACCACTTGAAACAGATCCATCCAACTCAAGTGTAGGTTTGAGAATAAGAAGGATATATGTTCCCTCGCCCTCTTAAAATATTGGTCAGAGGTTACTATAATCTCATCCTTGAGAAATGACGTCTCCTCCATTAGACCTTTTACAGAGTTGAGAGCTTCCTCGAGTGACTTCTCTAGACGTTTTCCTTCCTTAACGTGAGCCAAAGACTTAGTGGCCACCTCTCTGGAACGTGTCTCAAATCATATATTTCCTTCATCATCACCACCCATATGACGCTCTTGCATGCTACCTACAATAAGGTCCACCTTTGATTGCAACTCTCGGATCATCCAGAGATGTTTCTCCCACTGAACTCTCTCCACCAGGAGACACCTCAACATTTGGACCTCCAAGAGGTTCGTTAAGTAAGAATAAGACTTATTGAGAAATGACTAATAATCTATAGGAAAATTTTATGACTAGGAGAGATGACGCCTATCGAACTCAATTTCACTGAAGGAAGCGTCATTCTACAATGAGGGTGTAGGAATTCATGTCGTAGGAACAAGTGCCAAGACTACTTTTCCTTCCTTATCTATTGTTTGAAGGCTTCCTAAAGGTCTGGAAGTACTATCTCATAGTCGTTGATTCTAGGGAGGGCAAGCTTCGAAATAACGAGGAGTCTCTCCCTATTTCTTATCTCCAGTTGCAGTTAAATCCCTAGGAAAGGGCGGGAGAAGGCCCGCAGGTCACTGTGACGCTTGCATCCAAACCAATCGCTCTCTCCTCTTGCCAAGTGAGATTCTCGTCATATCCTCTACAAAAGGGTCTTGTTAATATGAGTAAAACAATAAAATAGGGGATCAAGTTAGAAGGTTCCTTTTATACCATAAAGTTTACCTAGGTACTTCTTTATCCCATACACATCTTCTTGGTTCCGGGTAAGTAGAATACGAGAGTTCAAGAGCTGGACGCAACTCAAAATCTGAATCACCTCTTATTCGATGGGAGAAATGGAGCTAGAGTTTATCCCTTTGATGATTTGAGGATTTGGTTTCTATGATAAAGGAAAGTGAATATCACATATTGCCCTTGTGGTCACCATAGATGTGTCGTCTCGCCCTCTGACCCATACAAATTTATTTCTAATCCTTATAAGGATTCACATAGATCTTCAACAAACACCTACCTAATTTGGCGTGCAAAGTTATCCAACCACTTTTGGGTAGGATCTATATGCCAAAGAAGGAAAGGAATAACCAAACAGTAGGGGACGCTTATGTTATAACATATTATCTGGAAAGCCCTAAGAAATCTCAACATGTTAGGCGTGATATGGGAAGGGATGACATTAATAGTTGCCCAAAAGTTTGCCTTAAAAGGTGTAAAACAAATAAGAATCCTTAGCTCATGGATAAGGGGGAGATAAAAGTAAAAATAAGGAGCAGATGCTCCGCCCCTGGTCGTCATGTTGGCTCTCTCTATTTTTAAGCAGGGTTCCAATACCATGTCCTCTTTGTGCCTTGTATTGGAAAATCTAATACCCTGATGAAACCTTTTGATCGTGTCAGGACTTTAGTATATAGACGAAATGTCTGGAACATAAACACATTTGGATTTCTTCCTAGTCATTAGATTTCAACGAAAAGGAATAGGATGAAAAAAATAGTAGTGTTTATGACATGGGGAGAAGGATGAACCTCGTAATCCCTTTTTTTCTATGAAGCTTTCTTATGCCTATGTTTTTTTCCTGAGGAAACAAAATGGAGGTTCCAAAAGGAAGGAAATGGAAAATATTTTCCTGGAAAATATATTATGGCATTTTATAGAAGACCAATAACACAAGCAACATACCCACTTCATGGAGTAACTGTCACAAGGAATGGAAAGGTTTCCACGCATTGAGGATACATGTAAGAAAATGAGTTAGGATGGTTTTCCCTAGGAAAACCATCATGATTTGCATTAAATGTCAACCATGCTCCTTTCCTAATAAGCTTTCAAGATTTCATAAACTAGTAATGTTTTGATGTCTCTAGAGTCATTCGAGTGATGTTTGACATCCCCCATTTACATTTTAGCTACTCAAGAGACATCTGGAAAGGAGGTGATGACTCATCACTAACTAAAGGTGTTGCCTTCAGCTGAGGAACTCGCCCCTAGTTGAGGGACTCACCTCCATAAGGTACATATTGATTGAATAAGCACTAAAGTTTGAATTTAAACCAACTATAACTAGGAAGAATACGAAGCTCTCATTGTCGACATGTTTCTCGCCCTATAAATGGTTGTCTCCAGGTTGAAGGCCAAAAGCAACTCCCAGATAGTCGCTGGAAAGTATCGGGCCAAAGAACCACATTTGATAAAATATCTCCATAAGGTAAGAAGCTTATCAACACGCTTTATATTTTTTTAAGTATAACATGTTCCAAGGAAGAAGAACATTGGAGCAGACCTCCTGTCCAAACTCTCTAGTTCAAACACAATGAGGATTAATCAAACACTAATTTAGGAGTCGCTCGATGCCCCCAGTATTGAGGTAGATGAAATTTGCGCCCTAGAAGTTACCCTGAATCAATTTGTATGTTGCCTACATTGCGCTATTTGAAAGAGAGAAAACTCCCACAAGATGAAAGGGAATCAAAAAAAGGTTCAAAAGCATTCCCAAAGTACACCCTGCTCGCAGGAAAACTTTATAAGACGGGTAAAGCCTCCCCAATGATACGATATTTAAGGGATAAACAGACCGTCTTAATCCTCTTCGAGGTCCATCAAGATGCATGCGGCAATTATATTGTCGGTAGAGTTGTCTCCCACAAACTACTTAGGGTGGGGATTTATTGGCCCACCTTGCTAAAGGACAATGAGGCTTTTGTCATTAAGTGTGATCACAAGCCAATTAATTTTGTCATGAATTAGGAGTTCAAATGAAGTTCGTCTATGTTTTTCACCCGCAAGCTAATGGACAGACAAATTCAACAAACAAAGTGATCCTGATGGGACTCAAGAAGAAGCTTGACGTTGCCAAGGGGTTGTGGGTCGAATTACTCCACGAGATATTTTGGTCATACCATACCATGCCCCACTCGACTACCAAAGAGATTCTCTTACCAAGGTATAAGGGTAGGATGTTATGCTTCTCATGGAGACACTCCCAATTCAATAAGGAGGTGAACAATGTGGGACGAAAGTGTGTCACGAATTTGGTCGATGAGTTAAGAGACGTAGCCCACATCTGGGAATTCTTTGCCAAGCATAGAGTTTCTAAAAGATATAATTCCAAGGTATTGTTAAGAAAAATGTAAGAATCAGACCTGATACTAAGACAAGTTGTTCTTCCAGCATAACACGGAAAGTTACAACCCAATTGGGAGGGACTACACCGCATATTCCAGAAGCTCCCACACAGAACATACAAATTGCAAGAGTTGGATGGACGACTCATACCCAAAACCTAGAATTGTATTCTTTTAAAATATTATTACAATTAGACTATTTGTAATTCTTGAAGAGGAATATCGTTTGCCTATGTACAAACTTTTGAATGTTAATGAGCAGGAAGAACATTTTAATTACCTTATTATGTATGTTTGAGTTACACAGGAAGATCCTTGTCGCATTTACAGGTAATAAAACTATGTTGGACTTCCCATGAAGATCCTTGCCTCCTTTACAGGAAATACAACTATGCTTGACATCCATAGGAAGATCATTGTCGCCTTTCTATGTAATACAACCATGTTGGACTTCCACAGAAAGATCCTTGTCGTCTTTCTAGGCAATACAGTTATAATGAACTTCTACAAGAAGGCCCTAGACACCTTTCCAGGCTATACAGAAAACCCGGTCTTCCATAGGAAGATACTTGTCGTCTCTTAAGGAAATACGAATACACTGGACTTCCACAAGAAGATGATTATTTCCCTTAAGAGCGATATGATCGTCCTATCCACCGGGGGACATCTCATCTAAAGTCTCTCCCAAGGTAAGCGACCAAAGTCTGGCCCAAGAGACTTTACTTAAAGTCTTGTCTGATGGCATGAGTGAAGTCCTGTCCGAGAGGCCCAACGCCTCTCCTAAAGGACTTCGAGTCTCATAAGTCTGGATCAACATATAATCTTTCCTAAGGGAATGATAGTCCTATCAAATAGACTTATCTAAAAACTCCTCCTATGTGACTTGGAGCTTCCTCATGCAAGATCCTGCTTAAAGTTTTGCCCAAGGAACGCGACTAAATTCTGGCCCAAGAGGCTTTACTTAAAATCTTGTTTGAGGGCTTAATTGAAGTCATGCCTGAGATGCCTTACACCTCTGATGAGGGATTTTGAGTCTCATCAGTTAGGCTCAACATATAATCTCTTATGAGGGAATAAGAATCCCATCAAATAGGCTTATCTAAACACCCTGCCTAAGTGACTTGGAGTTTCCTCGGGAGAGATCTAAGGTAAATTCTCGCTGAAGGAACACGAACAAAATCTAGCCCAAGAAGCCCCGCCCAAGGAACGTGACCAAAGTTTGAGTAATTGATCAAAGTCACGTCCGAAAAGGCCAATGCCTCGTATGAGGACTTGAAGTCTCATCACTCACGCTCAACATATAATTTTGAATGAGTGGATGAGAGTACCATCAAACATGCTTATCTAAACACCTTGCTTGAGTGACTTATAATTTCCATGGACGGGATCCAGTTTAAAGTCTTGCCCAAGGGACATGATCCAAGTCTGGCCTAAGAGACTTTATTTAAAGTCTTGTCTATGGGCTTGATCGAAGTCCCATCCGAGAGGCACAACGCCTTGCCTAAGGGACTTTGAGTCTCATCAGTCAAGTTGAACATATAATGTCACCTTAGGGACTAAGAGTCCCATTAAACAAGATTATCTTAATTCCCCCCCCCCCCCCTAGTGACTTGGAGTTTCCTCGGGAGGGATCCAAATTGATGTATCTCCATAGGGACTTGACCCAAGAGACTTTACTTAAAGTATTGTCTGAGGGCTTGAAGAAAGTCCTACCAAGAAGTCCAACACCTCACCTGAGGGACTTGGAGTCTCATAAGCCAAGCTAAACATATAATCTAGACTTAGGGACTTAGAACCCCATCAAACAAGCTTATTTAAACGCCCCTCCTGTGTGACTTGAAGTTTCCTCGGGTGGGATCGAGCTAAAGTCTCTCCCAAGGGATGCGACCGAAGTTTGTACTAAGAGACTTTACTTAAAGTCTTGTCTGAGGGCTTGATTGAAGTCCTGCCTAAGAGGCCCAATTCCATACTTAATGGAATTAGAGTCTCATCATCCAGGCTTAACATATAATCTCGTCTGAGGGACTGAGAGTCCCATAAAATAGGCTTATCTAAATGCACTTCCGGAGTGACTTGGAGTTTTCTCGAGTGAGATCCAGCTTAAAGTCTTACCCATGGTACGCGGTCGAAGTCTATCTTAAAATAATTTACTTAAATTCTTGTATGGGGGTCTTATCGAAGTCTCAGACGAGAGGCCTAACTCCTCGCCTAAGGCACTTAGAGTCACATCAGTCAGGCTAAACATATAATCTCGCTTGAGGGAGTGAGAATCCCATCAAATAGGCTTATCTAAATACCATGCCTAAGTGACTAGGAGTTTCCTCGGGCCTGATCCAGCTTTATTTCTTACCCTAGGAACGTGATCGAAGTCTGGCCCTAGAGACTTTACTTAAATTCTTGTTTAAGGGCTTAATCGAAATTGCCCTTGATAGGCTTAACTCCTCGTCTGAGGGAATTGGAGTCTCATCAGTCAAGCTTAACATATAATATCGCCTAAGGATATGAGAGTCACATCAAATAGTCTTATATGAATTCCCCGCCTTAATGGCTAGGAGTTCCCAAGGGCAAGATCCAGCTTAAAGTCTCACCCAAGGGACGCTACCAAAGTCTGGTCCAAGAGAATTTACTTAAATTCTTATTTGAGAGTTAGACTAAAGCCCCGTCTGAGAGGCTCAACACCTCGCCTGAGAGACTTGGTGTCTATTCAGCTAGGCTCAACATATAATCTCGCCTAAGGGGATTAGAGTCACGTCAAACATGTTATCTTAACGCTCCTCCTGAATGACCTAGAGTTTCCTCTTGTGGGGTCTAGCTTAAAGTCTCTCCCAAAGGTCACGACCAAAGTCTGGCCCAAGAGTCTTTACATAAAGTCTTGCCTGAGGGCTTGATCAAAGTCTCGACCGAGAGGCTCAACGCCTCCCTTGAGGGACTTTGAGTCTCATCAGTCAGGCTCAAAATATGATCTCGCCTAAAGGATGGAGAGTACCATCTAACAAGCCCCTCTAAAAGCCTCGCATGAGGGACTTGATATCGCCTCAAACAAGGTCCAACATAAAGTCTCGCCTGAGCGACATAAGTGAAGTTTGGACTGAGAGACTTAACCTGCAAGTCTTACTTAAGGGTTTGGACCTAAGTCTCACCCGAGAGACTCAACGCCTCACCTGAGGGACTTGGATCCCCTCATATCAATAACCCATACACTTTGTTGTTTAAACCATTTTACCTTTTATCAAATTCCTTATAGTTGAAGGAGTGTGTAGTGATATATTTGTAAAATACTTATTGATGGGGGATTCTAAACTGCCTATAGGGGTAATGCCCATCACCACCCACCATTAGGGACTACCTTTCCCTGAGTGCTCCCACTCGCCCAGTCATGGGAAATGCGGGAAAAGATGTTCCCTAATCACACAGAAGTCTGGGTCAGTAGGATAATGCAAGTCTCCTTAGGAATAGGGATTCAATGGTCCACCATTGACTAAGTGGCTTGTTATAATTCCCAAGGAAACCGTAGACCAGAAATATTATATTAATACCTCATCCCTAATGGATGAGAGGACAAATCCTAAAGACACGATACACAGATTGAAAAGGCACGTGATACACACATAAAAACCAAAGAGCTTATCAATTCACGTGAGCTTGCTCTCTCATAACCATAAACACTGTCAGTTAGGGCCTCTCTTAAACACGTATAAGCCCTAAACCGACAGAAAATTACTAAGACCTCTAGTCACCTCTACTAGCTTAGGGGTGCCACACATTTTATACTTTTTGACAAGTACAATATGTAAGGGCTAAAAAGGAGTGGAGAATTAGCAAAAGTTGAATTTTATATATGATTTGGAAATGGATCAAAGTTTGTTGCTTTAGTCATAGGAACTTATGTATTAACTTTACCTAGTGTTTTGTTAATTTAGTTAGAGAATTGTTATTATGTAACTGCAATTAGCCAGAGTATTATTTCTTTCTTGTTTGGAAAAGTTTGGTTTTTCATTTATAATAAAGACCAATTGTTACTCTATTTATTTAAATGATATTTTCTATGCTACTACATAAATGAACAATGAATTATGTGTCCTTGATCTTGAAATGTCAATTTATAACATTAATACAAAGGATGAAACCTAACGATTTTAATTCGACTTACCATTGGCATTATCACTTAGGCCACATAAATGAGAAACACATTTCCAAACTCAATAAAGATGGACTATTGGACTCTTTTTATTATGAATCATATGAGACATGCAGATCTTGTTTACTTGATAAAAAAGTCCCCATTCATAAGAAAAGGTGAAAGGGTCAGTGATCCTGTGGCCCTCATACATACTTATATAAATGGACTAATAAACACCCCATCCAAAAGAGGTTTTCAGTACTTCATCATATTTATTGATGATTATAACAGATATGGTAATGTGTATTTAATGAAACAAAAATTTGAATCCTTTTAAAAGTTTAAGCAATTCTAAAATGAATTACAAAACCAAAAAAGGAAGGATATTAAAACCCTTTGATCAGATCGAGGTCGTGAATGTTTAAGCATAAATTTTAATGACATTATAAAAGAGTGTGGGATTTTATCCCAACTTACTCCTCCTAGAACACCATAAGGAAATGGTGTATATAAGAGAAGAAACTAATGCATGGTCTGCTCCATGATAAGTCATATTGATCTTCCAAAGTCCTTTTGGGGAGAGACTCTATTGACACCAGCTTATACCCTTAGCCATGTTCCATCCAAAATAGTTTAGAAGGCGCCATATGAGATATGGAGTGGTAGGAGATAACATATGTCTTACATGAAGATTTGGAGTTGTGAACTTTATGTAAAATGATAAATTTCAACTAAGCTTGAGCCCAAATATGATAAGTGCTTCTTTATGAGGTATTATAATAAACAAGAGGGTACTACTTGCACAATCCTTCTAAAGGAAAAGTATTTGTCGCTCAAATGGTAGTATTCTTGGAAAGGACTTAATTTCCAAAGGAATCATCACAAGGAAAGTAGAGCTTGAATAAATTCAAGAATTTTAAAGTAGTGACACACCTATGGAGAAACAAGAGCAAGAAACACAAGCATTTTTGGAAGGGAAACCTACTTAAGTAGAGAAAGAACAACATATATCAAATAGGAAATTTCACCTACCTAAGAGATATGTATATCTCCTAACTAATCAAGGTGATGTATTACCCACGGATCAAGATGAGCTAGTGACCTAACAATAGGCCATCATTGGTCTTGAGTTCGAGAAGTGGCTAGAGGCCGTGAAATCTGAAATGGGTTCTATGGAAACAAACTAGGTATGGAAATTAGTATAGTCTTCTTTAGGAGTTAATCGTCTATGATGCAAGTGGGTATTTAAAAAGAAGTCTAAGATGGATGGTAAGGTACACACATATAAGGAACAACTGGTCGCTAAGGGCTATAAGAAAATTCATGGTGTAGAATATGATGAAACCTTTTCGCCATTTGAAATGCTCAAATCTATTCAAATTTTACTTGAAATTTATGCATTTTATGATTATGATATATGGAAGATGAATTTAAAGACTGCTTTCCTTAATGGGAATCTCCTTGATTGTGTGTACATGACACAACATAAAGAATTTGACATTCTAAAGGAAGCCAAAAAGATATGAAAGTTATAATGATCAATCTACAGATTGAAGCAATCTTCTAGAAGATGGAATCCTCGTTTTGATGAAACTCTAAAACTACATGGTTTCATTAAAAATGAATATGAAACATGTGTCTATAAGAATGTTAATGGGAACATGACCATATTTATGATATTATATGTAGATGGCATGTCACTCATTGGAAACAAATGTCCCTACCTTTCCACAAGTGAAAACTTGACTAGGCAAATGGTTTTCTATGAATGAATTGGATGAATCAGCCCGTATATTGGGAATCAGGATTTATAGAGACAGATCATAAACACTGCTTGGCCAAAGCCATAGTACCTACATAGACAAAGTTTTTAGACACCTTAATATGCATGATTCGAATAATGGATTCATACCTATGAAACATGGATTGTGTCGATAAAAAATCCCCTTCAACTAAGGAAGAAAAGGATCACATAAATGAGATCCCATATGCATATGCAGTAAGATTTATTATGTATGCCATGCTATGTAGTCGGCCAGATGTTTCGTATACTTTATGTGCAACGATTAGGTACTAGTTTGATCCTTGTGATTCTCATTGGATTGTTGTTAAGAATATCCTTAAGTACTTGAGAAGGACTAAGGACTCAATCTTGATATATGTAAATCACGAAGAGCTCAATGTAATTGGATACACTGATGTTAGCTTTCAGAAAGATAAAGATGACTTTAAATCGCAATCATGTTATGTGTTTTGCTTAAATGGTGGCATTATAAGATGGAAAGGTTAAAATCAGGATACAATTGTTGATTATACAACTAAGATTGAGTATATTGATGCCTCAAATGCAGTAAAAGAATGTGTTTGGATCAAGAAGTTCATTAGTGAACTTGGCATAGTCCATAGCATTGTGGACCCCAATGAACTTTATTATAATAACGATGGTGTCATGCACAAACTAATGAGCCTAGATCTCGCCAGCAATATGTATTATAACCTTATTCGAGAGATAATATATATATATATATATATATATATATAATATATATATATATATATATATATATATATATATAGTATCAACACTTTACAATGTCACTGACCCATTTAAAAATTATCTTGTGTAACAAAAGCATGATGGTCATAGTAGATCTAGGGGTATTATGTGTATGTCTGAACGACACTAGTGCTAGTGAGAGATTGTTGGTGTAATCTCTAGAGGTCAATAGTTTTATTAGAACTTGGTAATTTTATTAAATTATCTATTAGAAATAATAAGACATTTCGTTATTATGTTTGTTATCCAAAGTAATATAGTCCCTAGAATAGATTGTCTGTTTGATGAAGCATTAATTATGACTTAACCGTGAGACCCCATTCAACATAAGGACACTACTCTTAAATTCTTTGTAGTAAAGATTTATTATGAAATAGGATAACATTAAAGCATTGAGACAATTATATGGAAAGACTGATGAACACATCTCACAGGTCATGGATACAGAGTTAACAATTATGCACATAGGTATACATATTAGAATTAATATTTATATTGGATTGATCCATCATGGGAATACTACATAGAATGTCATGAAAGTGTCATAATTTATTATCAAGGTGATATTTGTGTATACCACCATTCGACCTAAAACTACTATGGAACCTGATAAGTGTCAAATTTACGTAAAATACGTAGGCACTTATTAACTTATATTACAAGCAATAAGTTTAAAAAAAACATATTTATCTACGAAAAATGATATAATAAAGGCTATCTAGGCCATGGAAAAAGGACTGGAAAACCATAATTTAGGACATAAGGTCCGACCTAGGGAAAAACCCTGAAAAATCAAGGCTAGCTAGGCCATGAGAATAGGCGTGTTATGTAAGCTCATGAGGCCATATGGCATGTCCAGGAAAAATTACTTCGTTGTAAAGAAAGTCTTTGCACACTAAGTACAAGGGTGATGCAACTAGCAATGTAATGAGGCTAGCTCCACCTGTCAGACAGTTAGCATTGTTTAATCTAGAAGAAAGCACACTCACTAAATGCAAGGGTGGTGTGCCCTGAAAGGCCCCTCAATCCACGCCTATAAACTATGGCTTCAAGTTTTGTTCAAATGGAGTTTTGGTGGATTGAGGTAGTACATAATTCAAATAGGTTCACCTTGGTCTAAGATATGAGAATAAGAGAGGGGTCTGAAGGCAGAATTTTTACTCAAGTGACAAGGCAGATAGACTTCCAACCTCAACTTTCTGGGATTACCGTTACAATTATGATGAGTAAGTATAGCTAAAATTCTATTTGTTAGGGATTAGATGTAGCCATTATATTCATGTATTAAATAGTTCATGGTGTTTTATGTAAGTATACTCAAGCTTTAACATTGATGACTATTTAATCTTCGTTTTTGTTTTAAATTTTCTACCTAAAACTTGATTTCATGGTATGAATTGACATTCAAAAGGTGCTTGCCATTACTAGATCCAAGATAATCATTTATTGGATGGTAATGCTTAGACATAGGATTAGGTTCAATATCTCCACATACTGTAGTAGGATCAATATGGATTTTTTTTATTTTATAATTGTTGGAACGTAATTCTCTGTGTTTGTTGATAGACCGAGATATCGACTATTAGCTAATGCAATAATCTCACGATGCTTAGACCAAAAAGAGATACGAATGACAGCAACAAGTGGTGATATTAATAGTTGAGTAAAGGAGCATATTATTGACTATAGTTATGCATGATAAATACGTAATGACAAAATCTATCTTTAGCAAGCTTTCTTATTGCTAACACTGAAATATTCATTTTATTTTCTGTCATTTATTTTCACGCATCAAAACAAATGTAAAAAGCTTTTCTACTTAACATCTTAGAATTTGTTTAACGGCCTTTGATACTACGAGTCTTTGTGGATATGATAAGTATAAAACTTACTTTTGTTCTCAATAACAAAATGGCATCGTTATCGGGGGGTTGGTGCTAGTTTTTAAAGACACTACAAAACTTTTATTATTATAAGTATTATTTATATTTGTGTAAATCTATCAATATTTGTATATTTTGTTTATAGTCATTAACCTACTAATTGTGTTAGCTAGTTTTGTTAAAAAGTTGTTCATGAAAAGTAACAAAACTGTCAAAGTTTTCACATATATGGGAAACTTTATTATTGTAAGCTTTGCACTGGAAATTATACCACATAATATTGCCCTCTACTATACAAAGTAATAAACTACTTGAACAACTAACAAAGAACATGGCAATATCAAAATAACAACAATTCAAATTATGGATAATATGCAAATCCATCCATTAGACAACAACCATACCCAAATCATCCTCAACAAGGCAATACAACAAGGTATGAGGATACATTAAATCAGTTGATATGATTATTTATCATAAAATACTAGAATCCTCCTCAACAGGACAATATATTAAGATTGGAAGAAACACAAGATATGTTCATGCAAGTGACTATGGAAAACCAGAAATGCATAGACGTTGCAATAAAAAATATGGCAGTGCAGATTGTTCATTTAGTCAAGGACCTACTTGATCTAAAAACCAATGCCAAAACTCAAACTAACTCAAATGAACACCACAAAGTGAGTGAAGATGACAGTAAGGAAGAAAAGGAAAAAATTGTTGTTGAAAAAGAAAGTGGGAAAGAAGCAAAATGAGTTGAGTTAGAGAAAGACTTAACTAAAAAGGCACATACAAAAGATCAAGGAACAATAAAGGAAAAACTTAAACCCACTTATTTAGAATCTTCCTGAGACATTAACTCTAACTAAGGATAAGCCATATTCAAGGTTTTCAGTCCCTCTCAAAATGATGTTGATAAGTACACCATTCTATGAAGTTTTGAAGCAACTACCTTCCTATCTAGAATTCATGAGAGAGAATAAGACGAATAAAAGAAGATATATAAAGAAACCCTAGAATAAGCATTGGGCTAATGACATTAAACAAGCGTTTGTGGGGAGGCAATCCAACTTTTTAACTTTAAACTTTTTTTATGCAAATTATATTTCTATAAAATAGGTAAAAAGAAAAGGTTTTGAGATTCTGCAGGACTGCTAAGTGAAAATTTCAAGTCCGAGATGCAGATGTTTTTTATTCAAATCCCTAATTTACATGATGAAAGCCTGAGGACATGCCAAATCTTTCCGGAGGGAATGGATGTTGCAACTAAAGTTCGCCAAAACTTGTGACATTTATTTTGTTATTTATTTAACATGAACACAATTAAGATTTAAATATGATGACAAAATTACTAGCAAGTTTACTAGTGTTGTTATCAAAGTAATAAAAATAAATTCGTCTCCACTGGGATTGCGAACTTAAAATAAGGTACGTTGCGCGACGTAATTAAAAACAGTAATTGAGGGGTTTGTAAGTTGTTTTTGTCGAAAACACAAGAAATATGTTTTGATAAAGTTAATAAGAAAGCGGTCCAGTCGTATTATCAGAATCCCCCCTTTCTACTTGATTGATAAAACGTGTATTAATAGACATGCAATGACTACAAAGTTACATGAAAAATTAACTTAACCGCTACACTTAATCCCTTGGCGTGTAGCTAGCTAGCCTAATAGTTATTTCCTTAATCCCCCTGGTTAATTATATCATTAATCAAGGAAACACAACACATTAATCCCTATGTCATACCTCTTAATCATACTATCCTTAGTCAATTAGCGAATTCAACAGTTAAAGTAGTTCAGATAGATAGCCCTAGGGGCAGTAGTCACTACTTATCAAGATCGAGTCGAATATCGTTACAAAAAAAAATTAATGCAAAAAATCAATAACTAAATATTAACAAAGAGTCAGAACAATAACATTAATATCATCCAATCATATGTCTCAATCAAGTAAAAATATGTTCATCATTAAATTTGACATAACATAAAGAATGCTAAAATTAATAAATACCAATAGTTTGTATTCCAATAGCATGAAAAATTGTTGAATAATAAGCTCTCTAATGGCTTCAATGATCTTCAAAAGCTCCAAAAATTCTATTTTCTATCACTTTTTAGTCCTTGGTATCGACCCCCTTAAAAAAGTAGTCGAACATCCATTTAAATAGCAATTCCGGGTGTCTGAAATATGCACCAACACAAGCGTGCTGCTTAATTATGATGAAACGCATGCGCGTTGAGGAGAAACACGTGCACATTTTTTCCAGTAGCTGAAATCCCCTTTTTTGTTTCTTTCCTTTGGTTAAGTTAACTTAGAGTCCTTGTGATATGTCTCGAGTGTCGCTTTCATATACTACACTTTGTTTACTTATGTTTTGACCCGTGTGCGACAACAAATCCAATTGGCGCCGTTGTCGGGGACTCTCTGTTGATTTTAACCAATTTTAGAATCCTAGTTCTAGTCTTGTTAGCAATTTTTTATTTTTGTTTGTTGATTTTTAGGGTTGCAATATAGTGGTAAGTATCCCAACCTCTCAGGTGCCTATGTAAGCTACTATTTCGAATTGCTCAGAATTTTTTCCAGAAAATTAGAAGAAAAAAATCAACAAACAATGCTCCCTTTGAAGAGATTTATGGGGGATTTTGGCACTCAAAATCGTAAATTCCTCTTTTTTCTATTTTCATATTTTTAAAAAAATCCAAAAAAAAAAACTGTAAATTCGTTATTCTATTTAATTTGATTATTATAAATATTTTCATAATTCGTAGATTTTATTTTAATCGTTTTTTCATTAGATTTTATTAGTCATATTTGATAGTGATTTTATTTGATTATGTGTTGAATTGATTTTGATTTTGATTTGATTAGTGATTTTATAAGTTATATTTGATAGTGACTTTATTTGATTGTGTATTGATTTGGTTCTGATTTTTAATTTAATAATCATATTATGGCTTATCAAAATAGAACCTTAAAAGAACTTGTTGCACCTGATTAACTTTTTGGTGATTTCCCTTCTTTGTCTGATTTTGATGACACTTATACTTGTGATGTTTATACTGATACTCACTTATGTTCAGTTTGTACTAAAATTGGAGTTGCTTTACAAGGTGATATTTCTTACGAGATTTCTACTGACAAAGTTTATGTTGCAGATGTAAATATAGCTCTTGCTGCCAAAATTTTGTCATCCATTAAGCAACCACTTACTTTAGAGCTAAAGTCACTCTCTGTGCTTTTTGAATTTAATGAAAAATTGCTTGAAATAATTTCATCTAAACTTGAATCTGCACAAGAACAAAATTTGTTATAAGTATTAAGGAAACATCAAAATACAATTGGATGGACATTTTCTGACACCTGAAATTATGTCGTCCATGTGTATCCATAAGATCTTACTTGAAGATGGAGCAAAAGTAGTCAGACAACCCCAAAGGAGGCATAACCCCTTGATTTTGGATATTATGAAAAATGATATCTAAATTTCATTGGAGAATAAAGAGAAGACCATTTTCATTTTCCCGTTCGATATTTTTACCTATAGAATAATGTTCTTTAATCCTGGAATGAAAAGAGAAGACACTCATGAAAATTTCAAAGTCAATGGAAATCACCTCAAGCTATTCCATGAGAGCCCCACATTGGAATAGGAAATTATATAAGAGCTCTCATTGGGAAACTCTATGAATGCAGTCATATATCCACATTGACTCCTCGGGTGTGTTCTTTCCTCTATCTCCTCTCTCTTATTTTAGGTTTGTTTCTTTCATTTAGGAGAATATGTGTTTTAAGTGTGGGGGGAAGGATGTCATTTATTTTTCTTGATTTGTTTTCTTCATTTTCTTTTGTTTTTTTGTTTTCTTAAAAAAAGTTATGCATGCATTTTCGTTGGTTTTTTGGATTGTGTTGCGTAAGTAATTTCTCCCTTCTCTTGACTAAATATTCATGGTGTGATATGATTAACTTTTGTTGCATTCTCAGTATGATAAAATAGTCTAAATTCTAAATTATGCATCATTTGTGGTAGATCATTATCTTGAGAGAGAATTTGAGCCTTATAATGGACGACTTACAAAATTCCATTTCTTTTTCTTTCTTGTGTGATTTCACTCATGTTTGTTAGTCACTCTAGAACTTGATTTGACTCTTGTTGAAACTTTTTGTTTGATAAAAGCAATTTTGTTTTTGTTTTATTTTTAGTCACTTAGCCAAAAAATCAACTTTGAAATTATCATCCTTTGTTTGAAACCCCTTTAAGCTTATTTATCCCATTTTTTATTTATAACTCATTACAAGCCTAAAAATGAAAAAATATATTACGAACCTATTTAAATAAATGAAGGAGTCTTATTTGGAGTTATGTGAGGTTGAATTAGTATTTATGATATTTCAACAGTTGGCAGAAGAAAAAAAAGGAAGAAAATTCATATTATTATTCCTTCTTGAAAAAAAGAGGAGAGAAAAAGGTTGTAAAGATAAGAGAAAGTTGGAAAGTGAATAAACTAATTATTAGTTCAACTTCCGCAGTTACTTTCAATTCTCTTTTGTCCCTTTAGATTTTATCCTAGTACCCCTTAGAATTTATCTCACCCTTACATTGGTCACGTTACAACCTGAATAACGCCATTTTGATCTTTGTGTGCATGTATTTTAAGTGTGGATGTAGAATTTTTTCAAGTTTATGGTAGTGCTAACTTTTATGATGTGTTTTGAGTGTAAACACATAACCTAAACACTTGACAGTTGAGAGGATTAATATCCTATGATGATCTTTCCACCTCTGATGTATTCTTTGGTAATTGTCCTCTTAATTTATTTTATTGTCACAAGAAGTTACTTGAAGCTTAGAATGATCATTTTGCTTACCCCTATGAGACCTTGAAAGTCTTTAAAATCGCATGTTCTGGTTTTGTTTTTGATTTTTCGTTTTTATTCTGCTTTGAATTTTGAAGTTAGAATTTTTCTCAAAGTGCAAAAGTTCAAGTGTGGGAGAATTTGATAAGTGTATTTTATTACACCATATATTACTTTTTACTATGACAATTTTATGACTTCTCATATCATTTTCATTGCTTTTTATTTGTTTTTGAAGTTAAATTTAATTTTGCTTTATTTTATTTCTGTTTATTTTTGGAATAAGTTATATTTTGATACCTTCTCGTTGTGTAGATGATAAATTGAGCTACGAAATCCCGATCAACACATTCTAATATGCTTTACAAATATAAGAGAAAGAGCTACAAGTTTCATGTTGATGTCAGAAGCCAATTGGGAGTTCACAAAAGTCAAATAATGAGTTTTTGTTTTAGACTAAATAAAAATAAATCAGTTAGTTTTTGGTCCATTTATATTTTTCTGGCAAATGCTCTTAGAGCCCATTTACTGTATTATTTAAACTAAACAGCATAATTATGGAATTTTAGACAATATTACGAATTAGAGAGCATTAGGATTACATGGTCGGCTAAACTCCAAGGTTATTATACTGTTTCATATTTTCATCAAGACTTTGAGGTTATTATATTTTACTTTCAATTCCTTTCAATCCTATTTTGTGTATACTTGTTTGCTTAATTCGAGTTGGTTATAATAGTGTTGATTAAATTTGATTGATGTATGTTCCTTAACTTTGCGTGTTAACTTAGCCTATTTATTAGCTCCGCCCAATCTTCAACCATCATGCTTAATGTAGAAAATAGAAATATAATTCACATAGTTTTGATAGTACTTGTTTAATCGATGCTATAATCAAATAGGAACTGAATATGCTTAGGAAATTGGTAATGTAATAATCGATGATATGTCTAATATTATCGAACTAGTAGATTAATATGTTGAGCATAATTGTATTCTTTTTTATTTCAATTGTCCAAAAACCTAAAATCCTCTTTTTTCGTTTCTTTCCTTTGGTTTTATTAACTTTGAGTCTTTGTGATATGATTCAAGTGTTACTTTCATATACTACACTTTGTTTACTCGTATTTTGACATGTGTGCTACAACAGATCATTTACCAAATAAATGTCACTTGCTTTTGCTGATCGAGATATATGTTCCCTGCTTTAATCCAATTAACTTATATTAGTTCTTCTTGCACCAGTACTCAACCTATCTCTCTACTCAATTAAAATACAAGAGTAAAAAATTAATGAATTTGTAAGTTATCTGCAAAATCAGTCATATCATATTTAAACACACACATTTGAGGAATTTTAAGGTTGTAATTTGACTTATGTGAGGGTAGAATAATTTTGGGATAATAGGCTTAACATTGGATTTAGGTACCTCTTTGTCCTTCTGTTATCTTCTTCCTTTCATATCACTATTTCTTTCATATCGGATACTAGAAACTTTTTCTTATTTTTGGTCCTATTATTCTCTCAATTTTTTTTTGAAAATGTCATAATTTTGACATCTTAGTTTTCTATTTTTTTCTTTTTATTTGACCAAATTTTCTAGTACCCCCAACCCCAAACTAAAATGTTGTTAACTTTCAAGAGAAACCCCAAACTTAGTGATTAGCTTATATTAAAAATAAA
The DNA here is from genome assembly GCF_024323335.1 of Lathyrus oleraceus. Taxonomy (NCBI): domain Eukaryota; kingdom Viridiplantae; phylum Streptophyta; class Magnoliopsida; order Fabales; family Fabaceae; genus Lathyrus; species Lathyrus oleraceus. The sequence continues at coordinate 96,967,267 of NC_066582.1, read as the reverse complement.
ATCTATCTATCTAACTCCAAGGAGGGTGGAAATATTTTTATCTTTCAAGTCAAAGACTTATAATAGGCTAAGTTACCGAAGGAAAAGCTAAGGCTCAAATTGGTCCATAAAGGATATCAATTATAATGCAAGGGTGTTTACAAGGCTGCATAGTTTTCACAAACAACTTCACATATTTGTGATTATCATATCAACTAATTAAAACACATAAAACTCAAATTCTAGATATGACAAATGCATGGATACACTCAGAAAAATAATTAAGTAAACAATGGAAATATTTGGGCTCAAACCTCACTTGCTTAGAAATTTAGAGGTTGAGTACAAGCAGTGGTGTCCCTGTTCTTTATCCATAATCACTCTGCTCATGAACTTCAATCTCAGTCACTTTATTCACTTTTTTATGTGACTGATTTTCTATTCAATGGTAAGGTAGTAACTTAGCAGGGGGGATAAATAAGAAGAAACAAATTCATTAATCATGGAGAATGAAACACTACAAAATTCAAGACATAACATTTTTTTAGGAGCTCCCCTTCTTCACCAGATTGGTTCTTATGAGACACATAACAAAATAAAAAGAAATAAAACTAGAAAGTTTGAATCAAAAACTATCGTCAGACGGCCGAAGGCTTACAGCTGATTAACCTGGTCTTGCTGCATCCACTTCGTTTTAGATTTTCTACAATTCAACACACACATTAAAAATACCAAAATACTAAAAACTCAAAACATTCTAGAATTTAAAATTAGGTGAAATAAATTTAACTCGACTAAAAATAAAATATGTTACCAAATTTGGGTTGCCTCTCATGCAACGCTTGTTTAAGGTCACTAGCTTGACTCATAAGTCTAACACTCTGCGAACATCGGAGAAACTCTCTATGATGCTTTTTTAGAAGGTGGCGAGGCTCTCAGCTCCTTGCCCTTAACACTGAAGACCTTCGAGTCTCCAAGATCCTTCTCTTCAAAACTTCTATCCTCACAAATTTTCTAAGTTATGTAAGGCCCATATGCCTTACACCTAAACATGTCCAGAAACCCATTTAGCCTAGACTTTCGCCAACAAACCTTATGTACAACTTTCAATCGTGTTCTTGCCAGCTTCTGCTTCCAGGTGGTTTTCTCATTTTTTTTATCTTGTAGAATTGAGGTTGTTCATATTGGTGCTTTATGGCTTCAAACACATTAAAGACTACTTATTCTTTGTTGAACCTCGATGCTAACTCATCCAAATTCACATCAATTAAATCCCTTCCTGTTTCCAGGAATGTCCTTCTAAAAATTAGTGGGGTTTCAACATCCTCGGGCATGTCTAAAATTACAAAGTCAGTCGGAAAAGCAAGGACATTCACCTTATCTAATATATACTCCAAGATTCCTTAGGGATATGTTATAGATAGGTCACCTGATGTGAAAGTCATATTGGTAGACTTGTGTCGCTATGCAAAAAATGCTCAAAGAACAGAATCGTCACCAGGTTTTATTTATTCAAAAAAAAAGGGAAAATAATCGATAAAACTCTATAAAGAAAAAGAAAAAAAATGGACTCACAACCAAATAAGGGTTCTGAAGTCGGTTATACAAAGGAAAGGTATTAACACCCCTCACATCTATCGTACTCGATAGGAATCATCTAAGTTGTCTACATGAAATGGGTGTTTATCTTATCTTAATGCTTATCTGCTATCGGAAGAAAAAGGGAAAAATTATTGGTTTTTATTACTCTGCTCGCCAAGGATTGTCGCCATTATGCCTACATATCATTCATTGTGAAATGAAGAATCAGAGCTTCGTAGTTCAAAGTAGAAAATGATTGTTTGTTGGCTGTTTTCACCTTAAAAAAGGATTTTCATAGTGATGCCCAAAGGCGCAAAAATATGGTTTGATGAGTTGATGTTGATCTTATGTTTTTGAAAATAGATTATTTTTATTAGAATTTCACTAAAGACTATGGTCAGAGGTGAATATTTCAGATAAACAAGTCAAACGTCTTGTATCCAAAATACTCAGAGTGAGGGTAGGAAAGCTTCATTATCACTCCTTCTGCACCACTTAAATGTCGTGGCACACAATTCTAGTCATATTTTTATTGTATTTTGAATTTGATTAAGAAAAATGTTGCTTGACGTTGGATCAAGATTTTATTGCTTATTGATTTAAAATGGTGAGAGATACACAAAATTTTACAAGGGAACAATGCGAGAAATAAAGGGCCTCATTATAAGGTAGCCCAAGAGAAAGCCATGTGTGTTCAAAGTGGTCCAAGCTAACAAGTGTGTAACAGGCTCAAAACATGTCTCCATAGGATAGTGCCATGAATTCCATTCTTACAATAAAATATTGCAAGTTACTGATGAAAATCCAAGTCAGAGCAATAGGTCAAGTACCATAATCCAAGATCCAAATGCAAGGGTCCTGATAAGTCCTCTAAGTCCAACATTAGGTCACAAATGAATACATCTTTTTGGTCTTTTCATTTTATCATATTTTGGTTCTTGTTAGATATGCAATGCAATGAAGAAATGATAATAAATGAAAGGCATAAAAGGATGTATGGGTAAATGATAATGGGCATGAAAATAAAGTGTTTGAAAGTAAATTACAAGAAAGTAAATTGATAAGAAATAATGCCAATAGGATAAGGTCAACAAGTTAATGGTTGGTGACAAAAGTTAGTGATGAGGAGTTAAGTTGAAAAGGTTAATCACCTAGGGATCCTTTATCCACAAGTCAAATGACTCAAAATATGGCGCATTAAGGTATAACCTATCATTGATTCGAAGTGTTAAAAATGGTCTAATGGTAATTTATCAACATGTTTGAATCAAAGAAGATTGAATCGACTGAAACGTCCATCTATCATTGGTTTGAAGTGTGGAAGATTTCATCACCCAAGTAATCACAAATTAAAACCAGATAAGATAAAAGTTACACATCAAATTCCAAAGGTTAGTGGTTAATGAACAAAGGAAATATTTAATCGAGTCGGGACACTTTAGCGCTATGTTAAGAAATCGTAAGTGGACTTATGTAGAAGTCACACCTATCTGAGGTCGATCAATAACAATGTATGTGTTAGGAATGTTAGAGGTCTAACACAAAGTTATCCTCTTGAAATAATGCAACACAAATAAAATCGGAAGGCAAAGCTTGAGCAACCAAAGGTCTCATCTATCATCAAGAGATTTAACAATATGATCAACCAAGGACAACCTACCAACACCTCAAAGTGTCAAGAATGATGCGTTGATCATTCATCAACATGTTTGAAGTGTTTAAGGTTTAATTAACCTTGGGATCAATAATCAATGATTCAAAAGATTGTCATCAACCACATAATAATAAAAAGGGTAAAATGGTCAAAAGTGATAATAAATAATAATAATAATCTAATTATATTAACTAAAAAAGTTAAAATGAATAAAATAAAGAGCTAATTAAAAAAATATTAAGATAAAATAGTGAAAGAAATAAACAAAGAAAAAAGCATAAATAAAATTAAAAAAAAAGGGAGGGGTGCAGACAGCAAACAAGGTATGCACCCATGAAAGGAAAAAAAACGCAAGGGGCCCAATGATGAAGCCCAAAGTCTTTCAACAATTTAATTGGGGGTGCAAGAGCAAGGTGATTAGTGAAAAGGAAAATAAAACTTGGGCCCATGAAAAAGAAGCCCAAACTAAGTCAGAATTTAGAACCTTCTTCCCTCTTGTACACAAGTTCAAAACAAGTACAAATTCAAATTTCCCGCTCCACCGTGCAAGAGCTCATCGTCGACAGCGGCGAAGCTCAAACCAAAAAATAAATAATCCAACCCCTTTGTCTCATCAACCTTAACGTAAATCCAACCATAAAAGATCATAGCTCATAAGCAATCGGATGAACCAAAAAGAAACATACACGCACCCTAAAACCTAAAAGGAGAACTAAATGACAATGGGAGGGAGTCAAAGCCTCAAATAAGAGGGCTTTGACTCCCTGAAGTTTTCTCTTCACGGTGGTATCCAATATATGGCCAATCGAAGAGTTTAAGTTTCTACCTCGCCGAAGAAGACAACCGGAGTAGGGACGACATCAACGGTTCAGGTTAGTTATTTTTCTTTTCTGAGTGATATTCTTCTTCCTATGAGTTCTAAGTAAGTGAGTAAGAGTGAGAGATTGGGGATTTAGATTAGCTTCAAAACTTGTGGTTTGGAGACTTTTGTGCTTCTGAGTTGTTTAGGGTTTGTACTTGATGCTTTCTGTTGTATGTGATATTTCTCTGGTATTATAGAGTTTTCAAACACTGATATTTATCCAACTCGATATATCTATCTGTCCTTTTTTTTGCTCTGAATATTGTGTTTTTATAGTGGAAAGTATTAGGGTTTGTAGTGCATCAAATCAATGAGAGTAAGAAAGGGTAGTGGACTTGGGGGCTGTAGAGAAATACTTGTCTAAATGTGTGTCTCTGCTCTGAAAAGTAATTGTCCTTGTACCTTTTGCTTGGTGAATGTTTTTACTTGTTTGGAATGTTGTGTACTTTTTTAACCACAATAAGAATGACTAGGTGAAATGTGTTTCTTTGGAATTTGGTTAAACTGATTTGGATATGAGTGGTGAATAGTTTTTGGCATTTGATTGGTTTTGCTGATGTGGTTTGTGGATGTTGTTTTATTGTGTTTTTAGGGTGTTTGTGCATTTCTTAGACTAATGCATTTGGTTGTAGGCTGTAAGGTTTGGAATGTATGCATTGTTGCTGCTTAGTCATGATGCAAGGCGGGATTGACTAAGTTGTTGTGTATATTAGTTTTGGCATGGAAGCATTGTGGACTACTAAAAGTTTGTTGTTGATGTGTAGTGGTGAGGCCATGTGCAGGGCTTGGTGCAAGATTGCAGGGCATTGGATACAGGTTATGTACTTAAATTTACACTACTGCAATTGTTGTTTTCTCATGATGTGGATGCAAGGCATTGGAATGGTGTGATACAATTGTTGTTGAGGTGAAGGGTAGCTCATTGGATGTGAAACTGATGCAAGGTTTGAATGGTTGATGCAGCTTGTATTGCAGTTTATTATTTGTTGTTTTGCTGCAGAATTTGTTGTTGATGATGTTGCTTTGGTTTATGCTTGGTGCAGGGTTGATGATGATAGAATTGCAAGGTTGTTGCTCATGATGGGGATGCAATGGATTGGATGTTGCAGCCTTGAAGGTTTACATTGGTGTTGCTACAGGACTGATGCAAGACATGTTTGATGTTGTGTTGCAGGTGCTACAAGAAGTTTGGAGTGGAATTGAATTTGATAAAGCTACGGATTGGTGTAAGGATGTGGAGCTGATTATGTGGGTGTACCTACCACTCTATTCCTCAATCCAATAGCACTACTATTTTCATTCTTCAGGTTATCCATGGTGTTACTGTAACACCCCAAAATTTACCCTTCATTTTTTCTTGGAAGCTTGGGATTATGTTCCACACCTCATTAGCATAATACTAGGTCATACTCATTGCATATTGCATTAGTGACTTGGGAATCAGGTTTTGATTGATCACTCCTTAACAGAAGGAGCCCACACAAAGCAAGATTGAGAATTGGACTCCATTATCTAAGCATACAAGTCTCAAGGGTCTCAGGTAGGTCCAGGTATCTTATTATGGTCCTCAATTCATCAGTGAAGGGTTCAGAGCTATCAGAGTGCTCATCTGGATTTAATCAGGAAATTAGGGTTTCATGGCTACCTGCAACAGGAAATGTTTGGTTGGAAGTAGAGGGGCTCATCCATGTCATGATTAGAGAGGCATCTTGACCTAGGAATATTCACAATTGTCTCAGAAACATCCATTGGCAATCAGTGCAATCCGCTCCTGATCAATTTTGCCCTAAACTAGGGTTTGGTATAAAATCAGTTTATTTCTGATTCTTTGGGTGAAACTCTTTTCCATGGCCCTCCATATGTCCACAAGGGTCTGCATACAAAAATCAGCTTTTTATTTGAGCCAGAAGTGCTTCAATTGATCACTGGAATCGGGAATCAGATAGTTTAGGAAAAGTCAACTGTGGGGCCATAAAAGTCAACTCCATGCCTAGGGGATCCTACATGTAAAATTTGATCAAGGTTGGATCTTGGATTCATCATTTAATCAGGAATTGGAAAAGTTACTTAATTTGGAAATGGTTGACTTTCCATTTAGGGCAAGTTTTCATGATTGTTGCACTCACTTTAAGCCCATTTTCCATCAAGATAAAAGCTCCATTTGAAAATTTCTCCAACATGAAAGTTGTTCCTCTTGTTCCAAGCTTTCTAGAGATGTAAAGTTTGCTCCATTTGGATCAAGATTGAGAAAGTTATGCTTAGTCAAAGTGAGACATTTTTTTAGGACACTTAGAAAAAATTCTAAGTCTCAAAATCTTCAAAGTTTGTCAAGACTTCTTGGCCAGTTTTCTTGTACTTCAAGGCACCAATTGAAAATGTTTTCTTCACAACAATTATACCTTGCCATGTCCTCTTTCACCTCCTTTTGGAATCATCTCATTTGGATCCATGGTTTGAGAGATGCATTCATCTAAAGTTGGCATCATGACTTGATTCTCTAGGCAGGTTTTAGGCCAAACTGGCCCAACCATTTTGCAATGTTGAGACATGATCTTGAGGGCCATTTTTCACCTTCTTCCATTCATCATTTCAACTTTTTCTCAACATGAAAGATGTTATGCTCCATGAGATCTTTCCACTGTTTGCATCATCTGATCATTTGGTGGCTTCCTCATCAAGATACATGGCCACAAAGTCACCATCTTGAAATGAATTCCAAGCCATGCTAGAGCCAGACCAAGCAAACCAGCCCGCGTTTTTACCTCATTTTGCCATGCATATTTTTTCCCATTCACTTAAACTTTGCCAAAATGAGCAATTTTCTAACACCACCTCACATTGCCACCAAATGCACATTTTTCTCACCTCGCAAACAGATCATTTTGAGCCCATTAAGGACACTTGACCCATCATATTTAAGCCTAAACCCTAACCTGAAAGCAAGGTGGATGTGATTTTCGAGCTAAGCAAGGCAAGGAGAATTAGAGATCTTTTTTCATTCCTCTTCCATTTCTTAAGTTTGAAGCACCAAAGCACCATTTCTTCTTCCATTTACTCCATAACTAAGAGGCAGTGGACCTAGCTTCCACTAGGTAATCATCTTACTCCATGGCTATTTGTTTTTCTCACTCTTATGTTTGATACATCCATGCCATTACCATGCTGTTTACCATGCTCGTCATCATTTCCATGCTAATCATGCTCATGTTTGTTTCATGTTTGTTTACAATGCCAACCATATGCTTGTTCATGTTGCTGAGTTTGTGCTGTTATTTTTATGTTCATACCCGTGCCCATGTTGTCACCTTGTTGACAACATTTCTCCATGTTTGAGCCATCATTTTACCTAAAACAAGATACCATGTTATTCTACACATTCCATACTTGAGTTCTGGTGTTTATTTCATGACATTTGGTACATTATAGTGGTTGCATTTTGTTGTGGAAGTTGAGCAAAATCCACTGTGTTTTCGTGTTTGCATGGCGCTAGGGTTTGACATGGAGAAGACGATGATGTGTCACTATAAGATCCCTTGGATCCTTGGCTTATGTTTTAATCTGGGCCATCCACGTTATTTTGTCTTGTAGTGTTTTAATGAAACTTGACCAGTTGATACAATGTTGACATGATTTTTTAATTAAAATGTTATTTAAATGGTTGTCACGTCTGATTAATAATCGTTTGGACTGGGCTTTCCGCAGTCTGCTTTCAACACCCCCATGCATGGCCCATTAGCGCTTAGTTCATTTTCCTGTTCAACCAAAATAATAATGCACCTCCCATTTTCATTTTCTTTTTTAATTCATATTTATTTTCTGTTTTGATTTTAATTATTTTAAAATATTTGCTTTGTTCATAAAAATACCCAAAAATATTTTCCATATTTCTTAATGTATTATTTAATTTTATTTAATTTTTATTTTTGTATTTATTTAATGTTAATATTTTATTTTAATTATTCTTTCCAAGTGGTTCATTTTAACACACATTTATTTCTTGATTTTATTTTCATGACTTAGAATTATTTTAGTTCTTGATTTTTGGGATGAAGGTTGACCACTGTCCCATGGTCAACCTGACCTTTTCTTGGATTTTTATTTCACCATTTTCTATTTATTTGATGATTGTTTTGGTTGGTTGACCTTTAGTTTGACTTCTGTTTTATTTCAATTAATTCATGTACTAATTTTCATTATTTTTAAAATATTTTTAGGGGATGATGATGTCCTGACCCCACCTCATTTAGTTTAATTTTTCATAATTTTCTTGATTAATTTTCTATTTATTTGATATTTTTTAAGTTGACTTGAATTTTCAGTTGACTTAGTTATGATTGATGTTTGACTTAGGGATTGCTTATGGAAATTGAAGAGATCTTTTGATCCTCCCTTGTTCATCTCATATGTCATGTATTAGAGGCCTTTCATCTTGATTTTATTTGATCCTTACCTTATTTCCTGATTTAATTATTCAGTGAACTCTTTGTGTGCGTCATTTCATCTGTCTGATTCATCTATCATCTTTTATATTTGTTTCTTTCATCCATGATTCTATTTGTTTGATTGTTTAACATGTTAATACTCCCATGCATTGTTTAATGCTCCATTATTTGATTCTTTGATCTGATTATATACCTGTTTGCTTATCTAATTTGATTGATAATTGTTGCCTACTTGTATGATGTATAAGGCATATCATTCTTATTGTTTGGTTGCCATGAACCATCCCCATTCATAACAAATGTACCCCTCCCCCATAAAGTGTATAATGTTTATTCTTTCATTATTTATTCATCTGTTAATATAAGAATTAAAACGAACATCCGATAATCATTTCAAAACAAGATCAAAAGCTTGATCCAACGTCGAGTAATCATTTTCAAAACTTAATAGAACCAGCACGTTTTCATCCATCCTCTTGTAAGTCGATTACCTAAGGCATCGCCATTTCTCTTGTAAGTCGATTGCTTCATGCATCACCATCCATCTACCTATAAGTCGATTGCTTCATGCATCGCCATCTACCTATAAGTCTATTGCCTCAGGCATCGCCATCTACCCTTATCCGTGGCTCCTCTCCTTGCTCCATCCGTCGACTCTTGTTCCGTTTAGGTAGCACCCATTAGGTAGAACCCTTTGTATGATAACATAGGTAGAATTCCCTTATTCTTTGCATGCTAACATTAGGTAGATGTTCCCATTTGTAAATCCTAACACATGGGTCCATATTGCATGACAACTCTAGGGCAGAGCTTCCCCACTTTTAGACCTTACGTGCGTCTCCGATCTTGTGGCATGTCAATCCGTTCTATTGCAAAGAGGTAACTGCCTAAGACTCGATTCAGCGAGCTACGACACCTACTGCTAGGACGTTGAACATATTGCCCACTTTCCTCTGACAAAACTGGTGTCCTCTTTTGTAAGTCCATGTTCAGATGGCAATCCTTAACCCCTAGTTAGGCGAACTACGACGACTCTGATTCTCATGATCAGATGAGATACGTAGGCATAAGACGCGATGTCTTACCGAGCACACTTCTACTTAACCCATAGGTAGCCGAGCTACGAAGACTCTGATTCTCATACTCATATGAGATACGTAGGCAGTGGATGTGACATCCTTGCGAGTCATTTTTTTTTACCTTCCTTTAGCATATAGTACTTTAGATATACCGACACCCTTTAGACTAGAACAACAAGAGTGGATCCCGTAGAGTACTACGGATGCATAGGGGTGCTAATACCTTCCCTTCGCATAATCGACTCTCGAACCCTAGATTTGGTTGCGATACCTTGTCTTTTCCCTCTCTTCAGGTTTTCTTCGATCGTTTCCTTTCCCTCCTTTGGGATAAATAACGAACGGTGGCGACTCTTCTGTTTCTTTTCTTTCCCCGATTGTTTTTTCGCCTAGTTGCGACAGTTACCATTGAATCCCATACCTGAATTAGCCTAAGCTGCTATTTGTTGAGACAGTTGACCCACTAGCATCTCCAAACTTTTGATTGATGATGTGGTACTTTGGTTTATGATGATCTAGCTCTAGTTCATCTCTCTCTGAATCTTAACCATTTCATCAAAACTTTATTTAGTGGATTGCATGAAATTTTCCAGTGATTCTTATAGAGGTGATCTTCTTTGACTGCCTTTGGAAGTAGGAAAATTACCCACCTAAAGAGCATTATTGATCTCTCCAACCTGATGTGCAAGGGTTGCTCGGCGGAAAGTTTACATATTGTACTTCTTTATTCCCCACTTTAGGTGCACAACCCCCATTTTCATGGTCACCTCCACATAAATTACACTAAAGGGTTTTTACCTGGTTAACACTCGCTTGAACCAACTGTGTTATCATCAATTGCTTCGTTGGCATTTATATTTGAGCTAGCAGTGATGTTTGTGACTTGATAGCAATAACATTTTTTATTTTATACCTTGCTTGCTAGAATGGTATCCATCCTGGCATGTGTTCTCTATTAGTGTTTTGTCCTCATCATCTATTATGGTTCTCAATGTACCTCTAGTCGAGGCATCAAGAAACTGAACGTTGAGAAAAACAAGAAAGGGGGTTTGAATTGTTTTGGAAATGAAAACTTTTTCAGAAATCAGACACACAAAAAATAAAAAGGAATTGACACAGAATTTTATATTGGTTCGCCTGAAATTCAAAGCTACTCCAGTCCACCCGGCCAAGGTGATTTCACCTTCAAAAAGGACTTAATCCACTAATCTTGAAGGATTACATAACCAAACGTCTAAGAGAATAATCTCTCAGCCCTCTCAAGTATTCAGACTACGCAGAGTCACTTGAGAAGTAGTTCAAGCAAGAGTATAAATTGTAATGTAAAGTGCTACTAACAAAAAGCAAATATTATAGAATTAAGAACAATAGCTTTTCACGTAAGAGCAGCAACTCGTGAAAAATGAGAGAGGATGAATGAAATTTCTTGTGTGTCTCAGGTTTATTCTCTTGTGAAGTATTTCGTCCTTTATATAGTCGTTGTGAAGGACCGTTGGAGTGATGATAGAATCTTGGTCATTGAAGAATAATTAATGTCATTACTCTCCTTGTTTCTTTCTAAAACAGTTGTGCACGCCTCATTATTCCCTTCTTGAAATACTTTCTTTCCACATTAAGATTTCTTTTCGGTTACACGTTTTGGACTGGTGAGTCTACATCAGAGTCTTGATATAACATAGTTTGTCTTTAGAGGATGATTGTGTATAACCCCATCAGGGCTTCTCAATGCTCTAGACTTCTTTAGTATCAGAGTCTGGATTCAGTAGTCTTTTATCGGAGCTTCTGACTTCTTAATGTTGCGTTGGTATCTGCATTGATCAGAATCAAAACCTTTTGGATGCATCCTTTCTGAGTAGCATCTGATAATCGAATATTTTATATCTGATGTAATTTTCTATCTGATGTATGGTCAGAGTCCTGTATAAATGGTCAGAGTCCTACACACTAAGAAAAAATCTCGTTAGAGTACCATTTTTGTTTCATCCTTTGTTATCATCAAAATCTTAGAGATATATTGTAGAACCAACTTTGTTCTTACAATCTCCCCCTTTTTAATGATGACAAAACAGTTCAGAGTAAAGATGAAAGATTTAAAGAAAGTCTTAGATCAGATAGTACAGTGGGCTCCCCGTGAGTAAGATCCTTGGATAACTCAGAAGTTCTTATCGGACCTTCCTTGGTTTGGTGCTTTTAGCTACTTTCCTACATATCTTTAGTCATTGATTTAGTAATAGTTTATTGAAAATGTTTGTAGTGCTTGAGAGGATTTAGTTATGTTTTCATCAGATATGTTTTAGTTCTCCCCTTTTTTGTCAAAATCAAAAAGACGTAGCAAAATAAAGTTGATATAGATAAAAAGGCATTTACAGATAAGCACATATGTCAGAAGGAAGAAAGCAAAGAGTAAACAACAACACATAGAAAGAAACAAGCAAATAGCCTAGGTGCCTAAGGGTTTGGAGGCGGAGGCATCCTTTGGAGCAGCTGGGACAACATGTTCTGAATGTTAACTTTGACAGAGTCCTGTTGATCAAGTCAGGCTCGAACTATCTGTTGTTCTTTCTGCAGTTCCTCTAGAGTCTTCAACACCAGAGGGATGAACCCAGAGTTAGAGTACTCCCCCTGAGTCAGTTCATCAGCGTTGGCTTTGGCAGCAACTTCTTCAACAATGCGAGTTGCTTCTTCAGCGTCGGCTTTAGCTTTTTCCTCAGCCTCAGCAGCAGCAACATCAGCATTAGCCTTTGCTTCAGCTTCTCTGATTCTCTGAAATTCTTCTTTACGCACTTTCTCTTCAGCTTCCTTCCTTGCCCGTTCCTCAGCTTCTCTGGCTAGGCGCTATTTGAGTCTGATCTCAGTGTCTCTGATGAAGTCATTGCGGACTTGTTCAAAGAGGCCTTTCAGCTTGAAGGCTTCAAAGGTCATATAACTTATCACTCTGTTCCAGTGGATCCTTACAGTAGAGGGATCATCACTGATACCAGAGTTGATGGTCAGAGACTTGACCTTCTCAACTGAAGACTCTGCAAAAACCTGGATTGCTTCTTCAAGGGTAGGAAGGGTGGTTTCTGGTTCAGTGGCAGAGGCTGGGGAGGGTGAGTTTGGGGCACTTAGATTAAGTGTGGGAGTTGTTGGGTCAGTAGAAATGATGGGTGGTGGTATGTCAGAGTGGGTCTGTGAGCATAGTTTAGGTTGTGGGGTTGGTTCAGATGGTGGTTGGGTTGGTTGTGGTTTAGAGTGGGTTGGTTGTTGTGCAGGTGATGTTTGAGGTGGTTCAGATGTGGTTGGATTTGGATGTTCCGGAGGAGGGGAAGTGACTTCTGGTTCAGGTTCAGGATGTGATGGTTGTTGAGAAGCCAGAGCACGGGCTTGGAGATGAGCCAAAGTGGGGAATTGAGGGTCAGATGGTTCAGTATCATAGGAGAGTTCGTAGTAAGGTGGGGATTGAGGAGATAGTGATGATGATGATGAGGTGGTTTCATTTAGCATTTCTGCTTCTGAGACTAGTAATGTTGTGGTGGCGAGGTTGAATTTTAGAGAATGTGGGTTAGAGGATCTGGTGGTTGAGGGAGGAGTTTCAGCAGAGGTGTATATGGGAGTTGTTTGGGGAAGAGAAGAAACAACTGGTTTAATTTTGACAGAGGGAGGGAGAGATACAAACTTACCTGGAGAGCCAACCAGAGGGATTGGGGGTCTTGATCCATAGGATTCTTCCAGCTTAGCTTTCTTCACCTTCTTGGATTTCTCAGAGGGCTCCCGCATTCTCTTCATGAAGTGAGGTGGATGCTCAGGAATCCAATCCACTGTGAATTCAGAGATATCCACCCCTTGATTGGCAAGGTCTTGTAGATGGTAGGCTACTACCTCTGGAGGGTCAATCTTGGAGAACAGGTAGAGTCCGTTGGGAATCTCCCTCTGATCTCTAAGTGCTTCCTAGGAGGTATCAAGTGTTGGTTTGGCTCTGACTTAATCAATGATTCCCATGCTCTTCAGATTCCGAGCATTCAGAGGTTTTCTAGTGTTAATGGTGACATCTTCCATGAGTCTGAGCTGAATCAGGTGGTCCACGAGGCCACTCTCGATCAATACATCAGATATCAGTCTCCCCATAGGGATGTAGTTCCTTGTCTCCATGTTGTTTCTGGTGTCTTTAACTGAATATCTGAGGTACTTGAAGAGGAGTGCAGGTAGACACAGTTTCAGACCCTTGTGAATGCAGTACAAGATGCACTTCTGATCTGTATTGATGTAGTCAAAAGAGTTTGAAGCAGGACGATAATGGATGGTGCCTAAGATGATATTTAGCCAGACCCGGAGGTTCTGATGTGGTTCCTTGTTCTTGGAATGCTTGCCTTCAGCACTCTGTTGGAACATGGTAGGGTTTATTTCCTAGGAAAGTACTTTGCCCTAGGGTTTATGTTATAGATGTGGCTTCCTCCTGTCTTCTCCATGTTCACAAGAGAGGAAATTGATTTCTCAGTGATGACTATCTTGACTCCCATAACATAGGATACAATGTAGTGATCATCTGAGTCTGCGAAACGCCAGAACTCCTTCACCAGATTCATGTACACAGGGCCATAGAGGCGTTGAAAGTAGTTTTCCCACCCTTGCATTTTTAGTTCTTCAGTGAGGTCGACGCCATTTTGCTTCATGTTTTCGAAATCAACCAAAGAGATTCACATAGAACTTCAAGCTTATCAAAGGGAGTTTCTAAATGAATGTGGGGCTCACGATCAAGGATGTGGGGTTCCCTGTAGATTGGAGTTGAGAAGACGCTGGTGGTTGCAGTAGTTGTTGGCTAGAACTGGGTGCTTGCTCTGTTGAGCTCATCTATTGGGAGAAGTTATAAATTGATTTTTGTTGAGAATCCATGAAGAACAGTTGAAGATGATGATGACTGTTTGAAGAACTTGCTGAAGACTACAGAAATCCTTTGAAGTAGATGAAGAATTGAGAGAGAGGGTTTTATAAGGTCGTGAGTGTTAAAGTGTGCAAGTGTAGTTTGTGAAATGAATATATACATATTTAGGGTGCATGCAAAACGACAATAGAAAGTGAGTTTAATAGTTAAGAACTTGAATGCAGGACGTTAACCAAGTAAGCACGTTTGGAGGAGAATGATTACAGCCCATGATGGAGGTCTAATCCCCAAATCAGCACATTGCTCGAGGAGATATCAAGAGTCTGTCTCTTGATTTCTGCTAGACAGCTGTCTAGAAGTTCCAAGGTCAGACGCAAGATGTACCACGTGTTACTTTATTTGATCTTCAGGAATACCAAAGGGTTAGATCCTGAAGGTTTCTGACTCAGATAGATTCTTAACTGGTAGTAGTATCAGAGTCAGATGCAGATTCCAGGTGTTTAATTCATAGTCTTATTTTGCTATCTCAGAGGCACATTTCATTCTGGACAATTTTGAATGTTTAGACTTTTCAAGATAAAAGAGAATCTATCTTCGGCAGGGGGTTTGGTAAAAATATCAGCCCATTGATGGTCTGTATCAATAAATTTTAATGTTATTACCCCTTTCTGAACATAGTCTCTAATGAAATGATGTTTTATTTCTATGTGCTTAGCTCTGGAATGAAAAATAGGATTCTTACTTAAACAGATGGCAGCAGTATTGTCACAAAAAATAGGAACGTTACTCTCAAAAATCAGAAGGTCTTCAAGTTGATTCTTCATCCAGAGCATCTGAGTAGTGCATAGTGATGCTGATATATATTCTGCTTCTGCAGTGGACAGAGTTATGGTTGATTGTCTTTTACTGGCCGAGGATATTAGATTCTTTCCCAAGAACTGACTGTTCCCAGATCTACTTTTACGTTCCATTCTGTCCCCTGCGTAATCTGCATCACAGTAACCAAAAAGTTCATACTCTGATGTTTTCTCATACATCAGGCCCAGGTTAGGGGTTCCTTTCAGATACCTGAGTGTTCTTTTAACAGGTGTTAAATGAGACTCTCTAGGATCTGATTAGAATCTGGCACAGAGACATACACTAAATAGAATATCAGGACGTGTAGCAGTTAAATAGAGAAGAGAGCCTATCATACCACGATAGAGCTTATGACAAACCTTCTGGCTAATTTCTTCTTTTTCCAGAATGCAAGTTGGATGCATAGGTGTCTTAGCAGGTTTGCATTCCGCCATTTCGAATTTCTTCATAATGTCTTTTATGTATTTACTTTGATGAACGTAGGTAGCTTCTGAAGCTTGATTGATTTGAATTCCTAGAAAGAACTTTAGTTCTTGCATTAAGCTCATTTCAAATTTTGCCTGCATTAGCTTAGAGAATTCTTGACATACAGAAGGATTAGCTGAACCAAAAATAATGTCATCAACATATATCTGGCATATCATGAGGTCATTACTAATGTTTTTACAGAAGAGTGTGGAGTCAACTTTTCCTCTAATAAAGTCATGTTCCAGAAGAAAATTGCTTAGTCTTTCATACCAAGCTCTAGGAGCTTGCTTTAAACCGTATAATGATTTTTTAAGTTTAAAAACATGTTCTGGACATTTGGAGTTTTCAAAACCTGGAGGTTGATTGACATACACTTCTTCTGATATATATAACCATTAAGAAATGCACTATTGACATCCATTTGATATAGTTTTATAGAATGATTTACAGCAAATGAAACAAGTAAACGAACAGATTTTAACCTGGTGACCGGGGAAAAGGTTTCGTTGTAGTCAATGCCTTCTTGTTGATTGTACCCTTGTGCCACCAGTCGAGCTTTATTTCTGACAATTTCTCCTTTTTCATTCAGTTTGTTTCTGAACACCCATCTGGTTCCAATAATATGAATTCCTTTAGGCTTTGAAACAAGATCCCAGACGTCATTCTTTGAGAATCGATCTAGCTCTTCTTTCATAGCTAGAACCCAGTCATTATCTTGAAGTGCCTCATCACAGGAAGTAGGCTCAATCAAAGATACTAGTCCTAGAGGGATTTCTTCAGGTACCTTGAATGTTGACCAAGTTCGGACAGGTTCATCCTTATTTCCCAGAATCAAATCTTCAGAGATGTTGGGGAGACTTCTTGATTTCCTTTGGATAGTTGAGGCTTTAGTTGCATTTGGACTTTATTTATCAGATACTTCTGGTGCTTTGGTCTTTTCGTCAGAACCTGCAAGAGTAATCTCCAGATCTGCAAGTTTCTCAACTAGCTTTGACTTTTCAGGGTCAAGCTTATCATCAAATCTAACATGAATTGATTCTTCCACAATTTTTGTTTCTGTGTTGTATACTTTGTAGCCTTTAGAGCATTCTGAGTATCCTAACATAATACCTTTTTGTGATTTTGAATCAAACTTGTTCAGATGTTCTTTAGTATTCCGAATAAAGCAAGAGCATCTGAAAGGATGAAAATAAGAAATGTTGGGTTTTCTTCCCTTACACAGTTCATAGGGAGTCTTCTCCGGAATAGGTCTTATAGAGATTCTATTCTGAATATAACACGTTGTATTTACTCCTTCAGCCCAAAAGTGCTTAGTCACATTTGTTTCATTGATCATGGTTCTGACCATCTCTTGGAGTGTTCTATTCTTCCTTTTTACAACTCCATTTTGTTGTGGAGTTCTAGGACAGGAGAAATCATGGGATATTCCATTAGAATCAAATAGTTCTTCAAAAAAAATATTTTCAAATTCTCCACCATGATCACTTCTGAATCTGATAATTTTGGAGTCAAATTCGTTTTGCACTTTGGAACAAAAGCTAGTGAATACAGAGTGAGACTCACTCTTGTACTTTAGGAATTTTACCCATGTCCAGCGAATAAAATCATCAACAATAACTAGTCCATATTTCTTTCCATTGACTGATGTTGTTTTAATAGGCCCAAACAGGTCAATGTGAAGGAGTTCTAGAGGCTTAGAGGTGGAAACAATATTTTTCTTTTTAAAAGATGTTTTGGAAAATTTCCCTTTCTGACATGCCTCAGACTGAGCATCTGAAGAATACTTCAGCTTGGGTAGACCTCTGACTTACTAGAGTTTATTTAGCTGAGAGAGTTTTCTTATGCTAATGTGGCCCAAGCGTCTATGCCATACCCACTGCTTTTCATGAACAGACATCAGCCATTTTACATTTTGTTCTTTTAAATCTGAAAGATTTATTTTGTAAATATTGTTTTTCCTCTTGCCAGTGAATAGGACTGTTCCATTATTCTGATTAATTGCTTTACATGTTTTTTGATTGAAGATTACATCATAGCCGTTATCACTTAATTGACTTATTGATAACAGGTTATGCATTAATCCTTCTACATAGAGGACATCAGATATAGAGGGAAGAGTTCCATTACCAATAGCTCCGGAGCCTCTGATTCTTCCCTTCTGATTTCCTCTGAACCCTACAAAGCCCGCATCTTTAAGTTCCAGGCTTTGGAACATATACTTTCTTCCCGTCATGTGTCGCGAGCATCCAGTGTCCACGTACCATGACTGGTGTCTTAACTCTGCTGCAAAAGATATCTGCAACATAAACAATCTTATCCTTTGGTACCCAGAATCTTTTGGGTCCTTTATGATTAGTTTTCCCATAGTTTCTTAGAACTTTGGGTTTTCTAGCATTATCAAAATGTTGTGCTTGTGTATGTGTGTATTGATAAGAAAACAGAGATTTAGGTTTGACATTTATGGAAGATTTATCTTCACTAGGGTCATACCCTATTCCTCTTTTATTATTCTGACTTACTCCATAAATCATGGATACCATTTTGCTTCTCTCTATCCCATTTTCAGAAACTTTTGAAAAGATTTTTCATATTCATAAATTATTGTGTTCGAAGTTTGTGGAGCTTGAGATAACGCTTCTTCAAGTTTTAAACATTGTTTATTTGTGGAGTCTCTTTCTAATATCAAAGTTCAGTTTTCATCTTTTAGTTCTGAAACTGTCATCTCAAGTTTACCACATTCTTCGATGGTTTCTTCAAGAACCTCTTTTACAGCTTTAAATTTTTGTTTAAGTTTCTGATATGAGTTTAGAGTTTCAGAAAGGCATGATTCAAGGTCAGAGGAAGAAAGATCAGAAAATACCTCTTCAGAGTCAGATTCTCCATTTGATGTATTTTTGGAGGTGGTAGCACTGAGTGCAACATTTGCCTGTTCTTCAGAGTCTGATTCTGAGGAATCAGATCCACTGTCGTCCCAGGTGGGCATCAGTCCCTTTTTAGTTCTGAATGAACTTTTCTTGAAATTCTCTCTTCTAGAGCTTTCTTTCTTCAACTTGGGACATTTATTTCTGTAATGACATGTTTCCTTACATTCATAGCATGTTATATCTTTGTTTGACTTACCTCTGGAAGTTGATTCTGATCGATCCCCCTTGGGTCTTGGTCTTCTGAAGTTATTATTCCTTTTTCTCAAGAGATGTTTTACTCTTCTGGTTAAAAGGGATAATTCTTCTTCGTCGTCAGAGTCTTCCTTCTCAGAGTCATCATTGTCTTCCTCTTCATCCTGGAAGGCTTTGTTTCTATCTGGTTTGCGTCTTTCGGATCTAGACTTTAGTGCTACAGGCTTGATCTTCTTTTGAGGTTCATCTTCCTCCAGTTCTATCTTGTGGCTTCTGAGTGAACTGATGAGTTCCTCAAGGCTGATATTGCTCAGATCTTTTGATAACTTTAAAGTTGTGACCATGGGTCTCCATTTCTTTGGCAACCTTCTAACAATCTTTTTGACATGATCCGCAGTTGTGTATCCTTTATCCAGCACTTTGAGTCCTGCAATTAAAGTATGAAATCTAGAAAACATTACCTCTACAGCTTCATCGTCCTCCATTTTGAAGGCTTCATATTTATGGATTAGAGCCAGAGCCTTTGTTTCTTTGACTTGATAATTTCCTTCATGAGTCATCCTCAGGGAGTCAAGTATTTCTCTAGTTGTTTCCCTGTTGGTGATCTTTTCATATTCATTGTAGGAAATAGCATTGAGTAGTGTCGTTCTGGCTTTGTGATGGTTTTTGAATTCACGCTTCTGATCATCTGACATTCTGCTTCTGGGAATAGAAACGCCAGTGTCTGTCACAGGTGGTGTGTAGCCAATTATGACAATATCCCATAGATCAGTGTTGTAGCCTAGAAAGAAACTTTCAATTTTGTCTTTCCAATAATCAAACTTTTCTCCATCAAAGATTGGAGGTTTAGCATTGTAACTATCTCTTTCATTGGTGTTGGCCATAGTTTTTTTTACGCTGGATCTCTCTACACTGTTAAGTGTTTGATTAGAAAATCAATAACATAGCCGAAGCTCTGATACCAATTGAAGGTTGAGAAAAACAAGAAAGGGGGTTTGAATTGTTTTGGAAATAAAAACTTTTTCAGAAATCAGACACATACATAATAAAAAGGAATTAACACAGAATTTTATACTGGTTTGCTTGAATTTCAAAGCTACTCCAGTCCACCCGACTAAGGTGATTTCGCCTTCAAAAAGGACTTAATCCACTAATCTTGAAGGATTACACAACCAAACGTCTAAGAGAATAATCTCTCAACCCTCTTAAGTATTTAGACTGCGCAGAGTCACTTGAGGAAGTAGTTCAAGCAAGAGTATAAATTGTAATGTAAAGTGCTTCTAACAAAAAGCAAATATTACAGAATTAAGAACAATAGATTTTCACGTAAGAGCAGTAGCTCGTGAAAAATGAGAGAGGATGAATGAGATTTCTTGTGTGTCTCAGGTCTATTCTCTTGTGAAGTATTCCGTCCTTTATATAGTTGTTGTGAAGGACCGTTGGTGTGATGATAGAATCTTGGTCATTGAAGAATGATTAATGTCATTACTCTCCTTGTTTCTTTCTAAAACAGTTTTGCACTCCTCATAATTCCCTTCTTGAAATACTTTCTTTCCACATTAAGATTTCTTTTCGGTTATGCGTTCTAGACTGGTGAGTCTATGTCAGAGTCTTGATATATCCGAGTTTGTCTTCAGAGGATGATGTGTATAACCCCATCAGGGTTTCTCAATGCTCTAGACTTCTTTAGTATCAGAGTCTGGATTCAGTAGTCTTTTATCGGAGCTTCTGACTTCTTAATGTTGCGCTGGTATCTGTGTTGATCAGAATCAGAACCTTCTGGATGCATCCTTTCTGAGTAGCATCTGATAATCGAATATTTTATATCTGATGAAATTTTCTATCAGATGTATGGTCAGAGTCCTGCACACTAATAAAAAATCTCGTTAGAGTACCATTTTTGTTTCATCCTTTGTTATCATCAAAATCGTAGAGATATATTGTAGAACCAACTTTGTTCTTACAGAAACATCCGTGTAGGAGTTGTCAGTCCGCTAATAAACTGTGTCAATTGTTCCATCGATTTTATGTTACGGTTAAGGCACTTGCAGAGTAATTATTTAAATATTTCCCACGCCTTTGACAATGACTCATATTCTTCCTGGCTAAAACTCATTATTGTAGTTCTTCTCTCCACAAACTTCTTCCCAGAAATTTGTCTTCTAACTTCTTCCAAGTCAGAATAATACTTGGTATACATTATAACCATTCTTTTGCCTTTCCAATAAGATATAAATCGAACAACTATAGTTTCACTTAATCAGTTGTGACCTTGTATGGGTTTCATATTGAGCATGTTTTGTAGAACCTAGTCAGATGTTCCTAAGGATCCTTGATGGTCTGTCCATCTAACATTTTGTCTCTTAATCGTGACAGTACCGATCTTTTAATGTCAAATGTCACCGATTTGTGGGTTGGAATCCTTGTGATATCTATCTGGTATCGATTCTTCTACACTAATTCCCCCAGGTATGTTGTGGTGGAATCACCATCTCTTGCTTGCATGAGCGGTTATCTTTGGTTTCAATATCCCACGTGAAAAGCGTCGAATCTAAACCTCGCATAAACCTAAACAACAATACCTTAGCAGTATTGTAATAACAAAATAAATAAATATATAACTATCGCGGTGCAAAAATTACCCGAGCGCGAGGAACGCTCGAAATATAAACAAACAGAGTCTCCACTAAAATTTATTTATTTCTGAAGAGGGAAAGGGAAAAAATCGATAAAATCCATGAAAAACAAAAAGAAATGGCCATCGCAACCAGATCGGGTTCGAGAGTCGGTTATGCAAGGGGAAGGTATTAACGAATCTTACATCTGTTGTACTCAACGAGACCCATTTAGTTAGTTTCATATTAGAGTGTTAGCATGATATTAGTTCGTGATATTCTACTTATCGAGTGAGAAAAGAGAAAGAAAGAAAGGAAATATTTTATTAAATGAGTGTCTGGCAAGATTTCAAAATCCGGATCCTACGTGTCTCCAAGTGCTACAGAGAATTTAAGGCTACATAGTTCTTAGTAACAAAGAACTAATGTGTTGATTGCTTTTAAAGATTGATCCTTTAGACGTATCAGGTGACTAAACCTTTACTTGCTACTCGCTCTTGGAGACGGAAGCCTTTGTTTGTTTCATGTCGATATGGATAAAGCAGACTCGTTTCTGAAAATGTTTTTGAGGTCACGTAAGGACGGAAAAAAAGTTGTATTGGTTGAATATCTTTTATCAAGAAGATTTGGTATTTATGAAAGGTGAGTAAACATTTGAGCAAAGGTGTGTACCAAGCGCACGGTTACTCAGGATTCACATGGATGTGCTTCCATTGTCCCTTTATTCTAAGTTTAGTTAAAGTGTTTTTGATTTGAAAAGCTAAAAATCGTTTAGAATCGGGTGTGCTCTGAACGCTCGACTGTTAAGGGGTCTAAAGAGATGTGCATCTCTTGGTCCTTTGTCTTTCAAATTATTACTAAAAAAGTTTTTGAATCAACGACTTGACATTGGATCAAGCGTTGCAAGTTGATTATGAAAATAGTTTGAATTAAGCGAAAGAGATACTCGATGTTGCATTCAATTCGAATTTGATATGGGAAAAAGGCTCGACATTGAATCAAGCGTTATTTTTTGTTCTTTTCTGAAAGTAGTTGATTTTAATCTCGAGTTAACAATCAACTAATCACAATAAAAATAAAGGAAAGCGATAAAACTATTATATGTCACGAGAATGGAGGTACATTTGATCGAATGGGGATATACAAAGTGGTTAAAATACAGGCTCATTAAAATAGTGTAAACAAAAAGGAGCTCATTGGTAGAAAGCCTAAGAGAAAGCCAATGGATCAGAAATAAAACGAAGTCTAAGTACATAATTTAGCTCTAAGCTAACTTACGGTGGATTAATGTAGGAATCACTCTATAAGAATCCAAGCAAAAGAATGGTGTTTACAAAGTCGAAAGTGCAACGCAAAAAGAAATGCAACAATTCGATAAACAATATACAACATTTACAACGGTAAAATAAATTGGACTCAACGTAATGAATTTAGCTTTATGTTAAGCTAACTTAAAGTGGATTCATGTAGGAATTACCCTATAAGAAGTCGGGCAACAAAAATTATGCGTTTAAGCGGTTTCTGAAAGCTAAATTAGATTTAATCTTTGAAATTGCAATGTAATGAACCACACAACAGCAATTTGATAAATTATGTATAACACTTACAAAGGTAAAATGAACTGAACTCAATGGAATGAATTTAGCTTTACGTTAAGCTAACTTAAAGTGGATTCATGTAGGAATCACCCTATAAGAAGTCGAGCAACAAAGTCTATGCGTTTAAGTAGTTTATGAAAGCTAAATTGGATTTATGCTTCGAAATCGCAACATAATGAACTACACAGTAACAATTTGATGAATTATGTACAACACTTACAAAGGTAAAATAAATCGAACTCAACATAATGAATTTAGCTATATGTTAAGTAAACTTAAAGTAGATTCATGTAGTAATCACTCTATAAGAATTCGAGCAACAAAATTTATGGTTTGAGCAATTTTTGAAAGTTAAATTGTATTTAAGCTTTGAAATCACAACACAATAAAATCCAACAATCACTTAGTGATAAAAAAAATTAATTAAGATCTAATCGACTAATTAAAATTCATCAATTTAATCAAACATTAAATTAACTTAATCAAGAAAATAATAACAAATAAATAAATAAATAAATAAAGATTAAAAAAACAATAATAACACAAGGAGGTGCAAATGATATGGAGTCTGCAAAGATCAACATGGCCCAATGCCCAACCAACTAAAACGCTATTTAAAATTAACAAAATATTAAATATTAAAATAAATAAAAACATGAGAGTGGAGAGTGGCCTGAGGATTTTATTGGAGAAAGAATGAAAGCTTTGAAATTTTGAGCCCTCCAACCACCGTCTAACACACGGCGGAGGGAGTTTTAAGTCAAAGAATTTTTTTTCTTCTTCCTCATTCGTTCTAATTTTTTCAGCAACAAAAATCAAACTTCTTTTTTATGGAAAAAAACAAAAGTCATCCTCTCTAATCCCTTATCCTTTTCTAAAATCTCAAACATCTCTCATCAACACAATAAAACCAAAAAGGAAACAAAATGACAAGCAAAACATAAATCAAACGAGATGTAATACCAACAACAAAAACGGAAGTGAGATGGGCTCGTTGATGACATTCTATCATTGCATGTTTTCGGTTGAAAAATGAATCAAAATAAGTCAAATAGGAGCAAAAATGAAGAATAAAGACCAAAGAAAGATGCAAAAATGACCAAGTATGAAGAAATAAGGACTTAGTGAAAATCTGATGGAAAAAAGATCAAAAAACGTGCAGCTACTGGAATAATCACATGCAGCATCACGCGCGTGATAGAAAAGTTTTGTCAGCATCGCGCGTGCGATGAAAGCTATCACGCACACAATATGTCCTTTTCTATGCCTATTCTGGCGCGTTCTGGACTAATTTGACAGCAATAAAAGGGAGTTTTTTGCATCTTTTCAAGGGTTCAGCAAAAGGGTGATTTTAAGAGCATTGGAGGCCAGTTCTTCAAGGATTCTTCAGATGAAACCATCATCTTATTACTTAGTATTTGATTGTATCGTTATGAGTAGTTAAACATCTCTAAGTTAGGTTTTGTTTGATGAACTTATTCTGAACTTGTTGGGACATATGTTTAATTTGTCATTGCATGAATAATTGGATTTATATTTCTATTCAATTGCTTATTTTGCTTAATGTTCTTTTATGTGAGATACTCTTTTAATGTGATCTTGGGCACATATGGAATACTGGTCATTAGTCTATATGTTGGATCTAAATCAATTGTTATACTTATGTTGGTTGAATAGGGATAGGAGACCCCGAGTAGTGGCACTTGAATTGACATTCTATTACATCACCTAATTTCACTTATGTTGGTTGAATAAGGATAGGAGACCTCAAGGGATTTGGGTATAGTGGTTGTATTAATTCGTAGTGGAAATATAATGACTTTCCCATTCAGGTAATGCATTAGACATCAATAGAGGAGAAATAATGGGGTTCTATAAAAAACCTGACTCTTACGTATTATTCCAGAACAACTTTTATTTTTTGAATCCAAACTAAAAAAAAACCTTATTTGTTACATTTTATATTTGCACAATTATTATTTTGTTAAATAGTAGTCCATGTGAAATTAATATCTTTTTATTACTGGGACACTAACAGTACACTTACCGAGAAGTCATCATCCGCGGTGGTCGGTAGTACAGAATGGCTGAGGGTGGTGATTCAAGGATGTCAGCGGCGTGTGAGCTTTTGGTAGGTGGACAGTGGTTAATCTGTATCAAAATGGTGGATGCGTTTGGTCTTATGACGGAGAGATAGTGGTGAATTACGGTGGTGTATTTTTGTTGCTGCTATGATGAAATTCGATAGTGTGGTAGTTTATTGCTATGTGTTTATGGTGATGGAGGTGTTATGTTGGTTTGTGTTGAGAGGAAGAAAGCATGGAGAGGTTTAGTGATATGTTGGTTTATGTTTAAAGGAATGGAGAATATAAAGGTTTAGTGGTGTTTGAATAGTGAGGTGAAGAGTGAGGCAAGTAAAAAAAGGGGTAATGTTTTTTAAGAGGTCTTGAAGAAGATGTAGAACGAAAATGGAAATTCTAAAAACAAAGTCTCGGCTCCAATGTGTTGTACCTCCCCATTTTTATATTTTCTCTCCTTTCTTATTCTAAATGTGAGAGGTATATTTTATAGGCCAACTCTCTTTTTCCAAATCCCAAAATGAGAGAGATATTCACGTGGTACTGGAGGCGTCGCGACTATCCTTTCTTATTGGCTCCTCCCTTCTCATAAGCTATGTAGTCAAATATATACTAGGGTTTTAAATTAAAATAGTTCCAATAATACTCTTAATAAGTGATTTTTAATGTGTCATGAGTTCCAATTAAATAAATTAATCAAAATATCAAAACTCTTTAAATAAAAATAATAAAATCAATCCGAAAACACGATTAATTCTAATTATTTTTTATGAAAATTTTTGGCTAAAAAACAAAATAAAAAGGTTAAAATGAATAAGAATCAAACACAAAAATGTCCAAAAAATTAAAATGAATAAACTAAAATGATCAGTGCGATATAAACTTTCGAAAAACTGATAGGTTTTGATCAAACTTTGAAGTAAAAAAAGTCTGGTTGAAAAGGCTCAATCTGATCAAAATGAGACCGCAAAAGGAATCAAAATGTAGAACGAGCATGTCAGGTTAAACTAATTGAACCGTAGATTAATAAAACCTGTGTTTACAAGCTCAATCTTTAAATTCTCCCCTCGTTAATTTTACGTATATTGGAGAATTGATTCAATCGGCCTGTCTGTAGATCTGAAAAATTATTCTAGTCGACATATTAGGCATTAGGCAAACATAAATGCATGTTATGATATGCAGATGATGCAAATGTCTTTATGAATGATTGATTTATCGATCCAGGAGAAAAATTTGGGTATGACAGTAACAACTGAAAATTCAAAACTACACTACAAATAGAAAATACTTAACAAAAAGCAAACAAAGTTGAAAATAATTTAACAGAAATTATAAAATACAAATTAAAAGAAAAAATAACGATAAACTATCTGAAGTTAAAATAAAATAAAAAAACTAAAACTAAATAAGTCACACATTATGCCTTGTTGAAAATATCAACAATCTTCGGCAGCGGTGTCAAAAACTTGATTATAAAATTACTAGCAAGTGTATTAGTGTTGTTATCAAAGTGAAAAAAATAAATTCGTCTCCATAGTGATTGTGAACTTAAAACAAGGTAAGTTATGCGGTGTAATTAAAATCAGTAAATGGGGGGTTTGCGTGTTGTTTTTGTTGAAAACAAGAGAAATAAGTTTTGATAACAATAATGAGAAAAGCGGCTAGGTCGTACTATCATAGTCCCTTATTTCTACTTGATTGATGAAACGTGCATTAGCAAACATGCAATGATTACATAGTTACACGACAAATTAACTTAACCGCTACGTACCATATCCCTTGGTGTAGTTCACTAGCCTAATCGTTAATTTCTCGATCCCTCAGTTCAATTATATTGTTAAACCAGACAACACAACAAGTTAATCCCTAAGTCATAATTTATAATCATACTATCCCTAAAAATAACAAAGAGTCAGAACAATAATATTAACATCATCCGATCATATGTTCCAATCAAGTAAAAATAGGTTCATCATCAAATTTGACCTAACCTAAAGGAATTTATCTACTCATGCTGAAATTAATTAATATTAATAGTTTAGATTCAAAAAGCATAAAAAATCACTAAAGAAGAAGTTATCCAATGGCTTCAATGGTCTCCCAAAACTCCAAAATATCTCTTTTCCATCACTTTTTACTCCTTGGAATCAACCCCCCTTGAAAAGTTAGGCAAACAACCCTTTAAATATCAATGCTAGCACAATACTTTTCAACGTGAGCATGCTACTTAATGATGGTGAAACGGGGCACGCACAGGAGCAACGCGAACCCATTTTTTCAGTGGCTGGATCTCCTTTTAAGCTTTCTTTTGCAAAAAAACTTAGTCTCAATCATAGTTATAAAACTCCATATATGATCAAATTATTGGGAATATGACATGATTGAAATTGTGCTAAAAAATATTTGTTTCTTTGTAATTTCTTCACGATTTCTTCAACAATTCACTATAAGTGCTTTTCTTCATCCAAAAGTATTTTTACATGTTTTTTTCACTCTTTTACTTCTAACTTGCTCATTTTAAGTCACATTTTTCTTGCTAAATGACGGGCTATGACAGTATTAACTGAGTACCATTTTTTTGAAGTGTTTGTCCGAAGATGATTCAAATGATTTGAAAAAGCCAAATGCAGATAATCAATGCTTAGGATAAAGGCTAAACCAAGAACGAAGGCATGATAAGAATTTATATTCTTCCAAAAGCTTCATTCAAGATTAATAGTGTGAGTACCTTTAAGTTAATAGCATGATCATGATTTAGTTGCTTAATTCAAAAGTTTGACTTTACTATTTTTTTAGTGAAAACATGTCAATGTAAGTCAAGAATCAGAAACCTAAACCAAGTGAGATGACTGCATACCTCATGTTTTACATAAATAAATGAGAGTAGACGTGCATTCTAACTATCATAATTTGTCATCATTATTTCTATTAATGGATATATACGATGTCATGGGTATGATCAAGGTGTTGTTTGATTTTGAGTGAAAACTACTTAACTAAAAAGCCTACCTTATGAGGGTGTGAATGCTTTGACAAATCCCTTTGAGCCTTAAAATGAAAATTTTGTTCTTCTCAAATTTTACAACTCTTAGCCGATTTAAAATAAAAATAATGTTTGCCACATTATCTTAAGGATATGAGAGCAGGTAAAAACAAGGGTATTGCAAAATCAAAAGTTGGGGAGAAAGAGAAAAAATATATGTTTTGAAAAATAAAAATTCAAGTAGTATCAGTGTAATAAAAGAAAGAAAAAATGCTTTGACATAAACAAGTCAAAAATTAAAAGTCAAAACATACAAAATAAAAAGCACAAAAAATAAATAGTTGTAAGAAAGTGGGCGTAAAGAAAGAGAATTTTTGAAATAAATACTTTGTGCTCTCTTATCTTTAGGCTTTTGAATCCAAAGAAAAATCAATATTTTTTGTAAGACCGACTATGTTACAACCAAAAGAAATACCTTAGTGATTCATGGCTGATGATATATTTGGTGATACTGCTTAGATAAAATGCAAAGTGTTTCTATAATTCATGTATTGTTTGATTTTTGAGGGAAACATTAACCATTGAGATACTCAGTGAGACTATGATTTTGATAAATGGTTAACTATTGATCTAAACATGATTTAAAATCTTAATTTGGTTAAGAAAATAGTGCATCTTTATGATATGGTTTAGGGATAGTCATGATATTGATTATGAACTTGCATTTAAAAGAACATATGCCATAAAAACAATTTCAAAACTCTTGACTTAAGTGGAGTCAACCTTTTAGAGAAACATGCATTCAAAATATTTTTGAACCATTTGATTGACTTTATTTGAGGACAAACAAAAAATATAAATTAGGGATAGTTTGTAAATGCCAAATTTACGTATAATAGGTAGGCACTTATAAACTTATTTGACAAGCAATCAATATAAAAACTCCCAAGTTATCTAGGAAAAAATGATAGAATAACTGTTTAGACTTTCCTAGCTTGTATTAACTAAAAACAGGTAAAAAGAACTAGAAAACCATTATTCAAGATGCAAAGACCAAGCCAGAGCAAAATCCTAAAAAGTGAGGTTCACTAGGACATGAACATATGTGTTAGGTGAGCTCAGGAGGCCATATGGCACTTTTAGGATAAAGTACTTCATAGTGAAGAAAGGGTCTATGCGCTAAGAGAAAGTGTGCACTACGCCAAAAACTGGAATAGACAGCGCCCCTTAGAGGGCGCTTTATTACAAAAGCGCACTCTAAAGTGAAGAGAAAAAATAAGGAGCATACTATTGGAATAGACAGCGCACTTTAGAGGGCGCTTTTGTAACAAAGCGCACTCTAAAGTGAAGCGAAAAAATAATGAGGAAATGGAGGGACACCAATAGAGGACGCTTTATTGAAAGCGCCCTCTAAGGGTAACCTTAGAGGGCGCTTTTTAAAAAGCGCTCTCTATGTCCATGTACATTTCCAGTTTATAAGGCGCTTTTGGAAAGCCTTAGAGAGCGCTTTTAGAAGCGCCCTCTTAGGCCCCCTTTAGAGGGCGCTTTTGTAACAAAGCGCCCTCTAAAGTGAAGCCAAAAAAAAATAATGAGGAAATGGAGGGACAACAATAGAGGGCGCTTTAGTGAAAGCGCCCTCTAAGGTTACCCTTAGAGGGCACTTTTAAAAAAGCGCTCTCTAAGTCCATGTACATTTCCAATTTAGAAGGCGCTTTTGGAAAGCCTTAGAGAGCGCTTTCAGAAGCGCCCTCTAAGGTCCCCTTTAGTAAACATTAAAATTATAACATATACTGCATGTCTCTTTATTTTCCCTCTCTATAAGCTATTTCGTTTACGTAACTGGGTTTTCTCTCTACTGCGATTACTCTCTACTGCGATTACTCTCGTCCTCCGTTCGTTCTCCCTCCCTCACTGTCATTGTCGCCGTCGCCTTTTTCTGCTGCTGCGTTCACGTTCACTGAGTTATCTGCGTCCACCGTCACTGTTCACTTTCTTCTCCATCGTTACCGTCACCTTGAAGGTATTTCTCTTCTCCATTGTTACCGTTCACTTTCTTCATGTGTTTGATTAGGGCATTTTCTAAACTTAGTTTTACATTTTGTGCATTATGTTGATTAATGTTGTTTAGGGCAAACTGAGTTTTTTATTTCTGATTGAAAACTGATATCATTTGAAGTGTGTTTGAGCTTGTGCTTGAAAGTTTGATGATTATGGATGCAAGTTTGTTCATGTTCCAAACACCATAAGTTTGCATTGGTCTTTTGCATGCAGTAGGTGTGTGTGAGTTTGTATTCAATAATGATAAAAAAAAGAGTTTAGATTGTTGTAACATGAGAGAAATGGAAGGTATATGAATGTGTTCATGTATTGAATCATTGTCTTACTTGGGTCTTATTGAATCATTTCTATATTACAGATAAAATGGATAACCAAGACGATACCCATGACGCGAATGGATCACGTAACAATGTTGAAAAAGAAATCAAACGAGGATTGACTGTTATGAAGTCAATCATTCGTGCAAGAGACAAGGGTGTAAAATTTGAAGTACATTGGAGTGCTGAAGACCAACTAATTGAGCCTAACGGTTCAATGTTGGCAAGTTACATTGGTTTCCTTGTTCGACAACATATTCCGATTACATGTGATAATTGGAGAAGTCCGGACTTGAAGGTTGGCAAAGAAAAAATATGGTCGGAGATACAGGTACTTACCATATATTGTTATATGTTTTTTTTGTTGACTATTTGTTGACCATATATTGTTATAATATTACTTTATAATAACACACTCCATGTGTATGTTTTTTAGAGATCCTTTCACATCGATGAAAGCCGGCAAAAATATTGTATTCAATTGGCCAGAAAAAGACTCCGAGGATTTCGATCCTTTTTGTCCAACAAATTTCTCAAGGATGAGGAAGGAAAATTTGTTGAAGCAGAATACTGCTGCTGTACACGGTGAACACAGAAACACTCTGTTTTTTGTTGCATCAACTTTGCAGCCCTGTATTGTAGGCAGAATTTAGGACTTCTCAAAGTTGATTTCTTGTTGCTTTGTCGTTCATAAAATACACCACTAAATTCTCTGCGTTTAATTTTTAATTTTTTTCATCAGGCTTGTGTCTCAATAGAGGATGGGTATCTACCTAAAGTTACTTTTGTAGTGGTCCAAAAGAGACATCACACCCGTCTCTTTCCTGTCAACCCCAAAGAGACCGATAGAAGTGGAAATATTATGCCAGGTTTTTTCAATATATTTCTCAACGCAGCTAGTATATATTATCATTTGAATTTATCACTTTTTGCTGATTTTGTTATTCTAAATTGTCAAAGGAACCGTGGTAGACACCAGCATTTGTCACCCTAGGGAATTTGATTTTTACCTTAACAGCCATGTAGGAATTCAGGTAATATTAGCTATGTCATTTAACTTTATGCCATTGTTTACTATTTGTTGCTCAATCGCCTTTTGACAGTTCTGTGTTATTTGCATTTGGACGTGTTCTTTTTGCAGGGGACTAGTCGACCAACGCATTATCATGTGCTGTATGATGAAAATAAATTCACTGCAGACCAGCTACAGAGTTTGACCAATAACTTGTGCTACACGTAATGATATGATTTGCTTTTTTAATCTTAATTAATGTTTTCTAAACTTGTACTGTTTTCATTTAATTTTAGAAGCCTTCTGATACTATTTTTTTCCATTCAGTTATGCGAGGTGTACTTGATCTGTCTCAATAGGTTTGTTACTCGATTCCCTTTGCTTGTTTTTGTTTTAGGCTATACAAAACTTTAGTTTAACAAAAATGTTATCTTATATGCAGTTCCTCCTGCCTATTATGCACACTTGCTAGCTTTCCGCGCTAGATACTACATAAGTGAAGTTGAAAATTCTGATTCTGGTTCTGCAAGTGGAAATAGGAGTGCCACCAACTTTGTGTCGACTCTGCCATCTATCTTGGAAAACGTCAAAGAAGTAATGTTTTACTGTTGATCTTGATTTGTCGTACAAGCTTCGAGGATAGATTTGGGAGTTAGGATATTCACCATGCCTTTTTTGGATATACTACTTATGCTGCCATCTGTTTTTTTGGTTGAGCCTTATTTTGTATGGATGTGCGATAGAACTACTAGACAGCTTTTGGATATACAGAACATGTTTGCCACCATGGGTGGATGGGCGTTATTTTGTTTAGTATTGGTTAGAACTACTAGACAGCTTTTGGATACAGTGGTCACTGGGTGTTGGTTGCTATGGATCTTTCGAGACTAATAGTGTATTATCTCGATTCGTTATCGGGTGATTGGAGTAAATATCCGAGTATGAAGAAGACGGTTGACGCGTAAGTGAAATTCCCCTAAATATTCGTGTGTATTTGTATATTTAATTATGTCTGTCAGATTGATCTCAATATACGTTTTTATTTTGTTAGGGCAATAATAAAATTTAGATCGAAAAAGAATTATCGTAATAGGAAGGACATTACCTGGGTCAGAGTTCAGGTATATATTAAGTATCTTATTTTTGCTTATAATAGTGTTTGTTTTTTTGCTTATAATAGTGTTTGTAAGAAATTAACTATATATATATTGTTTGTTTTTCTGTGTAGTGTCCTCAGCAAAATAATTCGGTCGATTGCGGATTTTTTGTATTGAGATTTATGAGAGATATCATTGCGTTGAATCGTATAGACATCCCAAAAATGGTATGGAATAATAACTTAGGGTTTATTTTAATATTATCGGATATTTCATCTAATTTGTTACTAAATCATGAATATGTTTTATTCTCTTAATTGTAGTACTTTGAGGAATACAAATCTTACTCAAGAGCTCATTTGGATGAAATGAAGGATGAATTGTGTCAATTCATTGTTGATCAAAGAATCATATAGCTAGGTTGTATATTGTTGTACATATATGTATGGAATGTTGTTGTTGTATGCTGTTGTTGTATATATGTTGTATATTGTTGTTGTACTTTTACTAAATCATGAATATGTTGTTGTATATTGTTGATCAAAGAATCATATATTAATGTTGTATATATGGAGGATTAATGTTGTATATAAATGGATTCATGTTGTATATATCAATGGATTAATGGTGTATAACATTGGATTAAAGGATGAAATCAATATGAATTTTACACTTTTGCAGCATGCGAACAGGTTACCAATTAAATATCCACTGTTTTTCAAACAAATTTTTTTAAAATAACTAACACTTTAGAGGGCGCTTTGTCCAGAAAGCGCCCTCTAAACACTTTACATTGACAACTTTAGAGGGCGCTTTTTCCTGAAAGCGCCCTCTAAACACTTTACATTGACAACTTTAGAGGGCGCTTTTTCCTGAAAGCGCCCTCTAAACACTTTACATTGACAACTTTAGAGGGCGCTTTTTCCAGAAAGCGCCCTCTAAGGTGTCCCTTTAAGGACCACTCCAGAGGGCGCTTTTTTCTGAAAGCGCACTATAATGTGGCCACTTTAGACAGCGCTTTCTCCAGGAAATTAAAGCGCTGTCTTTACCTATGCCAGCGCCACTTCAGAGGGCGCTTAAAAGCGCTGTTATAGGCCAAAATAAGCGCCCTCTTTTCCCTTATTTGGCGTAGTGGTGGTACGCCTAGAGAGGCAAGACGGCTAGGGCCATTTGTCATACAACTAGCATTGCTTCATCCAGAAGAAAGCAGGCTTGCTAAGTGCAAGGTTGGTGCATCTAGCGAGGGCCATGGATACAAGCCTATAAATAGAGACTTCCAATTCACTTCAAAGGATGTTCTAATGCAAGGTCAACTTAGCGAGATTACTCGTACAACTACGATGAGTAAGTGTAGCTAAAAATATCTTTGTTGGGGATTAGGTGTAGTCATTATATTCATGTATTAAATAGGTCATGGAATTTTATGTAAGTCTACTCAAACTTTAATGTTGATGACTTTTTAATCTTAATGTGTGTTTTAGATTTGCTACCTAAAACTTGTTTCCATGTTATGACTTGATATTCCAAAGGTGCTTGTCATTACTATATCCAAGATAATTATCTATAGGGTTACATTCAATATCAACATGTACTAAAATAGGATCAATGTAGAGTCTTGTTGCTCTATAACTATTGGAATGTAATGTTCTGCATTGGTTAATAGACCAAGATATCGACTATAAGGTAATGTACTAATATCATGGCATTGAGACCTACAGGAGATGCAAATCATAGTAATAAGTGGTATTTGTCATACCCTGATTTTTAACCCTAAGATCCCACATATCATTTTCACCCTTGCATACAAACAAGACCACATCTTTGGTCTCTCCCTTCCACCTTTGGATTTGCCTTTTACATGGATCATCAAGAATCTTTTTGTTGGTGTTTTATCTTTGTGTTTATATGTTCATCTCTTATCTAACCACTAAACAAAATAGCAAAAATATGTATTGCTCTTTAAGTTTATTGTGCAAGGTAGGGTTTCTCATCAAGAGAGTCAAGCATGGCTCTTCAGCTAGGGTTTAGTTCCTCAAAGGGTGCTCAACCATTGATTATAAAGAGGTTATATCTCAAAGCATGATATATAAGGCCCTCAAGCATCTTTCAATCTCATTTTGAGCAAGAGCGTCTCAAAGTTTTGTTGCTTACTTCTCAAGAAAAGTCAAAGGTTCATGTGTTTATTTCCAAGCCTTCTTCAACAACTTACCTCAAACTTTGATCAATGCAGACAAGATACATTGAAGTAAACTTTATTTTGAGTTAATATAATCATCCATGTACCTTGGAATGCAAGAAAATACAAAGTGCACAAGTTTATTCCAAGAGGTTTGACCAAAAAGTCAACATTTGAAGTCAAGGTTCCAAGGATCACAACTCCTTCAATTCTCAACATTTTTGAATTCTTATTTTTGCATATGACTCTTATCATTATCCTATACAACTTATCTTTAAATGAAAAGATCCGATTAATCTTATAGGATCATCAAAAGTTTGAAGATATTATAGGTCATTTGTGGACTTAGTGAAATTTGAACTATTTTCAAGTGACTTTTTCTCAACTTTCAAGGATTACAACTTCTTCAATTATTAACATTTGAGGTTGATTCTTTTTGCACAGTATCATTTGTTATGCCCTCTACAAGTTTGCTTCAAGGATCAAGGTAAAATTATGCTTGGAAGGCCATGGAATTCTTAGAGATATTATAGGTCATTTTCAGCCATTTGGGACTTAGAATTTTCTAAGTTACATGACCAGTTTTTCGTGCCAACTTCTACATGACATAACTTTGTTGGCATATTGTGATCTTTGATATGATGTCAACACATTGCAAAAATAATGGGATCAAAAAGCCTCATGAGCAAGATGCTCCATTGAGTTGGACTATGGTACGAATTTGAACTTCACCAATTCTCAGTTACAAGCCAAATTACCACGTGTTTTGGACCTAAACATGTTTAACCAAGTCTCCAGAAGTTAATTGACCCTTGAAATGCATCATTTGGCTGAGTTTTGATGGATGGAAGTCACAATTTTCTCACTTCTTGATCAAATTTGCTTTGCATGAATTAAGTTGGATTCCACACGTATTTGGATCTAAACACAATTCCTATAAATAGAGGAAGCTACTGTATTCATTTCCAAGCTTTTGAGAGCCAAGAAATCCTTGCTTCAATCTGAAATTTTCCTGAAAAATTCAACTATCGTATTTTGAATTCCAGCTTATTTAAATCTAATTTCTTGATTCTATTAGCATCTTCGGTCTTCTCTGAAGCTTTTGTAACAATTCCCAAGCTCTAGGACCTTCTGAAGTGCCCTGACCAGATTGAGCTTCATCAACTTCTGATCAGCATTTGGACAAGGTAGTTCTGAGCATCATTTGAACTCAAAGAAGTTACCACAATATAATCGTTCACTCTCTGATGCTTTCCTCTAACTTATATGGTGTTGATTGATCGTGTTCATCATTTAATTTAATTTTTCATGGCTTGCTTGTATCTGAAACTTCTCTGAAATTCCCCATGCTCAATTTAGATAAATGAATTTGTAGTATGAGGTTGAATTCGTGAAGAGGAGACGATCACATTGGTGGTGGTCTTGTGTCCTGAATTTACCAAATGATGAAACTTCGATGAGGGGCTATCGGGGAAGATGATCGGAGTTCATCTCAGGTCATCTGAGTTTGGAGACATGTTGGATTTTTGAAATGTTTTGATTGGTTCAATTTAAATTAGATCTTGTGTTTCATTTTTGTTAAATTCCATCGTGCACCCTAGCCTTGTGATTGTTGGATCTGCCACGTCAATTAATGAAGTCTGATTTTATTTCTTTTTCTTTTTTCATTTTAAATTGCTTTTTCTTTAAAATTTTATAGTAATTTCATTTTTTATCCAAAAAATCCCAAAATAATTTCTAAAATTTTATTTTATTTTTCTTCATCTGATTTTTATTTTTTTCATATTTTATTTTCTTGATTGTCTATTTTTATTGAATTTTCTCTTTTCTCCTTTATTTTCATTGGTTTAAAAATATTTTTATACACTTTTAAATTCTGAAATTTTAGTTGAGTGTTCTCCAAAAAATGATCAAACCATCTTTTATTTTTGAATACTAATATAATTTACTAAAATTTTATTATATTAACTTTCTTTTAATGTCATTTATTTTATGCTTTTATTTCTTGATATTTACTTTATACTTTTATTTTAGCATCTCATATCATATTGTTTTATTGCTTATGCTATTTATTCTTTGTCCATTTGGACTTCGTTTTCTTTTAAGACATTAATAAAGGAAAAAACCTCTAAATTTTGGTTCTCTTGATTTATGGACTTGAGGTTACTATCCTTAGCATTGTTATGAAGTTATGGACTTAGAACTAGGACATTGACCCTTGCTTTGGGAGTTTATGATTTGAGACCTTGAAATTCATCTTGTGCCTTTGACTTTGGACTTCTTTTGGAAGACTTGGCTTGGTTACTTTGATTTCATCTGATACATGGATTATTTTTTGCTTATTTGGCTTGCTTGAGGCTTAAATCCAAATGAAATAATTCTTGCTTGACTTATGTCATAAAGTTTTCTATCTCTTTGTTATATCTTTCCTCCCTAGCTTTTACTTTATACTCTAGGATAGTCTCTTCTTCTCCTCCTCTTCTTTAATTTTCAAAATCTTCCTTATTTTTTCAAAAACTTTATTGTTTTAAAACTTGAATCACTTTCTCAATAAACCTTGACTTTTGTCAAATAATTTTCAAATTCTTTCTTAATAAATGC
Organism: Lathyrus oleraceus; assembly: GCF_024323335.1. Classification (NCBI taxonomy): domain Eukaryota; kingdom Viridiplantae; phylum Streptophyta; class Magnoliopsida; order Fabales; family Fabaceae; genus Lathyrus; species Lathyrus oleraceus. Next base: position 96,929,832 of record NC_066582.1, on the reverse strand, counting down.
TAACACATTCTAAGTATATTCAAATCAATTTCAAAAGACTTAAAAAAATACATCAACTCATTCAAACTATTTTCTGTCATTTGTTCCCTTTTTCTTTTAAAAACTTTTCTCAAAGTTTAGACATGAGGCATTTCCATAGTTGAGATATAATTCTCCTACCTCTATAGTATTGATGATAATTATTTTCAATCTAAGAGAGCTAGTGGCATACTTGTGATTTTTATCCAAGTTTGAGCTTTTCTCTGTGATGATGCAAAGTTCTCATACTTGTGGGTGACTACTTGAGTATTCTCCTTAAAATGACAAATGTCTTTTCATTTAAAAATGAATCAAAATAAACATATTTTTTAATTTTTACCACGAACTATGAGATTTTGATCCTCCACTGCACTTTGTTGGTACGTAGGCATGAGACTCCAGAAGTCTTGGCAAACACAAAATTATAAAAACATTTCTTGTCTCATCTCCCCAAACGTTTGCAAACAATACCATTTTAAAGCCAAAATACACATATTTTCAAAGAGGTTGCTATAGAGTATTATAGATATTTAGGATGCTAATATCTTCCCTTTGCATAACTAAATCCCCGACCTTTATCTCTTTTTTATTAATTTTATTTTAAAACTTCTTTGGGTTTTATTCGTACTTTTTCCCTTTTCTTTGGAAATAATAAAAGTGTGGTGGCGACTCTTGCTTTGTGAGTTAAGTTAATCAATCGCTTAATCTCAAAAGGTTTACCGTTACAGTATTGCTAATAGCTTAGTAGATGGGCATATTATTAACCTATAGTCATGCATTATAAATACGCAATGACGAAATCTACCCCTACCAAGATTTCTTACTATTAACAACAAAATCTTCATTTTACTTTCTGTCATTTATTTTCACGCAACAAAACAAATATAAAACCCTTCTCTGCTTAACATCTTAAAAATTGTTGAACGGTCTTTGAAACTACCATACTTTGTGGATATTTATAAAACTTACTTTGTGCTTAGCAACAGACCTTAAATGTGGAATCGGGTACTTTTTATCGTTCAAACGTTGTCCATAATAAGATGGCTATAAAGATGGTTGATGGGTACTCCATAAATCATGCATAAGGACACGAGTGAACTATACTGAATTTTTCTATATGTGTAATAGGATAAATGTCTAAGGATCCAATATTGAACTAGACAAAGATGACACGATCCATACCTTGTGTTCAATATATACATGGGGCAAAAGAGTAATTGTACATATAAACATTATCACGTAAAGGTTTTGTTATATCACATAAAATTTTCATGACTTAAATAGTAATGATGTCTTGCTAGATACTGATTATCATTTATTATATTAAATGTGCAATTTAGTATAATTGTCAACTTCTTGAGAACATACTGGGTCACACACATAATGACAGATTGATGAAAGGTAAAATGAATAAGTACAACTTATTCAATTGTGAGTTCTTGTAAAATAATTAGTTTTAATTATAGAAATATGGTACATCATAAGGTACAATGTACTTAAGTGAAATACAAAACACCGTAAGGTACAATGTACTAATGTTAATTAGAAAACTCAGCAAACAACCAGAACCACTTATACTAATATGGAAGGCTAATCTTTACCCTACCAATCACACCTCACCATTACTTAATAAAGGTTGTGTCCATCTTAAGCATGGTTGAACTTGCTAAAGGTGCCACAATGATAGCGTGAAAAGACGATATATTAGTAATAAAAAGGACATTTTTTACTAGGATCTACAACATTGCTAAAGGAAGAAATAGAAACTAGTTGTGTGTCTTTTCCTCTTTATTTCAAAGGGACCATGAGGGAATGATGTCTCTATTTGAGACGAATATGATTCCTTTAATCATTTTTTTCAAGTCTCTGCGTACATTCCTAAATACCTTGGATGTATCCGCCATGGAGGCCAACTTATTATTGTCCATATTATGAGCCATATTATCTGAAAATAATGACTTTAATCAATACATATTCAAGCTCAGAGAGAGAGAGAGAGAGAGAGAGAGAGAGAGAGGATGCATCGACCGAGATCACTACTCAAAGAGCATGAATATCGTACCTCAAACTTTCAAGCAGTAGAAATAGAAAAATGAGTAGGATAGCAAGGCACTTTGAAATTCTTCCATGTTATTTCAAAACACCTAACATAATCTTATATGTTAGGGTGGAGCTAAAAGGAGTGACATTAATCCATAACATGACATCACACTTGAATTTTGAAAAGGGGATACCCTTACCAACCTTCGTAAACAAGATTTGGAAAATGTAAAAGAAGTCACAAGACCTATCAATTTATCATTCCTAAAACAGCCACAATCACTTTCATTGCAATAAAAACATCAAAGTTATAAAAATCATATTCACCGCTAAGAATGGATGCCTTAAACGAGAATGAATGAACACAAATACCCTCCAAGAATATTGAATATGTGCCTATTATGTAATCCTCTACCTAATTATACTCAAAAAATTATTATCAAAAAGACTCTTATTTGGTTTAAAAACAAAGCACACAAACCTAACCTGTATATTATAAGAGATGATAAAGATTACCTCAGCCAAACCCTTAGGGTGTATGTCACCAATCGAAGGAATGGGCACAAACAAGGTTATTTTAGAATCAACTGGCTTAATTTTTGACGTATTGACAATTTTTAAAACTATTAAAAAAGATCAAAGAGACAAGAATCAAACGTACCAACAAACAAGTTGAGACCTAGGTGAGGAAGGAATGATTTTGCAAGGTTTTAACACTCAACGCAAAATCGAAACAAAAATGGAAAAAGCAAGAGAAAATTGTTTGGTAACCATGATTCGTAAACACGTAGTAATGACTCATCTCCACTCATTATAATCAAATGGTATCATGAAAAACCAAGAAGATCAAACAATCATAATTTCACTACAAAATGTAATGGCCCCATTGGAACGCAAACTCAGTACAACAACGCATATGTGTGTCATGGTAAGGTTCACAGGTGCATGTGAAAGTTTGATGGGATATCCCATCACATCTCTTAGACTTCCATCGCCTCTAGATTCCAAGTCTATGGGGCTTAAGTACCACTTAAGTATATCCACATTAGTGAATCACCTCATATCGAGTATTTCCATATTATTTTTTTTTGATAAATTTTATATCTTAATGATTTTTAGACCCATTAATCATTAAAACGGTTAAGGGTCTAAGGAATTTATGCAATCCTTTGGGCCTATCCAGCCTAACCCAAAACATGTCATATGTCGCCCAGAAAAAATCACACTTTAGAGTACATAATATGCCAAATATCAAGGCTCAAATAAATTCTCTTAGGTGTCTACCTCAGTAACGCATAAGGAAATAGCATGGTCGCCAACCCTTTAGTTCATTTGTATAAACTGTCGGGTTTATTATTCAGACATCTAGAAGTACCGATGTATTAGCGATGTTTCAAACTTCTTGAAGCACATTCATACTAGATAGGTCTTACCACCTATCTTAGATTCACCTAAGAAACCTAACACATTCTTATCTACCAATTAATCCCGAGAGCACCTCATCAAGCACCAAAATTTTCTTAATCCCATTAAGTCGATTGACTCTGTAATAGGGGTTTTACCCCTTAGATATGATATGTTGAGAATAACAAGTGTGAGTAGTGTGGGAAAGTTCCACATTGGTTATAAATGTGGAGACTTGAGCATTTATAGATGGGAAAATCCACACACCTATCACCTAAAGGTTTTGGGTGAATATGTGGTGTGTCTCTCACAAAGTGTAAAACAATACTCCATCATATTGACACATCGAATTGACTTCAATAATGATATCGTGAGTTTTTGGTTCAAGTGAATGGATCGACTCACTTGTATCGAAAGTATCCCCATATGATCGTGGGTAGAGTGTCTCATTGAAGAGTGACAACGACGGTACAAGCGTATGTGGATGAAAGATCTTTCACTTGAGGAGGAGTATTATGGATAGACTCATACTTGAGGGAGAGTGATAAGAATAACAAGTGTGAGTAGTGTGAGGAAGTCTCACATTGGTCAGAAATATGAAGACTTGAGTATTTATAAGTGGGAGAACTCACACACCTATCACCCTAAGGTTTTTGGTAAGTATGTGGTGTGTTTTCACAAATGTGTGTTACTTTAAAAGAAAAATCTTAAAGTGTAAAAAAATACTTCCTCTTATTGATTCCCGAATTGATCCCAAGATAATCATACAACTAATTCATTAATTTGCTATGTGCTAGCATACTATTTAGTAAATCTATTATTAATATAAGAAAGTAAACTATTACCAAATTTACGTCTTAACTTGATTAGTACTAATTAAACAGCTTTTTTTGTGTCATTTATTGTCATTTTGCCTTGATAACTAATTCAATCTTTTGTATAATTATCATCACGATTTTGTAATTATTTTAGGCATTATTTTAATTACTTGAGTATTTATTGTGCTGATAAGGATTTTTAAACTTTCAAAATGAAGCCGTCAAACTTCTCTATGTCAGTTCCAATATTTAGGAACTCAAATCATTTTGTTCAATATTTATATATATTTCATCATGAACAACACTATATATAATGATACATTTCTTGCTTCACCCATCGATTTATCTATTTCGATTTCATCCACTTTGCTTCATCCATCTATTTTGATTTCATCCTCCTTTGTCTATGCTAAAAAAGCAATCACAACAGTAATTCCTAATTTATATCATAGTTTTAGATTTAAAACTCAGAAGGGTTAAAGATCGTTTTAAACAATGCATTTGCAATGTTTATTGTTCACTTATAGGATCAATTATAATATGAACTGTTAGGATTTATTTTCAATTCTCCTAATGTCCGTTTATCTTCAACTTGTTTTATATTGCGGAGAAATATCTCAAAAATTTGATTTCGTCAAGGATATCAATGACGAAAAGTAAATATGATGTCTTATCGTTTAGATTATGTTGTGAACAAAACAGTTCTCCCTAATTTCTATCACGCTTTCTGATTTGCAACATATAAGGATTAGAGTTCAGATACACATTTATAATATGCATATGTCCGTTAAGTTTATTTTCCATTTTGCATTTGTACTGTTTATCTCCAATTTGTCCATAATTTTAATGTTCCTAATTGTCATTTTCATGATATTTTTACGGTAAAAAAGTGGAAAAATAATTTATTTTTTATCATATAAAATGAGACCTCCCAACTAATTTATAATTTAATTTCTATTAAATAGAATGAAATGTTCTGGTAAGTGAATTGAAATGTTGAGTTACTTAGCTATGTTAGCTGTGTTTAGATATGTTAAAATGATTGGTGTTGAGTTACTAAGCGTGTATGAAATTCAAATTATGTTTCGATGAGATATGTTATATATGGTATTTGTGTATTTTATTGTCAAAGGTTTTGCTCATTTATATGTACCAGAATATTGTCTGGGACGTTATTTTCACTAGGATGCATTGAATTTTTGTGGGATTTCTTATTTTAGAACAACCTCTTTGTGAGAGACACACCACATATTCATCCAAAATCTTAAGATAATAGATGAGTGGATTATCTCACTTATAAATGCTCAAATCTTCATATTACCAATCAATGTGAGACTATTATCTACACTACTCACACTTGATAGATTCTCAACAAATATTAGACTCTTGATTAAATAAAAGAAGCTAAAGTGAACTGAACATATGGACTATATATGCAAAACAAGAAGAAAAAAGAAATGACATTGTTTTTAGGTATAGCATGCTTAATTAATTACAAATACACTCAATTAAGTATTATTTGCACTCTTGAATATGAGTTTTATTTTTTATAATTATTTATAGACCAATTTACTGTGTTGTTTTATAGTAACATAATCAATTTTAAATTTTTGAGTTACATAATTTTTAAAACTTAAAATTGATTTTAAAACATGAAAATAATCAAGTTAATTTTGTGGTTATTTGGTAGGTGTTTTTAATCTAGTATAGTTTGTTTTTGGTGTTGTTTGATTAAATATTTTTTAAATTCATTCATGTTATAACATTGTAACATGTTAAAACATGATATGCACTTATTCAATCGATCTTTATCATCTGGTCATATTATACTAAAGTATCAATTGTATATTTTGATACTGTTTAAGTCTAGATATTTTAACATCTTTCATCCAATAGCATTATATGATTTTAAGCATTAATCACCAAAATTGAGTCACATCATTTGAACCACATGTGTGGACAACCATTTTTTAGTATGTGGTATTTAGAGAATCAAAAGACTCATTAGAGGTATTCACACATCCATCTAATTAATTAGCTTATTTTTTAGCTTATTTTGATATATTTCCTAATCGCTTCCAAATATATAATACCTGAGGTGGCAATAAAATTCATTATCCGTCTAATCCATCCAATAATTTATGCATTTAATTCATCCATTTTATTTTATAAATCTAATGGATTTTAGCTTATTACATATTCAATTTTTTAATTAAAAAAACATGAATAATCTAAAATTAAACATTTTCTCGACATTTTTGTTTCTCACAATATTCACCCATAGTTTTTTCTTTCCTGTATCTTAATGTAAAAAAATGTGTAGAAAATATTTATTGTTGGTGATGTAAGAAAATAATATATATATATATATATATATAATATATATATATATATATATATATATATATTATATAATATATATATTATATATATATATATATATAATATAACTTGCTTTTTTATCAACAATTTCCCTATTTTAGAAACTATACTACAGTTCCTGCCTATAGTTAATTTAATATGCTGAGAGTGATTTGTTTATACTCCATCGAAAAATTAATGATGTTCAGACTTAGATGAATTTTTTTATATTTGATTTAATATTCACGTTAAAATGGCTTAATTGGTATATATTGAATTTTGATTTTTGTTTTACATAGAATTAGTTAATGAAGAAGTTAGTTGGTAAGAATTAGAAAGTAAATCAAGAGGTAAAACTAATCAAGACGTCATTGATTAGAATTAGTTACTGTACATAAGAGAGATAGATGTTAATAACTAAAAAAACATATTCATAAATCATAACAAAATTGTTTTTGTAAAATTAATAGAAAATTAAAAAGAATAAAATATTTAGTTTAATTTTATGGATGAATATTCATCCATGGATGAATTAGATGAATTGTATTCCTGAATTGGATTATATTTTTTAACATAAATATTTAATTTAAAATCTTTTTAACACCGTGTCTTTAGAATACAAATTACTTTTAAAAAAAACAGAAAAATAATTTGTGTGGACGATTTGGTTTGTTAACAAAGTGGTAGATAGGTGATTGAAGAATAATTAATGAAGAGAGAGCAGGAAAGGCAAAGGATTAATGGAAAAAGCATAAGTGAAGTGGATGGATAGAGACAACGTGTGATAGTTTTGTTCAATCGCTTCCAACTCACAACTGTATTCACTTTACAGAGACATCCTTCTTAAATTGTTATCTAGACAGATAGCCGCTTAGTTAAACAACCAGATTTCTATTGCTGCTCTTTGTGGTTAGGGGCAAAATAGAAATTCATAAATATAGGAACCAATTTTGTGTTGCTGCTGGTCTTTGTGGTTAGGGGCCAAAATGGAAATTCATAAATATATTAATGTTTCTGTTTCTACAGAAATTTTACACTTCCCTTAAGTACTTGACCTCATATCAACTACTTGAATAAAAGGATAAGAGTCTCTTCTATCATAAATAAATTATTGTTTTTTATTCATGCTCGTTAATTAAGTATTCCCTCGGTCTCATAATAGAGATTTTTTTTTAGATTTTCACATTTTAAAAAATAATAATTAATTATATTAATTTTAATGATAAAATAAATATTATTTATTAAAATAATCTTATTAGTAATCGATAATATAATAGTTATATAATTTAAATATAATAAATAAGGATAAGTTATCGAAAAGAAATAATAAATATTAATCGCTTATGCTCGCCTAGCGAGCTTGTATCTTTGCTATGGGAGGATGAGTAAGAAAGGGTGTCCCGTTTGTGCCTTGTTTTGGTTCTGTATTTATTGGGCAAGCTCATGTTTTGGCTAGCGAGTTCTCTATTACTCAACTTTTGTATTTTATTATTTCTTTGGATATTTTTGTTATAAGTAATTCATATTCAGAAGTAATATTGTTAATCAGAAGCATAAGCTTCTGATGTGGCTGTTCGAAAAGTGGTGTTTAGTTTCTGGTTGTAGTATTAGTTTTGTTAAGGTTAACCTAACTAGTGTAGATTAGCATTTTTCGCATATGTCGTATTATTGTTTGTGTATATAAACCAAACGTGTAACACAATTTAAAATTGCAATCAATAGAGTTTCTCTCAAAAGTTAGTTAGATATATTTCTCTCTCTTCTCTCTCTCCATCTTCATCATCTTCATCTTCAACCTTGTGCACCAACAATTGGTATCAGACTCAGGTTCAATTCACAGGGAAACACGAGTGTATGGTGACCCGTGTGTGATTGATTTCGTTTCTTGAATTCACGATTAGAATTATAACATAATCACATTTCTTGATTTTGCAGGATTGGAAAGCACAAGTGTTTGGTGAGATCTATGTGAGTTTTAGTGTACAAAATCGAAGATGAACGGCGGAAATGGTAGTTTGAGTACAAAGCTTCTAGTGTTTGATGGAAAGAATTGAAATTGATGGTTGATTTAGATGCGTGTGTTGTTTGGCGCTCAAGACATTCTTGATCTCGTCAACGAAGGTTATGTTCTGGTTGCGGCGAATGTGATAGAAGCACAGAGAAATGCGCAAAGAGAAACGAGGAAGAAAGATCAAAAGGTGTTGTTCTACATCCATCAGTGTGTGGATACAAACGTGTTTGAGAAAATTGTTGATTCGACGACGGTGAAGGGTGTGTGGGACACACTGGTGCGGTGTTACAGCGGTGATGTATCAATGAAGAAGGCGAAGCTTCAATCTCTACGTAAATAGTATGTGAATCTCAACATGAAGGACAATAAGACGATACCTTATTACATCTCTAGAGTGATTTTGATCACCAATGAGATGAAATCTTGTGGAAAAACTTTATTATAACAAGTAATCATTGAGAATGTATTGAGATCTCTTACTCCTCAATTTGATTACATTGTTGTACCAATTAAACATTCTAAAGACCTAAGCACCATGAGGATTGAAGAGCTGCATAGGAGTCAAAGGCACAAGAGTTGCACCTGATTAAGAGAACCTCTAAAAGAGAGGTAGAGCAGGCTCTGAAGGCATCTTCTGGGAAGAATAGTTAGAAGCAGTCTTGGTCAGATGTCAAGAAGAGACATGGTGGTGGTTTTCAGAAGTCAGAAGCCTCCAATTCTGATGAGAAGAAACATCATAAGGGAAAGAAGAAGTTCGACAAGAAGAAGGTTTGGTGCTACTGTTGTAAGAAGTTTGGCCACTTTGCTGCTGATTATTAGTCAAACAAGGAAAGGAAATCAGAAGAAGCAAACATAGCCAGATGAGATTCTGATGATAAACATGTGTTATTGATGGCTTCTGAATTTGGTGGTGCGTATTTGGTAGACTGGTGATATATGGACACTGTCTGCTCAAATCACCTAACTGGAAACAAACAATAGCTGGTTGATTTTGACTCTAGAAAGAGGACAAATATCATATGTGTTGATGATAAATACCTCAATGTTGAAGGTATGGGAAATGTCAAAGTCAAGGTGAAGAATGGTAAAATTATCATGATTAAGGATGTTTGATATGTTCCTAGCATGAAGAGCAAACTGATGAGTGTAGGTCAGCTAATTGAGAAAGGTTTCTCGATTACTATGAAAAATAATCTCTTAAAGTTGTATAATTCTGATCAGAAGCTGATTGTGCAATTTGAGCAGAGAAGCAACAGAACATTCAAGGTGAATGTGGAGATAGCTGAAACTAAATGCCTTAGTGCAGAAGGCACTGAAAGTGAGAGTGAGTTATGGCACAAGAGAATGGGGCATCTTAATTTCAGAAGCTTAGGGCATCTGAATTCTAAGAAGCTTGTATATGGAATTCCCAAGATTGTGAAGCCTGAGAAGTCATGTGAGATATGCATGAAAGGCAAGCAACCTAGATTGCCATTTGCATCAGAAGCAGCCCCAAGAGAAAAGCATGGTTTAGGAGTAGTACATTCTTATGCTTATGGACCATTTGAAGTACCTTCACTTGAAGGAAACAAATATTTTGTGTCATTTGTGGATGAATTCACAAGAATGAGATGCGTAGCACTCATTAAGTTTAAGCATGAGGTGTTTGCTAAGTTTCAGAAGTTCAAGGCGAAGGCTAAAAAACAAAGTGGTCAGAAGCTGAAAGTTCTCAGAACTGATGGTGGAGGTGAGTATAACTCTACAAAGTTCAAAAAAAATTGTGAGGAGAATGGAATTGAGCATGAGGTGATTTCTCCTTACACTTCTCAACATAATGGTCTTGTTGAAAGAAGAAACTAAATTTTGCTTGATATGAAAAGGAGCATGCTGAAGAAGAAGAAGTTACCTCACACCTTGTGGGAAGAAGTTGTTGCCACTGTAGCATATGTTCTCAACAGGTGTCCAACAAAGAAGCTGGAGGGAATTATTCCATTTGAGAAGTGGAGTGGTGATAAGAAAAGTGTGAGTCATTTAAGGGTATTTGATTATGTTTGCTACAAACATGTTCTAGGTTGTACTAGAAAGAAGCTGAATGATAGAAGTAAAGTAATGTTACTGATTGGGTACCACAGTACAGGTGTGTATAAGCTTTATTGTCCAGTCGCTAATAAAGTGGAATTCAGCAAAGATGTTATTGTGAAAAAATTGGAAACATGGGATTGGAACGAGTCTCAATCCAACTCTGGTGCAATGTTAACAGCCGAGTTAACTTCTGAAGAGATTTCTGACTCTAAAAGAGATTTTGCTTCTGCCTCTAAAGATGAGTCAGAGTTTGATGGTGATTATGAGTCCAAAGATAAGTTAGAGTCTGATAGTAACTCTGAATCTGAAGAATACTCAGAAGGTGAATCTGATGATGATTTAGATTCTAGTGGTAATCCAACCTATGAAGGTGGACCTTCTGAAGGAAAAGCTTTTGAAGGTGGTTCATCCTCTGAAACTAGACCATATAGAATTCATCAAATACCACAGAGTTTACAGAGTTTGAAATGTTGCAAGATACTGAGATAGACTATGAAGGGGAAGTTATTCAGTGTGCCATGTTAGTAGACTCTTAACAAATTAGTGTTGAAGAAATGCTCAAGAACAAAGTGTGGCTGAATGTCATGAAAGAGAAACTTGAGGCAATAGAAAGAAACAAGACTTAGGAGTTGACCGAGCTTCCAAAGAACAAGAAAGTCATCAGTGTCAGATGGGTTTTCAAGGTGAAACTGAAGCCAGATGGATCAATTGGAAAACACAAAGCAAGGTCAGTAGCAAGTGGATTTCTATAGAAATATGGATTAGATTACTTTGAAGTGTTTTCTCATGTAGCTAGACATGAAAGAATCAGATTGGTGATTGCTATAACTACAAATAAGAATTGGTCTTTGATACATCTGGATGTGAAATCTGAGTTTCTGAATGGTCCATTGCAAGAACAGGTATACGTGTCATAACCTCCTGGATTTATGAAAAAGAATCTGGAAGGGATGGTGTATAGGTTACATAAAGCATTGTATGGATTGAAACAAGCTCCTAGAGCTTGGAATCTGAAAATTGATTCATTTTTCAAGCTCCAAGGATTCAAAAAGTGTGAGATGGAGTATGGCATTTATGTTCAACATACTTCTGAAGGAAATATAATTCTTGTGTGTCTATATGTTGATTATATATTACTGACAGGAAGTTGTTCATATGAGATAATGAAGTTCAAGAAGGTGGTGATGGATGAGTTTGAGATGATTGATATGGGAAATATGGTATGTTTTCTAGGGATGGAGATTATGTACTCTGAGAAGGATATCATTTTGCATCAGCTGAAGTATGAACTTAAACTTCTGAAGAGATTTAAGCTGACAAATTGCAAAACTATAATCGCACCTGCTGAAACGAATCACAAGTTGGATTCTGATGTTGAGGGTGATGATGTAGACATTATAACTTTTAAACAGTTGGCTGGATTACTGAGATGTCTTTGTAACACCAGACTTGACATATGTTATGCAGTTGGAATGGTAAGTAGGTTTATGAACAAATCAAATTGGTCACTTTACCAAACTGCTGTCAGATTCTGAGGTATATTAAGGGGACTCTGAAGTATGAATTGTTATTCCCTTCTGGTGTCAAGTCAGGATTAGAACTGATGTGTCAGAGTTGAGAGAAGAAGTACTTCTAGATATTTTTTCAAGTATCTTGGAGGTCCTATGTCTTGGTGTTCCAAGAAGAAACCAGTGGTTGCATTGTCAACCTATGAAGTTGAGTACATTGCAAGTGCTTTGTCTGCGTGTCAAGCTATTTTGCTTATGAATTTGTTGCAGCATCTGAAGATCAAAGTGAACAAGCATGTGAAGTTGATGATTAAAAACAAATCAACTATAAGCCTTGTCAAAAATCATGTGTTTCATGGAAGGAGCAAGCATATTACACGAAGTTTCATTTTCTGAGGAATCAGGTTCAAAATGGTGTGCTAGAAGTTGTGCACTATAGTACTTAGAAGCGACCTTTGACTAAAGTTGTGAAGACTGAACACTTTATCTACCTGAGGGGTGGAATTGGTGTTGTGGAGTTTAGTTAGCTAAATATGAATTAAGGGATGGTGTTAAAAGTAATCCATATTCAGAAGTAGTATTGTTAATCAAAAGTAGAAGATTCTGATGTGGCTTTTCCAAAAGCGGTGTTTAGCTTCTGGTTGTAGTATTAGTTTTGTTAAGCTTAACCTAACTAATGTAGGTTAGCATTTTTCGTCTATGTGGATTATTGTTCATGTATATAAACCAAATGTGTAACATAATTTAAAATTGCAATCAATAGAGTTTCTCTCAAAAGTTAGTTAGATATATTTTCTCTATCTTCTCTATCTTCTTTCTCTCTCTCCATCTTCATCTTCAACCTTGTGCACCAACAATTTTCACATGTACTCGTGAATAATATAGTTAAAATATTCATATAGGTGTTTCATCTCATTTTTATGATAGATTGGGAGATTTTCATGTGATTTCTTGTATTTTAAGTTAATAAGAGTTTATGTTAAATGAGTAATTTTGGAACTTACCATGAGGATGTTTCCTTTGAAGAAATGTGTGATATTATGACCAATTATCTTTAACAAGGATTTGCCATATATCAATTTGGTTAAGTAGTCTACAATCACAATTAGATGTGTTAATTGTCTGGGAGTTATTGGGAAAGGATCCAAGATGTTCATCCCCAACAGGAAAACAACTAAAAGGAGGACAACATGCTCATGTATGATGATAGGGAAATATGCATGTCCATGTGCCTTTGACAGTTGTGGCAGTTTTGAATGTGTGATAAATGTGTATATTACTTAAAAATCACTATTGATTCTACACACTTATTCATTTATTTGACCATGAAGTAACAACAAAAATTCCTAATTTATGTACATAGCTAGAATTACCCAACATACTAGATTAGATCATTGCATATCATTATTTTTATGTGATAGGAATGATAGACTTAAATCAAGCCAAAAGGATCAAGGAGCTAAGCATTGGAATCATGGAAGGCCAAGATTTTGGGGCAATTTTGATGTGAAAGCATCCTCTCGATCAACGAAATAAATGCAAAGACGACCCTTGTGAAACATAGAAATTTTGCTAATAGATAAATCCATCGATAAGCAAATGGAAAACATCTTAAAGGTTACTTAGGTCCAAAGGAAAGTCAATTAGCTAATTGAGCGAACCTTTGATTAGAGAATTAAAAGCGAATCACAATTCTATAAATAGGCCATCTGTGTATCAATTTTGGAATCATCTTGTAATTTTCCTCTTAGTATACAATAAAGGATATCAGAGAGAGAGAGAGAGAGAGAGAGAGAGAGAGATGGATATCAACAAAAGACTTAGAGATCATGTGATGTTGTTTTACTTTATATATTTCTTTTGTATCGCTTTTTTGGCAATGTGTGGCTAAACTTTCTCATGGTGGGGGGGGGGGGGGGGGGGGGTTGGTGTGTTGATTTATAATTTCTTGTGTCAAAGCAGGTTGATAGTATAAGATAATGAAGTTGTTGAAATGTATTGTATTGCCGAAATGTCAAAGTAGTGTATCTCGACAAGAATCAGTGAAAGAAGTAAGGGAAATTCTAGAAAAATCGTTTGGAGGTGCAAAAAAGGTGAAACAAGTGAAGTTACAAACTCACAAAAGAACGTATGAATTATTTCAGATGGAAGACAATGAAAGCATAACTGATTTTTCACTAGGATTAAAAAACGGGTGAATCAAATTAAGATATATGGAGAGGCATTGACATTAGATCAGTTGTTGCAAATATCTTGAGGTCATTGGCTCCAAAGTTTGACCAAGTGGTAGTAGCCATAGAAGAGTCAAAATATTTTTCAACATTGACAAAGGAAGAGCTTCAAGGGACGCTTGAATCTCATGAACAAAGAATGGTTGAAAAAGTTGTAGTCAAGTCGAAGAGTGATGTGGCTTTGTAGGCGCAATCAACAAGAGAAAAGAAAGGTAAAGGGAAGTGGCTTAACAACAAAGGCAGAAGAGGCTACAATAATTCGACTGGTCGAAATGAGTAAGAATGAGGTTGGTCAAATCAGAGAAAGTCCCCATACCAAAGCAACCAAAGAGGTGGTGTTATAGGTAGAGGAAGATGTGGTGGTCGAAAACCTGACAAAAGTCGCATTCAGTATTTCAATTGTCAGAAGTATGGTCACTACTCAAGTGAGTGTCCTAAACAATAGAAGAATCAGGAAACTGATGCAAAGTTTACAAAGCATAAAGAAGAAGAGATGTTGTTGATGGACACAACAAGAGATGAAGAAATATTAAAGGACCAATGGTACTTGGACTCCAGATGTTCATAACATATAACTGGTAGGAAAAATTGGTTTGTCAAAATGAAACCCTCAATGAAGAACATGGTAAAATTTGCAAAAGACAATACTCTAGCAGTTGAAGGTATTGGTGATGTTCTGATTATGAGGAAAGATGGCAAGAGGTCAGTAATTTCCAATGTACTATACATACCTGGCATGAAAACTAATTTGCTCAACATGAGGTAGTTGGTCAAAAATAACTACAAAGTTTTGATTAAAGACAAGATTATGAGAGTTCTCAACTCAAGTGGAAGGTTAATCTTGAAGGCACCTATGTCTCAGAATAGAACCTTCAAAATTGAACTAAATATGATGGAGCACAAGTTCCGTGCAGCTGCAACTAGCAGGGATGAATGGATGTGGAACTATAGAATCTTCCATCTCAATTTCAAAGACATCAGAGATATGAAAAGAAGAAATATGGTTTCAAGGTTACCAGAAATCGACATTCCAAATGAAGTGTGTGAGGAATATGTGCAGGCAAAATAACATAAGAACAACATCATCAAGGATGTAGAAAGCAAGTCGAAGACAATTCTTGAAGCCATATACTCTGATATGTGTAGTCCTATCCAGGTGGATTTGATTGGAGGTAACAGTTACTTTGTCACACTCATAGATGATTTCAGTCGAAAATTATAGACTTACCTGATCAGGAAGAAAACTGAAGTAATCGAGGTATTTTCCAAGTTTAAGTCTATGGTCAAAAGACAAAGTGGTTGGAAGCTCAAGATTCCGAGGACTGATGGTGGTGGAGAATATGTGTTGAAAGACTTCGACACATTATGTGAAAAAGAAGGGATTATGCATGAGGTGGTGCCACCCTACACTCCACAACATAATGGAACTGCAGAAAGGAAGAATATAACCATCATGAATATGGTTAGAAGTATGTTGAAAGGAAAGAATCTACCCAAATAATTATTGGGAGAAGTTGAGTCGACAACAACATATATTTTGAACAGATGTCCAACAAAGAAGCTAGATGGATTCTCGCCAGAAGAATGTTAGTCTGGTGTCAAGCCTAGCTTATTTGAAAGTATTTTGATCTATAACACATAGACATGCGCCTGATCAGTTAAGAAGAAAACTTGATAAGAAGTCGAGTAAGATGATCCTAATAGGATATCATTTGACTGGAGGTTACAATTTGTTCGACCTAGTGAACAAACAAGTAGTGACCAGTAGGGACGTGATCATAGATGATCTTAAGGAATGGGGTTGGACTGAAAATGTCAAGAAGGATTTGGTGAGAATCTTATGTGAAAAACCAATAAGTGAAGTCGAAAGAGAATTTCTACAAAAAGGAGTCGGAGGTCAAGCAAGCACAAGCAAGCCTCAAAGAACCACACACATGCCTACAAGGTTGCAAGAATGTGTGATTACATCAGATAATGTGGTTGTTGATAAAGGTGAACTGTTACACTATGCTTTCTATGAAGATATTGAACCAATTTATGTAGTTGAAGCATTGAAGGATTCAAAGTGGGTGAAAGCAATGAATGAGGATTTGGAGTCCATCGAAGTCAACAACACGTAGTCACTTGTCAAATTGCCTCAAGGCAAGAAGGCAATCAATGTGAAGTGGGTATACAAGGTGAATTTGAATCCCAAAGGAGAAGTAACTTGACACAAGGCAAGACTTGTGGCGAAAGGATTTCTTCAGAAAGAAGGAATAGACTTCGACGAAGTTTTTGCACTTGTTGCTAGGATCGAAACAAACAGGTTGGTTATTGGTCTAGAAAACATGAACAACTGGCATATATGTCAGATGGATGTGAAATGTGCATTCCTGAATGGTCCCTTAGATGAAGAAGTATATGTTGCACAACCAATTGGGTTTATGAAACATGGCGAAGAAAGTTAGGTATACAGGCAGCATAAACCCCTGTATGGACTTAAGCAAGCTCCAAGAGCTTGGAATAAGAAGCTAGACAGTTTCCTAAGGAAGAAGGAATTTGTGAAGTGTATAACTAAGCATGGAGTATATGTAAAAAGAAGCAATAATGAATTGCTTATACTATGTCTCTATGTCGATGACCTGTTGATAACAGAAAGTTGTAAGAAGGATATCGAAGATTTCAAACATGACCTAAGTGAGGAGTTTGAAATGTCAGACTTGGGAAATCTATCATACTTCCTTGGTATCGTATTCTACAAGAGTATTAAAGGCTTGATGATGCACCAAATAAGATATGCAGGTGAAATACTCAAGAGATTTAAGATGCAAGAGTGCAAACCAACTTCGACTTCAACTGATCCCAGATTGCAACTATCTGAAGACATATATGAAGATGGTGTCAATCCAATGCAGTACAGAAGAGTCATTGGATCACTTTGATACCTTTGTCACACAAGGCCTGATCTTGCATACAATGTAGGTATGGTGAGTTGATTCATGTAGAAACCAAAGGTATTATATCTAGCAGTGAAGAAGAGGATACTAAGGTATCTAAAAGGAACTCTCGACTATGGAATTTTGTTTCTTGCAGCTGATGAAGTAAAAGGATGCAAGTTAGTAGACACACCAACTCAAGTTGGTGTAATGATGCAGAGGATAGAAAATCCATAGTTGGGTATGTCTTTATGCTAGGTGGTGCACTAGTTGCTTGGAGTCGAGAAAAGAACCAGTAGTAGCATTGTCGTAATGTGAAAAAGAATATATAGTTGCTTCTCCCTGTGCATGTCAAGCAACATGGATGGTGAATTTGGTCGAAGAGATTACAGGGAAGAATCATGGAGCGATTACTATGAAGATCGACAACATGTCTGCTCTCAATTTGGCGAAGAACCCGATAGCACATAGACGAAGCAAACACACTGAAATTAGGTTCCATTATCTTCGAGAGCAAGTAGCAGAAGTGAAGCTCTTGGAAAACTGCAGAACTGAGAATCTGATTCTAGATATTATGACGAAAGGAGTCCAGGTCGAAGTATTTAAGAAGTTAAGGTCTATGATGAATATAAATACCTTAGACACAATGAATTAGGTGGTGTGTTCATTTGTAATTCCTTGTGTTAAAGCAGGTTGCTCGAATGAGGCAAGGAAGTTGTCAAAATGTATTGTGTTGTTGAGATGCCAAAGTAGTTTATCTCGACAAGAATTTTGACTTAGGTCTAATTTTATAGTGTTAGTATAATTAGGTATTTTGGACTTTTCTTGAGGAGCAAGCAAATCCAAATCTATAATTAGGGAGTAACCCCTATCATTGTACATCAATCATAAAAGTGCAGTTGAAAAAGTTCTCAGTTTGAGAGCAGAGAGAAACTCTGCAAAAATTTCTTCTTCTTCTTCTTCCTTTACGCAGAAATCCTAATTTTCTTTTCTTTCCAAATTCAATTTTGTTTATTTCTATTTGATTAATAATTGTGCAACGAGAATTATCTTGCAACCAAGATTGGTTGGTTCACTCGAGTGAAAAGTGAAGAACAAGAAGAAATTCGATAAGTGAGATTCATTCTTGTTCATCAAGATTTGGTTCAGAATTCATCAAGTTTTGGTGAAATTCTTGAAGGGAAATTGGAGAATTTCCAACAAGATGTAGTTAGCTTTATTTTGATGTTTTAATATTGATCACGGTGTTATATATATATTTTAGTTTATTCATTCAT
The DNA here is from genome assembly GCF_024323335.1 of Lathyrus oleraceus. Classification (NCBI taxonomy): domain Eukaryota; kingdom Viridiplantae; phylum Streptophyta; class Magnoliopsida; order Fabales; family Fabaceae; genus Lathyrus; species Lathyrus oleraceus. Next base: position 96,911,188 of record NC_066582.1, on the reverse strand, counting down.
ATTATTGTTTATCCTTGTGTTTAATGCTTATATAGTATTCCCTCTAGTCCTATTTATAAGAGAAAATTGACTTTTTAAATTTATTGAATAATCAACGTATCTATAAAGTCTATAATACATTGATTATTCAAAAAAAAAATTATCTTATTAATAGGACCAAAGGAAATATGATTAATTACAACTTGATATGTGGATTTAGCTTGCTATTGAGAAATACTCGTTAAATATAGGTCTAGGATATTCAATTGTCTAATACTAAACTCTATAGGTATATTTAAGGTTTAATATTCACACATACTATCAAATCATAATGTTTTCTTATTGGTTATTCTATCAAGAGATTATTGATTAAGTAATACAATTATTCTCACGACATTACTTCAAATATAAATAATATTTACCAAACAACAAGTGATAATATGAAATGGTGACTAAAATATTTATAACTTGTAATTATGATGCATTGAATAAAAATCAATACACACAAATCCCACATCTTCTAAACATTCTTTATCTCATTTTTTTTATAATTATTTTTAGTAGCTTTGCAATCATTATGAAACCAAATTTATAAATCCTTTTTAATTAAAATCTAATAATTACTCAAAGGTTGTTTATTGCACCAATTTTTGTGAATATAATATAAAAATGCTTACTTTTTATACGTTAACACATGTTATTTATCATCTTGAGTCTTTGTTGGCCAATAATATTTGGCCTTTAGGATTTTTTAGCAACAACACTTCCTCCCAAGTGTTGTACTACGACTTCTTCCATAGTTCATAGAAAATCTTAAATTCAGAGATTTCAACGACCCACTTTGTCATTCTCCCTACTAAGTAAGGCTTGAAAATCACATGATATGTTCCAATAATGTGATATTTTTGTAATAAATAGCATCCTCACTATAATATCCTTACTATAATGTCCTCACTATAATGTGATATTCCAATAAATAGTCTCTAAACTTTTAAGTCATTGTTAGGAGGGTCAAAGAGATCTTCTCCGTCTTTTGATATTTTACCAAGGAACATATATCGGTTTCTAGGAAGCCTCATATTTTTGCATAAAGATGGCCTCGATGGCCTCCACTGATATAGATTAATAAAATCATCCTACTTGAAAAATTGTCGTTGCATATGCTCCATAGCAAAGATAAATTGTGGGTACAAGTTCTTCTTTCCCATAAATATTTGAGCAAGGAATCCATGTGTATTTCTAAAAAAAAATAATAAACCCTTTCTAATTTGGTGAGGTATGCAACACATCATTACTACTTTTGGCAAAGAATTTTTCGAGTTGGATCCGAAGATTCACCAGTTTAGTATATTGATTGGACTAGAATTGATCTTATTTGTCACTGAGTTCCATTTGTTAACATCGATAATACAATTATATGCTCAAAGGATATATCACACTAGGATGTAGTTGAGTTACAAAGTATTTCCATTATGATATAGTCTGATATTGTTAACTACTTCCAAGAAATCACAACACAAAATACCTTAAATGTCAGGCTTCAAAATGTGTGGAGTTGGAAGCAAGCAAAAAAAGTGTTTATACTTGCTAGAGTGATTACTTTTAGTTTCAATAACATAACAAGAATTGAGATGAAAATTGTAATATGTATTCTTTGTGCTTAGGTGTTGGATAGTAATAATCATGATGATGGTGATCTAGTTTGACGTGTTGTTGGCAGAGTTTCATGTCATTCAGATGGGGTTTTCCCTATGTTAAAACAAAGGTTATGATAACATTATTTGTGAATGTGATTTCTTAGAAGTCAATGAACTAATAATGTTGGGTGTGTCCATACCTTACGCACATATGCGATTGATTTCCTTCAAATTATAGGAGCGTTACAGAGGAATGACACAAATAATTTAGTACAAATACTTAAATAACAAAATGTGTGTGCATATTCCTCTTGAATAAAAAAAATTGTGTGTACAAATTTTTATTGTACTAGGATCGTTGAGAGACTGACATAAAATCTCTCATTCTAAGAGACAAGTTAGAAACTTAATTTTTGTTGGTGCACAAGAAGAAAGAAGATGAAGATGATGGAGATGGAAGAAAGAAAAGAGAGGAAAAAAGTCGCTAACAAACTCTAACAGAAAATTGAAATTATGTTATGATAAAGATTACACTTTGAAGCTAAAACCACAGATGGTTTATGTACTACTTAAAACTAAATGCAAATTCAAATGCAAGCTAAATTAAACTTAAATGCAATTGAAAAATGAATTGCAATCTAACATTATCCCTTAATTCATATTTACCTAATCAAAATCAAGAACACAAATTCCATCCCTTAATTGAATAAAGTGTCCAGTCTTGATAGCCTTAGTCAGAACATATGTCAGTTGCTTCTGAGTGCTACAGTGCATAACTTCAAGCAACCCATTCTGAACTTGTTTCCTCAGAAAATGAAACTTCGTATCAATGTGATTGCTTATTCCATGCAACACTGAATTCGTGGCAAGACTTATAACTGGTTTTTTATCAATCATCAACTTCACAGGCTTGCTCAGCTTGGTCTTCAGATCCTATAGCAAGAACAGAATCCATACAACTTGATAAGCAGACAAAGCATCTGCAATGTACTTAGCTTCACATGTTGACAATGCAACTACTGGTTGCTTCTTGGAGCACCAAGAAATACGACATCCCAGATACTTAAAGAAATACCTAGAAGTACTTATTCTGTCAACTCTATCTCCACACCAATCAGAGTCTGAATAGCACATCAATTCTAACTCAAATTCAACACTCGAAGGGAATAAAACTCCACACTTCAGAGTCCCCTTGACGTACCTAAGAATCCCGACAACAGCTTGGTAATGTGACAACTTTGGTTTACTCATAAACCTACTCACTGTTCCAACTTCATAGTAAATATCAGGCCAAGTATTACACAAATATCTCAGACAACCAACCAACTGTTTGAAAATTCTAGCATCTACATCATCATGTTCAGAATCAGAGTCCAACTTATGGTTTGTCTTAGAAGGTGTAGCTGCAGACTTGTCATTCATCAACTAAAATCTCTTTAGAAGCTCAAGTTCATACTTCAGCTGATACAAGATGATACCCTTATCAGAGTACATAATCTCCATATCTAGAAAATATGTCATATTTCCTAGATCAGTCATGTCAAACTCATTAATCAGCACCTTCTTGAACTTAGCTATCTCATATGAACAACTCTCTGTTAGCAATATATCATCAACATAGAGACACACCATAATTATATTGCTATCATATCTATGTTGAACATTAACACCATACTCCATCTCACATTTTTTTGAATCCTTGAAGCTTGAAAAATGAATCAATTCTCATATTCTAGGCTTTAGGAGCTTGTTTTAGTCCATGCAAGACTTTATGTAACCTGTAACCATCCATTCCTGATTCTTTTTCACAAACCCATGAGGTTGTGATACATAAACTTCCTCTTGTAAAGGACCATTTAGAAATGCATATTTCACATCTAAATGCATCAGAGGCGAATTCTTAATAGCAGCTATAGTAATCATCAGTCTGATTGTTTCATGTCTAGATACATGTGTAAACACTTCAAAGTAGTCTAAACCAAATTCTTGTAGAAAGCCTCTAGCTACTAACCTTGTTTTGTGTTTGCCAATTGATCCATCTAGATTTAGTTTCACCTTGTAAACTCATCTGACACTAGTGGATTTCTTGTCCTTTGGAAGCTTAGTCAACTCTTAAGGCTTATTTCTTTCTATAGACTCAAGTTCTTGTTTCATAGCCTTCAACCGCACTTTGTTCTTGAGAGCTTCTTTTGTACTTACTGGGTAAGATTCCACCATCATGGAACATCGAATGACATCCCCTTCAAAGTCTATTTCAGTATCTTGCAGCAATTCAAAATCTGCAAGCCTTTGTGGAATTTGTCGAATTCTTTGTGGCCTAGTTTCAGAAGCAGTATCACCTTCAGAAACTATAACTTCAGAATATCCACCTTCAGAAGGTCCATCTTTAGAGTCTGGATTACCACCAATCATTAGAATCTTGATCACCATCAGAATCTGAATTATCATTAGATTCTCCTTCAGAGTCAGACTCAACTTCAACATCGGTGTCACCTTCAGATTCTGACTCATCTTCATCTTTAGAATCTCCTTCAGAGGCAGATTCTCCTTGAGACTTATTCTAATCCCATGCTTCTAATTCTTTCACAATGACATTATTAAATTCAACTTTGTTAGTGACATGGCAATAGAGCTTATAAGCGTATGTATTCTGGTACTCTACAAGCAATATAATTATGATTCTTTCATCCAACTTCCTTCTTTTAGGTCTGTAACATGTTTATAACGAACAAACTCAGACACCTTCATATGGATCACACTTTTTTTATCTTCAGTCTACTTCTGAATAGGAATAATTTCCTTTAGCTTCTTAGTTGGACACTTGTTGGGCACATATGATGCAGTGGCAACAACTTCTCCCCACAAGGTGTGAGGTAGCTTCTTCTCCTTCAGCATGCTCCTTGTCATATCAAACAATTTTATGTTTCTTCTTTAAGCAAGATCATTATGTTGAGAAGTGTATGAAGCGGTAACCTCATGCTTAATTCCATTCTCCTTACAGTATCTCTTGAACTTTGTAGAGTTGTACTCACCTCCACCATCAACTCTGAGAATTTTCAGTTTCCGACCACTATGCTTTTCAGCCTTCACCTTGAAATTTTGAAACTCAACAAACACCTCATACTTAAACTTGATGAGTGTTGCCCACGTTATTCTTGTGAACTCATACACAAATAACATAAAATACTTATTTCCTCAAAGTGAAGGTGCTTCAAATGGTCCACATACATCATAATACACTATCCCAAAGCATGTTTTTTTCTTGGAGCTACTTCTAATGCAAATGGCAGTCTAGGTTTCTTACCTTTCATGCATATCTCACATGACTTCTTAGGATTCACAATCTTAGGAATTCCATGTATCATCTTCTTAGAACTCAGATGCCCTAAGCTTTTAAAGTTCAGATGCCCCAAACTCTTATGCCATAATTCATTATCACCTTCAATACTTTCCGCACTAAGGCACTTAGTTTCAGTTGTTTCCACATTCACCTTGAATGTTCTATTGCTTCCCTATTCAGACTGCATAATCAGCTTCTGATCAAAATCATACAAATTTAAGAGATTGTCCTTCATAGTAACTGAGAAACCTTTCTCAGTTAGTTGACCAACACTCATCAGATTTCTCTTCATGCCAGGAACATACCAAACATCCTTAATCATAATAGTTTTTCCATTCTTCACTCTGACCTTGACATTTCTCATTCCTTCAGCATTCAGATACTTATCATCATCACATCTAATCTTTTTCCTCTTTCTATAGTCAAAATTATCCAGCGATTGTTTGTTTCCAGTTAGGTGATTTGAGTAGCCAATATCCATATACCATCAGTCTACCAAATATCCATCATCAGATCTAGAAGTCATCAATAACACAGGTTCATCATCAAATTCTCCTTTGGCTATGTTTTCTTCTTCTGATTTCCTTTCCTTGTTTGACCAACAGTCAGTAGCAAAGTGATCAAACTTCTTACAACATTAACATCGAACCTTCTTCTTGTCAAACTTCTCCTTTCCCTTTTGATGCTTCTTCTCATCAGAGTTGGAGGTTTATGACTTCTAATAACCACCATGTCTCTTCTTAGCCTCTGACCAAGACTGCTTCTGATTCTTCTTACCAGAAGACGCTTTCAGATCCTACTCTACCTCTCTTTCAGAGTTTCTCTCAGCCAGACACAACTCTTGTGCCTCTAGACTGCTTTGCATCTCTTCAATTCTCATGGTGCTCAGATCCTTAGAATGTTCAATTGCTACAATAATGTAATCAAACTGAGGAGTAAAAGATCTCAATACTTTTTCAATGATTACTTGTTCAAAAATAGTCTCTCCACAAGATTTCATCTCATTTGTGATCAGAGTCACTCTGGAGATGTAATCTAGTATCTTCTAATTGTTTTTCATGTTGAGATTCTCGTACTACTCACGCAGAGACTGGAGTTTCACCTTCTTCATTGATGCATCACCGATGTAGCAACATACCAGTATGTCCCACGCAGCCTTCGCCGTTGTCGAATCAGCGATCTTCTCAAACACATTCACATTCACACACTTATGAATGTAGAACAAAGCTTTATGATCTTTCTTCCTCAACTCTCTATACGTGTTCCTTTGTGCTTCTGTTGCATCTGCTGGAACCACTGCATAATTGTCATTGACGAGATCAAGAACATCTTAAGCGCCAAATAACACACACATCTGAATCATCCACAGATTTCAATTCTTTCCATAAAAAACGGTAGCTTTGTATTCAAGCTACCATTTCCACTATTCATCGCCTTCTTGTGCAAGAATTCACTCAAATCTCACCAAACACTCGTGTTTTCCAATTCCGCAGAATCATAAAATGTAATTGTGTTACGATTTCGATCGTAAATTCAACGTGAATTCAAGAAACGAAATAAATCACACACGCATCACCGTTCACTCGTGTGTTCTCTTGGTGTTCCCTAACCGGAGTTCTAGATACCAATTGTTGGTGCACAAGAAGGAAGAAGATGAAGATGAAAGAGAATATATATATATATATATATATATATATATATATATATATATATATATATATATATATATATATATATATATATATATATATATATATATATAGAGAGAGAGAGAGAGAGAGAGAGAGAGAGAAGAGAGAGAGAGAGAGAGAGGAGAGAGAGGAGAGAGAGGGAGAGAGAGAGAGAGAGAGAAAGAGAGAGAGAGAGAGAGAGAGATGTTTCTAACAAACTCTAATAGAAAATTGAAATTCTGTTATGATCAAGATTACACTTTTAAGCTAAAATCACACATGATTTATATACTACTTAAAACTAAATGCAAATTCAAATGCAAGTTAAATTAAACTTAAATACAGTTGAAAAATAAATTACAATCTAACCTTTTTTATTTTTGTCTTTTTCTTTTACTCACTACAAAAAAAACTTTATAAAATCTTGTTTTTTTTAATTTTTAACATGCATTAATGATTTCTTTCCAACAATATATCTATCAAAATTATATTTGAAAACACATTTTTTTTTCATTATATTATTAATTATTATAATAATAATAATCAACTATCTATCTATTAAAATAAATTACCAACAAATTTATAATATATGTTTTTCTTTTTAAAAAATTGTACTAGCAAAAAGACATATTTATAATTAACAAATATTTTAAAAAAATTAAAACTATATCTTTTTACCATCTCATTTATTTTTCATTTTTCATTTTTTACTTTTAATTTTCTCACTATTCTTTTTCTTTTAATTCAAAATTTAAAATTTTTCTCACATTTTTATGATTATTAAGTAACCTCATTTAAAATTGACACGTATATATACATATATTTTATATTATATCAAATTGAATATCACTCAATAATAACAATACACACAATTAAATTATCATTTTACGGATCACTATTAGAATAATATCTATATTATTTTAATCAATAATTATTTTTATTTGAGAGATAAATTTTTTATTTTTGAATATAAATTTTTTTCTTTCTCCACCTTACGGTTTACCCATACGGACATACGAGTATCTTAATAGTTATTATATAAAAATATCATACAACTTTTATAAACTTATTATTACAACTACTTTTTTTTTTATCAATAACATTTTAAAAATAAATCTTTTAATAAGTGATGCATAAATGATGGGACTAACTTTTTGTTCTGTTTAGATGAAATAGTAATAATCACTAGTACTTGGGAATGGGAATGATTGGAAGGACAAGTTATATGGATATGCATTAATGAATTTATTTTGCACCTACTTCTTCGATTTCTTATAAAAATAAATGTGCTGTAATATATAAAAACCGGTCAACAAGACTTAAAAAGAAAAAAGACTAATTGCCACTTGGCATGTGCTTCTGACTCTGCCTTTATTGGAAACGTAACGTCTAGAGTGCAGTCAATATGTTTCTCTTTGAAATTTTAATTTTAGAAGAATTAAAAGTCAAACTAAAATTGTTGGTTTACCTGCCCAAACCAAACCTTTAAATGCTCAAACTAAAATTGAAATTATTTTTTTGGTTACAATAAACACCTCTATTTTATTCCTCGATTGAAAATACGAATTCAAATCTATTTGCCAATATAAATAACTATTTTCTCTCATCAGATAACAAATTTCTATTACAACAACAAAGCTGAACTATAGATTATCAATTAGTAATGTAATATTTTATTGTTTAATTGCGATAAATGAAAAAAAATCATATAAAATAAATATAATATTAAACGCAATGGCCGTGGGTAAACATAATGGTGTTTTTACTTGTTTAAAAAATAGATATCGTTGATTCATGAACTACGTACTTACAAAATAGCTTACATATAAAAAATCAAATTTATTTATGTATTTTGTACATAACTAATTCATGTTTCCAATTCTTTTAAAAAATCAAATTCATCGTTATTTAACAAATCAGCAAAAGCAAATTTGTTGTCATTAAGCATGTTTGATTATTTAGATTATTACACTTAAATTTAGCATTGATAATTATTAAGTGGTCTAAAATGGTGATATGTGTGATTTGTATTTTTTTGGTTAGTTACACTATTGTTAGTAGTGCCATCATTAATTAATAAAGATTTTGATAAGATTAAATTATAACATTTGATGTGAGTTGATGTTAGGGAAAGAAGTTTAGTTGAACTAGCTAATCAATGTTTGCTAGATAGTTAGATGTTAAATCAATTAAAATTTGTGATTATTGCATATTTGGTAAACAATATAAAATAAATTGTGAGTCATGTGCATAGTTTTAATAAATCGTTTTAATATGTTCACTCGGATCTATGGGTTCACATTTTCATACATAAAAGAGACACTATTGAAATTTTTAAAGAATGAGATACTCTCTTTAAGAAATCAAATGAGAATTAAATTGAAAGTGTCATAGTTAAATGCATGAATATAACCAATTTGAAGCATGTAAGATGCATGTTGTTAGAAATTAAGATATCCAAGAGTTTATGGATTGAAGTTGTTGCTATTGCGGCTCATTTGATCAACATTTATTCACCTATGTGAATAAGCTTTAAGACACCTATGGAAATTTGGAGTTATAAATTGGTAGACTACTCAAATGTTAAGGTTTTTAGAGATTTAGTGTTTGGGCATACCAATCAAGAAAAACTCAATATTAAGGCTATGAAGTGTGTTCTTTATTGTAATACGCCTTAAAATCTCAAGTAAGAAAGAGGGGGAAATCATGTTTTTGGAACTGCTAGTTTTTTCCAACGGGGTAGAGGTGGAGCGACGAAGCTAGAAGTTGGGGAGTGTGGTGCATTGAAGCCAATGACTAATCAGTGGTGGGCGCGAGATGATGGTGCGCTGGCGACACCAGTCTGGCTAAGTTTGACCATCCGTAGTGGATGTCTAGTAGAATTCGGTCGTTTCTGTGGCAATCTGGCAGAGTCGAACAGTCAACAGGGACCTATTTCCCCTATATTATTTATGATTTCTCTAAAATAATATGGATCTACATTCTGAAAATTAAAATTTGTGGATCTATGTCCTTCTAGGTACAACTATTTGCAACTGTTAGATCATCACGATGGTTTTGATGATGATATCAGTATATGTCAAACAACATAATGTGAAGTCTTCATATGTCAAAAAGGAGAAATGATCAAGATGTTCTTTTAAGATTAAAATTTTCTTTTTGAGATCAAGATGTCAAGCCAAATTTAATGATGACAACACTTAAGGTCAAACGACATTCAGTGAAGTTTTTGATGATATTTGACCCAAAAATCTATGATGGACATCTAATCAAAGAAGTTATCTCAAGCCTTATCAGTTGGAAGAGTTAAGTCTCTAATGAATTTTTAAATCAATGACGAATCAAGTAGAGAACTTGAAGCTTCAAGATTGTGAAAGAGAGGAAGTGTGAAAGCTCGTATGGTCTTGTGTCTAAGTGATTAATTAAATATAAAGGTGTACGAGTAATCGTCAAATTACTAAGGAAGATGACACACGAACACACTCGAAATGTTTTAAGTCTCTCTCAATTTTCTAAAACTCCTTAAAATCTCTAGAAAAACTATAATGATTATGTAGAATTCACTAAGAGTGTTCTTAATAAATAGAGAAGTATTTTATACCGGCTAATCGATTAAAGACTTAATTCAATAGATAAGAGCAAGGAAAAAACTCCTTAATGAATTAGAAATACTCTTAATCGATTAAGTCACATAACCATTATAGGGTTTGGTTATTGAGATTAAGGTTTTCGTCATTTGAAAGCTCTTAGTCGGTTAACAACTTGGGTTAATCGATTAAGTCATTAAAAAGGCCGTTGATCTTTTTCCTTTTTGAGCCAAATATTCTCCTATAAATAGAGGACTAATCCTCATTTATTTTTACACTAAAAATAGAATTTATAACTATTCTTTCTCATTTTCTACTCTCTTCTACTTCATATTTTTATATTCCTTACTGAAGTTGCCTTGGTGCTTTGAGAGTGAAAAATATATGTGAGATCTGGTTGTTCTGGTGTTGTGGTTTTATTGTAGTTTACTCAAGGGGGTGATGTCTCTTGTGTAATATATTTAAGAGAATTTTTTGTTTAGTTCTTAAGATTAACCATTTAAAATTTATGTTTGGTTCTTGAGCTCATTCGATTAAAATCTCTTATTTTTGTTTTGGAAATTAGCATGTTAAAATATGTCGTTTGGTTTAGAGATTAGCCTATTAAAATTCTTATTTTTTTGTGGGATTAGCCAATTAAAATCTTTGTTTGGTTGTAAGAAAGTCCATGGGCATAACCTATGAAAAACTCACATCTTAGTGAAACTCTTGGAGATAAGAGAAGGCAAAATGGTTAGGTCAAACTTGTATAAATATCTGGTGCATGTTCTTTTTTATTTTCATCACTTTATTTTCATCACTTTATTTTCATCACTTTATTTTCTTTATGCCTTATTTCTTTCTCTTAATATCTTCATCTTTCTTTCTTTCTTTTATTATATTTCTTATTCTCTATTTAACTAATAAAATTAACTTCATATTTTTTAATCTATTTTTGTTAATTGGACAATGTTCTTTAACCAACATAATCCATCCCCTTCTTGTCTTTACGGTCACTGGATCAACAAAAGGGACACATGTGAAAAGTTTAATAAATTATATACTTTTATAGTAAATCAATTGGAAACTAAAATGAATTTATTGAGAGCTGACAATGATCTAGAGTTTATTTTAGAGTTGTTTAATGAGTTCGACTGGAAACAAGGTATTACGAGGCATATAACCGTTACCAGTATAACTCAATAAATGGTATATAAAAACACATGAATGGAACTATTTTGGAGAATATGATGTGCATATTGTTGGGAGTTGGGTTCCTGAATAGTTTATGGGATGAAGTTGTAGCTACGTCAGCTTACTTGATTAGCATATGTTCGTCCACAAGACTAAACTTTAAGACACCTATGGAAGTTTGGAGTGGAAAACTGATAGACTACTCAAATTTGAATATTTTGTAAGCTTGGGAGTTCGCTCATATCAAGCAATACAAACTTGATGCTAGGTTATGAAATATGACTTTATTGGTTATCCTCACATGGTGAAAGGTTACAAAATATGGAATATGGATCCCGGTCGATCAAAATTTATCATAAGAATGGATGATACTTTTATGAGACCCTTATGGAGATGGATTTCAAATTTTAGGGTGTTAAATAATAAAAAACTATGGTGAATGAGGCTTAGTTTAAGGTGGGGTTTTTTACTAGTGAGACTAAAGACGATGAGATAGTTAATACTCCCGTTTCCAAATCTATTGAAGAGCCACCTAGAATGTCTCTTAATTATTATTTGGCTCTTGATAGAGTAAGTATGTATATTGTATTACCTCAAAGGTACGATTATGTTGGTCTTATTTGTTATGCTTTGGATGTGGATAAAGGATTCCAAGACTAAGAAACTAATATCGTCAAACAAGAATTTAAAATAAAATATAGTCAAATATGGTTAATAAGAAATAAGTGGATCTTTAATAAGAAGGAATGTATTGCAGGAATTGAAGATCCAAGGTTTAAGTCAAGACTTATAGTAAATGGTTTTACTCAAGTGGAGGGGATTGATTACAATGCAATGTTTTTCCTATGGTAAAGGATTGTTTTATAAGGGTACTTATGGCAATTGTAAATCAATAAATTATTGAGTTGGAACAAATGGACATCGAAATAGCTTTCTTACATGGAGACCTTAAAATAAAATCTACATGGAACAACTTGAAGGTTTTGTAGAAGATAAGACTAAGTTATGTTTGTTGAAGACATCTTTGTATGACTTGAAATAAACCCCAAGGCAAATGGTATCGTTGGTTTGATGAATTTATTCTTAAACATGGCTTTGTAAGAAGTAATTATGATAACTTCATATACATATTAAAACGGAATGAGAAAGTCATTCTCTACCTCTTATTACATATTAATGATATTTTGAAGGCAATCTCTAGCAAGATAGAAATCAATAAGCTCAAGGAGATATTGAATGGTGAATTTGATATGAAATATCTCGGTGAAGCAAACAACATCCTGGGGATGAATATTAATAAAATCCGCAAGAAGAATGAATTGATCTTATCTCAGTCTAGTTACTTAAAGAAAGTGGTGGAACAATTTAGAATGGAAGATGCTAAAATCATCAACAACCATTAGGATCATAACAGAAAGTTTTCGATTAATAAATTCCCTTAAACCAAGGAAATGAAGAAGATAATGGAAAGGATTTTTGGTTTGTAGTAGACCAAACTTAGCATATGCAATCGACATAGTAAGTAGGTTTACATAAAATCCGAGCTAGGTTCATTAGGAAGTTTTGAAGTGAGTGTTTAGGTATTTGAATGGTTTTCTAAAGGGTTTTTTAGAGTACACAAATTCAACTAAAGAAACAAATAACCATTTGAAGGTTTTGTAGGTTTAGCTATGTAGGTAATGTTGACACTAAAAAATCCCTATCAGGTTTTTTGTTTATGTTAATTGGGAAAGATATAAGCTAGAAGTAAAATCAATAACCAATGGTTGTGTTATCTATTACTTTGGTAAAATATACTTCCCTTGTTGAAGGGGTAAAGGAATCCATATGGATGAAAAACATGATTGTGGAGTTAAGGATTACTCAAGAATGTATGAAAATAAGTTTTGTTTGTCAAAGTGTCATTCATTTGGCCAATCATCAAGTTTATCATGAGAGGAAAAAATACATTGACATCCATTTACACTTAATAAGGGACATGATAGTCAAAAGATACAAGTTCATAAAGTGCCTTCTGAATAAAATCCATCAGATATGTTTACCAAATAATTGCTTGGACTTGATTAAATTTGTTGAAGAGTGATTCAAGCTTTTGAGAGAGAAGAAAGATGGATATTTCTTGTAATATTCCTTGAAACCTTAAGTTAAAAAAGAGAGAAAAAATATTTTTTAGTACTGCCATTTATTTAGCGAAATGGCAGTGGCGCAGCGAACGACAACAACAAGATGAAGGTGTGTCGGTGGAGGGTGACTGGTTAGAAGACGGGTGGCGGCGTCAGTTTAGGTGAGTATCAAGCTTTTCAGACTTGTTTGCGCATTGGTTCTTTACTTTGGGCCTTTATGTTTTTGACATTTTTAAATATGGTTCTCTCTCATTTGTTGTTAATGTATGGTGCATAAGGTGGAAATCCTAGTGAGAAGCAAGAGGTAAAAACTCCTAGGATTACATTCTTGGGGTTTTATATCCTTTTGGTGTTATCAAAAGTATTTTGGAAACAGTTTAAAACATTTTGGGTTTATGTGATTCTTATATTGAGAGTTAGAGAGATAGTGAAACTCTTGGGTAAAACATATAGTTTAGTTTTGAAACCTCAAAGGTTGTTTTCTTGTAAATCGTATTTTAATCTCTTGTAAGACCTCTTGAAGTTTAATGAATAATATAGTTGATATCTCCCCTATACGTATATCATTTTGTTCGAATTGGGTAAAAAAATATATCCCCTATTATAATTTTTACGGCTTGAAGTCATTTGGTTGGCTGCCAATGTTCTTTGTCCCAATATATCAAAGTCTTAGTGTGTTTGAAATTCTAATTATTCTATCAATCTTATCTCAATATTTTCATTGGTTATCCTGATGATGTGAATAAATACATGTGGTGGCTGAATTGCAAAGGTATGGAAGTGTAAAACTCTTACAACTAATATTGATGATGTTTGGATTCAAGTGTAAGTGGTTAAGTCTCACGTCGAATAGAAATGGAGGAAATGTTAGGTATATAAGAGATCTGGCTCATACTCTCATTGGCTTAAGGTTTTGGATGGATATATGGAGTCAAAGTCTCTTGGATCCTGAATGTTTAGCTTATTGATACTCTCGATGGTCTCCTGGGTCCCCAAATTTGGATGGATATATGTTATCAAGGTCTCTTGGATCGTTAACATTTAGCCCATTTTCACTTATGAAGCTCCTGAACTCCCCAATAAGTGGCATCAGAGCCATGGGTTGGCTTGGTGGGGGAGAACGAGCTATCTATGAATGGGTGGAATATTAAGTTCATAAGAGAGAGAACCCATATACATGATACCTTAAGGCTTTTATTAGATATGTGGTGTCTCTCTCTCTCTTATTTTACTAGAGTATTTGGTTCTTGTTGTAGCTCTCAGCTTCCTCGAACTCCCCAATAGATAAGACTAAATATGAGGCAGAGGTTCCTACTAGTGAGACAATAAATACAGGGGGGAGGAGTTAAGGCTCTAGTTATAGATAAGTGAAACCTATAGTGACTCTAGACTATCATTTGGTTCATAAAATGATTCTTTGAGAGGGAAACTTGAAATCATATCTTTAAGATGATGTAACTTAAGTTTCATCAATCAGATGATTTGACTTTTGTAGCATTGACCACATGATCCAAATCATTTCTTCATGACAGACAAAATGACCATAAGAGAAAACAAAAAACATTAGACATAGGGACTATTCATTCCTCCGATCAAAGGAAATGGTTATCAATGAAATGAGACTTCGTTCTTTTGGTCAGTGCAAAACTAAGCGGGGCTTTGTTCCTCTAGTTAGAGGAAATTGTTTTTCCATCATAGTGAATGCCATAGTTTACTTCTTAGAATGATTTTGATTTCTTTCACTATTAAAAAATATATTATCCAAATTAAAAGAAACATTAGTGCGTATAATTGTTCTTTTATATACTTGTTATCATCAAAAGAAAATTATAAATAATTTTTCTTCAAACCAACTTGAATCAAACAAGTGTGCATGATTTCTTTTAGGGTTTTCCATCTCCATGCATTCAATTGGGTGGTTGGAAAGTTGTAATATCCTTTCTCATGTTGGTAGTTTACAACGTTGAGTTTGGAAACTTCTTGCCGTTTTAGCAAATAGTGAAGGTGTGAAAAACACAAGAAAGGGGGGGGGGGATTGGGTTTTAAAAACATAAGCTTTTTAGCAACTAAAAAACACCACACAATACTAAGAACAAAGAGATAAAGACGAAAGTATTTTTATCCTGATTTGCTTGAAATCAAATTTACTCCAGTCCACCCGCCAAGGTAATTTTGCCTTATACCCAAGGACTTAATCCACTATAACCAAACAAATTACAGAACAAACACAAAGAACAACTTTCTTTGTCTTCTCAAGGATCCGACTAAAACCTAGTCTCCTTAAGGAAATATAAATAAACAGTTTTAATATAATTTTTTGTGTGTTACAAGATGCTCATACATAAGCCATTTTGACACAAATGAAATACAAATACTTAAAGAAAAACTATGCACAAAGTTGATAGCTTTTTCACATAGCAGCTGGAAGTAGTTATTCTCAACTAGTATGGATAAAACAAATGTTGACCGAATACAATGTCACGCAAGATGTCATGACATTGTACTGCGACAACCTGAGTGCTATAAACATTTCTAAGAATCCTATTCAGCACAGCAGGACAAAACATATTGATATTCGTCACCATTTTATTAGAGAATTCGTGGAGGATAAGATTGTAGCCTTAAAGCATGTTGCTACTGAGATGCAGTTAACTAATATTTTTACAAAGGCATTGGATGCAAATCAGTTTGAAGTCCTGAGAAGAAAATTAGGGCTTTGCATTTATGAAGACTTGTAGGAATTAATATGGTGTGGGAAAAGTAAGCAAAGTAGTGTCTATGCGGCTAAAATAAAGCGCCCCCATTATGGTAAATCATCACCTAGTTTTGGAAATACCATCTATTACCTTTTCACACGCAACCCCCACAACCTCACTACCTACTCCAACTCTTCCAACTTCCTGCTTCTTCCTCACACTCCTCTGCTAGGGAAACTGCAATTTTTCCACAGAAACGTCAAAATGTCACAACATCAAACTACTTCTGCTTCAAAAACTACTAAGTCCACTCAAAAGGTTAGCGCTCCTTCCATGGACTTTCACGATGATGAGATTCTGGATGTGGTTCCTCTATCAGTTATTCCCTATGAGGCCCTTGATTTGAACCATCCCATGGATGCATCCGCTTTTGCATGCCCCAATCAAGGTAACATCTCCAGTATCCCTTCTAGCTCAACTCATGTCACTAGTTCTAAGGAAGATATACACCACATTGATCGTGTCATAAGAAACCCAGTCACTAGAATCCTTAATGAAGGACATTTTGTGAAGGGAGTCTCTACTCCCCTGTCTAAAATGTACCCCTCTCCTGAGGTTGAACAACATAGTGAGAAGAATGACGATTCCTCCAGTTCTGAGAAGGACATGGCTGCTGAAGGTTTGTGCTCCCTAGGGAAAACTGTGTCTGGTAAAGGAAAATCTATGGCATCTAAAACTGCCAATGCTTCCCATTCTGAGAAGCATGATGTTGCAAACGATGTGATTGACCTAGAGGATGATAGGTCTAATGATCAAGAGGATAGCTTACTTCATCACTTAAATCCAAGTGTGGCTAAGCGTATGAAGACTAGAAAAGGAAGATTTGTGGCTGAACTGATGTCAGCTAGAACAGCTAAGAAGACTGTTGGTGTTGGTCCTTCCAAATCTTGGAGCAAGGTTGAAGTGAAGAAGAGGAAGGTTAGAGAAGTTTATGAGTCTGAAGAGGATATCGAGGAAGATTTCCCTGACATCTCTCATGTGAAGAAGACCCCTGTGAAGAAGTCCCCTGTGAAAGTTGTTGTTGTACATTTGGATAATACTTCTTTCCATCTTGAGGATGGAGCTTCCAAATGGAAATTTGTGATTCAAAGAAGGGTGGTTGTGGAAAGGGAGTTAGGAAAGGATGTTGTTGAAGTTAAGGAGGTCATGGACCTGATAAAGACTGTTGGGTTAATGAAGACTGTGGTTGGGTTCTCTCAGTGCTATGAGGGTTTAGTTAAGGAATTCATTATCAACATTCTTGAGGATATTGCTGATAAGAATAGAAAGGAGTTTTGCAAAGTGTTTGTGAGAGGTAAGTGTATCACATTCTCTCCCACTGTCATTAACAATTTTCTAGGAAGAAGATTTGAGGGTGCAGGTGAATTAGAAGCTACACACAATGAGGTCTGTAGAGAAATTACAGCAAGGTAGGTGAAATAGTGGCCTATTAAAAAGCATCTTCATGATGGGAAGTTAATTGTCAAGTATGCAATATTGCATAAAATAAGAGTTGCAAATTGGGTGCCTACCAACCACATTTCCACAATTGCTAATACCCTTGGAAGATTTATTTTTGCTGTTGGAACCAAAATGAATTTTGACTATGGTAGATTTATGTTTGAACAAATTATCAAGCATGCATCTACTAATGCAGTTAAGTTGCCTATTGCCTTTCCCTCTATGATTTGTGGGATTATCCTGAATCAACACCCTGGTACTCTGAGTTCTAATGACTTACCAAGTAGAAGAAAACCTGCTCTATCAGTGCACTATAAACTGTTTGAAGGCAGTCATGTCAAAGACATTGTCATGACATCTGCTATGAAAAAGCCAGCCTCAAAAGTTGGAACTATTGCTGAGCTGAAGGAGACTTGTAAAGAGCTAGGTGAAGGGATAAGGGTAGCAACAACTAGGAAAGAATCGTTAGAAGCCCTGATTGCAAGCTTGAAGCAAGCTGAAGGTGAGAATATTGAACATGCTAAGGAAGCTGAAGCCCACACCTCTAGTGAGAGGTCTGCAAATAATGATGAGACAAGTGGAAATTCTATTTTTGATGTTGATGAAGCTGCAAGCTCAAGCTCCTCTGGTTAGCTCCTTTGAATTTGGTCCCTAGTGATGTGATGGTGTTTATTAATGTGATGGTTTTTGTTGCTGTTTTGATGGATTTTCTTGATTTTGGCAATTCTGTTTTGTTGTATTCATGTTTTGTTGGTTTGTATCTCAGCTTGCTTACATCTGAATATGTACTTGGTTTTGTAACCCTTCACTTTTGACATTTTGGTTTATGACTGAATAAACATTTATTTTGTCTCTTTGGTCTCTTTTGGCTAAAAAGGGGGAGAAGTAGCTATAGTTATAGATGATGTTGGATGTTTGATACAAAGAGGGAGAAGAGGGGGAAATGTTCTGTCTGTGTGAAGCAGATTGGTGCTTAGTGTGGACTAGCTGAAGGGGTGGTGTGTTGTGTTCTGAGTACAAGCGCATGTGTGTTTACTAGTTGCTATTTTTGCTAGCAATGTGTGTATGTTTACTTCTGCTGCTGCTGAACTGATACTTTGATTGATTTCTTGTGAACATATGATCTAATGTATGTTTTAGCCAAAATTTGCCAAAGGGGGAGTTTGTTGGTTCTTTATGTTGGCATCAATTTTGGTAAAACTTAGTGTTATCACAAAGTTGTCACGCGTGTTGTCTTGACATGTGATATCAACTTCCTGCAGGATGTTTAAATATGGTTGTGTAGGATTTAGCTAAGATGTCAGACCCGATGTTAAGACATGTGTATACAGAATATTCAGTCTGAATGTTATGTATCTTAATATTGCGCTTTTCATGCAAAGCTGTGTGTGATTATGTGAAGATTGAATGCGTTATTCAAGGAGTAATTTGATTTAAAACCAGATTGTTCTATTTTCCAATAAGGGATGATCAGCTGTTGTTTCTTAGAAGATACGCAAGGAAAATCGAATTAGAGTTTTATGCTGCCCATGCCCATTCAAAAGCTTCTATTTAAAGGCCATGTAAAACTTGGTTTAAACACACAAGAGACGAACAACAAAGAGAGAGAGTTTTAGGGTTTTAGCCTTGTGTAAGCTTGTGTATTGTGAGCCATTCATTCATCTTAGTGATGTTTGAATTGGACTGACTTTTGTGTTGTAATTTGTCCACTCTAAGCTTTGAAGCACCAATGTTTATTTACTTGGTTGAAGCTTTTAAGCAAGATCAAGTATGTATCCTTGAAGAGTGTCTTCTTTCTTTGTAATATTTGTTTTTATATCACTGTTGTGATTGAGGGGGAGTGAGTAGGGTCTCATATCTAAGAGTTCTTAGATAGAAGTCACACAGATAGAGATTAGGTGAAAAGACTGTAACTTGAAGTTGTTTACTGAGAGTCTTTGAACTAATTCTATTTAGTGGATTTCCTTCCTGGCTTGGTAGCCCCCAGACGTAGGTGAGTTTGCACCGAACTGGGTTAACAATTTCTTGTGTCGCTTGTTCAATTGTTTCTTTGTTTTTATCCTGTTTATATTTTAGTTGTTGTTCAGATATTAGTGTCGTGACATTACCTTTGACATCTCATATCTGATACCAGAATTTCATTAGGGACCATGGTGCTACTCTCTTATGCATTTTTTCCTGTAATATGGGATCAAATGATCCTCTTTTTGCATATTTAATGGGAGCAATCTTCGTAATTGAGCATGCTATAACGATGAAATGGTCTAAATTTTGGTTCGAATCTGAATCTAGTTTGGTTGTGTTGGCTTGTAGCAATCATTATGTTAACCTGTGGCGCATAAGGAATATATGGGAAACTTTTTTATTAGGCATGAAGTCTATATTCTTTTTGGTTACCCATATCTATAGAGATAATAACCATTGTGCAGATAGACTTGCTAATTTAAGTCTACCAATAATATATTTTATTTGGTGGGGTATACACATGGATGCCCTAAAGGACTATCATAGGAATATACTAGATCTTCCTGTTAGAATTTGTTCATAACCTTATTATTTCTATCGATATAGAAATGAAGAACAAAACTCGTATCCCTTAAACCCATATCATAAATCAATCAGAGAATAAAAGCGGAAGCGTACCTGAGTTTGCCATTGGGAATCACTGAAGGTTTGCGGGTATTTGATCTTCCGATGTGTAGAGTTCCTTTATGGATCTTTGATTCTCCTCTGATGGGGATGAAGAGAGAATTTATGATAAGCCATTTTGCATATAAATGGGGACCATAACCCCTACAAATAACCTTAGGGTTATTTCTTAGTGTTCAATATTCTAATTTGGCCCCTAATCAAATTAGATATTGACTTATGGTATCTACACATTAATCTTACATTTCATGATATTTATACTTTTAGCCACAAAATTATTATTACTTAGACCATTACGGTTTTGGCTAATTACACAATGGCCCTAACACATGTAATATTACAATTGTGACCCAAAAATTCTAACCATCTCCCATTGGTCACATATGTAATCATACACATGTGTTAGACTTTATGAGCTCAAAATTCGCCATTATATTCCTTAAGCATGTCCAAATTATCTCGTCCATTAGTCATGCCAATATACAGAATTGAGGTGATTTTTGTCATATCAATCATAACTAAACCCATCAATGGTCACCAATAGTGACAAAACTAAATGATATAGATCCATCATGAAATGTGCAGCATGAAAATAACATGAAGTTGGTTGGTATATGTCGATTCTCAAATGGTCATACTTTACTTTAGTGAGATAATTCAATAAATTTATTGTACAAAATGTAAACTACTAAATATCAAACTTTATTAATTGGAAAATATCCAAATTCATAGTATGCATACATAATACCAAACACATAACATAAAATTCATAATCGACTAACTCCTACTAAACCAAAGACTCCTCTAACGGTAAAACACCCATCCGAGCAGTGTGCTCATGAAAGACCTTGGATGAAATACCTTTTGTAAGAGGATCTGCTATCATGGATTTTGTCCCTAAGTGTTTTATGGAAATATGTCCACTTTGTACCTTTCCCTTAACAACTAGAAACTTGAAGTCAATATGTTTTCACTTGGTCGAGCTCCTATTATTGTTGGAAGACAGGATGACTGATTTGTTGTCATAATATAACTTAAGTGGCCTTTCAATTCCTTCCACAATTCGCAACCTAGTAACAAGATTCCTCATCCAAATCCCATGATTGGATGCCTCATAACATGGTGGATAAAGTCGTGAGAGTTTGCTTATCACTGCGCCAAGAAATTGCACCACCGACCAATATGTAGATATAGCCTGAAGTGGAACTTTTACTGTCTTGGCATCCAGCAAAATCTGAGTCAGAGTATCCAATGATCTCTAACTGGTCTGACCTCTTATATGTGAGTATATAGTCTTTTTCTCTCTTTAAATACCTCATAACCTTTTTGGTTGTTTTCCAATAATCCATTCCTAAATTTCTCAAATATCTTCCCAACATCCCAACTATGAATGCAATATTTGGATGCTTGCACACTTGGGCATACATCAGACTCCCTATAATTGACGCGTAAGGAATATTTTGCATTTCTTGAATTTTTAAGTTTCCTTTTGGGCACTGACTAAGACTGAATTTTTCTCCCTTATCAATTGGAGTATCTCCTGATTTACATTACTGCATGCAAACCTTTTAAGTACCTTTTCGATATAACTTCTTTGTGATAATCCTAGAATACATCGAGATCAGGTCTCAATGTATTTGAATTCCTAATACAAAGGAGGAGGCGCCAAGATATTTCATCTCGAATGTTCTTGATAAACATTTCTTGGTTTTGTGCATCATGCATATATCATTAGCGACTAGCAATATGTCATCAACATATAGGACCAGGAAAATGTATTTTCTCCTACTGAATTTGTGATACACACAATCTTTAACAAGATTCACCTCAAAACCAAATGAGAGAATTACTTGATGAAACTTGTGGTACCAGTGGCGAGATGCATGTTCTAGTCCATAAATGGATTTTTTTAATTTTGCAAATCATAATCTTTAAGTCTCCTGACACAAAGTTTTCTGGTTGCACCATATAGATTGTTTCATCAATGTTTCCATTGAAGAAAGCTATCTTGACATCCATTTGATGGAGTTCCAAATCATAATGTGCAACAAGAGTCGTGACTGTCCTAAAAGAGTCTCTCAATGAAACCATATAGAAAGTCTCTTTAAAGTCAATCCTTTCCTTTTGAGTATAACCTTTAGCCATAAGACGAGCTTTATACCTCTCCACATTAACGTTAGAATCTCACTTGGTCTTAAAAATCCATTTGCAACCAATGGGTTTCACGCCTTCTGGTAACAAGACAAGTTCCCCAAATTTATTGTCTTGCATGGACTTATACCCCTCCTTCATTGCTTCAATCCACTTTTCTGAGTTAGAATCTTGCATGACTTAATGGAAGTTCATTGGATCATCTTCCATCATACCATTATTTTCTTCATGTTCTTGGACAAAGACTATGTAATCATCCGGAATGATATTTCTCCTTTCTCTAGTGGATCTCCGTAAAGGTATTGGTTCTTGTAACACTTGTTCTTGAGGATTTTGAGTTTGTTCTTCATGAATTAACAAATCATATTGAGTATGAGGAAAGTCAACAATGTCTAATGGAGGTTCCATACTTGCTTGATCAAAAGCAACTGTATGAATCGGTTCTAGAATTGTTATCGATTCTTCCTCTATGATAAAGTCTCTAACCTTATTCTTCCCCCCAAAGTCAATGTCCTCAAAGAATGTGGCTCGTCTCAAAAATTTAATTTAATTTGGGATCGTAAAATTTGTTGCCCCTAGATCTTTCGGAATAGCTAATAAAGTAACTACTCACTGTTCGGGAGTCCAATTTCTTTTCATTTGGCCTATAAGACCTTGCCTCAGCTGGACATCCCCACACACGAAAATGTTTCAGACTAGGCTTTCGCCCAGTTCAAAGTTCATAAGTTGTTTTGACAACTGCTTTTGTTGGTACTCTATTTAGAATATAAACTGCAGTCTTTAGTGTCTCTCCCTATAGTGACTTTGACAAGGTAGAATATTAAATCACACTCCTTACCATATCCTTAAGAGTCTGATATCGTCTTTCAGCAACATCGTTCATACTAGGCGATCCTGGCATGGTGTACTGTGGGAAAATTCCACATTCCTCTAGGTATTTGGAAAAAGACCATGGACGTTTTTCACTTAAACTGTCATGCCTGCCATAATATTCACCGCCACGACCAGCCTTGACTTTCTTAATTCTTTTGTTTAGTTGATTCTTAACTTCAGCCTTAAACGATTTGAGCACATCTAATAATTGATACTTTTCATATATAAGAAATATGTATGGATATCTAGAGTAATCGTCTATGAATGATATAAAATATTGTTGACCATTTCAAGAAGGTGTGGGAAATGATCCATAAATGTCCGTATGTATTAATCCTAAGATATCAGTAGCTCTATATGCAACATATTTCTTTGTTTTGGTTTGTTTATCTTTAACGCACTCAACACAAACATCAAAGTTTGTGAAGTAAATGAAATCCAAAATTCCATCGGACACTAGTCACTAAACTCTATTTTTAGAGATATGACATAAGAGCTTATGCCATAGTGCTCCTGAATTGTTACCATCAATTTTATGCGTAGTACCACATGATTCTACATTCAAGGATTCACCATAGATAGCTATTGTGTCAAGCAAATATAGATTATCGTGACCCATAAGTGAACCAGTTCCAAAAATATATGAATTGAAAGACAACTTGAACATATTGTTTCCAAATGAACAAAAATAACCTAATTGGTCCAAATAAGTCTAAATGATGGAACCACAAAATTGTCTTTCAAATCCAATTAAAATATGGTACACATTAATAATCTAAAATACCCTATAGCTTCCACTTCCACCGACTTGCCATCTCCCACATAAATGTATCTTTCAACATCATTTGGATTTCGGTAGTTCAGACAACCCTTTATTGAAACACTGATGTTAGTAGTTGCACCAGAGTCTAACCACCAACTGTTTCCAGGCACTAAAGCTAAATTGACCTCAGAATAGACCAAACTATAACTCATACGATTGGAGTGATCCCACTTCTCATAATTTTTCCTCTATTTAGAGGTACTAGATTTCATAGGAGAAGGTGGTTGCTCTATCCCTAATGCAAGGTCAAGATCCATGCAGCCAAGAATAATTTCTATGTTCTCTTTTCAGTCCTTGAAATTTGCCCCATTAAGGACCGAGACCGAATTCAGATTAACAGATATTGAAGCAATTATAGCTGAAAAAGAACAACAAAATTAAACATTTAAATATACTCACATAAAATAAAACTGAATTATCATTTTGTTTAAATAACGACATAACCCATCTCAAGATACCTAGTGCACCATCAATATTGAGTCTTTGGACACTAACATTAACTGCTAGTGGTACTCTTGTTGTAATGATCAAACATTGATAAGAAAAAAATATGTCGAATAATAAACCCCTCTTTGGATTGATTTATTACTCACATGTAAGACCTTATAATTATCACATGTTTACCATCACAAACACGTATGAAAATCGGCAAACCACCAACTGTCATTTGGGTCAATTGATACTCGCATGAACAAACATACACACAAATAAAAAAAATTAAAAGCATTTTTCATAAGCAATTTCTAAAAAAGAGGTCATTTTGGCGACTTTTTATTTTAATTGACTCACTCAAAATGTTAAACTTTATATAAATTTACAAACCGTAACCAAAACTTTTTAAAAAAACTAACAGATAAAATGTCTCAGGGACACGATCATGCAAACTAGAACGACTTGACCGTGTTCCAATCTGCATCTGTTTTATTGTGCGAAGCACAACAAAACACGACAATTCTGAATTTTACAAAAGTCTAAACAACCAAAGAAAAATAAATATAAAAAACATTGAATTTGAAGCAAAAGGAAAAGAAGGATTGAGGATAATATTAATCCTAATTCCTTATTACAAAACCTTACTTAATGAAGTTATACAAAATCTTGCTTTTGAAAAAAATGTTTCGACATGATATATCAAAAGCATATATGTTTAACATACCGCATATTTGCAGTACATGCCATGCCATGGATAAAAAATAACAAAAACGTAAATCAAACAAACTCCATATATGAAAATCATGATTACGACAATACAAAACCAACCAAATAATTCTAATTAGGACAATTTAAAAATAGGAATTATACCATACTATGAACGACAATTGGAATTTAAAATTACATTACTGAACACACAACTCTTTTATAAATTCAATAGCATGGTTTAAAATAGGTTTTAAAACTAAAATTCTTGAAAACAAATTGCAACCTATCAGATTCATTTTGTTGGATTTAAAATGCCATCTAGGGCCTCTTTTATATAGTTACCTACTCTTTTCAAATTAGAAGGTTAAAAGAAATCTCAAATTTAGAACCCTAATATAAAAAATACCAAATTCAAATTGAATCAGATATGGGTGACTCTGATACTACTTGTTAGAACTTGTCCATAACCTTATTATTTCTATCGATATAGAAATCAAGAATAGAACTTGTATCCCTTAAACCCATATCAGAAATAAGAGAATAAAAATGGAAGCGTACTTGAATTTGTCATTGGAATCACTGAATGTTTGCGAGTATTTGATCTTTCGATTTAGAGAGTTCCTTTATGGCTCCTTTATTCTCTTCTGATGGGGATGAAGAGAGAATTTCTAATAAGCCGTTTTGTGTTGTCTACAAATGGGGACCATAACGTCTATAAATAACCTTAAGATGATTTTTTAGTGTTCAATATTCTAATTTGACCCTTCATCAAATTATATATTGACTTATGGTATCTACACATTAATCTTATCTTTCATGATATTTATGTTTTTAACCACAAATTTATTATTAATTAGACCATTATAATTTTGGCTAATTATATAATAACCCTAACACATGTAATGTTACAATTGTGTGATAAAAATGCTGACACTTTTAAACTTTAGATTCCTTAACAAATTTTTTTTTGGATCAAATCTCCGTCAGACTTTATATATATATTAAAAAAATATTTTTTATATCATTCAAAATACTATTATTAATTCCTATAAAAAATGTTTGGTTATTCCTTGTAAAGTGGTAATTCCTTGACACAATATAAAATTTATTCTAATTAAAAAAATCAAAAACTTAAAAAATAAGATAGTGGAAGGTGAAAGTAAGAAGTTACAACTTCCACTCCCACGACACTATAAGATTCGATCCCCGAAAATAAAAAAAAATAAAAAAAGTTTTAGGAAATAAATAAAATTAGTACTTTTGTGTGAAAAAATATAGTAGTCTGATACGTAAATAATAGTAGTGTCATAAATTAATACTGAATAAATACACAATCTAATGACGGCTGGGAAAATATAGTTCACCGAATTGCTAGGTTACGTAATACATAGTCACTGTACATTCAAAGAAAACTTTGAATTGGTTTTTCTCTGCTTTTTCTAGAAATTGGATGTTGATGGTAGAAAATAAAAAAATGGATGTGACCACCAAGAAAATCTTACATTACATTGTGGTCACCTACGTTCTTTATTTTTAACTTATAGGATTTGTTTTGCAATTACCTTTCACACCTTCCACTTCACTTCTTTTGCCCTAACTTTTCTAAAACTAATTAATTTAAATTCTAATTGCTAAACCACAGATTTAATTTGACGGAATCAAACACACATTTACTAAATGATTGAAAATTAAACGGATTTATAAATCAAACATTATTTATATAACTATTATAATTTTAAATTTAGTGATATTTTAAAATTAATATTAAAAATTATAATAAAAATATAATATATCTAAAATAATATTTTAAAAATAACTATTTAAATAAAAAATAAAAAAAACATTTTAAAAATAAAAATAAAATATTTATTTTTGATCGGAAAAAAACGATAAGGTATTGTATTAAAAATAATAAATACAGATAAAAAAATTTAAAGAATCTTAGACGAATCATATTTTAAAGAAGATTCTATACTAAAAGTTAAATATTGTATATAAAATAATAATAATAGGTGGACTGGAGAAGGATCCTAAAAAAAAGAAAACTTCGAATAGGGGTACGATAGTAAATGTAAGATAGCGAGCTGGAGAAACTTTTTGAAAGAGAAGTACTCGCAAGTTAGGGGTAGACACGTACTATACCAACACTATATATTGAAGTCGATGGAATACCAATTCCCTCTCACTCCCACCTCATATCCCATTGCATTATTTTCCTTATTTCCCAAAACCATTCCTATAAAAGAAAATACAATTATAAATTTCATTGTTTTAATTAAAAAAAATACTCTAGAACAGAAGAGAGAACCCGGATCCGAAATTACATAATAGCCCCTTCTTTCTTCTTCCTCTCATTCCAGCTTTGTTCCTTCTTCTCCTCTTCGTTTGTTGAGCGGTTTTCTCTTTTTCTTCACTCCGGTACGCAAATCTCTCTCCCAATTCATTCCTTCGTCTTTTCCTCTGATCTACACCGTATCTTCATGCGCCGCATAACCACTTTTTCAAATCAATTTTTTAATTTTTGGAATTTTATGGCTTTCTTAAACCTTGAAAGATCGAAGCTAGCAAATATGATAACCAAAGCAACCGTGTTTTCTGCATTAATCGCAAGATTCTCGTAATTTTCAGTTTTTTTTTTAATTTTGAAATTATATAGAACTGGTTGTGAATTGCATTGATGCATCGATCGCGTTTTCTGTGGATTTCGATGCATTGGAGTTGTGGTTTTTGTTTTGAATTGCAATGTTGTTATTTTGTTTTTGCCCTTATTTTGGAGGTTGCTTTTTAGCTTTTTCTTGTGTTGCGGTGTTTTCTAGATTCGGACTCAGATCTACACTGGCTTTTTCGCTCGATGATTTGTTTTATCATCTGAAATGAAATTTTCATCATCACTTTTTTTTTGTTCTGTAATTGTTCTGTTCAATTCTATGGAAACGTGAGAAAATAAACTTGCCATTTTAGATGAAGTGGAGCTTGTAAACTCTGAAATTTGTTTTTTTGTAAACACTGAAACTTTTTCTTCTTTTAAGTAAAAACTTGCCATGGTTGTATGAATGAAAAAAAATGCTTATATGAGGGATTTGCTTTGTTTTCCTTGAAAATTGAGGTTCATTAGTTGAAGTTAATCAGGGAGTTGTAAAAAAAATTAGGTTAAGTACAGAGTAATGTTTATTGTTTTTTGGAAAAAAAATCTATGGATCTGTTCTGGATATTGGAGTTATTTTTCTTTAGTATTCAAATTGGTGTTCTTTTATACATGAAATGTTGCTTTTGTTTGTTATTAGGGTGAAATATAATTGTTTTAAACCTGCTTCAATGGAGGGTGTGAAAGATAATATGTATTTTTTTTAAACCTGCTTCAACTTAACATGCAGCTGCTGTGGAAAATAGAAACTCATTATGGTGGCCACTGGTGCTGCATCTTCATTTTTCCCTGTTACTGCATCCCTGCCAGACTCTGGTGGTAACAAACTTGGTGGTGGGCAAGCGAACATTGGTGGGCTTAAATCTAAACCTGCATCTTCTGGTGGCTTGCAAGTAAAGGCAAATGCTCAAGCTCCTCCAAAGATTAATGGAACCAAAGTTTCTACATCTGTAGATAACTTTAAGTATGAGGATCTTTTGCCTTCGTCGCAATCCTCGAGGACTTTTATCAACCAGTTGCCTGACTGGAGCATGCTTCTGGCTGCCATCACTACTATTTTCTTGGCAGCAGAGAAGCAGTGGATGATGCTTGACTGGAAGCCAAGACGATCTGACATGCTTATTGACCCCTTTGGTATAGGCAAAATTGTTCAGGATGGTCTTGTGTTCAGTGAAAACTTTTCTATTAGATCATATGAAATTGGTGCGGATCGAACGGCGTCGATAGACACAATAATGAATCATTTACAGGTACGCAACTGAATCTTTATTCTTAATCTTAGGTGATAAAACGTTGGTAAGGCTTATATTTACTCGCCGTGCAGAATTGAAATTCTTACACACACACACACACACACACACTGATACTGATAATAGCAGTCACTTTTAATACAAGATGATATATTTCAACTATTTGTTTGACAATAGGAAACTGCACTTAATCATGTTAAGATTGTGGGGCTTCTTGGTGATGGCTTTGGTTCTACGCCTGAAATGTGCAAAAAGAACTTGATATGGGTAGTTGCGCGGATGCAAGTTGTTGTTGATCGTTATCCTACGTGGTAAGTCACCCAGACTCACCTCACCTGTTGCATTTTAAATTTGCACACCTATCCATGCTAGGATGCCATTTCTGTTAGTTGTTTTGATCTTTATGAGGAATGGTAACTCTAAATGTCTCATGTTCATTATTGAACCTATTTATTCTGTGGTTAGTTGGCTTATCGGTGTCAATTGAAGTAAATAGTCTGTTATCTGGATTATTACAGATATTCTGAATCTGATCATTTTACATTGAGTGACTATTTTTTTTCAGGGGAGATGTTGTTCATGTAGAAACTTGGGTGTCTGCATCGGGCAAGAATGGTATGCGTCGTGATTGGCTTTTACGCGACTATAATACTGGTGAAGTCTTGACGAGAGCCTCTAGGTAGAAATCATTTTCTGCAGTTCTTCACTCTCTTCCTTTTGCTGCCAGAAATAGACATGTTTTAAAAGTTTTTCTGAATGTGCATGTAGGATAATTGGATACAAATTTGAATCTTTCATACTTTTATGGAGTCATGAGAACAATTATTTTCTCTAAATAAACAAATTTATCGAAACTGAATTTTGTTAATATCAATTTTGCAATTTGCATTTGGTGAAGTTAAAGACAATAAATTAAGATCTAAGCATGTCATTTTATTACATATGAAAATTTGTATAATGACTTGTATCGCGTAAACAAAATTTGCACTTAGTCACTGACTTTGTAATTAGTAACATCTAAGCATGTCTGATTTGTTGGTGGTGGTTTTGGCGATCTACAGTGTTTGGGTCATGATGAATAAGCATACCAGAAAGCTGTCCAAAATTCCAGAAGAAGTGAGAGAGGAGATAGGATCTTTTTTTGTGGAATCTGCTCCAATTCTGGAAGAGGATGACAAAAAACTCACGAAACTCGATGACAGTACAGCGGATTATATCCGTTCGGGTTTAAGTGTATGCTCTCACTCTTTGTTGTTATTGCTATCATTGATTTATTTTGTCAACTCAGCATCTCCTAATTAAATTACATATTGTGTCTGTATTTTCAGCCTAGATGGAGTGACCTAGATGTCAATCAGCATGTTAACAATGTGAAGTACATTGGCTGGATTCTGGAGGTAGTTTTCTGTTCTTGTAGTCTTATCAACTCAATTCCAATTATTTTTTTCTCTTTTCACTTTTTCTTCATGGGCGAATATCTCACGCGACTACTTAGAAATGTGGAATACCAAATCAAGTTTCTGGATGGCTTGATTAGTGAGAATCATCATTTTACTAGTATAAGGCCTTCTATAACAAATGTTAGTATGGTGCTGAGTATTATGTTTGGGTTGGGGATTGAACTCTCTCTCTAGTATCATTACTAGACTGATGAAAATAATTGATATGGTAATTGAAGTCTAAGATTATATTCTTGAATGACAAATGTTAGTATTATATTTGGAATGGGGAACAAATCCTCTCCTTATCACTTCAATCCTTCACTCACCTCAGCCATGAGGCCAACCTGATATCTCCTCAAGTTAAAGATGAGATGTATTTGATTTGCCGTAGTGGTTGTTGGGAATGTAGTAGTAGATGTGGTATAATTTGGTGATAAAAAATTAATAAACAAAACAGTGTCATGTTTGATATTTTGTAAATTACTGTAACTAATTAGTTCATGTTGATTCTTGGAGATAAAAAGTAGTTAATTATTTAGTTTGTTATTCGACGGGTTAATCAGATCAGGATTCTTAATCAAAGGCCGTGCTTTGATTTTGCAGAGTGCTCCACAAGCAATCTTGGAGAGTCATGAGCTTTGTGGCATGACTATGGACTACAGGAGGGAGTGTGGCAAGGACAGTGTTCTACAGTCCCTGACCGCTGTATCTGATGCTAATGTTGGCAATCTAGCTCAAAGCGGCCACATTGAGTGCAAGCATTTGCTTCGACTTGAAGATGGTGCTGAAATTGTGAGGGCTAGGACTAAGTGGAGGCCAAAACCTGTGAACAAGTTTGATTTTGCGAATCAGGTGCCAGCAGGTAGCACCTAAGGTTTTCGAATGGTTGATGGTTGGAGTGGCATCACATGAGTTTCCATTCTATTATTAAACTGGTTCTGACCTCAGAAGAGTTTTGCTTGTGTTTGTCCAGTCTACATGTCTTATATACATGTCTTATACCTTCTAATTTGTGTTGCTATGGTGGGTAAAAAGGGGTGAAAGTACCATAAATCTCATTGTAATTAGCTCCTGCTCTGCTCTGCTCTTATCTCTCTCTGCACCTCCAAATTTCATTTATTTTCTGGTTGCTCTAGTGCTAGGCTGGCTTTCTTCAATATTTAATTGTTTGATCAAAATGGCTAGGCATGTATATTATTATTCTTTTCTCTTGGCCCATCTAAGATGCAAATTTCCTTGTGAACATAATAGCACAATAATTATTAGCCAGTAGGCAGAAATGAATTTTCCGTCTAATACAACTGTGAATTGTATGCTCCAGCTTGTATGTATGCCAACTTCCCACATGGGATGGAATTATTGTTTGCAGAAAATCCCTTCTCCTTTAAGCATGCTATAATTATACAAGTTTATCTTTTAATGCTGTGTCTAGGATATGTGGGGGTCTTTACATGCATGTGCTATCCCGCCTACGCATCTGTTTGGTCCACGTTTTGTTTGGACCCTATGATTGGGCTCGCCACTCGTGTCTTTTTCGGACCTAAAGAGGTTTTAAAGTTGATGTTATTTGCCGCTTGGTACTTCCATATAATAACGTGTTCTGGTCAAGTTCTATTTTTATGTCTCTTAAAGAGGGGGGTATATTATAATTTATAACCTTTAATCTTAACATTAGATTGGGTAGATTCTAGCCATTAATTTTATCATATTATAATTGCTGAATTTTCAATCAAAATTATTTTGTATTTTCCTTTTAAAATGGATTTTTTTTAAGGTATCAAATTCCTTCGTGTGTTGGATCTTCGGTATATTTGAGAATAATTATTGCTCCAAACTAATATTTACGGCCATATTATGGAGCTTTGTTGGCACAAGTCTCTTTTAAGCTGTCTCGTGTTATAGTCACGACGATTGACGTTTTTTCTAATTTGGTATACTTTATCAAATTATTATCCCATGTATTGCATTGAGAACTTGTGTGTTATTAAACAAAATTTCACACTATTCAGTAAATAATGAAATTTAATTGGTGATTAGTAACATAACTTATTACCAATCACTTAAATACAATTAACCTTAGTTTTGAATATATTCTACGTGGTTGATTATGAATGAAGTGTGACATATCGGTTAGGGAGTGTGTTTGGCAGGATGTGATAAAATTTGATGGTTGAGCGATGTGTTTGGGAAATGTGTGGTTGAAAATACTCTACCATGTAGGAATCTTGATGGGAATTTCGTGTTGTACATTTGTGCCTAAAATCAAACTTAAAACATAAGATTTGAGCTCTTCGCCCTTTGGGTTGGGCACAAGTAATGCATTTTATAGGAAAATGATTCCAAATAGTGTTTGTATTTGGAGTGCTGTTAGGTCTAATTTATGTTATTGTTGTTTCTGGGAAGTGAATGTTGAATTTTTATTATGGTTTTTTGGATTTACAGGAGCTCGAGGTTTGAATAAATGGTATAGTAAGTTTAGCTTTCAAATCCTTCAACTTGACTTCAATTAACTTGGTTAGTCCCAAAGCCCATTAGATAAAGGAAGGCCGTTGAATAGAAATTTCATTTCAAATTTTTGAGTTCAAACTGAAAAATAAAACAATTAAGAATTGTATGCGGTGGTAACAACAAATACCCTATTGCACAATTTTTCACATTTAGCTTGGTATTTTGAAAAAAATCTATGTTGTCTAAGCTTGGTGATTTTCATATGTTAAAGGGTCAAAATGTACTTCTAAAAACGTAATTATAAAGACATTCAAAAGTATTCCATTTAGTAAATTGATGGCTTTGAAACATCCATTTATACTATATAAGAGCATCTCTGCGATTTTCTAAGATAATATTATAATAAATAGAAAATGTTCGACTTGAAATAACCACTCTAATGGATCAATTCCATAAAAAGAATTTTAATTTGATTTTGGGGTTTCAAAAAGAGGAGTGTGTGGCGTTGTGATTATTCAAAAATGAGAGAAATAAGTGGATTTGTTGAGTGGGGTGTTGGTGAAAAGGGTGTTGGATTAGCCGTAAAAGTTGAGTGTGCGGAGTGTAGGAGTGTAATGGGGGGTTGAGGAAAATTAAGTGGTGGTGTTATGGTGGCTAAGCAAATAATGGATAATAATATATAAAGTAGTAGAAAAGACGTACTAATGACACAGTTTTAAAGTTAGGCAGGTTCAAGGGTGAGGAAGATATACATATAAAAATTATATTTTGTGATGAAGATGATACTATGGCCGCAAAATGTTAAGTCATGAGAGATGTGAGTGCTAAAATTTTAGCTTTCATGTGATCATTAATATGACTATTCAACTAACCCACTTGCATATAGATGTTATTTTTTGGTGTTTCTCAACCAATCCCACTACATATATATGATTTCATTGATGTTTTTCATATTTGTGTCAAGGTTGTGGTTGTGGGTGATTAACTCATCAAGACGCTGGTTTACGACTTGATGAGAATCATTAGTTCTTTTGGGGTGACGTTTGTGGATTTAGAAGACATAGATAAAAAAAATGAAAGCACCAATAATTAATGGCACATGACCTCACCCAAAAAACCACCACTCGGTTCACTCCCACTCTCCACAAAATCATGAAGGATTTTCATAACAATAACTCACACAACCTCTCATTCTTATCCTAAAAAACAACTCACAATTCAGTCATCCTTATCCACAATTTCACACGCTCTCAATTTCTCACACACTCATCACACCTATACCTAATTTTGTTCATATATAAACATAAATGATTATAACTGTGAGTAGAGAGAGACATTGAACCTACAGAGCAACCACAATAATGGAACATGAGCAACAGTTCGGTCGCTACGCGAAAAATACAGTCATCATCGGTTTTTATTTATTCCAAAGGAAAGGGAAAATATCGAGAAAACTTCAAAGAATGGTCATCGCAACCATGAACAGGTTTGGAAGTCGGTTATGCAAGGGAAATGTATTAGCACCCCTCACATCCACGGTACTCCATGGGAACCATCTAGGATGTTTCGCTTGAATGAATGTTGTTTATCGAAATGTTTGCTTGCCAAGGTTTGCGGAGTAGAGGTAGATTTTAAATTAGTGTGCTCGCCAAGGATTGGGTCCTCGTGCCTACGTATGCCCACTTGTAGAAGTGAGAAATCAGAGACCCGTAGTTCGTGGGTACAAAATGTTTGTTTATTTTGATTGATTTTATTACCTTGAAGAAGGGTTTTCTATTGTGTTACCCTAAGGCTAAAAAAAAAGGTTTGAATGCGTTGAATTCTTTTTAGGTTTTGAGAAAGTATTATTGATTTCGGATTGCACTAAAGACTATGGATAAAGGTGAGTATCTCGAACTACCAAGCCAAACGTCTTGTGTTCAAAATACTTGGAACGAGTGTAGGAAAGCTCCATTCTCATCCCTTCTTTACCACTTAAGGCTCGTGGCATGCAATCCTAATCGCATCTATTGTGTTTTTGAGTTTGGTTTGAAAAAGGACCGCTTGATGTTGGATCAATGGTTTGCTTATTGAGTTTGATTTGAAAAAGACCGTTTGACGTTGAATCAAGGGTTTGCTTATTGATTTTGAAAGAGTGATCGCTCCTAATGCTTAAGGAAATGCTAATAAGCAATAAAAGATAAAGGAAAGCAAGTAAAAGCATACATCCGAAAGGGAATGGGGGTACATGTAAAGTACAAGGGAGTACAGGAAATAAAAGGTCTCATTATCAGGTAGCCCAAGAGAAAGCCTTGTGTGTGAAATTGTCCTAAACTAGAAAGTACATAAAAAGATTATAAGTTCTTGAGTCTTGAATGCTCATTTCCATGTTCGGGTTGAATATTTGTCCAAGGTCTTTTGTAAGGGTCCTAATGAGAAGTCCTTAAGTCCATTGTCCGATATCCTTTCCATGCATGAGAATCATTATCTTTTTATATTTTTTAAGTCTTTGCCATTTTTAGTCCATTTTCAAAGTGAGATGAAGAATGTACAATATATAATATAAAGCAAAATAAAAGCAAATAAAGTAAATGACAAAAATTGAATGTTAGAAGCGGAAATTAAAAGTTAGAAGTTAGAATGGTCATGCGTTTTGATTAATTCAAACTTTGTTGCATTTCAACTTATTTTGCAGTTTGGTGCTTGGAAGCTGATGTCATGGTCCTGCGTTTTGGCTCACGTGTTCCTCCATGTTGCAGTTCATGCATCTTGCTTTTGTTTTATTTGGATATTGAAATGGATATTAATATGTGGATATGTATATGAGTATGGATATGGGCTGAGTGAATTCTGGATGTTGAATTAGATTTAATTAGTTTAAAGTGGATTTGGTTGGATAATGGAAAATATGGCCAAAAAATGGATTATTGTAAAAATGGATTAATTGATTTTGGAATTGGATATGGTTTGAATTTAAAAATGGATAAATGGATATTTGGATTAGTAAATGAAAAAGGATTGAGGTTAAAATGGATCTGGATTTAGAAAAATGGTTAAATGGGCTTAAAAAATGAATGTGCTTATTTATCTTTCAATGACCATGGCCCATCAAGAAAATCAAAAAGACAATTCTATCAATAAAAATTGGAATTCTAAAATCAAATTCGAAATTAAAAAATTAAAAAAGGTTAATGATTTCTAAAGTTAATTTGATAAACGAAATGCAATGTCCTTTAAAATCAATTCGAATTTCAAAGGTTGTCTTGAACGTCCAAGGGTCAATTTGGAGTCAAAATCAACCTTGAGATTAAAATTAATTTGAAAAGGAGATATGCCGCCATGATGCAATGACGAATGCAATGACAAAATCCGTAGATCAGATCGAATCGTGGTTGAAATGAATGAATGAATATATGCCATAAGAAACATGTAACCAAGAATTAAATGGCTGACTTAAAATGGACCTGGATCCAAGAATACAATGAGATATGAAACCCAATGAGCACCTGGTTAATGAAATACGTGGCAAACCCCGATTATCAAGGCCTGACCAAATGCCTTCCAATCAAGCAATTTACCAAGCAAATGAGATTGTTCACCAATGGTATACCCGAAGGGGTTATGGTTTGATTGCCTGATCCTCCTCAAATTATGGATGAACCAATACATCCACTAGGTGCAAGCATCAAGTCACAAATTCAAGTCACCTGTCTTCTTGTGTCGAGCCATGCTTATTCAAATGAAATGAATGCTTAAGATGATATACAAATGTTTGTGATTAGTGACCTATAGGATCAATGTGAAGGGTAGGATGAATTTTGGGATATGACAAGTTCCATTAAGAAAGCTCCCAAATCCGCAACCTTCTATTCCAAAACCTTCACACAAATCTCCTTCCATGGCTATTAGAGCTTCATATTGAAGCTCTAATCTAGCTTGAGCACAAGCCTTCACATTTCACTTCAGCCCCCATAGCATCACAGTTACATCAACAACAAAGAGTTTGCTGAAAGAAATTAGAAGGAGAAGTAAAATAGAATATGAGGGAAATTAAAAGAAGCAAAGGAAAGCAAAAGACAAAAATAATAAAAAAAAGAAAAGAGCAGAGAGGGGCACGAGCATACCTTGGTCTTCACATCCAGGAACGACCAGATTGGTAGCCTCTATACCTTTTTTTGTGCTTGAATTATGTTGAATCATGTAATACATGCTTGAAACTAAGTAGATCGCACACTTGATGCTTAATTTTGAGATTTAGGGGTTTAGGGTGTTGGTTCAGATCACTTAATTTGTTGTGTTTTTGTATTAATATGTAAAATCTAAGGGAAAATTCGTGTTTAGGTAATGTTTTTACCTAGGGTTTATGTTAGGAGGTTTAAGATTTTAGTGGGGTTTTAAGAAATATGAGTTTGATCTCCAAGAACATTCAAAGTGTTATTGAAGATCTTCAAGGTGTTCATCGTAAAAAGCAATATTTGATCCATTTTCCATGAAAAAATGGGTGTCAACGTGTTTGTGGCTAGAGAGCATGTAGAGATAGAATAAGAGAGAAAAGAGAAAAACTTCTAAAAAATAAACTCTCTCTCTCTCTCTATATATATATACATTTTGTTTATGTATTCACCTTAGCCCCCTTTTTATGGGTCCACGTGGCTCCATCACTAACCTCTGATCTTGTTGACCATCTAATTGACTTTAGGGCCCGAATACAGGGAGTCCCAGTTTAGTTATCACGCACCTTCAAATCCCACCCTTGTGACTATGTTGACTTGCCTAGATAATTAAATCCAATGTCTCAGATTGAGTCAATTATTTCCTTTGGGTTTAGTCAACTTGGACCCTTCAATTGGGCTTATCTTCTGATCCCATGCCTATTTTGAGGGCCACATGCTCCATTTACTTTCTTCACCCCCTCATGTCTTTTATTTTATTTTATTATTTTTGTTCCTTTTCTGTTGGGCCAAGCCCATGTTTATTTTTGCTTTCATATCCCCATTTTCTATGATTTCACCCCCTTTATTTTATTTTATTATATTTGATTATTTATTTAATTAGTTTAGTCTAGTTAATAAAGCTAATTAATTATCTAATGTGTAAATAAAATAAATCTTTTTCAATCAAAATGCTTGATCAACACTAAATAATTTTTAAAACATTTCACCAAACATTTTATTCGATTTCACAACCACTTCACCATCGAATAAAAAACCTTTTCAAATCAATTTCAAACAATACGAATCAAACACTTGATCAACATCAAATCATTTTTAAACTTAATTAACTTCAAATATTTTTCATAATAAAATAGATTAAAAATACTAGTTTGACGTAATATCCAATCCTAGTCTCGAATACTTGGGTACAAGCCGTAATACTTTTCCTGCTCGAGTATTTGTCTTCCACTTAAACTTAATCAGAAGCGCTTCAAATCTTTTTCGTATAAAATGGATTAAAAAAGATTAGTTGGACGTACTATCCAATTCCAGTCTCGAATACTTGGGTACAAGCCGTAATAGCTTGCCCGCTCGAGTATTTGTCTTTCGCTTAAAATCCATCGAACGTGTTTCAAACCTTTTACAATCAAATGTATTAAAAAGGATTTATTGGACATAATATTCAATCTTAGTCTCGAATATTTGGATACATCCGGAATAACTTTCCTGTCCAAATACTCGTTTTCCACCTAAAAATAATCCAACCAATCAAACTTCTTTTTCCGCCTTAGCGCGACACAATTTTTTTTCTTCCATAAAACGAATGATGTTTTATCCATTCCGACACGAAACACAAACTAATGCTTCATTCCCCCATATTAGAGTAGCAAGCAACATTGTCCACTCAAATGGATTAAACATAATCTATGATAATTCATATTATGTTTTATTCATTTTGACGAGATGGACACACAATGTTCCATACTCCCATGTTTGGGTAACAAGAAATGTTTTCTGCTCGAATGGGACTTAAACATCATTCGCTAAGATCTACCAAGTGCATTATCATAATAGGACACATAAAATCAAGTTATATATGTCATTACAAGTCAAAATTATGAATTTTCATGAAAAATAAGTCCATGGGCCGATACATCAAGTCTATGGGTCGATACATAGTGAAGAAATTTATTTTTTTATGAAAAACAAGTCCATGAGTCGATACATCAAGCCTATGGGTTGATACATACATAAAGAGTTTTGAAAAGAAAGATTATTCCTTCAATGTATCGATACATAGAAGGTCGTGGGTCGATACATACTGTGTATGAGTCGACTCATCCGTGTTTGAAGTCGACTCATGCTGAAGCTTTTTTTGCAAGAAAATGGTTCTGCCTTAAATGTATTGACTCCCAAAATTATGTACTGACTCATACTTATTTGGAGTCAATACATTCTGTTCTATTTTACAAAACTTGTAAAATTTTGGCTAAAAAATTGTTTTGTTTGTTAATTTTCTATGCACACACATATAAATATGCATTCATGCATCATTTCTCAATATTGAAACCAAGAACATACAAAGAATTTTCTCATCATCTTCAACCTTTTCTCTTCATGCATTCAACAATTACACATAATCATTTTTGTTGAGTATCATCTATATTAGATTGATAAGGTCCAATTTAGGATTATTTGTAATTAAATTGGGTTGAGTATTATTTGGGGGTTTCTTTGATAAAACTATTTAGGGGTTTTCCTCCAAGATCAAGGTTGATTTGGGGGTTTTGTACAAGTCTTTACATTTAGATTCAGCCGAGTGAAAGCTTTGAAGAATGGGGTTCTATCAAAGGAGTAGTGGTAACCGGTGGATCATTCGAAAGGCTTAGGACAAGATTTTGCAACGAGGATTCAGTCGAGTGAAAGCTTTGATGAACGAGGTTTTGTCAAAGAAGTAACGATAACTAGAGGATCAACTTGGAAATATTGGGTCACTTGATCTTGCTTAAGATCTAAGGGAGATAATAAGTTAGGATCAACATCAAGCATATGGTTTGTGGGTTTGAATTGCTATTTTTTCTCTTGTGTACAACTCTTGCAAAGGTTAATTACATATCTCAATTCTATTTGGAATTGGGGGCAGACCTACCCATAATGAGGACAATTGAGGAACTGCCTAAACAAATCCTTATACTCTCTCTTTCTCTCTCTCTCTCTCTCTCTCTCTCTCTCTCTCTCTCTCTCTCTCTCCCTCTCTACATTTTGATAATATACTTAGTGCGCAATTTGATAAACTAAAAATTCTATTTATGTTGAAGTAATTCAAACTTTTTTGTTAAGATAATTGCAATCTAAATAATTGCAATTGGTTTTTTTATCTCTTTAACACAAAGGAAAATCAGCTTGGTTTTATTTGTTGGTGCAAAGGTAGAATAAATGAAGAACAGAAATATTCTATTAAGAGAATGACGGCTACAAAACATGATAAAAGTTACAATGATTGTCACCCTATTTATAAGCTAAAACTAGGGTTACTAGAATAGGATAAAATACTAAAATACCCTCTAACAAACTTAGGGGCTAAGAAAATAGTACAACTAATAAATATGAATTACTTCTAATACCATCCCTTAATTCATATTCCATCAAAACTTGTAACACCAATTCCATCCCTTAATCTGAGAAATTGATCAGTCTTGATAGCTTTCGTCAGAACATCTGCCAACTGTTTCTGAGTGCTGCAATGTACAACTTCTAACACTCCCCTCTGAACTTGATGTCTCAGAAAATGATACTTGGTCTCAATGTGCTTGCTTCTCCCATGCAACACTGGGTTTCTGGCAAGATTGATTGCAAACTTGTTGTCAATCATCAGCTTCAGAGGTTTGTTTACTTTAATCTTCAGATCCTGCAGTAGATTCAGAATCCACACAGCTTGGCATGCAGTAACAGCACCTGCAATGTATTCAGCTTCACAAGTTGACAACACCACAACAGGTTGCTTCTTGGAACACCAAGAAATGGGACCTCCCAGAAATTTGAATAAGTACCCAGATGTACTTCTTCTGTCAACTCTGTCTCTACACCAATCAGAATCTGAATAACTCAGAAGTTCTGACTCATCCTTTCTTCCAGAAGGAAATAATACTCCATACTTCAGAGTTCCCTTGATATACCTCAGAATCCTGACAGCAGCTTGGTAATGGGACCACTTAGGTTTACTCATGAACCTACTAACCATCCCAACTGAATAACAAATATCAGGTCTGGTATTGCACAAATACCTCAGAGAACCAACCAACTGTTTGAAGGTTGTAGCGTCCACATCCTTTCTATCAGAGTCAGAATCCAGTTTCTGATTTGTATCAGAAGGTATGACAGCAATCTTACAATTCTTCAGATTAAATCTCTTCAGAAGTTCTAATTCATACTTGAGCTGATGCAAAATAATACCTTTCTTAGAGTATCTGAACTCCATCCCTAGAAAGTATGTCATTTTGCCTAGATAAGTCATTTCGAACTCATTCATCAGAACTTTCTTGAACTTGGCTATCTCTTGTTCAGAACTTCCAGTCAGCAGTATATCATCAACATATAAACATACCAGAGTCATATTTTCTTCAGAAGTATGCTGAACATAGACACCGTACTCCATCTCACATTTCTGAAAGCCTTGCTTCTTGAAGAATGAATCAATCTTCTGATTCCAAGCTCTGGGTGCTTGTTTCAATCCATATAGAGCTTTGTATAATCTGTACACCATCCCTTCCTGATTCTTTTTCACAAATCCAGGAGGTTGTGACACATAAACTTCTTCTTCTAATGGACCGTTCAGAAATGCAGATTTTACATCTAAATGCATCAGAGGCCAATTCCTGTTAGCAGCTATTGCAATCACCATTCTGATTGTTTCATGTCTTGCTACAGGTGCAAACACTTCAGAGTAATCCAACCCAGGTTTCTGTAGAAATCCTCTGGCTACCAACCTTGCTTTATGTTTGCCAATTGAACCATCTAGCTTTAACTTCTGCTTGAAAACCCATCTAACGCTGATGGCTTTCTTGTCTTTTGGAAGTTCTGTCAGCTTCCAAGTTTTGTTTCTCTCTATAGCATCAAGTTCTTCTTTCATGGCCTTCAGCCAGAGCTTTTGCTTAAGAGCCTCTTCTGTACTTATGGGTTCAGAGTCTACTAACATGGCACACTGAATAACTTCTCCTTCAGAGTCTACTTCAGTGTCTTGCAGCATGTCAAATTCTGCATATCTTCTGGGGATATTTCTGATTCTTTGTGGTCTCTGAACTTGTTCAGAGTCTTGAGCTTCAGAGTTTCTAGCTTCAGATGGTTGACTTCCTCCAGAGCTTTGACCAT
The DNA here is from genome assembly GCF_024323335.1 of Lathyrus oleraceus. Taxonomy (NCBI): domain Eukaryota; kingdom Viridiplantae; phylum Streptophyta; class Magnoliopsida; order Fabales; family Fabaceae; genus Lathyrus; species Lathyrus oleraceus. The sequence continues at coordinate 96,868,782 of NC_066582.1, read as the reverse complement.
CTTCAGGGGCTGACATATTTCCAGAGTCTGAATTGCCACCAGAATCTGGATTATCATCAGAGTCTGGGTCATCAGAGTCTGGGTCATCAGAGTCACCTTCATCTTCTGAGTCTTCTCCAGAGTCAGAATCACTATCAGAATCAGAATCAACGTCAGAGTTTACTCCAACTTCAGAAATTCTTAACTCTGACCTTTCTTCAGAAGTTCTAACATCAGAATCAGATTGAGACTTATCCCAATTCCAAACTTCTGATTCCTTCACAATCACATCTCTGCTGAATTCAATTTTATTGGTTTCTGGACAATAGAGCTTGTATGCACCTGTACTGTGGTACCCTATCAGAATCATCACTTTGCTTCTATCATCCAACTTCTGTCTTCTGGCTTCTGGAACATGTTTATAGCAAACAGAACCAAACACCTTCAGATGACTAACACTTTGCTTATCTCCAGTCCACTTCTGTATTGGAACTATTTCCTTCAACTTCTTCGTAGGACATTGGTTGAGTACATACGTTGCGGTGGCAACAACTTCTCCCCAGAGCTTTTGAGGAAGCTTCTTCTCCTTTAACATGCTTCTCACCATATCAAGCAAAATGCAGTTTCTTCTTTCAGCAAGACCATTGTGTTGAGGGGTATAAGGAGCAGTAACCTCATGCTCAATTCCATTCTCCTCACATAACTTCTGGAACTCTTTGGAGTTATACTCACCTCCACCGTCAGTTCTAAGAATCTTTAACTTCTGACCACTCTGATTCTCAGCCTTCATTCTGAACTTCTTGAATTCATCAAACACCTCGTGTTTAAACTTAATAAGGGATACCCATGTCATTCTTGTGAATTCATCAACAAATAACACAAAGTATTTATTCCCTCCAATCGATGCTACTGGAAATGGACCACACACATCAGAATGTACAACTCCCAAGGCATGTTTTGCTCTTGGAGCAGTTTCTGACGCAAATGGCAATCGTGGTTGTTTTCCTTCCATGCAAACTTTGCATGACTTTTCAGGCTTCTTAATTGCAGGAATTCCATGTACCAACTTCTTTGAATTCAGATGTTTTAAGCTTTTGAAATTCAAATGACCAAATCTTCTGTGCCACAACTCACTCTCCTTCTCAGCACTTGTTGCACTAAGACATTCTGAGTCTGCAGTTCTGACATTCACCTTGAATGTTCTATTCCTTCCCTGTTCTGACTCCATAATCAACTTCTGATTGCAGTCATACAGCTTCAGAAGATTGTCCTTCATGGTAACTGAAAAACCTTTCTCAATTAATTGTCCCACACTCATTAGATTGCTTCTGATGCCAGGTACATACCACACCTTCTGAATCAATGCTGTTTTCCCATTGTTCAAAATCACTCTGACATTTCCCATACCTTCTGCATTAAGATATTTGTCATCAGCACATCTGATCTTTGTCCTCTTTTCAGAGTCAAAGTCAACCAGCCATTTCTTGTTTCCAGTAAGATGATTTGAACAACCAGTGTCCATATACCACCAGTCTATCAGATCCATATCATCAGATTCAGAGGCCATCAATAACACAGATTCGTCATCAGAACTTCTGGATATATTTGCTTCTTCTGATTTTCTCTCCTTGTTTGACGAACAGTCTCTAGCAAAGTGACCAAACTTCTTACAACAGTAACATTGGATCTTCTTCTTGTCATACTTCTCTTTTCCCTTCTGAGCATTCTTTTGTCTATCAGAGGTTGAGCTTTCTGACTTCTGACCACCATCAGATCTTCTCCTGGCTTCTGGCTGCTTCTGATACCTCCTATCAGAAGTTGCTTTCAGAGCCTGCTGCTCTACTTCCCTTTCAGAAGTTCTCTCAGTCAAACGCAACTCTTGCGCTTCTAGACTGCTCTGCAGCTCTTCAATTCTCATGGTGCTCAGATCTTTGGAATGTTCTATTGCTACCACAATGTAATCAAATTGAGAGGTAAGGGATCTCAATACCTTCTCCATGATTGTTTCTTCAGAAAGAGTTTCTCCACACGCTTTCATCTCATTAGTGATCAGAATCACTCTGTAGATGTATTCAGAAACTTTCTCATTATTCTTTATGTTGAGATTCTCATATTGCTTTCTCAAGGACTGAAGCTTCACCTTCTTCACTGATGCGTCACCACCATAACATCTAACCAGTGTGTCCCATGCAGCCTTTGTTGTCGTTGAATCTGCAATCTTCTCAAACACATTTACATCAACACATTGATGAATGAAGAACAATGCTTTCTGATCCTTCTTCCTTACTTCCTTCTGCGTGTTTTTCTGTTCATCCGTTGCATCTGCTGCTACCGGAACATAACCATCAGTGACAAGATCTAGAACATCTTGAGCATCGAACAGTACACGCATTTGGATCATCCAACGATTCCAATTTTTACCGTCAAATACTGGAAGTTTGGTGTTCATGTTGCCGTTTCCGTTCATCTTTCTACCTTGCACAGTACACTCAGATTTCTCACAGTGTTTCCCAACCCACAGAATTAAAATTCTAATCAGATTTTGTTCAAGATTCAACACGAATCTAAGAATCAAAATCAAACACAAAGACCTCACGTTCACTCGTGTTTCCCGTGTTTCCCAATGAATCCGAACCGGTGCTCTGATACCAATTGTTGGTGCAAAGGTAGAATAAATGAAGAACGGAAATATTCTATTAAGAGAATGACGGCTACAAAACATGATAAAAGTTACAATGATTGTCACCCTATTTATAAGCTAAAACTAGGGTTACTAGAATAGGATAAAATACTAAAATACCCTCTAACAAACTTAGGGGCTAAGAAAATAGTACAACTAATAAATATGAATTACTTCTAATATTATTGCACACCAAGTGTTTGATAAATTGTTTGTGTCAATTTTTGTTTCCTAATTTATTGGAAATTGATTACAAAGTGTGACATTGTTCAAATTATTATTTTGTAAAACATATTGATTTACTTTCTTATCATTTATATACATTTTGTTAAGATTTAAACGCATATTCGATTCTTCCGATAACGGTTCAGGATAGACGAGTGTTCATCCAAAATTGCTTTCTCTTTCCATAATATATATTTTTAAATATAGTTTTTTAATTGAAGAAAAATTTATTGGCGATCTATTCACCCCCTCTAGATCGTTTCCCTCGTTTAACCAGAGAGAGAAGAGAGAAAAGTTTCTAATAACTTTTATTGAAAAATGATTACTCTTAACAATTATGTTACAACCAAACTCACATTGAGTTTTTATACTAACACCTAAGTAAAATGAGACTTAAATAAAATTCAAATGAAATGCTAACTAAATGTTGAATTCAGATTACACTTCAACAGAGTTGAAGAGTTTCACTCTAGATTTTTCAAGTGCTTTCTTGATTTATCGCAACCTTCTAGTTTTGAGGACGAAACTATTATTTTTTGTAGTAATAATGTAAGATCCGATTTTTTTATTATTATAATTATTTTATTTATGAGTCATATTATTTTAATTTTTCATCACATAAAAATCGATTTTATTATAATTTTATTTTATTTTTGAGGAAATTATATCCGAATATTTTAGACTTTCAAGTTTCGAGGAAGAATTTTTTTTAAAGGGGTAAGAATGTAACACCTCACAATCTTGGAGTCTTGGAGGCAAACCTCTTTGCCTTGTTGATATTCTTACATTCTCTTCAATTCGGGCTTCAACGAAGGGTGTTTCTGCACTATCAAACTATGTAGAAACTGATTTTTCATTGCTGTAATCGGTTACATATTTCTGATAACCGGTTACGGGTTGCTGCTACAGCTTAATCTTGTAAAAATGACGTCTCAGATGATTACAATCCTTTTGTTTGCTACATCATACAACTTATAGTGTTATCTTTTCAAACTTCTTTGTTGGACACCTTTTCAATAAACACGCAGCCGTGGACATCGCTTCTCCCCATAACTCTTTTGACAAGTTCTTCCCCTTCAACATGCTTCTCATCATGTTCATGATGGATCGATTTTTTCTTTCAACAACACCATTTTTATTCAGTGTATAAGGTGGTATAACCTCATATACCATTCCTTCTTGATCATAAAACTTCCCAAAATCTTTTGATACATATTCGCCTCCATCATCTATTTTGAGCTCTTTGAGGTTACATCCACTTTGCCTTTCAACCATGGACTTGAACTTCTTAAACACATCAAATACCTCATCCTTTCTCTTGAACAAGCATTTACGTAACTTTCTACTATGATAATCAATGAATGTGACAAAATATCTATTGCCACTGATCGAATCAACTTGCACCAGTCAACACACATTCGAATACACCACCTCAAGGTGATGCTTGGTTCAACAACCTACATCCTTTTTGAATTTACCCTTATGTTTCTTCTCTTGTACACATTATTAATAAATTTCAGGTGGTATGTTGATCAATGGCAACCTCATTACCATTTCGTTCCTTTGCAAGACATTAAATCTCTAAAGTTGAGATGCGCAAGCCTATAGTGCCATATCCATTCTTCTCGACTAGCCATTGTAATAAGACAACTATGCCCCATGACCTTAAAATCAACCTTGAAAGTTCTATAGGAAGCCATATGAGCTTTTAGGACTAAAACCCTGTTTTTAACCATAACGCATAATGCCTTGTCCTCCATGTGAATCTTGTAACCCTTCTCAAGAAATTGGCCAATACTTAGAAGGTTACACTTGATGCCTAGAATGTAAAACACATTTTGATAAAGGAATATCCATAATCCATTCTCATGATCGAAACATCACTGACCTCACTGTCCGCTAAAGTGGTGTCATCCGTGAAGTTCACTTTGTTCTTCATGGCACAATTGATTCTAATAAACCAATGTTTCCTCCCCATCATATGGTGGAACATCCATAATCTAAATACCATAGATCACTACACCGAATTGCCTCTTTCGTAGTCACCATTACATTTTCTTCTTCATGTAATCAGTTACATCTTTTATGTAACTAGTTACAACATGGTTCTGTATCATTTCCAAAACGGTTGTTGCTATTGTCCCACAACCTGTTGCTGCTACATTCCCTCTCTATGATCATGGTGAAAAATGTGTTCTCCTTATTAAACTCTTGTCTTGTAACCTTGGCTTCATCCACTTGAGGTTCTTTCTTATTCGCATTGCACTCTCTTGCAAAATAATCGAACTTTTGACAAACAAAGTATTGCATCTTGCTCTTGTCTATCATTTTCCTTTCACCTCTAAAGTTTGCTTGACCCACATTTTTTTTGCAACTGCTCTCACCCTTTTGACAATTTGAATTCTTGGAATTTTGGAATTTTCTTCCACCAAAATTCTGAAAATTCCCTCTACTCTTCATGGACCATTTTCCTTTGGATCTCTTGTCCTTCTCGTTGAAATGAGCTTGCAAAGCGATCTCTGCCTTTTCCTTATCACAATTTCTCTCCTCCATTCTCTGCTCATGTGTCTTAAGAGAGCTTTGTAGCTCCTATTTATTCATCGTCGCAAGATCCTTCGATTCCTCAATCACTACGACCACATTGCCAAATCTTGGCGTTAAAGAGCGCAAGATTTTTGTGATAACAAATTGCTCTGCCACTGTTTCTCCACATGTTTTTACTTGGTTCACCAACCGAGTAATTCTCATTGTGAAATCGTTGATGATATTCTTCTCTTCCATTTGAATCAATTTAAGTTGGCGTTTGTGAGTTTATAATCTCTCACCACCTTCGCCTTGTTAGCCCCTGCGTATGCCTTCCCCAAAATTTCTCACGCTTACTTCGATGATTCGCAATCACCAACTTTTTCAAAGTTGTCTGTATCCACACATTGATTGATAAAAAACAGTTACTTGAAATCTTTCTTCCTTTTCTCCTTATGTGTTTCTCGTTGTGCATCTATTGCACCTTCTATAAGAGAATTGACATGTTCTTGATCACTTTAAGAACATCTTGATAGTCAAACAACACCTTCATTTGTTTGCATCATTTTTAGTAGTTCTTCGCATTAAGGATGCGTAAGTTTGCATGGATTCTTTTATTGGAGACACAATTCATGTTGCACATTAGGTGTTTGATGGATTTAACCAGACTCTTGATGCCAAATGTTAGAACTTGGAATCACACGATTGGTGAAAATGGAGCAATTGAATATGGAGAGGGAGACAGTGAGAGAGAGAGAGAATTAGAAAGAATATAATTGAGGATGAAAATTTGCATTGACATTAATTGAGATATAAGTAACAAAGTTTAAACAAAAAATAACTATTTATAAATGGTTACGCAAAATCTATAACCGACTACAGCTAATTCTATAAAACAAAATCTTAAAAGCGATAACTGATTACACCATCAAACAAAACTTTTTATTTTAACTTTTCTGTTATATCAACCTAACTAAAACTGATTACACCTCATAATAAAGTTAGAACACTTAAATTGTTAAAAATTAAGTTTGTAACCTACTTCTCAAATAGAGATAAATTTGATGGCTGTTATTTAGAGAATTAATTTGTATTTTTAAAACAGTGTTTAAAATAAACAATAAAGTTAACGAAAGTTTGAGGTTTAAGAGTATATTTCTTTTAAAGTTTTTGGTAGAATTTATCATCTAAATTAGTTGTTCATATGACAAAAAAAAATAAAATAAAACATGGAGTGCAATTTTTGTACACTAAAAGGAGTACAAATTATATAATGTAAAACAGAAAATAAAATTAGATAGTACAAAAAACCTAATATTTTTGAATCACCAAACATATGTTGGTTCAAATAAAAGGGGTTTGTGTGGTTCTGGTTTTTCTATCACTTGGAGCATGTGTGAGTCACAAATAATATTCATAAATACAACAGTATTATTATGGATAGAAAAAAACAAAATAAACTGAAGTGTGTGTAAATTGTGTTTATAGGTTTTGTCTAGTGAACCCACATTTATCTTATCTGAATGGTCGTTGTTATATATAATAATAATAATAAAATATACTACTAGTAATTTAAGGTTCCAAACCCAAAATAGTATAAAAGGAAAATTCTTGTAGCTGATGAAAAAAAATAAAAACAACCATTTGTGTCTGTTTTTTTGTTTGAGAGTAAGCAGAACAGTGAATTTCAGAGGGAGGAAGAAATAAAGAAAAAGAAAAGTGTTAGTATTTGAGAGTGTGAGTGTGTGTGAGCGTTGAGAGGCAGTAAATATCGCTTTCAACATTACTCTCTTTCTAATCTCTATAGATCGTGATATCTGGTTTCTGATATGAAAAGATAAAGCAATCAGTGACTGACATGCAGCAGACACGACTTACAGATGATTTTTCAAAATTGCACGAGGCTAATCATTCACCGTAAAATTTGGGATTTACAAATACGCAGTACATACAATACTAGACACTAGTAGTGACCATAGAAATATGGGATATAAAGAGAATGTTTGTTTCTCGGATTGCAAATTCAATAAAAGTTGTTAAGACAAGACATGTATTTGAGATGCAAATTCAATAGTTTTCTATAAATAAAAAGAATACTTATTTTTCTTTCATAACTCGTCCTAAAAGATGTATCAAAACTATCTATCTTTTAACCTGTATGTATAAAGTATGTAACTCAATCTTAGTGATCATATTATATCTTTCAAATTAAGCTTAGTTTAAGTTTTGCATTTATAGGTTGTTAGATATATTGGATTAATTTATTAATTATGACTCGGTTAATTAAAAGTTTTTGTTTAAATAAATGATGTTTTAATGTGATGATTATTTAAATTGATGAATAATTAAGTCAATGAGATTTTATTTTGAAATTTAAAATTTAAATCTCTCTCCTCTCTTTTCGTAGATATTGTTAGGTTTATATTTATTTATAAATTATGTTGAGTCAGTCCTGCTTTTTTAATTGTTTTACTGTCAGTTAGTGTATTTGTTATGTCAAAGTTGTTAGCACGTTAGTAGCATTGAGGACCAAGTATTTAGGAGGCAATTACTATGTAACTGGTGTAGTATATATTGCTACATCTGAATTAATAAATGAATACAGTTTTTGAGCTCAACAATTCTTTTTGACAAATACTATCAGAGCGGTTATACAAAAACTGACAACAATTTGGTGGTGATTGGGAAGGGAAACACAAAGAGAGTATTCAAGGGAGGATCTCTGGGTAGGGTAAACAGAGAGAGAGAGAGAGAGAGAGAGAGAGAGAGAGAGAGAGAGAGAGACGATTACAGAGAGTAAGTGTAATCCAAAAGAATTTAGAATGGGTGACGTGAATTTTGCGAAGGCTTGCATTCCGATCTTTGATGGAGACTATGATCACTGGAGTCTCTTGATGGAGAACTTGCTGCGTTCCAAGGAGTATTGGACGGTAGTGAAAGAGGGCTTGACAGAACCAACCACAGGAACAACACCAACTGCAGAACAAACTAAAGCTTTGGAGGAAATGAAGCTAAAAGATTTTAAGGCTAAGAATTATCTATTTAGTAGCATAGATAAACCTGTCCTTAAGACGATCACAAAGAAGGGAACTGCCAAGGAACTTTGGGAATCCATGAAAACCAAATTCCAAGGCAGTGCCAGGGTTAAGAGAGCTCAACTTTAGGCTTTAAGGAGAGAGTTTGAGGTGTTAAAGATGAAGGAAGGAGAGACAATTAACGACTACTTTGGTAGAGTCATGATTGTTTCTAATTCCATGAGAAATTGTGGAGAAACGGTTGAAGATGTGAAGATTGTTGAGAAAATACTTAGGACTCTGACGGACAAATTTAATTATGTGGTGTGTTCGATAGAAGAGTCTAAGGATCTGGATGAATTGACTGTTGATGAGCTACAAAGCTCTTTGCTGGTGCACGAACAGAAGCTGGTCAGGAAAACGGTCACATATGATCAGGCTCTAAGGGTTGGAGTTGAGTACGGTAGAGGAAGAAGCAGAGGTCGTGGTAATTATCAGGGAAAAGGCAGAGGACGCGGTGCTTCAAGAAGCAAGGAAACAGTTGAATGTTTTCATTGCCACAAATTAGGCCATTACAGGAACGAGTGTCCTGAGTGGTCCCCTCAGGCACATTACACAAGTGAGTTCAATGAAGAGATGTTGTTGATGACTATGGAAAACGATGAGCAACATAATACTTTGTGGTTCTTAGACTCAGGTTGTAGCAACCATATGACGGGCAGAAAACATTGGTTTATGCAACTCGATGATTCTTTTAATTGCAATGTCAAGTTAGGCAATGGCATGAAGTTGGAGGTTCTCGACAAAGGAACCATAAAGGTGAAAATTGATGGTATTGTTGCTGTTATCCAAGATATCTACTATGTTCCAGGACTACAGAATAATCTATTCAGCATAGGGAAAATGTAGGAGAAGGCTCTAATATTTCTGATCAAACAGGGGACTTGCAAAGTATTCCATGAGAATAAAGGCTTGTTGTTTACGACGTCGATGAAGGCAAACATGATGTTTGTGCTTCAAGCCATATCTTTAGGAAGTAAAGTAGATGAGCAAGGGCAATGCTTGATGGTGTCAAAAGCTGAAAAGGAGAATCTCGAGCTCTGACACAGACGATTTGGGCATCTGAATTACCAAAGCTTAAGAAAGCTCCAGCAGAAATCAATGGTTCAAGGCTTGCCGCAGTTGAAAGGAAGTAGCGCGTCTGATGTATGCTCAATATGTCTTATGGGGAAGCAGCATAGAAAACCGTTTGCATAGAAGAGCTTGTGGCAGGCTACAGAGAGGTTACAACTAATTCACGTAGACTTGTGCGGTCCTGTTACACCTGACTCTAACGGTGACAAGAAGTATCTCTTTACCCTGATAGATGACTACAACAGGAAACTATGGACTTATTTCCTTGTAGCAAAATCGGAGGCCTTCGAGGTGTTTCAGAAACTCAAGGTGCTTATTGAGAAGGAGTCAGGAACTGAGATAGCTTGCTTAAGAACTGATAGGGGAGGCGAATTTCTGTCTACAGAATTCAAAGAGTTTTGCGACAAGGTTGGTATCAAAAGGCAATTGACGACAACTTTCACTCCACAGCAGAACGGGGTAGCTGAACGGAGAAACCGAACCATTATGAATATGGTTAGGTGTATGTTGAAGGAAAGCCAAGTGCCAAGCAAAATGTGGCCGGAAGCTGTAGCTTGGGCCACTCATATTTTGAACAGATGTCTAACTTCGATCAATCCAGAAAAAACTCCTCAAGAACTGTTGAGTGGTTCACCACCATCGGTGGATCATCTCAAAGTTTTTGGAAGTCTATGTTATGCTCATGTGGCCGACCAGCAACGCAAGAAATTGGATGATAAAAGTGTTAAGTGTATTTTCCTAGGTGTGTCACCAGAATCTAAAGCGTACCGATTATATAATCTTCAAACTAAGAAGATTATGGTGAGTAGGGATGTTGTTTTTGATGAGTCCAAAGGATGGCAAGACAACAATGAAAGTTTTGCTGAGTCTACTCAGCTCAGATGGGATGGTAGTGAAGAAGAATTATGGGAATTTGAGGATGAAGTAGAATCTGTCCAAAATCACGGCCATGGCACTGTAATGGCAGCAACTGGCCAAAACACTGTAAGTGCAATAGCTGACGGCAATGAACCGACCTCATCTGAAAGCACACAGATTGAAATAGAAGAGGAAGAGGAGGCTGTTGTTGAAATCCTTCCACAAGCTGAACTGGGGCCAAGAGTCAGAAGGAGGCCAGCATGACATGATGAGTATGAAATGGGCAACTTTTGTGAGCAGTTTTCACTATCCATAGATGGGGCTGATCCAAGCAGTTATGAGGAAGCTAAACAAGAGGAGAAGTGGAGAAAAGCCATGGCGGCTGAAATGCAAGCAATCAACAAAAATGACACATGGGAGTTGGTTTGCTTACCATCACAAGCTAGTCAAATTGGAGTGAAGTGGGTTTATAAAACCAAACTCAATGAGCATGGCAAAGTGGACAAGTATAAAGCCCGACTTATGGTGAAGGGTTATTCTCAAAAACACGGTATAGATTATAATGAAGTCTTTGTGCCGGTAGCCAAGTGGGATACGATCAGATCACTATTGGCTCTTGCTGGACACCATGGATGGGAAATTCATCAGCTTGACGTGAAAAGCACCTTCCTTCACGGGGAGCTCTCCGAGGAAGTATTTGTTGAGCAACCTCCTGGTTTCATGGTTAAAGGAGAGGAGCATAAAGTTTATAAGCTCAAGAAAGCTCTATATGGCTTGAAGCAAGCGCCAAGAGCTTGGTTTAGCAAAATAGAAAACTATTTCTTGAGTGAAGGCTTCACCAGGTGCCCATATGAACATACTTTGTTCATCTATGCTCATGAGTCTGATGTACTCGTTGTGAGTCTGTATGTGGACGATATCATGCTCACAAGTAGCAGTAAGAAACTTGTGAAAGAATTTAAGGCATCAATGCAGTCTAAGTTTGAAATGACTGACTTAGGCCAAATGATGTGTTTTTTGGGTGTAGAAGTCAACCAAAGTGATCAAGGGGTTTTCATCTGTCAAAGGAAGTACACAAATGAACTTCTTGACAAGTTTGGAATGTTGGACAGTAATCCGGTGAGAAATCCTATTGTGCCAGGAACAAAACTAAGTATTGAGGGAGGTGGAGTCCTTGTGGATGAACCATAATACAAACAGCTGATAGGAAGCTTATTATTCCTCATTGTGAGCAGACCGGACATCATGTTTGTGATGTGTCTTCTAAGCAGGTATATGACGAAACCTACGAGGCTACACATGATGACTGTAAAACGTGTGCTAAGATATTTAAAGGGAACTGCAGAGTTCGGTATAAAATATCACAGAAAGGGACAGGGGAAACGCCTAATTGGATACACTGATATTGACTTTGCCGGGGATACGGATGATAGGAAGAGTACCGGCGGCTATGTGTTCTTCTTGGCGGGAGGAGAGATCTCATGGGCGTCCAAGAAGCAATCGATCGTGACTTTATCAACAATCGAAGCTGAATTTGTTGCAGCTGCTTCATGTGCTACACAGTGTATATGGCTAAAACGAATTCTTGAGCAAATGGGATGGTCCGAGAGTGTTGTAGGAGCAACCACTGTGTTCTGTGACAAAAACTCTACCATTAAACTGTCCAAAAACCCCGTGCTACATGGACGGAGCAAGCATATCGATGTTCGTTTCCATTTTCTTAAGGATTTGGTCAGAGATGGAGTTGTAAAGCTTGAGTACTGTGGTACTAAGGTGCAGATAGCGGACATTATGACCAAGGCCATGGGGCTTGAAGTGTTTGAAAGACTAAGAGCACATCTTGGAGTCATGAAGAATGAGAAGACCTTGGACGCTACTGGTGTTTAAATTCAACTTAAATATGTTGAGTTTAGGGGAGAATTTGTTAGGTTTATATTTATTTATTTATAAATTATGTTGAGTCAGTCCTGTTTTTTTAATTGTTTTACTGTCCGTTAGTGTATTTGCTATGTCAAAATTGTTAGCACGTTAGTAGCATTGAGGACCAAGTATTTAGGAGGCAGTTACTTTGTAACTGGTGTAGTATATATTACTACATCTGAATTAATAAATGAATACAGTTTTTGGGCTCAACAATTCTTTTTGACAGATATTGGGACACATCTTTTAAAATGAAACGTATCTCTTGGAGTAAGAATGCTATAAATATGGACATTTGAAAAAACTACAACACCTTTTTTCATTCCTTCTGATTTTTCTTACAAATACACAAAAGTATCTTCATCATCAAAGATATATATAAGAAAGAAGGAAGAGGCGAGAGAACAATTGAAAACAAGATGGAGAGGTGGACAAATAAAAATTAAAATAATGTAAATATCATATGGTATTAAGATTCAAAATATAAATTTTTCCATAATGAACAGATGATATAATAATATTTTGAATTAATTGATATGTATATGAACCTTACTGTAGAGAAGCGACACTTAACGGAACATGCATAATTTTTGGATTGTTTTGGTATAAAATAGGCATATACGTATTTGCGTTTTAAAGATATAGCATATAAGGATCTAAGAATTTAATTTGGGCATGTGCTATCATTTAATTTCAATGTTTTCTGTAATATCATGAATTTATATGCATGGTTTATATAAACGGAAGTGTGGCTGTTTTGTTTTATCAACATATATACATGATATGAAGTTGTTTTGTTGTACACAAAGCAAATAAAATAAGAATCACAATATATATAATTGAATATTCAGCACATGTTTATCATGTTTTACAATAATAATCACGTAGCAACTTTATATTATAATCTCAGTATATAAATATTACATTAGTGATCCAATCTTAATCATATATAGTTGTCACGCTCAAATCTATATATAATTGTCATGATACCCAATATAAATAATTTATATTAAAATAGAATTTTTTGTTAATCAACAAATTGATTAAATTCATTAAAGTTTAGAATTCTAAATTTTGATTTCATGCTATATAAATAGTATATTAAATGATATTTTTTATTATAAAATATATTCAGATAATTTAAAGATGGATCATGATTTATAATGAGTGAAATTAAAGTGTTTCTTAACATACTTGTTCCTTGTATATTCAAAGATAGACATGAATGTTATTTTAAGTATGATTAATTCTTTATTAAAGTATGTTCATTTAGTATCATTTTATTTTATTGGAATGTATTTATGCATCACCCAAAAGTGAATTTAGATACATGATTAAAATTAAATTGGTTTGAATCCATGAAATTTATTCAAAGCTTTGTAGTTGCTATTAATATGTTTGCCTTGGGCAATGCAATGACAAAGTTCAATGGACTAAACTATGCTGATTGATCTGAAAAGATTCAGTTTCAACTAGGTGTTATGGACTTGAACATGACATTGATAATGGATGAGAAGCCCGCAACCATTACGGAGGACAATATGGAAGATGAAAGGTCTCCTTTTGAGGTTTGGGAAAGGTCCAACAGGTTGTCTTTGAACTTGATGAGAATGACAATGGCTGAAAATGTTAAGCCATTTATACCCAACACTGAAAATGCAAGGGAATTCATGAAAAATGTGAAAGAGTATTCAAATTCTGAAATCACAGACAAATCTGTTGTGGGAAATTTGATGAGTGAGTTGATGACTAAAAAGTTTGAATGATCTCAACCCATTCATGATCACGTGACTCAAATGGAAAATTTGGCAGCAAAGTTGAATTCCCTAGGTATGGATGTGAATGAACCTATTCTTGTACAATTTATCATTAACTCACTTCCTCTTGAGTTTGGACAGTTCCAGGTGAATTACAACACTATCAAAGAAAAATGGAACTTTTAAGAAATTAAGGCCATGTTGGTTCAAGAAGAAGGGGCCAGTTCCAGTAAGGTCAAACCCGGCAAGAAGGACAAGAAGAATGGCAAAGCTCCTTTAAAGGTTAATGAGTGTGGAGTCCAAAAGGAGAAGAAGTGTTATTTCTGCAAGGAAAATAGACAATTCAAAAAGGATTGTCCTAAAAGAAAGATGTGGTTTGAAAAGAAAGGTATGTTTTATGTTTCCATAAATTTTGCATCAAACCTTATTGAAGTACCAAATAATACTTGGTAGCTTGATTCAGGTGCGACTACTCATATGTCACATATTATGCAGGGATTCCTTTCAATCCAAACCATAAAAGGAAGTGAAAAGTTTCTTTATATGAAAAACAAAATGAAGGCACAAATAGAGGGGATTGGGACGTATAGATTGATCTTGGATACTGTTTATCATATAGATCTGAAAAGTTGTCTTTATGTACCTGGATGTGATAGGAATTTAGTTTCTGTTGCAAAGTTGGATGGATTGAATTTTAAATTTAGGATTGGAAATAATGTATTTTATTTATTTAAAAATTCATACTATTATGGTTATGGTATTTTAGTTGATGGTTTATATCGTTTTAATCTTGATGTTAATTTTAAAGAATCTCTATTTAATATTGAACATGTTGTTGGTAGTAAGCGAAGTACAAATAATGAGAGTTCTGCTTATTTGTGGCATCAAAGATTAGGTCACATCTCCAAATAAAGAGTAATGAGTTTAATGAAAGGTGAAATATCATCTCAATTTGATTTTGGTGACTGAAATATATGTTTGGATTGCATTAAAGAAAAACACACCAAACAAATATCTAAAAGTTCGTCTACAAGAACTAGTGAACTCCTTGAATTCATACACACTGATATTTGTGGTCCCTTCGATATTCCTTCTTGGGGAGAAGAAAAGTATTTTATCACTTTTATTGATGACTTCTCACGTTACTGTTACTTGTATTTATTGCATGAAAAATCTCAATTAGTGGATATGTTGGCAATTAGATAGGAAAATAAAGATAGTAAGGTCTGATAGAGGTGGTGAATATTATGGAAAATATAATGATAAAGGATAATGTCCAGGTCCATTCGTAAATTTTCTCGAAAGTCATGGTATATGTGCACAATATACTATTCCTGGCACGCCACAACAAAATGGTGTGGCTGAGAGGCGGAATTGTACTTTCATGAATATGGTTATGTCAATGTTAAATTATAACAATGTACCATTATCATTATGGACTTATGCATTAAAGACCGTTGCACATTTGCTTAATAGGGTTCATAGTAAGGCAGTTCCTAAGACTCCTTATGAGCTATGGACAGGAAGGACACCTAGTTTAAGGCATCTTTATATTTGGGGATGCCAAGCTGAAGTAAGAGCGTATAATCAACATTAAAAGAAGCTTGATGCAAGAACCATTAATGGTTTTTTCATTGGGTATCCTGAAAAAATCAAAAGGGTATAGATTTTGTTGTCCTAATCATTGTACGAGAATAATTGAGTTTGGTAATGCTCCGTTTGTTGAAAATGGCCAGTTCAGTGGGAGTGAGAAAACATATAAAATGGATATTATGGAGGCTCGTGAAGAATATTCTTCACCTATATAGTCTTCTTAGATTGTTGCCCCTCTGGTTTTGGTATCGTCATACAACACACATAGACAACAAATTAATATTCAAAACCCACAAAACGAACATATAGTTGATGAACCGGTTGACAACGTACAAGTTACAAATGAGTAAGAACAAGTGAATGAAGAAACACAAGAAAGAACAGTAAGAAGGTCTGAAAGGAAAAGAAGACCAGCTATTTCGAAAGATTATGTTATTTATTGACTTGAACATGAATGTGACTTGAGCATTGATGGGGATCCAGTCTCATTCACACAAACCATGGAAAGTGACAATTCTGAAAATTGGATCAATGCTATGATAGAAGAGTTAAAATCAATGGATGACAATAATATATGGGATCTAGTTGAGTTTCCTAAAGGTTCAAAATGGGTTGGTTGTAAATGGGTCTTTAAGACCAAACGAGACTTGAAAGGCAATAGTGAAAGATATAAAGCTAGACTTGTCGCCAAAGGTTTCACTCAAAAGGATGGTGTTGACTATAAAGAAACCTTTTATCTTGTTTCAAAGAAGGACTCTTTGAGAATTGTTTTAGCTTTGGTGGCTTATTATGACTTAGAGCTTCACCAAATGGATGTGAAGACCGCCTTTCTAAATGGTGACTTAGAGAAAGAAGTGTATATGGCTCAACCTGAAGGGTTTATTACTACAGGAAAACAAAGTTTGGTGTGTAAATTAAATAAGTCAATATATGGACTAAAGCAAGCTTCCAGATAATGGTATCTTAAATTTAACAGTATTGGTTTATCATATGGTTTTGTAGAGAACATCGTAGATCGACGTTCTATATGAAGGTCAGTGGGAGCAAATTCATAATTTTAGTCTTATATGTTAATGATATTTTACTTGCTGCCAATGATTTTTCTTTGTTACATGATGTAAAGAGGTTTCTTTCCAATACATTTGAAATGAAGGATATGGGTGAGGCATCATATGTGATAGGAATAGAAATATTCTGTAAAAGATCACAAGGACTGTTGGAATGGTCTCAGAAAGGATATATAAATAAAATATTAGAGAGATTTATAATGGATAAAATGCTTTGTTGGGATAGCTCCTATTCATAAAGGGGACAAGTTTAGTCAAATGCAATGTCCCAAAAATGAATTAGAACAAAAAGAAATGGAGTTTATTCCCTATGCATCAGTAGTTGGGAGCTTGATGTATTCCCAAACATGTACTCGACAGAATATCGGTTTTGTCGTTGGTATGTTGGATCGATGTCAAAGTAATCCCAGAATGGATCACTATAAAGTTGCAAATAAAGTTCTTAGGTACTTACAAGGCATCAAAGATTACATGCTCACTTATAGAAGATCAAATCAACTTGAAGTGGTTTGGTACACATATTCAGACTTTGCAGGATGTGTGCACTCAAGAAAATCCACATTTGGATATGTTTTTCATCTGGATGGGGGAGAAATATCATGGAAGAGTGGAAAGCAGTCCATTATTGCTACTTCTACTATGGAGGCAAAGTTTGTGGCATGCTTTGAGGCCACAATTCAATCATTATGGTTGCGGAACTTCATCTTAGGGCTTGATATTGTCGATAGTATAACTAGGTCACTAAGTATTTATTGTGATGATTCTGCACCTGTCTTCTTCTCTAAGAATGATAAATATTCTAAAGGTGTTAAACATATGGAATTGAAGTACTTATCAGTGAAAGAAGAATTATAGAAACAAAAAGTGTCATTTGAACATATTGGTACATATTTAATGATAGAGAATCCATTAACTAAAGGTTTACCGTCCAAGATATTTGTTGGTCATGTAGAAAGGATGGGCATTATGTAAAAGTCCTTGTTAATATTATAATATGATTGGTATATATACATGTATAGTTTAATGTTCGTATTATATGACACTTGTGAATTCAATTAAGGTTATGTTTTTGATGAGTTTTGTTATTCATATTATACATTACTATTAATATGTGATGAAAAAGGTGTCTTTATAAATATATGAAAGGCACATCATTGTATTCCTTAAAGTTATTTGAATTGGATTGATTCGTGATGCATGGAAGGAATCAAGTTGATAATAATTTGTGACCTCCATGATCAGATCATTTCAATTCATTAAAGACAAAAACTTGGTGCTTTTAATGAATGGTGCACAATTATAGTATAAGAGTGAAACATCAAGTTTCCACATGAGTCAAGTGGGACACTATTGGATTAATTTATTAATCCAATAATTATAACTCATGTAATTAAAAGTTTAGCTTAAATAAAGGATACCCTAATGTGATGATTATTTAGGTTGATGGATAATTAAGCCAATGGGGTTTTTATTTTGAAATTCAAAATTTAAATCCATCTTCTCTCTCTTTATGGATGTTGGGACATGTCTCTTGGAATGAAATGTTTTTGTTGGAGTAAGAAGGCTATAAATAGGGACCTTTGGAAAAATAACATCACCTTTTCTCATTCCTTCTGATTTTTCTTACAAATACACAAAATCATATTCATCATCAAATATACACATAAGGAAGAAGGAAGAGAGAAGAGAATAATTGGAAGCAAGATCGAGAACCAAACAAGAATGGCGCCATGAATCCGAGTATGTTTTTACTGTTTTTCATAAAAATTGAAATAATGTGAAAATCATGATATCAAGATCCAAAACATGAAGTTTTTCTAACAAGACATTTATTTACTCTAAGTTTCTTGTAATACAATATTTCTTATAACACAATTTTTAAATGTTGAACTTTAAACCAATCGACTTAGAATAAAATGGGGTCAATCTCGAATCTTAGATTGATCAAACTCGAATCTTAGATTAATGATCGATTTTATTTATTGAGATTGATAGTTTTCATCATCAATAAATTAACACTCTCAATGGCACTAAGATAGAGATAACTGGTGTCAATTGTTAATAGTTATATGCAATTAAAAAATATAAAAAGATGGTTAATCCACCAAGAAGAATGAATAATAATTATCTAAATCAAAATAGTAGTCAAAATGACCATTATTGTAGAACAAAAACAAGTGTATTTTTATCATCTTTATCAGGATTGATTGTGTTTTAAAGATTGTTCAATAATTTCTATTACTTTAAGATTGCTTTATGTTTGTGAATATTGAACTTGTAAAATAATAGAAAATAATTTATACTTGTGGCATTTAACAATGTGAAAACTTGTTAGGCTAGATTTCATTAACCTATTTTCATGTAGCATCCATAACTTGATCGGAAAAATAGCAAGTGTACTGTTTTTACCGATGTAGTAATAAGGAGTTTTATTTCCAAGTATCGATCTCAGGGATTGCGTAGGAAATACTTATTTTACTTTGATTCTATCGGAACAAAAAGATAATGGTTTGGTTGTTTTGGAATTTATAATAGTAAACACAAAGAATAGTAGAAATAATTTATTAAGATAAAATATGCTAGGGTGAGTGGTTAATTTAACCAGTTATGAATTCAATCAAGATTTCCTTAATACATATGAAACATTCAATCACCTAACCTCAGAATGTTCTTCCTTAAGTCCTTAAGGAAGAAACTATTAAACTACCAATTCTTACTCAAATGTCCATTCAATTAATCATTGGTTTTAATCATAAACAATATCAAGGTTTACGGTGATTTACAAAAGTTCCTAGTCCTAGGTGATACAATTATAAACCCAATTGTGTGAAAACCCTAACAATCACAGTCCTGTTATTGATAGTCATAGATCAATTTGTATTTGTCCGATACAAAAGCATAAGCACATCACACAATTGAATTGAAATTCGTAACATAGTAATAAGGAAATCCATAGTTAGAATTCATAACATCATATCAAATCAGAACCACCCCCCTAGCATTGGGGGTTTAGCCTCTCATAGTATTCAAAGAAATCATAGTATGAAAATTAGACATTACAAAGAACTAGGAGATTTGGATCTTCAATGGTCGGAACCCTTGAATCTCGCCGTCTTCGAATCCTCCGTAGTAGTTATCTTCTCAATGCCGTGTTTTCTTTCGTACGTTAAAAAGTGTTTTCTCTATCTCTCCAAAGTGTTCTAATAGCCTCCAATGGATTTTTCCCAGCAAAAAGTCCAAACTACCCTTAATGAACAAGGCAGATCCACACAACAAAAAGTGAAATTTCTCAGCCGCGCTCATATACACGGGCAGTGTGTACACACACGGGTGCCCGTGTTGATTCACACGGGCAGTGTGTACACACACGGGTGCCCGTGTTGCTCTTCAAAAGCTGTGATTTTTAAAGCAAGCTACAGAGGCATCAACACGGGCCGCGTTCCTACACACGGGTGCCCGTTAATGCACTGTTTTAAATAACACGGCCGTGTGTCACCACACGGGTGCCCGTGTTACTCTCTGCTTTTTCTCTCCAAGTTTGCTTTGCTTGACCAACAACACGGGCAGTGTGGTAGCACACGGGTGCCCGTGTTGACCTGCTGTCTCTTCATATTTTTGCCTTTCTGAGTATCCACAACTCCACTATTAGTGCTTTTAAACCTATGCAACGGCCTGTAACAATAACACTACCAAAACGAAGCGTAAAAGAGACCTTTTTGACATAAACATGTAATAAAATGAAATGTGATAACAAACTAACAAAACATGAGAAATGACTATGAAACAACTATAAACAAACATAAATCTTACCAAAGTGATGAAAATATGTCGGATTAACGGTGGGAATTCAATGGAAATGGTGACCGATCACTAGTAATATGCAATTCTAATCCGCTATTAATATTACAGCTTGGAGCGTTCCTGTCTGAGTCAACGACGTGAGATCAGTCATATTATCTAATTGACAATTTCTTAGCCTATTAACCGATACGTCAATATTAAGTTTCAACAGTCAATATAAATATTGAACTTAAATCTAGGTATAAACTTTAACATATCTAATAGATGAATGATTTGGATCTAGTAATGACTAGTATCTTTCAAATATCAAGTCATACCATGCACTACTACGTCTTAGCTCCAATTTCGACGCCTGATATGGATTAAGGGAATTAAATAAGGAAATAAAGTTTCTTGTAAAGAAATTGAATGTTTCGACAAAACTATACAATTTGAAATTCCAGTCGAAGATACCTTGCTGCAAGGGTAAAGATATTGTGTGGACTTATAAGTATTTCTGGCAGTTTGGAGATATTTCGACATAAGCGTTAGTGATGGTAGTTCGATGTAAGATTTGAATTCAAAGAAGGGAGGGAATTATTTATTCTTATCTAACTGCTGGGTATATGTGGGGCGTGGTGGGCAATTGCATACATGTAGAGTGCCACCTGTCTCAAACTGGTGAATAGGCCATTGGGAGCGATTATTTCGATTGATATAAATATGAGGTCTTAGTGTTCGGATCAGGGGTGTTCAAGTTTATACAAGTTTATCAACTTACCCAAAGTATCCGTGTGTAGAGAAAGTGAAAATTGAGAAAATGTATGTTTGATGTTGCACCATGTTTTTTTACTTAAAGCAATTTAATCAATCTTGTCTTTTCCTTTCAGAAATTTATCTTCTTCGCCATTTACTTTCTAATACTTTCCTTGCTTACTTTGCGTTATTTTTACTTTATATTCCTTAACAAGTGATTTAAGTATGCACCTTGTCGAAGTGTTTATCATTCATCAGACTTCGCCCTAAAAACAATTAGCACATGTCCTAGGATCAATCTGATTAATCCTGTAAGTCACCAAAACACTTTTAATTTGGAAGATCAACGGTTTTTTTTACCAATTTTCATGGTAAACAAATTGGCACGCCCAGTGGGACAGTGCTAACTGTTTTGAAAAAGTGAATTTTCTTCACTTTATTAGTTCTTGTCGTTCAATCATCTTTCTCCTTTTGAAAAGTTCGTTGTATGTTATTAAGAAGTGGTAAAGTAATCACCACCAACGAAGATAGACAAAGAGGAAGATACACGAGGGTCATGGCAAATTCAAACCAGCCAGATAGTGTGAACCTTCAGAATATGTCAACTAATAATGGAGAACCACCCCCAGTTTCTCCGACGGGGGGACCAACGGTTCTAGCAACCATTTCTGAACTTATAACGTCAATGTAAAGTTTGAAGCATGCACATTCGATTGCCCATACGGGGCCTATACTGAATTTTACTGGGCCAAGGGCCCCTCCACAGAACCCGCCACCAATAGGGACTTCTGTATTTAGACCTTTTATGCCTCTTGGGTTTTCGATGCCGTCAAGTGGTCGAGATCAACCCTACGGAATGCAAAATTCGATGATGGCAAACTTACAAAGTGCCCTCCAGTATTTTCAGAACTTTAGATGACTTCGCCGTTACAAGAAGCAGGTTCTGGGGTGAGCATGGGTCAAAATAGCCAGTCTTTAGGAATGAGATATTCTACCCGTATGCCAAGTTTGACAAATAACTCTACTGCAGTCATTAGATAACAAATGGATGAGAGTAATCATAACATGGTCTAGATGTTGGCCCAAACTATGGGGACAATCCTTAATCCCTTAATCCAGGATACTACCCAGTCTAACCGACAAATGGCAGCACAGATGAAGCGCCTGGCGAACTTCTTTGGTGTGTCTCAGCCTCCCCGACATCCACAGAGAGAGTATACGGTAGAAAACCAGGGGGTAGCCTTCGAGGAGGATCCTACCATTAACCAAGTTCAACAGAACCAAAGAGGCACACCCGGGGTGGACATGTCAAACCTAGGAGGAACGGTCGAACAACATAGGGTCGAACCCCCTAGAAACCAACCACGAGGCCGAATAGAGGAAGAACCAAGGATACCATTGGTAAATAGGAATCATAATGCTGATAACCTCATACAACAAATGCGACACAATGATATGGCAGCAGATAATAATATGGCAACCATGGTCGAAAGAATCATGGCTCGAAACAGAGTAAACTTTGGCCTTCGAAGGCCAAACTATACGTCACCACTCTTAGAGTATATCCTCCAGTCAGACTTACCCCCTAGATGGAAGGTCCCTAAATTCACTAAGTTCTGGGGATACTACTGAATCCACTATCGAACATTTGGCTAGGTATTTAATAGAGGCAGGAGAAATTTCGAACAACGAAAACCTTAGGATAAAGTACTTTACAAGTTCTCTCACAAAGAATACCTTCACTTAGTTTACAACCTTATCACAGAGTTCGATTTCACACTTGGACTCAGTTGGAAAGAATATTCCATGAGAAGTTTTACATGGGACAAATGAAGATTAGTCTGAAAGAGTTGGCCAATATCAAGAGAAAGTTTATCGAGCCAATTGATGACTATTTGAATAGATTCCGCTTATTAAAATCCAGATGTTTTACGCAAGTGCCGGAACATGAGTTGGTCGAAATGACCGTTGGAGGCTTGGATTCTTCCATTAGGAAGAAGTTGGACACCTAATACTTGAGGGATATAGCCCAACTGGATGATAGGGTTCGACAACTAGAGCGTTGAAGGAAGAAAAAGCTAAAGCAAATAGGAATAAGAGAGCAGCCTACGTCGATTTTAATGAAGATAACGAAGGACCATATGATGAGCCATCGAGCTTCGACGAAAGTGATATCAACCTTGTTGAACTAAAACAAGGCTCTCCCTATTCTTGAAAAGAATGATAAATTTCCTAAGAAAACTTACCCGTTTGACGTTACAAAATTTTCGACTTGTTAGTTAAGGATGACAAAATGATAGTGCCTCCTGGTGCTAAAATGCGTCCTTTAGAACAAAGAAAGAAAATAGGTTTTTGTAAGTACCATAATTTCCTGGGTCATAAAACGTCTCAATGTTTTCTTTTCAGGGATCTTGTCCAGAATGCTATTCAGGAGGGACGACTCAAATTATGAGAGAAACCCAGGAGCTAGATGAAGATTGACTCCGGCCCTCTGCAAGTAGTTGACGCTCACTACACAAAGCCAGATGATGTAAATATGGTCAAAGTTACTGATGACTTCAACAACACCATCAAAATGGCCGAAGTTACTGAGGATTTTGTTAACAAGGCTATCATGGTCAAGGTCTCTGAGTACCTTGACCAGGAGTTCCTCAAGAATTTTATCCAGGAGGCTGCTAAAAGCTTTGCCGATGGAACCACTGATGGTTTCGACCCTGGAGTCACTGAAGATTCCAATTTGATGATAGTGACCAAAGAGACTGCCGATAGTTTCATACAAATGGATAAGGCTGGTGAGAGCCTTCAAATGAAATTCCATAATCTGGGCATCACTGAAGATGTCAACATGGAGGTTAACATGATCGAAGTCTCACAGGAAACTTCCATGGAAGTTGACGACGAGCGTCAACAAGAAGAATACAACAAATTGGCCTTCCCAAAAGAAGAGGAGACTCTTATGGATTTCCTCCATAGGTGCCAAGGGAAGAAATCAGAAGTCATGTTATGCCCTCGATGCAGTGTCGTGTTCAACAAAAAAGCGGCGCACAGTCTTGAGGGAATTAGGGAAGGCAAAAGACAGATAGGATCAGGGAGCCCCTCAGGACCAACGAGTTTGTAGGCCTAGAAGATCTTTCGATCCTAGGAGGTATCTCGACCCAAGTAGAACTCTGGTGAAGCTTGATGGGACAAGACGAAGGGGTCCTGCTGCCAAACCTATCTCTTTCAAACCCACTGCAGAGGCTTCCGACGGAAAATGGGTAAAGCTAGCCGACGGTAGAAAGCTTGACCAAGGAAAATGGAAGAACTTCGAAGTAGACAAAGGTTCATCATTGGCCTACCGTAAAAAAGTTCCAGGCTTCCAGAAAACCAGCCTACACCTCTGAGAACTACAAAGGGAAGAATCCCATGACAAGGTCCTAATAGAGGAGGGAACAAAGAAGGAGAAAGATGTAGAGGGAGATTGGAGCAAAAGAAAATGATGAATTCAATACCAATGTGCCTTCCAGAAAGAAGGAGAAAGAGGATTTAAGATTTGTTGAGAGTAAGCCTACTACTCAAGAAGAGGCGAATAGAGAAAAATATGATCGAGCGGTAGAGGAAGACGAAATGCTCACAGATGATTTCGACTCTGGTCAGAGCCTTTGTTGGATATCAGAGTTAATATGGTATCAGTGCTCCCCAGAGAATTTGACCAGATAATTGACGTCAAGGATACTGACAATATCACAGAAATGGAAATAGTCGCTCATAAACCAATGTGCTACTACATAATGAATAATGATTGCATGGAGGAACAAAATGCTTTCTTCGAGCGACTGAATGGGGCTATGAAGAGCCATCTCAAGCCCCTCTTTATTACTTGGAAGTGTAAGACCCCAATTTTGATCCTAAGATCCCTCATGTTATCTCATCATATGCATTAGCATTGGGATCACAACTTGGCACCCTCCTTACCCCTCATTCATTGGGTTTGCATTGGGAGAGATCACCAAGCACATTTGATTGTATTATACTTCTTCTTTTTCTCTTTATTTTTACTAACCAAAATACCAAAATATGTCATTGTATAGTTTACCTCTTTTGTAGGTAGTGTGTATGTTCACCTATGCTCTATCAAGCTCATATCTAGGATCTAAGACCCTCAATGCAAGGAGATCAATCAAGAATTGGTTTAATTTGACTCTAAGTATCATATATGGATCCCCATGATCTTCACATGTTATTTTGATCAGGAAATCGTCAAGAGTTTGGAGTTTGTTTGCCTTGGAAACCCTAATTCATCTGGGTATCTTATGTGACTTCTTCAACAAATTGATCAAATATTTCAAGGGATATTCCAAATTTCATCATATTATGCATATATGATCCTTCATGAGTTCCAAAAGTCAAGAGAATATCAAGCTAGCAAGTTGGCTCATGGTGGTTGACTAGAGAAAGTCAACAGGTCAAAACTGGGGTTCCCTAGACCCTATCTCCTACAATTTTTATCATATGAAAATGATTTCAAGATAAATGTTACTCTAAATGACATTCCAAAAAACTTTTATATTGAGGTCAAGAGATAGTTTTTCTTGGAAAGTCATTATTTAGGGTGAAAGATTATAGGTCATTTTGTCTAAACCCTAGTTTGGAGGTCAACTTCCCAAGGCCATAACTTGCTCAATTGTTATGATATTAAAGCCATTAAAATTCAATGATCAATTTCAAGATGTCTAATTCAACTTTATGTTTGGAGGAAGTGCAAATTCAAGTTTAAAATGCATGTGTCAAGAGGAAACATTATAGGTCATTTTTGACCAATACCATTGAACAAGTGATTTTCCTCAACTTATAAAATGCATAACTCCTTCATGACGAATCCAAACGAGGTCAACTTGGTGACCAAATTGAAGAGGTTTGAAAGAGATACAACTTTGATGAAGGAACTTTTATCATTTGAAGGCCATAGAAAAAGTTATTCAAGGAGGAAGAAGTGAACATTTGACTTGGGACTTAGAAAATTTTCAAATATGTTTGATTTCCCAAACTTCCACCTCAAAATGCATCATGATCCAAGCTTCAAATGAAAAAGTGTTCAATATGAAAGTTTTTCCCCTTGATCTCATCTTTCTAAAACATCTAAGATCATCTCATTTGGACCAAAATTGAAGGACTTGCGCATGACTTCATTATGGGAAGTGTTTTGGAAAGTTTGAATTTCAAATGATCATTTGCTTTTGCATGCTTGCACATTATGAGTTCAGTAGACTTTGTGCATGATTTGGAGTTGGATTACATCACTCTCAAGGCCCAAATGATTACCCATGCACCCATGCAAGTGAATTACTATTTTTTTCAAATTTTCAAGTGGTGCAAATATCAAATATAATGCCTATTTAAACAAGCTTAAGGCTTCAGATTCATCATCAACACCTTGCCCAAGCTTTGCTAGACCTCTGCAAACCCTCACTACCATAGAACTTTTTGAGATTTCTTTGAAATCGAGCTTGAACTTCACCATCTGTTTGGAAGTTCAAACTCCATAAATTCACTTCCATTTTCAGTTCATTTGGTTCCTACAAGGAAGAGGAGGAGAAAGCAATCAAATCCAGATCAAGATCAAGTCAAATTGGATCAACTCGAAGGTGAATTTTCAGAAACTTCCACTCTTCGATTCTCTCTTATTTCTCCACTATTCTTGTTGATTTTTGGTTGTCTGAAGTCCTACCAATCTAGGCAACAAGATTGAGTTGCTTTGAGGTCAAATCGAAGCAACTCAGATAATGATCCTCAAAATTCAACTCCCTGTATCTTTTCATATACTTGGAGTTAGACAAGATTGAGGCCAAATTCGAGCTCCTGAGCATTTTTTCTTTAAATCCATGTCTTGCTTTTTCATTTTGGTGATGGTTGAAGGTGGACCAGTTCGGTGAGGTCCACCAGAGAAGAAGACCGGTGCTCTGGCTCCGGCGATGTGTTGGCAAGCTTCCCAACCACAGGATCCATTCAATTTGTTTTAATCTTGAGCGTTGGTTGTGATTACTACACGTGTTGCACAGTTGACTGATGACCACATGGAACGCGCACTTTGGACCATTTGATCTGCCACCTAAATTAATGAGGGATATCAAATGGTCCACGTATTTTGTAATTTCTGAATTTTCATATTATTTGCCTTATTTTCATTAATTCATATTAATTTTAATATTAATCCAAAAATTATAGGGCTTTCACCAAAAAAGTCAAATATTTTTATCTTTCATTTTCTGAATTAAAATTATTTTTTGGATCAAGATTAATATTTTTCATGATTTAATTGTTTTTATGCATATTTTTAATTGTTTAAAAATACTTCTGACTTTTCAAAAACAGTGAATTTTTTTCTCCAAGGTCCTTTGACCTTGTTTGACCTATGACAAATCTCTTGGCCATTTATTTGGTGTTTTGAAGAGGTTTTAGGTTTTTGATAAAACATAATTTAATTTAATGCATTTTTAATTGATTTTTAATTTGGTTAATTAAAAATAAATTGTGTTGAGCCATTTTTATTGACTTGTGGAGTTTGACTATTGTATTTGGGCATTGGTAAAAGTTGATTTGACTTTTGTTGGATTAAAATAATTGGATTTAGGGAATTGATGAAATGTATATTTCATCTCCCAAAATGAATGAATGGTTTTAATTTGATAAAATTCCTCCCATGACCAATTTGTGTTTGTCTCCTTTCCCCTCTCTCTTCATCTTCAATCCCTTTCTATCCCACTCTTCTCATTGGCCAATGACATCTCAATATCCTAAGGCTAATTGGTTCATGAACCAATACAAGTATGTATGATATTAGGTCCCCCCTTTGATCATTTTCTTTTTGTGTTTGGTATATTTTAGGAGTATGGTTCATTATACCATATCTATAACATGCATTAACACCAAAAAATTTATTACCCGACGTGAAATAGTTGTGACTTCTACATAAGTCCAATTACGATTGCTTAACATAGCGCTAAATTTTGACACAAAAGGCATAGCATTCTAGTAACTGAGATTGTAAGTGTCCCCCCTTTCATGGCATTGTGTGGAAACTTGGCATTTTTTTCTTCCTTTGAAAGATGTCTTGGTTCAAGGATCCATGCTTGTGAATAGAGGGTTGAGTGTTCTCCAAAGAATGACTTAAAAAGTTGAAAAGAAAAACTCCACTAACTTCTAATCAACTAACATTTGGCTAACTTTTAATTTCAAGTCATTTACTTTATGGAATTTAAATTCAAGTCATTTGTCATTATACATACCATTTAACTTGTTTATTTTAATGCCATTTTCTCTTTGCTCACTTGAGCCATGAATTGTGATTGTATATACTTGTTTGTGTATTTTGTTTGTGTTTGTGGTCTTAGGATCTTAAAGTACATAATAAATAACAAAAACCCTAAAAAATATTTGTGTGAACTGTTGGATTTGATCTGAGACTTGGACTTAGAATTAGGCAAACTCCCTATGCAAAAGAACTTGTCCAATGCCAACTTTTCTGAAACCAAGTCATTGTGAATTGAACTTCCATCTGATGCAAGTATTGAGATCCCTCTGAGTTCATCTGCTACAAGGTCTTGATGCAAATGTTACTTTGAACCTGTGTCTAATGCCTTATTCTGAGCCATTCAAGGAGTATGTCATCTGATACATGGGAGCTTAAGAAAAAGACTATGGAGTTGCTAGCTTGGATGTGACTATCTTTATTTGATGCCTTGCTCTTCATCTTGCTACTTGTGTATTGATATTGCTTGATTGTAAAGTCCAAGGGAAAAATGGGTTTCTATGTGACATTCTTGTCTATTGGATTGCATCCCATTGGTCAGATCTTTTCAACTCTTAACTTTTAAATTCTTGCTTAGGATTAGTCTCTTCATCTCCTCCCAATTCTTAAATTTCAAATCTCTCCCCCTTTTTTAAAATCTTCTTTGCTTGTGATTTCTAAACTTAGACTTTATTGCACACTAGAAACTTTGACCTTATGCCATTGCAATTTTTTAACTCTTTTCCTAAACCCAAATTTGTAAATGAATCTAATCATATTGACTTAAAATTTCAAAAAGATAAAAAAACAACTAGCACTCATTCAAACTCTTTTAGGCCTTTTGTGCCTCTTTCAAACTTAAATTTTTGTTAAAAGCAATTCATTCACTTTGAAATTGATACCACGAACTACGAGGTTTTTGTTGGTGTAAGCCCTAGAGGCCAATACTTTTGGTACTTGTATCAAATTATTTATTAAAAATAAAAAGGCATTTTCTTTATTATGGTTGATTAATAAAGTCCCTAGAATAGATAGTCCGTTTAATGTATTAAGTGTGACTTAATCATGAGAACACATTAAACATAAGGGCACTGTTCTTAAAGTATCCGTAGTCGAGCTTTAATGTGAAGTGGGATAACATTAAAGCATTAAGACTATTATGTTTGTAGACTGATGATCACATCTCATGGATCATGGATAAAGAGTTATCAAGTCTTAAACATAGGTATGAATATTAGGAGTAATATTTATACCGGATTGACCCGCTATGAGAATACTATATAGAAAGTTATGCAAAGTGTCATAAGTTATTCTCATGGTGATAATGGTGTATACCACTCTTCGACCTGAAACCACTATGGATCCTAGATGTAGAGTCGAGTGCTTTGTTGCTGATCCAACGTTGTCCGTAACTGGATAACCATAAAGACAGTTGATGGGTACTCCACAAAGCATGCTGAGGGACATGAGTGTCCTAGATGGAATTTTCCCATCCTGCGTAACAGGATAAATGTCTATGGGCCCAATATTGAACTGGACAAGGATGACACAATCTATACCTTGTGTTCAATATAGACATAAGGGCAAAGGGGTAATTATACACATAATTATTATCACAGGAGGTTTTGTCAGATCACATGACATTTTCGTGACTTGGGTAGCAGTGATGTGTTGCTAGATACCGCTCACTGTTTATTATGTTAAATGCGTGATTTAATATAATTGCCAACGCCGCGAAAACCTATAGGGTCACACACAAAGGACGGATTGATGAGAGATAGAATAATTAAGGAACATCGTAAGGTACAGTGTACTTAAGTAGAATACGAAATATGATAAGGTACCAAATACTTAAGTGATTTTGGCATATTATGAGATATAGGCCAAAATGCACTTAAGTGGGCTTTTTGGCTTGAAGCCCATACAAGTGGTTCTATAAATAGAACCCCTTGCGTAGAAGCATTGTAACTCACTGAGACAGAAAACACAACTGAAGAGTTGGAATTTCGTATCTCTCTCTCACTCAAAGCCTTCATTCATAACAGCTAGCACTGCGATTGAAGGAATCCGTTCGTGTGGACTGAGTAGAGACGTTATCATCATTCAACGTTCGTGATCGCCCCGTGGATCTGTATTAAAGGTTTTTGATCATTATCAGAGATCTGCACCAAAGGTTTGAATCGCCACAAGAGGTAACGATTCTATCACTGATCATGCCCATTCGTAAGGATCACTAAATGGAGAAATTTTTAAATTCCGCTGCGCCTTGGATGGCAATTCTCCTACAGTTTTGATCCCTCATTTTTATATTGGTATGTGTAACACCCCAAAATTTGCCCTCCTCATTCATGCATTCATTTAGCATTTCATATTGCATTTCATCATGTCAATCAGAATTAGATCCGAAAAAAAAATAATAACGAAACAAAAAAAAAAATTTTTTTTACAAAAAAAATAAATAAATAAAAATAATAATAAAAAAATAAATAAAATATAATAAAAATTTTGGACTTGGGTCTCTCTCATTTGAGCCCACAAAACCATGAAATTCAGTCTATAAATACCAAGGCTTCACTTGAGAAAAAGGAAGAGAAGCAAAATACTCTGAGGTTTCCTTGGAACAAAACCCTGGATAAAACCTGAAGAGAAACCTGACAGAGAACTCAGAGTAGCCTCCAAACCCTGAAGGGCCTCACGGGTGCAACTCAATTTCAATCAAGCTCTCCAATCAGGTTTGCCCTATTCCCATTATTTTACGCCTTCAATTTGAATGTTCTAAATGTGTGATGTATTATGAATGGGTGAAACCTATGCCTTGAATGTTTAATCACATGATTTTTGAAGTGTATGCCACAGGGTTTGAGGTTTCTGAAACCATACTGTTATCCATGAAAAAAATGCTTATGGTGTTTCACTAACCCTTTTGTTGAGTTTTTGTGAGGGCTCACATGACTTTTGCAGGGATAACTTGCGTGGTTTCCCACTTTATTTGTGGGATAACCCCTGGAGGTTCATTCCGATTACCTGTACTGACCCACTTTCTTTGATGGCATTAGCTTGGGAGATCCCTGGGTTTCTTACTCCTTTAATTGCTGTTACTTCAGATCTTTATCCGTGTGGTACTTTTACCTTTTTTCTGCATTTTATCGCTTTCTTAGCTGGAAGACCTCGATAGGAGGCATTTGTTTTCTTTTGTTTATTTACTTCTGAGCCCCTTGTTGGCACATTTACTTTATACATGTTTGTTTTGTATGCGTTCGTATCCCTGCAGGTAGCGCGGTTCCTTCGTCAAGGACTGCCTTTTTGCCCTTTTGCATGAGTAACCCTCAAACCCTAAAACCCAAAGCAACACGTTAACTCCTTCTACTACAGGTGAGTAAGTCTCCAAAGGTCGAGCATCCGGTAGATTGCGTAGTAACGTCGTTCGTCCAAAACCCACTCCATAACCCCGTAGTTAGCCGAACTACGTTTTGCTCTGATTCTCAGGCCAGATGAGATACGTAGGCATAAGACGCGATGTCTTAGCGAGCACACATCCCCTCAACCCATAGGTCAGCCGAGCTACGAAGACTCTGATTCTCATATTCAGATGAGATACGTATGCAGTGGATGCGACATCCGCGCGAGTCATTTTCATTTAACCCTTTTTTTTGGTAAACAGCACAAGATAAACTCACACCCTTTAGACAAGAACTACAAAAGTGGATCCCATAGAGTACTACGGATGCGTAGGGGTGCTAATACCTTCCCTTCGCATAACCGACTCCCAAACCCAAGATTTGGTTGCGAGACCCCGTCTTGTCCTTTCCTTTTTCAGGTTTACTTCGAGCGTTTCCTTTCCCTCCTTTGGGATGAATAACGCACGGTGGCGACTCTTCTGTCATTTTCTTTCGCCGGTTGTTTTTTCGCGCACTGTATTTTTCAGGTTGCATGCATCTGTTGTATCTATTGGATCTGTTTGTTTGTTTGTTGGGATGGGATGTTCTATGAGAGATAAGCCCATTACCCAGGCTTGAGTGTACACACAGGTTTTAGAATGGATGATCACGAGGCTTGCGTGGCATGTTGCTACGTTAAGTCGTTCGTGAAGAACCACACCCAGACGAGGTTTCTTTTGGATATATTATGTCCTACGGATGTTCCGTAACGACATGGTGTTCCTTTAGAAATCGTCGACTCTGGTGACCATTTCCCGAGAACTCAGTCGAGGCCTCTCCTCCGAGACGTGATTATGTTAGCTCTGGTGGGCGCATTCTCGCTGATCAATCCGAGGACCCCGAGACTGGGAACTTGCTTTAGGATGTCCTGTTGAGGGGAGTCAGTGGAGGTCTTTTATCCCGTAATAATGTCAAACCTTCAGTGATAAACGTATTATTCGCGACTGAAGGACTGAAGCTGACGAACTTCTGTTCTTAGAACCTACCAGTGAGGGGTGGGCTAAATTCAGGAAACCTTAACCTCCAACCAACCCGGTTTTCTGGAGCAGAGTTTTGGTCTTGTATTATATTCCTCAGTGAATTTCTCTCCAGGAAGTGCAACCTGACAGATGTTCAAGCGGATCCATCAATTCTGATTGACATGCCTTTGCATTGCATAACATCATCTGCATATTTGCATCCAACATCTCATGCTTATTCATTTGCAGGGTATTCCCTTTCAAAACGGGGGTGCCTTAAAACTGAACAAGCAGTGCATCGCATACCATGCATATTAACCCTTGTCTGTTTTGCAGGTGTCACCGCAGTGTCTAATGTTTGTTCCTTGTATCAGGCAGTTATTGGTCCCAAGCGAGTTCACAGATACCCGACAAAGGAAAACCGTCCACGACTAGCGATGGACCAAGTACAGAAAGAGCTGGCTGATATGCGTGAAAGGATGGATCAGTTCATGACATTGATGACTGGTATGGCAGCAGGTCAAGAAAAGCTGAGGGAATTGGTTGGGAAACCGAGGCCTGAGGTGGAGATACTAAATGCTGAGGGAAACCCTGGTAACCCTGGGAACGCTGATAACCCTGTGAACAATGGTAACGCGCGTAATGCAAATGCTGATGGAAACCCGGGTAATGTTGGCAACACAGGGAATATTGGAAATGGTATTGGCGGAAGGTACAATGTGAATCAAGGAATTCGGATTAACGGGCACCCCGTTACTGAAGATTATTAGTATGATCAATTTTCTTTGCACGACGAGGCCCTCGAGACCACTCGCCGTATGGATGAGCTTGCTGAGAAGCTCAAATCTTTGGAGTCTCAAAATTTCTTAGGCTTTGATGTCACAAATCTTGGTTTGGTTCAGGGAGTAAGGATTCCTCACAAGTTCAAACCCCCTACTTTTGAGAAATACAACGGGGCTTCTTGCCCACGCACTCATCTCCAATCTTATCTGGGAAGGTTGGGAGCTCACACGGAAGATGAAAAGCTGTGGATGTACTATTTTGAAGACAGTCTAACTGGAGCTTCTCGTGAATGGTATTCTCATTTGTCTCGTACTACCATAAAGAGCTGGAAATACTTGGCAGAGGCTTTTGTCAAGCAATATCAATACAACTTGGACATGGCTCCAAATCGAACCTTGTTGCAAGGTATGTCCCAGACTGCCAAGGAGACCTTTAGAGAATATGCTCAGCGTTGGAGACAGATTGCTGCGTCCGTCCAACCCCCTATGTCTGAAAGGGAGATGGCGGACATGTTCATGAACACTCTTCAAGGCAATTATATTGAGAGATTGGCTGCTTGCCCGTCAATCAGCTTTGCAGAGATAGTAATTGCTGGAGAAAGAATCGAGAGTCTGTTGAAGATGGGCCGAATTCAAGACAATAGTGTTTCCAACCCATCAGGTCCCAAGAGACCGTTTGCTGGTAACGGTCAGCGAAGAAAAGAAGGCGAGGCAAGCGTTGTGTATGCCGGCAGAGGCAGGAGTAAAGGACGCCCTAATTATTATCAAGATCAAGTGGCCGCAGTCACTATTCCAACACCTGTTCCTCAACCGCAATATCATCCGCAACAACAACCCAGGTACAACAATCAACAACAAGGAGGTAATCCGGGTCAGCAGAGACACTATCAACAACGTCCAAGGCAGACGGACCGGGTCATCAAGCCAATCCCAATGCCTTATTCAGTATTACTTCCCAAGCTGATTGACATGAATCTAGTTACATTGAGAACTCTGGCCCCACCAATCGATCCCAATAATTTGCCTAGAGGTTATGATGTCAACGCCAGATGTGCTTTTCACTCCAACGCACCTGGCCATACTACAGATAATTGCAAGGCTCTCCAGTTAAAGGTACAAGATTTGAGAGATGCCCAGGCTATCAATTTTGCTCCGGTGCCTAATGTTATCCAGAACCCGATGCCGGCTCACGGCGAGCAGAGGATTAATGCTGTTGATAGTGGGGAAACTTTGAATTTGGTTTCTGATGTGACTAAGGTGAAGACTTCGCTATCGGTGGTTAAAGACCGACTTCTGAAAGGATAGATTTTCCCGGGCTGTGGGGAAGACTGCAGAAATTGTCAAGCTGCCGAAAACGGATGTGACAGTTTGAGAAGGGGTATTCAGCAGTTGATAGATGAAGGTTGTCTTCAGTTCGATCAGGCCCGTCCGGTGAAGAATGATGTATCGACGGTGACGTTTTATTTCACTCCTGAAGAAATATATGTTCCCGAGAGACTCGCTCCGACAACAATATATTTCCCAGAAAGTACAGAACCAGCAACGGTGAACATCGAAAGTTCAGCACCAGTCGCAATTTACTCTGACAGCCCTCAACCGACTTTGGTTGGTCCAATCACCATCACGGTACCAGGACCTGTTCCGTATGAGAAAGACAGTGATATCCCGTGGCACTATGGGGCTGATATCTACTGCCAGGGGCAGAAAGTTAACGAAGAAGACATTGACATTGGTAGCTCCGCTGTAGACAATGTTGGAGGGGTTGGTGGCTTCACTCGCAGTGGACGCCTATTTGCACCATCAACATTACGCGCGAATACTGAAGCCGAGGCAGCTGCCAAGGCTAAAGGGAAACAGGTATCCACCGAAGAGGTTACTACTGAGGAAGATCCTCCTAAGACCACATTCGAGAAGGAAGTGGATGAGTTTATGAGGATGATCAAGAAAAGTGACTACAAGGTAGTTGACCAGCTAAATCAGACACCCTCAAAGATCTCCATTCTCTCACTATTGCTGTGCTTTGAGGCGCACAGAGCAGCCTTGTTGAAAGTACTGAATATGGCCTATGTTCCACCGGAGATAACTGTTAACCAGCTGGAGTCGGTAGTTTCCAATGTAAACGCTAGCCGGGGGCTAGGTTTCACCGATAATGACCTGACACCTGAGGGCAGGAATCACAATAAAGCCTTGCATATCACAATGGAGTGCAAAGGGGTGGTGCTTTCCCATGTTTTGGTTGATACAGGCTCTTCTCTGAATGTTCTTCCAAAGAAAGCCTTAATGAAGTTGGATTGCGATGACACCATCCTGAGGCCAAGTAACTTAGTTGTGAGGGCTTTTGATGGCTCTAAGAGAGCTGTTTTTGGCGAAGTTGAGTTGCTAGTTAAGATTGGACCGCAGGTGTTCAAGAGCACCTTTTATGTGATGGATATCTAGCCTGCCTACAGCTGTCTGCTAGGTCGGCCTTGGATTCATGCTGCCGGTGCTGTTACTTCTACCCTCCACTAGAAGCTCAAATATGAACTAGAAGGTCAGATCGTCACTGTATGTGGTGAAGAGGATATTTTTGTTAGCCACCTGTCTACATTTAAGTATGTAGAGATGGATGGCGAGATGCATAAGATGCTGTGTCAGGGCTTCGAAACTACAAAAATCAATGAGGTCGCGCCCGAAGCTGTCTTTTCCCCTGAGTTTGAGAAGGTCGGGACTTCTATCTCTTCATACAAGCAAGCTGTCGAAGTGGTTAAAGCTGGTAATGCCCAAGGCTGGGGCAAATTTGTGGAGCCAGTCATCAAAGAAGACAAGTTTGGATTGGGGTATGCTCCGGGATCTCAGAAGAATGAAACCGGTACTCTCTCCAGCGGGGGTTTGGTTTCTCCCCACATCGCCAATGCTGCAGATGAAGACAAGGCTGACAGCGACTGTGACTTAGATAGCTGGATTCGCCCGTGTGTCCCGGGAGAAAAGCTCGACAATTGGTCGTCTGAAAAAACCGTCCGGGTTACTCTGCTGAAAGAGAGATTTTTATTGTTTTCCTTTATTACATGCATAATAAAGTCTTACACTTTGCCCAAGGTGTAACGGCTCATTTGTAGGGCCATCCATTTAGTTACGTTTCACAATTATTTTTATCATCAATAAAGGACGGCTTTTGCAAACAATTTTGTGTTCTCTTTCTTTCAGTTTTTTTTACTTTTTACAAAAAAAATGGCAATGTTTCTTTTTTCGTTTTTCCTTTCTTTAAAAAAAATCTCTCATTCTAAGGTAAAGCATGATCCTCCATCATGCAGAGCCGACCACTCGGATCTCACTGCTAACGACACTGCTATGGCCAAGTATGACTTCGACAATCCTATCTATCAAGCCGAAGAAGGGGTTGAGGAAGATTGTGAATTGCATGAAGGGTTAGCCAAATTGTTGAAATAGGAGGACCGAGCTATTACACCTTATCAGGAGGTGGTTGTGACCATCAACATTGGTACCGAAGACGACAAGAAAGAGATCAAGATCGGGGCCAGTCTACAGGCCGAGAGGAAAGACCGTTGATCATGTACTTGACTGTGTTAGAAAGGTCAATGGGTTGTGTGCTCGGTCAGCATGACGAGTCAGGTCAAAAAGAGCATGCAATATACTACCTTAGCAAAAGTTTACCGACTGTGAACAAAGATACTCATTGCTCGAGAAAACTTGCCGCGCTTTGGCATGGGCTGCTCGCCGACTAAGACAGTATATGTTGACTCACACGACTCTATTGATATCAAAAATGGATCCAGTCAAGTATATTTTTGAAAAGCCATCACTTACCGGAAAGGTTACTAGGTGACAAATGATACTGACAAAGTATGACATCCAATACACTTCACAAAAAGCCATCAAGGGAAGTGTCTTGTCAGACTATCTTGCAGAGCAACCGATTGATGATTACCAACCTATGAGGTTTGACTTTCCTGATGAGGACATCATGTTTCTCAAATCGAAAGATTGAGAGGAACCACTCCCGGAGGAGGGGCCTGACCCTGAATCCAAATGGGTTATGATGTTTGATGGGGCGGTCCACGTCAATGGTCGCGGAGTTGGTATAGTGTTGATCACACCGGAAGGGGGTTCATATGCCATTTGGTGCCAGAATAACTTTTCCCTGCACCAACAATGAAGCCGAATACGAAGCTTGTATCCTAAGACTTGAGGAAGCCGTCAATATACAGATTAAAACCCTGGATGTATACGGGGATTCAGCTTTGGTCATCAATCAAACCAACGGGAAATGGTATACACCTCAGCCTCATCTGGTTCCTTACAGAGACTACACGAGAAGATTGTTGACTTTCTTTTGAAGAAAACCAATTTGCTGATGCTTTGTTTACCTTGTCTTCGATGATTAAGGTGCTATGCTGGAACTACGTACCCAGAATTGACGTATCTCGGTTAGAGACGAATGAAGAAAGCATTTGGTCAGAAAGTGCGCCCTCGGGGGTATCAAGTCGGTGAATTGGTACTCAAAAGATTTCTTCCTCCCAACACAGATCACAGGGGAAAATGGACACCGAACTATGAGGGTTCGTACGTGGTTAAAAGAGTTTTTCTCTGACGGAGCTTTGATGCTAACAACCAGGAATGGCGAAGAATTCCCGTCCCCTATCAACTCAGACGCAGTTAAAAAATACTTCGCATAAAATAGACCCGCTGGACGATAAAAAGAATAGTCCAGGCAAAAAAAGGGCATCCCGACGAACCAAAAAAAAAAGAGAGAATAAAGAGGTTCGGGCAAAAATTAGGGATATAAAAAAGAGTACACCCGGTGAGTCGAAAACCCAAAAGGGCGGCTCAGGCAAAAATGGGTATCCCGGTGGATTGAAAACCCGAAAAAGGGGGCGATCCAGGCAAAAGTTAGGGAATAAGCGAATGACTGTGATCTGAGTTCATCAGTGTTATATCACCGTTTCATTCAATCCGGCAATCTTCGAAGGTTAAAGATCGACTAATCATCCACTTCAGAAAGCAAGATGA
The DNA here is from genome assembly GCF_024323335.1 of Lathyrus oleraceus. NCBI lineage: Eukaryota > Viridiplantae > Streptophyta > Magnoliopsida > Fabales > Fabaceae > Lathyrus > Lathyrus oleraceus. The sequence goes on along the minus strand of NC_066582.1, from coordinate 96,830,044 downwards.
GCAGAGCGTCTTGAGGACATACGAGTCATAGCAGAGTCGAAACTCAGTGGGACCCCGTATCCCCGTTGTCATTAGGATAGTTCTCTTTTTATAGCGATCACCTCTTTTCAGGGATCAGCTTCCTGATACCCTCGCCTATTCCTGGCACAAATTTTCTCCCCATTAAGAGTCGAATAATTCAGTTAAAGAGCCTCTTTATTTTTCATTTATCAGTTTGTTTGCAAAAATGTCCGAATTTTTTATAAAACATATTGTATATGAACATAATGGTGGCTTTTGCAGATGATTTGCACAGGAAAACATTTAAAATTGCTTTGAATGTGCTTAATCCCGAACGGTGAATTCAAACCGAGTAATTCCCCCGAGGCATACGTGTATTTTTGGTTGCAGGTCACAGGAACCGGATGCCAAGTCATGAATCCTCATCCCCAAGCGGTTGACAAAGTCTCTCCTCAGTAGAGCATTTTCCCCAACAGAGTTGACAGTATCCAGACTGTCTATCCCCAGTAGAGTTGACAGTATCCAGACTATATATCCCCAGTGGAGTTGACAGTGTCAGACTGTATCTTCCTAGCAACAGCGGAGTGGTTGCATAACCAACAGATGAAAGGGTGGCGTTCCCAGTGTTCATCTCATTCCCCAGCAGATTATTTTTAACAGATTTGTTAATCCCCAGCTTGAGGGCGATTAGCAAGTTCATATCCCCAGCAAAGGCCGTTTCCTACGACATTTCCCTAAGAAGTGTTTTCCCCACAGACTCTCCTCACAGAGCCTCGCCGAACAAAGTTTCCATAGTTGATACTCCCCCCGCAAGGTCAACTTTTCAAGCAGCCAATTTATTTTTGGTGGCTCATTGGTCCCGACAGACGGATCATTCCCCACAGAGCATTCAAGGATTGATACAGCGATCTGTTCCCTACCGGAGTTTGCTTCCCCAAGCAGATTTCTTTTTATACCATGCATAACATTTGCATTTGCATGCATATCATATCAAGCATACACATAAGCTGATAAAAAGGTTCTTCCAAGCAGACTGAAGAATTACTTTACAACCAAGGTCATGAGGTCCAGCCAGAGGATCAAGCGTGAGTGATCCAGCCTGAGGGTCGTTTTGAAGATTCAACCTGAGAATCATTTTCCAGTGATCCAGCCTGAGGGTCATTTTGAAGATTCAGCCTGAGAATCGTTTTCCAGTGATCCAGCCTGAGGTTCATTTTGAAGATTCAGCCTGAGAATCGTGTTCCAGTGATCCAGCCTGAGGGTCCATTTCGAAGATTCAGCCTGAGAATCGTGTTCCAGCGATCCAGCCTGAGGGTCATTTCAAAGATTCAACCTGAGAATCGTGTTCCAGCGATCCAGCCTGAGGGTCATTTCAAAGATTCAGCCTGAGAATCGTGTTCCAGTGATCCAGCCTGAGGGTCATTTCGAAGATTCAGCCTGAGAATCGTGTTCCAGTAAGCCAGCCTAAGGCTCAATTTGAAGATTCCCCAGTGAAGTCGCCTACAAGCTTTATTTCCCCAGCAAGCCCAAGTCTAATTGAGGAGTCGTTACAACATGTTCTAGCCCGAAGAATATGTACGAAGCCCAAAAGTGGAATATTCTCGAAGCTGCATATCTAATATGAAGGTTGGGTGTAGATTTCAAAAGAGGGTCAACCAGCGCATGCCTCAGATGCGGGATCCTAATGACGGGAATTTATCATCAAAACAATCCAGATCTAGCCAGAAGATCGAAGTAGATTCAGCCAGAGAATCGAAACAAAGAAGATCTAGCCAGAAGATCGAAAATCGCAACAATTCAGATCTAGCCAGAAGATCGAAGTAGATTCAGCCAGAGAATCAAAGGAAATAGATTCAGCCAGAGAATCGAAGCGGAGGAGATCTAGCCAGAAGATCGAAGAAGATCTAGCCAGAAGATCAAAATCGTATCCAGCCCGAGGATCAAAATTAATATCCAACCAGAGGACTAAATTGAGTATAGGTTCAGCCAGAGGATCGAAACTCCAGATTAAGCCAGAGGATCGGAAGAAAAAATAAACAGCACGGTGTATTTCCGCGTTTTTGTGGTGTTCTCGGAGCGCAAATTTTCGGTCTGTCTTTGGTATTCAATCACAGCTCACCCCGTTTGTCTAATAAGCTGTTCGCTTTCATCCTACTCGGTTTAGCTGATGATTGAATAGGGGCAGTTGTAACACCCCAAAATTTGCCCTCCTCATTCATGCATTCATTTAGCATTTCATATTGCATTTCATCATGTCAATCAGAATTAGATCCGGAAAAAAAAATAAATAAATAATTTTTTACAAAAAAAAATAAATAAATAAAAATAATAATAAATAAATAAATAAAATATAATAAAAATTTTTGGACTTGGGTCTCTATCATTTGAGCCCACAAAACCATGAAATTCAGTCTATAAATACCAAGGCTTCACTTGAGAAAAAGGAAGAGAAGCAAAATACTCTGAGGTTTCCTTGGAACAAAACCCTGGACAAAACCTGAAGAGAAACCTGACAGAGAACTCAGAGCAGCCTCCAAACCCTGAAGGGCCTCACGGGTGCAACTCAATTTCAATCAAGCTCTCCAATCAGGTTTGCCCTATTCCCATTATTTTACGCCTTCAATTTGAATGTTCTAAATGTGTGATGTATTATGAATGGGTGAAACCTATGCCTTGAATGTTTAATCACATGATTTTTGAAGTGTATGCCACAGGGTTTGAGGTTTCTGAAACCATACTGTTATCCATGAAAAAAATGCTTATGGTGTTTCTCTAACCCTTTTGTTGAGTTTTTGTGAGGGCTCACATGACTTTTGCAGGGATAACTTGCGTGGTTTCCCACTTTATTTGTGGGATAACCCCTGGAGGTTCATTCTGATTACCTATACTGACCCACTTTCTTTGATGGCATTAGCTTGCGAGATCCCTGGGTTTCTTACTCCTTTAATTGCTGTTACTTCGGATCTTTATCCGTGTGGTACTTTTACCTTTTTTCTGCATTTTATCGCTTTCTTAGCTGGAAGACCTCGATAGGAGGCATTTGTTTTCTTTTGTTTATTTACTTCTGAGCCCCTTGTTGGCACATTTACTTTATACATGTTTGTTTTGTATGCGTTCGTATCACTGCAGGTAGCGCGGTTCCTTCGTCAAGGACTGCCTTTTTGCCCTTTTGCATGAGTAACCCTCAAACCCTAAAACCCAAAGCAACACGTTAACTCCTTCTACTACAGGTGAGTAAGTCTCCAAAGGTCGAGCATCCGGTAGATTGCGTAGTAACGTCGTTCGTCCAAAACCCACTCCATAACCCCGTAGTTAGCCGAACTACGTTTTGCTCTGATTCTCAGGCCAGATGAGATACGTAGGCATAAGACGCGATGTCTTAGCGAGCACACATCCCCCCAACCCATAGGTCAGCCGAGCTACGAAGACTCTGATTCTCATATTCAGATGAGATACGTATGCAGTGGATGCGACATCCGCGCGAGTCATTTTCGTTTAACCCTTTTTTTGGTAAACAGCACAAGATAAACTCACACCCTTTAGACAAGAACTACAAAAGTGGATCCCGTAGAGTACTACGGATGCGTAGGGGTGCTAATACCTTCCCTTCGCATAACCGACTCCCGAACCCAAGATTTGGTTGCGAGACCCCGTCTTGTCCTTTCCTTTTTCAGGTTTACTTCGAGCGTTTCCTTTCCCTCCTTTGGGATGAATAACGCACGGTGGCGACTCTTCTGTCATTTTCTTTCGCCGGTTGTTTTTTCGCGCACTGTATTTTTCAGGTTGCGACAGTATGTAGGCACAAGTCTGAAGGTCTTGTCAAACACAAAAATATAATTAATGAATTATTTTCTTATCCCCTCACTCTATTTATTGCAAACATCATTTTATACCAAAAAACACATACATACATAAAAAGGACTCCCTAGGAGTACCTAGGACACTTTGGGTGCGAACACCTTCCCTCTGTGTAACCAAGCCCCTTACCTGTAATCTCTGGCATTTTATTAGTTTTGATTTGAAAACTTCTTATCTTTGTGTTTTGTTTGTACTTTTCCCTTTTCCTTGGGCAACAATAAAAGCGCGGTGGCGACTCTGGTTTTATTGACATTAAGTTTATCCATAGCTTAATGGTCATGAATTTACCGTTACAGGAAGGTCGAAGACATCCCAATTAATAATATTTTGTTAGATTGCGGCACAACGGTAATCCTGATGCCGCATCACATCTTGAGGAAATTAGGTAAATATGACACAGATGCCAAGCCCCATAATATGGTACTTTCCAACTATGAAAGAAAGGTGGGTACCACCCTCTGGGTAATCCAGGTCGAGCTAACAGTGGGAACTGTCACCAGATTAACGATGTTCATGATTATGGAGACAAATGCCAACTATAACTTGCTACTTGGAGGCGAATGGATACTTGGAGTTGGAGATATACCATCCTCCATGCACCAGATAATCACCATCTGACGGCCAGACGGTACTGTGGAGAATGTAGAAGCATACCAGGGCTAGTTCAAGACTCTAATCAATCACGTCGACAGATGCCAGTCTAACAAACATTTTGCCAATATTGCTCCATGCGATCCGGCTAGCTTTGCATTCACTCCAGACGATAATGCATACTACTCTTTATATCTACACCCCACCAATGGTTTTCAATGGGATCGTGAAGTGGTGGGCGAAGATGATTTTGGGTACATACGAACGTCAAGAGTCGATCGAACAGGTTAGGGGAGAAAGTTTTGTGATGATGACTGAGTTCGAAGCACTAAAAAGAATTTTGGCTTACATAGCCGAAAACAAATAGCAAGCGGCCTTAGAGGCTGAAGGCAAACACTTGGTTGTCGAAGCCAACAAGGAACTTCACCAAAAGGGTCCCGGTAAGGACTTTGATCCAGAACCACCTGATAAGGTTCAGGATGAAGATGAAGGCTAGAGGCTCGACGCTATCTATGATGATAAGCCTTTGGGATTCGAGAAGGATCCCCTGGCAACAAACACCAAGATGCTAGCTCAAGATCCACTTGAAGAAATCGACTTAGGAGAGGGGTTGTCAAAAAGGCCAACTTACATCAGCGTCAATATTAACCCTCAAATCAAAGTCGAAGTAATCCAACTACTGAGGTAGTTTAAGGACTGTTTCGCATTGGATTATGATGAGATGCCTGGTCTGAGCAGAGACCTGGTCGAAATGAGGTTGCCAATCAATGCTGGGAAGAAGCCCATCAAGCAAAATCCAAGGCGATTTTCACCTGGAATTCTCTCAAAAATCAAAGAGGAGGTCAAAAGGCTTCTTCATTGTAAATTCATCCGTACAGCCAGGTACGTCGAATGGTTGGTGAATATTGTACCTGTCATTAAGAAAATGGTACTTTGAGGGTTTGCATAGATTTTAGGGACCTAAATACTGCAACCCCGAAGGATGAATATTCAATGCATGTGGCAAAGATGTTAGTCGATTCTGCCGCGGGCCATGAGTATCTCAGCATGCTTGATGGATATTCTGGATATAATCATATATTCATTGCTGAAGAAGATGTCCCAAAAATAGCCTTTCGATGCCCTGGAGCCCTAGGCACCTATGAATGGGTAGTCATGTCTTTTGGCCTAAAAAATGTTGGGGCAACATACCAAAAAGCAATGAATTTGATCTTCCATTATTTCATATATACTTTTATACAAATCTACATTGATGATATTGTATTAAGTCTTTTTCAGGGAAGAGCCATTTGGACCATCTTCGACTGTCTTTTGAAAGGATGAGAAGACATGGTCTAAAAGTGAACCCTTTCAAATGTGTGTTTTGTGTGCAGGCGGAAGATTTCTTAGTCTTTGTGATCCATAAAAAAGGAATTAAAATAAACCAGAACAAGACCAAGGCCATAATGGTAGCAAAAGTGCCACCAACTAAGAAGGAATTGCAGTCGCTGCTAGGAAAGATCAATTTCTTGAACAGATTCATCTCGAACCTCAACGGAAAAACACAAGCCTTCTCACCTCTGCTTCGACTCAATAAGTAAGGCTTTAAGTGGGGGCAAGCTCAACAAGAAGCTTTCGATAGGATCAAAGAATACCTGAGTCATCCACCGATTCTGACACCGCCTTGCAGGAATATGAGTATGAGGTTGTACATATCTGCATCTGACAAAACTCTAGGGAGCATGTTGGCTCAGGAGGATGATAATGGTGTTGAAAGAGCCATTTACTACCTCAGTAGAGTTTTAAATGATGCAGAAACTAGGTATAACATAGTTGAAAAATTGTGTTTGTGTTTGTATTTTTCTTGTACAAAGTTGAATCATTATATAAAACATGTTGACGTTTATGTTTTATCGCATTTCGATGTTATTAAACATATGTTGTCTAAGCCAATTTTGCACAATCGAATTGGAAAATGAGCACTAGATTTAACTGAATATTCCCTAACTTACATGCCCTTAAAAGATGTTAAGGGACAAGTGGTAGAAGACCTTATAGTCGACCACTCTATAACTAACAACATAGTGACTTATCTCGAATTAGAGCCCTGGAAGTTATACTTCGATGGGTCTAGTCACAAATACGGGACAAGCGTAGGAGTTCTAATTATTTCTCCTAATAAAATTCCAACAAAATTCAAGTATAAAGTGGAAGGCCTTTGCTCAAACAATGAGGCTGAATATGAAGCTTTGATAGCCAGACTTGAGATATTATTGAAATTTGGGGCAACTCGAGTCGAGATAATGTGTGACTCGGAGTTAGTTATAAAATAGATCACAAAAGAGTACAAATGTGTTAAAGAGAAGATCATCATGTACTTCATAATAGCCAGTCAATTGTTAAAAAGATTCAAGATGGCTAGTATTCGACACATACCTCGATTGGAAAATCAAGTGGCTAACGACTTGGCTCAAATTGCATCCGGGTATAAAATTTCAAAAGAGAATTTGCAAAAAGTAATCGAAGTCATAGGAAGAGTTGTGCCGACCAGATTAGCCCCATCAGACTTGGAAACGACAAAGCTGGGATACGCTGACAGAGAGAGCTTCAAAATATTGGCAGTTGATAGCCTGATAGACGAGGATTAGAGAAAGCCAGTAGTGGAGTATTTACAAAATCCGACAACGTCAACCAAATGGAAAAACAAGTAACGAGCTTTAAGTTATGTTCTTTTGGGTAATGAGTTATTCAAAAAGACTTCTGAGGGAGTTTTACTCAAATGTCTTAGTGAATCAAAGGCATATCTAGCTCTTTCGACTGTCCATAGTGGAGCATGTGGGGCACACCAAGTTGGCCATAAGATGAAATGGTTATTATTCCGCCAAGGGATGTACTTATCTACCATGTTAAAAGACTGCATCGAATTCTCCAAAGGATGCCAAAAGTGTCAGGTCCATGCAGACATACAACATGTCCCTGCAAGCGAACTACATTTTGTAGTCAAACCGTGGCCTTTTAGAGGTTGGGCTTTAGATTTGGTTAGGGAAATTCGACCACCATCATCTAAAAGTCAGAGGTTTATTTTGGTTGGTATTGATTACTTTACAAAATGGATTGAAGTCATACCTTTGCCAAATGTAGACCAAGAAGACGTTGTTGAATCTATCCAGAAACACATTATTTATAGATTTGGAATCCCAAAGACCATTACAACATATCAAGGATCAATGTTTACTGGTCGAAAAATGCAAGAATTTGCTAAGGAAATGGGTTTCAAATTATTAACTTCTACGCCATATTATGCTCAGGCTAATGGCCAGGTTAAAGTAGTGAATAAGGTGGTAATTAGTTTGATTAAGAAACATGTGGGGGAAGAGGCCCAGAAATTGGCACAAGACTTTAGATCAAGTTTTATGGGCGTGTCGAACCTCCCCCAAGGAAGCCACTAATTCGACCCCATTTTGACTGACTTTTGGTCATGATGCAGTTTTACCAGTCGAGATTTACCTATAATCAACAAGAATTTAGAGGCATCATGAAATTCCATCAGAATCATATTGGAATATGCTGCTTGATGAGTTAGTTGATATAGATGAGGAGAGACTGAATGCCTTGGAATTATTGAAAAGGCAAAAGAAGAGAGTAGAGAAATCTTACAATAAGAAGGTTAAAGTTAAGATGTTTTTTCCTGAAGACTTGGTTTGGAAAGTGATCCTTCCAATGGATCAAAAAGATATGGCCTTAGGGAAATAGTCCCCCAAATGCGAAGGTCCTTTTCAAATTTTGCAAGTGTTCTCTAACGGTGTTTATGAGATCGAGGAGCTTAATAAAGATAAAAGAATCTTAAGAGTGAATGGAAAATATTTGAAAATATATAATTCAGCACTCTAAGAGATAAAAATAATGAATGAATAACTGCATGCGAATTGGTCGAAGCCAACATGGTAATAAAAATGTTGTCGACATGGCTTAAGTTCATTACAAAGGCCCAAAGGGTCAATAATCAGTACAATTAAAACCAAAAGTCATAAAGAGATAATTGGAAAAGGGGCTAAAGATAAAAGGGGAGATGAGTCTTCATATGGAGATATTTTGCCTTGTGAAGCTCCAGACGCTTCTTACATATGGATCTTTTTGACCGAAGAGTTGTGAGTTCTGCCTCTAATATTCGCGCTTTTTTGATAAACTCCAGACCAAAATCTATCTCCTTAGCCATGGAAGTGTCATCAAACTTTAAAAGCCCATCTTTACGCTTTTTGGCTTCAGCGATCTTGGCTTGCAGTTCCTTTATTTGGGCTTCCCAAGAGGCAATGTCACAGTCATGACTTTCGATCTCCGCCCTGTTTTTCTCTTTGGTTTGCTCCAGCTCCATTACTTTGTTAGTCGATTTAGTGGCCGCATCCCAAGCAGTTGCTTCAGCACCAACCTTTTTCTCAATTTCCATAGTGATTTGGGGTAATAGCTTATGATCAATAACAATTTGTTCGATCATAATACCCAATTCCAAGATGACATTGGCAACCTCGGGAGAAGCTTCCAGTAAGTTAACTTGTTTAATGAGAGTCTTCAAGGATAAGGGGCAGAAGGATCAGCCAGCAAGAGTAGGAATATGTCACCCTTAAAGATTTTTTCTTTGATTTTCGAGAGTGCCTCATGCACAGGTTTGCTCGAAGGTTGATCCTCAGATGTTGTAGAAGTGCTAAGACTTTTTTCAGATGAGCTTTCCATTTTGCTCAGCATAGCTTTCAGATACTCGGGAGGTTGAGTTTGCTTCAGGGCTTCGAGTTATTCGGAAGAAAGACCCCTAGTTGTTCCTGTCGAAGCTTTGATGCCTTCAGGAATAACTTCAGCGGTTGAAGTAACAGTAGTTAGGCCGTGAGGCTGTCCTTCATTTATCTCGATGTTATCATCATTATTCCCCTCACCATTGTTGTCCTCCCCTTCGAGGTTCTCATCATCTTCACCACCAGGTCCATCATGGAATAATGGATGGTATTTTTCTTCTTCTTTTTTTTCTTTTTTTTCTTCTTCTTCTCTTATCTCCTCATCTTGGCCATCATTGCCTCCTAGATCAGCATTGTCTGTATCATCGACATCAGGAGAACCACCTTCTGAGTCATTTCCAGCATGGACTTCTTTGTCCACCACCATAGCATCTTTGTTCACTTCAGCTTGGGTTTCTGTACCTGAGTCAATTTCATTGTCAGAACCACTGGTATGAGAATGTTGGGTGGTGATTTTGGGTGGCGAAGTCTCATGCTCCTCAGCAATCGGTTGGTTAATTTCGCTCATAGAGCTTTTCTTCGAACCCCTTGCAGATGTTGGATGGTAGGTGAGTTTGTCAACACTATTAAGAAAGACTGATATAGAGGGAGTTTTGGCTATTGTTTGTGTGGCAGCATCTACACCACCCTGAAAGCCAAAATTGAAATATAAGTTAGTTAAAGTGATAAAAGATACTAAATCAAAAGAACAAAGGAGTGTATGCTTTTACCTTGTCCCCTTCGACTCCAAGACTAAAGTTGTCGCTTTCAACCTGCATCGCTGCTATCTTCGATAGCTCTTCAGGAGTGGGCTCTAGTATGGTAAGAGTAGCACGTCGTTTCACAACTCTGGAATTTTTTACCCGAGGCTGGCTCAAGGCTTCGACAACTTTTGGTTGCTTATTCTTTTCCCTGAGGGTTAGGTCTAGAATAGGAGACAAGTCCTCTTCGTCTGACTTTATCACAACAGGGACTCCAACTGCTTTTGTTTTGACTTTTTGAGGAGTAGGGGAGGTTTTCGAGCGACCTGAATGAAAATATAGAAGTGTTAGTAATACCATTATACATAACAAAAAGTAATGAGCAAAGTAAAAATGTACCTTGATGGCCATGCTACTTCCCTTAGCCTTTGCTTCGACCAATTTCTTGACCGTTGGTTTTTTGGGTGGAACTCTAGTAGTTAAAAGAAGAAAAACAGAATAGTTATTACGAGTCAAGAGTAAATATCCTAACAGAAAGATGTGATTCGAAGGGCCTCCCATTCCACACCTTCATATATATTTGATTCGATGCGAACATCTTCGATCCCTATATGAAGATGTCCTTTGAAATTGTCTAAAGTGTGCTTAGTCGCAACCATCCACTGGGCTTTTTTATGTGATTATTGTCGAAGGATTTTTATAGAATCCCCACAGATAAACCAGTCTGGAAATGGAGGGGCAAGGGCCACTCCAAAATCAGCATTTGGCAGTCGAGGAAATTTAAGAGGAAACATTTCGAAAGTCATTTTGTATCGTTTCTCAGGAGGAACGTATGAAGGGATTTTTAAATTCTCCATTTTCTTTGAAATTTTTTCCTTCTGCGTGATAGCTTCCTCGTGGATGGTTCTACTAAGATCATCGGGCCTATAGGCAGTTTCAAAGTAGTTTTGGAATGCCTGAATTTCTTTGATATATGTTTAAGTACCTTTCTTGGTTTCTTCCTGCACATAAAGGAAAGCTTTATTAAAGTGCTGAGTGAACGAAGGAATATCATAAAATTCTTCAGCATAGTATTGTGACCACCACTTCCCAAATTCTGGAGTGCAAAGGAAGCTCGACTCGAAGCTAACTGGGGTGAGGTGTGTTCTGCCAGTATATCGAGCTATTTATTTGAGGGTGGTGGTTTCGTTGTGATTTGCATTATAGAGAATGAGGGTGCTTTTTATGTCATAAATGCATTTTGGGAGAACCTGAATCAACCCAAATTGTCGAGCCACGAGGTTGAGTTGATAAGCAATCGGGGTAACCTGACTCTTCGATGGATATAACCTAAGGGTTATTAGTTTTGGAGTTAGAAAGGCTTCCCATATTAAAAGGGACTATGTTTCCTGGTTTTTGGTGGTAGATGGGAAAGGTCTTGTGAACCATTATGGACCATGTTTTCTAGTGGAGAAAGAGGCCATGTTTGACGCGAACTCATGACATTTCGCAAACATCATGACTTAGCTCATGAATGTCGGTCGAAGGGCTTGTCCTTCATCGTTGGGGGTTCGTTGAGCCAAGCGGATTCCTTCAACCCTTATATTCTTCACTTCCTCATCTTCTTCATTGACGAGGCTCTTGTTAGGAAGACTTGCCTCGAAGGTGGCATTCAACCAAAGTTGTAGCAGCCAGAAAGGACCAGGGAGGAGGATATTTCATTTTTCTCCCAGGTTTTTAAGTTGAGCAACGCCATCACTCAAAGATTCATAGAGGCTGGCCATGATCATTTCGCTCAGGCATCCGTTGTAACCAGAATGAAGTTGGTTTGCTGGAGTGAGATACTTCTTGGCAACCTGTAGTGACTTCGAACAGAAGACGCTATGGGATAACCATAAATCCAAGAATACAATGTGTTCTACATCGGAGACAATGTCAATATCTTTGTCATGGTAATGTGCTATGTGGGTTGAGTATGCATACCTAGAGGTGGAGAAGACTATGGAATCATCAGATTCAACGTCTGGGTCATAGGTGTTCCCAGTTGGTTTTAGCCCTGTGATAACAACTATGTCGAAGAGAGTGGGTGTTACCATTATGCAAGGGAGATGGAAGCTATGGTGAGTGTTGTCCCAGAAGTACAAGGAAGAAACTAACAACGTCGAACTATAATCCAATCCTACCTTCAACATCATGATTAGGTCATAAATCCCCATATCTTCCAGGTTTGAGATTTGGTTTTTTCTATCTTGTTTAGCCAGTTTAAATAGTCAGTTGGATCTTTAAATGAGGGGATTTCTTGGAAAACTCTAAAGTTATTGTTCATAAACCTTAAGTTTATGGTTTCATCTGTTAAAGATTGGGATTTCTCAGCGGCGGTATCCCTTTCAACCCTAAGTTTTTTTGCTTGGCCTATAGGTTTGAATTTATGATAGGTGGGGAAAAAGTCCCTAAGTCTACTAGAATCAGTGTTTAAGTCAGGTAAAGGACCAAATAAAGCATGCTTTTTCCCAAAGACATTGATTGGAATGAGTACCTGAGATTCATATATTCTGCGTTGTTCTTCATTTTTTGGTTCAGGAATATATTGTTGGTTGCGCATCATTACTCGGCCAGGAAGCGTAGCAAAAGGAGGAAGGTCTGGAATCTTTTTAGGGGCCTTCGTTTGCTTAGTAGAAACCTTGGTAGCCTTAGTTGTTTCTTTGGAAGCTTTGGTTGAAGTGGCCATTTTTTTAAAAGGTTGAAGAAAGAAGGAAAGATCTGGGTTTTTTAGGGTATTGTGAAGAAAATGAAGAGTTGAAGTGCTTGAAAGTTTCAGAAAATGTAAAAGAGTGAAAGTAGTGAGAGATGCACTTTTATAGGTTTTTTAGAAGAGAAAACGATTCAAATCAGCATTAATGATTGACAAATGAGTGGGACACGTGTCTCTCCAGGATTACATAATGGGACGGTGGTAATTAAGGCCTAATTCCACGATCTCCCAGGGTCTAGGAAACGTGATGATTAAAAAGATTAGCGTATGGTTTGAAAAGATAGGTTGAAAAAAGGTAATGATGGTTCTGGCGTCATAGGCTAGCTGGAAAAAGATGAATAATTTTTTCAAGGTTGGAGCATTAATGGCATCGAAGCTATGCAAGAATTGTTCAAAGGCGTCGAACCATAGTCTCTAAAAATGCATTTTTCTTCGATGTGTCGAAAATGACATTTTTGGGGGGCAATTTGTTAGCTCTAATTTCGACGCCTGATATGGATTTAGGGAATTAAATAAGGAAATAAAGTTTCCTGTGAAGAAATTGAATGTTTCAACAAAATTCTACAGTTTGAAATTCCATTCGAAGATACCTTGCTACAAGGGTAAAGATTTTGTGTGGGCTTAGAAGTATTTCTAGTAGTTTGGAGATATTTCGATAGAAGCATCAGTGATGGTAGTTCGATGCAGGATTTGAATTCAAATAAGGGAGGAAATTATTTGTTCTTATCTAACTGTTTGGTATACGTGGGGCATGGTGGGCAGTTGCATACATGTAGAGTGCCACTTGTCTCAATCTGGTGAATAGGCTGTTGGGAGTGGTTATTTTGATTGATATAAATAAAAGGTATTAGTGTTAGGATCGGGGGTGTTCAAGTTTGTACAAATTTATCAACTTACCCAAAGTATCCGTGTATAGAGAAAGTGTAAATTGAGAAAATGTACGTTTGATGTTGCACCATGTTTTTTACTTAAAGCAATTTAATCAATCTTGTCTTTTCCTTTCAAAAATTTATCTTCTTCACCATTTACTTTCTAATACGTTCCTTGCTTACTTTGTGTTATTTTTCCTTTATATTCCTTAACAAGTGATCTAAGTATGCACCTTGTTGAAGTGTTTATCATTCACCAGACTTCGCCCTAAAAACAATTAGCACATGTCCTAGGATCAATTTGATCGATCCTGTAAGTCACCAAAATATTTTTAATTTGAAAGATCAGCGGTTATTTACCAATTTTCACGGTAAACACTATGAACATGTGATGTTACCTTGGTTGGTTAAAGGATTCTACCTCGGTTGCTGGTCGAGGTAAGTAAGGGTTTCATGGAAAATGTGCCACATATTTCCTTGGTTGGAATACTAATCGATGGGAAAACTTATTTGTCATGAGTTCGATCCCCAACAACTGCATTTTTGTATTTTCAAAGCGCACATAACTTTACCTCTCGGTTTCCTTTATTATCCGAGGGGAAACATTGACTTTCACTTCAATTAGAAATTTCAACCGAAGGGGAAAACATTGGTTTTTAATATTACATAATTTTCATTTTGACATGTATATATAAACATTTTGTGACAGAATCTATATTCACATGTTGTGACACAACATATATACACATGTTACCAACAGGAAGCACCCTATACAGACAACAAATATACACATTTTAGACAGAAACCTATATACAAATGTTTTAAACAAGGAGGCACATACATTATTTACAATCAAGCCAAAATAGCATACATATACATTTACGTCATACTAATCTAGGTTACTAGGCAACAACACATGAGAAATTAATTTAAATCATAAGTAATATAGGAAGCAACTGATCAAACATGAACGAATGTCATCTATATCTTCTGGTGTGAATGGTGTCTCATTGTTAGATACCTATAATTTGAATAAAATTTAAATTATATTAACAAAGCAACACAAATATTTAACTTTCCATGTCCACAACAACAACGTACATAAATATTTTACTAGCTAACAACAACATAAATAAATTACATGAATGTGGATAAAGTGATTATCTTAGCCAATTAGTCTATAATGTCTTTGGAAACAACATTCAACATATATTTTATAATATAATATCCACACGCATATGAGTTTGGTTGTTACCACGACTGCAAATAATTTGCATATAGTGCTTAATTCACACAAAACACAAATAATACATTAGAGAATATTTAAAGAATGTAACACAAATAATACAACTTACTTTTAACAAAATGAATTTTGGTTTTTTTGTTTCTTTGATTTCGACGCATACAACTTACTTTTAACAAAATGAATTTTAGTTTGAATCATGGGAATGTAAGATAAGACATCAAAATTAGAAAAGTTAACTCTGAAATAAATATATAAAATTTCAGAAGTTTTTTATTGGTTCATTTTTCAACATCTCCAAAAATATTGTTTCATCATTTTATAGATTATATACGTTCCACATTTGAGCGATTCACACAGTATGTAACCAATCATCACAGTTGACATAAGATTTAAGATAAAAATCTTCATTTTCCAATGTCTTAGTAGTTTGTGAAGGTGTGTGATTTTCTTTTACTATATCAATTGTTTTAATGTATACAATTGATTTATTTCAATTGAATTGTATTTTTATATTAATTATTTATAGCTTACTAATATATTATTGGACATTAATATGTAATAGGCTAAAAAATATTTATTTAATTTTATATTCGAAGTTTAATTTTTAACATGTAACTATAATTATAATTAAGAATTATATTTTAGAAAGGCATTTGTTTGTCTATTGCAAAGTTATAAGTCAAATTTGAATGTATTACTTAGCCATTTTTATTTTAAGCTATGTAATATGATAGACACACAAAAAAAGTAATAATTAATATATGAAAAATAAAATAGAGAAATAACTTGTGGAATATATAAAGAAGAGTATTTTATTTTAATAAATATGAGTAGAACGTCACACATTATGTTAAAATGAGTATTAAAAGTTTTATTTTGATAAACTTTGAAGAGTGTCACATCATATTTTAATTGATCTGACATGAGAGATGATGAAGACTTTGAAAAGTGTCACACCATATTTTAATTGATGTGGCATGAGAGATGATGAATTATCAATCAAATGGTTTGTGTCTCAGAATTAATATTATAAAATATGGATTAAAAATTGAATATAAAATAAGAGAAAATGCAAGTAGTATATACTTACAAATTGATAAACAGACCTAGGTAGCATTCTCTTTTTTCTTGAAACTTATTTTATATGTATACTTATATATCATTCGATGAACGTTGGGTAAATTGAATAAGGTATGGGTTCAAGAAACCATACTTTTGTAAACCTCTGTGTGCACAAAATGGATGCATGCACCTGAATGATGTTAACACAAAAGTTGACATTAAAATTAAATTATAACAATAAATATATAATTTGAAGTCACCATAAAAGTTATACTTATGTGCACGATAGTTGAAGTATGATTATGTCAAACAAACAAACACCCTCCACAATTTCCATAATACAACTCTTTGCTATATAAAAAATGTGTTCTCGATCATGTTCCAATTGTATCTGAAAGGACTCTTTAAGATCCTCTATCATGCTTGTCAATCTATGCAATGAATCTGGTTGAGGCTATGAGGTCTCAATCTTGTGAAGAGGGACTAAAGTAGAACAACTACCTTTCGTAATTGCACCATGCAAAACAAATTTCTCAGAAATGTATAATAGTTTTAAATTTTGGTGGGCGAGTACACCCATCAATTTTAATTGTTGCATCTTAAAAACAACAGTCACACAATAAGTAATTTTAAGCACACAAGCAACAACGCACAACACACATTTTTAATTAGACAAACAAAAAAGAAAGTTCCTAAACTAAACTTATATTTACCTCAATTACATTCCAAGCTACACTGTCTCGCATCTCTTGGAACACACTATCCCACACCTTATTGGTCACTCTCTCATGCACGTCTTTGGTCACCCTCTCATACACCTCCTTGGTCACATTCTTTTGAACCTCCTTGGCCATCATGTCCTCAACCTCCTTTGCAACTCTCTCACGCATATCCTTGGTCACCCTCTCGTGCACCTCATGAGTCATACTCTCATGAACCTCTTTGATTGCCCTCTTATCTACCTCATTGGCCACCTTCTCATGCACCTCCTAGGTCACCCTATCATTTTCCTTAAGACTTAGATTCTAAGTGTATTTTCTTTCAGAGGCGATCTCCTAGTAAGACTTTTCTTCCATATGAGTGTTAAGCATTACGTCCAGGAATAAAGATGTTCAGGCATAAATACATTTGAAGAAAGAGAACATTGAGAAAACTACAGTGCGAGCCGCCCAACAATTATAGAAGTTTCCACTAATCAGCAGGTCATACAAGATAACTCATAAGCAACGTTCTCTGAGCATCAATGTTCGGTCCGACGTGGCCAAACCACCAGATATCCATGGTTGGGCCTGCATGATAGTAAATATTCACTGGATTCACATGGGGGAAAAAATACCCCAAACATTGGTAGCATGAAGGTGAAGTCTCACTAATGACACCCATGGCTGGAAGTTATATTCAAACCCTCTATCGACATGGCCTTTTCGTAAGGAGATTATCACGTTAATGATGTGAGCCCAACTTTACTCATACATGTCAGGGAGACGAGCCTCTCAAGGAAACTCGCCTTAATTTATTTGTACTCTTAGTATGATAGAGTTTAACGATATCATAAAAAAAACTTCTACGACTCGGGCAAGCAGACCATCAATCACACCTCGATTGATCGGGGAGAGTTTTATACCAAAGTAAGAGGGAAACGAGGATGTTACTGTCTCGTTGGTTTAAGGGCATTACTCTAGAATATTCAAAAATACAATATTATGGCTCCAGAACTTTAGCATTCATCCTCGAGGTATGTCCTTCCCAAAGAAGAATATAAGTTCAACTACATCGACGCCCTGACCAATTTAAAAAAATAGGATAAATAAGAGGACAATGTATCCTTACCTTTGCTGCTATTAGTTATATACTCTTTAAATTTATTGCACAGTTTGATACATGATACCCTAATTGTTAAATGCTGCAACCGCAACGAAATTTGTGTGTTATATGCATCAGGGTAACTCTTCTCAACATAGTTGGCATACCCCTTTCTGATATAGCCAATCCAAGGGCGTTAGGTGGCGGTGCCTAGAGACGTCCACCTCAATTTGAGTCATACCTCGGGGACAGGGACAAAGATCATACCCTTGGCTGAGGAATGGTCCTCTATGACGCAGACCATAACGTGAAAATGTGACCACACTTTTTCGGGTCCAAACCTCGTCTCGAGGAAAACAAATACACATCGGTCAAGTGAATGATAACTACAACATACAAATACACTTGGTCCAGTGAATGCTAACTACAACATACAAATACACACTAATCCAGTGAATTATAACTTCAACATACAAATACACATGTACCTAGTGAATGCTAACTACATCATACAAATACACAGTGATTCAGTGGTATCTAACTACATCAAACAAACACACACTAAATCAGTAGACGCTCATTAAAGTGAACAACACAAAAAACCAAATGTGGGGGAAAATAATGTCTAAAGCTCTAAACCTCAAAATACAAGAGATCATCATCAAGAAAAATCCAAATAGCACTTCAAAGTACCTTGACATAATGAAACACCTATTTTCTTCATGAAGGCGGGTCATATGGGTTCTCACACACAAAACAACTGTAGTGGTGCCAACACGAAGCTCGCTGGTGCATGTCGGTATCGCCCATAAAGCATACAAACTTTACATTGAATGAATGACACTTAAACCCTAACGTTGTGACAACTTATAACCAATCAGAAGTGTATTATAACAACAATAAAGTGAAGACAAATACATGAATCAAAGTTGAATAACTCAACCTATTGAGGTTTAAATATTTTATTATATAAGTATTTTCATTACATCTAAGGAGAAATGGTTTGCAAAAAATTTCAAGAAAAAGAAAAAACAATACAGAGAAAGGGAAAAGCAATCAAGCATAAGTGCAGATTGTCGAAGCACCTGAGCCACCCATTAAAGTCCCCATGGGAGTAGCCTTGAAGGGGTCCAACCCTTCAACAAGAATAGAAATGGTGGGGCAGAACCTCATCGCCTATTCCACGACTTGGTCACGAACCTCGAGAACGCCATCCATTGTCTTTTGAATGGAATCATGGAACTTCTCCTGCAGATCGACAACCGCACAATCAAGAGTCTTTAAAGCCTCAACCTCCAGTCGAAGAGTTTCCTGATCCTTTTCCATGTTAAGAGTCAGCTTAGTAACAACGTTATAAGCCTCATGGCGCCGCATCTTCTCCTCCTTTAGAGCTACTTCAGATTAATTATCTGGGTAGCCAGAATAGATGGAGAGTCACAGGTATTTGCATCCTCCTGCAAAGAGTCAACAAGATTGGCCTTTTCCTGCAGTTCATCCAACTCTTTCTGAAAATCCAAACACTTATGCTTCACCTTCCAAGTATCCCCTTCCTTAGAAGGGTTACCAGTATCTAAGGCAACCCCTCGTACGGCTGCAACTAGAGCTAATAGAGAAGAAGCATGATACATCTTGTGGGTTACCTTAGACAAGAGCTCCATCTTCTCTGCCTCGAAGAGATTCTGGACGAATGAAAAATCCCCCGCCGATACAACAATAACAGTTGTCGTACCCTAAAATTTGCCCATCATTTATATGCTTTCTAGTACCACTTTATTTCGAATAAGTGAAATGACATAATTGGTAGAAGATCATGTGTAAGGAACTATAGATGAGAGGTATTGAGTAAGATTTCCACTCTCCTCACTTTTATGTTTTATTTTACAATTAAAATGGCACCTGTTTATTTTTTATTTTTTATTTTCGAATTTTTTATTAATTTATTTTAATCATTATTATATTATTGATTTTTCATGTTTTTTAGTCTAGAAATCAAGAAAAATTAATATAAAATCAAAATCAATCAAAATCTTTTTCTTATTATTACTATTAGTTTATTTTTATTATATATCAAAATTTAAATACAAAAAATCAATTGATGTTATATTTCACCAAACTCACTAATCCATCCAGATTCATTGGCTTAGCCGGTAAGAAATAGATAAAATCAGGTCAAACAAAATCATTTCAAAAATAGACAAACCTCATTCAGGTTTTTGGCCTAATTCTTATCTATAACTAGCACAAGTTTTCTACATTTTTTCCATCCATAATTCACAAATTCAATCCCTAAAAATTATTGCTCTTCACACAGAAGAACAACAACAATTAAACCCTAAACCTTCAACATCCCTTCAAGCAAAAAAGAAGAAGAGATCTTACACCGAAGGAGAAGGGATAAAAGTACAAGAGAACGGGAAAGAAATGGGGAAGAAGCTTAAATTGTTCACAGCACTCCAGGTTGGTTGTCTAAACTTTTGATTCGTTTGTATATTTAAATTTTGATTTTTATGTGATTTATGATTATACTATTGATTTGTCTACTAATGATTTATTTATTAGTTCTTATTTAAACCATTTAGGTCCTATTTATTAATATTCAATTTTTGATCATTATTAGAAAACTATAAAAAATATATAATCACCTAATTGTTTTCTAATTCACATTTTAATCCATTTTGTTTTTATAAATTAGTTTTAATTTAACAAAAAAATCTAATCAATTCTTTTACTAAAGTCATATAAATTTTTTGTTTTAAAATCTTTAAATAATTCTTTTTTAACTAATATCATATCATAAACCGTTTTTTAAAACTAATATTATAAATCGTTTAACACTAATAATATAAACTATTTTTTTGTTGAGAATCTATCAAGTGTGAGTAGTGTGGGTAATAGTCCCATATTGGTTGAAAATGTGGAGACTTTAGCATTTATAAGTGAGAGAACTCACTCACCTATCACCTTAAGGTTTTGGGTGAATATGTGGTGTGTCTCTCACAAAGGCGTTGCTCTAAAAAGAAGAAGTCTCACAATGTTCAGTGCTCCCTAGTGAAAAAATCCCCCAACAATTGGTATTAGAGATTGGTTCGAGAAATGGACCGACTTACTTGTATCGAAAGTCAACGACGCCAGTGTGGTAAATAAGAAACGTTCCATTAAAGAGTGTCAATGACGCCAATGTGATGAATAAGAAACGCTTTTGTGATACAAGAGTTTGTGGAAGTAAGAAGAGCTTTCACTTGAGGGGTAGCACGGGGTAGCACTGTGGACTCACACTTGAGGGGGAGTGGTGAGAATCTATCAAGTGTGAGTAGTGTGGGTAATAATCCCACATTGGTTGGAAATATGGAGACTTGAGCATTTATAAGTGAGATATCCCAGGTGAATATGTGATGTGTCTCTCACAAATGTGTTTTTCTAAAAAGAAGAAGTCCCACAATGTTCAACGCTCCCTAGTGAAAAACTCCCCCAACATTTTTTACAGTAATATCATCCAACATAACCATTTTATAAAACTTTTTTCACTAATATCATAATTTATTTTTATACTAACATATAAATCCTTTTACTAAATCTTCTAAAACCAATATCATGTATACAAGAAACTTATCAACACTAAATCCTTTAACACACAATAGGTTTTTAAAACAACAAATATCTTGAAAAACCCAAAAAACAAATAAAACAATAAAAATAAAAATAAAGAAAATATTAAAATTCATTATTTAATTTTATTAAATTAATTTAGGTTAGTGAATGGTTATTACTAACATTTAATTCATTGCAAAAATACAAAAAAAATGTTTCTTTCTTTCACTTAATTACAAATTATGTTTTTAATTACTTCATTAAAATATCGAACAAAAATACAAAAAATAATAACTTTATTTTATTTAATTAAAAACAACAAAAATGATTATGTATGTATGTACACACCAAAAATATTTCTTTTATGTCTATGTCATGTATTCAAAAAATGATAAAAATGTTTCTTCTTTTAAATCTAATTTTCTTTCTCCATTAATCATAAAAATCGAAGTTATTATACATCTAATATTCAAAAATGAAAAACAGTTAGGTATATATATCTAACTATTTTCTAAATTAAAACTAAAAAGTATTTTGCAAAGCAAGTTGGTTGACTGGCGTTACGCCTTACCAATTAATAAAATTGATATAAAATCAACTTTCAACATATTTCAACCTCATGTTCTCTGCCCTTGTGCATTGAGACATTTTATCAAACTTTTCTCCGTCCCCGATGCGATGATTTTTCAAAACTAAAAACAACAAGCACACAAACATTATCTAGAAGAACTACGGTTCTCTTATCCTTCACCTAATGTGGAGGTACATAGGCATGAAGTCTTAACACTTTAGTGAGTATGACAATCAAAAAACATTTCATGTGTCCCATAGTATTAATCAAATTATTTTCTTCTAAATAATAGCATTTTCATAAAAAATAAATAAATGAGAGTTATAGGCAAATATTCCCTTAGAAACACACATTAGCCATAGGATTAGAGGAGGATGCCATTGAGTATAATGAAAGTCAGAGGTTCCTAACACCTTCCCGTTGCTTAACCGGCTATCGAACCTTAGTCTCTCCCTTTAAATATAGGTTTTATCATTATTTCCTTGTTCCTTAGGAACAAATAAAAGATGGTGGCGACTCTGTGATTTTTCCATCCGCGGCAGCTGGCGACTCTATTGAGGAATGCTACTTCCCTAAAGAGAGTATATCCTAGTTTTTAGGTTTATGGTTTAGTGTGTCTCTTTGTTTGCTTCTTTTTATTTACTTCCTGTTTTTATTTATCTATGTGCTTTTTATTTTTTATTCTTATGCTTTTTATTTTATTTTATATTTCATTTTATTATTATTCTACATATTATTTGGTTGGGATTTGTATGTGTGAAACTAAAACCCAAGCTTGAGAAAAACCCTAAGTTAAGACGTAGAACTGAAACGTTGTATGTGAGATGCCACATCTCAAAGATACATGGAAGCTACGGTCAGAATAAAGCCCCCAATGATATCTTCATAGTAGGGCTAACCCCTAATATGTTGATGATTTGGGTGTGGTTTTGACTCTGAGAACCATTATCTATAACCCATTCTACTCATGGTGACCTTATGTTATCAACCCCCAAGGGTTGTTACTAGGGTCCGGCCTAGATGAGACTAATCTCGAAGGATCATCATAGGAAGGCTTGCTCATTCTCATGGTAAAACAAGGGTATGGTCCATGACTCTAGTGCTACTATCTTAAAATTCTAGAGCCTACAAGTGAGGGAATTGGGTAGTCTAAACTTAAAACTGATATGTCATAAGAATACCACCCTATCTAGGTCATGCTTGCATATGACCTTACATATCCTTGAACCCGTTTGGGTTTCCTTAGGTATATCTTTATCCTAAACCTGCATTGCATTGCATCTCCATGAAAAAATGTTTAGCATACCTAAAAAATGGAGGACAAATATTTTTGCATACCCATGCATTTGCATACATACACATACATTTGCACATCCTTTCCGCTTACGCCCTTATCTAACTCCCGTCCAGCTAGCAAGTTTCCTAATACTCATAAACAAACTCTAAGGATGTCCTAAGAAATTATGGATGGACTCAAGAGGGGAAAGTAACACTGAAGATAAAAGGTAACCATTCACCATGCCAACCACATGCTTATACAACGCCTTAGATGCCATTATCATGGGTGATTCCCCCCATATCAAGAGAAATAGTATCAGCAGCAACAACTGCCTCGTCGGCAAAATAGGTATGCCCAGTAGAAGAAAAGACAACGATCACCCCTTACTTGGACAAGTGCAAAAACATTAAGAAGTATCTCTCAAGACTGGTGGATCAACAAGGAAACCCGTCCTTAGGATCATTACACTTTTGATTTCCATTTGTAAATACTTTGTTGCTAACTTTCATCTGTTATAAATTTGTACTTTTTGATTAGTAATTCAAATAAAATAAGCACGCATATTTTTTAGGTCAATCCATTCGTATTCACTATTTTCTACGCCTTCACTTCCCATACAAAAAAAATCAACATTTTTCCATTTCACTTTTCAACCATTAACAAACTTAAGGGAGAATGATGTAAATAAAAATAACAGAATTTGCTGACGTATGGTTTTAATGGTAATACTTGGTTGATGATGTAAGGCATTGTTTCACTCCCCAAACACTAAAGAAATAAGGAGTTAATCCATAGTCAACCCCCTCGAGCCAGAAGTCGGTGTTGTTTGTATTTAAAAAACCCTTAATCTTAACCAGGGCAGAGTAGATTTCAATTAATTCGATGATGCATTCTAATCTCAAGAGAATAACTTTATCTAAGCAAGAGGTTTAAGCACACCCCCTTCCTCGCGCACATTATCCCACATCGAGGAAGCAATGAAATAAAGCTCACCACATCTTCTTCATCACACCATTCAACATTAAGGAAGCAATAAAGATAAATTTCATAAAAGTCAAAGTGGTTGTCACAACCGTTCTAAACCAAAATCAAAAACTCAATATTTGTTTCTAAAAGAAAAGCTCGCTAAGTCGAAAAAAAAGAAGTCAAAAAACATGAAAACAATTTACTTAGGCAAAAGTTAGGGCATCCCGATGGACCGCAAATTTAAAAAAATCAGTCCATGCAAAAATAGGGATCTAAAAACAAAAAAGAAAAGAAAAAGGAAAAATGGAAACAAGCTTGTAAATGAAAGTAGGTGACTTACACCTCAAAGATCTCACCAAGTGCTTACACCATTGTATCTCTTTCGTCACCATGACTGCCAAAGTTCTCTTACAGGTTGAACGCATCTGTTAAGTTAATTGGATTTAGGAATGGATAACATCAAGAAGAATGAGGTGGTTTAAAATTAAAATTTTAGCCTTATATCTTTTGTTTTTTAAACCATGAACCAGGCCACGTTACAACCTTAAAAATTCCTAATTGAAGAAAGGTTTACTATGAAAGCATACTCAACAAAATTGTTGTTAAACTGCCTCCAAATGTTTGTTAAATTATCAATAATCACATTTTCTTATCACACTATCACATCTTCATTCATGCAAACCTCATGGCATATGTATGCACCATATCCTTTTTCCATAACAATTCTTAATTTCAAAAACTTGCATATGCATTGTGTTAGAATTACTTTTCAAAAAAGAACATTTTGCTTGCAAATCAATACTTAGCATCAAGGAAATTTTAACAATGGTCTGATCAAAAGCGAACAATTTTAAGACGCTCCTAACTAGGGGAAAAGCACCTAAGATATTATGCTAATCAGGGTAAAATCCTATTGATCATAGGGGAACATCATCTAAATATCCTATTGACCAGGGGCAAATCATTCCAAGAATTAGTCAACCTAGGGTCACACTTCCAAGCACCAGTTAATCAGGGGCCTACTTTTCAAAGATTCAAATATTATGACAGTCCATATCAAAGTCATAATACAACATGTTGAGATCCCAATTCCTCTTCACACAACACCTCCATGACAAGGGGAAGTCTATTCAAGAATCTCATATTGGGGCATACCAACTCAAGGGCACGGTAAGGCCAATCACTCCGAAAGTCATCTAATCAAGGGCATACTTTTCAAGATTTAAATAATGGGGCAGTCCATATCAAGGTCATATCACAACATGGTGGGATCCAAGTTCCTTTTCAGACAAATCCTTCAGAAGACCTATAAACAAGGGCAATACCCTCCAAGGCTTAATCAATTTGGGCAGACCACTGTAATGCTTGATCCAAAGAAACCACTTCAAAAAATGGTTCATTAGGGGCAAATCATTCCAAGAGTCGATTAGTTGAGGAAGAATCTCTCAGAGGCTCATACTAGGTCGGACCATCTCAAATGCATAGTATGGCCAAGCTACTTCAACACCCATATTAAGGCAAATCTCTTCAAAGACCCAACAGACCAAGGTAAAGACATGATACTGTAGGGGCAATCCCTATTCACACTTCTAAGGTTGCACATACAATCTCTTTCATACATCAACAATCATCAAGTTCACAACTAATATCTGGAAGTCATGCTAGCTCAATAATCCACTACCATCATTTGACAAATAACCTTGTAATACAAGAAACCTCTCTAATCCCTAACAGTCCCCAACTCACCACAGGGGTACTTGTGGAAACATCTAAATTATCGTCATGCATCAATCATGTTGCTTCACTTTAGTATCGAATCATGGATATCACCTCATTCATCTAGCATATTCCCACAACATGATTCTGGCCTCCTCATTAAGCCCAACCTTACTTGGGACCTCACAAAAGTCCAATCTTAATTGGCACCTCACAAAAGCCCGATCCTACTTGGCAGCTCTCAAAAGCCCAACATTCACAACCAAAAAGCCTAACCCTACAAAAAGCCTATCCTCATTGATAATTCCAAAACCCAGCCTTCAAAAGCCAATTTTCGAAGGTCCCGCCTAAAGAAACTAAGACCTATTCTTCAAAAGAATATATCATCCATGGATGAATCATCCATAACATCACATTTATGCATCAATCATACATAGCATATCCATAAATGTGGAACATTACTCCACTCTAAACATGCATACATAACATAGCATAACATGCATACATAACATATATACATAGCATAGGCTGAGACTCAAGACTCATCATAAGAGTCTGGATTAATCCCTAACTTAATCAGCGATAGATCTATGTCCAAGCTTCTCCATAGCTCTTTTCTTATTGTACATCCTAATGAGTCGGTCTTAAGGACGATCCCCCAACAAGTATCCATGGAACTCATTCCCCAAGCAGAAAATACTTAGCAACATCATTACCAGTATGCCCTAATTTCCTCACCAGATCCTTACAGGGATTTCTTAAGACTTTCCTTGGCACTCGCGCTCCTTATGGAACCTCTCATGAAAGTCTATTCCCCAATAGACAATCAGCTTACGTGACGCCAATCTTCCCCAATAGATACATAGAGTTCTTTTATCAATCTCATTCTTACTCCATTCTTCTCAGGGAACTCCCCAACAAAAGTTTTTGTTCTTTCCTCTGGTCATATCCATGATACCTTTATTTTTTGAGTACCACGATAGTGAGAGGTTGATTTGAGAACCCGATGGAATCCCAATTAGGGATCTCTCCCTAATTATACAAATACCTTGATACATTGTTTTTTTTACTTTGGTTCTTATACCATGGTCATCCAGTCACTTAAATTTTTACACCGTTGTCATCCAGTCACTTTGGTTCTTACACATTTGTCATCCCTTTACTTCGGTCCTTACACTATTGTCATACATACACTTTGGTTCTCATACCATTGGCACTCACCTTGGTTCTTATACCGTGGTCACTACTTCGGTTCTTACACTGTTATTTCCGGTCCTTACACCATTGTTCACTTTGGTTCTTATACCGTTTTTTTACGGTTTATACACTGTTTATCATCTTGATTTATGGTTCTTATACCGCTGTTATTTCTTTCGGTTCTTACACCACTGTTACTACTCTTGGGTCTTACACCAGTTTTCTTAATAACGATGATTTATCAGTTCTTATACCGATGGCGATTGAAGTCCAATCCCCAACTATACAAGTACAATTCCGAGCAGGAATACTTATTGGTCTTCCCTAGTAAGTAACATCTCTGCGGATCCTTTTCAATAAAGGATTTCCCCGACAAGCTCACTCGCGGTTGTCATACCCTCAAATTTTCCCTACCCCATATCATCTTCTTGAGCCTTAAACCTTAAACACACATCTCATATACATTTGTACTTGATGACCATAATAATCCACAAGCCCAAGGCATGGGATTCATCTGTAAAGCCTCAAGATAATTTGATCGTGTTGAGGTGTGCCAAAGCCACCTTAACCCTAATCTCATCCTCAAGCATCTCACAAATCTTGGAGGATCACCCAAGACATCTCACTCATTACCCAAGTCCAATTTGGGTGGTGAGTCCTCTTTGAAGAAGCTTTTAGATTCATCTGGTCACCCAAGGACCAAACCCTAGCTTTTGACCCTCCTTTTGGCTTGTACAAGTCATGATTCTATGGATTTTGACCATGCCATTAGGGCCCCCTAAAATACAAAGTTTTTTCATGCCCATGGCCTTTAAACATCTTAATTTGATTCCTAGATCTCAAACCCTAATTCATTTGACCGTGGTTCTTGATGAAACTTGTGGCTCAAGAAACCCTAGCTTGGGGATCCCTTGACCATTGAGCTTGATCATTATTGACCATATAATCACCCTAAAACTCATTCAACATCATTTCATGTCCATTACAATCAAAATCAACCATTTAAACATCAATTCAATCCATATTACAAGGGTTTGGTTTATACATGATTTTTCAACTTTCTATGACTTGATCCACCAACCAATTTGACCTAAAATCATTCCACAAAGGTCCAAAATTCATTTCCAATCATGATATGATCATATGAATTTAAAAAATCCATCTTTGTGCCTTGTAAAGCAAGAAGTCATAAAATCACCAAATTAGGTCATGTTGGTTGGTCACATTTTGGCAAGAATGGCATGTGGGAAGTCCCAAAGACCATAACTCTCTCGTTTTTAAAGATTTTTAAATTACACTTTGAT
Organism: Lathyrus oleraceus; assembly: GCF_024323335.1. NCBI lineage: Eukaryota > Viridiplantae > Streptophyta > Magnoliopsida > Fabales > Fabaceae > Lathyrus > Lathyrus oleraceus. The sequence continues at coordinate 96,801,820 of NC_066582.1, read as the reverse complement.
CCAAATTTCCTAAATAAATTCCTCTCCAACTTTGTTTCAATGTCCAAGATCTAATTCATTGAGGAAGGGGTTCAATTTTTCTATTGGCCAAGCTGGTCCACCATGCCCACCATGCCCTAAAATCATGTCGTGACCACTACTTTGACACATTGCCATTTCGAAACTAAAAACCCTTTTAACCTGGTTCTTTTTCTATTCAATCAAGTTTATGGCAAATAAAAAATGGCCCAAATTTGAAGCAAAATGTACGACCAATTTTATTTGGCATTGGTTCAAAGTTGATGACTTGCCATGATGCACAAGACAGATGCACATCAGTCAGAATTTGCAATTCAACACACCAAGTCCTCTAAATCATTCCTTATGATCCCAATGGTCGAAAAACATTTTTAAAATAGTATTGTGGTAGGTTTGGAAGTCAACTTGCACTTGAAAACATCCTCAAACAGAAAACTCGATGGCATGTACAAAAATCAACCTTTGCCCAAAATGGTAAAAAACAGATTTTGTAGCAGGCCTTCTCATTGCTCTTCGTTGCTCCAGATACATGCTAGGGATCAAAACAAACTTGCATGACAGTAGCCATTTATGTTTTCCCCAAGTCAACATCAAGCATGCTTCCATGTCACATGCCAATTTTGTTCAAACCTCCACAAACTCCCCCCAAAACCATCCACTCACCTTCCCTATAAATAGGTGAAAGTGGTCCACTGCACAACTACTCTGAAAAAGGCCCTAAACACATTTTGAGCATTTGATCTAAACCTCCATTAACAAAGCATCAGGTTTTCATTTCCAGATCTCTTCAACCCCAAACCACCACCCAGAAACATTCATCACACCTCACTTAAGCTTCCCAAACACTTAACCACCATTCCCCAAACCTCATCTGACCTGAGTTATAGCATCGTAAAACTCCACTGAGCAACTTCTTATCACGTATATTTCTCCACCCCCATCATCCTAACAAGTTCCTAACCACTTCGAAATCACTCAGTGAACATTTCCCCTAAACTCATAACTTTGGTTACTTAGTTTTTGGAGTTTAATTTTTATTTTAGGTCAACTGTGTTCTTCAATATCATGGTGAAGTACTCCCCACTCAGAGATAATCAATGGCTCATGAGTGGAGAGAATATTTTGTTATTGGTCATACAACAAACCTTTATGCTTAAAACGGATTGAAAACTCGTACTTTGGAGTTTGGATTCTGAGTTGGTCGAAGGATGAAGACAACCGTTGGCGTGTGTTTTAAATTTAAACAAAATGATTGTCACACTCTGATTGGTTGGTTGGCACGCACTTTTCATTTATTCCCTTTTTTTATTATTTATTCATTTTAATCTATTTTATATCACAATTTGGCTTGTGGCCCAGTGGGTGAGATGGTTTAACCCTTTCATTTTTATTATTTTGAAAATGTGTTGAACACAAACCCCTTTTATTTTTGCCTCTAGAATTTAATGGTGACTTGTTTTATTTCATTTGAATTATTTTTGATGAACTTTTGAGATCTGAATTCAAGGACTAATGAAATCTACTTAAGTCATGATATGTTTGGATTAGGGTTGATTAAAGCATTCCATACTTCAAACCTAGATTGGATGATCAAGTGATCATCCATGGTACTTTGAAGCATGATTATGTTGCCCTTACTTCAAATAACTTGGTCATTTGACTTGTGGATGAAGTCTTATTTTGTTTGCATGGATTCATCTGATACATTTACATTTCATTTAGTTTATACTAACCTACTAACCCCTCTATACTCATTCATTTTTCATATTGACTTGTTAATCTAACCCTACTAACATTATGTTATTTTTATTATCATTGTCATTATCCATCGTATTTAATTTATGTCATTTACATTCAAGTACTCGTCATCATCATTACCATTGTATAAACTTCAATCATGCGTGTTTATTATATTGTATTTACTTTATTATTATCATACTCATAAAATCAACAAAAAATGATAAAATTACAAGACCAAAAACAAGTCATGGCACTTAATTAACTTGGGCTTAGATGATCCCATTTAGGACCTTTGCTTGGAGCCTTTTCCATTAATTTTTTGTGACACTTTGTTTCAAACACTTTGGTTTCATATGTACTTACATATCTGTTGTAAGAATGGAATCATGGCACCACCTTAGGGGGACATGTTTGTAAGACCATTATCTTTTGTTTAGCATAGTTCACTTTGCATAAGTCATATTTCTTAATCAAATCAAGAAACCATTGGTCCAACATCAAGTGGCCTTTTTATAATCAAATTCAAAACACTTAATGACTACGATTAATATTGTGCGCAACGAGCCTTAAGTTGTGGGGAATGAGTGAGAATGGAGTATTCCTACCCCGACTCTGATTATTTTGGATGTGTCACAACCTGAAAAATGGAATGCGAAAAAAAACAACCGGCGAAGAAAGGCAGGAGAGTCGCCACCGTACGTTATTTATCCCAAAGGAGGGAAAGGAAACGCTCGAAGTAAACCTGGCAAAAGGAAAGGACAAGACAGGGTCTCGCAACCAGATCTTGGGTTCGGGAGTCGATTATGCGAAGGGAAGGTATTAGCACCCCTACGCATCCGTAGTACTCTACGGGGTCCACTTTTGTAGTTCCTGTCTAAAGGGTGTGGGTTTATCTAATGTGTTATTTACTAAAAAAAAGGGGTCAAAAGAAAATGACTCGCACGGATGTCGCATCCACTGCATACGTATCTCATCTGAATATGAGAATCAGAGTCTTCGTAGCTCGGCTACCTAGGGGTTAAGGGTAATTGTGCTTGCTAAGACATCGCGTCTTATGCCTACGTATCTCATCTGGAATGAGAATCAGAGCAAGTCACAGTTCGGCTAACTATGGGGTTATGGATTGGGTTTTGGACGAACGACGTTACTACGCAATCTACCGGATGCTCGACCTTTGGAGACTTACTCGCCTGTAGTAGAAGGAGTTAACGTGTTCTTAGGAGAGGAAAAATCAATGAAATGTTTGCGTTTTAGGAACGCACTTGCAAAAGGAGTCCTGGACGAAGGAACCTGTAAAGAAAATAAACCACACAAAAACATTGCCTCCTATCGAGGTCTTCCAGCTAGGAAAGCAATAAAATGCGGGAAAAAGTAAAAGTACCACACGGATAAAGATCCGAAGTAACAGTAATTAACGGAACAAGGAAACCCTGAGATCCTCTCAAGCTAACACCATCAAAGAAAGTGAGTCAGTACAGGTAATCGGAAATAAACCTCCAGGTGGTATCCCACAAATAAAGTGGAACACCAGGCAAACCATCTCTGCAAGAGTCATATGAGCCCTCACAAAACAAAACTCAACAAACAGGTTAGAGAAACAAAATAGGGTAACCAAGAGTTGCCCCCAAATCAAAATGTAACCACATGAATCATACCATTAAAGTTCACAAAAAGCTCACAAAAAGCGACTAAGGGTAGGAGGCCTAAACCTCTTGTCAAACACATGCATCAAAAGGGTATCAAATTCACCCATAATACCTCATACATTTAGAGCATTCAAATTAAAGGCATAAAAATGATGGATATAGGGCAAACCTGATTGGAGAGCTTGATTGAAATTGAGTTGCACCCGTGAGGTTTACAAAATAATCTTTAGGGTTTATGTGAGTCAGAGGTGATTCTGTGCAGTTGAGTTCCCTTCAGGGTTTGGAGGCTGCTATGAGTTCTCTGTCAGGTTTCTCTCCAGGTTTTGTCCCAAGGAAACCTCAGAGTGTTTTGCTTCTTTTCCTTCTTCTGTCTCTTTTCTGTTTCAATGAAACTCTAGTATTTATAGGCTAATATTGGTAGCTTAGTGGGCTTTTGAGAGAGGTCCAAGTTTGAGATTTTTTTCTTTTCTTTTATTTTATTTATTTAATTAATTAATTAATTAATTTTTTTTTTATCTTTTTTTTTTCTTCGTTTTTTTTTTAAATAAAGTTTTTTTTTGGATCTGATTCTGATTGACATGATGAAATGCAATATGAAATGTTAAATGACCTAAAAATGAATGCATAAATGAGGAGGGCAAATTTTGGGGTGTTACAGCTGCCCATATTCAGTCATCAGCTAACCCGAGCAGGATGAAAGCGAACAGCTTATCAGACAAACAGGGTGAGCTGTGATTGAATACTAAAGACAGATCGAAAATTTGCGCTCTGAGAACACCACAAAAATGCTGAAATACACCGCGCTGTTTATTTTTGTTCCGATCCTCTAGCTGAATCTGAATCAGTCTTCTGACTTAATCTGGAGTTTCGATCCTCTGGTTGAATCTATACTCAATTTAATCCTCTGGTTGGATGTTAATTTTGATCCTCGGGCTGGATACGGTTTCAATCTTCTGGTTAGATCTTCTTCGATCTTCTGGCTAGATCTTCTTCGATCTTCTGGCTAGATCTCCTTTGTTTCGATTCTCTGGCTGAATCTATTTTCTTTGATTCTCTAGCTGAATCTTCTTCGATCTTCTGGCTAGATCTGAATTGTTTAGATTCTCTGGCTGAATCTATTTCAATCTTCTGGCTAGATCTGAATTGTTTCGATTCTCTGGCTGAATCTATTTTCTTTGATTCTCTGGCTGAATCTACTTCGATCTTCTGGCTATATCTGAATTGTTTCGATTCTCTGGCTGAATCTATCTATTTTTCGGTCTTCGGGCTAGATCTGACTTTGATCTTCTGGCTAGATCTGGATTGTTTTGATGATAAATTCCCATCATCAGGATCTCGCATCTGGGGCATGCGCTGGTTGACCCTCTTTCGAAATCTACAGTCTTCATGTTAGATATGCAACTTCGAGAATATCCCACTTTTGGGCTTCGTACATATTCTTCAGGCTAGAGCATGTTATAACGACTCTTCGATTAGACTTTGTTTTTTTAATGCGATCCGTGGGCTGGATCCCCTTGTAGGTTGATTTTCTGTTGAGCTGTCAAACTATTCCTCCAGCTGGCTTGCTGGGGAAATAACGCTCGTAGTCGACTCTCTGGCTGAATCTTCGAAATGACCCTCAGGTTGGATCTCTGGAAAACGATTCTCAGGCTGAATCTTCGAAATGACCCTCATGCTGGGTCACACACACACTTGATCCTCTGGGCGAATCTCATGACTTTGGTTGTAAAGTAATTTTTCAGTCTGCTTTGAAGAACCTGTTTATCAGCTTATGTGTATATTTGATATGCATGCAAATGCAAATGCAAATGTTATGCATGGTGCAAAAGAAAAAAGAAATCTGCTTGGGGAAGCAACTCTGGCAGGGAGCGGATCGCTGTATCAATCCTTGGATGCTCTATGGGGAACGATCCGTCTGCCGGGACCGGGGAGCCACCGAAAATAAATCGGCCTTTTTTGAAAAGTTGACCTTGCTGGGGAAGTATCAACTATGGAAACTTTGCATGGCGAGGCTCTGCGAGGAGAGTCTGTGAGGAAAGCACTTCCTGGGGAAATGTCGTAGGAATCGACCTTTGCTGGGGATATGAACTTGCTAATCGTCCTCAGGCTGGGGATTAAAACAAATCTGTTAAAAAAAATAATCTGCTGGGGACGAGATGAACACTGGGAACACCACCCTCTTGTCTGTTGGGTATGCGACTACTCCGCTGTTGCTGGGAAGATACAGTCTGGCACTGTCGACTCCGCTGGGGATATACAGTCTGGATACTGTCAACTCTACTGGGGATATACAATCTGGATACTGTCAACTCTACTGGGGAACCTGCTCTGTAGAGGAGAGGCTTTGTCAACCGCTTGGGGGTGAGGATTCATGACTTGGCATCCGGTTCCTGTGACCTGTAACCAAAAAATACACGTATGCCCCGGGGAATTACTCAGTTTGAATTCACCGTCCGGGATTAAGCACATTCAAAGCAATTTTGATTGTTTTCCTGCACAAGTCATCTGCAAAAGCCACCATTACATTCAGATGCAATATGTTTCCTCAAGAATTCAGACATCTTTTTGCAAACAAACTGATAAATGAAAAGTAAAGAGGCTTTTTAACTGAATTATTCGACTTTTGTTGGTTGAAAAATTTGTGCCAGGAATAGGCGAGTACATCAGGAAGCTGGTCCCTGGAAAGAGGCGATCGCTATAAATTGAACAAGAGAAACTATCCTAATGGCAATGTGGAAACAGGGTCCCACCGAGTTTCGACTCTGCTATGGCTCGTATGTCCTCAAGACGCTCTGCTCATCTTGCTTTCTGAAGTGGATGATTAGTCGATCTTTTACCTTCGAAGATTGCCGGATTGAATGAAACGATGATATAACACGGATGAACTCAGATCGCAGTTATTCGCTTATTCCCTAACTTTTACGTGGACCGCCCTTTTGGGTTTTCAATCCACCAGGATACCCTTTTTTGCCTGAGCCGCCCTTTCGGGTTTTCGACTCACCGGGTGTACATTTTTTTTTTGATTTTTATATCCCTAATTTTTGCCCGAACCTCTTCATTCTTTTTTTTGGTTCGTCGGGATGCCCCTTTTTTGCCTGGACTATTCTTTTTACTGTCCAGCGGGTCTATTTTATGCGAAGTATTTTTTTAACTGCGTCTGAGTTGACAGGGGACGGGAAGTCTTCGCCATCCATGGTTGTTAGCATCAGAGCTCCGCCAGAGAAAACTCTTTTAACCACGTATGGACCCTCGTTGTTCGGTGTCCATTTGCCCCTGTGATCTGTGTTGGGAGGAAGAATTCTTTTGAGTACCAATTCACTGACTCGATACTCCAGAGGGCGCACTTTCTGATCAAACGCTCTCTTCGTCCGTCTCTGATATAGCTGGCCATAGCATATAGCTGCTAGTCTCTTTTCCTCAACTAGGCTTAGCTGATTGTATCGAGAACGGACCCATTCTGCTTCGTCCGGCTTCATTGTTGGCGCAGGGAAAAGTTATTCTGGCACAAAATGGCATATGAACCCCCTCCGGTGTGATCAACACTGCACCAACTCCGCGACCATTGACGTTGACCACCCCATCAAACATCATAATCCATTTGGATTCAGGGTCAGGCCCCTCCTCCGGGAGTGGTTCCTCGCAATCTTTCGATTTGAGAAACATGATGTCCTCATCAAGAAAGTCGAACCTCATAGGTTGGTAATCATCAATCGGTTGCGCGACAAGATAGTATGACAAGACACTTCCTTTGATGGCTTTTTGTGAAGTGTATTGGATGTCGTACTCTGTCAGCATCATTTGCCACCTAGCAACCCTGCTGGCTTTTCAAAAATATACTTGACTTGATCCATCTTTGATATCAATAGAGTCGTGTGAGTCAACATATACTGTCTTAGTCGGCGAGCAGCCCATGCCAAAGCGCGACAAGTTTTCTCGAGCAATGAGTATCTTTGTTCACAGTCGGTAAACTTTTTGCTAAGGTAGTATATTGCATGCTCTTTTTGACCTGACTCATCATGCTGACCGAGCACACAACCTATTGACCTTTCTAACACAGTCAAGTACATGATCAACGGTTTTTTCCTCTCGGCCTGTAGACTGGCCCCGATCTTGATCTCTTTCTTGTCGTCTTCAGTACCAATGTTGATGGTCTCAACCACCTCCTGATAAGGTGTGATAGCTCGGTCCTCCTGTTTCAACAACCTGGCTAACTCCTCAAGCAATTCACAATCTTCCTCAACCCCTTCTTCGGCTTGATAGATAGGATTGTCGAAGTCATACTTGGCCATAGCAGTGCCGTTAGCAGTGAGATCCGGGTGATCAGTTTTACGAGGTGTTTTCTGGAAAGAAAAACGAAAAAGAAACATGAAAAAGAAACATTGCCGTTTTTGTAAAAGTAAAAATAATTGAAAGAAAGAGAACACAAAATTGTTTGCAAAAAAGCTGTCCTTTATTGATGATGAAAATAATTGCGAAATGTAACTAAATGGATGGCCCTACAGATGAGTCATTACACCTTGGTCAAAGTGTAAGACTTTGTTATGCATGTGATAAAAGGAAAACAATAAAAATTACTCCTTCAGTAGAGTAAACCGGACGACTTTTTCAGACGACCAATTATCGAGCTTTTCTCCTGGGACACACGGGCGAATCCAGCTATCTAAGTCACAGTCGTTGTCAGCCTTGTCTTCATCTGCAGCGTTGACGGTGTGGGGAGAAACCAAACCCCCGCTGGAGAAAGTACCGGCTTCATTCTTCTGAGACCCCGGAGTATACCCCAATCCAAACTTGTCTTCTTTTATGATTGGCTCCACAAATTTTCCCCAGCCTTGGGCATTACCAGCCTTAACCACTTCAACAACTTGCTTGTATGAAGAGATAGAAGTCCCGACCTTCTCAGACTCAGGTGAAAAGACAGTTTCGGGCGCGACCTCACTGATGTTTATGGCTTCGAAGCCCTTACACAGCATCTCATGCATCTCGCAATCCATCTCCACATACTTAAATGTAGACAGGTGGCTAACAAAAATATCCTCTTCACCACAGACGGTGACGATCTGACCTTCTAGTCCATATTTGAGCTTCTGGTGGAGAGTAGAAGTAACAGCACCGGCAACATGAATCCAGGGTCGACCTAGCAGACAGCTATAGGCAGGCTGGATATCCATCACATAAAAGGTACTCTTGAATACCTGCAGTCCAATCTTAACTGGCAACTCAACTTCGCCACAAACAGCTCGCTTAGAGCCATCAAAAGCCCTTACAACTAAATTACTCGGCCTCAGGGTGGCGTCATCGCAATCCAACTTCGTTAAGGCTTTCTTTGGCAGAACATTCAGAGAAGAACCTGTATCAACCAAAACATGGGAAAGCACCGTCCCTTTGCATTCCATTGTGATATGCAAGGCTTTATTGTGATTCCTGCCCTCAGATGTTAGGTCATAATCGGTGAAACCTAGCGCATGGCTAGTGTGTACATTCGAAACTACCGACTCCAGCTGGTCAACAGTTATCTCTGGGGGAACATAAGCCATATTCAGTACTTTCAACAGGGTTGCTCTGTGTGCCTCAGAGCACATCAATAGTGAGAGAATGGAGATCTTTGAGGGTGTCTGATTTAGCTGGTCGACTACCTTGTAGTCACTTTTCTTGATAATCCTCATAAACTCATCCACTTCCTTCTCGAATGCGGTCTTAGGAGGAGCTTCCTCGGTAGTAACCTCTTCGGTGGATACCTGTTTTCCTTTAGCCTTGGCAGCTGCCTCAGCTTCAGCATTCGTGCGCAATATTGATGGTGCAAATAGGCGTCCACTGCGAGTGAAGCCACCAATTCCTCCAACATTGTCTACAACGGAGATACTAATGTCAATGTCTTCTTCGTTAACTTTCTGCCCCTGGCAGTAGATATCAGCCCCATAGTGCCACGGGATAGCACTGTCTTTCTCATACGGAACAGGTCCTGGTACCGTGATGGTGACCGGACCAATCAAAGTCGGTTGAGGGTTGTCAGAGTAAATTGGTGTTGGACTTTCTGGGAAATATATTGTTGTCGGAGCGGGTCTCTCGGGAACATATATTTCTTCAGGAGTGAAATAAAACGTTACTGTCGACACATCATTCTTCACTGGAAGAGTCTGATCGAACTGAAGACAACCTTCATCTATCAGTTGCTGAATACCCCTTCTCAAACTATCACATCCGTTCTCGGCGTCTTGACAATTTCTGCACTCTTCCCCATAACCCGGGAAAATCTGTCCTTTCAAAAGTCGGTCTTTGACTACCGATAGCGAAGTCTTCACTTTATTCACATCAGAAACCAAATTCAAAGTTTCCCCATGATCAACAGCATTAATCCTCTGCCCGCCGTGGGCTGGCATCGGGTTTTGGATAACATTAGGCACTGGAGAAAAATTGATAGCCTTGGCATCTCTCAAATCTTGTACCTTTAGCTGGAGAGCCTTGCAGTTATCTGTAGTATGGTCAGGTGCGTTGGAGTGAAAAGCACATCTGGCGTTGACATCATAACCTCTAGGCAGATTGTTGGGATCGATCGGTGGGGCCAGAGTTCTCAACGTAACCAGATTCATCTCAATCAGCTTGGGAAGTAATACAGAATAAGGCATTGGGATTGGCTCAATGACCTGGTCCGCCTGCCTTGGACGTTGTTGATAGAGTCTCTGTTGACCCAGATTACCTCCTTGTTGTTGATTGTTGTACCTGGGTTGCTGTTGCGGATGATACTGCGATTGAGGAACAGGTGTTGGAATAGTGACTGCGGCCACTTGATCTTGATAATAATTAGGGCGTCCTCTTCCCCTGCCTCTGCCGGCATATGCAACGCTCGTCTCACCTTCTCTTCTTCGCTGACCGTTACCAGCAAATGGTTTCTTGGGAACTGATGAGTTGGAAGCACTGTTGTCTTGAATTTGGCCCATCTTCAACAGACTCTCGATCCTTTCTCCAGCAATCACTATCTCTGCAAAGCTGATTGACGGGCAAGCAACCAATCTCTCAATATAATTGCCTTGAAGAGTGTTCATGAACATGTCCGCCATCTCCCTTTCAGACATAGGGGGTTGGACGGATGCAGCAATCTGTCTCCAACGCTGAACATATTCTCTAAAGGTTTCCTTGGCAGTCTGAGACATTCCTTGCAACAAGGTTCGATTTGGAGCCATGTCCAAGTTGTATTGATATTGCTTGACAAAAGCCTCTGCCAAGTCTTTCCAGCTCTTGATGGTAGTACGAGACAAATGAGAATACCATTCACGAGAATCTCCAGTTAAACTGTCTTCAAAATAGTACATCCACAACTTTTCATCTTCAGTGTGAGCTCCCAACCTTCCCAGATAAGATTGGAGATGAGTGTGTGGGCAAGAAGCCCCGTTGTATTTCTCAAAAGTAGGGGGTTTGAACTTGTGAAGGATCCTTACTCCCTGAACTAGACCAAGATTTGTGACATCAAAACCTAAGGAATTTTGAGACTCCAAAGATTTGAGCTTCTAAGCAAGCTCATCCATACGGCGAGTGGTCTCAAGGGCCTCGTCGTGCAAAGAAAATTGATCATACTGACAATCTTCAGTAACGAGGCGCCCGTTAATCCGAATCCCTTGATTCACATTGTACCTTCCGCCAATACCATTCCCAACATTTCCCGTGTTGCCAACATTACCCAGGTTTCCATCAACATTTGTGTTACCCGCGTTTCTAGTGTTCACAGGGTTATCAGCGTTCCCAGGGTTACCAGGGTTCCCCTTAGCATTTGGTATCTCCACCTCTGGATCGGGCCTCGGTTGCTCAACCAATTCCCTCAGCTTTTCATGGCCTTCTGCCATACCAGTCATCAGTGTCATGAACTGATCCATCCTTTCACGCATATCAGCCAGTTCTTTCTGTATCTGGTCCATTGCTAGTCGTGGACGGTTTTCCTTTGTCGGGTACCTGTGAACTCGGTTGGGACCAATAACTGATTGATACAGGGAACAAACCTTAGACACTGCGGTGACACCTGCAAAACAAACAAGGGTTAGTATGTATGGTATGTGATGCACTGCTTATTCGATTTTAAGGCCCCCCCTTAAAAAGGGAATACCCTGCAAATGAATAAGCATGAGATGTTGGATGCAAATATGCAGATGATGTTATGCAATACAATGGCATGTCAATCAGAATTTCTGGATCCGCTTGAACATCTGTCAGGTTGCACTGCCTGGAGAGAAATTAAGAGGACCAAGCAAAGCACACTAAACAAAGGTCATGGGATGGATCATGTTATCCTTAATATCAACCATCCATTTTTGGTGGATTATGGTTTACACCTTATCAACACCCAAGTTTCATTGATATTAAGGATACTTGAACGGATCAACCATGAATCAAGGGTTTGTTGCAAGTCACGAGCATGGAGTTTAGGTTAAGAACCACCCAAAGGGAATGTACTAAGGTTTAAACCTGCCAAACATGTTCTACAAAAGGTTCCCATAGTCATAATCCCATCTTTCGGATATTATCAGAGGAACGACTACTCGTATTCCAAAAATATTCTCAAGAGAGACTCTTATGAGTGTAGTATCGCGTAACAATCGTATCAAATCTTACACTTGAACGACTTTCGCACTACGTCCTACGAATAGGCCAAGATGGGTTTGGTAAACTAAGGTCCTTGGCTTCTAAGGTCTGTATTGGAAAAAGTAATGTCTAACCACAACTTACTTGTGTGACATTATTGATCCAACATGACCTCCACTAAGTGAATGGGCTTGCAAGTCAACTTGCTAAGGAATAACTCCACACAAGTCAACAAGACTATGCCATTCTCCTATCCTAAGTGCACTCGAGTTCGGGTATAAAACTCATCTCACAAACAGAACCAACAGATACGACAGTCATATGTACACAATGCAATAAAGCAGGTAAATGCTGAAAGATAAATAACTGTACAAAAGAATAAACACCCAATAAACAAACAACCTACAAAAGCTAGGAGGGACTTGCTTAGGGAAACCGGGTCCCCAGCAGAGTCGCCAGCTGTCGCAACCTGAAAAATGGAATGCGAAAAAAAACAACCGGCGAAGAAAGACAGGAGAGTCGCCACCGTGCGTTATTTATCCCAAAGGAGGGAAAGGAAACGCTCGAAGTAAACCTGGAAAAAGGAAAGGACAAGACAGGGTCTCGCAACCAGATCTTGGGTTCGGGAGTCGATTATGCGAAGGGAAGGTATTAGCACCCCTACGCATCCATAGTACTCTACGGGATCCACTTTTGTAGTTCTTGTCTAAAGGGTGTGGGTTTATCTAATGTGTTATTTACTAAAAAAAAAGGGGTCAAAAGAAAATGACTCGCACAGATGTCGCATCCACTGCATACGTATCTCATCTGAATATGAGAATCAGAGCCTTCGTAGCTCGGCTACCTAGGGGTTAAGCGTAATTGTGCTGGCTAAGACATCGCGTCTTATGCCTACGTATCTCATCTGGAATGAGAATCAGAGCAAGCCGTAGTTCGGCTAACTACGGGGTTATAGATTGGGTTTTGGACGAACGACGTTACTACGCAATCTACCGGATGCTCGACCTTTGGAGACTTACTCGCCTGTAGTAGAAGGAGTTAACGTGTTCTTAGGAGAGGAAAAATCAATGAAATGTTTGCGTTTTAGGAACGCGCATGCAAAAGGAGTCCTGGACGAAGGAACCTGTAAAGAAAATAAACACACAAAAACATTGCCTCCTATCGAGGTCTTCCAGCTAGGAAAGCAGTAAAATGCGGGAAAAAGTAAAAGTACCACACGGATAAAGATCCGAAGTAACAGTAATTAACGGAACAAGGAAACCCTGAGCTCCTCCCAAGCTAACACCATCAAAGAAAGTGAGTCAGTACAGGTAATCGGAAATAAACCTCCAGGTGGTATCCCACAAATAAAGTGGAACACCAGGAAAACCATCTCTTCAAGAGTCATATGAGCCCTCACAAAACAAAACTCAACAAACAGGTTAGAGAAACAAAATAGGGTAACCAAGAGTTGCCCCCAAATCAAAATGTAACCACATGAATCATGCCATTAAAATTCACAAAAAGCTCACAAAAAGCAACCAAGGATAGGAGGCCTAAACCTCTTGTCAAACACATGCATCAAAAGGGTATCAAATTCACCCATAATACCTCATACATTTAGAGCATTCAAATTAAAGGCATAAAGATGATGGATATAGGGCAAACCTGATTGGAGAGCTTGATTGAAATTGAGTTGCACCCGTGAGGTTTACAAAACAAACTTTAGGGTTTATGTGAGGCAAAGGTGATTCTGTGCAATTGAGTTCCCTTCAGGGTTTGGAGGCTGCTCTGAGTTCTCTGTCAGGTTTCTCTCCAGGTTTTGTCCCAAGGAAACCTCATAGTGTTTTGCTTCTCTTCCTTCTTCTGTCTCTTTTCTGTTTCAATGAAACTCTAGTATTTATAGGCTAATATTGGTAGCTTAGTGGACTTTTGAGAGAGGTCCAAGTTTGATATTTTTTTCTTTTCTTTTATTTATTTATATATTTATTTATTTAATTAATTAATTTTTTTTTCTTTTTTATCTTTTTTTTTCTTTTTTTTTTATTTTTTAAATAAAGTTTTTTTTTGGATCTGATTCTGATTGACATGATGAAATGCAATATGAAATGTTAAATGACCTAAAACTGAATGCATGAATGAGGAGGGAAAATTTTTTGGGGTGTTACAGGATGCAAGACGCTTGGCTTATTGTCTAGAATATTCACCTCCGCCCATAGAATTTAGCACAATCTAATCACAAAGTCTTTTCATAAACCCTTGTTTAAGGTAAAATCAACATAACCCATCAAACCTAATTTTTTGTGCCTTAGGGCACCACTCCTAAAACCCTTTTCTCAAAGTTAAAATCAACTAACACACAAATATTTTCTATTCAGAACTACGGAGCTTTGATTCCTCATCCCCGAATGAGTGATACATAGGCACAAGGGCCATAATCCTTGGCGAACACCATAACAAAAACCAAACCCCTCACTTTCACACATATTCTTTTGAAAATAAAACAATAATAGATAAATCCCCATGTACGTAAACAACCTAAATGGTTCCCATGGACTACTATGGACGTGAGAGGTGCTAATACCTTCCTCTTGCGTAGCCGACTCCCGAACCCTAATCTTGGTTACGAGACCCATTCCTTATCTTTTTCTGAAGGAGAAGAGCGATCCAAAATACAGTGTGTAGCACCTCAAATTTGCACCCCTCATTCATGCATTCATTTTTAGGTCATTTTACATTTCATATTGCATTTCATCATGTCAATCCGAATTAGATCCAAGAAGCTTGAATATCATCCAAGACACTTTGTGGGTTCTATCTGGGTGATTAGTCAACACAAGGGAATGACTTGAGTTACTTCCTACATGTTCAGATGGGGTCTATTCATCATTCAAAACGTTAATCTTGAAGGAGCAAAAGTCTGTTCCTGAGCTGTCATGCTCGCTGGGCGAGCAGCTTGGTTCGCCTAGAGAATTTGAACTGTCATGCTCGCTAGGCGAAGACCACGCGTTTTAAAAATGTAACAGAAAAATCTTGGACTTGGACCTCTCTCATTTGAGCCCACAAAGCCACGAAAATCAGGTTATAAATTCTAGACTTCCATCTCCCAAAAGAGGCAGAAGAGAAATAGTTGGAGAAGAAGCTAACAGAATTCAGACTCCGGACACTGAAGGGAACTCATCTGCAAAGAACCAATTCTATCTCATATAAACCCTAAGATTGCTCTGCAAACCCAACCGTGCAATTCAATTTCAATTGATCTCTCCAATCAGGTTTGCCCTATTTTCACTACTTTATGCTTTCAATTTGAAGTTTCTAAATATGTGAGGCATTATGGGTGAATGTGGAAGAATGGGTATCGTTAGGTTTCACATGTGGGTTTAGATATGCATGAATGTGTAAAACAATGCCTTGAATATTTGATCACTTAATTTCTGAAATGAGTACCATAAGGTTTGGGGTTACCGAAATCGAACTGTTATCAAGGAAGAAACCAAAACCCACAGGCATTCGCTAGCACCTCGCTAGGCGAGCCTGTAGCGAAGCTTCGCTAAGCCTTCGCTAAGCGAAGCAGTAGCGAGCATGACAGTAGCTGTTTTTCTTTCTAATTGCTCTAACCCGTTCTGGTGTTTTTTTTGTGATATGTTTCTTCTTGCATCCGTGCATTGTTCACCTGACGCTGTCGTTGCTATGTTTCTATTGTGTGGTGCAACTCTTGATTGCATCTTATTGTTCTAACCTGTTTGTTGAGTTTTTGTGAGGGCTCACATGACTCCTGAAGAGATAGCCTTGCTCGGTATTCCACTTTATTTGTGGGATACCACTTGGAGATTTATTCCGATTACCTGTACTGACTTGCTTTCTTTGATTGTGCCAGCTTGAGAGATCTCTGGGTTTCTCGGTTCTTTAGTTGCTGTTACTTCGGATCTTTATCCGTGTGGTAGATCTCTTAATCCCTTTTACACCTTTCCCGCATTTTACCGCTTTCTTAGCTAAAAAGACCTCGATAGAAGGCAATGTTTTTTTGGTGTGTTTACTTTTGTGCTAAAAGACCTCCATGAAGAGGCAATTGACGGATAAAAGGGATTAGTAGTCAATCCCCCGTTATTCAGTGTGTCGTTCTTTATGCTCACACTACGTGTCGATGCTTCAGAACAAAAGCCTAAGATCTTTTGTCCGGTCAGTCAGTGGAGAGGGTTCCACCTTTATGAATCCCCACTTTTTGTCATGAGCTCACCCTGTCCAGGGTTAAGAGCTATGAGGTCTTATCCTCATTACCCTTTGATCTGCTCACCCTGACGTTCAGTGTCAGTGGATAAGAGCCCGTTTGATTACCTTTCCATGGCTTATTTGTCGAGGTTGATATGTCCCCTCTTGACTAGAGCCCTACCCATGTATGTTTGAGCCCCCTTGGTGGCGTGTTTACTTTATGCATGTTTATTTTGTATGGTGTGATCGTCTCCCCATAGGATTGCCAGGCTTCGTATAGTCTCTCGTTTGCATGTCAATTAAGGTAGCACTGTTCCTTCGTCTAGGACTTCCTTTTTGCATGAGCATCCCTAAAACACAAACAAACTCATTGATTTTTCTTCTCCTAAGAACACTTTAACTCCTTCTACTACAGGCGAGTAAGTCTCCAAAGGTCGAGCATCCGGTAGATTGCGTAGTGACGTCGTTCGTCCAAAACAAACCCCTAGTTAGCCGAACTACGGCTTGCTCTGATTCTCATTCCAGATGAGATACGTAGGCATAAGACGCGATGTCTTAGTGAGCACACTCCTCTTTAATCCCTAGGTAGCCGAGCTACGAAGACTCTGATTCTCATAATCAGATGAGATACGTATGCAGTGGATGCGACATCCGTGTGAGTCATTTTCTTTTGACCCCTCTTTTAGTAAATAGTACATTCGATAAATCCACACCCTTTAGACAAGAACAACAAGAGTGGATCCCGTAGAGTACTACGGATGCTTAGGGGTGCTAATACCTTCCCTTCGCATAATCGACTCCATAACCCAAGATTTGGTTGCGAGACCTTGTCTTTTCCTTTCCTTTTTCCAGGTTTACTTCGAGCGTTTCCTTTCCCTCCTTTGGGATAAATAACGCACGGTGGCGACTCTTCTGTCACTTTCCTTTTTTCGCCGGTTGTTTCGTTTCGCATTTAGGTTGTGACACAGTGGAATTTTAAAAAAAATCTCCTTTAGTGATCCTTACGAATGAGCATGATCAGTGATAGAATCGTGACCTCTTGTGGCGATTGAAACCTTTGATGCAAATCTACTGAGCGATCATAAACGTTGAATGGTGACAACGCCTCTACTCAGTCCACACGAACGGATTCCTTCAATCTCGGTGCTAGCTGCTATGAATGAAGGCTTTGAGTGTGTGTGTGTGTGTGTGTGAGAGAGAGAGAGAGAGAGAGAGAGAAACGAAATTACAACTGAACAAATGCTTCTGCACAAGGGTTCTATTTATAGAACCACTTGTCTGGGATGCAAGCTAAAAATCTCACTTAAGTGTATATGGCCCATATCTTATAATATGCCAAAATCGCTTATGCGCGTGGTACCTTACCATATTTCGTATTCTACTTAAGTACACCGTACCTTACGATGTTCTACAATTCACTTAAGTGCACTGTACCTTACGATGTTCCTTAGTTACTCTATCTCTCATCAATCCGTCATTTTGTGTGTGACCCTGTATGTTTTCGCGGCATTGACAATTATATTAAATCACGTATTTAACATAATAAATAGTGAGCAGTGTCTAGAAACACATCACTGCTACCCAAGACACGAAAATGTCATGTGATGTGACAAATCCTTTTGTGATAATACTTATGTGTACAATTACCCTTTTGCCCTTATGTCTATATTGAACACAAGGCATAGACAATTTCATCCTTGTCCAGTTCAATATTGGGCCCGTAGACATTTATCCTGTTACGCAGGATGGGCAAATTTCGTCTAGGTCACTCATGTCCCTCAACATGCTTCATGGAGTACCCATCAACTGTCTTTATGGTCATCCAGCTACGGACAATGTTTGATCAGTAATAAGGCACTCGACTCTACATCTAGGGTCCATAGTGGTTTCAGGTCGAAGGGTGATATACACCACTATCACCATGGGAATAACTTATGACACTTCGCATAACATTCTATATAGTATTCTCATAGCGGGTCAATCCAGTATAAATATTACTCTTAATATTTACACCTATGTTTAAGACTTGATAACTCCTTATCCATGATCCATGAGATGCGATCATTAGTCTATATACATAATAGACTTAATGCTTTAATGTTATCCCACTTTACAACAAAGCTCGACTACGGATACTTTAAGAATAATGTCCTTATGTTTAATGGGATCTCATCATTAAGTCACACTTGATACATTAAACAGACTAACTATTCTAGGGACTTTATTAAACAAACATAATAAAGAAAAAGCCTTTTATTATTAATAAATAATTCGACACAAGTACCAAAAGTATTGGCCTCTAGGGCTTACACCAACAATTTTCTATCACTTTCCGTGCACTTATCTTTTTGAGGGTTTTATTGACTATTTCCCCTCGCCTCTCCGATAGAGGCACTCAAATAAAATTCGGTGGCGACTCTTCTGATACATTTACATTTCATTTGGTTTATACTAACCTATTAACCTCTATATACTCATTTGTTTATCATATTGACTTGTTAACCTAACCCTACTAACATTATGTTATTGCTATTAACATTGTCATTATCCATTGTATTTATTTTATGTCATTTACATTCAAGTACTCATCATCATCATCATTATCATTGTAAAAACTTCAATCATGCATGTTTATTATATTATCTTTACTTTATTGTTATCATACTCATAAAATCAACAAAAACGTGATAAAATTACAAGACCAAAAACAAGTCATGGCACTTAGTCAACTTGGACTTAGAGGATCCCATTTAGGACCTTCTCTTGGAGCCTTTTCCATTAGTTTATTGTGACACTTTTTTTTCAAACACTTGGGTTTCATCTGTACTTACATACCTTTTGTAAGAATGGCATCATGGCACCACCTTAGGGGGACATGTTTGTAACACCATTATACTTTGTTTAGCATAGGTCACTTTTGCACACACAAAGCTTTCTCTTGGGCTACCTTACGATGAGACCCTTTTATTTCCTTGTTGTTTACTTTGCATTCATGCTGCATAAGCCATATTTCTTAATCAAATAAAGAAATCCTTGATCGAATGTCAAATGGCCTTTTTATAATCAAATTCAAAACACTTAATAACTACGATTAGTATTATGCGCAACGAGCCTTAAGTGGTGGGGAATGAGTGAGAATGGAGCATTCTTACCCTCATTCTGATTATTTTGGATGCAAGACGCTTGGCTTGTTGTCTAGAATATTCACATCCGCCCATAGACTTTAGCACAATCTAATCACAAACTCTTTTCATAAACCCTTGTTTAAGGTAAAATTAACACTACCCATCAAACTTAATTTTTTGTGCCTTAGGGCACCATTCCTAAAACCCTTATCTCAAAGGAAAAATCAACCAACACAAAAACATTTTCTTCTCCGAACTACAGAGCTCTGATTCCTCATCCCCGAATGAGTGATACGTAGGCACAGGGGCCACAATCCTTGGCGAGCACCATAATAAAAAACCAAAACCCTTTCGTTCACACATATTCTTTTGAAAATAAAATAATAACAGATAAACCCCCATGTACATAAATAACTCAAATGGTTTCCATGGAATATCATGGACGTAAGGGGTGCTAATACCTTCCCCTTGCGTAACCGACTCGCGAACCCTAATCTCGGTTGCGAGACCGATTCCTTATCTTTTTCTAGCGCTTCCCGTGCGCTTATCTTTTTGAGGGTTTTATCGACTATTTCCCCTCGCCTCTCCGATAGAGGCACTCAAGTTCCTTTCGATTCAAGAGTCTCGACATCAGCTCATTGAAGTTCCTCAGCTCAAAGGTAACAACCCTCAAGGACAACAAGTTTAGAGTAAATTTTGGGAACATCGTAGATCTTCTGACCGAGAAAATTGATTATGGTGTTATCACTATAATGGCCCAATACTACGACGTCCCCTTGAGATGTTTCACTTTCCCTAACTTCCAAACCTCTCCAACCTTGGAAGACCTCGAGAGACTCCTCAACCGATCAATAAAAGAATACAACCCCTTTCCCAAATTTAAAGAAGGTTTCTATTTGACCGAGCTCTCGTTTGTCTCGGGTATCAACGCTAACAAGCTAGTGGTCATTTGGGGCATTAAAGGTTCCGTCAAGGGTTTGACCTAAAAGTTCCTCGAAGCCCATGCTTGAGAGATGTTAAAGAAAGAAAGACCTGACTTCTGTAGTGCAACCTTGGCACTTCTAATTCATGGAATTCTTTTATTCCCAAATATGGACAAGTTCCTAGATCACTTGGCGGTTGAAGTCTTTCTAACAAAGAACTCGGTGCCTTTTCTACTTGCCGACTTCTATCATACCTTCCATACAAGGCATGAGAAGAAATAAGGTACTTTCTTCTGTTGTGCTCCTCTGTTGCACATACAGATGAGGGCTCGCATGCCTTAACATGGACCTTTTTCCCAAAGTAATTTAACATGGCCTCAAAAGTTTGCATCTCTCTCCGCCAAATCAATCTTGTGGTACAAGAGAGAGTGGGATACAAAAGAAGTCATTGCAAGATGTGGAGGGTTCCCAAAAGTACCCCTAATATTAAAATATAGTTGTATCAACTACAACCCAGCTTTACTCAAAAGACAATTGGGGTACGCCATGCTAAGTCCTCCCAAGGAAAGAGACTTCATTCCTTTCATCGTCAATACCGTGGATCCGCTTAATTCAAACGTGAAGAGAATGCAAAAATCTTGGACAAATATAGTCCATATTGACCAAGAATGGGGTAAGAAGAACATCCTAGCCAAGGAACCCTACTATGTGTGGGTAAAAGAGAGGGCTAGGGTTGTTAAGATGTCATTTATGTTTAACCCTTCTTTGTTCCCATTGATGCTCGAGCCTGAGCCTATCCTACCAGAATACATGGACAAGCTTACCAACCAAATCAAAGAGATTGAGTTGGAGAACATTCAATTACGAGTCCAACTCAATCGTGCCAAGGAACGTAACCACGTCTTGGAAGATAAGGGTAAGCAAGTTTTTGAAAAGTTAGAGGATAGCAAGAAGAGGCTTCGAATAGCTGAATGCCAAAGAGTTTGGGTTGGTGGAGCTATACAAAGAGCTAATTCTGAGCTAGACTTCCGCAACGACAAGTTGGATCAAGCATTATGAACTATCAAGGACCTTGAAAAGACCGTTGAGAGGTCTAACTCTATGAAGAAAGAAGCGAGGGAGGATTATGAAGCCCAAATCCTCTAGCTTAGGACCACTCTCAAGGAGTGTAAGGACCTCTTAGCTAAGGAACAACTAGAGAGGGAGAAGATTCACCAAAGCTTCTTGCACGAGCAGTTCAACCTTTGACAAGCTTACGAGCAAATCAAGAACCTAAAGAGGGGGATCTATGACCAAGCATACATGGAGTTGAAAAACAACTGTAGACATTGGGAGGAGCGTTTCCATGGATCCAAAGCTTCCATTTCTCAAAGGGATGAAATCATCCACAATCTCCAAACCCTTTACTGCGAGTGGAGGGACAAATACGCCAACATGGTGGTGTTGACTAACTATGCCCTTCAAGACTTTCCCGACAAGTTAAAGGAGGATGATATGATTATGTGCCTAGATAATACCCCTGACGAGGCCTATCATTTCGTCAAAATCTGCAAGAAGACGATGGCCAAACTCATTACAGACATTGAGGCTCTCCGAAAATCTCAAGGGGTCACTTTTAGGGTTGACATCTAGTTAGTTTATTTGTTTCCGCTACTTGTACTTTGCAACTTCCATGTATTGTAACTTGTTTTGACTTTCTTTCAAAGGATGAATAAAGCTTTGTGATTCTCTCTGTTTTATTTTCCTTTATCTTTGATTGTGAATGTAAATTATTAAGTATTTATTGCAATGACTAAACACGATTAACTAAAAGAGCTTTGCATAAAAACAAAAAAAATTCATGCATCATTTGCATCTTTCAAAACATAAAAACATAAAAACTCATCCATCCACCCTTTTCTGATCATAACCACTCTCCAACGCTGACTTTCCGGTACAATACGCGAAGACACCAACAAGTCGTCATGGAGCAACTTCAGCAAAACCAAGCCGCACTTCAAGAGGAAGTATCCCAAGTGAGGTTCCAGATGGGGAAACTTATGGAGACAATCCAGGCGGTCGTAATGGGACAAGAGATTATGGCGAATATGCAAGAAGACATGAACCAACATGCTAATGCTGCCAATCCTCCTATTCCTTTAGTGGTCGAGACTTCGATTCCTCCTCCTCAAGTGACCCTCCAGTCCACATAGGCGCACCCAGTGGTGTCCCACATGTCAATCTTCATCCTCCTGTCGTCGAGATAGATGATCACCATAATGCTTTCTTCAGCCCTAGGGATGCCTCTCAGTACGATGCTTTTGGTCTGACAACCAATGAGGTAGAGAAGAAGGTAAGGGTCATTGAGGAGAAACTTAAAGTAATGGATAGTACTGATGCATTAGGTCTTGATGCAATGGAGATGTGCTTGGTGCCTGACGTGGTTATCCCGGTCAAATTTAAAGTACCAGACTTTGAGAAGTATAAGGGAGCCAGTGACCCTAGAACCCACATCAGAGCCTATTGTCGGAAAATGGTTTCCTATTCCAATGATGACCGACTGTTGATGCAGTTTTTACAGTATTCACTCAGTGGGGCGTCCCCAGATTGGTACATGCAACTGGATGGAACTCATATTTATACTTGGAGAGAGATGACTGAAGCTTTCCTTAAACATTATCAGTACAACACTGATATGGCTCCAAACTGCACGCAGTTGTAGAATAAAACACAAAAGTTTGAGGAATCCTTTAACGAGTATGCTTAGAGATGGATGGATCTAGCAGCCCGAGTACAATCGCCGTTGATGGACAGAAATTGATAAACATGTTTATGGGTAACTTACAAGGCATGTACCTTGATAAAATGGTGGGAAGTACCTCTTCCGGTTTCTCTGTTTTAGTGTTGGCTGGTGAAAGGATCTAGAATATGATCAAGGTGGGCAAAATTCAAAATTCTGCAAGTACATCCGGCGTAACAAAGAAAACTTGCATTCCTTATGGCAAGAAAAGAGAAGGTGAGACTAATGCAACAACAATTGTCCGATCAAGGGATCCAACCTATCAAGTTCCATATCAATAAGTGGCCCCCGTGGCCCTTGTTCAACAACAACCGTTTACTATTCATGTCCAAGCTCAACAGCAGCAACACTATCAACAACCACAATAACAACGTTATCCACAACAACAACATCAACGTCAGCAACCCCAGTATCAACAATAACAAAAAGCAAGAAGGCCTGAAAGAAGGTTTGACCTAGTTCCTATGTCGTATGACCATATTTTATCATACTGTAAGACCCCAATTTTGACCCTAATATCCCTCATGCTATCTCATCATATGCATTAACATTGAGATCACACCTTGACATCCTCCTTACCCTTCATCCATTGGGTTTTCATTGGGAGAGATCACCAAGCACATTTGATTGTATCATACTTCATTTTTCTTTGTTTACTAACCAAAATACCAAAATATATGTCATTGTATAGTTTAACTCTTTTGTAGGTAGGGCACATCCTCACCTTTGATTCATCAAGCTCACATCTAGGGTTTAAGACCCTCAATGCAAGGAGCTCAATCAAGAATTGGTTCACTATGACTCTAAGAATCATATATATATCCCCATTATCTCCACATGTTATTTTGATTAAGAAATCATCAAGAATTTGGAATTGGTTTGCCTTGGAAACCCTAATTCATCTGGGTATCTTGTGTAACTTCTTCAACAAACTTCTTCATCAATTGATTAAATATTTCAAGGGATACTTCAAATTTAATCATATTATGCATATATGATCTCTCATGAGCTCGAAAAGTCAATAAAATAGCAAGCTAGCAAGTTGGTTCATGGTGGTTGACAAGAGGAATTCAACTGATCAAAACTAGGGTTCCCTAGACCCTATATCCTACAATTTTTATCATATGAAAATGATTCCAAGAGAAAAGTTACTCTGAATGACATTCCAAACAACTTTCGTGTTGAGGTCTAGAGCTATTTTTTCTTGTAAAGTTATTTTTTATGGTGAAAGATTATAAGTCATTTTGTCTAAACCCTAATTTGGAGGTCAACTTCCCAAGACCATAACTTGCTCAATTTTTATGAGATGAAAGATTTACGAGTTTCACAATTAAATTCAAGATGTCTAATTCAATGTTTATGTTTGGAGGAAGAGCTAATTCAAATTTTATGAGCATGTGATATGAGGATACATTATAGATCATTTTGGACCAAGGCCATTGAACAAGTAATTTTCCTCAACTTCAAAATTGCATAAATCCTTCATATTAAATCCAAATCAGATCAAATTTGTGACCATTTTGAAGGACTTTGAGAGAGATACAACTTTTATAAAGACACTTTTCTCATTTTAAGCTCACATAAAAACATAGCCAAGGTGGAATAAGTGAACATATGGCTTGACACTTAGAATTTTTTTAACATGTTTGATTTTCCCAACTTCCACCTTGAAATTCATCATGATCCATCTTCAAATGAAAAAGTGTCCAACATGAAAGTTGTTCCTCCTGATCTAACCTTTCCAAAAAGTCCAATTTCGTCCATTTTGGACAAGATTTGAATGGGTTGCGCATGGCTTGAACATTGCATCATCATTTGGCAAGATTGAACTTGAAACTTCCACACACCAATGCATGACATTCCAACATGATCTCAGACTTGTTTGTATTCAATTATGGACCAAATGACATGATTTCATGGGCCTGTACACGCCTATGCACCCATGCATCACTCATTGCTATTTTTGGATTCCATGTTCAAGTGTGCAAATATCAATTGAATTGGCTACAAATAGAGACCTCTTGGTTCAGAACAAAGGACCCTGCGCGCCGACTTTGAATCCACACCTTCAAACCCTTCCATTCCAGAGGACAACCTTGAGAATTTCCATTGGAAATTGAGTTTGAATCTCACTGTTTTGAGATTCAAAACTCCAAGGATCCAAAGCCATTTGATCATTCTAATCTACTCCTTCAAGCATCCTGGGCAAGATCAAGCACAAGCAAGAGCAAGAACCGTCGAATTCAGACCTACATTGAAGGTATTTTCCAGAAATATTCATCTCTTCAATTCTCACTTAATTCTCCATAATTCTCCTAGATCTTTGGTTGTCTGGAGTCCTACCAATGTAGGCAACAAGACTGAGTTACTTTGAGGTCAAATCGAAGCAACTCAGATCGTCCACCTCAAATTTCAACTCCTTGTATATCTCAATATACTTGGAGTTAGGATAAATTGAGGCCAGATTCGAGCTCAGTGCCATTTTGACTTTAAAATCATCTCCTTCTTTTTAATTTTGGTGATGGTTGTGACTGAACCAGTCCGGTGAGGCTCACCAGAGAAGGAGACCTGAGCTTTGGCTCCGGTGATGAGTTGGCTGTCCTCAGAACCATAGGATCCATTTGATTTAATCTAATCTTACGTGTTGGTTTGAATGACCGTTTGTGTGGCGCGCTGACTCAAGACCATGGTGGAAAGCGCGCTCAGAGCTACTTGATCTGCCACCTCAATTAATGAGGGAGATCAAGTGGTCCACGTTTTTTCTGATTATTTAATTTTCATTTTATTTGTTCTATTTTCATTAATTCCTATTAATTTTAATATTGATCCAAAAAATATGAGAGTTTCACCAAAAAAAATTAAATAAATTCCTTTTTCATTTTCTGAATTAAAATTATTTTTTGGATCATTAATAATATTTTTCATGATTTAATTGATTTTGTGAATATTTTTAATTGTTTAAAAATAGTTTTAAGTTTCCAAAAATTATGAAATTTTTTCTCCAAGGTCCTTTGACCTTCATTGACCTGTGATAAATCTCATGATCATTTCTTTGGTGTTTTATGATATTTTACGAATTTGACAAACCATAATTTAATTTAATGCATTATTTAATTGATATTAATTGTTTAATTGTAAAATAAGTTGTGTTGAGCTTCTAATTTTGATATGTTGAGTTTGACTTGTGTTGTTGAGCCTTGGTCAATGTTGATTTGACTTTGTTGAGTTAAAATCATTGGATTTAGGGGATTGATGAAATGTACATTTCATCTCCCAAAATGAATGAATGATTTTAATTTGATAAAAGTCCTCCTTTGACCAATTTGTATTGATTTCATTCCCCCCTTCATCTCATTCCCTTTATCTATTCATTCATGTCATGGACCTATGATATCTCAATATCCTAAGGCTAGTTAATTGAAAAATCAACATGAGTGTGGATGAGATTAGGTCCACCCTTTTGCATATTGTTTTTAAGTGTGGTATATTTTAGGAGCATGGTTCATAATACCATGTCTCTAACATGCATTAACACTAAAATTTCTATTGCCCGACCTCAAATAGTTGTGACTTCTACATAAGTCCAATTACGATTGCTTAACATAGCGCTAAATTTGTGACACAAAAGGCATAGCATTCTAGTAAGTGAGATTGTAAGTCTCCTCTCTTTCAAGGTATTATGTGGGAACTTGGTCTTTTTTTCCTTCCTTTGGAAGATGTCTTGGTTCAAGGATCCATGCTTGTGATAAGTGGATTGAGTGTTCTCCAAAGAATGACTTAAACAAAACCAAAGCAAAAGCAATACTAATTTTTAATCAACTAACAACTAACATTTAATTTCAAGCCATTTACTTTTATGCATTTTAATTTTAAGTCTTTATTCATTTACCATTATTTATACCATTCAATTTGTTTACATTAATGCCATTTTCACTTTGCTCACTTGAGCCATACTTTGTGAATATATTGTGTTTGTATATACTTCTTTGTGTTTGTGGTCTTTTGACCTTAATGTACATAATAAGAACAAAATCCCTAAAAAACATTTGTGTGGATTGTTGGTTTGCTATGAGACATTGGACTTAGAATTAGGCAACACTCCCTATGCAAAAGGACTTGGCCAATTCCAACTTTCATGAAACTAAGTGCTTGTGAAGTCAACGTTCATCTGATACAATGTTGAAGATCCATTTGGGTTCATCTGCAACATGATCATATTGAAACTGTTATTTTGAATCTGTGCCTAATGCCTATCTTTGAAGTCATCTGATACATGGGAACTTATGAAAAAGATCTTGGAGTTGCTAAGCTTGGATGTGGCTATCTTTATTTGATGCCTTGCTCTTCATCTTGTAAGACCCCAATTTTTGCCCTAAGATCCCTCATGGCTCATATCATATCATAACACAGCCCCAAGGATCATTGCATGCCCTAGCTTCCCTCCTAGTGGGTAGATACCTTGTGAGTGTGATTCTTAATCACCAAGCATGTATTGCATTTGTATATCATTGCGTTTCATATGTTTACTAACCAAAAAGTACAAAAATATTGTCATCTAACCTTGTTTCTTGCAGCTGAAGCAATCATCAGTTAATCAGTCATAGGTCAGCCATTGAGCTAGATGGTGACCATTCTTGAAGAATTTGGGCACCATGATCATTCATAAAGAGTTCATATACCTTGTGATATCATTTGGTACCAAGATCCCATGTGAAAGAGGCTTGGAATTCATCAGAACATGGCCCAGTCCACCAAAACCCTAGCAAAGTCAACTGTGGTCAACTGTACATTTAATCAGGAATTTGAAGGTGTGAGATGGTTGGAAAGGTCTCATCCATGTCCATGTAAGCCTCATTTGGCATTTCAAAGATCAAGGTTGAAGAATTTGAAATCAGACAAAAAGTTTCCAAAAATGGAAATGACCTGTAATTCTCACCTGCCCAAAATGGAAAGTTATGCTCCTCAAAATTACTTCATCATAAAAGCTTAAAATCAAAATTTGTCCAACATGAAAGTTGAAGATCTTGTTCTTACCATTCCAAAAAGTCCAAGAACACTCAATTCCCATGTGTGGTTGACAAATTATGGTCAAATCATTTTCAGAAAATGCCCGAATTCAAAGTGGCATAACTTTCACATGGAATGGCCAAATTGGATGGTTCTTCTTTGAGCAAACCCCATTTGACATGTACTTTCATAATCCATCACCACATTTTGCCAAAAACCTTCACATAAAAAGGTCATTTTTTAAGTGAACCAATTAAAATGCAAGGGCAAAATGGTCCAAAACTCAAATTACATGGAATTTTGACATGGGATCAATTCCAATAGCTTCTAAATGAAAATTATGACTTGTTCAAATTGAAAAATCACTGTTACATTGCATGGAACTCTCCAAGGGCAAAAAGGCCAAAATGCTTAAATGTGCACAATTGCTAATTATCAAAATTTGGACTAATCATGATTAAGGGCTGGATTAGGCAATCATATATAAGGTTAATTATAACAGAATCACAAGGGAATAATCACAATTTTCAGATCAAAGCCAAAAAATCACAAATTCTCTCACTTTTTCTCCAATTTCCACATACACTTTTTCATCAATTCTTCAATAATTCACTATTGTTTCTGCGAATTCTTGGTTGAATCTTCATTTGCAGGTGATCTTAGAGTTCTGTTTGTAGCAAATTGAAGCAAAAACCGTCCAAAACTCCAACTGTGCAAAGCTTCTTCTTCAATGGAAGTTGGTAAGATCCATTGTTTCGTGCGTTCTTGAGCTGAAAGATCATCACCATACACCTTCCTAAGCAACACACTTCATCTGTTTTCATCATTTGGAGCCAAACTCACGCGGATTTCACATTTGATTCATCAAGAGGTAAGATTTCAATGTCTTCGATTCTTGCAATTCCTATATGGATCTTGTAGATCATGGCATGTAGGTCACGTTAAACTTCGAATCGTGCGAATCCATTAGATATTAAGCTAGATATGTTGATCTGAATATTTGTGTGTGAAACTTCTTTCGATTATATCTTTTTGTACGTTAATCTTTGGACAAAAGCGTTGCCATAACTGTAACCTACACGGAGAGACGGTCACGACAGTATATAGTTTGTTCATTTTGGTCGAGAATTGCTCGTAACCGCAGCTGGTGATGAAGAACACGTTGTTGTTCGTGAAGAATGCTGGAAAATTTCGCGTTCAATCCGTTTCAGCGCTGGCTCTTTTTGAATTCGCGTTTCCCTCCCAGATGGTCCAATCGCGCGATGACAGCACATTAATGTGCTACTGCGCGTTTTGCCTTGGCTTTGGAATATTACGGAATTGCCATTCGTGGCTTAATTAAATTCAATAAATCCTAATTAACATTAAATAATTATTTCAACATATTACAAATCTTACAAAATTCATATAAAATCCGATATTAGTCCAAATTAGATGGGAATTTTTTTGTTAGATTCAGAATTTCCTCTAGAATATTTTAGGCATAGTAGTTCATGTTGTGCCTGGTAGAATTTTGGATTTGTATATTGATTCTTATCATGTGTGACATATTTGTATGTTTCACCATTTTGATCCCCAAATAATCATGCTAGCTCCAAATTTAATGAAATTTCATATGATGATTCTTGACTCATGCCTGGAGATTTTGGTATACAATTTGTAATTTTTAGATCTCTGGATTGATAGATATGATTTAATCTTTTTGAGTGTGACAATATGTGTCACACTATGCTATGCTGACTTCATGATTTAATTTTCCATGCTTATGCTAGGCCTATGGCTCTGATATTTTGCATGAGATGACTTTTATATGTTAGGTTTCACCATGATTTTTTGTGGATTTAATTGATCCATTTTCTAATTGATTGACATTTTTGATTGCTGTTTAGCAATTTTAGATTGTTTTATGAGTGACAAATGTATATGTGTTGTTAAATACTCATCCCTTATTCTATGAATATGAAATTTGATGGAGTGTTTCCTAACAAGTATAGCTTTAATTTGGCTTTGGTCCCACTCATTTCTAATTTGATCTCACTGTTTTACCACTGATTGAAGTTGGTGTACATTTTGGTGACTTAATTAGGTTGATTTTTGCATGCCTTGACATGATTGATTTAATTGACATAGTTCCTTTTATCCAAATTGCATGAAAATTGATATGTAGCTCATTGAATGTCCCCTGTTTAGGATATAATTTTTGTGGGATTTATTGAGCTATTTTGATATTTTTTTGATGTAATCATTCTGGTTGTTCATATGTGATTCAACTTTGCTCACTTTGTCTTAATTTGTGCATAAAATGAAATTAGTGCATAATTTGGATGTGAGACCAATTGGTCCTTCTTCTTAATTGAATTATCTTGACATTGATTATGTTTCACTTGCTGT
The DNA here is from genome assembly GCF_024323335.1 of Lathyrus oleraceus. Taxonomy (NCBI): domain Eukaryota; kingdom Viridiplantae; phylum Streptophyta; class Magnoliopsida; order Fabales; family Fabaceae; genus Lathyrus; species Lathyrus oleraceus. The sequence continues at coordinate 96,771,435 of NC_066582.1, read as the reverse complement.
TTTACATTTTTTCCCTCCTTTGGACCCTAGGCTTGCCCTAGTGGTCTTGTTACTCATGTTTGAGTTTGACTTTGACTTTTCAGGTTAAGAAGCAAAGTGCTTAAAAGGAATTAATGCAAGTTGAATTGTTTCATTTGACTATTGTGAACTAACTTGTTTGTGTTGTAGGGCGCTTGGTTCACTTGAGCTTGGTGCTATGCACATTGTTGTTTGATTGTTGATTGATTCTTATGTTGATTGTTTTGTTTATGTTGGGATGCTGATTATATTTGATTGATTTCAGGTACCCTTTAGTTGCTCAGTTCTCTTAAGAACTTGCATTGCTTTGCTTGTATAGCATTTGCATTGAGGTAGACTCTCTTGTCTCCATGTAGTCTGGAAGACCTGGCTTGTTATTTAGCCAGGCAACTGTCTGAAGTCCTCCTTAAGAGGCGATGTTTGTGATTGTTTATGTTTGTCCCAAGCAGGAAAAGTCCTCATTTGAGGCAATTGGTGGATATAAGAGATATGTAGCCTATCTCCCACTATTCTGTGAGTCTTCTCCTTGCTCCCATTACATGGTTGTAGCATTGAGATCCTAACCCAAGATCTATTGAGTCTAATTTGTGGAGAGAGTTCCATCTTTCTGAACTCCCACACCTTCCGATTATTCAATACTCTCCCTGACCAGGGATAAGAGTGATGAGGCACACCCCTCATATCCTTTCATCTGCTTCACCTTAGCCCCTCAATGGCAAGGTTAAGAGCACTATTCACCTATTCCAGTGGACTTTTTAAGTCAAACCCTTTGATTGAGCCTCCTTGTTTGGTTATAGTGGGTGATAAATGACTTTGTTTGCTTGATTGATTGTTGCATTTGTACATGCTTACTTGCCATTGTGCATTCATCATTATTGATTGTTAATTCTTGTATGATCATTATTGCATATTCTTGTGATCTATGTTTGTTTTCCCATTGAGGACAATTGTAAGACCATGTTCTTTGGCCTTTGTTCCCATGATATGGAAGGATAGAGTGTAAGACCTCATTGGTCACTCATATCTTCTTTGCTCTTGTTTGTTGTATGAGAGGATGCAATTGTAAGTCCATGTAATATGGCATTTGTTTTCCTATGATCATATGTGGAGGTTAACCTAAGTCCAGATAGATTGGCAGTTGACTTCCATGTTTTGTTTTTGTTTTGCTTTGAGGAGATTAGAGTAAGACCATTTATTGGCATCTGACATCCTTATTTTGTTTTGCCTTTATGAGATTGGAGTAAGACCATTTATTGGCATCCGGTATCATTGTTTATTTTAGGAGATTGGTGTAAATCCATTTATTGGTATCCGGTATCCGCTTTTGTGTGAGATTGGAGTAAGTCCATTGATGGCATCTGGTATCATCTTGTCTTTTAGTTTTGCTAACTTGCTTTGTCCCTCTATTCCAAAGGACACACTTGAATCATCTTCTATATGATTTCAAGAGGTGAACTTTTCTAGGAAGTTTTACACTTCATCCATACCCTTTTGTTTCAAAATCCCTTTTCACTTGTTGACTTTTCAAACTTGTAAATACATGTTGTGCAAACATTTCACCCCCTTTCCAAATTAGAAACTTGGACCCTAAGTCCTCGACTTTTCAAACTTCTTTTCATAACACTTCTTTGAATCAATCTAATCATACTTTGACCATCCTTTTGTGAATAATCATAATCCATTAATCCAACTCACTCAATTGTTTTGTGGCTTTGTCCATGCTTGTTAAGTTTTCATACATTAGCCTTAGGTTTGATTTATCCTAGTTGGTTGATGTTAACCTCACCTATTTGTCCTTAGTTGATTGAATTGTAAGTCTTCCTCGCTTATTATAGGGTTAACCCCTCACTAGCGAGTGGAAGCTTTTCTCACATGGTGGACTTGTTGTTTCATAAGGTTGAGTTTTCTCCCGTGGATAACGTAAAGCCTTAGTGCTATTGTTTTAAAATGAACTCACAAATGTTTGGAAATTTTTTAGCCGAACTACGGCGTTTTGATCCTTACCTTTGATGGAAGGTACGTAGGCAACGGGTTCATCCGTTCGAACACAAAAATAATTAACTTGTACATTCTTTTCTCATCATCCCATTCGTGTTTGCACAATATGTCAAAACAAATAAATATTTCTTATACAACAAGTGTGAAAAGGGCTCCCTAGGAGTACCTAGGACGTGATGGGTGCCTAACACCTTCCCATTGCGTAATTTACCCCTTACCCCGATCTCTGATCTTTTTCATTAGTTTTCTACATGTAAAACTTCTTAGGTTTTTGTTCGCTTTTTAACCAGTCCTTAGGATAAATAAAAGTGCGGTGGCGACTCTAATTCATTGTATACATTGCTTGTGATTTAAGCAATAGATCATATAGTAACGAATACACCGCTACACATCTTGATATTTGTGTATTGATATTGTTTGATTCTAAAGTCCAAGGGAAATTTGGGTTTCTATATGACATTCTTGTCTATTGGATTGTATCACATTGGTCAGATCTTTTCAACTCTTAACTTTTAAATTTGTGCTTAAGATTAGTCTCTTCATCTCCTCCCCGTTTCTTTAATTTCAAATATCTCCCTCCTTTTAAAATCTTCTTTGTTTGTGATTTCTAAACTTAGACCATATTGCAAATTAGAAACTTCGGCCTTATGCCATTGCATTTTCAAACTCATTTTCTTAATCAAACTTGTAAATGAATTTAACTATACTTGACTTAAAATTTCAAAAGCCAAAAAGAACTTCAAACCTTTTTTGGTCTCTTGTGCCTTTGTTAAATTCAAAGTTTTGTTAAAAGCAACTCATTCACTTTGAAATTTATACCACGAACTAAGAGGTTTTGATCCCTCATTTTTATGTTGGTACGTAGGTACAAGTCCGAAGGTCTTGTCAAACACAAAAGTATAATTAATGAATTCTTTTCTCATCCCTCCATTCTATTTATTGCAAACATCATTTTCTACAAAAACACATATGCACGCATAAAAGGTCTCCCTAGGAGTACCTAGGACACTTTGGGTGCTAACACCTTCCCTCTATGTAACCAACCCCCTTACCTGTAATCTTTGGCATTTTATTAGTTTTGATTTGAAAACTTCTTATTTTTGGGTTTTGTTTGTACTTTTCCCTTTTCCCTTGGAAACAATAAAAGTGCGGTGGCGACTCTAGTTTAATTGACGTCTAGCTTATCCATAGCTTGATGGTCATGAATTTACCGCTACACATACTTACTAAGAGGATCATGTGTACAACTAAGGGAGTTAGGACCCCCACCAGCGGTTTTTTCTCCCTGTTATGATGAAAATTCCCTTTGTGAATTCCATTTTGGTGCTTCCAGACATTCTATTGAAAATTGAAAAGATTTGAAGTACAAAGTCCAAAATCGAATTGATTCAAAGCCAATTACGTTCGCACCCAATGGGCCGAATGTAAACAACAATCATATGCCTCCGCATAATAAAATAAATGTGAATATGGTATAATTGGACAATGGAAGGAAGGTGATAACCTCTGCCAGTGAATTAAAGACTCCATTCATTGAAATCAAGAAGACACATGAAAAGTGATGCATTCTCAGTTTGCACCAATACTTGTGAACATTGTTTAAAGGACCCACAATAGTGTGAGTTATTGAAGGCCTTCATTCAGAATCTGATGAATCAAGGACTTCTTTTAATTGATCAACCCTCTACACTCAAAGACGTGTCTACCCTCGAGATACCATACAATGAAGTCCCCCCTCTGAAAATTCCGTATAACTTGTCTCAGTTAACTCTCTCAGTCGATCCTGTTGATCCAATAATAATAAAGATTCCAACATCATTCCTGTACAATGACACCAAGGCAGTCCCATGGGTGTATGACACCTCAGTCTACATTCATGGTCAGAAAATTCAAGAAGAATCATTGAAGTCTAAGGATCCAATAATCAACATCACCGGCACTGGTGGAGTCACAAGAAGTGGAAGGATCTTTGCACCCGCACCTCCTTCGGTTGGTCCTAACAATCCTTCAACCTTAGACAAGGGCAAGAAAATTGATGACACTTAGAAAAGGCAAGACCCTACACCTTCCAATGAAGTAGAAGAGTTCTTACGCATTATCAAGAAAAGCGACTATCGAGTGGTTAAGCAAGTAAACCAAACACCGTAAAAAATATTGATGTTGTGTTTGTTGATGTGCTCAGAGGTGCATATGGATTCCTTGGTAATGTTCTTGAGGATAGCCCATGTACCACAAGAGATTTCAGTGTGCTAGTTTGAAGGAGTAGCTAACAACATCACAACTAGCCTATGCTTGGGTTTCAGTGACGAGGAGCTCCTCTTCGAGGGAAGAAATCATAATAAGGCCCTCAATATTTCTATTGAGTGCGTAGACACAGTTCTATCAAGAGTTTTGGTAGACATTGGATCTTCCCTCAATGTGATTCCAAAGGGCTCCCTTGCTAAGTTAACCATTGAAGGACTCGTAATGAAACCAAGTGGGCTTGTGGTGAGAGCATTTGATGTGTCAAGAAGAACCGTGATCGGTGAAGTAGATCTGCATATGAAGAATGGTCCCCACATCTTCTCTATCACATTATTTGTCATGGACATCCATCCAGCTTACAGCTGTCTACTTGGAAGGCTTTGGATTCACTCAGTTGGTGTTGTTACTTCAACACTCCACCAAAGGTTGAAATCTTTGGTAGATGATAAACTGAATGTTAAAAAAGGTGAGGAGGATATTGTGGTTAGTCATCTTGCATATTTCCGTTACATTGAAGGAGATGGAGAAATGAAGTAAATTCCATTTCATTCCTTCGAAGTTATCAATGTCGAAATGGTTTGCCCAACGAGGGATGAACCAAAGAATGACGAATTTCGGTTTGGCTCTCTCCAAGACGCTTTGACTATCATAAAGGACTAACACCCCCAAGGATGGAGAAGAATGCTTGAGTTGCCCAATAATAAGGATTGCTTGGGATTGGGATACAACTCCCAGAATTTGAAGAAGTTGCCGCCAATAGCTAAGGAGGGACAAGTGCTCCCATTGTCAGAATATTTCTCGAGTGTCAATCACCTTGTTAAGGGTCATGTCTGTGCTTTAAAGGAAGATGAGGAAGAAGATGCCAAATTGATCTTCTTGAAGACCGAAGGAAGGTGTGCCGCCAAGTGGACCATGATGGAAGTGCTTGAAGTGGCCTTGATTAAGATGTAATTTTCCCTGTTGTTTTCCCTTTTAATCAAAAGAACCCATGTAAAGCCCAAGGCATGGGAAAACCATTTGTAGGGCCTCAATGAATTTACTTTTTAATCATTAATGAAAAATCCATGTTTCGCATTCAATTTTGTGATCCATGTCTTTCATTTTTTGTTTCTCTTTTAAAAAATGACAATTTTTATTTTTTCCTTAAAATTATTTTCAAATCATTTTTCTTCCTTTCATATCAATAAAAGCATGAGCCCTAAATCGTGCAGATCACCCTCGACAACCACTAATGACACTTCCGTTATAGTCTCATATTACTTTGATAATCTGATTAATCAAGCCGACGAGGATTGTGATGAAGATGTCAAGCTTCCCGAAAAGTTGGCAAGACTACTGAAGCAAAAGGAAAAGGTCATCCAGCCGCATGAAGAGTTAGTTGAGGTGGTTAACCTTGGAACAAACAAGGAAGCAAAAGAGGTCTGAGTTGCCTCAGCTCTACAAGACGAGGTGAAGACAAAAGTTGATCAAGCTCTTGAAGGAGTGTATGGATGTGTTCGCATGGTCATACCAAGACATGCCCGACATCGATACTGATATCGTGGTTCACCGTCTACCTTTTAGAGAAGAATGACCTCCGGTGAAGCAAAAGCAACGAAGGACTCGTCCTGACATGGCCATGAAGATCAAGGAAGAGGTAAAAACCAACTCAACATTGGTTTCCTAGTGGTCTCCAATTATCCCCAATGGATTTCCAACATTGTGCCCGTGCCCAAGAAGGATAGCAAAGTAAGAATGTGTGTAGATTATAGAGATCTGAATAGAGCGAGTCCCAAAGATGACTTCCCACTACCTCGCATTGACGTGTTAGTAGACAATACCGCTGAGTTCTCTATTTTCTCCTTTTTAGATGGTTTCTCCGGTTAGAACCAGATCCGAATGGCTCAAGAGGGTATGGAGAAAACCACTCTCATAACCCCATGGGGCACCTTCTGCTACAAGGTCATGCCTTAAAGAACGTTGGCGCCACATACCAACGAGCCATGGTCACTCTCTTTCACGATATGATTCATATAGAGATCAAGGTCTACGTTGACAATATGATAGCCAAATCTCAAACCAAAGAGGAACACCTTATCAATCTAGAGAAGTTGTCCGAGAGGCTAACGAAGTCCAAATTGAGGCTTAATCCCAACAAGTGCACGTTTGGGGTAAGATCCGGAAAATTGCTAGGTTTTATCGTCAACCAACGTGCCATAGAGGTAGATCATGAGAAAGTGAAGGCCATACAAGTTATGCCTCCACCCAAAACTGAAAAGTAGTATGAGGATTCCTAGGTAGATGAAACTACATTGCTAGGTTCATATCTCACCTTACAACCACTTGTGAGCCGATCTTCAAACTTCTTCGAAAGGATCAAGAAGTCATTTGGATCGACGATTTCCAAAGAGCTTTTGAGAATATCAAGGAGTACTTACAAGAACTTCTTCTTTTGATGCCTCCCGTGTCGGGCAAACCATTGATCATGTACCTCACCGTCCTCGAATGATCCATGGGACGCGTCCTTGGCCAATACGACGAGACTAGTAGAAAAGAACACGTTATATACTACTTAAGCAAGAAGTTCACCGATTGCGAGAGTAGGTATTTGATGCTTGAAAAGACTTGTTGTGCATTGGCATGGGCTTCTAGACGCTTAAGATGGTACATGATCACTCATACAACACTACTAATCTCTAAGATGGACCATGTCAAATACATCTTTGAGAAGCTTGCTCTAACCGGTAGAGTAGCCTGATGGCAAATGGCTTTAACCGAGTACGACATCCAATATGTCACTCAAAAGGCCGTCAAAGGAAGTGTATTGTTCGACTACCTTACACATCAGCCCTTGAAGGACTACTAGTCTATGTGTTTCGAATTTCCCAATGAGGATATTATGTTGATTAGGGATTATTACATACCCGACCCCGAGGAAGGACTCGAGCCTGGATCCTGATGGACCTTGGTGTTTGATGGAGTTTCTAACGCTCATGGCAATGACATTGGGGTAGTTATTCTCTCCCCAACTGGTTTTCACCTCCCCTTCACCACGAGGTTGTGTTTTTTAATATACAAATAATATGGTGGAGTACGAGGCTTGTATCTTCAGTATTGAAGCCGCAATTGATATTAGGATCAAGATCCTTGAAGTCTATGGAGATTCAGCCTTGGTCATTAGCTAAGTTAAAGGAGATTGGGACACTAGAGATCACAAGCTCATCCCTTACAAGGAGCATATCCTGAAATTAATCTCGTACTTTAATGAAATCACATTCTGTCACATTCCTCGAGAAGATAATCAGCTAGTCGACGCCTTGGCAACTTTCGTGTCCATGTTTAAGGTCAAGTGGAAGAATAAAGCACCATCATTTAACCTCAACTAGTTGGACGAGCCTGATTACTATTTGGCGGCCGAAGATGAAGCCGACGGTTATCCTTGGTTCTATAACATCATGAGATTCCTATAGTGCCAAGAATATCCAAAGGATGCATCCATCATTGATAAGAAGTATCTACAGAAACTGCCTTCCAAGTTCTTCTTAAGTGGATGGGTACTGTACAAAAGAAATTATGATTCGGTTTTGCTAAGATGTATGAACAAGCAAGAAACAAACCAAATCATTATGGAAATCCATGAGGGATCTTTTAGAACGCATGCCAGTGGACACACCACGGTGAAGAAGATCTTGAGGGTTGGCTATTATTGGATGACTATGGAGGTTGATTGTCACCGCCACGTCCAAACATGCCATAAGTACCAGATATATGCTGACAAGATTCATCTACCGCCAATGCCACTCAATGTCTTAATATCACCTTGGCCATTTTCCATGTGGGGAATTGGCGTAATCGGACGTATAGAGCCAACGGCCTCGAACGAACACCACTTCATCCTTGTAGCCATTGACTATTTCACAAAATGTGTGGAAGCAGTCTTATACGCCAATGTTACCAGACAAGTGGTGGCTCGGTTCATCGGGAAAGAAATCATTTTCCGTTATGGGGTCCCCAACAAGATCATTACTGATAATGGATCTAACCTCAATAATAAGATGATGAAATAGTTGTGCCGAAACTTCAAAATTGACCACTACAACTCATCGCCTTATAGACCTAATATGAATGGAATTGTCGAGGAAGTTTACAAAAACATTAAGAAGATCGTGCAAAAGATGGTGGAAACCTACAAAGATTGGCACAAAATGCTCCCGTTCGCATTACATGGATATCGTACCTCAATACGTACTTCCACTGAGAAAACTCCCTTCTCTCTCGTGTATGGCATGTATGTTGTCCTGCCTGTTGGAGTAGAGGTTCCTTCCTTGAAGATTTTGACTGACGTCAAGCTTGATGAAGCCGAATGGGTTCAAGCCAGATTCGACCAACTAGACCTCATTCAAGAGAAGCGCTTCGCAGCCATCTGCCACAACCAACTTTACCAAAAGCACATCTAGAGGGCACATGACAAGAGGATCTTCCCCCAAAGCCTCGAGGTTTGAGACCTAGTATTGAAGAAGATTTTACCCACTCACACCGATCCAAGGGGCAAATGGACGCCAAATTACGAAGGCTGATACGTTGTAAGAAAGGTCTTCTCTAGAGGAGCCTTGATCCTTGCAACTATGGATGGTGAAGATCTTCCATCCCCTGTGAATGCGGATGCAGTTAAAAAATACTACGCTTGAAAAAAAAGGAGAGCCCGATTAGTTGAAAACCCAAAAGGGAGACTTATGCAAAAATGGTATCTCGGTAGACTAAAAACCCGAAAGGGCGGTCTAGGCAAAAATTAGGGATTTAGAAAAAAGTTAGAGGCTGCATCCCGCAAAGAATATTTCTTCACTCCTCAACGAGTCAATCCAATAGCTTCCCCAGCAAGTCAATCCAGTCACTCTCCCTCTGAAAGCAAGATCAAAGAACGATTAAAGGCATGAAGACTATAGCAAAGTTGGAATTTGGTAGAAATCCGAGATATTTCATTGCCATTACAGTTTTTCAATTTCTTTTTGCAATCACCTCTTTTAGGAATTGCTTCTTTTTACAAAATCACCCAATTTATGGGCCATTTATCAATAAAATTAGTTCCCTCATACGTGCTCAATATTTTTACTTTTCCTGCTTTGTCTACGAAGTTTGACTTTTTCTCAAAAAAATGACATTACAACAGAAATTTCTTGATAAAAACAACTTTTTTCAAACAAATTTTTTAAGGGAAACAACATCGAATTACTTCTCTTTCACAAATATCTAAAGGTAACCGAAAACGTGTTTGGTACATCCGCCTGAAAGCACCAACAGTTCAATGGACTTGGCCAGTCAATTCTTCCCCAACAAAAATCCTTAGCTTTTACACCTAGGCTAGGAATTTTGTATACATAATATCGCATCATAAGTATCTTATGAAAACTTTCACTCAATTTATTAGCCGAAATTCAGAATTTCCCAACCGTTGTTAGGGATTTCCCCCAATAAAGTCAACTTTCAATGTCTCCCCAAACAGAGTCAGGTATTCCTAACCGTTGATAGGAATCATCACTGAATTACCCATTTCCTTCCCCAACAGATGTCATGTATTCCAGTTATCGTTAAGAATCATCACTGGACTTCTGTATTTTTCTCAGCAGAGTCAGGTATTCTATCCGTCACTCAGAATCATCATTTTACCTCCTTGAGGATATTATCCCTAGTCAAGTAAGGTATTCCATTCGTTGGTGAGAATCATCACTGAATGACTTCTTTCCCCCACAAAGTCGGGCATTCTAGCCGTCGCTAAGAATCGTCATCATACCTTGTTTATCTCTAGCTAAGTCAGGTATTCGAATCGTTTCTAGGAATCGTCGTTGAACCTAATTGGTTATTCCCCATTGAGTCAGGTATTCTAGCCGTCTCTAAAAATCATCAACGAATTCACTTGGTTGATCCCCAGTTGATATCAGGTATTCCAGTCGTTATTAGGAATCGTCACTGAATCTATATTTTCCCTATCAGAGTTAGGTGTTCCAGTCATTCCTAGGAATTATCTTCTTTTTCTCCCTAGCCGTTGCTGGGGGGCAGTTATCTTTTCTCTCTTTTCTGAGATTCTCATTCCCAAGGCATTGGATTCATCTGCAAAGCCCCAAGATCCTATGATCATGTTGAGATGTTCCCGATCCACATTAACCCTAATCTCATCCTCAAACATCCCACAAATCTTGGAGGATCACGCAATACATCTCACTCACTCCCCAAGTCTAATTTGGATGGTGAGTCTCCTTTGAAGAAGCTTCAAGATTCATCTGGTCACCCAAGAACCAAACCCTTGATCTTGACCCTCCTTTTGGCTTGTACAAGTCATGATTCACCATGGATCTTGACCATGACATTTATGGCCCCTCAAATCCAAATTTTGTTCATGCCCCATGTCCTTTAAACATCTCAATTTGATCCCTACATCTCAAACCCTAATTCATCTGACCATGATTCTTGATGAAACTTGTTGCTCAAGAAACCCTAGCTTGGAGATCCCTTGACCATTGAGATTGATAATTGTTGACCATCCAATCACACACCACACATTCAACATTATTTCATGTCCATTACAATCAAAGTCAACCATTTAAACATTCATTCAATCCATGTTACAAGGTTTTGGTTCATACATGATTTTTCAACTTTCCATAAATTGATCCATCCACCAATTTGACCTAAAATCATTCCACAAAAGTCCAAAATTAATGTAAAATCATGATATGATCATATGAATTCAAAAAATACATATTTATGCCTTGGAAAGCAAGAAATCACAAAATCACCAAATTAGGTCATGTTGGTTGGTCACATTTTGGCAAGAATGGCCTATGGGAAGTCCCAAAGACCATAAATCTCTCATTTTTCAAGATTTTTAAATTCCTCTTTGATCCAAATGTCCTAAATAACTTCCTATACAACTTTGTTTCAAGGTCCAATACCTAATTCATTGAGGAAGGGGTTCAATTTTTCTATTGGCCAAGCTGGTCCAACATGCCCACAATGCCCTAAAATCATGTCATGACCACTACTTTGACACATTGCCATTTCCAAACCATAAACACTTTTGACCTTGTTCTTTTTGAATTAAATCAAGTCCATTTCAAAGAACAAATGGCCCAAAATTTAAGCAAAATGAACAAGCCGGTTTTATTTGGCCTTGGTTCAAAGTTGTTGACTTGCCATGATGCACAAGCCAGATGCACATCAGTCAGAATTTGCAATTCAACACACCAAGTCCTCTAAATCATTCCTTATGATCCCAATGGTCCACAAACATTTTTAAAATGGTATTGTGGTAGGTTTGGAAGTCAACTTGCACTTGGAAACCTCCTCAAACAGAAAACTCGATGCCATGTACGAAAATCAGCTTTTGCCCAAAATGGTAAAAAACAGATTTTGCAGCAGGCCTTCTCATTGCTCTTCGTTGCTCCAGATACATGCTAGGGATCAAAACAAAATTGCATGACGGTAGCCATTTAAGTGTTCCCCAAGTCAACATCAAGCATGCTTACAAGTCACATGCCAATTCTATTCAAACCTCCACAAACTCCCCCCAAAACCATCCACTCACCTTCCCTATAAATAGGTGAAGGTGGTCCACTGCTCGACTACTCTGAAAAAGGCCCCAAACAAATTTTGAGCATTTGATCTAAACCTCCATTAACAAAGCACCGGGTTTTCATTTCCAGAGCTCTTCAACCGCAAACCACCACCCAGAAACATTCATCATACCTCACTTAAGCTTCCCAAACACTTAACCACCCTTCCCCAAGCCTCATCTGACCTGAGCTATACCATTGGAAAACTCCCATGAGCAACTTCTGATCAGGTAGATTTCTCCACCCCCTCCATCCTAACAAGTTCCTAACCACTTCGAAATCACTCACTGAACATTTCCCTTAAACTCATAGCTTTGATTACTTAGTTTTTAGAGTTTAATTTTTATTTTAGGTCAACTATGTTCTTCAATATCATGGTGAAATACTCCTCACTCAGAGCCAATAAATGGCTCATGAGTGGGGATAATGTTTTGTTATTGATCACACAACAAGCCTTGAAGCTTAAAACTGATTAAAAACTCGTATTTTTGAGTTTGGATTCTGAGTTGGTCGAAGGTTGAAGACAACCGTTGGCACGTGTTTTGAATTCAAACAAAATGGTTGTCACACTCTGATTGGTTGACTGGCGCGTACTTTTCATTTATTCCCTTGTTTTATTATTTATTCATTTTAATCTATTTTATATCACAATCTGGCTTGTGGCCCAGTGGGTGAGGTGGTTGATATCCCTGTGACCCTAATGTCAGGGGTTCAACCCCAAGCCTGTGTACCCTGACCATTTTATTCTCATACTTGTGTTATTTTATTTTTTATTTTCCATTTTATTATCCTTTTTGATTTTATTCTTTTAACCCTTCCATTTTTATTATTTTGAAAATGTGTTGAACATAAACCCCTTTTATTTTTGCCTCTAGAATTTAATGGTGACTTGTTTTATTTCATTTGAATTATTTTTGATGAACTTTTGAGGTCTGAATTCAAGGACTAATGAAATCTACTTAAGTCATGATATGTTTGGATTAGGGTTGATTAAAGTCTTCCATACTTCACACCTATCATTGGATGATCAAGTGATCATCCATTGGTACTTTGAAGCATGGTTATGTTTCCCTTACTTCAAATAACTTGGTCATTTGACTTGTGGATGAAGTCTTATTTTGTTTGCTTGGATTCATCTGATACATTTACATTTCATTTGGTTTATACTAACCTACTAAACCCTCTATACTCATTTATTTATCATATTGACTTGTTAATCTAACCCTACTAACATTATGCTATGTTTATTATCATTGTCATTATCCATTGTATTTACTTTATGTCATTTGCATTCAAGTACTCATCATCATCATCATTGTCATTGTATAAACTTCAATCATGCATGTTTATTATATTGTATTTACTTTATTACTATCATACTCATAAAATCAACAAAAAAATGATAAAATTACAAGACCAAAAACAAGTCATGACACTTAATTAACTTGGACTTAGAGGATCCCATTTATGACCTTTTCTTGGAGCCTTTTCCATTAATTTTTTGTGACACTTTGTTTCAAACACTTGGGTTTCATATGTACTTACATATCTGTTGTAAGAATGGCATCATGGCACCACCTTAGGGGGACATGTTTGTAAGACCATTATCTTTTGTTTACATAGTTCACTTTTGCACACACAAGGTTTTCTCTTGGGATACCTTACAATGAGACCCTTTTATTTCCTTGTTGTTTACATTGCATTCATGTTGCGTAAGCCATATTTCTTTATCAAATCAAGAAACTATTGGTCCAACGTCAAGTGGCCTTTTTATAATTTAATTCAAAACACTTAATAACTACGATTAGTATTGTGTGCAACGAGCCTTAAGTGGTGGGGGATGAGTGAGAATGAAGCATTCCTACCCCGACTCTGATTATTTTGGATGCAAGACGCTTGACTTATTGTCTAGAATATTCACCTCATCCCATAGAATTTAGCACAATCTAATCACAAACTCTTTTCATAAACCCTTGTTTAAGGTAAAATCAACATAACCCATCAAACCTAATTTTTGGTGCCTTAGGGTACCACTCCTAAAACCCTTTTCTCAAAGTTAAAATCAACCAACACACAAATATTTTCTATTCAAAACTATGGAGCTCTGATTCCTCATCCTCCAATGAGTGATACATAGACACAAGGGCCATAATCATTGGCGAACATCGTAATAAAAACCAAACCCCTCACTTTCACACATATTCTTTTGAAAATAAAACAATAATGTATAAATACCCATGTACATAAACAACCCAAATGGTTCCCATGGAATACTATGGACGTGAGGGGTGTTAATACCTTCCTCTTGCGTAACCGACTCTCGAACCCTAATCTCGGTTACGAGACTCATTCCTTATCTTTTTCTAGCACTTTCCGTGCGCTTATATTTTTGAGGGTTTTATTGACTATTTCCCCTCGTCTCTCCGATAGAGGCACTCAAATAAAATTCGGCGGCGACTCTTCTAACCTTTTAGTTCAAAGAAGTCCTGGTTTTTGTTATCGCGTGAAATCCCGATGGCGAGAACGGTGTGTCTTCAAGAGAATCTATCTAATAGTAGGTCATCCTGAATGATCGTTACAAACCAACATGCAAGTTTTCACCTCTCACATCTCCAGCTCAGCAACCTATCCCACACACGGGATAAGTTCCATCAAATACACAGGGTTTCAACATATAACAACCGGAGGATCGTCAGATTCCTACCCAAATTCCCAAATTATCGGATGATCATAGGAATTGCAACGACTGGAGGATCATCAAAGTCCTACCAAAATTCTCAAATGATCGGATGATCATACAAATTTCAACGATAGGAGGATGTTCATAGTCCTACTAAAATTCCAAAATGATTAGATGATCATAGGAATTGCAACAACCATAGGATCGTCAAAGTCCTACAAAAATTCAAAAATGATCGGATGATCATAGGAATTGTAACGACCGGAGGATCGTTAGAGTCCTACCAAAATTCCAAAATGATCGGATGATCATAGGAATTGCAATGACTGAAGGATCGTCATAGTCCTGCAAAAATTCCAAAATGATTAGATGATCATAGGAATTGCAACGATCGGAGGATCGTCAGAGTCCTACCAAACTTACAAAGTGATCAGATGATCATAGGAATTGCAACGATGGGGGATCATTAGACTCCTACCAAAATTCAAAAATAATCGGATGATAATATGAATTGCAATGAATGGGGGATCGTCAAAGTCCTATCAAAATTCCAAAATGATCGAATGATCATAGGAATTGCAACGGCTGGAGGATCGTCAGAGTCCTGTCAAAATTCCAAAATGATCGATGATCCTAGGAACTGCAACAACTGGAGGATATTCAGAGTCCTACCAAACTTCCGTAAAATGATTGGATGATCATAGGATGCAACGACCAGAGGATCGTCAGAGTCCTACCTGATTCCCGTAAAACAATCAGATGATCATAAGAATCGTATGCAAGTTTCACCCGGAGGGCCTGAAAATGATCAAGGGGTCCTACCAGGGTTTTATCAAGCAACGACAGAAGAATCGTTAGAGTCCTATTCGATTTAGGTAAAATGATCACATGATCATGGAAATCGTATGCCAGTCTCCCCCCAAAATTGGTTAAAACTAATCATCAAAGTATCATCAGGGTTCCATCGAAGGTTAGTTTGGATACCAACAAAACATCAAAGGTTATTCAATCCTTACTAACCTCAGAGTCTACTAACTTCATGGATAAAATTAGGGTCCCTCTCTATATTTAATCATCTTCCCCCGAGAGGATGAAGGCTCATCATCATCATCATCTCAATTTGAAGCTAATTAAATAGGGACAATTGTCGTACCCTAAATTTTGTCCATCACTCATATGCTTTCTAGTGTCATTTTATTTTGAATAAGTAAAATGACACAATTGGTAGAAGACCATGTGTAAGGAGTTATAAAGGAGGGGTCTTGAGTTCAATTCCCACTCTCCCACCTTTTACAGTTTTTGTCTGAATTTTTGATTCGCTTGCATATTTGAATTTTGATTTTTGTGTAATTTATGATTATACTACTGATTTGTCTGTTAATGATTTATTTTAGTTCTTATTTATACCATTTAAATCCTATTTGTCAATATTTAATTTTTAATGATTATTAAAAAAATATAAAAATATATATATATTCGCCTAGTTGTTTTCTAATTCACATTTTAATCCATTTTATTTTTATAAATTAGTTTTAATTTAATAAAAAAATCATATCAATTAGTTTACTAAAGTCATATAAAATTTTTGTTTTAAAATCTTTAAACAATTCATTTTTAACTAACATCATATCAAAAACTTTTATTAAAACTAATATTATAAATCGTTTAACACTAATGCTATAAACTATTTTTTATAGTAATATCATCCAACATAACCATTTTATAAAACCTTTTTCACTAATATCATATTTTATTTTTATACTAACATATAAATCATTTCACTAACTCTTACCAATATAATGTGTACATCAAAATTTATCAACACTAAATCCTTCAACACAAAATAGGTTTTCAAAACAACAAATATCTTGAAAATTAAAAAAAAAACAAATAAAAGCAATAAAAAGGACACAAATGTAAAATATTAAAATTCATTATTTAATTTTATTAAATTAGTTTATGGTAGTGAATGGTTATTACTAACATTTAATTCATTGTAAAAATACGAAAAAAATGTTTCTTTATTTCACTTAATTACAAATTATGTTTGTAATTACTTCATTAAAATATCGAGCAAAAATATAAAAAAACAATAACTTTATTTTATTTAATTAAAAATAACCAAAATGATTATTTATGTATGTACACACCAAAGATATTTCTTGTATGTCTATGTCATGTATTCAAAAAATTATAAAAAAGTTTCTTCTTTTAAATTTAATTTTATTTCTCCATTAATCATAAAAATCAAAGTTATTTCTTCATACATTTAATATTCGAAAATGCAAAACAATTCTGTACCTATATCCAACTATTTTATAAATTAAAATTAAAAAGTCTTTTGCAAACCAAGTTAGTTGGCTGACGTTACGCATTACCAATCAACAAAATCAATCTAAAATCAACTTTCAACACATTTCAACCTCATGTTCTCTGCCCTTGTGCATTGAGATAATTTATCAAACTTTTCTCCGCCCCCGATGCAAGAACTTTTCAAAACTAAAAACAACAAATACACAAACATTTTCTAGAAGAACTACAATGTTATGACCATTCACCTAATGTGGAGGTACGTAGACATAGAGTTTTAACACTCTAGTGAGTACGATAATAAAAAAATATTTTATGTGCCCTCCAGTATTAATCAAACTATTTTCTTCTAAACAATAATATTTTTATAATAAATAAATAAATGAGAAATATAGGCAAACATTCCCTTAGAAACACACATTAACCATATGATTAGAGGAGGATCCCGTTGAGTACAATGAAAGTGTGGGGTACCTAACACCTTCCCCTTGCTTAACCAACTCCCAAACCCTAGTCTCTCCCTTTAAATATATGTTTTATCATTGTTTCCCAGTTCCTTAGAAACGAATAAAAGATTATGGCGATTCTGTGATTTTTTTCCAGTCGCGATAACAACTTACTCATGAGTGTGAGCAAGCTAAAAGTGAATAATGTCAGGAATCCATCGAAAATAAGTTATCTCCCCCGACAAAGCATCCTCGGTCACATGGGTCCCTTTGGTAGATCCCTCTTCTAGAGGGAATTTTGGTCTACATCTTGATCGCTCTTTGTTAAAATTGGAGACGAGGGCGTTTCCTCCACAATCAAAACACCCATAACATTGACGAGTTACTCAACCCCAGAGCATTGGTACAACTCTCAATGGTTGATAGAGGAACAATGGTAGGGGCATGAGTAGTTGTTTAAGGAAGGGACGCCACAGTCTAGCCAGTAGGACCAACCTTGATACCTTGAGCACTGGTAAGGTCAAAGAATATATGCAACTTATCCATGTTATATACAAAATAGAATTACACTAATCAAAATACATAAAAATAACAAGACCCCGTCCTCACCAAAAATTTATTTCCTCTCCTCTTGGATATTCGCATTCAATATGTCGTGAGTGTCAATTTGTTTCTTCCCCATATTGGAAGAAGGAACCCGTCGGGCCCAAATACTTCTTCATAACTAAGCCCTTGAAACCATGAATGTAGGTTTTCCTTCATTTCTTTCTCTTTAGAGGAAAAGAGACCTAGTTTGGTACGGTAGAAAAGGGCATCCCGACGAAAATGAGATGAAAACCAATACTTCAAAAGTGTGCCCTTGCAGAAGCGGGAAGATTTAGCGGGGGAGTATCAGAAAGTAAGATGAGCCTCTAGAATAAGGGTCTTCACCAGCAAGAAACACCCCAGATAATCATCTTAATCCTGGGTAAAGTGGTCGAACCAATGGTCATCAATGTGGAAACAAATGAGCCCTTAGTAGTGGTATTTGTCTGTTGATTGCAGTATTACTATCAAGGGTAAGTATTTATTTTACCGTATCCACAGGGACTGGTGTGATATTAATGTCGTTCAAAAATTACTATGATTTTAAGCGTAAGTTTGCTAGATGTTTGAAGGCTTAAAGCTACAAAATGTAAAACAGATAAATGATAAATAAAGTTTCAGAGATTTGGGAGCTTGCCAGGATTAAATTTCATCCACCGATAGAATATGTAATTTAGCAATCAATTATACACAATCTAAACATTTATCAATATCATCACGTATCACTCGCCGATAATGTTTATCTCTAAACTCCTGACGAGAGTTCAACCATATTATTGAATCAATGATCTCTCAGCCTATTAAACAATATGGTAGCATTAAAACCCGAGACTCAAGTGAATATTAAATCTAAATCTATGTCTAGAGTTTATCATCTAACATATGATTATCCTAGATCGAGATTCAAAGAGTATTTCTAAATAACTGTTCCAAACAATATGTAAAACTAGTAAATAAGGATAACATCGCTACTAATGCACGAATAGATTGTACATAACGCCATGATAAAAAAAATACATATTGTAACAATTAACTACATCCAATCCTAACAAGAAAGGGATTTATCTACTCATGTTAGTTTGATACAAAGAGAAGAATGATGATGAACATGCATCTATCACAATTTCCCAACGATTTATGTGAATCCCAACATCTGATCTTCAAGAAGCACCCTCTCATGTTGTTTTCTAAGTTTATCTCTCTCCAAAATGTAATATATCCCTAAAAATATGAAGTGCAAAGTTATTTATACAAATTTGAAAAAGTAGATTGCGTTAAGCCCCAGATTCGGTGCTAAATGCAGCTAGCAGACAAATAACTTAAACCGCCATAAATGGTGCTAAGCGCCAGATTTTGTGCTAAGCGTGGAAGCTCCTGCCCATAAAATTTGTTGGGAGCTATGACCATGCTAAGCCCCATCTCTTGTGCTACAATGGCGCTAAGCCCTAGCAACAAGATTTCTTTGCTCCAAAAAATGCATGTTGAAACCATATATTTGTCTTTTGATGATCAAAGCTCCTCCCAAGCATAAATACCTACAAAATGGGTTTAAATTAAGCAAAGTACAAATGATTACATGATAAACTAATATAGTTAGATATTTACATAAAAGTTGAGGTTTTACTACAAGAATCTAATTAAACAAGTTAATAAATGCCATGTTTTCATGTACAAATTAACCATAATTTGAAACTTATCAACTCTCCCCAACTTAGAACTTTGTTTATCCTCAAACAAGAGTCTTACAAAGCTAAAGAAACAAGAGAAACTACCAATATTTCACATGATCAAACAAGTTTTGAGAAAATAAGATAAATGCATGATTCAAAATTTCAAAAGCACAAGCAAAGTGATACCTCCCACTATACTACAACCAAACCATGGTCATAAAACAAATTATAAACACAAAATTCATTTCATAAATTATACAACAACAAATTCTCAATTATGAATCACACCTAGTACACATATTCAAATTATGATTAAGAACAAAAATGAGGGACTTGACTCACACCCAACAATCCTGCTAACATCTTGATCAACTTATGCACTCATCCAAGCAAATCACATTGAAAGCACAAAAGCACAAATCACAAAGGACTTTCAAAGGTTGTAATTAAGTTTAGCTATCAAATACGGGTCATATATAAAGTTATTGAGACGAAGTTGCCAAAATATAAAAGAACATTCACTTCTCTAATTCTTAATCATTCACAACTTCATTTACCATTTCTCTTTGTTTAAATGATACACCCTTGAATTCATTTGTTGGCACCAATTGCTTGCCACTTTTTCTTTCAAACTTTTTCATTTCTTTTTCTTTTTTAATTCTTTTTCACAACTTTCTTTCCTTTTCAAATTCTTTCTTTTCCAACTTCTTAACAATCCACATTTTTCTCCCCAACTTGAATATAACCAACATTGTATTATAAATGCTCCCCTATTTTCTATGGCAAGGGACAAAATTACACAATCAAATGAAGGTTTAAGGTTTAAGAAAAAAAATTCAGAATCCATTCTAAAATCAAATATTTGTATGCAAAGGAAAAATCTCATGGTTCAAAATTGATATAGATCCTGGCATTAAGGCTAAAAAAGGTTAATGAATTATCGCTCACGTACAAGGTAGGTTACTTTTGGTCAAGTGGTTGTGCTTAAAATAAAAAATTGCATTGACCATTTTCATGCTTTCGTAAATTCAACATAAATGCAAGATTAAACATAAACCATCCGAGTTAAAACAATAAATTGTTGTTCTCCTGTGCATATAGTAATAATTGAAAGTATCCTCACATTTAGGATTTGATCTAAAGTGATTCAATAATGAACACGTAGTGCAAAAGAATGAATGACATGATGTTTGTACAAATTACAAGTTTCATATTCATGTTATGGTCTATAAAGAAATAAACATGTACCTTAACATTGTATCATACTTCAAGCTTTTATCATTACCAAATCATCTGCTAGTTGAAACATTCAAACTTGGAATAATTACTCAATGCTTTTTCAAGCCATTCAAAAACAAACTTTGAGGACAAACTAATTTTTTTTGCTGAAACTCTTGAAATTAAAATAAACTACTATACTATCTACTTGAAACAAATTGAACAAAACACAACTTAATTAAAAAAAAATATCACAAAGATGGGGTAAATGGGCATAGGTGAAAGTGGATAAGTGGGCTGAGTAAAAATATTTTTTACTACTATAGCAAGGTTCGCTCAGCGCCCAAAAGTTGCACTTAGCGCCAGCTCTGCTGCCCAGAATTTTCAAAATGATTTTTTTTGTAAAGCTTTTTATCCATTTTCACTATTTAAGGCTTAAACTACTTAATGCAAATATATTAAATAATTATAAAGTCAGGCTGCCTCCCAACAAGCGTTTGTTTAACGTCGTTAGCTCAATGCCTTTTTCAATTAGACGCTCGCTCTTGTTGCTTCTTTTGCTTGGCTAGTTGTTTTCTCTTTCTGGTTTTATTGTTGTTCCTTCAAAAATAGTTACCCCTAACCAACACTTGAGCAAACATGATGGGAAACAAGTATATATATAATATATACAAATGCACAAAGCTTTAAAAGATAGAAACTTTTACTATGCTTTTAATATCTAAATGTATGTCCCTGGCAACGACACCATTTTGTTAATTTGTAGTATTTCTATCAAGGGTAAACATTTGTTTTATCGTATCCACAAGGACTAGTGTGATATTAATGTCGTTCAACAATTACTATGATTTTAAGCGTAAGTTTGTAAGATGTTTGAAGGTTTAAAGCTACAAAATGTAAAGCAGATGAATGATAAATAAAGGTTTAGAGAGATGAGAGCTTGCCAGGATTTAATTTCATCCATCGATAGAATATGTAATTTATAAATCAGTTATACACAATCTAAACATTTATCAATATCATCACACATCGCTCGCCGATAATGTTTATGTCTAAACTCCTGACGAGAGTTCAACCGTATTATTGAGTCGACAATCTCTCATCCTATTAAACAATATAGTAACATTAAGACACGATAGTCAAGTAAATGTTAAATCTAATTCTATGTCTAGAGTTTAGCATCTAACATATGATTATCCTAGATCAAGATTCGAATAGTATTTCCCAATAACAATTCCAATCAATATGCAAAACAAGTAAGCAAGGATAACATCGCTACTAATGCATGAATACATTTTACATAACGCCATGATCAATGAAAATACATATTGTAACAATGAACTACATCCAATCCCAACAATAAAGGGATTTAGCTACTCATGGTAGCTTGATACAAAAAGCAAATTGAAGATGAACATGCATCAATCATTATTTCCCAACGATTTATGCGAACCCAACTTCTGATCTTCAAGAAGAACCCTCCCATGTTGTTTTCTAAGTTTGTTTCTCTCCAAAATGTAATATATCCCTAAAAATATGAAGTGCAAAGCTATTTATATAAATCTGAAAAAGCAAACCGCGTTAAGCCCAAAATTTGGCACTAAGTGCAGTTAGCAGACAAATAACTTAAACTGCCATAAATGGCGCTAATCGCGGAAGCTCCTACCCATAAAATTTGGATGGCTCTATGACCGTGATAAACCTCATCTACTATGCTACAATGGAGTTAAGCCCCTTAAGTAGGATTGCTTTGATCCAAAAAATGCATGTTAAAGCCATATCTTTGTCTTTTGATGACCAAAGCTCTTCCCAAGCATAAATACCTACAAAATGGATTGAAATTAAGCAAACTACAACTAATTAGATGATAAACTAATATAGTTAGATATTTACATAAAATTTGAGTTTTTGCTACAAGAATCTAATGAAATAAGTTAATAAATGCCATGTTTTCATGTATAAATTAACCATAATTTGGCACTTATCATCGTCCAAAAAAGTGTGAACCAAGTAAAATAAATTGAAAAATAAACTGAATGAAGGCTTCCAAGACTTATGCTCAACACATAGTTGGAATACCCTCATATAATTCCAGGTCCTCGGGTGAAGCTGGGAAGCGACAACTTTTAAATGCTTCAGGACGACCCCTTCAAAGTTAGAAAAAGGTAGTCACAACCTTATCCTTGTGAATAAGCCCTAATAACATGGGATCGTGAAATCGCTAAAAGTGAAACTAATGGAAAAATAAAAAATGGGGGGATTGAATTGGGTTTCAAGAATGAAAACTTTTGCAACCCAAAATGACAATGAGGAAACATAGAACAAATATTATGAACACAATTATTTTTATCTTGGTTCGCTATTAACAAAGCTACCTTTAGTCCATCTGCCAATGTGATTATACCTTATCACAAGGACTTAATCCACTATAACCAAACTTGTTTATAACCATAAAGACTAACCGTCAATGTCTTATTGAGTAATTTTGACTAAACCCTAGTCACTCAAGGAAATACAATCACAAAGATTGAGATATAAAATGTGTTACAAAATGCTTCTAAGAAAGCATAATACACAAATGAATTACAAAGTAATTCACACAATATATTTTTTATAAAGTGTGTGAACAAAAGTTCGTTGTATGTATGTTTCTCTTTCTCTTAAATATTTCACAGTATGCAATTTTGGCGTAGATGATAATCTCTTAATGTTGGGCTCTATTCCATTCTTCCAAGAGTCCTTTATATAGGCAATGAAAAGATCAGTTGGAGGGTATAATTAGAATAATGAATGTAGTTGTATCCTTGCATAACAGTTTATGAAAATGGAGACACAATGGTACAATAGTACAATCCTTTTCCCACAAAATCAATGTAGTTTACAAAATACTTGATCTTGTATTGTATACTATTTTCTCACGTAAACCTGTTTTATCTTATCTTCAAATATTCAGGGAATTTAGATAGAGAGTTGATGAAGCATGCATAAAAGAAGAATTGAAGTCAGTATGAGAGAGTCTTCAAAAACTTGGTCTTCAGAGTCTTGTTCCAGTTCATCAAAACCTAGTCTTCAGAGTCTGGTGACATAGTTCATCAGAGTTGCTTGAGCGCTAGACTTCAGAGCTTGGAAATGTCAAAGGCTTCAGAGTCATAAAGCTTTGGATTAGAAATGTTCAAAAGCATTGAGTAGAGTATTCCAGAGCTTGATTATCTTGTAGAAAACACATCTCAGAGTCAGAATGCACTAGGTTCAGAGTTTGATGACGTCATATGTCATTCCTTCAGAGTCAAAACTTATATCTAGTATTTGCACACTTAGAAAACCATTAGGGTACAAAATTTCTATCTATGAATATATGTATTGTTATCATTAAAACATAAGCCTAGATGTAGAACCAAATCTTGTTCTTACAATCTCCCCCTTTTTTATGAATAATTTTGATGAATAATTTTTACTTGGTTTAATCACATAAAACCATAAGAGTGAGATTTGTAAGCTCCCCGTGAGTTTAAGATTCAAAATTATTTTAATATATAAAACATTTCAATCAGAATGTAATAACTTCCATGTACGAGAAAGCCTGGTTGAAATTTCTTCTGATTTAAACTCCCTTGACGTTATGTATCATAATGTGTTGTATCAAAGAGTCTGATTATCAAGAATTTGTCTTGTATCAGAGTCTTGGTTAAACTTTTACGCCTTGTTTAATCAGATCTTGATGAAGTATATTCCTTGTATTAGAGATTGGTTAGAAATTCTTGATTCCTCGTATCAGAGCCTGATTAGAAGTTAGCTTGTATTAGAGCTTGGTTTAAAAACCATATCTCAGTTTCTTCTTTCTGGATAACCTGGTTAATTATGAAGGTAAAGTCTAAATGGCTTGGTTAAATAAACTTTTGAATAACTTGATTAACTAAAGAGGATCTTCTTAGTAACAATCGTGAACTTTATTAAAGTTCCCAAAATTCAGTAATCAGAGTCAGATATCAGAAATGTTTGGGATTAGAAGGGAAATAAATATATCAAAATCATATCCATTATTCTCCCCCTTTGTCATCAATCAAAAAGATAAAGATAATGATAAAAAAGACAAAAGGAAATTTCATTTAACTAAAAAAGATAAATATACAGAACTAGAAAATAGAAATAAAAAACAAAAGAAAGCAACATTTAAAAAAATTGGTCTCTAACATTTCAAATGTCTAAGTGACCTCTAAGATAGGGAAATATTTTCTTCTCTTATACAGGCTTATTTGTCAAGGTCAACGTGTCAATTTAAGCAAACTCTTTTTAGCCCAACATTTCAAATGTCTAAGTGACCTCTACGATGCACTTTAAAAAAAATGATATTCTCTTTCTAATGTAGAAGTTATTCTTTGCTTATTATAAGTATAGATGAATGCCAACTACTTTCTTACTTTCCAAAGACCTACCATCATATTGACCACTGAAACCTTTATGGTTTAAGTTTCGTTCATTAAACTAAATCCAAACATTATAATGTGTACATCCCATACATTATTTTGACTAGTCGATGTGTAAAATTGGAAGAAGTCTGTGATGAAGTAGGGATGGTTTGGGTGGAAGTCGGATAGTAGCCAGAGCTAGAACATATAATCTCCTAAGGGATACTCGAGATATAAACCGGCCTAAAGAAGTCATCATATTTTTGGGTTAGGGGTCCTAATGGGCCAAGGTGGAAAGCCTCGTGTTGTCGGGTATTGATCCCGGATAAGCCGAGATAATAGTCGAACGAAGGGCCACTATCTGGAAACGGTCTCAGAAAATGAAAGGTCATATGACACTATAATGAAGTAGGCGTTACATGCCATTGAGAAGTGAAATTAAATGATAAAGCGACGACAATTTTCTAGGCTTTGAATGCATGAAGGAAGAGAAAAGGGTTATTCATGATTGTCGGGGGTGAAAAATGAGCCTATGTAAGGGACATTAGGTAATGAGGAAAGGCAGACAAGAACTACTTGAGAAAAACATTTACATACACTTAACTAATCATTTGAGGTTCTCCTTGACTAGCATCGGGGAAGTTAAACTTTTAGTATTTTTAGCAAGAACATTTGGTGCCCACCGTGGGGCCTTGGTAAAATTTTCCCAGGCCACACAAAAAATCATCATCAAAATCGCTAATAGCTCAACTGTGTGATGTCCAGATCATCTCTCAGCCAAAGTGACCCACCTCTGCCACCAGATTTAACCCAATTGCTTGTAGTGGTGGAGGCCCTCCGTCAGAAAAATGAAACATTGCAAGATAGTGTCCATGTTTTGCAAACATATAGTCAACAACACGGGGATGCATAGGAGAAGCTTCTAGATTCCCAACCATTGTTTGATGCGATTTGGGATGATCAAGTTCTAGAGAACTTCAAACCACCACCGTTGGTATCTTTTGATGGTAAAACCGACCTACAGAAGCATATTATTGTGATTAATAATCATAAGGAAACAGTAGGGGCTTTCGACTCCCTTAAGTGTAAACTCATGGCAGATACCTTTAAGGAAGGGGCTTTGCGATGGTATATGAGCTTACCCAGATTACCGGTCGTTGCAAATACTATTTATTTTTGTCAAATGCCATTTTACAATTATTATCCCACACAATCGATTGATTCTTCCTCAACAATTTAAAGATTGGTTTGCAGATAGCTGTTAAATATGATATGAATGTGGAGATATAGTTGAGTCGACCAAGGAAACCTCGTACTTCTTTTTCTGTTCGAGGAGGTGGCATACCTTGGATGGCTCGGACTTTGTCGGGATCAACCTCAATACCTTTCTGAATGACTATGAAATCCAATAATTTGTCAGATCGGAGCCTAAAAGTGCACTTTGTTGTATTCAAACGCAACTTGAACTTCCGGAGCCTGGAAAAAAATTTCCTCAGGTGTTCCAAGTGATCATCTTCAGCTCTGGATTTGGCAACCATGACGTCCACGTAAACCTCAATCTTTTCACGAATCATATCGTGAAAGAGGGTTACCATGGCACGTTGATATGTTGCCCCTTCATTCTTCAATTCGAACAACATTACTTTGTAGCAGTATGTTCCCCAAGGTGTGATGAAAGTTGTCTTCTCCATAACATCTGGTGACATCTTTATCTGATTATACCCTGAGAAACCATCCATGAAGGAAAAGATGGAAAATTGAGTTGTATTATCAACCAAAACATCAATATGAGGCAAAGGAAAATCATCCTTTGGACTCGCTTTATTGAGATCTCGATAATCTGCACACATTATGACTTTACCTTCTTTCTTCGGAACTGGAACGATATTAGCGACTCACTGCGGATATTCAGAAACAACTAAAAAGTCAGCATCAAACTGCTTCTTAACCTTTTTTCTGATCTTGACTTCCATGTCGGGTCTGGTCCTTCTGGGCTTCTATTTGACTGGAGGGCATTTAGGCTTGAGTGGTAAGTGATTCTCAACAATGCTGGTGTCCAACCCTGGCATATCTTGATATGACCAAGCGAAGACGTCAACATATTCATGTAGTAACTTAACTAACTCGGAGTGTACATGCTCGACAAGAGATTCCCCAATCTTCGCCTCTTTTTTCTGATTTCAGAACCCAAGTTAATAACATTTACTAGTTTTTTATATGGCTGAATCTCTTTTCCTTCGTGCTCAAGGAGTCTTGCTAGTTCAGCTGGCAATTCACAATCTTCCTCACTGTCATCTTCAGCTTGGTTAATTGGAGGTCCAAACTTACAGAAGATTCTTGTCATGTTGTTATCAATGGTTTTATATTCTCTTCATGTTATGAGCTTATTTTTAGTGTGCTTTTTAATAAAGTGGAAAAATAAAAAGAAACTTTTGTCATTTTGTTTTGGTGAAAAAGTAAAATAACTGAAAGAAAGGGAACAAAAATTTTGAATGCAAAAAAGTACTTTCTTTATTTAATCACATAATACTTTTAAACAAGGAGGCCCTTAAAAGCTATCCTCTTATCTCGGGAGAAGACAAGGGATTAAGAAAACAAAATGTATTACGTTTTCACAAAATATACTATAGGAATCACAGGAGTTATCCAGTTGGTGAGCTTAAATCCCGGAGGACATCTGCTACAAAACTGGGAGTCTCCTGTTTGCTGTCACTAGATTCTCCAATAACTACCACGGTGTGATCATCTTGGAAACTTATACTGCTAAACATCATAGGATTGAACTTCTGCTTCCTAGGACTTATTTTGCAAGCTGATGGGCGATAGCCAATAACGAATCAGTTGTGCCTCTCCGTCACGTTGACGATTTGACCCCAACCAACTAATTGACCTTTCTCCAGATTTTGCTTGGCGCTTTTGACTGAAGATAGGATTATTGCAGAAGACTGATTATGATCAGAAGCAGCTGAGCTGACATCTTCAAATTCTAAATAGTGGAGTGGAGTCTCAGCAACCCATTCACCTATCTCACATATCTGAATGAAGAAAGATCACTAACCAATAAGTCCTATTCACCATAAATTATAACCAACTTGTCATTGATCATGAATTTTAACCTTTGGTGCAGTGTAGAAGTGACTGCCCCAATAACATGAATCCATGGTCTATCCAGAAGACAACTGTAGACTGGATTGATGTCCATGACTTAGAAGGTGATAGTAAACTGATGAGGTCCTACACAAATTGGTAGATCCACCTCGCCAATAACCTGCCTTCTAGAGCCATCAAAAGCTCTAACAATCAAGGGATTGACCCTCATCTTAGGTCCCATAAACTATAACTGACTCAATATAGCTTTTGGCATCACATTAAGTGAGGAACCAGTATCAACAAGAACTCGATATAGTAAGGTGTCTATACACATGACCGATACATGCAATTCCTTATTATGGTCATTTCCCTTAGGAGGTAGTTCTGCTTTATTAAATCCTAAATATTTGTTGGCGGTGATATTTGCAACCGCGTCGTCAAATTGATCGACCGTGATATTCTGCATCACGTGAGCAATATTCAGGACTTTCAACAATGTCTTACGGTGAGCCTCAGAACTCAGGAATAAAGATAATTTGGAGATTTTGAAGGGAGTTTGACCCAGCTGATCAATAATTTTAAAGCCACTCTTCTTGATCAATTTGAGGAATTCTTAGCCTTCCTCAACAGAGATACATTTCTTGTGAAATTTAACCTGTTCATCTTCGTTTATCAGTCTTGTACCTTTGGAAGTTTTAGATTCTGCAACCTTATTGGGAATAACCTTTGTTACAGCTGGAACAGTTGTCACAACGGAGTGGCGGGTACAGATGCCCCTGCCTGCGGAAGAGTAGTAGGAAGGACCTTCTCTTTTTGAGGGACAACTGTGGGTGATGGAGATACCCTATGAGTGTGCTTTGAAGAGGATACACGGCCACTTCGCGTCATTCCTCCCATTCCATTTATGTTAATAATTTTAGTACCAGGAAATTGAATTTATTTTCCACCCACATACGCAGTCGTTTCATACCTCCAAGGCACCACCTTGGTGTCCTGGTATGGGAATGGACCAGGAACAAGGATATGGATAGGATGAATCCTCTTGGGAGGAGCTTTGATCTTCTTTTTTCTGTATACTATGGTTATAGGTTTGATAACGGCAATCTCTTCAACTACCCTTGAACTAGAGAATTATACCAACCCTTGATTCATCAAATTCTGCACACATTCCTTCAAGATATCATAACAATCAGGATTTGATTCACACACAACCCAATCATCATGAATACCATCCAAAAACACATGCTCTTCAAGCTTTCTCAAAATTACGGACATCGGAGTTTTCTCATTATCAACCCTCTTGATAGATTCTGTAGTCTCTTCTTCAATCACTGCATTGAGTGCTGGCCCACTATAATTTGGCAGAGGATTGGTCTTTACATTAGGTTTCTCTTCTGAAAAGGACAAAACCTTCTAGTTTATCAGCTCTTGAATTTTATTCTTGAGAGTCCAACAATCTTCAGTAGAATGCCTTATACACCCAGCAAGGAAGGCACATGAGGTATTAGGGTTATGCTTGGGATGATATGGAGGTATAGCCTGAGGAAGTTCTTTTGGTATAAGAGCCCCCACATGAATCAGATATGGTACTAATTCAGCATATGGTACATTGATCTTATCAATATGGAGATGCTTACCATAGTTGTTCCTATAGTTTTGGCCTTGACCTTGGCCCCTATTTGTAACACCTCAAAATTTGCCCTCCTCTTCTTGAGACTGGTTTACACATTGCATTTCATGCTTAGAGTATTAGGCATTGCATTTTTTGCATATCATATGGGAATAAGGAGGTCATCCTCCAAAGTCTTTTCAAAAGATGGAGAAGGTACATGATTCAAGCCTGAGGGTCTCTATGAATTGATGATCAACCATCTGAGGGCATGGGCTTCAGTTAGGGTTTCTTGATTCTTCAAAGGTCTTGAGTATCATCTTGTTTGCAAGGATATATTACCATCATCATGGTTCTATCATCATCAAGGGTTTCAGAGTTCTTCCTCAAGTTCCTCTGAATTAGGGTTGTGACCTCTAGTCAACCCTAATCAATGTCATTCTTCCAACTAGGGTTTCTCAAAGAGATGAGGTATTTGTTGGGTATTAGGATCACATGATTATTATGAGGAGCTTACATGAGCTAGGGTTTCATTTTTGAGCAATTTCCCCAAGTGGTAGAGGCTCAAGTGGATCAAGGCATTTCAAGGTCATCTGAGGACCAAAACGTCAACTGTGCAATCAACTGAGGGCTATGAGGTGGGGAAATGAGTTGAGACACCTCAATCATGTTCAAAAGGGGTCCATTTATCATTTTAAACATCCATCTTGAAGATTCAAAGGTCATGGCAAAAGTTACCAAAAATGGAAAGTGAGCTATAATTCAAAGTTTCCAAATTTGGCAAGTTTTTGATCCATATTCAACTTGACTTTTCAAGATCAAAGAAGTTTCAAATGGATTTTTGGTGAACATGAAAGTTGTATATCTTTGTCTCCCCTTTCTAAAAAGCCCTAATTCATGTCCATATAATTAATGGTTGAGGAGTTATGGTCATTTGGTCACAAGGTGTGCATGGAAATTCAAAGTGGCATAACTTTTGATGCAATGCTCCAATTTGGTCCATTCTTTTTGCAAAATGTTTCTCTTGATCAAGACATCTCAAAATAGCCTTTGCCATGCATGGGAAAAGTGTGTATGCTCATTATTTCTCATGTGATCATTTTGGAGGGAATTTCCACAATTCAAATTTGGCTTATGATACAAGCAAATTAACCATTTCATCATGACCATTGGATGATTTTGAGTGAATTCAAGCCTTGCATGAGAGTTCTCACGTGTAGCATGGCCATAATAAGCTTAATGTGCATTTTTGCAAATGGATTCATATCTCACTAATCATGATTAATAGATGGCTAATTTGATTTTCAGTGTGATTAGCAGGGCATATAAATACAGAAACCCTAGCCATAACCACCATAACTAACTTTTGAGATCAAAATTCAAGAAATTCTTTCAACTTTCTCTCTCTTCGAATCTTCATTTTTCTCACACGAACCTTAAAGATTATCACATATTCATGATCCTTATGCTTCATTGATCAAGAATCAGCATTCATTTGGTGCAATTCATCCATAATACGAGCAGTTCAAGCATAATCTCATGAAGATGGAAGTTGGAAATTGAGGTAGATCCAAGGAGTTTCATCCAATTCTTTTTGCACAAAGCTTCAAGACAAGTTCATAGAAGTGGATCTGGAGCTTATGAGCACTTGAAAGCACGATTTCAGCAAGCTTCACTTCAAGGTGAGTTGAAATTCATCATCATCTTTTGCTGTTTTATGTACGTAAACGTGTAGATCTTGTTGAGTAGGTTATGGAGATGTGCTTAGAATTGATTTTGGTGAAGTATTGAAGTTGTTATGTTGAATGTAAGTTTGGATCTACAAACTTATTGTCTTCGATCTGGAAAATCTAGGGAGAGTTAGAGTGAATTGATAGGAGATTTGAGATCCTCGTGGAAAACCGGTTCGAACGGTATAGGCTTTGCAAGATTCTGCAAAATCTCACGGCGGAGCCACCGTAGGGCTCGCTGGAGAAGACGACCGGAGCTTAGCTCCGGCGTCTGGTTAGTTTTAGGGTTTTGTCCTACGTGTGCTTCCATGTGTACTCCGCGTGT
Organism: Lathyrus oleraceus; assembly: GCF_024323335.1. NCBI lineage: Eukaryota > Viridiplantae > Streptophyta > Magnoliopsida > Fabales > Fabaceae > Lathyrus > Lathyrus oleraceus. The sequence continues at coordinate 96,739,520 of NC_066582.1, read as the reverse complement.
GTGTTTGATTGGTTATTATTCATTTGACCTTGCCATGTGTGCGTTTGAATGCTGAGTGGCGTGATGACGTGTTTTAATGAAACGCATCGTTTCATTATACTGATGTGTTGTCCATGTATGCGCGTGCGTGTGAGATCCATTGGTTGCAATTGTTTTGACTTAAGCCACGCATGCTTTGACTGCTTACTGTGCCTGCTGAGTCATAAATGAAGCGCTGTGTTTTGATGCTTCAAACGTGAGCCATTGATTTTGATAGCGCGCCTTATCCAACGGTCCCTGTTTTATCTGGATTTTATTTGAATTATTTCTTTTCCCTCCATTTCATTTAATAATTCAATTGTTTTTTCTTATTTTGTAAAATGAATAAAAAATAGAAAAATGATCCAAATTAACTCCAATTTTTTTTCATAGATTTGTTTTGATGTCTAGCTTTTTTTACTATTATTTTCATGAATTGTTGATGTCTGATTTTTAATGTGTGAATTTTTTGATCCATGCCATGCTATTTTGATATGTTGCATTCAATGCTTTGTGAAATCTTCATCTTTGATCCAATTGATCTGATTTTTTGTATGCTTAATCTTCACTCATGATATGATTTCTTGAGCACTGGTTTGAATTTTTTTTCATATGCTATCATTGTTTTTGACACATGAAGATATAGAGTGACAATTTGTGTCACATTTTTGGCATTCAATTTGTGTATTTTTGTTCACCTATCATTTGAACTTTTCTGGATTTGATCTTTTGCATATTGTTTGTTCATGAAATGAGAAACTCATATAAAGAATTTCAAGGTCATTGCATGCATTTCTGTTTTGATTTGGATTTTCTAAATTGGAAGTTCACTTTGTGCATATTTGGTGATCATTGCATAGCATAGGCCATTTGAGATATTTGCTTATTGAATTGATGCTGGTCCTTTTGAGGACATTTTGTGGATTGTTTGAATATGCATTATGTAAAAGATTGGGTTCTGTTTTGATCATTTGGTTTGGTTTTGAACTTAGTCTTTGTACTAGTGTTTTGTGCATAATCTAACTGTGCTTTGTGTTTCAGGTTTGGACATTTAGCATTGATGGTTGAGTTTGTTCTCACTTTGTGAGATGCAAATGATTTGAGTTCTAACATATGTTGGTTTTGTAGGTTCTAATTGATGTGCTTGAGCTCATAAGTTCATTTGAGTGCTTCAGCATTGTTCATTGAGTTGTGTAACTGTGGATAGTTTCACTGTTTGTCTGTTGGTTTTCTGACTGAAATATTAACTGTTTAGCTTTTGTACAGGTACATTAGTTGCTTGCTTTTAGCTCTTGCTTGAACTTTGGATTATGGTTGATACACCACTTAGGTAGTTATATTCTTACTTCATGTAGTCTGGAAGTCCTGTCACCTTTTTGGCAGATATTTTGCTGGCAAGTCCTCCTTCAGAGGCTCTGTTTGTGTTTGTTTACATTTGTGCCAAAGACCCCCAAGATGAGGCATGTGACATTTGATAAGACCTCCAAGAGTTGAGGCAATTGACGGATAAAAGGGATTAGTAGCCAATCCCCCATTATTCAGTGAGTCGTTCTTTATGCTCGCACTACGTGCTGATGCTTTTGAACATGTACCCAAGATCTTTGTCCAGAGTCTGTCAAGTGGAATAGGGTCCCACTTTCTGGATCCCCACGCTTTCTTTGTCATGAGCTCACCCTGGCCAGGGTTAAGAGCATGAGGTCTCATCCTTATTACCATTTTGATCAGCTTCACCCTGACGTTCAATGTCAGTGGTTAAGAGCTACATATTACCCATTACAGTTTGGCTTGTTTGTCGAGGTTGATATGACCCCTCTTGACTAAAGCCTACCCATTGTTTGGGCCTCTTGTATGGATATAGTGTGTGATGCTTGTTCACTTATGTTGGTGTGTTTATCTGCTTTCCTCTTCTCATCTCCATTTCTGTAGGAGTCGTACGATTAACTTCTGAGGATGTTGAACGTATGTAGAGTTAAAACTTGAGTTGACTCGCTTCCTGTGTGAGTCAAATTCTTGTTAGAGACCTCAACTTAGGGATTATTGATGGCATGACAACTATTAGGCTCGAGTCTTAGTCTCCCTATTAGTTGGTTGTTTCCCTGGTCTCTGGTTAGGAAAGTGTTGTACCCCTGTTAAGGGGAACTACGTCGCCCTGATTCTCATACCAGATGAGATACGTAGGCAGGAGGTTGTAAGCAATCTCTCCGGGCACCCTTTTCTTTTTTGAGTCTATGTTGGTTCAACCTTTTCTTTTTTGTTGTTTTGTGTGTACCTATTATTTGTTTCTTTGGTGTGAGTACTCGTTTGTTCAGCGTGTGCATGTGTTGTATGTTCATACCTTGGGGTTTTCTTCTGTTATCATTTGGGGTTCATATTCGGGGTTCATTGGTGATGATTGTTATCATTTGGGGTTCATATTCGGGGTTCATTGGTGATGATTGTTATCATTAGGGTTCATATTGGGGTTCATTTGTGATGATTGTTCACTTGGGGTTCATCTTTGGGGTTCATCTTTGGATATTTGATTACTTTGTTGGGGTAATCTGATAACCTTTTTCTTCGGTGTTCGCTGGTTAGCGTTTGCTATTGTTTGGAGTCGGATGTAAGTCCATGTATTGGCATTCTGTTTCCTTGTTTGTTTTTGTTAGGAGTCAAGTGTAAGACCATGTATTGGCATTCTGTTTCCTTTTGAGTGTTTCTTTTGACGTCTCAGCGTCCCTTTTTAGTGTCTTGTTTCGGCGTGCGTTAGCCGAGCTACGAGTGCTCTGATTCTTCTATGGATAGAGAAGATACGTAGGCATAGAACACGATGTCTTAGCGAGCATGTCTCCCTTTCCCCGAACTACGTTGACTCTGATGTTTGTTTCTGACAAACTACGTAGGCCCAGTATGCGACATCCTGCCGAGTCCATTTCCTCCATCTTCTTTCACCTGTTTTATTATTCCAGTTTGTGCAATTTCTTTGAGCAGTTTTATTAGCAACCTTTTCCTATTCTTTGAGCTATCTTTTGAGCATGGATCCCGTCGAGTACGGCGGACGTCAGGGGTGCTAATACATTCCCCTTGCGTAACCGACTCCCGTACCTTGCAATATCTAGTCGAAAGACCGTTCCTTTCCCTTTCTTAGGTTAGTCTTGCGCTCCCTTTCCGTCATAGGATGAATAGAGTCGGTGGCGGCTCTGTATTTTCCCGCCGGTTGTTTTTCACGTTGCGACATTTGGCGACTCTGCTGGGGAAAGTGAAGTTGACCTCTTGCTGGTCCATCTTCCCTAAGCGAGTCAATCCTAGAGCTCTCTAGCGTAGTTTTTAGGGTAGTTTGGGTTGCTTTTACTGCTTATTTATTGCGTTTGTGATTATTATACTGTGATTGTATATATTTGCATATATGTTTGCATGCATCATATTATCATTGTGTTGGATTCTGGACAGGTGTGGTTCCTATGATTTAGGGTGGGTGTTCTGAGTAGGGCTAAAACCCAGGCCCGAGTATACACCTAGGATTAGTGTGGTCTCATGTCTCTGCTTATGTTGGATCAACATGATGTTGAGACGTGACATACCACAGTCGGACGAGGTTCTTCTGAGAGAGCTCTTCCTTGTGGAGTTTCCACTATGGTTGGGTTACCTCTTTTGAGCTGTTGACTTCGGTGACCGTTCTTTCCCGGATCTTTGGTTTAGATGATCTTATGAGAGCTGCACGGCACACCCGAGAGGGCAAACCCGTTGAGTATCTTATCCGATTGTCGAGACCGATTATCCGCCTTAGGATGACCTTATTAGAATTCACCTGTGAGGGGAGGGGTTCGATTCTTACAAATACAGGTCCTGTTGGTGACTCTTTGATGGTGACTTTGGTTTGGTCCGTAATTTGGGGTTCTATTTATAAGTTGGATTTATGGATTAATTTGGGGTCCTGTTGCTTGTTCAGATGATCTTGTTGTTATTTGGTCAGTGATTTACCTGTGATGATGGTGATGTATCCTCCGGGACCATTTATTTCGGAACTCCCAAGTTGGATTTGTGGTTACTCGGTCCCTCAGATGGTTGTGATCAGTTCAGAGACCGGAACTTCCGTGCAGTTGATGTTCAGATGACTTGGAGGATGGCACCATGAATTGCATATATGCTTCTGCATCATTCCCATTTTGCATTTATCCGCATCTAACTCATGTTTATCCATATGCAGGGTACATTCTTGATTGAGATCCTGGTTGAGAAGCATCCTTGTTCCAGATATGAGGACCGACTTGAAAGCTGATGTTGTTTACAGTTTCTTTGATCCAGAGATTGGCGTGTTGAAAGATATGATAGCATTGATTACGCCTGACCATGTGGGGATGTTCCATGAGGCTTATGGTGGTATTCTGAAGATGGTTTTTAGGCTCACAGATGGGGATAGGAGTTCCATCCATACTCTTCTCCAGTTTTATGATCCGGGTTTGAGATGTTTTGTCTTCCCGGATTACTTGTTGGGACCTTTGATGGAGGACTATGCCAGTATCCTGGGTATTCAGGTCAGAAACCAGATTCCTTTCTATGTCACTAAGGAAGAACCTGATGTTGGTGAGATCTCTCGTGATCTTTATTTAAGCCCAGAAGTGACTAAGAAAGGTTTGAAGGAGAAAGGAAAGTTGCCCGGTTTTCATCTGAGCTTCTTGGAGGCTAAAGCCAAGGAGCATGTTGTTTTGGCTAATTGGAAGGTTGTTTGTGCTTTACTTGCCGTAAGCATTTATGGAGTTATTCTGTTCCCTAATCAGAAGAATTTTATGGATATTAATTCCCTCCGGGTGTTTGCTCAGAGGAATCCCATTCCTACCTTGATCGGGGATGTTTTTTATTTGGTCCATAGTCGGAACGAGAAGCGGCGTGGAGGTTTGGTCAGATGTTGTGCTCAATTGTTATATGAGTGGTTCATGGGATATTTGCCTTCCAAGGGAGCCTTTGTCTTTCTTGACCATACGGTTAATTGGGCCACCAAGTTGATGGGTTTGCGAGCCAAGGACATGGTTTGGACTCACATTGATGTGGCTGGGCGAGACTTCATTTGCAGTTGTGGGAGTTTTCCCAATGTGCCTCTTATAGGAGTTCAAGGTTGTATTAATTATAACCTGACGCTTCTTAAGAGGCAAATGGGGTTTGCTATGGAGGTTCCTCCTCTCGAGCGCGAGATTCAGGAGTCTTTCTACTTCCCGGTTGAGGGTAATCCGTCATTGTTGAGGCAAGTGTCTGAGGCATGGCGTAACATTCAAAGGAAAGGCAAGATTCCTTTTGGTAGAGCTAATAACAGGTCTTTTCCTCCATTTGATGATTGGCTCAGAGAGAGGGTTGAGCTCACTCATCTGCCATTTCCTGTGGGTGATCTTTGGTATCCGTTGATTGAGGAGCCACGCTCTTCTGTCAGTATGGAAGAATTTCTTGAGATGAGGAGGGCAAGAGATCAACTACAAGCAGAGAAGACTGAAATAGAAATGAGTGTTGCTAGAATTCAAATGGCTAATCAGGAAATCAAAGGGAAAGTAGAAGACCAAGCTAAGAGACATGCTTTGGAGGTGAAGTGTTTTGAGAAAGACACCGCCTATTACTGTAAGATCAGCCAAGCTTTAGAAGCATCTACAAAGGAGCATAACCTTACCAAGGACAAGTTGGCTAGAGCTTTGAGGATTATTGAAGATGAAAAGAGGAGACAAGTCCTTGTGAAGACTCAAAGGGAAGCTAGAGCCAAAGCCCTTACCACCGAGTGGGAAGCGAAGCTGAGGGTTATGGCCGAGAGAGATCACTATCTTGCTGAGAAGGACCATTATTTCCGTCAGATGAAGATTCATCAGAAAGAGGTGGGAAGACTTCAGCAGGAGAATGTTGAGCTCAGGTTCGCTATGAAGTTTACCAGGATGGTTGATGGTGCAGAGTCTTCTGTGAGACCTTCTTCAGATTAGCTTTTATTGCAGTTGTCATCATGTGTTGGATTACCGTCAGGCATGTTGACGGAATTCACTTGCTTGTATTTCTTTCCGATTCTGGAGGATTGTAAAGTTGATTTGCATCAAACATGATGTATGATTCTCGCACGTGTAGTGCACTTTTGCTATAAAATGGTTATTATCAGTTAGTGATTGATCTTAAAGATTTATTTGCTTTTCTGTGTACACTCACATAACACACACATGGTCGGGTGATATCTTTGCTAAATCATAACTCTCTGCTCTGTATGGTAAAACCAGATGATTGATGTCATAATGTTGCCGTCGGATTATTATCCGTCTCAATGAAACCAGGATCGAAAGACAGAGTGTTCCTTATATGGATAGACATCGCATTCATGCATGAATCATAATAAATTGTCTTCTATTTTGCAGGTGTCGGTTTCTAACGTGTTTGATTGTTTCAGGAATCATTGCTCGCGCACGCAGAATCATTCCTCTGCACGTAGCTCGTCCGCACAGATACCCTACCAGACGCAACAAACCCAAACTGATGGATCCACCCAACGCTGACATTCTCGAGCTGAAAGAGATGATGAGTGAGTTGATCAATGTCATGCAAGGGTTCGCCTTGGGGCAGAAAGCACTTGTTGAGAAGGTGGAGAAGCTTGAGCGGGCTTCGGTTGCCAATAGTGGAAATAATCAAGAGGGTACCTCCAACAATGGTCTTGGTGGTTCTAGGGATGGTGGCGATCCCAGAAGGAAGGCAACTACTGCTGGTGTAGTTATCAACAATGGTGGTGGTTTTGGTTTTGCTGCAGGCGGGGGACTAGGTCCTGTGGGAAATACTCTGAAGGATAATCAGTTTCCTCCTTTCTTTGGGGCTGTGGAGGATAAAGAAGAAGATCAGTTCTCTGTGCTGAACGAGCAATTTGGTCAATATGGTGTCCAACCGCCGAACAAAGATTCAGGTACTGGCAGAAAAGATCAGGGCTCTAGAAAGCCATACCTCTCCTGGGGCTATCAATATGACAAACATGGGGCTGGTTGAGGGGATTGTGATCCCACAGAAGTTTAAAGTGCCCATGTTTGATAAGTACAATGGAAGTTCTTTCCCGGAAACTCATCTTCAGGCCTTTGTCCGAAAGATATCTTCCTACACCATGGATCAGAAGCTCTGGATGTATTTCTTCCAGGATAGCTTATCTGGCGGGTCTCTTGAGTGGTATACCAAGTTGAGATCATCAGATATTAAGAGCTGGCGGGATTTGGGAGATGCTTTCTTTAAACAGTACCAATTCAATGCTGACATGGCACCTAGCCGTACCTAGTTGCAGGGTATGTCTCAGAAGCCGAATGAAGGGTTTAAAGAGTATGCACAAAGGTGGAGAGAGTTGGCTGCCAGAGTTCAACCACCGTTAGTGGATCGAGAGATGTCTGATTTGTTCATGGGTACCCTTCAGGGGACTTTTGCGGAAAGGATGGTGGGTTGTCCCATCACTGGTTTTGCAGACATAGTAGTGGATGGTGAGAGAATTGAAAGTCGGCTGAAAATGGGGAAAATACAGGGAAATGCTCTGTCGTCTGGAGTAAAGAAGCCCTTTGGTAATGGTCAGCGCAAGAAGGAGGGTGAATCGAGTGCTGTGTATGCCCAAAAAGGACATGGTAGGAATCATTACTACCAGCATACTGCTGCAGTAACGATTCCTGCTGGTAATCAATCTGTACAACAGCAACAACAGCCACCTCAGCAGAGAACACAAAGGGCCAGGTACCAAGTTAGAGGAAGGATGGTAGATCGCCAATTTGATAGGCCACCCGTGACATATGCCTTTCTGTTGAATAAGTTGAAAGATCTTGGGTTGGTTCAGCTGAGGACGTTGGCTCCGTTAAGACCATATCAGAGGCCTGTCAATCATGATGAGAATGCCAAGTGCGAATTCCATTCTGGCGCTCTCGGGCATAACATTGAGGGTTGTAAAGCTTTTAAGCATGTCGTTCAAGATTTGGTGGATTCTAAAGCCATCAATTTTACACCATCGCCGAATGTTAATGCTAATCCCATGTCGACGCATGGTCATATGGGGGTGAATGTGATTTCAGAGGATAAGAGAAAAATAGAGGTGACGGATGTGGATCGGTTGAGGACTCCGATGTCTGTGGTCAAGAGACAGTTGTTAAAAATGGAGTTTTTCCGGGTTGTGATAATTGTTGTGCTGCTTGCACTGTCGCTACAAATGGGTGTGTACTGTTGAGGGAGACGATTCAGAGGATGATGGATGAGGGAAGTCTCCGATTTGAGAAAGTTGATTTGGAGAAGGAGGATGTTTCAACAATAACCATTTATTTTGACCCTATCCACTTGTCAGCGACGGCAGATGCGGCTCCAGTTACCATCACGGTACCGGGACCCATTCCATATGCAAATGATGATGTTGTGTCGTGGGACTATGGTGGGGAGGTGTTTTGTAATGGAGAAAAGGTAGAAGATCAGGCTGCAGGTGATACCACCGTTTCAAAGGTGGATAATGTCGGACTTAGTGGTTTCACTCGCAGCAGGAGGTTGTTTGCGCCTGACATGTTAAGGAGTGGGGATGCAGAAAAAGAAAAGAGAGATAAGGCCGAGGCTTTAGCCAGGGAGAAAGGTAAACAGGTGGTGAATGAGGGTACTCCTAGAGCGGCACCGGTGCCTGTTGGGTCGGAGAATGAGCTTGATGATGAAGCCGAGGAGTTTTTAAGGATTATCAAGAAGTCTGAGTACAAACTTGTTGACCATTTGCAGCAAACTCCGTCCAAGATTTCAATCTTATCTTTGCTGTTAAGCTCAGAAGGGCATAAAGATGCTTTGTTAAAAATCTTGAAGAGGGCCTATGTCCCGCAGGAGATTACGGTCAATCAGCTGGAGACAGTGGTGTCAAATGTCAATGCCAACCATGGGTTGGGTTTCACTGATCTCGATCTTACTGTGGACGGGCGTAATCACAATAAGGCATTACACATTTCGATGGAGTGTAAAGGAGCCGTGCTTTTGCATGTTCTGGTTGATACAGGCTCGCCACTCAATGTGTTGCCTAAGAAGGCCCTAGCTAAGTTGGATTGCGAAGGAGTGGTGTTGAGGCCTACTGATTTGGTGGTTAGAGCGTTTGATGGCTCTAAGAGGGCTGTGTTTGGGGAAGTTGAGCTCCCTGTGAAGATTGGGCCCGAGGTGTTCAAGTCTGTGTTCTATGTCATGGACATTCAGCCGACATATAGTTGCTTGTTGGGTCGACCATGGATACATGCTGCTGGGACAGTAACTTCGACTTTGCACCAGAAGTTAAAGTATATCTGGGACGGGCAGGTCGTAACAGTTTGTGGGGAGGAGGATATTTTTGTCAGCCAATTGTCATCGTTCAAATATGTAGAAATGGACGGTGAAATATTTGAAACACCTTGTCAGGCGTTTGAGACCGTTAAGATGGAGAATGCCATTTTTGATGAGAAAGAGAAAAAGCCGTCCATTGCTTCTTATAGACAGGCTGTAGAAGTGGTGAAAAATGGAGAAGCCCCAGGTTGGGGAAGAATGATAGACATTGCGGTAAAAGAGGACAGGTTTGGGATTGGCTATCAGTTGGGCCAAGGCTCGTCTGGACAGAATAGAGGACGTCGTCAGCCATTCACGTTCACTAGTGTTGGAATGCTAGATCCAAATCGTGTTTGTGCGGTGGGTGAAGAGATTGACAGTGACTGCGAGCTAGACTCGTGGATAAAACCGTGCGTACCAGGGATGGAGATCCAGAACTGGAAGGCCGAAAAGATCATCACTGTCACTTTACGTGAAGAGTAATATTTCTGTTTTTAATTCTGTTTGCATGAAAGGCATACGTTTTGCCCGAAACGTAATGGTTCATTATAAGGGCCACCTCATGTGTTTCACTTTGCAATGTTTGCATCATTAATAAACGGAAGTTTTCACATTAAAAGCGGTGTTCCCTGTTTTTCATTTATTTTTGCAGTTTAATAAAAATAAATAAAGATGGCAATGTTTATTTTCATTTTTTCTTTCTTTTAATTTGTCTCGTCCCGACTCTAAAGCAATGCATGAATCAACATTCATGCAGATGCGATCATTCTCCGGATCTCATTGATAACAATCCTGTTACACCTTTATATGACTTCGACAATCCGATCTATCATGCCGAAGAAGAAGGCGAAGAAGATTGTGAACTGCCAGAAGAGTTAGCCAGGTTGTTGAAACAAGAGGAGAAGGTGATTCAACCGCATAAGGAGCAAGTCGAGATTGTTAATCTGGGTACCGAGGAGGTCAGAAAGGAAGTGAAAATTGGGGCTGCTTTGGAGATGAATGTCAAGAGCAGAATGGTAGCACTGTTGAGAGAGTATGTTGATATCTTCGCCTGGTCTTATCAAGATATGCCAGGGCTGGATACCAATATTGTTGTACACAAGTTGCCATTGAGAGAAGACTGTCCTCCAGTGAAGCAGAAGTTGCGCAGAACTCGACCCGAGATGGCCATGAAAATCAAAGAGGAGGTACAAAAGCAGTTGGATGCCGGTTTCCTAGCTGTCACTAATTATCCGCCTTGGGTCGCGAACATTGTGCCGGTGCCAAAGAAGGATGGAAAGGTGAGGATGTGTGTGGACTACCGGGATTTGAACAGAGCTAGCCCGAAGGATGATTTCCCATTACCTCACATCGATGTGTTGGTAGATAATACAGCTCAATTCTCGGTGTTTTCCTTCATGGATGGCTTTTCTAGCTATAACCAAATTAAAATGTCGCTAGATGATATGGAGAAGACAACGTTCATCACACTGTGGGGCACTTTTTGTTATAAGGTGATGCCATTCGGTCTCAAGAACGCCGGTGCCACGTATCAAAGAGCTATGGTGACTTTGTTTCATGATATGATTCATCATGAGATTGAATGCTATGTTGATGACATGATAGCAAAGTCCCAAACAGAAGAGGGGCATCTGGTAGACTTGGCCAAATTGTTTGACCGGTTGAGACAATTCAAATTGAGGTTGAATCCGAATAAGTGCACTTTCGGAGTGCGGTCTGGTAAGTTGTTGGGGTTTATTGTAAGTGAAAAGGGAATCGAGGTTGATCCTGCTAAAGTAAAAGCGATACAAGAAATGCCTGAACCGAGAACAAAAAAAGAGGTTCGTGGTTTCTTAGGTAGATTGAACTACATTTCACGGTTCATATCTCACCTAACAGCCACGTGTGAACCCATATTCAAGTTGTTGAGAAAAGATCAAACGGTCAAGTGGAATGATGATTGCCAAGCGGCATTTGAAAGGATAAAAGAATATTTGCAGGAGCCTCTGATTCTGATGCCTCCTGTGGAGGGACGACCGCTAATCCTGTACTTGACGGTCCTTGAGGGGTCTATGGGGTGTGTACTGGGGCAGCATGACGAGTCTGGTCGAAAAGAGCATGCAATTTACTACCTTAGCAAAAAGTTTACCGACTGTGAAACAAGATATTCACTACTCGAGAAAACTTGTTGTGCTTTGGCATGGGCTGCTCGCCAACTAAGACAGTACATGCTGGTTCATACCACTTTGTTGATTTCCAAGATGGATCCGATCAAGTATATTTTTGAGAAGCCAGCATTGACCGGCCGGGTTGCGAGATGGAAAATGGTTTTGATCGAATACGATATCCAGTACACTTCTCAGAAAGCAATAAAGGGGAATGTATTGTCTAATTACCTCGCCCAACAACCCATTGAGGATTATCAACCAATGAAGTTTGAGATCCCTGATGAGGACATCATGTTTCTCAAATCGAAAGATTGTGAGGAACCTATCCCGGAGGAGGGGCCCGACCCTGAGTCCGAATGGATTCTGATGTTTGATGGGGCCGTTAACGTGAATGGTAGTGGCGTTGGTGTTGTTTTGGTTACGCCAAAGGGATCCCACATTCCTTTTGCTGCCCGGCTAACGTTTGAATGCACCAACAATGTGGCTGAATACGAAGCTTGTATCTTGGGGGTCGAAGAGGCGATTGATTTACGGATCAAGAACCTTGTTATTTATGGAGATTCAGCTTTGGTTGTGAACCAGGTTAACGGGAAGTGGTATACGCATCAATCTCACTTAATTCCATATCGGGATTATACAAGGAGGTTGTTGACGTTTTTCACCAAGGTGGAAATACACCATGTGCCGAGAGAGGAAAATCCTTTAGCAGATGCTTTGGCTACTCTAGCCGCGTTGACTAAAGTGCAGTGGTGGAATCAATTTCCTAGTGTTGAGGTGGGACGATTGGATAGACCGGCTTATGTGTTTGTTGTCGAAACAGTGTCTGATGATGAAAAGCCGTGGTATTATGACATCAAGCGTTATCTGGAAACCCAAGAGTATCCTGAGGGAGCGTCTAAGAAGGACCGAAAGACTCTGAGGAGATTGGCCATGGCGTTCTATCTGAACAAAGATGGGGTCTTGTACAAGAGGAATTTTGATTGGGTTTTGCTCAGGTGTGTTGATAACGAAGAAGCAAGCCAATCGATGAAAGGGGTGCACGAGGGGTCGTTTGGTACCCACGCCAGTGGGAATGCGATGGTGAAAAAGTTGTTAAGAGCTGAGTATTATTGGATGATAATGGAGGCTCAGTGTTTCAACTTCGTGCGGAAATGTCATAAATGCCAGATTTATGCTGACAAGGTGCACGTGCCTCCAAACCCGTTGAGTTTGATGTCATCTCCGTGGCCGTTTGCCATGTGGGGCATTGATATGATCGGAAAGATCGAGCCTATAGCTTCGAATGGGCACCGTTTCATATTAGTGGCTATTGATTACTTCACCAAGTGGGTGGAAGTGGCATCTTATGCAAACGTGACGAAACAGGTCGTGGCCAGGTTCCTGAAAAGAGACATCATTTGCAGATATGGGGTTCCCGAAAGAATCATCACGGATAATGGTTCTAATCTCAACAACAAGATGATGGCAGAACTGTGCCGGGAGTTCAAGATCGAGCATCACAATTCTTCTCCTTATCGTCCGAAGATGAATGGGGTGGTTGAGGCGGCTAATAAGAATATCAAGAAGATTGTGTAGAAAATGGTCGTGACCTATAAGGATTGGCACGAGATGTTGCCGTTTGCATTGCATGGGTATCGAACCTCGGTGCGTACGTCTACTGGGGCAACGCCTTTCTCGCAAGTGTATGGGATGGAAGCTGTGATACCAATTGAGGTCCAGATTCTGTCATTGAGAGTCCTGATGGATGTGAAATTGGAAGAGGATGAGTGGGTAAGGACTCGGTATGAAGAGTCGAGCCTGATTGAGGAAAAGAGGCTGGAGGCCATTTGTCATGGGCAATTGTACCAGTAGCGAATGAAGCGTGCTTTTGACCGAAAGGTGCGACCTCGTGTGTATCATGTGGGAGATATGGTGTTGAAAAGGATCCTTCCTCCTCAGAACGATCGTCGGGGCAAGTGGACACCCAATTATGAAGGTCCATTCATGGTCAAGAAGGTTTTCTCTGGCGGAGCCTTGTTGTTGACGACCATGGATGGTGAGGATTTTCCATCCCCTGTGAATGCGGACGCAGTTAAAAAATACTTCGTATAAGAGACCCGCTGGACGGAAAGAATAAAATAGTCCAGGCAAAAATGGGCATCCCGGCGAACCAAAAAATGAAGAAAAAGGTTCGGGCAAAAATTAGGGATAAAAGAGGAAAAAAAATTGTACACCCGGCAAGTCGAAAACCTCACGAGGGCGACTTGGGCAAAAAAGGGTATCCCGGTGGACTGAAAACCCGAAAGGGCGGTCCAGGTAGAAGAGGGAATGAAACGAACAACTGCGTCTAGCATGACCATTTGTACTTTGGTTAAGACAAGAGGATAATTCCCGGCGGAGATCGGTCGGAAGCGTCTTGTTTCAGAAGGCAGAAAGCGTGGAGAGTCTTGAGGACATATGGGTTGTAACCGGGTTGGAACTCGATGAGATCACGGTTTCACATTGCCAATAGGATAGATTTTCCTTTTATGCGCAATTACCTCTTTTCAGGGATTGCTTCCTGTGTATTGCTCAGTTACGAGCCACCTTTTTCAATCAATAAAATGCATATTCAGTCAAATAATTTTGTTTTTGTTTTCATTACCGCTTTGATTGCAAAAACATCTGTTTATTTTGATAAAAAATCTTTGCATTTTGAGACATAGGGGTTCCTTCTAATGCATGTTTATAGGATTGAAAACTTGAAATCTTATTCGGAAGGTTGAGTGACCTGGGTGTTGAAATTTTGGCACGCCTGGGGCATGTTTTATCTAACGATCGCTTTTGCAGGTGTTGTTGGTTTATTTTCACTCACTTGCAGGTTGTGATATGAAGCGTTCATTTTTGACAAAAGATTCCTTTGAGGTCCAATTAGGGACGAGGAGTTGAAGAATGGTGTAGAGACGGCGAAAGAATTGCGACGATCCTAGAGGGTTAATCAAGAAGACTCTTCAAAGTCTGAAAAAGTGGAAAATTGACAATGTGGTTAGATGGTGAATGCCAGTGTTCGACAAGTCGACAGGTGTTCCGTGCCAAATATGTCGTTTTTCCCAAGCAGGGTTGAGATTGTTATTTCCCCAGCAGGTCTGAAGGTTGTCGTTCCCCCGACAGGGGTGTGCGTTGGTGGTTATTCCCTAGTGAAATCCCCAAGCGGATCGAGTTCAGTGGAGGTCTTCCCCAGTAAGGGTTACTCTTTCCTCGGCATCAGTGTTATCCCAAGCAGGGTTGGAGATTGGAGTGATATCGAGTTCCTCAATAGAGTTGCTCGTGCTATCCCCTGAGGGGGATACTTTTTATGCATTCATCATTTAGAGAATCATATTTGCATCCTCCCAAATTGCGTAGCATTTCCATGGTTATGGAGCATTACGCCATTGAAAAATTCAAACATACGCATATAAAGCATAACTAGTCTCAAGCCGTGGTTACCGTTTGAGAATTGGTTTAGCTGGTTGGTGAAGATGTTACTCTAAGGAGTTTGGCATCGTGATTTTGAATCCACAGTATTCCCCAGTAGTGCGATATTGGGGGAAAATTTTCCGTCGTTCGGAAAGGGAAGTCAAGATTGAAGAACGTTACGCGATCAGCGCGGAGATCGGGGTCCATCAGGAGAAAAGGAGACGCAGAGTGTCTTCTGGAGAACGGGGTTCAAATGGGGAACGTGGTTCATTGTTTGACAGTAAAATCAAAGAAGTTTTGGGGGTCCAAGAAAAGCAAAAATAATAACAACAAGGAGAAAATCCCCAACCGAAGTGGCACTCAGGCCAATTTTCCGATGTTCAGATCGAAGAAGTTTCCGACATTCAGGTCGATGCAACTTGTGGCATTCAGGCCAATTTTCCGGTATTCAGACCGAAGTGGCACTCAGGCCAGTTTTCCGGTATTCAGACCGAAGTGGCATTTAGGCCAGTTTTTCGGGTATTCAGACCGAAGTGGTACTCAGGCCAATTTTCCGGTATTCAGACCGAAGTGGCATTCAGGCCAATCTCTCGGTGTTCAGACCGATGTTTAATAATCTCATATCTTCCGATGTTCAGATCGAAGTCATTTCCAGTATTCCGACTGATGAGCGGCATTCAGGCCATGGTTATTTCTGTGTACCATTTATTTTGGTATCTAGGTTAACATTCTGTTTCGGTATTCAGACCGACTATCACCATACCAGACAGATTCTTCTTACAAGACCATCTCTTTGCCGATTCTGACAGGCATTGTTACTTAATTCTCAGCGGAGCGCAAATTGTTCGTCTGTTCTTTGTATTCAACCACTCTTCACCCTGATCATCTGAAAGCCGAGACTGTTCATATCGACAGGTTCACAGTGGATTGAATAGGGGCAACTGTAACACCTCAAAATTTGCCCTCCCCTTCTTGAGACTGGTTTACACATTGCATTTCATGCTTAGAGTATTAGGCATTGCATTTTTTGCATATCATATGGGAATAAGGAGGTCATCCTCCCAAGTCTTTTCAAAAGATGGAGAAGGTACATGATTCAAGCCTGAGGGTCTCTATGAATTGATGATCAACCATCTGAGGGCATGGGCTTCAGTTAGGGTTTCTTGATTCTTCAAAGGTCTTGAGTATCATCTTGTTTGCAAGGATATATTACCATCATCATGGTTCTATCACCATCAAGGGTTTCAGAGTTCTTCCTCAAGTTCCTCTGAATTAGGGTTGTGACCTCTAGTCAACCCTAATCAATGTCATTCTTCCAACTAGGGTTTCTCAAAGAGATGAGGTATTTGCTGGGGATGAGGATCACATGATTTTTATGAGGAGCTTACATGAGCTAGGGTTTCATTTTTGAGCAATTTCCCCAAGTGGTAGAGGCTCAAGTGGATCAAGGCATTTCAAGGTCATCTGAAGACCAAAAAGTCAACTGTGCAATCAACTGAGGGCTATGAGGTGGGGAAATGAGTTGAGACACCTCAATCATGTTCAAAAGGGGTCCATTTATCATTTTAAACATCCATCTTGAAGATTCAAAGGTCATGGCAAAAGTTACCAAAAATGGAAAGTGACCTATAATTCAAAGTTTCCAAATTTGGCAAGTTTTTAGTCCATATTCAACTTGACTTTTCAAGATCAAAGATGTTTCAAATGGATTTTTGGTGAACATGAAAGTTGTAGATCTTTGTCTCCCCTTTCTAAAAAGCCCTAATTCATGTCCATATAATGAATGGTTGAGGAGTTATGGTCATTTGATCATAAGGTGTGCATGGAAATTCAAAGTGGCATAACTTTTGATGCAATGCTCCAATTTGGTCCATTCTTTTTGCAAAATATTTCTCTTGATCAAGACATCTCAAAATAGCTTTTGCCGTGCATGGGAAAAGTGTGTATGCTCATTATTTCTCATGTGATCATTTTGGAGGGAATTTCCACAATTCAAATTTGGCTTATGATACAAGCAAATTAACCATTTCATCATGACCATTGGATGATTTTGAGTGAATTCAAGCCTTGCATGAGAGTTCTCACGTGTAGCATGGCCATAATAAGCTTAATGTGCATTTTTGCAAATGGATTCATATCTCACTAATCATGATTAATAGATGGCTAATTTGATTTTCAGTGTGATTAGCAGGGCATATAAATACAGAAACCCTAGCCATAACCACCATAACTAACTTTTGAGATCAAAATTCAAGAAATTCTCTCAACTTTCTCTCTCTTCGAATCTTCATTTTTCTCACACAAACCTTAAAGATTATCACATATTCATGATCCTTATGCTTCATTGATCAAGAATCAACATTCATTTGGTGCAATTCATCCATAATTCGAGCAGTTCAAGCATAATCTCATGAAGATGGAAGTTGGAAATTGAGGTAGATCCAAGGAGTTTCATCCAATTCTTTTTGCACAAAGCTTCAAGACAAGTTCATAGAAGTGGATCTGGAGCTTATGAGCACTTGAAAGCACGATTTCAGCAAGCTTCACTTCAAGGTGAGTTGAAATTCATCATCACCTTTTGCTGTTTTATGTACATAAACGTGTAGATCTTGTTGAGTAGGTTATGGAGATGTGTTTAGAATTGATTTTGGTGAAGTATTGAAGTTGTTATGTTGAATTTAAGTTTGGATCTACAAACTTATTGTCTTCGATCTGGAAAATCTAGGGAGAGTTAGAGTGAATTGATAGGAGATTTGAGATCATCGTGGAAAACCGGTTCGAACGGTATAGGCTTTGCAAGATTCTGCAAAATCTCACGGCGGAGCCACCGTAGGGCTCGCCGGAGAAGACGACCGGAGCTTAGCTCCGGCGTCTAGTTAGTTTTAGGGTTTTGTCCTACGTGTGCTTCCAAGTGTACTCCGCGTGTGTGTTTGATTGGGTATTATTCATTTGACCTTGCCATGTGTGCATTTGAATGCTGAGTGGCGTGATGATGTGTTTTAATGAAACGCATCGTTTCATTATGCTGATGTGTTGTCCATGTATGCGCTTGCGTGTGAGATCCATTGGTTGCAATTGTTTTGACTTAAGCCACACATGCTTTGACTGCTTACTGTGCCTGCTGAGTCATAAATGAAGCGCTGCGTTTTGATGCTTCAAACGTGAGCCATTGATTTAGATAGCGCGCCTTATCCAACGGTCCCTGTTTTATCTGGATTTTATTTGAATTATTTCTTTTCCCTCCATTTCATTTAATAATTCAATTGTTTTTGCTTATTTTGTAAAATGCATAAAAAATAGAAAAATGATCCAAATTAAATCCAATTTTTTTTCATAGATTTGTTTTGATGTCTAGTTTTTTTTAGTATTATTTTCATGAATTGTTGATGTCTGATTTTTAATGTGTGAATTTTTTGATCCATGCCATGCTATTTTGATATGTTGCATTCAATGCTTTGTGAAATCTTTATCTTTGATCCAATTGATCTGATTTTTTGTATGCTTGATATTCACTCATGATATGATTTCTTGAGCACTTGTTTGAATTTTTTCTCATATGCTATCATTGTTTTTGACACATGAAGATATAATGTGACAATTTGTGTCACATTTTTGGCATTCAATTTGGGTATTTTTGTTCACCTATCATTTGAACTTTTCTGGATTTTATCTTTTGCATATTGTTTGTTCATGACATGAGAAACTTATATAAAAAATTTCAAGGTCATTGCATGCATTTCTGTTTTGATTTGGATTTTCTAAATTGGAAGTTCACTTTGTGCACATTTGGTGATCATTGCATAGTGTAACACCCTTCTAAAATACCCCAAATATTTAATCAAAACAACAATTATATATATCAGAGTAGATATGCAATTAAGGGTGTCACACAATCACTTCACACCATTCACTAAAATAACTGTCATGCTCTTTTATTAATTCAAAACATAAGCATTTGCATAATACGCAGCGGATAGAAATCTCATCAATCATTGTAAAACATGTAACACATTACATGTAAAATGGTTCAACAACCAACAATAAGACAATTAAAAACATCCCATCCCGATGTTACATCTATCAGAGCATGACCCACTAAGGAACTACACTAGACTCCAAGCACTAGCTCCTACTCAATCATTGCTCGTTACCTGAAACATAGTTGTAAGGGTGAGTCCTCAATCAATATAATAAGCATTATAAAATATCATGTAATGCTAAGTAATTTAACACATATCATCACCCTAATCAGATCACACATATTCAGCAACGACAATATCAACTCATAATCATCATACTCAAACTCAACACAACCATAAAACACACGTATAATATTGGAATACATCCATTCATATTATACGTCATACATACATACATTATGCAATGAGACTCCATGCATGCGGTACCGACTATTCGTGAACATATAGTTCAACCTCACCGACCAAATCCAGGTACGGCTACCAAGCTCACTAGTCCCACTCATTTGAGACCTAGTGACTCACTCACTAATTCCTCACCATGGGAATTAGCTACCACCCCAAGGGCTATGATATGCACGCTAATCACCTAGCATGCAAACATCAACAACAATCCACAATACGAACTCACTAATTCCTCACCATGGGAATTAGCTACCACCATAAAGGCCACAATATGAGCGCTAAATCACTTAGTCATGCAAACATCAACAATCATCCACAATGGACATATGCTCACACTCTAAGCCATAAACAGTCCATTCATAATTTCAGACATGATAGATACATTCACAACATTATGCATATCATCATACATCATCAACATATTCACCACATAATCATATCATGTCATACCACATAATCAATCACAGCATTAGCACACTCTACTAATACCTATACTACTCAAAACAACGGGAAATGATCCCTACTCTATCATACATCAGCTAATTTACATCACTCAGCTGAACAACCAAAAACTGCACAACAACAGCACAGAAAAATCACAATCCTGACCATACGCGTATTGCCTAGTCCCATACGCGTATGGCCCAATTCTCAGCCAATCCCATACGCGTACCACCTATCTCATACGCGTATGCTACGCGTACCACTTCCCCATACGCGTACCAACAGAGACCAAACCACGTTCAAAACATCATCTTCCTCATCCATACGCGTATTGCCTAGTGCCATACGCGTACCAGACCATCTCATACGCGTATTGCCTAGTGCCATACGCGTATGACCAGAAACCAGATTTCCAGATCTGCTATGGTCTTCTCTGCTACGAGATCTACCAATTCCAAACTCCTACAATCCAATTTTTCACAGTAATCGTTCATATCATCTAACACGAATCATACCCTATTCAATTTCACCAATTCTAACATTTTTACATCTAATTCCTACGAATTCCTCTCAATCATAATCCAATTTCGTTCATCCAAAAGTTCACAATTTCATCATGCATCATTCCGAATAGAGTCAAATCAATGGTCTATCACTACCCACTACATGTTATCCCATAATACCCATTAATCGACGATAAACCCCCCTTACCTGAGTTAATCCGGCAAATCCTGCAGCTTCAAGCTCTTCCTCTCTCCAACCCTTGTTCTCTGGTTCTCTTTGCCTTTTTTCCACTTTTCTGCCCCTTTTTCCTTTTCACGTGAAAAATAAACCTTTTTACTGAATGGGACCTTTTCTAAATTCCAACTTTTATTCCAATAAAATAATAATCCAATAATAAAAATTCCAATTATTTAATTAAATTAATAAATATATTATTAACTTAAATTAAATAATTATCTTGTTTTATCGGGGTGTTACAACTCTCCCCCACTAAAAGAGTTTTCGTCCTCGAAAACATACCTCAAGCGAATAACTCAGGATAAGACTCCTTCATCTGACTCTCAAGTTCCCAAGTTACATTGCCACCTGCTGGTCCTCCCCAAGCTACCTTTACCAAAGCAATCTCTTTACCCCGCAACTGCTTCAACTCTCGATCCTCAATCCTCATAGGTGATGTTTCAACAGTCAGGTTATCTCTCACCTGGACATCATCTACTTGGACCACATGCGACGGATCATGAATGTATCTCCTCAACTGAGACACATGAAAAACTTCATGCAAATTCGCAAGTGACGGCGGTAAAGCGATACGATAGGCTACCTCCCCTATCCTCTCCAAAATCTGATAAGGACCAATAAATCGAGGTGTCAACTTCTTCGACTTCAAAGCTCGACCAACCCCAGTTATCGGAGTGACACGAAGAAACACATGATCTCCCTCTTGAAACTCAAGTGACTTCCTCCTCTTGTCGTGATAACTCTTCTGACGACTCTGAGCGATTCTCATCTTCTCCTGAATCATCTTAATCCTTTCCGTAGTTTGTTGAACAATCTCCGGTCCAATCACATCACTCTCACTGGACTCATACCAACATAAAGGTGTCCGACATCTCCTACCATACAAAGCTTCAAACGGTGCCATACCAATGCTCGAATGAAAACTATTGTTGTAGGTAAACTCAATCAAAGGTAAATAACAATCCCAAGCACCTCCCTTTTCCAAAACACAAGCCCTCAAAAGATCCTCTAGTGACTGAATCGTCCTCTCAGTCTGACCATCAGTCTGCGGATGATATGCAGAACTCAATCTCAGCTTAGTTCCCAAAGCCCTCTGTAAACCTTCCCAGAACTTCGATGTAAATCTAGGATCTCTGTCCGAAACAATACTCGACGGAATACCATGCAAACTTACAATCTTCTCAATATACAACTCGGCTAATCTCTCTAACGGATAATCCATTCTGATCGGAATGAAATGAGCCGATTTTGTCAATCTGTCAACAATCACCCAAATAGCTTCAAAGTTCTTAATTGTCCTCGGTAAACCAGAAACAAAATCCATACTGATACTATCCCACTTCCACTCTGGAATAACCAACGGTTGCATTATCCCAGACGGCTTCTGATGCTCAATCTTTGACTTCTGACAAGTCAAACAAGAATAAACAAAACTCGCAATTTCTCTTTTCATCCCCGGCCACCAAAATAACTTTTTCAAATCATGATACATCTTCGTAGCCCCAGGATGAATACTCAAGCCACTACGATGTCCTTCCTCAAGAATACTCTTCTTGAGCTCGGTAACATCCGAAATACACACCCGATTACCAAATTTCAAAACACCATTCTCATCAACTCTGAATTCACCACCTTGACCTTGATTCACTAGAGTCAACTTATCAACCAAAAGCACATCGGATTTCTGACCCTCTCTAATTTCATCCAGAATACCACTCGTTAACTTCAACATTCCCAATTTAACACTATTGTGAGTACTCTCACACACCAAACTCAAGTCTCTGAACTGCTCAATTAAATCCAATTCCTTAACCATTAACATAGACATATGCAATGATTTCCAACTCAATGCATCAGCCACTACGTTTGCTTTACCCGGATGGTAATTCAAACCAAAGTCATAATCCTTCAGAAACTCTAACCATCTCCTCTGTCTCATATTCAGCTCTTTCTGATCAAACAAATACTTTAAACTTTTATGGTCACTGAAAACCTCAAATCTCGACCCGTACAAGTAATGCCTCCATAACTTCAGAACAAAAACCACAGCTGCCAACTCTAAATCGTGTGTCGGATAGTTCCTCTCATGAACCCTCAGTTGTCTCGAAGCATAAGCTACAACCTGCTTATTCTGCATCAAAACACCACCCAAACCCAACAATGAAGCATCACAGTAAACCTCAAATAGTTCCGACGAACTCGGTAATATCAGAATAGGAGCAGTAGTCAACCTTCTCTTTAACTCTTGGAAACCTTCTTCACATTTTGAGTCCCAAACAAATGCTTGCCCCTTTCTAGTCAACATCGTCAACGGTAACGCCAACTTAGAAAATCCCTCGATGAACTTCCTATAATAACCTGCAAGTCCAAGAAAACTCCTTATCTCAGAAACTGACTTCGGAGCTTTCCACTTAGATACCGCTTCTATCTTAGAAGGATCAACAGCAACACCACCTCTTGAAATCACATGACCAAGAAAACTAACCTCTTCTAACCAAAATTCACACTTAGACAGTTTAGCAAATAACTTCTTTTCTCGTAGAACTCTTAAAACCATTCTCAAATGCTCAGCATGCTCTTCTTCAGATTTCGAATACACCAAAATATCGTCAATAAACACCACAACAAACTTGTCTAGATACGGATGGAAAATCCTATTCATATACTCCATAAATACTCCAGGCGCATTAGTCACACCAAAAGGCATTACAGAATACTCATAATGTCCATACCTTGTTCTGAAAGCAGTCTTCTGAATATCCTCAGTTTTCACACGTATCTGATGATACCCCGATCTCAAATCTATTTTGCTGAACACACTCGCACCAACCAACTGATCCATCAAATCATCAATCCTCGGCAAAGGATACCGATTCTTGATCGTCACTTTATTCAGTTGCCTGTAATCCACACACAACCTCATAGTACCTTCTTTCTTCTTAACCAACAACACTGGTGCACCCCACGGTGACACACTCGGACGAATAAATTTCTTATCCAACAGATCTTCCAACTGATTCTTCAATTCAGCTAACTCAACAGCAGACATACGGTACGGAGCCATCGATATCGGCCTAGTACCCGGTACCAAATCAATCGAGAACTCAATTTCACGCTCTGGCGGTAATTCATTCACTTCTTCCGGAAACACATCAGGAAAATCACACACCACGGCTAGATCACAAATCACCAGTTTATCTTTAGCCTCCATAGTAGCTAACAGCATGAACAACTCTGCCCCATCTGCTACCGCCTCATTCACCTGCCTCGCTGATAGAAACAAACTCTTTCCTTCCTCAATCTCAGGAAAAATCACAGTCTTATCAAAACAATTGATATAGACTCGGTTAAACACCAACCAGTTCATACCCAGGATAACATCAACCTGCACTAGTGGAAGACACACTAGGTCCATCCCAAAGTCTCTACCAAAAATACTCAAAGGACAATTCAAACAGACTGAAGTAGTAGTCACTGAACCCTTCGCAGGAGTATCAATCACCATACTACCACGCATCTCCGATATCTCTAAATTAAGTTTCACAGCACAATCCAAAGATATAAAGGAATGAGTCGCACCCGTGTCAACAATAGCTACAAGAGGAAAGCCATTAATATAACACGTACCTCGGATCAAACGATCATCTGCAGAAGTCTCAGAACCCGATAAAGCAAAGACCTTGCCTCCCGACTGGTTCTCTCTCTTCGGCTTAGGACACTGTGGACTGATATGACCCACTTCTCCACAGTTGAAACAAGTCACAGTCTTCAACCGGCACTCTGCAGCCAAGTGACCACCTTTGCCACACTTAAAACACTTCTTCTCATTACTGGTACACTCATGGATACGATGTCCAGCCTGACCACATCTGAAACATTTAGCAGGGGCACTAGAGTCTCCCCCACTAGGCCTCTTCATCCCACTCTGTCGCTGGAAACCTTTGCCAGCTGCATACGGTTTCCCACGATCATTCTGATTCTTGCCTTTCCTATCAACCCTTTGCTGATAGCTCTCTGCTCTAGCCTTGGTATCCTGTTCAAAAATCCTGCAACAGTCAACCAAATCGGAAAACACTCTAATCCGCTGATACCCAATAGCCTGCTTGATCTCGGGACGTAACCCGTTCTCAAACTTCACACATTTCGAAAATTCCCCAGTAGCCTCGTTATAGGGAGTGTAATACTTCGACAACTCTGTGAACTTAGCAGCATACTCAGTAACAGACCGGTTGCCCTGCTTCAATTCTAAGAACTCTATCTCTTTCTTTCCTCTGACATCTTCTGGAAAGTACTTCCTCAGGAATCTCTCTCTGAACACAGCCCAAGTGATCTCAGCATTCCCAGCAGATTCCAACTCAGTGCGGGTAGCAACCCACCAATCATCTGCTTCCTCTAACAGCATATGCGTACCGAACCTGACCTTCTGGTTATCGGCACACTCAGTCACTCGGAAGATCCTCTCGATCTCCTTCAACCACTTCTGAGCACCATCTGGATCGTATGCTCCCTTGAACATTGGAGGATTGTTCTTCTGGAACTCACTCAGTTGACGAGTAGCTCCCATTCCCACAACATTCGGATTCCCTCCAAGTACTCCAGCTAGCATACCCAGAGCCTCAGCAATCGCAGCATCATCTCTACCTCTTCCAGCCATCTCTATTCTGAAAACCCAACAAGCTAAACAATAAGTACTAATAGGGTTACACAACACCTATCCCGTACAGGGGAAACAGAATAATTACGACTCGACTCGACCGACGATGCTCTGATACCACTAATGTAACACCCTTCTAAAATACCCCAAATATTTAATCAAAACAACAATTATATATATCAGAGTAGATATGCAATTAAGGGTGTCACACAATCACTTCACACCATTCACTAAAATAACTGTCATGCTCTTTTATTAATTCAAAACATAAGCATTTGCATAATACGCAGCGGATAGAAATCTCATCAATCATTGTAAAACATGTAACACATTACATGTAAAATGGTTCAACAACCAACAATAAGACAATTAAAAACATCCCATCCCGATGTTACATCTATCAGAGCATGACCCACTAAGGAACTACACTAGACTCCAAGCACTAGCTCCTACTCAATCATTGCTCGTTACCTGAAACATAGTTGTAAGGGTGAGTCCTCAATCAATATAATAAGCATTATAAAATATCATGTAATGCTAAGTAATTTAACACATATCATCACCCTAATCAGATCACACATATTCAGCAACGACAATATCAACTCATAATCATCATACTCAAACTCAACACAACCATAAAACACACGTATAATATTGGAATACATCCATTCATATTATACGTCATACATACATACATTATGCAATGAGACTCCATGCATGCGGTACCGACTATTCGTGAACATATAGTTCAACCTCACCGACCAAATCCAGGTACGGCTACCAAGCTCACTAGTCCCACTCATTTGAGACCTAGTGACTCACTCACTAATTCCTCACCATGGGAATTAGCTACCACCCCAAGGGCTATGATATGCACGCTAATCACCTAGCATGCAAACATCAACAACAATCCACAATACTAACTCACTAATTCCTCACCATGGGAATTAGCTACCACCATAAAGGCCACAATATGCAAGCTAAATCACTTAGTCATGCAAACATCAACAATCATCCACAATGGACATATGCTCACACTCTAAGCCATAAACAGTCCATTCATAATTTCAGACATGATAGATACATTCACAACATTATGCATATCATCATACATCATCAACATATTCACCACATAATCATATCATGTCATACCACATAATCAATCACAGCATTAGCACACTCTACTAATACCTATACTACTCAAAACAACGGGAAATGATCCCTACTCTATCATACATCAGCTAATTTACATTACTCAGCTGAACAACCAAAAATTGCACAACAACAGCACAGAAAAATCACAATCCTGACCATACGCGTATTGCCTAGTCCCATACGCGTATGGCCCAATTCTCAGCCAATCCCATACGCGTACCACCTATCTCATACGCGTATGCTACGCGTACCACTTCCCCATACGCGTACCAACAGAGACCAAACCACGTTCAAAACATCATCTTCCTCATCCATACGCGTATTGCCTAGTGCCATACGCGTACCAGACCATCTCATACGCGTATTGCCTAGTGCCATACGCGTATGACCAGAAACCAGATTTCCAGATCTGCTATGGTCTTCTCTGCTACGAGATCTACCAATTCCAACCTCCTACAATCCAATTTTTCACAGTAATCGTTCATATCATCTAACACGAATCATACCCTATTCAATTTCACCAATTCTAACATTTTTACATCTAATTCCTACGAATTCCTCTCAATCATAATCCAATTTCGTTCATCCAAAAGTTCACAATTTCATCATGCATCATTCCGAATAGAGTCAAATCAATGGTCTATCACTACCCACTACATGTTATCCCATAATACCCATTAATCAACGATAAACCCCCCTTACCTGAGTTAATCCGGCAAATCCTGCAGCTTCAAGCTCTTCCTCTCTCCAACCCTTGTTCTCTGGTTCTCTTTGCCCTTTTTCCACTTTTCTGCCCCTTTTTCCTTTTCACGTGAAAAATAAACCTTTTTACTGAATGGGACCTTTTCTAAATTCCAACTTTTATTCCAATAAAATAATAATCCAATAATAAAAATTCCAATTTTTTAATTAAATTAATAAATATATTATTAACTTAAATTAAATAATTATCTTCTTTTATCGGGGTGTTACACATAGCATAGGCCATTTGAGATATTTGCTTATTGAATTGATGCTGGTCCTTTTGAGGACATTTTGTGGATTGTTTGAATGTGAGTTATGTAAAAGATTGGGTTCTGTTTGGATCATTTGGTTTGGTTTTGAACTTAGTTTTTGTACTAGTGTTTTGTGCATAATCTAATTGTGCTTTGTGTTTCAGGTTTGGACATTTAGCATTGATGGTTGAGTTTGTTCTCACTTTGTGAGATGCAAATGATTTGAGTTCTAACATATGTTGGTTTTGTTGGTTCTAATTGATGTGATTGAGCTCATAAGTTCATTTGAGTGCTTGAGCATTGTTCATTGAGTTGTGTAACTGTGGATAGCTTCACTGTTTGTCTGTTGGTTTTCTGACTAAAATATTAACTGTTTAGCTTTTGTACAGGTATATTAGTTGCTTGCTTTTAGCTCTTGCTTGAGCTTTGGATTGTGGTTGATACACCACTTAGGTAGTTATATTCTTACTTCATGTAGTCTGGAAGTCCTGTCACCTTTTTGGCAGACATTTTGCTGGCAAGTCCTCCTTCAGAGGCTCTGTTTGTGTTTGTTTACATTTGTGCCAAAGACCCCCAAGATGAGGCATGTGACATTTGATAAGACCTCCAAGAGTTGAGGCAATTGACGGATAAAAGGGATTAGTAGCCAATCCTCCGTTATTCAGTGAGTCGTTCTTTATGCTCGTACTACGTGCTGATGCTTTTGAACATGTACCCAAGATCTTTGTCCAGAGTCTATCAAGTGGAATAGGGTCCCACTTTCTGGATCCCCACGCTTTCTTTGTCATGAGCTCACCCTGGCCAGGGTTAAGAGCATGAGGTCTCATCCTCATTACCATTTTGATCAGCTTCACCCTGACGTTCAATGTCAGTGGTTAAGAGCTACAGATTACCCATTACAGTTTGGCTTGTTTGTCGAGGTTGATATGACCCCTCTTGACTAAAGCCTACCCATTGTTTGGGCCTCTTGTATGGATATAGTGTGTGATGCTTGTTCACTTATGTTGGTGTGTTTATCTGCTTTCCTCTTCTCATCTCCATTTCTGTAGGAGTCGTACGATTAACTTCTGAGGATGTTGAATGTATGTAGAGTTAAGACTTGAGTTGACTCGCTTCCTGTGTGAGTCAAATTCTTGTTAGAGACCTCAACTTAGGGATTATTGATGGCATGACAACTATTAGGCTCGAGTCTTAGTCTCCCTATTAGTTGGTTGTTTCCCTGTTAAGGGGAACTACGTCGCCCTGATTCTCATACTAGCTGAGATACGTAGGCAGGAGGTTGTAAGCAATCTCTTCGGGCACCCTTTTCTTTTTTGAGTCTATGTTGGTTCAACCTTTTCTTTTTTGTTGTTTTGTGTGTGTGTACCCTTTATTTGTTTCTTTGGTGTGAGTACTCGTTTGTTCAGCGTGTGTATGTGTTGTTTGTTCATACCTTGGGGTTTTCTTCTGTTATCATTTGGGGTTCATATTCGGGGTTCATTGGTGATGATTGTTATCATTTGGGGTTCATATTCGGGGTTCATTGGTGATGATTGTTATCATTAAGGTTCATATTGGGGTTCATTTGTGATGATTGTTCACTTGGGGTTCATCTTTGGGGTTCATCTTTGGATATTTGATTACTTTGTTGGGGTAATCTGATAACCTTTTTCTTCGGTGTTCGCTGGTTAGCGTTTGCTATTGTTTGGAGTCGGATGTAAGTCCATGTATTGGCATTCTGTTTCCTTGTTTGTTTTTGTTAGGAGTCAGGTGTAAGACCATGTATTGGCATTTTGTTTCCTTTTGAGTGTTTCTTTTGACGTCTCAGCGTCCCTTTTTAGTGTCTTGTTTCGGCGTGCGTTAGCCGAGCTACGAGTGCTCTGATTCTTCTCTGGATAGAGAAGATACGTAGGCATAGGACGTGATGTCTTAGCGAGCATGTCTCCCTTTCCCCGAACTACGTTGACTCTGATGTTTGTTTCTGACAAACTACGTAGGCCCAGGATACGACATCCTGCCGAGTCCATTTCCTCCATCTTCTTTCACCTGTTTTATTATTCCAGTTTGTGCAATTTCTTTGAGCAGTTTTATTAGCAACCTTTTCCTATTCTTTGAGCTATCTTTTGAGCATGGATCCCGTTGAGTACGGCGGACGTGAGGGGTGCTAATACCTTCCCCTTGCGTAACCGACTCCCGTACCTTGCAATCTCTGGTCAAAAGACCGTTCCTTTCCCTTTATTAGGTTAGTCCTGCGCTCCCTTTCCGTCATAGGATGAATAACGTCGGTGGCGACTCTGTATTTTCCCGCCGGTTGTTTTTCGCCTTGCGACACTATTATCATGAGCATTTTGTTGAGTCTGAGCAGGCTGAGCCGGTGTGGGTTGTTGATTATGATTTTATGGTTGATACTAGAAAGGAGGTTGTTGATACCAGGAAGAAACAACATATGGATAAGGATAATACGGCATGGGAGCCATAGGAACCTGATACTGAGGGTGGACATTTGTCGTCACAACACTTGTCTCACCTTCCTTCTTCTTTGTAAAGCTACCCTGTGATTTCTTATTCATGACTGACTGAGCAACAATACTTGGAATTTTTCCAGACTTAACCCTATTCTCAATCCTTTCATCGATGGTCATGATATCTGCGAAATTGGATGAGGAGTTGCAATCATCTTCTCAAAGTATAACCCTTGCAGGGTACCCATAAAGATATCAATCAATTAGTTGTCAGATAAAGTCGCCCTGACCCGAGAAGCCATTTCACGCCACCTCTGAGTGTACTTTTTAAACGTTTAACTAGACTTTGAGATTGATTCTGCAACTGCAACCTAGTCTGCAATAGATCGTAATGTAACTTCGGGGACAACTTAATCCCTTGTATTTTGGCAAATCTAGTACTTTAAATTTTTGAGGAAGCACCACATTCAGAACCAAACATAAATCTCTGGCGCTCATTCCGAAGGACGAGAAACCTTTTATAGCCCTTATTTTGTCATCTAACAGTTGGTAGTCCTCTGGCCTAGAAGGACTAGCATTAGAATGAAGACATGATTGGTTGGTCGAGAAGTATCTTAAACAAATGCCTGAGCAGGCACAAATTAGGAAGCAAACAACATCTGCAGCGGGTAAGAAAAACCAGGAGGCACTGTCTGGGGAGCAACATTCATCACCTGAGGGAACTACCCTCCAGTTTGAGCATTATGGGCCAAAGGTGCCCCAGACTGCACATACTGAAGTGCAGGGTTGACAGGTGCGTAAGGCAGCATAGGTATAGAAGTTTCCCCAAGATAGGCAAACAACATAGCTTGATATTGATTTGGGTTCACAGGATGAGCTTCCTGGGAAGGAATCTGAAAATGGAGGCGTGGGCCTCCGTATTTAGTGTCATCGTCAGGAGTTTCAGCATGAGCCTGGCCTGGGATGTTCCTAGGGTTGGCAACATCAATCATATGAAGATATTGAATCACAAGCATACCCCACGGGAAAGTAGAATTCCCAGCAGCAGTAGAGACAACAAGAGCTTGGTGCGGGATGAAAGCACCTCCATTAGCAAGTTGGGAAGCAAAATTCGAGGGCATCTCCCACGGATAGGCAATAACAAGCTTGTTGGAAGAAGATGGAAAGATGGGCTGATTCACAGGAGTTGGTACCACAGTCTCGACAGTGGAGACAATATCAGTAGCAGAGGCGGTCACAATAACATCATTGGTAACGACAACAGTAGCAGGGTTGAGAAAGGTAGAAGCCCTATGAGTTTGGAGATACTCCATGATGGTATCCATATTTCCCTGAAAAGATCCATTTTACCCTAGAATTGGGCCAGAGTTTCCTTGACAACAGCGTTGTCGGATTCGTAATCAACCATGAGTCTAGTCTTGTTTGCTCGGGTAAAGTATCGGTGACGATTCATCGTAGCTACTGCGGAAACTGATAAGGTAAACATTTTGTTTTCCTGTTAGCAAAATGCATGAATGCGTGAATGTATAAACGTATGCAAGTAAAAAATAAATAAAAATTGAGAGAGTCAGTATGTCAGTTTGCATATAAAGTCATACAGTTAGTAGGAGTAAGACAACAAAAATATTTCAACAAAAATCTCTTTTATTCATTTGAGGAACAAACAGTACAAATGATTACAGCTCGAAATTTTGTTTAATGAACCACAAGAAGATCAGACTTGACTCTCTCAAATATAACTCTACACTCTAATATAAAATGGAAAACAACACAAGGAGTGTTGTGAGGAAATGTGATAACATATGCCTCTTTTAGAAATCTAGGAAGGTCTTTGTCGCACCTCGAAAAAATGAGTACACGACTTAATGAAGCGCAATCGTACGCTTGCATGATGACCTAAACAGAGTTGCCACCGAACATATATTTATTCCTAAAAGGAAAGGGGAGATATCGATAAAACCCAAGAAAGAACGACAATGATTATGGTCGTCGCAACCAAATTAGGGTTCGGGAGTCGATTACGTAAGGGGAAGGTATTAACACCCCTCACATCTGTTGTACTCCACGGGAACCATTAGGTTAATTGTGAGAGTTAGTGTTAGCTTGAAATATTAGGCTTCTCAAGTCATTATAAGGGAAATAATAATAGGATTAAAAGAAAAGAGAAGATGTTTTTGGATTTTGAAACAAAGGGGACTAAACCTAAGTCTTTTATTAATGGGCCTAACAAGATTTCACAATCCTGCTCCTACGTATCTCAATAGAGAACTCAAGGCACACATAGTTCTGGATAGAAAATATTTGTTTGTTGATTTTAGCGAAAGCTATCTGTAGCGGTAAATTCATGACTGTCAGACTATGGATAAGCTACACGTCAATAAAACCAGAGTCGCCACCGCGCTTTTATTGTTTCCAAGGGAAAAGGGAAAAGTACAAACAAAACCCAAAAATAAGAAGTTTTCAAATTAAAACTAATAAAATTCCACGGATTACAGATAAGGGGGTTGGTTACACAGAGGGAAGGTGTTAGCACCCAAAGTGTCCTAGGTACTCCTAGGGAGCCCTTTTTTGTGTGCATATGTGTTTTTGTACAAAATGATTTTTTCCATAAATAGAGTGGAGGGATGAGAAAAGAATTTATTAATTATATTTTTGTGTTTGACAAGACCTTCGGACTTGTGCCTACGTACCAACATAAAATGAGAGATCAAAACCTCATAGTTCGTGGTATAAATTTCAAAGTGAATGAATTGCTTTTAACAAAATTTTAAGTTTAACAAAGGCACCAAAGGCCTAAAAGGTTTGAATGAGTGTTAGTTCTTTGTGTCTTTTGAAATTTTAAGTCAAGTATAGTTAAGTTCATTTACAAGTTTGCTTAAGAAAATGAGTTTGAAAATGCAATGGCATAAGGCCAAAGTTTCTAATTTGCAATATGGTCAAAGTTTAGAAATCACAAACAAAGAAGATTTTAAAAGGAGGGAGAGATTTGAAATTAAAGAAATGGGGAGGAGATGAAGAGACTAATCCTAAGCACAAATTTAAAAGTTGAGAGTTGAAAAGATCTAACCAATGGGATGCAATCCAATAGACAAGAATGTCATATAGAAACCCAATTTCCCTTGGACTTTAGAATCAAGCAATATCAATACACAAACAGCAAGATGAAGAGCAAGACATCAAATAAAGATAGTCACATCCAAGCTTAGCAACTCCATGATCTTCTTCATAATTCCCCATGTATTAGATGACTTCAAAGATATGCATTAGACACAGGTTCAAAATAACAGCATCAATAGGATCATGTTGCAGATGAACTCCAATGGATCTTCAATATTGTACCAGATGAAATTTTATTTCACAAGCACTTGGTTTTTGAAAGTTGGCATTGGCCAAGTCCTTTTGCACGGGGAGTGTTGCCTAATCCTAAGTCCAATGTCTTAGAGCAAACCAACAATCCACACAAAATGTCTTTTAGGGTTTTTTGTTCTTATTATGTACATTAAGGTCAAAAGACCACAAACACAAACAAGTATATACAAACACAATATATTCACAAAGTATGGCTCAAATGAGCAAAGTGAAAATGACATTAAAGTAAACAAATTGAATGGTATGAATAATAGAAAATGAATAAAAACTTCAAATTAAAGTGCATAAAAGTAAATGGCTTGAAATTAAATGTTAGTTGTTAGTTGATTAGAAGTTAGTATTGCTTTTGCTTTTGTTTTGTTTAAGTCATTCTTTGGAGAGCACTCAACCCACTTATCATAAGCATGAATCCTTGAACCAAGACATCTTCCAAAGGAAGGAAAAAAGGCTAAGTTTCCACACAATACCATGAAAGAGGGGAGACTTACAAACTCACTTACTAGAATGTTGTGTCTTTTGTGTCACAAATTTAGCGCTATGTTAAGCAACCGTAATTGGACTTATGTAGAAGTCACAACTATTTGAGGTTGGCCAATAGAAATTTTAGTGTTAATGCATGTTAGAGACATGGTATTATGAACCATGCTCCTAAAACATACCACACTTAAAAAGAATATGCAAAAGGATGGACCTAATCTCATTCACACTCATGTTGATTTTTCAATCAACTAGCCTTAGGATATGGAGATATCATAGGTCCATGACATGAATGAATAGAGAAGGGGAATGAGATGAAGAGGGAGGGGAAATGGAATCAACACAAATTGGTCAAAGGAGGACTTTTACCAAATTAAAATCATTCATTCATTTTGGGAGATAAAATGTACATTTCATCAATCCCCTAAATCCAATGATTTTAACTCAACAAAGTCAAATCAACCTTGAACAAGGCCCAACAACACAAGTCAAACTCAACAAGTCAATATCAAATACTCATAATAATTTATTTTGCAATTAAACAATTAAAATAAATTAAATAATGCATTAAATTAAATTATGGTTTGTCAAATTCCTAAAATCTCATCAAAGCACCAAAGAAATGGCCATGAGATTTATCATAGGTCAAACAAGGTCAAAGGACCTTGGAGAAAAAAATTCATAATTTTTGAAAACTTGAAAGTATTTTTAAACAATTAAAAATATTCACCAAATCAATTAAATCATTAAAAATATTAATACTGATCCTAAAGATAATTTTAATTCAGAAAATGAAAGAGCAATTTATTAAAAAAAATTGGTGAAACTCTCATATTTTGGATCAATATTAAAATTAATATGAATTAATGAAAATAGAACAAATCAAATGAAAATCAAATAATCATAAAAAACGTGGACCACTTGATCTCTCTCATTAATTGAGGTGGCAGATCAAGTGGTCGCAAACGCGCAATCCACGATGGTATTTAGTCAGCACGCCAGAACACTGGTCATTCACACCAATGCTTAAGATTAAATCATTTCAAATGGATCATATGGTTCTGAACCTGCCAACTCACCACCGGAGCCAAAGCTCCGGTCTCCTTCTTCGGTGAGCCTCACCGGACTGGTTCAGTCACAACCATCGCCAAAATTAAAAAAAAAGGACATGATTTCAAAGTAAAAATGGCACTGAGCTC
This sequence comes from Lathyrus oleraceus, assembly GCF_024323335.1. Taxonomy (NCBI): domain Eukaryota; kingdom Viridiplantae; phylum Streptophyta; class Magnoliopsida; order Fabales; family Fabaceae; genus Lathyrus; species Lathyrus oleraceus. Next base: position 96,704,823 of record NC_066582.1, on the reverse strand, counting down.
GAATTTGGCCTCAATTTATCCTAACTCCAAGTATATTGAGAGATACAAGGAGTTGAAATTTGAGGTGCACGATCTGAGTTGCTTCGATTTGACCTCAAAGTAACTCAATCTTGTTGCCTACATTGGTAGGACTTCAGACAACCAAAGATCCAAGAGAATTATGGAGAACTAAGTGAGAATCGAAGAGATGAAAATTTCCTGGAAAATACCTTCAATGTAGGTCTGAATTCGATTGGTCTTGCTCTTGCTTGTGCTTGATCTTGCTCTCAATGCTTGAAGGAGTAGATTAGAATGATCAAAAGGATTTGGATCCTTGGAGTTTTGAATCTCAAAACAGTGAGATTCAAACTCAATTTCCAATGGAAAATCTCAAGGTTGTCCTCTGAAATGGGCATCTTGAATTTGATTGTGCAACCTGGAAATATTTCATCTTATACAAATTGAGCAAGTTATGGCCTTGAGAAGTTGACCTCCAAATTAGGGTTTAGACAAAATGACCTATAATCTTTCACCATAAAAATTGACTTTTCAAGAAAAACTAGCTCTTGACCTCAACATGAAAGTTGTTTTTAATGTCATTTAGAGTAACTTTGATCTTGGAATAATTTTTATATGACAAAAATTGTAGGAGATAGGGTCTAGGGAACCCCGGTTTTGATTAGATGAATTCCTCTGGTCAACCACCATCAACAAACTTGCTAGCTTGCAATTCTCTTGACTTTTGGGACTCATGGAGGATCATATATGCATAAGATGATCAAATTTGAAGTATCCCTTGAAATATTTGATCAAATGTTGAAAAAGCTTGTTAAAGAAGTTACACAAGACACCTAGATTAAATAGGGTTTCCAAGGCAAACCAACTCCAAACTTTTGATGATTTATTGATCAAAATAACATGTGAAGGTCATGGGGATCCATATATGATGCCTAAAGCCATTGTAGATCGTTCTTGATTGAGATCTTAGCAATGAGGGTCTTAAACCCTAGATATGAGCTTGATAGATCAAAGGTGGGCATGTGCCCTACCTACAAAAGAGTTAGACAAATGCAAAGACATATTTTTGGTATTTTGGTTAGTAAATGATAAAAAAACAAAGTATGATACAATCAAATTGTGCTTGGTGATCTCTGTCAATACAAACCATATGAGATAGGGGTAAGGAGGATGCCAATGTGTGATCCCATTGCTAATGCATATGATGAGAGTGGCATGAGGGATCTTAGGGTCAAAATTAGGGTCTTACAGTTGCCCCTATTTAAGGACATTCTAACTAGAGAGGTGAAGGTTAAAGTCTTTGTATCAACTCAGTAGAATGGGCTTAAATAATAACATATAGAAACAAATTTTGGTCCCTAGGAGACCTCATGATGCATATGATGTGGATGTTAAAATAAATTTTTATGGGGAATATTGCCACAAAGGAAAAGAATACGGAGAGACCAAAAGTCCATAGGAGCGTAATGCATTCCGTAAGGAAAACTCACTAGGGAAACAGAGACTCCGAGGGGATAAAAAGGTTGTGCGTAGGCCAGGCTACGACTCAAAACTGTTGGGGGACTACGAGGGATTCCATGAAAAATAAATCAATGGAAAGACTCAGTCGGGAAACATAAGGACATCTGCAGGGGAAAACGGGTAGATCAGAGCAAAAGCTGAAATACTCGAGCTAAGCAAGAAAATGGCGATTTCACTAAGGAAATGCGCACTCACACTCAACTGGGGGAGAAATGATCTTCGACACAGGAGTAACAGAAGTATATTATCCATTACCGGTTACTGGGTAAGGGGATAACAAAATCTGACAAGGAGAACATCCGTTACCGGTTAGGGTAAACATATCAAAGATGACTCGCTGAGGGCATCCAGGAGGCATATTCATTACCTGTTACTGGGTAAGAATATACTTGCTGGGGAAAAGCTGAAAATAGGATTTACAACTACCAGTTACTGGGCAGAAGACCAAAGGGGAGAGAATATCCGTCACTAATTAAGGTGAATATATCAAGGATAGACTCAAAGGAAAGAAAATCTGTCATCGGTTAAGATGAACATATAAGGATAGACTTGCTTGGGGTGTTAAAGAGGATACCCATCATCGGTTAAGATGAACATATCAAGGATAAACCGCCTGAACAAAGTAGGAATTATATCTATCAAATGTTGGATATAATACCAGAAAGAGAATATCTGTCACCAGTTAGGATGAACATATCAAGGATAGACTCCAAGGGGAAGAATATGAATTATATCTATCAGTTACTGGATAGAAAACCACAAAGAGGATATTCGTCACCGATTAGGGTGAACATATCAAGGATAAACTCTGCAAAGGGGAGAAAAGCAGGATTTATAACTAGAGGTTACTGGGCAGAAGACCGCAAAGAGAAGGAAACTTGTCATCGGTTAGGATGAACATATCAAGGATTAACTCTCTGGGGAACAAAAATAAGGATTACAACTACCTTTTTACTAGGTAGAATACCATAAAGAGAATATATGTCACCGGTTAAGATGAACATATCAAGGATAAACTCAAATCTAGGGGAAGAAAATATCCATCATTGGTTAGGATGAACATATCAAGGATATACTTCCTGGGAAACGTAAAAACGAAATCCACTGGGGAGAAAAGGGGTTACTCTTGTTGGGTATTGGACAGAGATAACAAACTGCAAACTAAGAAGAATATTACCAGTTACTGGGTAATAGACTCTTAGAGAACCAAAGGCATTTATCTAGGGAAGATCTAGAAAGAAACGGTCAATCAAGACTCAACCCAATGAGGATATAACCCAAGGGGAGTGGTTCCATCCAGGTAATCGTCTAGGGATGAAACTGAAATAATAATCTTCCACGAGGAAATAGCTCAGTGGGGAATATGAGAAAGGTTAAAGTCTTTCTGCTTAAGGGGATGACACTCTACAATTGAAAGAGGACAAACATATTATATCTGCGTGGGGATAAAGTACCTCCATAGCAGAGAGTCAAAATAATAATGAATCACAAGGTGAAAAAATGCAATAATGAAGTTATATGGGTGTATATGTATATGTATATGTAGTGATCATGCTGACAAAATGATCGCAAAGGATACAACTGTCGCTGATTTGAATCATCAATACAATTCTCGGCCAATCCATACAAGAGGGAACAATTGCTGGAGAAGAGACTGAACACCTAAAAGGCTTGACCCTGGATGGGGAAGAAAGGAGAGGATCCGTTGAGGAAATTGATGTCAACTCCGTGGGGAATTTTAGGTCAACACCATATCACATGGGAGACAACCCTGTAGGGGATGAACACAAATAGCTGCTCAGAAACTCTGACTGGGGATGAATCTGATGGCGACTTGTGGCGGTCCATAATTCTGCCGAGACCCTGCAAATTGCTGCAATAAAATGCCTACAACCCGGGGGAGGACAAAAAACACAACTAGGGATGACGACGAACTTGGTTGGGGAAACCTACAAACATCGGATACTAAAAAGATGTTGGGGGTGAAACAGGGATCACACCAACTGCTTGGGGAGAACCAATAATGCTCCACATTTAGGGCTTACTGCTTTCGAACTGATGTTGATATTCCTCTTGAATGAAATCGATTGCTTAAAATAACTGCTTTTATATATTTAAGAAAACATGATTTTTGTTTTAAATTTTTTAATTTCAAAAATGATCATAATAAAATTTAAATCTATTTGGCTGAATTAAACAAGAGTAGAAACAATTGGATAAAAGCTCAACTTTATTTAATAGAATAGTAGTCTGTAAATGACAAGACTCCATAGATCTTTACAAAAGTTGAAAAATGGTAATTTACATGGAAAAGGGCTACATTGAATACAATGATAACTAATCCTTCTACCAACTCTTGATATCCACGGTGCCTTTGGCGACTGCTGGAGATAGTGAACCAAAATCTGACAATGTGCTCAAGACAAGTCTTCAAAACTGGAGATCAGCAGGATGCAGTTACTTGCCATAAATCCCTAATTTTTGCATAAATTGCCCCAAGGTGGGGTACTCAATTTATCGGGATAACTCTTTCTGTTTTATGTCTCTAACTTTTGCCTGGATCGCCCTTTCGGGTTCAATCCACTGAGACGCTCATTTTTTCCTAAGCCGCCCTTTCAGGTTTTCAACTTAGCGAGCTATTCTTTTCTTTTTAGGCGAAGTATTTCTTGACTGCATCTGCATTCACAGGACGAGTGAACTCTTCACCATCCATAGTTGTAAGAATCAAAGCACCTCCTGAAAAGGCTCTCTTGACAACATATGGGCCTTCATAATTAGGAGTCCATTTGCCCCTAGAATCTGGTTTTAAAGATAGAATCTTCTTGAGCACAAGGTCACCTTCTTTGAACACGCGAGGTCTAACCTTCTTATCAAAAGCTTTCTTCATTCTCTGCTGGTACAACTGACCATGACACATGGCAGTCAACCTCTTCTCTTCAATCAAATTCAACTGATCAAATATGGTCTGACACCATTCAACCTCGATCAACTTGGCTTCCATCAAGACACGCAGTGATGGGATCTCTACCTCTACTGGGAGTAGGGGTGTTCGCGGTGCGGTTTGAGCGGTTTTTGCGATAAAAATCACCCGAACCGCAAGAGAAAAAAGCATGTGGTTCGGTTTGGTTTGGTTGACTTTTAGAAATAAAACCAAACCAAACCAAACCAAATCAATGCGGTTTGGGTTGGTTCGGTTTTTTATAATATTTTTATTGAGCCATATATACTCCTATAAATAACAACATAACTTTGTGTTTAGTCATTCATATATTACTAAATAACATCAAAATTCATCATATTTAGACAAAAAACGTTTCATTCAATATACAAAAAACCAGATTAGACAAAAGGGGAATAAAAGACAAATATAAGTAGTAACATAAAATAATATCAAAGACATTATAATAAAACATAAAAAAAACATATGAGATGGGAGAAGATGAAAAAAAGAACATAAGAGATGCGAGATTGAGAAGAAAAGTGCAATAAAAACGTAATTGGAAGAGAAAATAGTAACATAAAAGATAAAAAAGAAAGAACATAATAGAGGACTTATTAGAGTAGAATAGGCGAGACCTACATGGAAAAGAAGATGAGAAGAATGTGTGATACTACTATGAGAGATTTAAGAAGGTTGAAATTGAAACCCTAAGTGTGATTAAGAGAAAATTGTTTGTAATTGTAAGGTTAAGGCATACTAGGTTTGAGGTTTGGGTTGGATGTGGGATAAGTGAACTTTGGGTTGTAACATAATGCGGTTTGGTTTGGTTTAGTTCGGTTTGCAAAATACAAACCGCAAACCAAACTAAACCGTGCAGTTTTATTAAAAAATGACCCAAACGAATCCGAACCAAATGCGGTTTTTTGCGGTTTCGGTTTGGTTTGGTTTGGTTTACGGTTTTCTATTGGGTTGGTTTGGTTTTGAACACCCCTAACTGGGAGCATAACTTCCATTCCATAAACAAGTGAGAAAGGGGTTGCCCCTGTTGAAGTATGGACGGATGTACGATACCCGTGCAAAGCAAATGGGAGGATCTCATGCTAATTCTTGTACGTCACAACCATCTTCTGGATGATCTTCTTGATGTTCTTGTTTGCAGCTTCAACAACCCCATTTATCTTAGGTATGTAGGGAGAAGAATTATGATGTGCAATCTTGAAGTCTTTGCAAAGATCTTCCACCATATTGTTATTCAAGTTCGAACCATTATCAATAATGATCTTACTTGGCACACCATAACGGCATATGATATGATTCTTGATAAACCTCATAACAACTTGCTTGGTTACATCCGCATACGATGCCGCTTCAACCCACTTTGTGAAGTAGTCAATAGCCACCAAAATGAAACGATGTTCATTCGACGCTTTGGGCTCAATCATGCTAATCATATCAATTCCCCACATCGAGAAGGGCCATGGGGAGGAAATGACGTTTAATAGTGTCAGGGGAACATGAATCTTATCTGCATAAATTTGACACTTGTGGCATTTCTTCACAAACTTGCAACAGTCAAATTCCATTGTCAGCCAATAGTAACCTTCTCGCAACATCTTCTTTGCCATTGCATGTCCATTGGAATGAGTACCAAAGGAACCTTCATGGACTTCAGTCATCAATAGGTCTGCTTCGTGTCTATCCACGCATCTGAGCAGAACCATATCGAAATTTCTCTTGTACAATACATCATCATTCAGGTAGAATTTGTCGGCTAATCTTCTCAAAGTCTTCTTATCTTTCAAAGATGCCCTAGGCGGGTAAATCTGACTTTGGAGGAAACATTTGATGTCGAAATACCATTGTTTCTCATCTTTGACTTCTTCAACAGCAAACACATGAGCTGGCCTATCAAGACGCATCACAGTCAGATTAGGAACTTCATTCCAATACTTTACCGCAATCATTAAAGCCAACATTGCAAGAGCACCTTCCATCTGGTTTTCATCTCAAGGGATATGATGAAACTCAACCTTTGTAAAGAAAGTTGAAATCCTCCTCGCATAGTCTCTATATGGTATCAAACCGGGTTGATTCGTCTCCCATTCACCTTTGATTTGATTCACAACCAAAGTTGAATCTTCATAGACATCTAAGTACTTGATTCTGAGATCAATGGCCTCTTCAAGGCCCATAATGCAAGCTTCATACTCAGCCATATTATTTGTACACTTAAAAGTCAATCTAACTGTAAATGGAATATGTGTGCCTTGAGGAGTAATAATCACTGCCCCAATGCCAGTACCATACTGATTAACAACTCCATCAAATACCATGCCCCAACGGGAACCAGGTTCTGGCCCTTCTTCAAGCAATGGTTCATCACAATCTTTCATTTTCAGGTACAAGATCTCTTCATCAGGAAAATCATACTATACTTACTAGTAATCTTCAATTGGTTGGTGAGCCAAGTGGTCAGCCAAGACACTACCTTTGATTGCTTTCTGAGATTGGTATTCAATATCATACTCAGACAATAACATCTGCCAACGGGAAATCCTCCCAGTTAAAGCAGGCTTCTCAAAATTATACTTGATTGGATCCATTTTGGATATCAACCAAGTAGTGTTATTCAACATATATTGGTGCAGACGCTTAGCAGCCCAGACCAATGCGCAACAAGTCTTTTCAAGCATAGAATACCGAGTCTCACAATCAGTGAATTTCTTACTGAGGTAGTAAATAGCATACTCTTTCTTTCCAGTTTCATCTTGCTGACCTAGAACACAACCCATACTTTCATCAAGCACAATAATATACATGATCAACAGTCTTCCTTCCATAGGCGGAGACAAAATCGGAGGCTCAAGCAAATATTCTTTGATACTGTCAAAAGCTTTCTGGAAGTCTTCGGTCCAATCACAAGACTGATCTTTCCAAAGAAGCTTGAATATAGGCGCACATGTGGCAGTCATGTGTGAAATGAATCTTGAGATATAATTCAAGCAACCAAGAAAACCTCTGACTTGCTTCTCAGTTTTGGGCGCAGGAATTTCTTGTATTGCTTTGACCTTGGCAGGATCAACTTTAATACCCTTCTCACTGACAATAAAGCCCAACAACTTACCAGAACGAACACCAAATGTACACTTATTGGGATTCAAGCGGAGTTTGTACTTCCTCAAACGCTGGAATAACTTCAACAAATGCTCAACATGTCCCTCTTCATCAATAGATTTAGCAATCATATCATCAACATAAACTTCGATCTCTTTATGCATCATATCATGAAAAAGAGTAGTCATTGCTCTCTGGTAAGTTGCACCAGCATTCTTTAGACCGAAAGGCATCACTCTATAACAGAATGTTCCCCAGGGTGTAATGAACGTGGTCTTCTCCATATCTTTGGGTGTCATCTTGATCTGATTATATCCGTAAAATCCGTCCATAAATGAAAAGACTTTGAATTTAGATGTATTATCTACCAACATATCAATGTGTGGCAGAGGGAAATCATCTTTCGGACTGGATTTATTCAAACCTCTATAATCAACGCACATACGGACTTTTCCATCCTTCTTCGGAACAGGCACAATATTGGCCACCCACTGCGGATACTCGGCAGTAACAAGGAAATCGACGTCAATCTGCTTTTGTACTTCTTCTTTCATCTTCACTGCCATATCAGGATAGGTCTTCCTCAACTTTTGTTTGACTGGCGAGCATTCTGGCTTCAACGCCAATCTATGCTCCACAATCTGAGAATCCAAACCAGGCATGTCTTGATAGGACCAAGCAAACACATTTGAATACTCTCGGAGAAGATCAATCAACCCCTTCTTCACTTTTGGACATAGTCGAGACCCAACCTTGACTTCCTTCACATCATCCTCGGAACCCAAGTTGACTAACTCAATCTGCTCTTCGAATGGCTGAATGGATTTTCCTTCGTGCTCAAGAACACGAGATAATTCATCAAATACTTCTTCATCACTTTCCTCCTCATCCTCAAACACAGGGAATTCAAAATTTGAAGAAGGATCATTGTATTCAATGGGTTTAAAAACCAACCTTCATAATGATTTGATATTTTGATTTTAGAGAAGTGAATTATGACCAAATATTATGCAGATGGACAATTATTATTTATTTATTTATGTTTTTTGTGATTACCATTTTCAGAATAAAGCAAAAAGTAAAAATAAAACATCATAGATGTGAATTAATAGGATTATATTTTATTGATGATCAAATTTGAAAATGCCCAAACAATGTTCACTTCTCCCTTAGGCATAGGAGAAGGATTTTCAAAAACAAATAAAAGCAATTACTTAGATCGATGCACAATAATAGGAACATCAACAGCAATCCAATTGTTGCAAGCTTTTCCATGCGTCACAAAATTGGTGCAGTTTTCATCTTCATCACCCTCGATCATAGCAGCTAAGTGTTATTCATACCATGAATAAACCCTCCGCTACGAAAACCGGGTTGCACATTTTCATCTCTAAACACAGATGAATCTCGTTGGAATCCCAAACCAGCTCTTCTCTTGTTGTCGGCGACCTCTACCATCTGGCCCCACTGATTAGAATTACCATCTTCGACAATCTTCTACGCATCCTTGAATGAGGACATAGGTGCCTCAACTCTCTTTTCTTCAGCAATAGATAAGGCTTGGAATGGAGTTCCAATCTCATCATCAACGTCTACATAAGAGAAAGATGATAGGTGGCTTACCAACAAAGCCTTATCTCCGCCGACAATAACCAGCTTTCCATTTTTAACGAACTTCAATTTTTGGTGCAAAGTGGATGTAACGACTCCTGCCTCATGTATCCGTGGCCTTCCTAACAAGCAGGTATAGGTCGGGTGGATATCCATTATCTGGAAAGTAATTTGGAAATCACTCGGACCTATCTTCACAGGAAGGTCCACTTCACCTATCACAGTTTTGTGAGAACCGTCAAATGCTTTAACGATCACGCCACTATATCTCATCGGAGCTCCTTGATACGATAATTTTGACAAGGTTGATTTTGGGAGTACATTTAAAGAAGAACCAGTGTCGACCAATACATTCGACAGAGCATCCTCGTTACAATTCATTGAAATATGCAACCCTAAATTGTGATTTCTTCCCTCCTCGGGAAGTTCCTCATCACAGAAACTCAAGTTGTTGCAGGAAGTGATGTTAGCCATAATATGATCAAACTGATCCACCGTAACATCATGTTCCACATAAGCTTGCTCTAACACCTTCTGTAGTGCTTCTCTATGCGCTTCAGAATTCATAAGCAGAGACAACACTGAAATCTTGGAGGGGGTTTGGAGCAGCTGATCCACCACATTGAATTCACTTTTCTTGATTAATCGGAGTACCTCATCATCATCACTAGGCTTCAAACCGCTGGATTCACCAGACTGACACTTTGGAGCACTAGTTGGACCAACTGCAGGCGCTTCATCATTCTTACTAACAGATACATCATCCACATTCTTAGGGAACGTCGGCCCAAAGACACGACCACTACGGGTCATCTTAGTAACATTAGTTATGCTCACAACATAAATGGTTGTAGGTAAAGGAACCTCTTGACCATTCTCTAACATAGTCTCATTGTACTGATACGGGACAGCCTTATCGGATGCACAAGGGACTGGGCCCTCTAACCGTATAACCAACGGTGATACCGATCTATTGCTGACACTGTTACTACTGCTACTATTGAATTGGATTACCACTCTCTCTTGTGTCTTGAATATTGGAACAATAACATTCACATCGTCATCCACGTGACAGGACTGGAGAATATGAATCATACCTTCATCCATTAACCTCTGGATGTCTCTCTTCACAACCATACAACCTCTAGGATTGACACTGCAAATTGCACAACCATCATGGTCATGCTCACAATCGCTTACCAAACAGATATCCTTGTGCATCGTCACCAATGACCTTCTAATAAAGTGAACATCAAATACCTTGAACTCCCCAAGACAGCCATCTACCATATTGACAAAAGGCTTACCATTAGCAGGTAGTGGATTAGCTTTGACAATAGACACACGGTCCTCAAAGGACACCATCCCACTCTTTACCAGCTTTTGGACTTCATACTTCAGGGGGTAACAATTCTCAATATCGTGACCGGGAGCTCCTTGGTGAAAGGCACAACGAAGTTCCGGTTTATACCACCATGGAAGTGGTTCAGGGATCTGAGGTAGATTTCTTGGTTGCAAAAGGTTCTTGAGAACCAATGATGGATACAATTCAGCATAAGTCATAGGAATCGGGTCGAAAGAGACCTTCTTCCTCTCAAAATTTTATGGTTGTTGATGATTGTTGATATTGTTGTTGTTGTAAGTGTTTGTTCGTTGCGGTGGCGGTTGTTGTTGAATTGGTGTGGATTGATTGTTCGAAAATACTGGAATCACAGATGATACTTGATAATGGTGTTAACGGGGTTGTTGACTTCTGTAAGACCCCAATTTTGTCCCTAAGATCCCTCATGGCATCATAGCATTGCAGTGCATAGCCTCAAGGATCTTTGAGCATCTTGGATCCCTTTCACTTTGGGTAGGGATCTCTTGTGAGTGGTTTGAGATCACCAAGTATGCTTGAATTGTATATCATTGCTTTTCTTGTTTTATTCACTAACCAAAAGCACAAAAATATGTCATTAACATCTTTTGTTGTAGCTTAAGCAATCACCAGGTCAAGAGCTTCAAGAGGATCCTTTGTGCAAAAGATGAGGTATTTTCTTGAGATAAGGACCACATGATCAATATAAGGAGCTTACATGAGCTAGGGTTTCATTTTGAAGCTATTTCACCAAGTGATAAAGGCTCAAGTTCATCAAGACATTTCAAGGTCATCTGAGGACCAAAAAGTCAACTGTGCAGTCAACTGAGGGCTATGAGGTGGGGGAAATGAGTTGAAACACCTCAATCATGTTCAAATAGGGTCTATTCATCATCCTAAACATCCATCTTGAAGATTCAAAGGTCATGGAAAAAGTTACTAAAAATGGAAAATGACCTGTAATTCAAAGTTTCCAAATTTGGCAAGTTTTTGGTCCACATTCAACTTGACTTGTGAATGTCAAATATGTTTCAACTGGACTTTTGGTGAACATGAAAGTTGTAGATCTTTGTCTCCCCTTTCCAAAAAGTCCTAATTCATGTCCATATGATGATTGGTTGAGAAGTTATGGTTATTTGATCACAAGGTGTGCATGGAAATTCAAAATGGCATAACTTTTGATGCAATGCTCCAATTTAGTCCATTCTGTTTGCAAAATGCTCCTTATGTGCAAGACATCTCAAAATGATATCACTTGGCTCAATTATACAAAGGAATCATGGCCAAATGCTCATTATTTCTCATGTGTGCATTTTGAAGAAAATATTCATTATTCATTTTTGGCTTAAGGTGCAAGCAAATTTATCATCAAATCATGACCATTGGATATTTCTAAGTGGATTCAGACCCTTGCATGGGATTGTACACGTGTGTTTTGGCCATGCTAGCCAATTTTGCATTTTTGCAATTTGCTCCATATCTCATTAATCATGGTTAGCCAATGGAAAGTGTGATTAGCAATGTCATTAGCATGGGATATAAAAGCTCAAACCCTAATCATAACTAGATAACAAGCAATTTCAGATCTGAAATTTGAAACTCCCTCCAATTTTCTCTCTCTTTGAATTTTCAATTTCTTCACACAAACACCAAAAATTCTTGCAGATTCTTGATCATCATGATTCATTGAGCAAGAATCAACCATTGATTGGAGCAATTCAGCCAGATTTCATGCAGATCAAGAGCTTGAACATGGGGATGGAAGTTTGAAATTGAAGTGGATTCAAGTGTTTTCAGCCATTCATTTTTGCTCAAAGCATCAAGGAAAGTGTAGTGTAGTAGATCTGGAGCTATAGAGCGCTTGAGAGCACGATTTCAGAAACCTTCACTTCAAGGTGATTCAAAATCCATCATCTCTTTTAGCTGTTTTATGATCATAAACGTGTAGGTCTTGATTAGTAGAGCTTATAGATATGTTTAGATTTGATTTTAGTTGAGAATTGAGCATGTATGATGAACTGAAAGTTTTGATCATGAGAATGTTTGCCTTCGATCTGGAGAATCTATGAAGAATTAGGATGAGATGATATGATATTTGGAATCCTTGTTGAAGGACGATTCGATTGGTATAGGATTTGTAGATTTCTGGAAAAAAATTGGTCGGAGTCCGCCGGAGTTGGCCGGGGAAGACGACCGGAGCTACAGCTCCGGCGTCTGCATCATCCTAGGGTTTGTGCCATGTGTGTGTTGCGTGGAACCTTGCGTGTGAGTTTGATTGGATACCATTTCTTTGACCAAGGCCACGTGAGCGATGACTGCTGAGTGGCACGCTGAGTCGTTTAATGAAACGACGCATTTTGGTTTGTTTGAATGTGAGCCTTTGATCATGATTGTGCGCCTTATCCAACGGTTGTGATTTTTTCTGGATTAATTCAAACATTTTATTTTCCCTCCATTTTCATATGCTTATTCCAATTATTTTGTTCATTTTAGAAAATTCATTAAAAATTCAAAAACGATCCAAATGAACTCCAATTTTTTTTCCTAGTTTTGTATGAATGTCTACTTTTTTTTGGTATTATTTTCATGAATGTTGGATGCCTGGATTTTTATTTGTGAATTTTTGAATCCATGTGGTGTTAATTTGATATGTTGTGTTCAATGCTTTGTGAAATTCTATATGTTGAGCTTCTTGATCCAATTTTTTGCATGCTTGACATTCACACATGATATGAATTTTTGATCACTGGTTTGGAATTTTTCTCATATGCTATCATCCTTTTTGACACATAGAGAAAAGTGTGACAATTTGTGTCACATTTTTGGCATTGAATTGTTGCATTTTTGTTCACATGTCATTAGAATCTTTATGGATTTGATCTTTTGCATATTGATTGTTCATGACATGAGGAACTTGTACAAAAAATATCAAAGTCATTGCATGCATTTCTGTTTTGATGTGAATTTTCTAAGTTGGAAGTTCACTTGGTGCACATTTTGGGATCCTTGCATAACATAGGACATTTGAGATATTTGCTTATTGAATTGATGCTGGTCCTTTTGAGGACATTAAATGGAATGTTTGAATGTGCATTATATGGAATATTGAGTTCTGTTTTGATCATTTGGTTTGGTTTTGAACTTAGTCTTTGTACTAGTGTTTTGTGCATAAACTAACTGTGCTTTGTGTTTCAGGTTTGGACATTTAGCATTGATGGTTGATTTGTTCTCACTTTGTGAGATGAAAATGATTTGAGTTCTAACTTTTGTTTGTTTTGTAGGATGTTAAGTGATGTGCTTGAGCTCATGAGTTCATCTGAATGCTTGGGCATTGTTCATTGGATTGTGTAATTGTTGGAAGGATTCATTGTTTGTCTGTTGGTTTTATAACTGAAATATTAACTGTTTAGTATTTGTACAGGTACCTTAGTTGCTTGCTTGCTTTTGCTTTTGCTTAAGCTTTGGATTATGGTTGACACACCACTTAGGTAGTTATCTTCTTACTTCATGTAGTCTGGAAGTCCTGTCACCTTTTTGGCAGGCATTTTGCTGGCAAGTCCTCCTTCAGAGGCTCTGTTTGTGTTTGTTTACAATTGTGCCAAAGACCTCCAAGATGAGGCATGTGATACTTGACAAGTCCTCCAAGATAAGAGGCAATTGACTGATAGAAGGGATTAGTAGCCAATCCCCCGTTATTCAGTGTGTCGTTCATTATGCTCGCACTACGTGCTGATGCTTCTGGACATGTCCCCAAGATCTTTGTCCAGTGTCTGTCAAGTGGAATAGGATCCCACTTTCTGGATCCCCACGCTTTCTTTGTCATGAGCTCACCCTGTCCAAGGTTAAGAGCATGAGGTCTCATCCTCATTTCCATTTTGATCAGCTTCACCCTAACTCTCAATGTTAGTGGTTAAGAGCTACAAATTACCCTTGTACAGTTTGGCTTGTTTGTCGAGGTTGACATGACCCCTCTTGACTAAAGCCTACCCATTGTTTGAGCCTCTTGTATGTATATAGTTTGTGATGTTTGTTTACTTGTGAACTTTTGATGTGTGTGCTCTTGAACTAGGAGTTTTCCCTTTGAGCTTAATTTGAAGATCATTACCATGTTCATCCATGTGGAAGTTACAAGATACATTGAGGATCTCTTATGAGACTTGTGTGATTGCTTATGCTTTGTGCTTGCTTATTCCAAAGGATGGGATCTACTTGGATCATCTATATGATCTCGAGAGAGGAACTCCTAGTGTGGTTTCATTTCTTATCCCTCGCCTTTTTGTCTTCCTTAGGACTTACCCTTTCTTCATTTCTCCACCCTAACCCAAACCAAAACCTTTTTGTGCAAACATTTCATTTGTTTTCAATATTAGAAACCTAAGCCTTATGCTTTTGATTCTCAAACTTTCTTTTCGTAACACTCATTGTGAATTGAACTTTTAAGTCAACTTTGACCATTTTGTATATACTTCTAATTGGTAAATATAACCCATTCAAATTTCTTTTGTGGTTTCATGTCCACTTTCTTAATCAAAATTTTCCATAACCTTTAGCTATTAGGTTTGAGTTATCTTTGTGGTAGATGTAATACTCACCTTTATCCTTAGTGATGGACAATGAGTCTTCCATGCTTATTATAGGGTTAACCCCTCACTAGCATATTGAAGCTATCCTCACATGGTGGATTTGTGGTTTTAGGTTGAGTTTTCTCCCTTTGATAACAAAAGACCTTAAGGCTTTTGGACCAATCAATCCACTCATTTGTTTTTTTGAGATTTTTACCCCGAACTATGAGGTTTTTATCCTAATCTTTTCATAAGAGGGTACGTAGGCAATGGGTTTATCCATCCAAACACAAAATGTAAATAACTTGTATATTCTCTTCTCATCTCTTCAATCGTGTTTGCACAAATAAAATTTTCACAAAAACAATAACCTTTGCAACAAGTGTGAAAAGGGCTCCCTAGGAGTACCTAGGATGTTTTGGGTGCCTAACACCTTCCCATTGCATAACCAACCCCCTTACCCAAATCTCTGTTTCTTTTACTAGTTTTGTTTGTAAAACGTTTAGGTTTTTGTTCGCTTTCTAACCATTCCTTTGGATAAATAGAAGTGCGGTGGCGACTCGACTTTGTATGATTTACCTTGGATTTAGTCAATATCTCCAATGGTAACGAATACACCGCTATAGAAAAGTGGCGACTCTGCTGGGGATCTAAACTCCCTAGTGGGTTTTGCCAACTTTTCACCTTTGTTGTATTATATTGTTTGTGACATATTTTTGTGCAATTTGGGATTACTGTATTGTATGTAATGATTGAATTGCTTGATATATTAATTGCTTGTGTGCTTGGTTATCTTTGTGAGATGAGTTCTATACCCGAACTCGAGTGCACCTAGGATAGGAAATGGCGTAGTCTCGTCGACTTGTGTGGAGTTATTCCTTAGCAAGTTGACTTGCGAGTCCATTCACTTGGTGGAGGTCATGTTGGGATCAATAATGTCACACAAGTAAGTTGTGGTTAGACATTACTCTTTCCAATATAGACCTTAGAAGCCAAGGACCTTAGTTTACCAAACTCATCTTGGCCTATTTTTAGGATGTAGTGCGGAGGTTGTTCAAATGTAAGATTTGATACGATTGTTACGCGATACTACACTCATAAGAGTCTCTCTTGAGAATATTTTTGGAATACGAGTAGTCGTTTCTCCGATAATATTCGAAAGATGGGATGATGACTATGGGAACCTCTTGTAGAACATGTTTGGCAGGTTTAAACCCTAGTACACTCCCTTTGGGTGGTTCTTAACTGAGACTCCATGCTCGTGACTTGCAACAAACCCTTGATTCATGGTTGATCCGTTCATACATCCTTAATATCAATGAAACTTGGGTTTTGATAAGGTGTAAACCATAATCTACCAAAATGGATGATTGATATTAAGGATAATATGATCTATCCCATGACCTTTGTTTGGTGTGCTTTGCTTGATCCTTGAGTGTGATTGTTGCATTCATGCATCCATGCATCCATTTGCATCCATATCATCAATAATAAAAGAAATTTTCAAGGAACTTAAGGGGTTTATTTGCAAAAAATTCAGACATGGAAAGACAAAGAAGGAATACAAAGAAGTACAACTTCAGACAGCCAGATTTGAAAGAGTTAAGGAATCTGACATCCTATGTATTAGATCCCTTGGGTTTCAAAGCTCGCTTTGGGAAGCTTCTTCCTCTTCTGACTACTCAGGTGGATGAAGGTCTGATGAGTGTATTGGTGCAGTTTTATGATCCTCTATATTGTTGCTTCACGTTTCCAAACTTCCAGCTTTTGCCTACCCTTGAGGAGTATGCTTATCTCGTGGGTATACCTATTCTGGATCAGTTGCCGTTCAGTGGCTTGGAGAGTATTCCTACTTCTCGAGAGATAGCAAACATATTGCACATAGATGAATCTCTGATTGGTGCTCATATGACTACCAAAGGTGGAATTCAAGGTCTCCCTTCTGAGTTCCTCATTGCTCAAGCTACTGTTTATGGGAAGGCCATGAGTGAGGATGCCTTCGAAGCCATATTTGTACTTCTCATCTATGGGTTGGTATTATTCCCCAACATCGACAAGTTTGTGGATGTGAACGCTATTAGGATCTTCTCTGCTCTTAATCCCGTTCCGACTCTGTTGGGTGATACCCATTTCTCTTTGCATATGAGGAATGCAAAGGGTGGTGGTGCCATTGTGTGCTGTTTGCCTCTGTTGTATAAGTGGTTTATTTCTCACTTACCTCAGACGGTTGCCTTCAAGGAGAACAAGGGATGTCTACGGTGGTCCACGAGACTCATGTCTCTCACTAATGATGATATCTCTTGGTATAACCGTGTATATGATGGTGTGCAGATTATCGACTCTTGTGGTGAATTCTCCAATGTACCTCTTCTTGGTACATGTGGTGGGATTAACTACAACCCTGTTTTGGCACGTCGTCAGCTTGGGTTCCCCCTAAAGGATAAACCTAATAACATTCTGTTAGAGGGTGTGTTCTTTCAGGAGGGTAAAGATCCCCAAGGCTTGAAGGGCAGAATGGTTTGCGCTTGGCACAGGGTTCATAAGAAAGGAAGAAAGGAGTTGGGTCCTAAGAATTGCATCGCTTTGGAGCCTTACACTGCTCGGGTAAGGAAGAGAGCATCTGAGTATCTCATGCCTTACGAATATCCGAGACCTACACCTTTGGTTGTGGCTGGGCCTTCAACCCTCCCTAAACAAGGAGTAGAGGAGTTGAGAGACGAAGATCTATCACGTGCCTGGATCCGTGAAAGGGAAGAGTTGCTTCAGCAAATTAAGGAGAAAGATGCTTTGATAGAGTTCCTCGAGCATCAGGTTATTGATGATCCTAATGATGCATGGACTTCTCTACTTCTGCAGTCTTCCAAGTTTTGGAAAAGGAGGTATGACCGACTCGCCAAGGAAAAGGCAGATATGGAGGCAGCTTACGAGAGAGAGGTGAAAAGGCTTCGCGCAGCTTATCTTCCTGTGTCCCGAGCATTAGATGATTGTTTCTAGGGGTCCATAGGATGATTATTTTCCTTTCCTCTTGTATATGATTGACAATGCTGTACTTCTTTTCCCTGATGCTATTTGATGAGATATTTCCATATGTGATAAATAGTTAATGATTCCAAAATTTGCAAATAAAACCCTAGAGTTCCTTTGAAATAAAAACAAATCATATGCACAAGCATTGCATGCATCATATGCATAAGCAGGTTTTGTTCCTGGCTTCTGGTCCTGTGGTCTAACTCTGTGCTCTTCATTTATTTTGAAGACAAGCTGACTCACCGGTACTACACTAGAGCCAACTCTTCCAGACTGATGGATCATTTAGAGCAAGAGAACCGTGAACTCAAAGAGGAAGTCGCCAGACTGAGTGCTTTGATGGAATCATTCTTGGCTGCCCAGAGCCAGTCTTCTCCAACACCTTCAACTCCTCCCCAGAGGACAGTCATCTCTGAGATTGTTTCCTCAACTGTGCCTGCAGCCAGTGCACATTTTGTTCCGACAGCTATGCCAGTCGGGTTTCCGTGGGGGATGTCTCCCAATTTCATGCCTGAGGGCCCTGCTCCAACTTTTGCTTCTATGCCGGCATCTAGCCCGGTCCTTGCTGTTCCTCCGCCTGTCGTGCATACCGTGCCTAGGGTAGACGACACCATCTATCATTCTGAGCCATCTGAGGGCCTAGATGTTCATGAGAAGATGGATGCTATGAATGACCAATTTCTTGAGCTTCGCAAGGAATTGAAGACTCTTCGAGGAAAGGACCTCTTTGGCAAGTCCGCTGCCGAATTATGTTTGGTTCCCAATGTGAAGATTCCGGTGAAATTCAAAGTCCCTGACTTTGAAAAATATAAAGGGAATACTTGTCCTCTCAGCCACCTGGTCATGTATGCCAGGAAGATGTCAACTCAGACTGATAATGACCAATTGCTCATCCACTACTTTCAGGACAGTCTGTCCGGTGCAGCTCTGCGATGGTATATGGGGTTGGACAGTGCGAACATCCGATCCTTCAATGACCTTGGCGAGGCCTTCGTCAAGCAATACAAATATAACATGGATATGGCTCCCGATAGGGATCAGCTAAGGGCCATGTCCCAGAAGGACAAAGAAACGTTTAAAGAGTATTGGCGAGAGTTGGCAGCATAGATCGTGCCTCCGCTAGAAGAGAAGGAAATGACCAAGATCTTTTTGAAGACCTTGAGTTCATTCTATTATGAGCGAATGATTGCTAGCGCTCTTTCTGACTTCACCGAGATGGTGAATATGGGGATGCGTCTAGAAGAAGGGGTTAGAGAGGGACGTCTAACCAAGGAAGAAGGCTCTTTTGCCAAACGATATGGGGCGTTTGCAAAGAAGAAAGATGGAGAGGCACATGCTGTGACCTCCCATGTGAAATCTAGAAGACCCTATGTGAAGAGGAAGACTGTGCGTCCCGCCAGTAATCAGCACCAGGTGGCTCATATAGCATCTGTTTTTAGAGACAATCAACAGTATCAGCAACATAATAACAATCAACAACCATCTCAGCAATATCAGCAACAACAGCACCGTTCGCAGCAGTAGGCCTATCAGCCTCGCAACAGTAATCAAACCAGCACGAGTTACGAGAGGAAGAAGATCACTTTCGATCCTATTCCGATGACATACGCAGAGCTATATCCCTCTTTGATAGAGAGGAAGTTGATTACTCCGAGAGACCCTCCAGCTATACCTGCTAACCCTCAGTGGTGGTATAAGCCTGAATTGCATTGTGTATACCACTCTGGTGCTCCCGGCCACGACGTGGAGAATTGTTTTCCGTTGAAGAACAAGGTTCAAGACCTTGTGAGGTGTGGCATTTTGTGCTTTGAGGACGTAGGTCCTAATGTTAAGAAGAACCCATTGCCCGAGCATGGGAAATCTGTCAACATGGTCCAGGGTTGCCCTGGCAAGTACAAGGTCAAATATGTCTGTCATATTCGACAGTCGTTGGTTGAGTTGCACCGTTTGCTGTGTGAGTACAGTCACTATGAACACGATCATGATAGATGCCGAATCTGCCCTGTTAACCGATTGGGTTGTCTCCAGGTGCGCAAAGATCTTCAGGAAATGCTGGACGAAGGAGTTATTGAGATCCTTCATAATAGGAATGTTGACGAAGATGAGCCTGAGGTCAACGTAATTTCCCAAGTGTTTCGGATACCCGAGCCTGTTATCATCAAGTATGATGGTAGCAAGCAGAAGGTTTCTCCTTCCCTGATCATTAAGACTGCCGGTCCTGTACCATATTCTTCTGAAAAGGCAATTCCCTTCCGTTACAATGTTATTGTTGTAGAAGATGGGAAAGAGATGCCTTTGCCATCCTCCTCTATTGTGAATACTGCTAATGTAAGTGGTTTGACCCGCAGCGGTCGTGTGCTTTCAGCACCTCCGAAGCCTCAGGCTAAGGCTGATTTTGTTGAACGCCCGATTGGGAATGCTGTGAGCACCCCGAATCCGGCACCTGTTGTTAAACCCTCCTCTGTACAAAAAGCTCCTACTTCTGTTAGCCCTAGCGGCAATGTGAAAGAAGACTGTGATGAGATGCTGAAGCTCATCAAGAAGAGTGAGTACAATGTTGTAGACCAGCTTCTACAAACGTCATCCAAGATATTCGTGTTATCATTACTTCTGAATTCAGAACCACATAGAGAGGCTCTGCAGAAAGTTTTGGATGTGGCATATGTAGATCATGATGTCATTATAGAACAGTTCGATAGCATTGTTGCAAACATTATTGCTTGTAACAATTTGAGTTTCTGTGACTCTGATCCCCTTGAGGAGGGAAGAGACCACAACTTGGCTTTACACATATCCATGAATTGTAGAAACGACGCCATGTCCAATGTGCTGGTGGACACTGGGTCATCCTTGAATGTATTGCCAAAAACCACTCTTTCCAGACTGTCTTATCAAGGGCCTCCCATGAGGCAGAGTGGGGTAGTTGTGAAAGCTTTCGATGGGTCTCGTAAGATTGTGATTGGGGAAGTTGATCTCCCTATCAAGATTGGACCAAGTGATTTCCAAATTACCTTCCAGGTTATGGACATTCACCCATCGTACAGCTGTCTCTTAGGCAGACCATGGATTCACGAGGCTGGCGCCGTGACATCCACCCTACACCAAAAGCTGAAATTTGTGAAGAATAAGAAACTGATAGTTGTAGGGGGAGAAAAGGCTCTCCTGGTTAGCCACTTGTCTTCCTTCTCATACATAGATGTTGAGGATGGAGTTGGAACTCCTTTCCAAGCTTTATCTATAGCTGAGCCTGTTGAGAAGAGAACTCCTTCATTTGCTTCCTATAGAGATGCGAAATTGGCCATTGAGTGCGGTGCAATTGTTGGTCTAGGAAAAATGGTTGAGTTAGAAGATAATAAGTCTCGGGCTGGCATTGGCTTTTCTTCTGGGATCTTCAACGAGAGAGGATTATTCAAAAGTGGAGGTTTTATCCACACCGGTCAGGAGAAAGTAGCTGCTGCTGTCTTGGAAGAGGATGCAGAGGATTCTGACAATTTTGTCATCCCTGGCGGGATCTGCAACAATTGGGTCGCTGTGGATGTTCCTACAGTTGTCCACATGTCAACGTAATGATCACTTTGTTTAAAAACCCTTCTCCCATGCCAAAAGGAGAAGTGATGACATTGTTGGCAACATAAATACAATGATATTTTCATTCAATAAATTCATGTTAAATGTTTGTTTTTCAAATTATTTTCCCTTTTTACTTTTTGCATGAAATTGGTGATCACATAAAACCCTAAAAAAAAGAATAAAATCAATCTTTTCATCTGCATAATGATTTGCCTTGTTTGATTTCTAAAAGCTTTTTATATCCAAAATCATTATGCAGGTTGATTTCTAAACCCATTGAACATAATGATCCAACGCCATCCCCCAATTTTGAGTTCCCTGTATTTGAGGCAGAGGAAGATGATGTTGAAGAGATTCCTGATGAGATTACCCGTCTACTTGAGCATGAAAAGAGGATCATTCAGCCGCATCTTGAGAATCTGGAAACAGTCAACTTGGGGTCTGAAGATTGTGTGCGAGAAGTGAAGATTGGGGCACTCTTGGAAGAATCTGTTAAGAAGGGGTTGATTGAATTGCTACGAGAATATGTCAATATCTTTGCTTGGTCGTATGAAGACATGCCGGGTCTAGATATAAATATTGTGCAACACTTCCTACCCTTGAAGCCTGAGTGCGTGCCTGTGAAGCAGAAGCTCAGAAGAACTCATCCTGATATTGTAAGTTGTAAATGCGCCTAAGAGGGGGGGGGGGGGGTGAATTAGGTGGTTAAAAATTCTTCGAACTTGTTTCCGGTTTTTGGTTATTTTATGTTTAAGTGCGGAAAAATAAATTGTGGAAAGTAAAAAAGACACCGGAAATTATAGTGGTTCCCTTCATAATCCGAAGGTACATCCACTCCCCTTTCGACTCGAAAGAGATTTCACTATAGTTAGAATTATGGTACAGCCTACTCACACCAATGGTGATGCTTACTATCTAACCTATAGGTAAACAAGTGTATGAAGAACAATCCTCTTCAACACTAACCCTTGTGTCCAACAATCCTGGATCACAAGTCAAACAGAAATAAATCTTTTTGATGATTTTAACAAAGTGTAGTATTATCAATCTTCTCTTGATTGATCTTCTCCTTAGATAAATAATTCACTCAATGAATAATATACAAGTGTTCAACAAAAATGGAATGAGATGAAAATTTGATTATGAACACTTTTATGAAATATTGAACAAAATATGAAAGAGTGATTATCTTAAGTTTTTATGAAAATTCTTGGAGGTGAAAATTCATTTTAAAAATTCAAGAATTTATATTGCCAAAACACCTTTTCAAAGAGGTATAAATTTTTCATAAAAAATGATGAAAAGGTACAAGTTTCTGAAAATTATTTTTCACTGAAACGAACAGTGTTAACCGGTTAACCAAATGGGTTAACCGGTTAACGCGTATAACGTTAACAAAGAATTTCAAAAAACTGGGCCGTTAACCGGTTAACACTGTTGAAATGCAGAAAAATACTTTAAGAGAAATGTGTCTTTCATTTCAACATGTTAACAAATGGTTATGTTAAAAATGCAAATGCAGATCATGATTGTTGAACACTTGTATACTAATCTAAGAGTGAATTAGATATACCTTAGAAGTGAATCAACAATCTTGCAAACGGTTGACTTGAAAAAGAAGCTTGATCAAAATGTTTCTCATGCATATGTGGCTTGATTACTTTGATGCTTGAATTATCTTTGAAGCTCTTCTCTTTTTGCATTGATACATGTTGTCTTCATCAAAATACTTTTTGGATTGAAGCTTGCTTCTACAATCTCCCCCTTTTTGATGATGACAACCAACTTTGAGATAGATGCTTGAAAGTGAAGTTTCTCTAATTTGATTCTCCCCCTAAGTTTAAGAACTCCCCCTAAATGAGAGGCATACAAAATTCTGCATAGAGAAACCATTAGAGAAACAAGTCTTCTCCCCCTTTGGCATTAGCAAAAAGTAAGAAACTTATGAAAAAGAAAAGTAGACAAGCATACACACATTATGTGATCATTAGATAAGCATTCAAGCACATAATGACGACAGAATTAAAATAAGTGTACGGTAAACATAATCAGCATAATCATAATCTATAACTAAAAATAGAACAACACATAACAAGAACATAGATAAAACATAATGCTTTAATCTTCTTCCGAATTGTCCTCATTCTCCTCGCCTTCCGCTTCACTACCGGCTTCACCTTCATCATCTTCCATGGGAAGGTTGCGAGAACTTAACACAAGGTTTCGAAGGCTTTTGATAGCGCGGGTGGTTTCACGGTGTTGGCTCATCATGGTGGTATATAGGAACTCGTTTGTAATGCCACCCTCCGGAATAGGAAAGTTTGAAGAAGAAGACCCGTCATCATACTTGTAAGATCCGTCATTGCATTGAATAATCCCGGTATTGAAATTCTAGTTATCAGACTTTGGATGTCACACTGGTTGTTATGACATCCAATTCTGCACAGACAGGGATTATGCAGAACTTAACAGTAAGTGCAGTAAATAACACAAGTAATTGTTCACCCAGTTCAGTCCATCATGACCTACATCTGGGGGCTACCAAGCCAGGGAGGAAATCCACTATTAGTAGTATCAATTCAAAGCTAAACTCACCCGTTTACAACTTATCACTTAATCCCTACCCAATGCAATTTCAATCTTAACTTAAGATCAGAGTTCCTACTCACTCCCCCTCAATCACCTCAGTGATATTAAAGACACTTTGAAGTCACACTTCAAAAACAACTCTTGATTATGCTTCACAGCTTAAATCAAGATACACAGCACTCACGCTTAAAAGCTTTGAGTGACACAACACTTACAACTCAATGAACACCCTATGCCAAAGCAATCATCTACTTGATAATGGCTTGGCTTACAAGATACGTCTAATACAAGACTCACAAAATACAGCAGTGAAGTATGATGGACACACTGACTCTTCACGCTTCAAAATCCCCGAGACTGAATGAAGGAATGCCTTCCTTTTTATATTGCAGCACCTGGGCTTTTGCACCTGTATTTTCCTGAATTTTAGGTCACAAAAGTTCCCTCAAATTCAACATTTAGGTTGCTAACAAATAGGCTATTTGTTAGGTTCATTGAATGTAGCTTGGTTGTTGATTTCCTGGATTTTCTCTCAGCTGTTGAATCCCTAAAGAATAGCCTGAGAAAAAGCTGAAACAGAAAACTGAACAACCTACAATTTAGCATATGCTGTCAGGCACGAATGTCACGACATTCAGCTTGACATCAAGGTCCATATGCTGAGTCTGTTTTTCCAGAAAACAGACTGTACAATTTGCTGACCTGTACATGATCAAAATGACCATACTACAGTAACAGCTTACATTAATAAATGTCAAAGTGTCCAACTTAACATTTATACATTTGGCCTTAAGTTAGTTCTGTTATTCTCTTGAAGAACAAACTAAGTTTTATGCTGAAGTATAGCAGAACACCACTCTGCCTAATCTCCAGTAGCTGCTGTCAATGATGAATGTCACAACATCCAGTTTGACATTCAGTCAGTAGGCCTTATGCCAGGTCTGGTTCTTCCTTGATAACCAGACTGCAAATGAATACTAAGTTCTAACAGAACTTCTGTTCCTTAGTATCTGTTGACAGGTATGAATGTCACAGCATTCAATAATCCTGTGTTAGCTAGTCCTGCAGTAACTACAATGTAGTCACATATACATGTCATGACATCAGTCAAGACATTAGTGTTTTACCATATAATGCAGCCAATTAAACACCTACAAACTCCCCCTTTGGCAAATTTTTGTCTAAAACACTTTGATCCCCATAACAGAGTTCATGGCAGCGGAATACTACTAGCTAATACACTCAGAGTGGCAGCACACTCACACACATGGAAGTTAAATAAAAACTTCGCATAGCAACACACACATATTAGAAGTTGCACCTAAACTTCAACATCAGCTGCAGGGGGGAATCTTCAGATCTGTCATGAGAGTCTGTTGTAGAGACCCACTCTGTTTGTCAGGGGTATTGGTGGTTATTACTCCCCCTTTTTGTCACAAATGTTGCCAAAGCCAACAACATAGTCAGAGCACAATGACAGAGTTCCAGACTTGGTTTTACTTCACAGTTTCAACCAAGTTAACATCCACTTGATCTTGCTTCACAGCTTCGATCAAGTGATCACCCACTTTTGCTTTACAGTAGGTACCACCATATCAGATGCCATGATTTTGTTTCTGACATCCAGAACCACTCCTGCATGAACAACATCCTTGAACTCCTGCAGGTACAGTGGCCTTCTCTCTGTATGGTGTCTCCTTACCCTCTTGTATCCACCCTTGTTGCAAGCAGCATAGCTATGATCTGTTGACCAATCATAGCCTAGTACAAATTGTTTAATAGTCAGAGATATTAAACAATTTATCCCAAACATCAGTGGTTGCTATAAGGTCTCAGAGAGACATATTCCCAGTTTGCTCCTTAAGTTTTCAAACTGAGTAGCATCCAGAGCCTTTGTAAATATGTCAGCCAGTTGAAGATCCGTGGCTACATGTTCCAAAGTGATCACCTTGTCTTCCACCAGATCTCTGATGAAGTGGTGCCTAATGTCAATATGTTTGGTCCTGCTATGTTGGATGGGATTCTTGGAGATGTTGATGGCACTGAGATTATCACAGAACAATGTCATAACATTTTGAGTGACATTGTACTCAGTGAGCATTTGTTTCATCCAAACCAGTTGGGAGCAACTGCTTCCAGCAGCTATGTATTCAGCCTCTGCAGTGGACAGAGAGACACAGTTCTGCTTCTTGCTGAACCACGATATGAGGTTTTCTCCTAAGAAGAAACATCCACCTGATGTGCTTTTTCTGTCATCAGCACTTCCAGCCCAATTAGCATCACAGTACCCAGATAGGACAGGCTTAGACCCATGTGAATACAGCATCCCATAGTCACACGTCCCATTGATGTACTTGAGAATCCTTTTGACTTGATTCAAGTGGCTCACCTTGGGCTCTGCTTGGTATCTGGCACACACTCCAACTGCATAGGAAATGTCAGGTCTACTTGCAGTTAGATACAGCAGACTACCTATCATGCTTCTGTACAGGCATTGATCAACACTAGGCCCTCCATCATCTTTGGTTAACTTCAGATGAGTAGGAGCAGGAGTCCTCTTGTGCCTGGCATGATCCATACCAAACTTCTTAACTATGTTTTTGGCATACTTGCTTTGGGAGAGAAACATAGAGTCCTCCATTTGGTTTACTTGCATTCCAAGGAAATAGGTCAGTTCTCCCACTAGACTCATTTCAAACTCAGACTGCATCTGGTGAACAAATTTTTTAACCATTTGTTCTGACATTCCACCAAAGACTATATCATCAACATAGATTTGAGCTATCATGATTTTGCCTTCTTCATCCCTCACAAACAAGGTTTTATCTATGCCACCCTTTCTGTATCCATTTGAGGTCAGAAATTCGGTTAACCTTTCATACCAAGCTCTGGGTGCTTGCTTCAACCCATACAAGGCTTTCTTCAACTTGTATACATGCTCAGGTTGGTTAGGATCACAGAACCCTTTGGGTTGTTCCACATAGACTTCTTCATTCAGGTAGCCATTCAAGAATGCACTCTTCACATCCATTTGGAACAGCTTAAACTTCAGGATGCACGCTACCCCCAACAGCAATCTGATGGACTCAAGTCTAGCCACAGGAGCAAATGTCTCATCAAAGTTTACTCCTTCAACTTGAGTGTATCCTTGAGCTACTAGTCTTGCTTTATTTCTAGTAATTACTCCTTTCTCATCAGATTTGTTTTTGTAGATCCACTTGGTACCAATGATGTTGGACCCTTCAGGTCTTGGAACCAGCTCCCATACTTCATGCCTTGTGAACTGCTCGAGTTCCTCTTGCATGGCAATGATCCAATATTCATCAGTCAGGGCTTCTTTCACATTCTTTGGTTCAACCTTGGAAACAAAGCAGGAATTTGAGTTTATTCCTCTTGACCTGGTAGTTACACCACTGGTGGGATCCCCTATGATAAGATCCTTAGGGTGGTCTTTCTGAATTCTGATAGATGGCACTTTGGTGGGTGCTTCTACTTCACATTCAGGAGAAGGTTCATGTACTTCTTCAGGCTTGACTGGACTGTCAGTTGGACTGTCAAGGAATGTTTCAACATCCTCCATGACATCGGTTCCTTCCTCCTTATCATCCACAATGACATTTATGGACTCCATCAGGACATTGGTCCTGTAGTTGAACACTCTATAGGCTCTGCTGTTAGTGGAGTATCCCAGAAATACGCCTTCATCACTTTTGGGATCTAGCTTCCTTCTCTGTTCACGATCTGTGAGAATGTAGCATTTACTTCCAAAAATATGAAAGTACTTCACAGTGGGTTTTCTGCCCTTCCATATTTCATACAGAGTGGAGGAGGTTCCTTTTCTCAAGGTGACTCTGTTGTGAACATAGCACGCGGTATTCATTGCTTCAGCCCAAAAGTGCATAGGGAGCTTCTTTGCATGAATCATTGCTCTGGCAGATTCTTGAATAGTTCTATTTTTTCTTTCAACTATTCCATTCTGCTGAGGAGTTATAGGGGAGGAGAACTCATGGCTTATTCCTTCAGATGAGCAAAACTCATCAAACTTGGAATTCTTGAATTCAGTACCATGATTACTTCTAATCCGGACCACACAACTGTCCTTTTCCCTTTGAAGTCTTATGCACAGATCTTTGAAGACATCAAATGTATCTGACTTCTCTCTGATGAAGCTTATCCACGTGTATCTGGAATGGTCATCAACCACCATGTAGGCATACTTCTTCCCACCAAGACTTTCAACCTGCATAGGTCCCATTAGGTCCATGTGCAGCAGCTCCAGAACTCTGGAGGTTGTGGAATGTCCCAACTTTGGGTGTGACATCTTGGTTTGCTTGCCCATTTGGCATTCTCCACAGACTCTTCCTTCATCAATCAGAAGCTTTGGCATTCCTCTGACTGCTTCCTTGGATATGATCTTCTTCATTCCCCGTAAGTGGAGATGTCCAAGTCTTCTATGCCACAGCTTCACCTCCTGTTCTTCCTTGGCTGAGGAGCATGTTGTGGAAAAGTTAGAGAGATCAGGTTCCCACAGGTAGCAGTTGTCTTTGGACCTGGTTCCTCTTATAACTTCCTGATTGTCACCATTTGTCACAATGCACAGCTCCTTAGTAAACTGAACATGAAAACCTTGATCACACAACTGACTTATGCTGATGAGGTTTGTAGTTAGTCCTCTTACTAACAGCACATTGTTCAGTTTTGGCACTCCAGAATAGTCCAGTTTGCCCACACCTCTTATTTTTCCTTTGGCACCATCACCAAAAGTCACATAGCTGGTGGTGTGAGGTTGAATATCTACCAGTAGATTTTCCATACCAGTCATATGTCTTGAGCATCCACTGTAAAAGTACCAGTCTTCTCTGGAAGAAGCCCTTAGGGCAGTGTGTGCTATCCTAGCATACCATTGTTGCTTCTTAATGGGAACACATCGCTTACGTGTTTTATGCTTAGGTCTGACAGGTGAGGCTCTGTTAGGGAAGCCATGAATCCAGTAGCAGAAGGCTTTTATATGACCAAGCCTGCCACAGTGGTGACACCTCCAATTCTGGTATTTCCTCTTCTGATGATCATTCATCCTAGCTCCTTGATGTTGAGACATTGGCTTTGACATCTGTTTGAACTTCTGAACTCTAGCCTTTGGGCGTTTGTGTTCAGTTCTTTTTCCAAATCCTAGCCCAGATTTGGTTCCAGACTGCTGTCCCACCTTTAGAATTTCTTCCAAGGTGTCAGTTCCCTTATTCATCATTCTGATGGATTTGGTCATCTGGTTCAGCTTGGAGGTCAGAAGGGCTATCTCATCATTTAGCCCCTCTATGGCAGACAGTTGCTTCTGTCTCTCATCTTCCAGTTCCTTGATGAGTTTCTTCTACTTTTCTCCTTGTGCACGCACTTCTGCACTGGTGGTACACAGCTTCTTATATGCTGCAGCAAGTTCATCAAATGTCAGCTCATCTGCACTTGTGTCATCTTCAGAGACACACACACTGGTTAGTGCAGTGACATGTTTGGCAGATTCTCCTTCAGATTCACTTTCAGAATCTCCTTCAGACCATGTGATAGCTAGCCCCTTATTTTGCAATTTGAGGTAAGTAGGGCATTCAGCTCTGACGTGTCCATACCCTTCACAGCCATGACACTGGATTCCCTTCCCATGGTTGAACTTCTCCTCAGAAGTTGATCTTTTCTTAATGTCAGACGGGATGTTCTTGACATTAGGTCTACCTCTTTGATCAATCTTCTTCATGAACTTGTTGAATTGCCTCCCAAGCATGGCTAAGGCTTCTGATATACTTTCATCACCTCCTGTATATCCTTCTTCTGACTCCTCTTCAGCATTTGATATAAAGGCTATGCTTTTCTTCTTCTCAGCATACTCACCTAAGCCCATTTCAAAGGTTTGGAGAGAACCAATGAGCTCATCTACCTTCATATTGCTGATGTCCTGAGCCTCCTCTATGGCAGTGACCTTCATAGCAAACCTCTTAGGCAAGGACCTGAGAATCTTTCTTACAAGTTTCTCTTCAGTCATTTTCTCACCTAGTCCACCAGAGGTGTTTGCAATTTCAAGAATATTCATGTGAAAGTCATGAATAGTCTCATCCTCTTTCATCCTCAGATTTTCAAACTTAGTTGTCAACATCTGAAGTTTGGACATCTTCACCTTGGAAGTACCTTCATGAGTTACCTTGAGGGTATCCCAAACTTCCTTAGCTAGTTCACAATGGTGCACCAGCCTGAAGATGTTCTTAGTGATTCCATTGAACAGTGCATTCAAGGCTTTGGAGTTTCCAAGAGCTAATGCCTCTTGTTCCTTGTCCCAATCTTCTTCGGGAATCTGCACACTGACTCCATCTTCATCAGTCCTCGTTGGATGTTCCCATCCCTTGTTGACAGCTCTCCAGACTTTGCTGTCTAGAGACCTTAAGAAGGCTATCATGCGAGGCTTCCAGTCATCATAATTAGATCCATCCAACATGGGTGGTCTGTTTGAGTGTCCTAAATCCTTGTCCATGGTACTAGAAAGTAACTTCCCTAAATCTCACCCAGAACTTCACAGGCAGGGTGCCTGCTCTGATGCCAACTGAAATTCTAGTTATCAGACTTTGGATGTCACACTGGTTGTTATGACATCCAATTCTGCACAGACAGGGATTATGCAGAACTTAACAGTAAGTGCAGTAAATAACACAAGTAATTGTTCACCCAGTTCAGTCCAACATGACCTACATCTGGGGGCTACCAAGCCAGGGAGGAAATCCACTATTAGTAGTATCAATTCAAAGCTAAACTCACCCGTTTACAACTTATCACTTAATCCCTATCCAATGCAATTTCAATCTTAACCTAAGATCAGAGTTCCTACTCACTCCCCCTCAATCACCTCAGTGATATTAAAGACACTTTGAAGTCACACTTCAAAAACAACTCTTGATTATGCTTCACAGCTTAAATCAAGATACACAGCACTCACGCTTAAAAGCTTTGAGTGACACAACACTTACAACTCAATGAACACCCTATGCCAAAGCAATCATCTACTTGATAATGGCTTGGCTTACAAGATACGTCTAATACAAGACTCACAAAATACAGCAGTGAAGTATGATGGACACACTGACTCTTCACGCTTCAAAATCCCCGAGACTGAATGAAGGAATGCCTTCCTTTTTATATTGCAGCACCTGGGCTTTTGCACCTGTATTTTCCTGAATTTTAGGTCACACAAGTTCCCTCAAATTCAACATTTAGGTTGCTAACAAATAGGCTATTTGTTAGGTTCATTGAATGTAGCTTGGTTGTTGATTTCCTGGATTTTCTCTCAGCTGTTGAATCCCTAAAGAATAGCCTGAGAAAAAGCTGAAACAGAAAACTGAACAACCTACAATTTAGCATATGCTGTCAGGCACGAATGTCACGACATTCAGCTTGACATCAAGGTCCATATGCTGAGTCTGTTTTTCCAGAAAACAGACTGTACAATTTGCTGACCTGTACATGATCAAAATGACCATACTACAGTAACAGCTTACATTAATAAATGTCAAAGTGTCCAACTTAACATTTATACATTTGGCCTTAAGTTAGTTCTGTTATTCTCTTGAAGAACAAACTAAGTTTTATGCTGAAGTATAGCAGAACACCACTCTGCCTAATCTCCAGTAGCTGCTGTCAATGATGAATGTCACAACATCCAGTTTGACATTCAGTCAGTAGGCCTTATGCCAGGTCTGGTTCTTCCTTGATAACCAGACTGCAAATGAATACTAAGTTCTAACAGAACTTCTGTTCCTTAGTATCTGTTGACAGGTATGAATGTCACAGCATTCAATAATCCTGTGTTAGCTAGTCCTGCAGTAACTACAATGTAGTCACATATACATGTCATGACATCAGTCAAGACATTAGTGTTTTACCATATAATGCAGCCAATTAAACACCTACAGGTATTCTTCATAATAGTAACGTCGTTGATCTCATTGGTGGTAGTGGTCATAGCCAGGAACGGTTCTCTCCCGATTTCCATGTCTGTTAATTCCAAAATCCTTAAGATAAGACGACCATAGGGCAGCCTTGTTTTAAGGGATAGTTGTTGTTTGAGATGATACATCATAGTAGGTAGCCAATTAATTCTGATTTTGTTCTTCACAGCAAATAGAACCTGCATCTCCAAATCATTGATTTGTGAAAGGTTTGAATCCTTTGGCAGCAAGACATGGCAAATAACATAATGTAGCATTCGATCATCAACAGACAAGTTCTTAGCATAACAGAGTATGCGACAAGTGCGTTGTCCCGACACAACAACATCCCTTGGAAATCTACAGATTGAGTAGTAATATTCCATTTTATCATATTGAGCCCATTTTCCATCAACATGATTAACACCTTTCCGAAGAAAAAATCCTGAATAGGGAATCCTAAGAGACGCAGCCAGCGACCTTAGGTCTGTTACAATTTCACAATCTCTCACAGTGGCAGACAGCATATGTTGATCATCATCATTCAGATTCAAGGTGAAATGGTTCAGAAAAGATTTTACCAAATCAGTATAAATTTTGCCATTATCAGTTATAAACTCATGCAACCCTTGATATCTCAACAGCTCAGGGAAAGTGAAAGTAATAGGGGTGAAGGATTTGAGATTCACATACTTACCCTTAAGAAGATGTCTAACCCTGACTTTGAAATCCATTCTTCTCTTCTTGGCTGTTTCCATTTTCATTTCTTCCTCTTCACTGCTAGATGCTGACACAGGGGCCTTTCCCATTCTTGGAGGAGCCATGGAAGAAGATGGAGAGTCTAGGATGTTTGAGAAGGATTTTTGGAATAGAGTTTTGAGAGTTAATAAGAGAGTATGGTTGAGTGGGGTTTAATGGGTTTTAATATCACTCAAGAAGGTTGAAAGTTGAAGAAATGAGATGAAGGGTTTATGGTGAGTAAATGTGGGAGGAGAAAGTTATGAGGTGTAGGTGAAGAGTAAAGCACATGTACCAACCATAAACACACATACCAAAATTAAAAAATTAAAAAAAATATTAAAAGTTCTGTATTTTTAAAGCTAACGCAGAGTTGCTATTTTGGAGGCGTTAACCGGTTAACCTATACCGTTAACCGGTTAACGGACTGAAATTTTCAAAAAATAATAAAAAACAGCAGCTCTGTTTTGAAAAATTGGGAAAATATTTTTACAAAAAAATTTCACAAAGTATTAGCACTTATCAATACGCAACTTTCGATCAAAAAATATTTTAAAACTGATAATTTTCGGACATGCGAAAGTAAGAAAAACAAAAAACGACGAAAAAGAAGTGCTAGCAATGCATAACATAAAAAGTGAAAATAAACATTTTTGAAGCTACTATACCACATAACAAGCAATTTGAAGAAAAAGTTAGATGTCACCTTCATTGAGAATACCAAGTTCTCGCCGAATCTTGAAGAATTTCTCTTTAGCCAATGGTTTTGTGAATATGTCGGCGAGTTGGTTATGTGTATCCACGAACGTAACATCTACATCTCCGTTCAGCACGTGATCTCGAAGGAAATGATGTCGGATATCTATGTGCTTTGTCCTTGAATGCATGACCGGGTTCTTTGTGATGTTGATGGCACTGGTGTTATCGCATCTAAGAGGAATGCAGCCGAGGTCTACACCAAAATCCAGAAGTTGTTGCTTAAGCCATAAAATCTGCGCACAACAACTGCCTGCTGCAATGTACTCTGCTTCAGCCGTGCTAAGTGCGACACATGCTTGCTTCTTGCATGCCCACAACACTAGTGCATTCCCGAGAATGTGACAAGTACCACTTGTGCTTTTTCTATCGGTCTTACATCCTGCATAGTCAGCGCCAGAATAGCCAATCAAGGAGCATATACTACCTTTTGGATACCAGAGTCCGACGTTCGTTGTTCCTTTGAGATATTTCATAATCCTCTTCACGGTGGTGAGATGCGATTCCTTCGGGTTTGCTTGAAAGCGTGCACACAAACATACACTAAACATAATGTCAGGACGGCTTGCCGTCAAATATAGTAATGAACCAATCATACCTCGATATTTTGTAATATCTATTGAAACTCCGGATTCATCTTGATCAACGTACGTTCCGGATCCCATAGGAGTGGACATCACTTTGCAACTATCCATATCGAATCTTTTCAACAATTCCTTGCAATACTTGGATTGGTTGATGAAGATGCAATCCTTTGTTTGCTTGATTTGTAGTCCAAGAAAATAGTTCAATTTTCCCATCATGAACATCTCGAATTCTCCTTGCATCATGATTGAAAAATCTTTGCAAAGATCTTTGTTTGTTGAACCGAAGATGATGTCGTCGACATAGACTTGAGCCAATAAGGTGTTACCCTTGATCTTCTTTATGAACAAAGTCTTGTCAACCTTTCCTTTTACAAATCCCTTTTCACATAGAAAGTTGCTGAGGCGGTCATACCACGCTCTTGGTGCTTGCTTTAAGCCGTATAGTGCTTTCTTCAACTTGTAAACATGTGAGGGATTCTTGAAGTCTTCAAAACCCGGAGGTTGTTTGACGTAGACTTCTTCATTGATATAGCCATTTAGGAAAGCACTTTTGACATCCATCTGAAACATATGAAAATTCATAGAACAAGCATAAGCAAGTAATAATCGAATTGCTTCTAACCTTGCGAACGTTTCATCAAAATCAATTCCTTCATGTTGGTTGTATCCTTGTGCGATCAATCTTGCTTTGTTACGAACTATGATCCCATTCTCATCAAGTTTGTTCTTGAAGACCCATCTTTTTCCTATGATGTGCTTGTTGTCCGGTCTTGGTACAAGACTCCAAACTTGATTTCTTTCGAATTGGTTGAGTTCTTCTTGCATTGCTACTATCCATTGATCGTCGCCTAAGGCTTCATCGACTTTGGTTGGTTCTATTTGAGATACAAAAGCCATGTTGAGACAAGCATCCTTGAGATTTAGTCGTGTTGCAACGCCTTGGCTAATATCACCAATAACTTTATCGATCGGGTGATCTCTATGAGTTTTCCATTCTTTCGGTAGATCATGATGTTCTTCAATGATTGGTGAGCCATCTCCTTGTGGTATTGATTGAACCTTTGAAAGTTCCTTTTCTTGTTGTGACATATCTATTATATCATCATCATCATCAACAATAAAGTTATCCTCTTTCTAGGGGTTAGTTTCATCAAAAGATACATGCATTGATTCTTCAATAGAGAGAGTTCTTTTGTTGAAAATTCTAAATGCCTTACTAGATAGGGAGTAGCCAAGGAAGATACCTTCGTCGGATTTCTCATCAAACTTACCAAGGTTGTCCTTTCCATTGTTGAGGACAAAACATTTGCATCCAAAAATGTGAAAGAAGGATATATTAGGCTTTCTTCCTTTGAAAAGCTCATACGAAGTCTTTTTGAGAATCGGCCGAATGTTGACATGGTTGCTAACAAAGCATGTTGTGCTAACTGCGTCTGCCCAAAAGTATTTAGGAAGGTTGGAGTCACTGAGCATTGTTCTTGCAAGTTCCACCAAGGATCTATTCTTTCTCTCTACGACACCGTTTTGTTGTGGTGTTCGTGGTGCAGAGAAGTTGTGGGAAATTCCGTGCTCTTCGCAAAATTCTTCAAAGAATGTGTTTTGAAATTCTCCACCGTGGTCACTTCTTATGGAGGTTATTGAGAGAGACTTCTCATTCTGAATTTGTTTCGCATATTTTTTGAAAGCCTTGAAAGCATCGCTTTTCTGCACAAGAAACAATGTCCACGTATATCTAGAGAAGTCATCAACAATCACTAAAGCGTAAACATTACCTTCGAAGCTTTTCGTTCTTGATGGACCGAAGAGATCCATGTGCAAGAGTTGAAGTGGCCTCGACGAAGATACAACATTCTTGGATTTGAAAGTTGTCTTGGTTTGCTTTCCCTTTTGACATGCGTCACAAAGCTTATCCTTGATGAACTTAATCTTTGGAAGACCAACAACTAGATCATGCTTTATTAATTTGTTCATGTGCTCCATGTGTATATGAGCGAATCTTTTATGCCATAGCCAAGCCTCGTTGTTGTTTGTCATTAAGCATTTTACCTTCAAGGAAGAGTCATCAAAAGAAGTCATAAAAATATTATTAACCCTTTTACCTTTTAGCAAAATGTCATGGGTGACTTCATGCTCTATCACACATTCATCTTTTGAGAAATTGATCCGGAACCCTTTGTCACACAATTGACTTATGCTAAGTAGGTTGTGCTTTAGGCCTTCAACATAAAGGACATCTTCGATGATGGTAAAAGGAGGTGCTCCAATGGTTCCTACTCCAAGGATCTTTCCTTTAGTGTCATCACCGTATGTAACATATCCCTTGGCCTTTAAAGATAGATGTGAAAATTTGTCGATATCGCCCGTCATATGCTTTGAACAACCGCTATCAAGATACCATTGATTCGAGGTTGTCTTCAAGCATACCTACAAAACAAAATCAAGTTTTGTTAGGTACCCAAATTTCTTTGCGTCCTTGGTAGTTAGTACCCTTTTTAACCCACACATAATGCCCTTTTGGAACGCTAAAGTTTCGCACATAACAAGCATTAGGTGTGTGCCCTTTGATTCCACAATAAAAGCAAGTAGGTTGAAAATCACTTCTATATCTAGGAACATAATTCTTATTCTTAGCAATCATTTTCTTTTTATGACTTTGATGAATACATTTAGAGTTGTTTACTTTCTCTTTAACAACTTGTTCACTTGCTTTAACAAAAATGGTCTTATTTGTGCTTGGTTTAGAAAACTTAGAATATCCTAATCCACTTTTATCATTAGAGTACCTTTGGTGCTTAAGAATTTCTTCCAAGCCAATTTGACCTTTTTCATATCTTTCTAAAACTCTTTTAAGTTGAACAATTTGAAAAGATAAAGATTCACAATTCTTACATACAAGACTTTGTTTTTCATCCATCAACTTTTATTTTCCACTTTCAATATATTTTTCCAAAGCAATATTTTTTTCTTCTAAGGATGAAATTTGTTTCTTTTGGGATGAAATACTTTTATACAATGTCTTGCATTCTTTTAAGAGTTCATTTATAACATCTTGTGCGTCATTGTCATAAACTGAAAAATTGCTACTAACCTCATCGATTTCTTCAACGGAGTGATGTGAAGCCATAAGAGCCATGTTCGCACATTCATCGCTTTCCGATTCCGAAGATGAACTGATCTCATTATCGTCCCAAGCGACGTAAGCCTTTTTGTTTTTGAATTCCTTCTTGCCTTTGAATCCTCCTTTCTTT
This sequence comes from Lathyrus oleraceus, assembly GCF_024323335.1. NCBI lineage: Eukaryota > Viridiplantae > Streptophyta > Magnoliopsida > Fabales > Fabaceae > Lathyrus > Lathyrus oleraceus. The sequence goes on along the minus strand of NC_066582.1, from coordinate 96,667,244 downwards.
GCAAGTTTTGGGCAATCCGACTTTATGTGACCTTGCTGTCCACATTCATAACAAGTGACGTCTTGCATTGATGTGGATGCTTCCTTTTTCCTGAAATGTTTATTCTTTTTAGGATAAGAGGAATTTTTATTTTTATTAAAAAACTTACCAAGCTTCTTCGCAAGAAGCATAAAGTTCTCATCTTCGGACGTCTCATCGTCTTTGTCATTTCTTGAATCAACTTTCAAGGCAATTCCCTTGGACTTCTTTTCTTGACTTTCATGCTTCTCGAGCCTTCCAAGTTCCAATTCGTGTTCTTGAAGTTTTCCAAATAGAGACGCGGATGTCATCGTTGAGAGGCTCTTCTTTTCCGAAATAGCGGTCACTTTCGGTTGCCATTCTCTTGTCAAAGATCTTAGGACTTTCAGGTTGAGATCATCATTGGTGAAGGTTTTACCAAGAGCAATCAAGTGATTTGTTAGATGGACGAATCTCTTTTGTAAGGCAACTATAGATTCACCGGGCTGCATGCGGAACATCTCATATTCTTGACTTAGAGTGTTTAGCCTCGATCTCTTCACTTCGGTGGTTCCTTCATCTGTTTCTACCAAGGTGTCCCAAATCTCTTTTGCCGATTTACATTGAGATATACGAAAGAACTCGTCCATACTAAGAGCGCTTTGGAGTATGTTGATTGCCTTCTTCTCATTCAGAATCTTTTTCCTATCATCTTCGTCATAAGTGTTTTTCAACTTTGGGGTACCAACTCCATTCACCGCATTCACCGGTTTGTGTGGACCTTCTTCAACTGCTTCCCATACACCTTCCCCTTGGGCCTCAAGATGTGCCTTCATTCTGATTTTCCAGAAATCGAAATATTCTCCGGAGAAGAGTGGGGGCTTGTTGCTACTTCCACCGTCTTTGAAAACCGGGTTTATGCTTGCGGAAGCCATGCTGGATCTCTAGGAACAAGTTACCTATAACTTGCTCTGATACCAATTGTAGGTTGTAAATGCGCCTAAGAGGGGGGGGGGGTGAATTAGGTGGTTAAAAATTCTTCGAACTTGTTTCCGGTTTTTGGTTATTTTATGTTTAAGTGCGGAAAAATAAATTGCGGAAAGTAAAAAAAGACACCGGAAATTATAGTGGTTCCCTTCACAATCTGAAGGTACATCCACTCCCCTTTCGACTCGAAAGAGATTTCACTATAGTTAGAATTATGGTACAGCCTACTCACACCAATGGTGATGCTTACTATCTAACCTATAGGTAAACAAGTGTATGAAGAACAATCCTCTTCAACACTAACCCTTGTGTCCAACAATCCTGGATCACAAGTCAAACAGAAATAAATCTTTTTGATGATTTTAACAAAGTGTAGTATTATCAATCTTCTCTTGATTGATCTTCTCCTTAGATAAATAATTCACTCAATGAATAATATACAAGTGTTCAACAAAAATGGAATGAGATGAAAATTTGATTATGAACACTTTTATGAAATATTGAACAAAATATGAAAGAGTGATTATCTTAAGTTTTTATGAAAATTCTTGGAGGTGAAAATTCATTTTAAAAATTCAAGAATTTATATTGCCAAAACACCTTTTCAAAGAGGTATAAATTTTTCATAAAAAATGATGAAAAGGTACAAGTTTCTGAAAATTATTTTTCACTGAAACGAACAGTGTTAACCGGTTAACCAAATGGGTTAACCGGTTAATGCGTATAACGTTAACAAAGAATTTCAAAAAACTGGGTCGTTAACCGGTTAACCCATATGGTTAACCGGTTAACACTGTTGAAATGCAGAAAAATACTTTAAGAGAAATGTGTCTTTCATTTCAACATGTTAACAAATGGTTATGTTAAAAATGCAAATGCAGATCATGATTGTTGAACACTTGTATACTAATCTAAGAGTGAATTAGATATACCTTAGAAGTGAATCAACAATCTTGCAAACGGTTGACTTGAAAAAGAAGCTTGATCAAAATGTTTCTCATGCATATGTGGCTTGATTACTTTGATGCTTGAATTATCTTTGAAGCTCTTCTCTTTTTGCATTGATACATGTTGTCTTCATCAAAATACTTTTTGGATTGAAGCTTGCTTCTACAGATATGGCAGTGAAGATCAAAGAAGAAGTTCAGAAGCAAATTGATGCGGGGTTTCTGGTGACTTCTACATATCCTCAATGGGTGGCCAATATTGTGCCCGTGCCTAAGAAAGACGGAAAAGTCCGGATGTGTGTGGATTATAGAGACTTGAATAAAGCTAGTCCGAAAGATGATTTCCCTCTACCACATATTGATATGTTGGTAGACAATACAGCTAAATTCAATATCTTCTCATTTATGGACGGATTTTCCGGATATAACCAGATTAAGATGGCACCCGAGGATATGGAGAAGACAACATTCATCACACCTTGGGGAACATTCTGTTATCGAGTGATGCCCTTCGGTTTGAAGAACGCCGGAGCCACGTATCAACGAGCTATGAACACCTTGTTTCATGATATGATGCATAAGGAGATTGAGGTCTATGTTGATGATATGATTGCTAAGTCAAGAACGGAAGTGGAACATGTAGAGCACTTGTTGAAGCTTTTTCAGCGTTTGAGGAAGTACAAGCTTCGTCTGAATCCTAACAAGTGTACATTTGGAGTCCGTTCTGGCAAGTTATTGGGTTTTATTGTCAGTGAAAGAGGTATTGAGGTTGATCCTGCAAAGGTCAAAGCAATACAAGAGATTCCTGCACCCAAAACTGAGAAGCAAGTCCGAGGTTTTCTTGGCCGCTTAAATTATATTTCCAGATTCATATCCCACATGACTGCCACATATGCGTTGATATTCAAGCTCCTCCGGAAAGATCAGTCTCATGATTGGACCGAAGATTGCCAAAAAGCTTTCGATAGTATCAAAGAGTATCTGTCTGAACCTCCGATCTTGTCTCCGCCTGTAGAAGGAAGACCTTTGATCATGTATCTGACAGTTCTTGAAGACTCGATGGGTTGTGTCCTTGGTCAGCAAGACGAATCAAGGAAGAAAGAATATGTTATTTACTACCTGAGTAAGAAGTTCACTGATTGTGAGTCTCGATACTCAATGCTTGAGAAGACATGTTGTGCTTTGGCTTGGGCCGCTAAGCGTTTACGCCAGTATATGGCAAATCATATAACTTGGTTGATATCCAGAATGGATCCAATCAAGTATATATTTGAGAAGCCTGCTTTAACCGGGAGGATTGCCCATTGGCAGATGTTGTTATCTGAGTATGATATTGAGTATCGAGCTCAGAAGGCTATTAAAGGTAGTATCTTGGTTGACCACTTGGCACATCAGCCGATTGAGGATTTTCAGTCAGTTCAGTATGACTTCCCAGATGAGGAGATTCTGTATTTGAAGATGAAAGATTGCGATGAGCCTACACTCGATGAAGGGCCAGAGCCTGGTTCCAGATGGAGTATGGTATTTGATGGCGCTGTAAATCAGTATGGAAATGGTATTGGGCCAGTGATTATTACTCCTCAGGGCACACATATTCCTTTTACAGCAAGGCTAACTTTCAAATGCACGAATAATATGGATGAGTATGAGGCCTGTATTATGGGATTGGAAGAATGCATTGATCTAAGGATCAAGCATCTTGATGTTTATGGTGATTCGGCCCTCGTTGTCAATCAGATCAAGGGTGAACGGGAAACGAATCAGCCTGGTCTTATTCCATATAGAGATTATGCGAGGAGGATTTCAACGTTCTTTACTGAGGTTGACTTCCACCATATTCCTCGAGATGATAATCGGATGGCAGATGCTCTTGCTACGCTTGCTTCGATGATTGTGGTTAAGTACTGGAATGAAGTTCCCAATATCACTGTGATGCGCTTGGATAGACCAGCTCATGTATTTGCAGTTGAAGAAGTGAAAGATGATAAGCCATGGTATTATGACATCAAGTGCTTCCTTCAGAGTCAGATTTACCCGCCTGGGGCATCTGTGAAAGATAGGAAGACTTTGAGGAGATTATCAGGCAGTTTCTACCTCAATGGTGAAGTGCTTTACAAGAGAAATTTTGACATGGTTCTGCTCAGATGTGTGGATAGACACGAAGCAGACCTTTTGATGACTGAGGTCCATGAAGATTCATTTGGTACTCATTCCAATGGACATGCCATGGCTAGAAAGATGTTGAGAGCAGGCTACTATTGACTGACAATGGAGTCTGACTGCTGCAAATATGTGAAGAAATGCCATAAGTGTCAAATTTATGCGGATAAGATTCATATTCCCCCGACACTTCTGAATGTGATTTCATCACCATGGCCTTTCTCTATGTGGGGAATTGACATGATTGGCATGATTGAGCCGAAAGCGTCCAATGGACACAGGTTTATTCTCGTAGCAATTGATTACTTCACTAAGTGGGTTGAAGCGGCGTCATATGCAAACGTGACCAGGCAGATGGTCGTGAAGTTTATAAAGAATCAACTCATATGCCGTTATGGTGTGCCGGATAAGATCATTACTGATAATGGATCTAACTTGAATAACAAGATGATGAAAGAGTTGTGTAGTGAGTTCAAGATTGCACACCATAATTCTTCTCCTTACAGACCCAAGATGAATGGGGCTGTTGAAACTGCTAATAAGAATATCAAGAAGATTATCTAGAAGATGGTTGTTACGTACAAAGATTGGCATGAGATGCTGCCATTTGCTTTGCATGGATATCGTACATCTGTCCGCACTTCAACAGGGGCAACCCCTTTCTCTCTTGTTTATGGCATGGAGGTCGTACTCCCAGTAGAGGTGGAGATCCCATCAATGAGAGTCTTGATGGAGGCCAAGTTGATTAATGCTAAATGGGTTCAGAGTCGTTATGACCAGCTGAATTTGATAGAAGAGAAGAGATTGACTACCATGTGTCATGGTCAGTTGTATCAGCAGAGAATGAAGAAAGCTTTTGATAAGAAGGTCAAGCCTCGTGTGTTCCGAGAAGGTGACCTCGTGCTCAAGAAAGTTTTGTCTTTCGCGCCCGATTCCAGGGGCAAGTGGACTCCAAACTATGAAGGTCCATATGTTGTTAAGAGAGCCTTTTCAGGCGGTGCTTTGATACTTACAACTATGGATGGGGAGGATTTCACTCGTCCTGTGAATTCAGATGCAATCAAGAAATACTTCGCCTAAAAATAAAAACAGAATAGCTCGCTAAGTTGAAAACCCGAAAGGGCGGCTTAGGCAAAAAAGAGCGTCTCGGTGGATTGAAAACCCGAAAGGGCGATCCAGGCAAAAGTTAGAGACATAAAAAATGAATATATCCTGCTAGATTGAGTACCTCATCCTGGGGAAATCTAGGCAAAAACTAGGGATTTGGCAAGTAACTGCATCCTGACAAGACTGTGTTCTCGACTGTCATCTCATCAGAGATTCTTGTTCATTCGTCGTCAACCAAAGCTTCGAATACATCGAACTCGGAATTGGTGGAGAAATGGTCATTATGTTCAATGTAGCCCTTTTCCAATATATATCACCAATTTCAAACTTGTAAAGATCTATGGAGTCTTGCCATTTGCAGGCTACCATTCCATCAAATAAATTTGAGCCTTTATCCAATTATTTGCACTCTTATTTGTTTCTATTCAACAAATGTTTTGCATGTTTTAATTGAGAAAATATCATTGTTTTAAACAAACAAATTTTTCACAAATTATTTTTAAACAAAGTGAACATTCACAATGATAAAAGGATACTTAAGGGATCCTCAGTGCTCTCCCAAGGGTGGCATGATTTCCAACAGGGTAAGATATTTGTTCATATTCCTGGAATGATTGTATCCTATTCCTCTGGAACCTTTTATAGTTTCTCCCGAGCAGAGTGCTTGTTGAGGTTATTCACCTCTCTTCCCTTCAGCAGAGCAGTGGTCTCCCCTCCTCAGCAGATGTGTCCTCTTTGGAAGGTTCGGTATTTGGTGTTGGATCACCAGAATTCCTTCATTTCCTCGGATAAATCCCCAGTAGAGTTATTGGTGTGGTGGATTTTATCTGTGATGGTTCATCCCCGAGTGGTATGCTTGTTAAGATGTTCACCACTCTCCCCTTCAGCGGAAGAGCGATTTTTTCTCCTCAGCACGTGTGATTTCCTTGGTGAGTTTGGTACTTGGTGTTGGATCACCAGTTTCCCCTTATCTCCCTCGGATGGATCCCCAATAGAGTTATTAGTGTGATGGATTTTATCTGTGATGATGTTATCCCCTGCAGAGATATTGTTGTGTCCTGGTATCTCTGATCCCCAGTAGAGTTGCTTTTGTGGCAGTTTCTGCCTGTGCACTTAACTCCTTTTCCCAGCTGAGACTGATGATTCATCCCTGCAGAGATTTTGTTGTCTCTGATCTCCGGCAGATTGGATATTCTCCGGTGATCCTGGCTTTCTCTCTTGAGATGTAGTACCGGGTGGTTGATTCCTGGACCTGTGTGTGTTAGATATGTTTGTTTGTCAGCATTCATAAAACATAAATCATGCATATACATGCATAATTATAACATTCAGATATCCATGTTGCATTCTTTGCCATATATCGTTGTTTGTTGTCTCCTGCTATTTGGTGATATATATTTCCCAAGCAGATGTGTGTGTCTGATCTCTCAATATAGAGTCAGCCCCATAAGCAGAAAGTGTTTATCTTTCTTCCGCATTCCCCACTGAGTTACATCCTCGTGGACGACAGTTGTTTCTGTTTCCTCCCAACACATATATTGTGATGGATTCCCCTATTGAGTTATATCCTCATTAGGATGAGTCTTGATTCAGTTTGCCTTTTTGGTTTGATCCTAAATTGGCCTCTTGTGACTGTTTCTGGTGTTTCCCTGTGGTAAATGAATAATTGTTCAGTAACCAATAATTATTCACCTTATCCTCAGCGGAGTTTGTGGTTTTCTACCTTTATACCGGTAGTTGTAAATCCTACTTTCTTCCCCTAGCGGAGTTTGTGGTTTTCTACCCTTATACCGGTAGTTGTAAACCCTATGTTCCTCCCCTCGCAGAGTTAACCTTTATTGTTCATCCTAGTTGATGACGGTTACTCTTCCGTGGTTTCCTACCCAGTAACCGGTAGGTTTAATCCCCTCCTTGATGGTTATCTTCATCCAGTATTCGATGTTGATATTCCTTCTTTTTCCTGGATAATTGCCTTGCGCTCGCAATTTATCCCCAGCGAGTCATCTTTCGTATACCCTGTTGTTGTTGGTGATGATTGTTTCTCCCTTGATTGGTCATCATTATATACCTATTTTTGGTATCCCGATGCCTTTCTTTTCGGTTGATTTATCCTTTATTAACCCAGTAACCGGTTTGGATAATCTTCCATGCGAGTATACTATCTACGTTCTAACGGTAATAGATAGTATATCTCATGCACTCTCTGGTCGAAGTCTTTTGTTCTTCCCTAGTTGAGTAAGATTCACTTCCCCTTTGCAGAGTTAATCATTGTTGTTCATCCTAGTTGATGACGGTTACTCTTCCGTGGTTTTCTACCCAGTATCCGGTAGATGTAATCCCCTCTTTGACGGTTATCATTATCCAATATTCGGTATTGATATTCCCTCCCTCTTTTGGATAATTGCTCTGATTAAGCAATTTTATCCCTAGCGGGTCCTTTTTCATTTACCGTTTACCGGTGATGTTTGTTGCTCCCCTTGTTTGGTCATCATTATATACCTAGTTTTGGTATCCCGATGCCTTTCTCTTTCGGTCGATTTATCCTTTATTAACCCAGTAACCGGTAGTGGATAATCTTCCATGCGAGTATATTATCTACGTTCCGACGGTAATAGATAATATATCTCATGCACTCTTCGGTCGAAGCCTTTTGTTCTTCCCCAGTCGAGTAAGATTCGTATTCCCTTTGCGGAATCGAATGTCCATCCTATAATCGAGTTTGCTTTTTTAGCCCTCCTTTTTTGGATGATGAGTGTTTTGGGAATATTCCCCAATTCACGCTTTGGTTGGTCACCTATTATATGCCCAGTAACCGGTATCCCTGGTGTTCCTTCCTTCTGCTCCCTATTATGACCTTGGTCCCCTGTGGAGTCAGATTTTCCTGAGTTGAGATATACCTTTTAGGTCTTCCTCAGATGATTTGGTTGATTGATATCTCTCACCCTTATACCGGTCTTAGATATTCATTCTTCCCGAGCTTGTTGTTCTCTCACCCTTATACCGGTGATCAGATCACATGTCTCATTGAGCTTGCTACCCAGTAACCGGTAACACCTCATCCCGCTGCTTCCCCGGGAGGGTCTTTTTTAAGGCATCCCCAGCGAAGTCCCTTAGTGGATTGTTTTTGTCCGGATTTTTTATCTGAAGTATCCATTGCGGATAGTTTTGCTGTATTGGCATATTCCCCAATACATTCATTTTTCCCGGCAGGGATATTTTGTTCAAATCTTTCCCCAGCCTGAGTCCGGATTTTTATCCGAAGTATCCATTGCGGATTGTTTTGCTGTGTTGGCATATTCCCAGTACATGCATCTTTGAGTCAGCTCGAGTCTTTCCAACGGATTTATTCCCTTTGGAAACTATTTTCCCCAACTTCAAGTCGTGACCTGCTCGCGCATTTTTATCTCCTTTTCTATCCCCATAAGAGTCCCCGGTAGAGTCTCTATCCCTAATGAGTGTATTACTCATATGGATTGTCGGTTTCTCCGGATGTCTTTTCTTCTTTGTGGACACATATCCCCACAGAGTTTGTTTGTTTTGCATATATACATTTGCATTATGAGGTCTCTTAGGGACCAAAATTTGTCTCTTTGTTATTATTTAAGCCCATTCTACCTAGTCAAGACGAAGAGTTTAACCTTCACTTCTCCGGCTAGAATGACCTTGTCATACCCCAAAATTTGCCCATTAATATTTCAAGACATTTTTCAGGGCACTCCGACTCATTTTTATGACACTGATCTCAAAGGAACGAAGGCCCAGCTCACGAATGGCCCAATCCAGAAAATGGCCCAAAACTGGCCTGTTCGCTACACGTTCGCTACACGCTCGCCTAGCGAACGTTCGCTACACGCTCGCCTAGCGAACGTTCGCTACACGTTCACTACTAGCTCGCCTAGCGAAGCTGACAGACAACAGAAAATTTCGGGCTTCATTCTGAGCCCATTAGGTCATGAAAAAGGCATTATAAATACCAGCACTTCAGTAATGAAAGAAACGGAAAAACAGAGGAAGACGGACGGAACCCTGGCATAGAAACCCTGGAGATCAACTTGAAGGATTCCGAGTAAAGAAACCCTGAAGGCCGCTCATCCGCTCCGAAGCTACCACCGCCCAACTCAATCTGGCTCGCCAATTCCAGGTTGCAATTCGATTGCAAACAGGTTTGCATTACTCTTATCGTTTTATTTTCTTAATTTGCATGTGATACCGCTTTATGTTCTTAACTTGCATGTGATATTATAATTGAATTCATAAACATATTTGAGGTTTTGCATGTGAATTTAAGTGTGCCTGAATATTGTGAATGCTGAACCATGTAATTATGTGTTGGATGCCATAAGCCATGCCGCAGGTTGAAGTCATACTGTTCTGAAATTCAAAACCCGTGGCCGCTCGCTAGCACATCGCTAAGCGAGCATGTAGCGAGTATTCGCTAGGCCTTCGCTAGGCGAGGCAGAGGCGAACGTGACAGTCGCCAATATTTTGATTGTTCTGTTCTATGCTTATCTGATCTGTTCTATGTTAATCATGCGTTATCTTGCCTGACATTCTTACTGCTGTGTTTCTTTTTGCGGTGTAATCTTCGATTACACCCCGATTTGGTATTCTAACCCGTTTGCTGAATTTTGCAAAGGTTCACATGTCCCAGGAAAAGATTGCCATTAGGTCTTCCACTTTATTTGTGGGATACCCTTGTGGAGACTCACCCTAAATTGCTTAATTAATTTTAATGTGTTAATTTTAATGTATTAATTTTAATGTATTAATTTTAATGTATTGATTTTAATGTGGAGATTCACCTTAAATCACCTAATTGACTTCAAAATATGACCTTTAAACATGTGATTTTGGACCTCTCTTTGCTGCCCTACGGTATTACGGTATAACGGTCATGTCCCGCGAACGTGGGGATACACTTAGCAAAGACCCTTCGAGTAAATCATCATAAAATAAATCATAGTCCCTCGGATGTTGCCTTCGAATATACGATTTTGTCCCTCGATGACCCTTCGGTGTAGCCTACGGTTAAATGATGATCATCCCTCCGAATGCTAAGGTATCCCTACAACTGTTGCCTTCAATGACCTATCGATGACCCTACAATGACCCGTTTACATCCAAAGGATAAAACTACTTACTTCTCAATAGTAAGGACAGTTTTACCCTCATAAGGATAGGAAATGCCCATAACGACCTTAGGAAGGTATAACTCTCAATTGCTGGATCATAACCTAAAACATTTTCCACCCCTCACACTTTGCAAATACTAGAAAATCACCACTTGGTATACATTCATACTAGAATCATTGCCAGGTTATATTTTTCTAAATAGTTTCAAAATTAAATGAGATAACACTTTGTATACATTCATACGAGAATCATTACAAAGTTAAACTCTCTTTCAAATATTTTTAAGCAATTCACGAACACTTTTCAGACAAAAATATAAGTGATCCAGCAATTAAGAGCCCATGGATAACCATGGATACAAAGGGTGCTAACACCTTCCCTTTGTATAATGTACCTCCCGAACCCAAAATCTATTGAGGTATTTCCTGTTCTTTTCCACCTTTCCTTATTGGATAAAAGAAAAGTCGGTGGCGACTCTTGCTATCCGCGACATTGCGATAAAAAGCAAAATACCCCAAGTCAGTTCACCGTATGACAGAACTGGCGACTCTGCTGGGGAAACTTGATAAAGAGAGGTTACCTTAAAAACAAGATCACTTATTCCAAATTGTCTGATTTACTTTTAAGGGATTGCTTGGGTATTTTTGGGTGAAAGATCCTACACCCGGATCTAGTGAACCTTAGGTAAGTAGCAATAGATCATCGCGACTATCCAGCGTATACTGGAATGGTTAAAATGATGGCTACGGTTAATGTGACACTTTGGATGTCCTGATGTTCCTCATGTTTACTTGAGAAAAAATTTGGCTTCCGTGTGGTGTCATTAAAGCATTAACCAGACCTTTAGAACCCTAATTGACTCATCCTGGCCATTAGAAAGTAGTGAGATAACTGACTTCGGTTCCGACTGGGGTTGGTTGAGACTCGATACTACACTCTTTGAGATTGGACTTTAGGGAAGCTTCGGTCAACCACTTGGTGTTGCACTGAAGTGGACTTAAAGGAAGGTCAATGATTGGAGATCCTTCTAGAACCCGGTTACTATTCTAGGACAGGTTGAACCAACCGAACTTCAGTGGGGAGGGTACCTACCTATGGAACTCATGCAAGCCTTAAAACCTAGGACTGATTGTTGGGTGACTTGCTTGTGCTTGTTATTCATTTAACATCATGACATCATAACATCATAACATCATAACATCATAACATCATAACATCATAACATCATGACAGTGTACTAACCATTTCGAGGACTTAGGGATTTAACTTTGCCCTGTTTTGTAAAAAAAAAAAAAAAAAAAAAAAAAGGTTTCTTTTTTTGGTAGTTTACGCAAAGTTAAATTCCAAAAGTCCTTGAAAACATTTCATACATTGCATAGCATAACATTGCATAACAGGTATTCTAAGGGATCAGTGTTCTCACGGTTTTCCTCCAAACAGAAAAATGGACCTCGAACAAACTGTCAAAGATCTCCATGCTCAGAATGCTCTACTCCAGGAGATGATCTTGAACTTATCCAAGGGGCAGGAGGAACTGAAGGCTCTCTTGCTCGAAAAGAAGAAAGACAAGAAAGCTGTGAGTTTCATTAACCCGGGAAGAAGGCGTAAAAGACAGGCCACAGGAGTCAAAATCAGAATTCCGAAGGATCAAGAAGAGGAAACAGAGACAGATTCAGAAGATGAGAATGTTGATCTCTTCAACCCTGAGGACGACAATGAAGATTATGAGAATGAACAGTACTCTCCAAGAGATGATAAGTACAAGTTGCTGGAAGAACGTATGCTAGCTATGGAAGGTCAGAAGACGCCCGGTCTGGACTTCGAAAGCTTGGGTCTAGTCTCTGATGTGGTCATTCCCCGCAAATTCAAGGTCCCCGCTTTCTCTAAGTATGATGGGGCATCTTGTCCTCAGATGCATCTGAGAGCTTATGTGAGAAAGATTCAGCCGTATACCACCAATAGGAAACTATGGATCCATTTCTTCCAAGAAAGTCTGGCTGGCACACAGCTGGAATGGTATTATCAGCTCGAGAGCTCTGACATCCGCACCTGGACTGATTTAGCGACAGCTTTCTACAAACACTACCAGTACAATTCTGAATTAGCGCCTACTCGGCTACAGTTGCAGAATATGACCATGGGATCTAAAGAAGGCTTCAAAGAATATGCTCAAAAATGGAGAGATTTGGCTGGTAGAGTCAAACCCCCTATGACTGATCAAGAATTAGTGGACATGTTCATGAGCACACTGACTGGCCCATTCTACAGCCATCTATTGAGAAGTTCCTCATCGGGTTTCACTAAACTTATATTAACTGGTGAACATGTTGAAAGCGGAATTCGAAGTGGAAAGATACAGGCGGCTACCTCTGATCCTCCGGAGACTCCTGATGTCATCACTGCTCCTCTGCCAAATCATGACGAGACTGTCAATGCTGTGGAAGATACTGATAACGATTATGACTTGGATAGCTGGATTTCCCCAACAATTGGTGACGGACTCGACAATTGGAAGGCTGAAGACACTATCCCGATTTCCTTTAGTCGAGAGTAATTGTTATTGCTATTTTAGTATTTCAAAAGCATTGTGGCTATACCCGGGGCATAATAGCTAATTTTTCAAGGGTTTTGTCATTTTCATAAGCATATTTACATTCAATAAATCAATGGACTTTTTGCATTCAAATATTGCGCTCTTTATCTTTCCTGTCATTTTTCAAACAAGCTATGTTTTCTTGCACACACTCACGTAACAAATTACCGATCCATATCCACTCTGGATCCTGTTGATAATAATTCTGCTACTGTTCATTATGACTTTGAAAATCCGATCTACCAAGCCGAGGATGGAAGTGAGGAAGATTGTGAAGTACCTGAGAACTTGCCAGACTACTGCAAGAAGAAAGGACTATTCAGCCGCAGGAGGCATCGATCGAAATTGTGAATCTGAACCACGTCGCCCGATTTAGCTCCCATTTGACCGCTACTTGCAAATCCATCTTCAAATTACTGAGACAAAATCAAGGAGAATCTCCAAGAACCTCCAATTATGATGCCACCAATTGAAAGAAGACCTCTAGTCATGTCTTTGACCGTATTAGGAAATTCAATGGGGTGTGTGCTGGGGCAACATAACGAGTCTGGTCGAAAAGAGCATGCAATATACCACCTTAGCAAAAGGTACCGACTGTGAAACAAGATACTCACAGCTCGAGAAAGCTTGCTGCGCTTTGGCCTGGGCTGCTCGCCGACTAAGACAGTATATGTTGAACCATACCGCTTTATTGATTTCTAAGATGGATTCTATCAAATATCTATTTGAGAAACCTGCTGTCTCCTGAAAGAGCCATCACTGGTAATGGTGCTAATCTGAACAACAAGATGATTACTAACCTCTGCACGCAGTTCAAAATAAAACACCATAATTCTGAAACGGCGACTGGGTAATAAAGCGTATCATCCTACCACAAGGTGATTCTAGAGGCAAATGGACTCCCACATATGAAGGGCCATTTGTAGTTAAGAAGGTATTCTCTGGTGGAGCCATGATGCTTGCTACAGTGGATGACGAAGAGTCCCCGCATCCCGTGAACACGGACATAGTTAAAAAAATACTACGCATGTACGCCCGGCAAGTCGAAAACCTGAAAAGGCGGCTTGGGCAAAAAAGGGTATCCTGGTGGACTGAAAACCTGAAAAGGCGGTCCAGGCAAAAATTAGGGATTAAAGCGTATGACTATGTCCCGTTCTCGGTCTGCTTCACCCAAGTTCCAAGGACTGAACAAGCCAATCACTTCTATCCGACAGCAGGGGATGAGAGGCTTGAAGACATAATGACAGTAGTGGAATTAAAATCAACAGGACTTTTTCTGCATAGCTTTCTCTTTGTTTGCCTGACAATGTCCTCTTACTAGGATTTCTGTCTCCTTGTACTCAATTGCCTATTTATAGGCCCTCTTTCAAAATCAATACAATTTCATTTCCAAAAAGATGCTTTTGTTTTACTTTCTCTGTTTTGTTTGCGTAAACGTCCATTGATTTAACTTGAATTGATATATGCATTCGAATATGATCAATGTTTATCAAAATACATGCATAAAATAACAATGACGATTACTACTGGGCTTCAGGATCGAGGAGAAGGTCTAACCATGCTTTCCAATGAATCCGTTGCTAATTCTATTCCCCAGCAAAGCCAGTTATTCCCCAAAAGCAATTGGCATTACTAGACAAATTGGTCATCTCTTCCACCCCCAGCCAGGCTTCTGTTAAATATTTCTACCCTCAGACAGAATCAAGTATCCCTAGCTAAGGAAGGATCATCAATACAAATATCTCCGACCAGAAGACTGAGATTTATTTCCCCAGTAGAGTCCCCTGGAAGAACGTTTCAGACACATAGTGCATTCATTACATCATTTCACATCACATACCTACATACAATTTTCATTCCGCATCATATACATTACATCATTTCATAACATATACATGTATACAATGCTCTCATTTATTCCAGATGCATAATTCACTCATTACATCATTTCACAGCACACACATGCATACAACATTTGCATCTCATGCATCATGACATGGCATGAAGCTAACTTTATTGTTCGGGTTAATTATCCCCTGATACAGTCAAAACAAAGGTCCATTCAGACGGACATCTTTATCAATTACATTCAAGATTTAACTATATCCCTCAGATACTGCCTAGCGTATGGTATATTCCGAGGTGCAGTCTAGCGTACGACTACTTTCTTCTTCAGATACATCTTTCAGATATACTCCATGTCGACATTCATTCTGACATCCTCCTAACGATGGCATCTATAAGCCCATCCCAAATATTCATTGCAAATACAACATATGCAAATACTATCAGATATAGCCTAGCGTACGGTTCATCCTGATTCATCTTAACATATGACTCCTTCAACTCAGATATGATCTAGCGTACGATCCATTCTGACCTTCAACAACTCAGATACGATCTAGCGTACGATCCATTCTGACCTTCAACAACTCAGATACGATCTAGCGTACGATCCATTCTGACCTTCAACCACTCAAATACAGTCTAATGTACGACCAAGTTAGACCTTCAAGTCCTCGGAGGCCACTCAAATACTGTCTAATGTACGACCAAGTTAGACCTTCAAGTCCTCAGAGGCCACTCAAATACAGTCTAATGTACGACCAAGTTAGACCTTCAAGTCAGATTCTGCAAATACAGTCTAATGTACGACCAAGTTAGACCTTCAAGTCAGATTCTGCAAATACAGTCTAATGTACGACCAAGTTAGACCCTCAAGTCAGATTCTGCAAATACAGTCTAATGTACGACCAAGTTAGACCAGATGCCGCTCAAATACCGTCTAATGTACGACCAAGTTAGACCTTCAACGGCTCAAATACAGTCTAATGTACGACCAAGTTAGACCAGATGCTGCTCAAATACAGTCTAATGTACGACCAAGTTAGACCAGATGCTGCTCAGATACGGTTTAATGTACGACCAAGTTAGACCTTCATCTGCTCAGATGCTACCTAGTGACAGGTACAGCTCTGAAGTGTAGTCTAGTGTACGACTACCCCTTTTATAAGCAGATTCAGCCTAATGGACGGCTCATTCTGCTCAGATACGGTTTGATGTACGACCCAGTTAGACCTTCATCTGCTCAGATGCTACCTAGTGTACGGTATACTTCTGAAGTGTAGTCTAGCATATGACTACCCCCTTTTATAATCAGATTCAGCCTAATGGACGGCTCATTCTGCTCAGATACGGTTTAATGTACGACCCAGTTAGACCTTCATCTCCTCAGATGTTACCTAGTGTACGGTATATTTCTGAAGTGTAGTCTAGCGTACGACTACCGGACGACTCATCCTGCGACTCCAATACGGTCTAGCATAAGACCCATTTGGATCTTCAACTCAGATACGATCTAGCATACGATCCGGTCTGATCTTCTATCCCTGATGAAATCACCCGCTTAATGGAGGTGTCGTTCTGCAACTCAGAGACGATCTAGCGTACGATCCATTCTGATTTTTCATCCTCAGCGAAGTCATCCGTCCAATGAACAACTCACTCTGGTATTCAGAGGCGATCTAGCGTATGACCCATTCTGATCCCTTATCCCCAGCAGCGTATAACACACTCTGACTCGGTACGAGATCCATGTCTTCAGATATCGTCTAATGAACGACGCGCCCTGAAGTTCTCATCATCAAATTCCCTGGATGGCATCTTTAAGCCCATCTCCATCAAGACTAGCTCCTGATTGACAAGCGCAAATTTTTGGGCATTTTAGTGTTCAATAATCTTCCACCTCCAGACCACGAATGGTGCACATACCATTCTACTCTCTCGGTTCAAGAATATTGAACAGGGGCAGCTGTCATACCCCAAAATTTGCCCATTAATATTTCAAGACATTTTTCAGGGCACTCCGACTCATTTTTATGACACTGATCTCAAAGGAACGAAGGCCCAGCTCACGAATGGCCCAATCCAGAAAATGGCCCAAAACTGGCCTGTTCGCTACACGTTCGCTACACGCTCGCCTAGCGAACGTTCGCTACACGCTCGCCTAGCGAACGTTCGCTACACGTTCGCTACCAGCTCGCCTAGCGAAGCTGACAGACAACAGAAAATTTCGGGCTTCATTCTGAGCCCATTAGGTCATGAAAAAGGCATTATAAATACCAGCACTTCAGTAATGAAAGAAACGGAAAAACAGAGGAAGACGGACGGAACCCTGGCATAGAAACCCTGGAGATCAACTTGAAGGATTCCGAGTAAAGAAACCCTGAAGGTCGCTCATCCGCTCCGAAGCTACCACCGCCCAACTCAATCCGGCTCGCCAATTCAAGGTTGCAATTCGATTGCAAACAGGTTTGCATTACTCTTATCGTTTTATTTTCTTAATTTGCATGTGATACCGCTTTATGTTCTTAACTTGCATGTGATATTATAATTGAATTCATAAACATATTTGAGGTTTTGCATGTGAATTTAAGTGTGCCTGAATATTGTGAATGCTGAACCATGTAATTATGTGTTGGATGCCATAAGCCATGCCGCAGGTTGAAGTCATACTGTTCTGAAATTCAAAACCCGCGGCCGCTCGCTAGCACATCGCTAAGCGAGCATGTAGCGAGTATTCGCTAGGCCTTCGCTAGGCGAGGCAGAGGCGAACGTGACAGTCGCCAATATTTTGATTGTTCTGTTCTATGCTTATCTGATCTGTTCTATGTTAATCATGCGTTATCTTGCCTGACATTCTTACTGCTGTGTTTCTTTTTGCGGTGTAATCTTCGATTACACCCCGATTTGGTATTCTAACCCGTTTGCTGAATTTTGCAAAGGTTCACATGTCCCAGGAAAAGATTGCCATTAGGTCTTCCACTTTATTTGTGGGATACCCTTGTGGAGACTCACCCTAAATTGCTTAATTAATTTTAATGTGTAAATTTTAATGTATTAATTTTAATGTATTAATTTTAATGTATTGATTTTAATGTGGAGATTCACCTTAAATCACCTAATTGACTTCAAAATATGACCTTTAAACATGTGATTTTGGACCTCTCTTTGCTGCCCTACGGTATTACGGTATAACGGTCATGTCCCGCGAACGTGGGGATACACTTAGCAAAGACCCTTCGAGTAAATCATCATAAAATAAATCATAGTCCCTCGGATGTTGCCTTCGAATATACGATTTTGTCCCTCGATGACCCTTCGGTGTAGCCTACGGTTAAATGATGATCGTCCCTCCGAATGCTAAGGTATCCCTACAACTGTTGCCTTCAATGACCTATCGATGACCCTACAATGACCCGTTTACATCCAAAGGATAAAACTACTTACTTCTCAATAGTAAGGATAGTTTTACCCTCATAAGGATAGGAAATGCCCATAACGACCTTAGGAAGGTATAACTCTCAATTGCTGGATCATAACCTAAAACATTTTCCACCCCTCACACTTTGCAAATACTAGAAAATCACCACTTGGTATACATTCATACTAGAATCATTGCCAGGTTATATTTTTCTAAATAGTTTCAAAATTAAATGAGATAACACTTTGTATACATTCATACGAGAATCATTACAAAGTTAAACTCTCTTTCAAACATTTTTAAGCAATTCACGAACACTTTTCAAACAAAAATATAAGTGATCCAGCAATTAAGAGCCCATGGATAACCATGGATACAAAGGGTGCTAACACCTTCCCTTTGTATAATGTACCTCCCGAACCCAAAATCTATTGAGGTCTTTCCTGTTCTTTTCCACCTTTCCTTATTGGATAAAAGAAAAGTCGGTGGCGACTCTTGCTATCCGCGACATTGCGATAAAAAGCAAAATACCCCAAGTCAGTTCACCGTATGACAGACCTGAAATAGGGGCATCTGTAAGACCCCAATTTTGTCCCTAAGATCCCTCATGGCATCATAGCATTGCAGTGCATAGCCTCAAGGATCTTTGAGCATCTTGGCTCCCTTTCCCTTTGGGTAGGGATCTCTTGTGAGTGGTTTGAGATCACCAAGCATGCTTGAATTGTATATCATTGCTTTTCTTGTTTTATTCAGTAATCAAAAGCACAAAAATATGTCACTAACATCTTTTGTTGTAGCTTAAGCAATCACTAGGTCAAGAGCTTCAAGAGGATCCTTTGTGCAAAAGATGAGGTATTTTCTTGAGATAAGGACCACATGATCAATATAAGGAGCTTACATGAGCTAGGATTTCATTTTGAAGCTATTTCACCAAGTGATAAAGGCTCAAGTTCATCAAGACATTTCAAGGTCATCTGAGGACCAAAAAGCCAACTATGCAGTCAACTGAGGGCTATGAGGTGGGGGAAATGAGTTGAAACACCTCAATCATGTTCAAATAGGGTCTATTCATCATCCTAAACATCCATCTTGAAGATTCAAAGGTCATGGCAAAAGTTACTAAAAATGGAAAATGACCTGCAATTCAAAGTTTCCAAATTTGGCAAGTTTTTGGTCCACATTCAACTTGACTTGTCAATGTCAAAGAAGTTTCAAATGTATTTTTAGTGAACATGAAAGTTGTAGATCTTTGTCTACCCTTTCCAAAAAGTCCTAATTCATGTCCATATGATGATTGGTTGAGAAGTTATGGTCATTTGATCACAAGGTGTGCATGGAAATTCAAAATGGCATAACTTTTGATGCAATGCTCCAATTTGGTCCATTTTTTTTGCAAAATGCTCCTTATGTGCAAGACATCTCAAAATGATATCACTTGGCTCAATTATGCAAAGGAATCATGGCCAAATGCTCATTATTTCTCATGTGTGCATTTTGAAGAAAATATTTATTATTCATTTTTGGCTTAAGGTGCAAGCAAATTGATCATCAAATCATGACCATTGGATATTTCTAAGTGGATTCAGACCCTTGCATGGGACTATACACGTGTGTTTTGGCCATGCTAGCCAATTTTGCATTTTTGCAATTTGCTCCATATCTCATTAATCATGGTTAGCTAATGGAAAGTGTGATTAGCAATGTCATTAGCATGGGATATAAAAGCTCAAACCCTAATCATAACTAGATAACAAGCAATTTCAGATCTGAAATTTGAAACTCCCTCCAATTTTCTCTCTCTTCGAATTTTCAATTTCTTCACACAAACACCAAAGATTCTTGCAGATTCTTGATCATCATGATTCATTGAGCAAGAATCAACCATTGATTGGAGCAATTCAGCCAGATTTCATGCAGATCAAGAGCTTGAACATGGCGATGGAAGTTTGAAATTGAAGTGGATTCAAGTGTTTTCAACCATTCATTTTTGCTCAAAGCTTTAAGGCAAGTGTAGTGGAGTAGATCTGGAGCTGTAGAGCGCTTGAGAGCACGATTTCAGAAACCTTCACTTCAAGGTGATTCAAAATCCATCATCTCTTTTTGTTGTTTTATGATCATAAACGTGTAGATCTTGATTAGTAGAGCTTGTAGATATGTTTAGATTTGATTTTGGTTGAGAATTGAGCATGTATGATGAACTGAAAGTTTTGATCATGAGAATGTTTGTCTTCGATCTGGAGAATCTATGAAGAATTAGGATGAGATGATATGATATTTGGAATCCTTGTTGAAGGACGGTGCGATTGGTATAGGATTTGTAGATTTCTGGAAAAAAATTGGTCGGAGTCCGCCGGAGTTGGCCGGGGAAGACGACCGGAGCTACAGCTCCGGCGTCTGCATCATCCTAGGGTTTGTGCCATGTGTGTGTTGCGTGGAACCTTGCGTGTGAGTTTGATTGGATACCATTTCTTTGACCAAGGCCACGTGAGCGATGACTGCTGAGTGGCACGCTGAGTCGTTTAATGAAACGACGCGTTTTGGTTTGTTTGAATGTGAGCCTTTGATCATGATTGTGCGCCTTATCCAACGGTTATGATTTTTTCTGGATTAATTCAAACATTTTATTTTCCCTCCATTTTCATGTGCTTATTCCAATTATTTTGTTCATTTTAGAAAATTCATTTAAAATTCAAAAATGATCCAAATGAACTCCAATTTTTTTCCTAGTTTTATATGAATGTCTACTTTTTTTTGGTATTATTTTCATGAAGGTTGGATGTCTGGATTTTTATTTGTGAATTTTTGAATCCATGTGGTGTTAATTTGATATGTTGTGTTCAATTCTTTGTGAAATTCTATATGTTGAGCTTCTTGATCCAATTTTTTTCATGCTTGACATTCACACATGATACGAATTTTTGATCACTGGTTTGGAATTTTTCTCATATGCTATCATCCTTTTTGACACATAGAGAAAAGTGTGACAATTTGTGTCACATTTTTTGCATTGAATTGTTGCATTTTTGTTCACATATCATTTGAACCTTTCTGGATTTGATCTTTTGCATATTGATTGTTCATGAAATGAGGAACTTGTACAAAAAATATCAAAGTCATTGCAGGCATTTCTGTTTTTATGTGAATTTTCTAAGTTGGAAGTTCACTTTGTGCACATTTTGGGATCCTTGCATAGCATAGGCCATTTGAGATATTTGCTTATTAAATTGATGCTGGTCCTTTTGAGGACATTAAATGGAATGTTTGAATGTGCATTATATGGAAGATTGAGTTCTGTTTTGATCATTTGGTTTGGTTTTGAACTTAGTCTTTGTACTAGTGTTTTGTGCATAAACTAACTGTGCTTTGTGTGTTTCAGGTTTGGACATTTAGCATTGGTGGTTGATTTGTTCTCACTTTGTGAGATGCAAATGATTTGAGTTCTAACTTTTGTTTGTTTTGTAGGATGTTAAGTGATGTGCTTGAGCTCATGAGTTCATTTGAATGCTTGGGCATTGTTCATTGGATTGTGTAATTGTTGGAAGGATTCACTGTTTGTCTGTTGGTTTTATAACTGAAATATTAACTGTTTAGTCTTTGTACAGGTACCTTAGTTGCTTGCTTGCTTTTGCTTTTGCTTAAGCTTTGGATTGTGGTTGACACACCACTTAGGTAGTTATCTTCTTACTTCATGTAGTCTAGAAGTCCTGTCACCTTTTTGGCAGGCATTTTGCTGGCAAGTCCTCCTTCAGAGGCTCTGTTTGTGTTTGTTTACAATTGTGCCAAAGACCTCCAAGATGAGGCATGTGATACTTGACAAGTCCTCCAAGATAAGAGGCAATTGACTGATAGAAGGAATTAGTAGCCAATCCCCTGTTATTCAGTGTGTCGTTCATTATGCTCGCACTACGTGCTGATGCTTCTGAACATGTCCCCAAGATCTTTGTCCAGTGTCTGTCAAGTGGAATAGGATCCCACTTTATGGATCCCCACGCTTTCTTTGTCATGAGCTCACCCTGGCCAAGGTTAAGAGCATGAGGTCTCATCCTCATTTCCATTTTGATCAGCTTCACCCTAACTCTCAATGTTAGTGGTTAAGAGCTACAAATTACCCTTGTACAATTTGGCTTGTTTGTCGAGGTTGACATGACCCCTCTTGACTAAAGCCCACCCATTGTTTGAGCCTCTTGTATGTATATAGTTTATGATATTTGTTTACTTGTGAACTTTTGATGTGTGTGCTCTTGAACTAGGAGTTTTCCCTTTGAGCTTAATTTGAAGATCATTACCATGTTCATCCATGTGGAAGTTACAAGATACATTGACGATCTCTAATGAGACTTGTGTGATTGCTTATGCTTTGTACTTGCTTATTCCAAAGGATGGGATCTACTTGGATCATCTATATGATCTCAAGAGAGGAACTCCTAGTGTGGTTTCATTTCTTATCCCTCACCTTTTTGTCTTCCTTAGGACTTACCATTTCTTCATTTCTCCACCCTAACCCAAACCAAAACCTTTTTGTGCAAACATTTCATTTGTTTTCAACATTAGAAACCTAAGCCTTATGCTTTTGATTTTCAAACTTTCTTTTCATAACACTCATTGTGAATTGAACTTTTAAGTCAACTTTGACCATTTTGTATATACTTCTAATTGGTAAATATAACCCATTCAAATTTCTTTTGTGGTTTCATGTCCACTTTCTTAATCAAAATTTTCCATAACCTTTAGCTATTAGGTTTGAGTTATCTTTGTGGTAGATGTAATACTCACCTTTATCCTTAGTGATGGACAATGAGTCTTCCATGCTTATTATAGGGTTAACCCCTCACTAGCATGTTGAAGCTATCCTCACATGGTGGATTTGTGGTTTTAGGTTGAGTTTTCTCCCTTTGATAACAAAAGACCTTAAGGCTTTTGGACCAATCAATCCACTCATTTGTTTTTTTGAGATTTTTACCCCGAACTACGAGGTTTTGATCCTAATCTTTTCATAAGAGGGTACGTAGGCAATGGGTTTATCCATCCAAACACAAAATGTAAATAACTTGTATATTCTCTTCTCATCTCTTCAATCATGTTTGCACAAATAAAATTTTCACAAAACAATAACCTTTGCAACAAGTGTAAAAAGGGCTCTCTAGGAGTACCTAGGATGTTTTGGGTGCCTAACACCTTTCCATTGCATAATCAACCCCCTTACCCAGATCTCTGTTTCTTTTACTAGTTTTATTTGTAAAACTTTTAGGTTTTTGTTCGCTTTCTAACCATTCCTTTGGATAAATAGAAGTGCGGTGGCGACTCGACTTTGTATGATTTACCTTGGATTTAGTCAATATCTCCAATGGTAACGAATACACCGCTTCAACTTCTTCTTACATGAGGCCTCTTATGCCTCCCAACAAATACTGCATTGGTCCCGTTCTCTTTTTTCTTGGCAAACTTATTTCCATATTTCTTGCTAGACTAAACCTCCTCTTTAGATAACCGTCCTTCTTGAACACCTTCTTCTAGTCTCATCCCCATGTTTACCATCACGGTAAAATCACTAGGGGCACTGGAAATCATCCGCTCATAGTAAAATGAGCTCAGGGTCTTAAGGAAAATCTTGGTCATCTGCTTTTCTACCAAAGGAAGGGTAATCTAAGTGGAAAGCTCTCTTCATCACTGAGCATATTCTTTAAACGTATCCTTATCCTTCTGAGACAATGACCTCAATTGATCCCTATCTGACGCCATATAAATGTTGTACTTGTACTGCTTCACGAATGCTTCACCCAAATCGTTGAATATGCGGATACTCTCACTATCCAAACCCATGTACCACCTCAAAGCGGCACCAGTCAGACTGTCTTGAAAATAATGAATCAGTAACTGATCATTATCAATTTACGTCGACATCTTTCTAGCATACATGACGAGATGACTGAGCGGACAGGTATTCCCCTTATACCTTTCAAAGTCCGGGACTTTGAACTTCATCGGGATTTTCACATTAGGAACCAAGCAAAGTTCCGCAGCACTCTTACCGAACATATCATTTCCCCTCAAGGTCTTTAACTCCTTTCGCAGCTCAAGGAATTGGTCTTTCATTTCATCCATCTTCTCATAAACATACGGACCCTCAAACGGCTCAGAATGATAGACAATGTCTTCAACACGGGGTAAAGTGTGAATAATCGGTGGTGGCACAGACATGACTGGGCTAGATGCCGGCATGGAAGCAAATGTAGGCGTGAAACTTTCGGGCACAAAGTTGGGCGGCATTCCCCACGGGAATCCGGTAGGCAAGGCAGGTCCAAAATGAGCGGCAGCAGCTGGAATGGTAGAGGTAGAAACCTCTGAAATGACAATCCTCTGAGGAGGAGTTGCAGGCATTGGAGAAGATTGGCTCTGAGCAGCTAATACTGACTCCATCATGGCAGTCAGACGAGCGATCTCGTCCTTCAAGTCTCTGTTCTCTTGCTCTAGATGTTCCATTATTCTTGAGTGATTGGTGCGGGTATTGTACCGATGAGTCAGCTTGGCTGAAGCATAGAAGAAATACCAATAAGACATCTGGCGAAAGAGAAACCTGCTATGCAAATGATGCATGAAATGCAATGCTTGATTGTTTTTATTTTTCAATGAACTTACTATTTCATTTGTAAATATATAAATAATAACAATTGCACAATTTGATTGACCATAAAATCTCTTTTATTTATATAATTGGAAGGATTACACTGAGTACAATTTCAGAAACCAAAATACAAAATACAAGAGAAAAGGAGACTAGTCATCCTAAGGATCCCTAATAACAACATCAGAAGATCTGGCTGCAGGCGCGTACTTCCTTCGGATGCGTCGAATCTCGGACTCAAAAGAAGTCTTCATCTGAGTCTTCTTGAGGACAAGCTGATCAACAATCTTCTTCCAAGCAATGGAAGGATGAGGCATATTAAAGAAAGATGAAACTGCTGGTTCTTTCTGTCTCTTTGTTACCCGGTCTTCAAGAAGCTCAATAAGTGCGCCTGTTGATTCTAAGTGTTGGCAGCAATTTTGGTAAAACAAAGAGTGTTCACAAGATGTTATGTGTGATGTCTTAACATGAGATATCCTGTGTACCTGCTGGAATTCAAGAACATGTGCAAGCAGGATTGTTTCAGAATGCCACATACAATGACAAGGCTTCTGATATTGGTTGTACCTGTTGGAGCTTAAATGGAAGACATGTTCATGCAGGATTGTTTCAGATGACATACACAATGTCATGGCATCTGATATGGTTGTACCTGTTAAAAGCTATAAAAGGAATTACTGGATTATGCAGGATTTTTCCAGGATGTCAGACCCGATGTCATGACATCCTGTACACAGAACATTCAGTATGAATGTTTGGTGTTTTGTGATTGCACAATTAATGGCAATCTTTGGATGATTGAAGATATGGCTAGATGGCGCATTCAATCATGGATTACAACCTGATTTACATATTTTCCAAAGAGATCTAACCAGCTGTTATAAAAAGATTTGATTGGAAAATAGATTTAGGGTTTTCAAGATATCCAAGCCCAGCTGGATGCTTCTATAAAAAGGGACTTAGAAAACCTGTTTGAACACACAACCAAGAATGAGCGAAATATAGAGAGAGAGCTAGGGTTTGTGTCTGTTTAGTCGTAAGACTTATAGGTCATTCAAGTCATCCATTGATGATTGAATTGGACTGATTTGTGGTTGTAATTTGTCACTCTAAAGCTGTTAAGCAAGAGTGTGTGTCTACTTGATCAAAACTGTGAAGCAAGATCAAGTGTGTGTCTTCTTGATCAAAGCTTTGAAGCAAGATCAAGAGTGTGTCTTCTTGATTGAAACTGTGAAGTAAAATCAAGAGTGTGTAATTGAAAAGTATTTTCTTTTCACAAGGGATTGTTGTTTAAAATCGCTGGTGTGTGATTGTAAGGGAAGTAAGTGGGTTCTCATATCTAAGAGTGCTTAGGTAGAAGTTGCACGGGTAGAGATTAGGTGAGAAAGACTGTAACTTGTTGAAGTGTATGGATAGTCTTTGAACTAATTCTATTTTAGTGAGTTTCCTTCCTGGCTTGGTAGCCCCCAGACGTAGGTGAGTTGCACCGAACTGGGTTAACAATTGCTTGTGTTATCCGCTTTACCATTCTGTTTATTTTATCCATTGTGTGTTAGTAGATATCAGTGTCGTAACATTACCTTCGACATCTTATATCTGATACCAGAATTTCAATTGGTATCAGAGCAGGCATCCTGCTCTGGTTCTGGGTGAGGTCTAGGGGCAATACTTTCTGGTACAATGGAGAGAGATGGAGGATTTGTTCATAGGCCACCAATTTTGGATGGTTCTAACTATGACTATTGGAAACCTCGAATGGTAGCATTTCTAAAATCCCTTGATAATAAGGCGTGGAAAGTTGTGTTAACAGGTTGGGTACATCCTGTCATTACTAAAGAAGGAGAAGCCACCACTAAGAAGCCTGAAGAACAATGGTCCAAGGAAGAGGATGATCTTTCTCTTAGAAACTCTAAAGCCTTGAATGCAATATTCAATGGGATAGACAAGAATATTTTCAGGCTGGTAAACAACTGTGAAGTGGCCAAAGAGGCTTGGGACATTCTCAAGACCATTCATGAAGGCACCTCTAGGGTAAAAATGTCGAGACTTCAGCTGCTCACCTCCAAGTTTGAAAACTTAAGAATGAAAGAAGAAGAAAATATTCATGAATTCTACATGAGTATCCTTGAAATTGCCAATGCCTCTGGAGCCTTGGGGGAGAAGATGTCAGATGAAAAGTTAGTAAGAAAAATACTCAGATCACTCCCCAAGAGATTTGCTATGAAAGTAACAGCCGTAGAAGAATCACAAGACATCTCAAATATGAGAGTTGACGAGCTAATTGGTTCCCTCCAAACGTTTGAGATGGGAATATGTGATGGAGCTGAAAAGAAAGCCAAGAGCATAGCATTTATGTCAAACACTGAAGAGGAAGATGAGGAAGGTGGTCAAGATATTGATGAAGACCTATCAAATGAGATAGCAATGCTGGGAAGACAGTTCAACAGACTGATAAAAAGGGTAGATGTGAGAGCAAAGGGAAATGTCAAGAACATCACATCTGACAAATCCAATAGCTTTGGTAAGAAACCAAAGTCTGAAGAAAAGCCCAAAGATGTTCAGTGCTATGAGTGCAATGGGTGTGGTCATATTAAAACTGAATGTGGGACCTACCTCAGGAAACAAAAGAGGAGTCTTGTGGCCTCTTGGTCTGATGGAAGTGAAGCAGAAGAAGCCACAAACCATGTAACTGCATTGACAGGAAGATGGGGGTCTGAGGAAGAGTCAATTGATGATGAAAGAACCCTTAAAGAATTGTGCCACAGAAGGACAGGAGTGTGCAGACAAGTTGACAGCCAGAAGAAAGTGATAGCTCAGCTGGAAAATGAAAAGGAAGAGCTTGTGGAAACCATCTCTAAATTAAAGGTGGAATCTGTATTCTTGAATTCCAAACTAGATGAGATGACTAAGTATGTAAGAATGCTTAACAATGGATCTGCCATCTTAGACAAGATTCTCCAGACTGGCCAAATAACAGGAAACAAATCTGGTATTGGATTCAAGGCTGAGTACAGTTACACTGGTTGTAAACCAAAATCCAAACCTAAGTGCAGCCATGTTAAAAGCAAACCTGAGATGTCACAACAGATGTAACAACAACAAAAAGGGAAGCATCAAAGATGGAAATGCCAATACTGTGGAAAATTTGGCCACCTGAAGCCCTTTTGTTATAAGCTATGTGGCTATCCTGGCCCTGTTCAGTCTCAATACCAATCAAGGTCCAAGCATCACAAGATTGTCAACAAAAAGCAATGGGCTCCTAAGACAAAGGTCACAAGTCTCATAGCTCACACTTCCCTCAGAGTTTCTGCCAAAGAAGATTGGTATTTTGACAGTGGTTGCTCCAGACATATGACCGAGAACAAAAATCTGCTAACTGAACTTCATCCTCATGCCATGAGTTATGTTACCTTTGGTGATGGTGTAAAGGGGGAAATCAAGGGAATGGGTAGGCTGGATTGCCCAGGAGTTCCTGACCTTGATGATGTCCTACTTGTTAAGGGATTAACTGTTAATCTTATAAGCATCAGTCAATTGTGTGATCAAGGTCTGAATGTAAACTTCACCAAAACTGAATGTCTGATTACTAACAAAGAAAATAAAGTAATCATGAAGGGAGTTAGGTCCAAAGACAACTGCTACATGTGGAGTTCTCAAGAGACTGGATACTCTTCAATATGTACCTTAGCCAAAGAAGAAGAAGTAAAAATATGGCATCAAAGATTGGGCCATCTGCACCTGAAAGGTATGAAGAGAATCATATCAGTTGAGGCTGTTAGAGGAATTCCTAACTTAAAGATTGATGAGGGAAAAATTTGTGGAGAATGTCAGATTGGAAAACAAACAAGGATGTCACACCAGAAGCTCAGACATGACACAACTACCAAAGTCCTGGAACTACTTCATATGGACTTGATGGGACCCATGCAAGTAGAAGGCCTTGGTGGGAAGAAATATGCATATATGGTAGTGGATGATTTCTCCAGATACACCTGGATCAATTTTATAAGAGAAAAATCTGATGTATTTGAAGTCTTTAAGGAGCTGTGTCTGAAACTTCAAAGGGAAAAAGAAAGTCATGTTGTCAAAATCAGAAGTGATCATGGAAAGGAGTTTGAGAACAGCAAATTTGCTGAATTCTGCTCTTCAGAAGGAATTCATCATGAGTTCTCATCTCCCATCACTCCCCAGCAAAATGGTGTGGTGGAAAGAAAAAATAGGACTCTGCAAGAATCAGCCAGAGCCATGATTCATGCTAAGAAGTTGCCCTATCATTTTTGGGCTGAAGCCATGAACACAGCCTGCTATGTCCACAACAGAGTGACATTAAAGAAAGGGACTCCCACAACCCTTTATGAAGTCTGGAAAGGAAGAAAACCTACAGTAAAATACTTCTATGTATTTGGTAGCAAATGCTATATCTTGGTTGATCGTGAGCAAAGAAGGAAGATGGATCCCAAAAGTGATGAAGGAATATTTTTGGGCTATTCAACAAAGAGCAGAGCCTACAGGGTATTCAATTCCAGAACTAATGTGTTGATGGAATCCATCAATGTAGTGGTTGATGATCAACAGACTGATGTCACAGACAATGTCGAGACATCTCTGAATGATTCTCCAGCTGACACCTCAGACAAGAATAAGGAAGAAGAACCACCTCAAGCTGAACCTGAAGATGACAAAATCAACAAGGGACCCTCTATCAGAATTCAGAAGGATCATCCCAAAGACCTTATCATAGGAGACCCAAATAAAGGAGTCACTACTAGATCAAGGGAAGTAATCTCACATGGTTGATTTGTGTCGAAGATTGAACCTAGAAATATCAAGGAAGCCTTGACTGATGAGTTTTGGATCAATGCCATGCAAGAAGAGTTAGGTCAATTCAAGAGGAATGAAGTATGGGAATTGGTTCCTAGACCTGAAGGAGTAAATGTCATAGGTACAAAGTGGGTATATAAGAATAAATCTGATGAACAAGGGGTTGTTACTAAAAACAAAGCTAGATTAGTAGCTCAAGGATATACTCAAGTTGAAGGAGTTGACTTTGATGAAACGTTTGCTCCTGTAGCTCGCCTTGAGTCCATTAGATTATTGCTTGGAGTGGCATGTATTCTGAAATTCAAACTGTTTCAGATGGATGTAAAAAGTGCCTTTCTAAATGGCTACCTAAATGAAGAAGTATATGTTGAACAGCCTAAAGGCTTCACAGATCCAAATCTTCCACAGCATGTGTACAGATTGAAGAAAGTCCTGTATGGGTTAAAACAAGCTCCCAGGGCTTGGTATGAGAGACTCACAGTGTTCCTCACTGACAATGGATACAGGAAATGAGGTATTGACAAAACTCTGTTTGTGAAGAATGAAGGAGGGAAGCTCATGGTGGCACAAATATATGTAGATGACATTGTAATGTCAGAACAGATGGTTGAACATTTTGTTAGACAAATGCAATCTGAGTTTGAGATGAGCCTTGTTGGAGAACTCACCTACTTTCTTGGGCTACAAGTCAAACAGATGGAAGACTCTATCTTTTTATCTCAAAGCAAGTATGCCAAGAACATTGTAAAGAAGTTTGGCATGGAGAATGCAAGCCATAAAAGAACACCTGCTCCTACACATGTAAAAATCTCCAAAGATGAAAATGGTGTCAGTGTAGATCAAAGTCTATACAGAAGCATGATAGGTAGTCTGCTATATCTCACAGCAAGCAGACCTGACATTACATTTGCTGTTGGTGTGTGGGCTAGATATCAAGCTGAACCAAAAGTCAGTCACATAAACCAAGTGAAGAGAATACTGAAATATGTCAATGGCACCAGTGACTATGGGATGTTATATACTCATGGATCTGGATCTATGTTAACTAGATACTATGATGCAGACTGGGCTGGGAGTGCTGATGATAGGAAGAGCACATCAGAAGGATGTTTCTTCTTAGGGAACAAGCTGATTTCATGGTTCAGCAAGAAACAAAATTGTGTATCTCTATCCACTGTTGAAGCTGAATACATAGCAGCTGGAAGTAGTTGTTCCCAACTGGTCTGGATGAAACAAATATTGTCTGAATACAATGTCACACAAGAAGTCATGACATTATAATGTGATAACCTGAGTGCTATAAATATCTCCAAGAATCCTATTCAGCATAGCAGGACAAAGCACATTGATATCAGGCATCACTTCATCAGAGAACTTGTGGAAGAGAAGATCATAGCACTAGAGCATGTTCCTACAGAGAGGCAATTAGCTGACATATTCACAAAAGCTTTGGATGCCAATCAATTTGAATGTTTAAGAGGAAAACTGGGGATATGTGTGTATGAGAATCTATAGCAATCAAAGGAGTTTGTGGATAGTTCTCACAAAAAGAGTATGGAGTTTTGTGAGGTATGGTGTAGTGAAAGATGTGATGGGTGTGAAGAGGCTATGAGATTTACTCACCTTTGGTCAATTTTGACTAAAAAGGGGGACAAGTGTTAATATGGAGGAAGCAGTTGTGGAGAGATGTATATGGAAGCAGTTGTGTGTGGCTGGACTGGAGGACAACTATTATTGAAAGAAGTGCACAGGTGCTACAACAGTATGTTTGTCTGTTTATAGATGTCAAACAGGATGTCTGATATGGTGCACAGGTGTTGATGTTGAAGCAGATGTCAGTATGACATTCTGGCTGGTACAGGTGCTGGAGTTACAGTAACTGTTATTTGATGAATGCACAGATTGAGGGGGAGAAGAAGTACCCTTGTGCATTGTGCATTTGTGTGTCTTACTAGTTGCATCCATAACTAGTAATTTTGTTGTTTGTTGCACAAATTTAGGGGGAGGAGAAGTACCCTTGTGCATGTGTGTATTACTAGTAGCCATAGCTAGTAATTGTTTTGCTTCTGCTGCTGATTAAACTTCTGTTATGTTGTTTAAACTGCTGATAGTTTGCCTTGTGAACAAAAAGACAGATATATGTTTTAGCCAAAATTTGCCAAAGGGGTAGTTTGTTGATTCTAAGTGTTGGCAGCAATTTTGGTAAAATAAAGAGTGTTCACAAGATGTCATGTGTGATGTCTTAACATGAGATATCTTGTGTACCTGCTGGAATTCAAGAACATGTGCAAGCAGGATTGTTTCAGAATGCCACATACAATGACAAGGCTTCTGATATTGGTTGTACCTGCTGGAGCTTAAATGGAAGACATGTTCATGCAGGATTGTTTCAGATGACATACACAATGTCATGGCATCTGATATGGATGTACCTGCTAAAAGCTATAAAAGGAATTACTGGATTATGCAGGATTTTTCCAGGATGTCAGACCCGATGTCATGACATCCTGTACACAGAACATTCAGTATGAATGTCTGGTGTTTTGTGATTGCACAATTAATGGCAATCTTTGGATGATTGAAGATATGGCTAGCTGGCGCATTCAATCATGGATTACAACCTGATTTACATATTTTCCAAAGAGATCTAACCAGCTGTTATAAAAAGATTTGATTGGAAAATAGATTTAGGGTTTTCAAGATATCCAAGCCCAGCTGGATGCTTCTATAAAAAAGGACTTAGAAAACCTGTTTGAACACACAACCAAGACTGAGCAAAATATAGAGAGAGAGCTAGGGTTTGTGTTTGTTTAGTCGTAAGACTTGTAGGTCATTCAAGTCATCCATTGATGATTGAATTGGATTGATTTGTGGTTGTAATTTGTCACTCTAAAGCTGTTAAGCAAGAGTGTGTGTCTACTTGATCAAAGTTGTGAAGCAAGATCAAGTGTGTGTCTTCTTGATCAAAGCTTTGAAGCAAGATCAAGAGTGTGTCTTCTTGATTGAAACTGTGAAGTAAAATCAAGAGTGTGTAATTGAAAAGTATTTTCTTTTCACAATGGACTGTTGTTTAAAATCACTGATGTGTGATTGTAAGGGAAGTAAGTGGGTTCTCATATCTAAGAGTGCTTAGGTAGAAGTTGCACGGGTAGAGATTAGGTGAGAAAGACTGTAACTTGTTGAAGTGTACAGATAGTCTTTGAACTAATTCTATTTTAGTGAATTTCCTCCCTGGCTTGGTAGCCCCCAAACGTAGGTGAGTTGCACCAAACTGGGTTAACAATTGCTTGTGTTATCCGCTTTACCATTCTGTTTATTTTATCCATTGTGTGTTAGTAGATATCAGTGTCGTAACATTACCTTCGACATCTTATATCTGATACCAGAATTTCAGCGTCTTTGTCCTTAGACTCAAGCTGTAACTCCTCATGCTTTCTGCTTAAAGCATGGAATCGTTCTTCCCACATATTCTTCTCTTGTTTCATCTTGGCGAGTGCGTCTTCCAACTCCTCTAAATCTTGGTTAAGGAGAGTTGATGGCTCAGCCACAACCATAGACATAGGTCTCTCACAAGCATACAAAATCTTCAATTCCAAAGCTCTCTTCTTCACCCAAATAGTGTAAGCTTCCAAAGCTACACAATTGCACGGACTAAGCTCTGATCTTCCTTTCCTATGCACATTATGCCAAGCATGCACAATCTTCTGCTTCAAATGTTGGGGATCTTTACCCTCTTGATAGAAAAGACCTTATAATTGAGTGTTATTAGGTTTGCCTCTCAAGGGGAACCCAAGTTGACGACGAGCATAAGCAGGGTTGTAGTTGATTCCCCTTTGTGTACCAATGAGAGACACATTAGAGAATTCACCACAACAATCAATAATCTCCAAGCTACTCAATGAAGAGTCATACCAAACTATATCATCATTAGTGAGAGACATGAGTCTCTGAGACCACCGTAGACATTGTTTGTTCTCCATAAAAGTAGGCGTCTGAGGCAAGTGCAAAATAAACCACTTGTACAGAAGAGGAATACAGCACACAATCGTTCCACCACCTTTAGAATTCCTTAGATGCAAAGATAAATACATATCACCCAACAATGTAGGCACATGATTCCCAATCAAGAAGATTATAATGGCGTTAGCATCAACAAAACTGTCAATGTTAGGGAACAATGCTAACCCATAGATGAGTAATACAAAGATAGCTTCAAAAGCATCCACACTACCGGCTTGAGAAAAGGCAGTAGCTTCCTTGATGAGGAACTCAGAAGTCAATCCAAACAATCCTCCCTTCTTCACCCAATGAGCCTCTATCTCAGACTTCTTCAAGTGAAGAGCTTCAGCAATAAGATGAGATCTAAGAATCTCTTCCAATCCACTAAAGGGCACTTTTCTAGAAACAGGTATTCCCAAGAGATGGGCATACTCCTCCAACGTAGGCACAAGCTGATAATCAGGAAAAGTGAAGCAATGGTAGAGAGGGTCATAAAACTGAACCAACACACTCAGAAGTCCTTCAACCACATCAACAGACAAGATGGACATAAGCTTCCCATGACGTTTCTTGAAGTCCAAGAGATCTAATACAAAAGATGTTAGCTTCCTTAACTCTTTCAAACATCTGAAACTGTACTTCTTAGTGTTCCTTCGTCCATAATCCATGGTCTGGAAATATTTGCAAATAAGACCTCAATTCCTTGAAATTTTCATGTGATGAATGTTATGATGCGCATGAATGCATGAATGCATCAATCACAAATAAGGGATCACACATAAGGCAAACAATCAAAGGCCAAATGATGAATTAAGTCATTGTCAAAATCAATCATCAATTTTGGTGGATTATGGTTTTCACCTTATCAACACCAAGTTCCATTGATATTGACAAGACTTGATTGGATGAACCAAGAATCAAGGGTTTGTTGTAAGTCACGAGCATGGAGTCTGGGCAAGAACCATCCCAAAGGAGTGAACTAAGGATAAAAACCTGTAGATCATGTTCTTAAAAGTTCTCATAGTCTTAATTCCATCTATCAGATATTACAGGTTAGGATGACTGACTCATCAATCCATAATATTCTCAAGAGAAACTCGTCTGAGTGTAGTATCGTGTAACAACTATTATCAAGTCTACACCTGAACAGTCTCCGCACTACGTCCTAAATAGGCTAAGAGGGGTTAAATGTTCTACGGTCCTCAGCTTCTCGGACCCCAAATCAGAGATAATGATGCCTAACCACAAATGACTTGTGTGATATTCCTAACTCCAAAAGAATCTCCACTTAGTAGATGGGTCTCAAGACAACTTGTTAAGAACTACTCCACACAAGTCGAACATGACTATACCATCCTCTTATCTTAATTGCACTCAAGTTCGGGTTAGAACTTATCTCACCACTCAGAGATCTCCAAGCACAACAAGCAAATTATATCACACAAACAAATATACATACATCAAATATACAATTATATACACACAAAATAGTAGGCTAAACCCACTGGAGACTACTCGCCAGCAGAGTCGCCACTTAATTTCAGTAGCGATAAATTCATGACTATCAGGCTATGGATAAACTAGACGTCAATAAAACCAGAGTCGCCACCGCGCTTTTATTGTTTCTAAGGGTAAAGGGAAAAGTACGAACAAAACCCAAAAATAAGAAGTTTTCAAATCAAAACTAATAAAATTCCAGAGATTACAGATAAGGGGGTTGGTTACACAGAGGGAAGGTGTTAGCACCCAAAGTGTCCTAGGTACTCCTAGGGAGCCCTTTTTTGTGTGCATATGTGTTTTTGTACAAAATGATTTTTTCCATAAATAGAGTGGAGGGATGAGAAAAGAATTTATTAATTATATTTTTGTGTTTGACAAGACCTTCGGACTTGTGCCTACGTACCAACATAAAATGAGGATCAAAACCTCGTAGTTCATGGTATAAATTTCAAAGTGAATGAGTTGCTTTTAACAAAATATTAAGTTTAACAAAGGCACCAAAGGCCTAAAAGGTTTGAATGAGTGTTAGTTCTTTCTGTCTTTTGAAATTTTAAGTCAAGTATAGTTAAGTTCATTTACAAGTTTTCTTAAGAAAGTGAGTTTGAAAATGCAATGGCATAAGGCCAAAGTTTCTAAATTTCAATATGGTCAAAGTTTAGAAATCACAAACAAAGAAGATTTTAAAAGGAGGGAGAGATTTGAAATTAAAGAAATGGGGAGGAGATGAAGAGACTAATCTTAAGCACAAATTTAAAAGTTGAGAGTTGAAAAGATCTGACCAATGGGCTACAATCTAATAGACAAGAATGTCATATAGAAACCCAAATTTCCCTTGGACTTTAGAATCAAGCAATATCAATACACAAATAGCAAGATGAAGAGCAAGGTATCAAATAAAGATAGCCACATCCAAGCTTAGCAAATCCATGATCTTCTTCATAATTCCCCATGTATCAGATGACTTCAAAGATATGCATTAGACACAGGTTCAAAACAACAGCTTCAATAGGATCATGTTGAAGGTGAACTCCAATGGATCTTCAATATTGTATCAGATGAAAGTTCATTTCACAAGCACTTGGTTTTTAAAAGTTGGCATTGGCTAAGTCCTTTTGCACAGGGAGTGTTGCCTAATCCTAAGTCCAATGTCTCAGAGCAAACCAACAGTCCGCACAAAATGTCTTTTAGGGTTTTTTGTTCTTATTATGTACATTAAGGTCAAAAGACCACAAACACAAACAAGTATATACAAACACAATATATTCACAAAGTATGGCTCAAATGAGCAAAGTGAAAATGGCATTAAAGTAAACAAATTGAATGGTATGAATAATGACAAATGAATAAAGACTTAAAATTAAAGTGCATAAAAGTAAATGGCTTGAAATTAAATGTTAGTTGTTAGTTGATTAGAAGTTAGTATTGCTTTTGCTTTTGTTTTATTTAAGTCATTCTTTGGAGAACACTCACCCCATTTATCACAAACATGGATCCTTGAACCAAGACATCTTCCAAAGGAAGGAAAAAATGCCAAGTTTCCACACAATACCATGAAAGAGGGGAGACTTACAATCTCACTTACTAGAATGTTATGCCTTTTGTGTCACAAATTTAGCGCTATATTAAGCAATCGTAATTGGAATCATGTAGAAGTCATAACTATTTGAGGTCAGGTAATAGAAATTTTAGTATTAATGTATGTTAGAGACATGGTATTATGAACCATGCTCCTAAAACATACCACACTTAAAAAGAACATGCAAAAGGGTGGACCTAATCTCATCTACACTCATGTTGATTTTTCAATCAAC
This sequence comes from Lathyrus oleraceus, assembly GCF_024323335.1. Taxonomy (NCBI): domain Eukaryota; kingdom Viridiplantae; phylum Streptophyta; class Magnoliopsida; order Fabales; family Fabaceae; genus Lathyrus; species Lathyrus oleraceus. Next base: position 96,630,304 of record NC_066582.1, on the reverse strand, counting down.
TAGCCTTATGATATGGAGATATCATAGGTCCATGACATGAATGAATAGAGAAGGGGAATGAGATGAAGAGGGAGGGGAAATGGAATCAACACAGATTGGTCAAAGGAGGACTTTTACCAAATTAAAATTATTCATTCATTTTGGGAGATAAAAAATGTACATTTCATCAATCCCCTAAATCCAATGATTTTAACTCAACAAAGTCAAATCAACCTTGACCAAGGCCCAACAACACAAGTCAAACTCAACAAGTCAATATCAAATGCTCAACACAATTTATTTTGCAATTAAACAATTAAAATCAATTAAATAATGCATTAAATTAAATTATTGTTTGTCAAATTCCTAAAATCTCATCAAAACACCAAAGAAATGGCCATGAGATTTATCATAGGTCAAACAAGGTCAAAGGACCTTGGAGAAAAAATTTCATAATTTTTGGAAACTTGAAGGTATTTTTAAACAATTAAAAATATTCACAAAATCAATTAAATCATGAAAAATATTAATAATAATCAAAAAAATAGTTTTAATTCAAAAAATGAAAGAGAAATTTATTTAAAAAAAATTGGTGAAACTCTCATATTTTTTGGATCAATATTAAAATTAATATGAATTAATGAAAATAGAACAAATAAAATGAAAATCAAATAATCAGAAAAAACGTGGACCACTTGATCTCCCTCATTAATTGAGGTGGCAGATTAAGTGGTCACAAACGCGCAATCAACGATGGTCTTTAGTCAGCGCGCCACAACACTGGTCATTCACACCAAAGCTTAAGATTAAATCATTTCAAATGGATCCTATGGTTCTGAACCTGCCAACTCACCATCGGAGCCAAAGCTCCGGTCTCCTTCTCCGGTGAGCCTAATCGGACTGGTTCAGTCACAACCATCACCAAAATTAAAAAGAAGGACATGATTTCAAAGTAAAAATGGCACTGAGCTCGAATATGGCCTCAATTTATCCTAACTCCAAGTATATTGAGAGATACAAGGAGTTGAAATTTGAGGTGCACGATATGAGTTGCTTCGATTTAACCTCAAAGCAACTCAATCTTGTTTCCTACATTGGTAGGAATTCAAACAACCAAGGATCCAAGAGAATTATGGAGAATTAAGTGAGAATCGAAGAGATGAAAATTTCTGGAAAATACCTTCAATGTAGGTCTGAACTCGATTGGTCTTGATCTTGCTTGATCTTGCTCTCAATGCTTGAAGGAGTAGATTAGAATGATCAAAAGGCTTTGGATCCTTGGAGTTTTGAATCTTAAAACAGTGAGATTCAAACTCAATTTCCAATGGAAATTCTCAAGGTTGTCCTCTGAAATGGAAGGGTTTGAAGGTGTGGATTCAAAGTTGGCGCGCATGGTCCCTAATTTTGAGCATGGAGGGTTCTATTTATAGCCAATTCAATTGATATTTGCACACTTGAAGTGAACTTCCAAAGTTAGCAATGTATGATGCATGGGTGCATGGGCGTGTACAGGCCCATGAAAATCACTCCATCTGATCCATAATTGAGAGTAAGCAAGGATGAAGTCATGTGGGAATGCTAGGCAATTGTGCATGGATGTTTGAAGTTCAATCTTGCCAAATGATGATGCAATGTTCAAGCCATGCGCAACCCATTTGAATCTTGTCCAAAATGGATGAAATAATACTTTTTGGAAAGGTTAGATCAATAGGAACAACTTTCATGTTGAACACTTCTTAACTTTAAGTTTGTATCATGGTGAATTTTGAGGTGGAAGTTTGGAAAATCAAACATGTCAAAAAAAATTCTAAGTGTCAAGTCATATGTTCACTTATTCCACCTTGGCTAACTTTTTATGTGAGCTTCAAATGTGAAAAGTTCCTTCCTAAAAGTTGTAGATCTCTCAATGTCCTTCAAAGTGGTCACAAATTTGACCTCATTTGGATTTAATATGAAGGAGTTATGCATTTTTGAAGTTGAGGAAAATCACTTATTCAATGGCATTGGTTCAAAATGACCTATAATATATCCTCATATCACATGCTCATAAAAGTTGAATTAGCTCTTCCTCCAAACATAAAAGTTGAATTATACATCTTGAATTTGATTGTGAAACTTGGAAATCTTTCATATCATAAAAATTGAGCAAGTTATGTCCTTGAGAAGTTGACCTCCAAATTAGGGTTTAGACAAAATGACCTATAATCTCTCACTATAAAAATTGACTTTTCAAGCAAAACTAGCTCTTGACCTCAACATGAAAGTTGTTTTTAATGTCATTTAGAGTAACGTTGATCTTGGAATAATTTTTATATGACAAAAAATGTAGGAGATAGGATCTAGGAAACCCCAGTTTTGATTAGATGAATTCCTCTTGTCAACCACCATCAACCAACTTGCTAGCTTGCAATTCTCTTGACTTTTGGGACTCATGGAGGATCATATATTCATAAGATGATTAAATTTGAAGTATACCTTGAAATATTTGATCAAATGTTGAAGAAGTTTGTTGAAGAAGTTACACAAGACACCCATATGAACTAGGGTTTCCAAGGCAAACCAACTCAAAACTCTTGATGATATCTTGATCAAAATAACATGTGAAGATCGTGGAAATCTATATATGATGCATAGAGCCATTGTAGATCATTCTTGATTGAGCTCTTAGCAATGAGGGTCTTAAACCCTAGATATGAGCTTGATAGATCAAAGGTGAACATGTGCCCTACCTACAAAAGAGTTAGACAAATGCAAAGACATATTTTTGGTATTTTGGTTTGTAAATGATAAAAAAACAAAGTATGATACAATCAAATTGTGCTTGGTGATCTTTGTCAATACAAACCCAATGAGAGAGGGGTAAGGAGGATGCCAAGGAGTGATCCCAATGTTAATGCATATGATAAGAGTAGCATGAGGGATCTTAGGGTCAAAATTGGGGTCTTAACTATCTTGTATTAATCGACGAGAAACATTATTTTACCCAATACAGATGAGGAGCGGGGCGTATACATCACATCGAATGGATTTACAAATCAACATTCGGAAAAACGCCACTTATCTCAACTCAACAATTGTGGATGAGGAATTGCTTTGCATCATCTTAAGACAAGATGTCTTTCATTTATGAAAATGTTTTTCATATCCATCGTAGACGGAGAAAAATGAGTTTGATTGGTTAAATCTATTTTTGGGCTTGAAAGACGAGTATTTATGACTTCCAAGCTCTTACAACTTGGGTCCAATACTCGGGACTACGTCTGGACCTTTCACCCAAGTAATCTTTTTCTTTCAATTTTTTTGAGAAAAGAAGTTTGAATATTTACAAATGTTTTGAAGGGAAGACGAACACTTATGGCTTATAAGCTCTTACAACTTGGGCCTAGCATTCAGAACTACATCTGGACCTTTCACTCAGGTAGTCTTTTTCTTCCAATTTAGTTATGAAAATGATTTGAAGTGATTTAAGGGTAATTGAAATGCAGGCAAGTAAATGCGAGCACGCAAAAAGAAAAGAGCTCATTGTAAAAATGCTCAAGAGTAAGCCACGGGACTGAATGCCAACCGAAATCGAGAGCAAACTGAATTTAGCTCTAAGCTAACTTAGAGTGGATTCATGTGAGAACCACTCTATAAGAAGTTGAGTCAACTAAATCTATGCGTCTAAGCGATTTTTGGAAGTTAAATTGGATTTTAACTCTTAAGTCGCAATGTAATGAAAGGTAACAACAACCAAAATACTATTATAGAAGTGTTACAATTTTTTTTACATCAACTCAAAGTAATTAAAAAATAAAAAACTAAATACAAAACACTTGATATTCACATTGAATTTGTATTAGTACAAAATTGAAATACAACTAAAAATAAAATAAAATGTGAAAACAATATTAACACCATATATATATATATATTATATATATATATATATATATATATTATATATATATATATATATTATATATATATATATATATATATTATAATATATATATATATATATATATATGACTCATTAACCTAAAGAAATATAACTATATATAAAACTAATATTATATAATATATAACTTGAAAGATTAATAATAAAAAATGTGTGTAAGATTTGACCAAAAATATATAGAATTAAAATTAATAGTAACATATATCTATGATATATATGACGTTTTTTTTTAAAATAACCATGTTTTTCAAATAAAATACGAAAATAACCAAGTTTTCAAAAAAAAATCCAAAATAATCATGTTTGGGAGAGGATGCGCCGGGGGAGTTGGCGCACCCCTTAAAATTTTAGAGGAGGCGCCAGTTGTATTGGCGCCTATGCATTGGGCTCATAAAGGAGGAGCCAATGTAAGTGGCGCCTGCTTGGGCCTCCTAAAGGAGGTGCCAAGGGGAGTGGCGCCTTAGTGTCCCTCCTAAAGGAGGCACCAATAGACATGGCGCCTGTGTGTGTGTGTGGTGGGTGTATGCGCCACCACATCTGGCGCATATACCCCCTCATGTTATTTTTTTTTATTTTTTTCTATTTTAATTATTTTTAATTATATTTTTTTATAATATATTTTTTTTAATATTTAAAATTTATTCTTTAATACATAATAAATAAAAATAAAAATAAAATAACTTCATTAAATATATAATAATTGATTACATTAGAAAGACCAAAAACCTAATGACCCGCCCGATTATAACGTCCCCCGGTTCCACATCCCGGTGCGTTAGGTTGTCTCCGAGGTCTCCCACGATTGTCTCCGAGGTCTCCCACAAACACCTCAAGAAAATTGTGGAAGACCTCGGAGACAACCTAACGCATCTGGATGTGGAACCGGGGGACGTTATAATCGGGCGAGTCATTAGGTTTTTGGTCTTTCTAATGTAATCAATTATTATATATTTAATGAAGTTATTTTATTTTTATTTTTATTTATTATGTATTAAAGAATAAATTTTAAATATTAAAAACAAAAAATATTATAAAAAAAATATAATTAAAAATAATTAAAATAGAAAAAAATAAAAAAAAAATAACAGGAGGGGGTGTATGCGCCAGATGTGGTGGCGCATACACCCACCACACACACACACTAAGGCGCCATGTCTATTGGCGCCTCCTTTAGGAGGGGCACTAAGACGCCACTCCCCTTGGCGCCTCCTTTAGGAGGCCCAAGCAGGCGCCACTTGCATTGGCTCCTCCTTTAGGAGCCCAATGCATAGGCGCCAATACAACTGGCGCCTCCTCTAAAATTTTAAGGGGTGCACCAACTCTCCCGGCGCATCCTCTCCCAAACATGGTTATTTTGGAAAAAAAATTGAAAACTTGGTTATTTTCGTATTTTATTTGAAAAACATGGTTATTTAAAAAAAAATCTATATATGATAGTAAGTTGTATAAATAATAATAATAATACTAATATATCTATGATGTGAACGAAAATTGCAAGTTATATATAAAAACTAAACTAATAGTATGCATATATATTAAAAATGGAAACACTAAGTTATATATATAAAAATCAAAATAAAAAGTAATAACATCCATATATATGAAACTCAACCTATATATATATATATAACTGAAACATTAAGTATAATATATATAAAACAAAAACTGATTGCATGTATAAATTTTTTTTAAAAGAAATTAGTATATATATATATATAAAATGATAATAACAGTAAAAATATATATAAAACACAATGTCATTAAAATAGGCAAAGATGACCACCAAGCATTTTCTAATATATTATACTTGTAATAAAGAGAATGAGATTAAAATCCACATTAAAAAAAAATTATAAAACAAACAATCAAAAATAAAACAATTAAAATAAATTGGAAAAAAAAGTTAGAATGAAAGAGATTAATGGTGATTATATGGTTTATGTGAGCATAGTTTGTAATATGCAAAAAAAAATTAAGAGGTGATGAAATGAGTTGGTGTTTAATAGCAGGGAGTAATATATTGTTTGCCTTGTGTGGAGTAGTAATAAGAAAAAGTGTAAGGAAGTAGCATCTTTTTGTATCAAGAAAATGGATGCACTTTGTTACTGTAGCGCGTAGCACATAGAGGGAGAGGGAGTAACTTTTAGAGAACAAGTCATGTGGTGGTAGAGATATTGAGATTGAGGGGCGACTGTTTCATGGTGTATTTTTTTTTCTCCTCCAATAATGCATCATTATAGAGTGGATATCCTTAGGGTTACAAATTTAAGAAATGTCAAGAATATCCTTAATGTTTATTTTAGAGATAAAATTAAATAAACTAATTAAAATTAAAATAAAATCCAACACATAAATATAAATAAAATAAAATTAAAATAAACACACTATTAATTCTATTTAATTATTTTAAATATTTTGACCAAAAAAATAAAAATAAAAAGAATTAAAAATGAATAAAAATCGAGCGCAAAAGAATCTGATAAATTAAATTGACTGCACCAAAATGGTCAGCGCAAAATAAATCTCTCAGAAATATACAACGTTTGAGCCAATTTTGAAATAAAATCTGATAAGTTAAAGGGCTCAAACTGACCAAAATACGGCAGAGAAAAGTAGTCAAAAAATTAAAACGAGCACGCCAGATTAAACTACGCGAATCTTAGATTAATAAAATTGACGTCTGCAAGATCGATCTTGAAAATTTCCGCCCGTTAATTTTACGTACATTTGAGGATTAGTTTGACCGGTCTGTCTGTAAATTCAAAAACTTATTCTGATTGACATTTCAGGAATTATGCAAAATGAAATTCAAGTTATGCTATTCAAAGATGTGAATGTTGTGATGCATGCATCTCTTTATCGAATGAGGGGCAAAATTGGGGTATGACAGTCTTCAAGTGCATGGTCAACAAGTTTGACCAAGTGTGCGTGCCTGCCGCTCCAATACAGTGCATCCTTAAGAAGGTTGTACAATAGAGTGTGATTAGGACTACCTAAGAGGTCCTGTAGAAATGCCTCATTCTGATCCAGGAGGACTTGATGGTGACGACTATGGGTCTCCTAATGTGTGGCTTTTTCCTTCAGCTATTTTTTATCTTCCAAACTCTTGTGTGCTTGCCCTCTCAGTTCTCAAATTTCTTCAAACTTTTTGTCGAGATCGCTTTGGTGTTGTGAAAGAGCGACTTCTAGCTTCTTGATATGGCTTTGCTCTTCTTTCAACCCCTTCTGGAATTTCTTTAACTGGTCTTGTAAATTCTTGATCTGGTTTTGATAATTGATCTCCATTTTGCATGTGTGGTATTGGGCTTCGGCTAACTGCTTCTTCTTGGATGCAAGGTTCTCATAAGTTCCCTTCAAAACATCTCCCACCTTTTTCCTTTTATGTCGTTCAATCTGAATATCAGTGTCCGCTTTGAGAGCTCGCTCCCTCTTTTGATTGAGATTGAGCTTCAAAGTTTCCTTCTCTAGTTTGACTTTTCCAAGACTAGACTAGATATCAACATTCTCCTTCTCCAATGTGTTGATATTCTCTTTGAGTCGGTCCACTTCAAAAATAGTAGCAACGGGTGGCTCGATAATCTTGAAACTCATGGATGGCTCCCATGGGTATGGCAACTTAATCATCTTGACTCTTGACTTGACCCAAGTTGAATATGATGCAGTCATAATGCAAGTTTGCTTACCCAACTCCTTATTTCCAATGCGATGGATCTTACCCCAGGCTTGATATTTTTAACCCCTTCAGCCATAAGTAATTCTTCTAGTTGCCGGTCTTCAAGTTTTTCCTTCAACGGATACCCTAACTGACGAAGTGAGAGAACGAGGTTGTAGTTAATCAACCCCCACTTAGTACTGATAAGAGGGACATTTTGGAAATCCCCACAATGAAAAATTGGTTCAACCCCACTATAATCATGGCTATACCAGATAACATCTTCGGCATTCAAGGACATCAACTTCTACGACCATTTGAATGCTCCAAAATTATCAGCAAACGACCCTCTCTTTGGCAAGTGGGCCATGATCCACTTATGGAGTAGAGGGATACAACAGTTAATAGTCCCACTTTTCTTCATATGTCTACAATGGAAGGAGAAGAAAACATCAACTAACAACGTGGGCACTATATTCTTTGAGATAAAAATGGTGATGGTGACTTTGTCAATGAACCCTTCAACACTCAGGAATAGCACCAGGCCATAGATAAGCAAGGAAAAACTGGCATAAAAGGCGTCCCAATTTCCACTGTTAGAAAATAAAGTGGCTATCTCAAACAAAAACTTGGACGAAAAACCCTTGGAATTACCCTTGACCCGAAAGCTAGAATCAATCAAATCTTTCTTCAGATGCAGGGCTTGTGCAATTACAGCAGAATCTGGGAAACTATCTTCTTTCATGTAAGGAACCTGATCTTTAACCGGTAGATGAAGTAATTGAGCAAATTCTTCCAGCGTGGGAGCCAGAAGATAATCCTAGAATGTGAAACAATGCAAGGTGGGATCATAGAACTGTGCGAAAGTGAGGATCAATCATGTATCTTCCTTAGTAGACAGGACCCCTAACAAATTACCATATGCTTTCTTGAAGGCCACTCTATGGTAATCAATCAAGAAATCACCAAGCTTCCTTAGTTCATCAAACTTAGAGTCTCTGAGTTTGTACTGATAAGTGTTCCTCCTGTCGCACTTCTCCATAACTAGGTAGACAACTGCAACTGACAAACTGATGGTTCCTTGAAAAAATGCAAATGCAACATAAAAATAAAACTTATGATGCAATGATGTCACATGATGCAATGAGGATGAGATGTCATATAATCATAGTTCCGGCGTATTCTGGATAAACCGCATATTTTGTTTATTGCAAGTTCAAAGGTCCGACGTATACACAATAAACAGGTAAGAAGGGTCCTGGTTTCCTGAAAAACCCAATATCCCCCTCACGGGTATGTACTATCCTCCAAGGGTGATCCTAAAAGGTTCTTAGACTCAAGGACCCATTTTGAGATACCATTTCCTGAGACGACTGACTCGTCAGAGAACGATGTTCCTAAAAGGATCTATTCTAGGTGTGACAACTCGTGTCAACCATGTTCGCAGAATAACTCCACGGAGGTCAACCACAACTCTAGTCACCTTACTATCTTGTGTTTATACTCAAACTCGGGTATAGAGCTTCTCTCTCATGTATCATCACCCCAACCCAACAACATCATATACAGATATTCCAAATAGAAGAATATACAAAAAATGCGAAATAGTAAAGTAAATGGTGAATAATATAAAGAGAGTATAGCATAAAGATAAACACCTAAAACAAGCGAAAACAACCAAAACTGGGCCCGACTCCTTTTAGCGACCAGGAAATACTCCAAGTAGCAGATTTTCCCTCCAGCTGAAGCTATCAAAATATACCTGAACACATCGCACGCTTGAACATACAATAGAGTCTCCATCGAACTTTATTTATTCCCGAAGGAAAGGGAAAACATCGATGAAACTTGGGGAAAGAGAAATTAGGTAAGGAAGTCGGTTATGCAAGGGGAAGGTATTAGAACCCCTAACACCCATTGTACTCAACGGGAACCGTTTTGATCATTCTTGCTCGAATGGGTGTTATATCTAAGGATTACTCGCGAAAGAATAAGGGAAAAGGAAAAGAATAGAGTGTGCTCGGTGAGGATTATGGCTCTCATGCCTACGTATCATTATAGTGCAATAAGGAATTCAGAGTTTCGTAGTTTATATAACTAATGGTGGGAGGTGAAAAGAAGTTGTGATAACAGTATGGTTTGAACCAAACGGTTATATTGTTTGACTCCAAAAAGGGATGAAATCTGAACCCAAGAGTAAAATTGGAATTGACCAATATATTGGTAGCCAGAAGCGTTCACCACTATATATGATATGGTCGAAAATAAAGAGAATTAAGTGTTTGGTTTCACAGCACAAACAACACTTGGTTCACAAGCAGACACAAGATGGATCTCAAAGAGATAGTATATTTGGATCAAAGATAACAGTATATCACATGGAGTGAATGATTCAATGACTGAAGGTAGATGATGGTTCATGAAAGATATAGATGGTGCCCTAAGGCAGAAGGAATAATTATGAATGTGCTTGCCAAGGGTTCGAAGCCTTGTGCCTACGTATTCTCATCATGCAATGAGAAAGTCAGAGCACTCGTAGTTCGTGGAACCGCGAGAACAAAGAGAAGTAAGTGATGAAAAGTATAACTCGTACCAACAGAATGGTGGAAACAAAAAGGTGTTTGCCTAAGCAACATGGATAGATAAGACAAACACAATTTCAAGGGTTAACTGCAGTGAAAATAGAGATGTGTTCACCTAAGCAACAGGGACTGATAAGACAAACACAATTTCAAGGGTTGGTTGCAGTGCTGCTTAGTATAGGGAATAGTGTATCATTATAGGGAACAAACAATTTAAAATCAAAGAAGAATGGTATATTGGATCCATGAAGGAATAAACTCTGAACCGAAGAGCAAACAGGCGTCTTAGCAAAAAAGGAGGAATAAAGTATTTGGTTTTGTAGCCAAACATCTCTTGGTTTACAGGGTGGACTATCGTTATGTCGTCCTAAAAGGATGTGCATGGAATCCAAGGGAGAGTATTGTTTGATCTAAAAAGATGGTATTGATTGATGAAGAATTAAGAATGAAGAATATGGTAGAAATAGGTTAGGCAGCTCGCGGAGAATCTGAATCCTCGTGCCTATATATTCTCACTGTGCAATGAGAAAGTCAGAGCTTTCGTAGTTCGGCCCACTAGGGCTGACAGCAAGATATTGGGGCAAGAGAAGTGATTGATTGATAATGAAATAGAGTACTTGGCAGCTGTTTAATATGAACCACACTAAAGTCTATAAACGAAGGCGAATGCTTTGAGTAGCTGGGGCCTACGCCCCATATGCAAAGTCACTCTAGATAAGGGTAGGAGAAACTCCATCTCATCACTCTTAATTACTTAAGGCTCATGGCATGTCATATTTATCACAACTGACAAGTTGTTGGAGAAGAATCCTCGCTGCTCCTTAGGTTGATGTTGCTCTAGTGAAGAAGACTTGGCAATTTATTTGATTCGTGTTGTACTAAAGTTTATGAATGAAGACGAATTCTTTGAATAGCTAGGGCCTACACCCCATACGCAAAGTCACTCTAGACAAGGGTAGGAGAAACTCCGTCTCATCATTCCTCATTACTTAAGGCTCATGGCCTACAATTTGAATAGTGGTTTCTAAGTGTTGACTTTTGTTGTATCTTGTATAATTTGCTGCTTGATTTGCCTGGGATGCCTTGCAAGAAAGTCTGGACTTGAAGTTTTGAGATCCACATCATTAGAAATAGTCTTATGAAGTTATCAAGGGACTTTTGATCACTTGATTAGACTGTGGGATTATACATGATCAAGGATTTAGTTAATCAAAATTTCGTTTGATCAACTTGAATCAAGGGTTTGAATTAATTTGACATCTATGATTTACCTAGTTTAAGGGTTGATAATGTACAAGTTATTCTTAAGGGATCATGCAAAGGTTAAAGTCACATTAATCTAATACCACATGAAAATTAATTTGATTAAAATGGCTAATTAATCTAAGTCAAATGCTAACCCTAAGGTACCGTGAATTTCTAGGACTAAAATACCCTAGGGGTAAAAAGGTCAAATATCATGGATATTCAATTAGGAATATTGTTAAACCCTAATCATCATTAGTCTAACTAAAATCCTATAAATCTAATCAAGTTCTAAAATTAACTATCTTAATCAATTTTAAAACCTAATTACTCTTAAAAATCTAACTAGGTTCTAAAATTAACTAAAACTCTAATTAATTCTAATTATCATTCTAATATTCTAAAATTAAAATCCTAAATCTAATTAATCTAAGATCCTAATTATTCCTAAAATTTAACCAAACTAATTAAACCAATACTAATTAAAATCTTATAATTGACCTAATTAACAAAATTAAAAACTAAGCAAAACAACTAACAAAATAAGCCAAAAATAAATAATAAAATGGGCTCATATGGGGGTGCAGGCCCTGTACAGTGTGGCTATAGGAAACAATGTGTGTGGGCTTAGAAGCCAAAGCCCAAATGGAAAGTGAAGCAATGCATGATGGTGAGTAAAAGGATGCTTGGGCACATGTACATAGGCACATCAAAATCAAGAAATGGAATGAACCTTTTCACATGTGAATCTTTAAGTCACCCATGCACGTGGGAAATTGAACAAAACAAATGAATTTGAAATGAGTCAAACACGCACAAAGTCATCATCTCCGGTTAAGGCATGGGCCACCGCGCCAGAAATCGCTTATGACGGTGGTGGCCACCAGAAGTACAAATCAGATACACCATTGGAAGTGCCTTAATCTCTTTAATCTGAATCTCCCTTCAATTTCATCTAAATCTGAGCCTAACCTCATGACCGAATTGATGAACTTAAGAACCCTAATATTTCAACCTCAAATTAAACTCTCTCTGTGAGGAATCAAAGCGCGGGGACCTTAGGGCTTTGATTCCTCCCTCAATGCCCTACATCATGGTATCAAGAAAAAGTGAAAAGTGAAGATCTCAGAAGTTACCTTGCCAGAGACACCAAAGGTGGAGCCAGATTAATTTCTCATGTAACCTTATAATCTATTTTCTCTGCCCTTGCTTAATGCATATTCTTTTCTTTCTTCTACTCCTTCCTCCTTCTACAGAGTTGTTGAATGAGAAGCCGAGTGATGTGAGGTGTGGATTGAATGATGAGGTTGAGCTCAACTGTTAGAGCTTCTAATGTTGAAGCTCTGCAGTTATGGCGGTGAGCGTGTAGTAAGGGTGAGGGGGAGGAGTTGAATATTCAAAGAGTTCAGTGAGAGAGATGAAGCTGACTCAGTGTGATCTCTGGTGCGAAAATGATTGTTGATGAAAAATAAAGGTGAATCAATATGATTTGTAGAGGTTTGATATTGTAACTAACTTAGGCAGATCGGGTATTAGTTAGGGTAGTTTGTTGGGGTCTGTTAGAAACTCATCCTCAAATTTCTTTGAAATTCACTTCAAATTACTTTGAAATGAAAAAACAGTTAGAGGTCAGTTAGCTAGTTTAGCTGTCAGTTAGAAATTATCACTGAGTTAGTTGTTAGTAAATGGAAATTTCAATGAATTGTTATCCAGTTGGAGTTGATTCTGTTAGTCAAATTGACAATGATTAAAAGATATGACAGTTAGATGACTAGATGGTTAATTAAGGATTTGATGTTAGTAAGGGTCAATTTGAGAATGGTTGTTGAGTTATACCAGTTGGAGGTTTGCTGTTAGTTAACCTTTGAAACTGATTTGTAGGTTAAGGGTGTTGGGGTTTAGGGCTTATAAATGACTTAGATGTTAGAGATTATAGGGACTGGTTTTTATTATGGTTAATGCTTGAACATGATGATTAATGTTTGCTTTATTTTGTATTGATGCTGCAAGATATTGACTATGGTTTACTGTTGTTATGTAGATGCTAGTGTTTGCTAATTATGATGGGTCTGGTGTGATAGTATGACATGCCTCAAAAAAATGATGTTAGCTTAGTTAGATGGGAACTTAGTGGGATCAAATGAACTATTAGGGTCAAGTTAGTGAATGAGATTGATACAGGTCTATATGTTGTTAAACCTGTTAGAACCAATTGCAGGAAATGTTAATGAAACAAACTGTTGAGCCTTAGCCAAAAGACACAATTACTAACTCTATTAAAACAAAAGTTAGTTATGAGTCGGACTGTTATACCATTGCAGAGTTATCTACTGAAGCTTGAATTATGGATTGTTATGAACATAGTTGTTGAATTTATCCATACTCTACTATTAGTGTTGCTTGATGTTAATATGATATTGCTAATGTCCATGGTCATGGACCTGTTGAACTTGTTATGCTTAAGTTATGAATGGTGTGACCTGATGCATGCAGTTGTGTTGTTGACTTAACTAATTTGCTTATGTAGGACTTTGTTTGTTGTAGGTCTGGTTTAATAGGTTAGCTTGTTGATGTTGATTTGTGGACCTCAGATGGGCATGTCCTGAATTCATGTGATCATGTAGTAGGGCATGAGGTTTGTATTGTTTTGGTTTGCTTTGGCTTATATGCTTTACAGTCCTGACTTTGTTTTTATGGCATGATGCCTCAAGTTTCATTACATTGCCTTAATATGGTCTTGTCTGTATGATCGATTAATAAAATACACTGTGTATGTTCCTGAATATACTTGATGATTTTGTTTACATGAGCTATTATGCATGCTAATGTATGGTGTGAACAAATTGGTTTGGTTATGTGTTTAATTGCATTATCATATTGCTTGATTGCTTCATGATTATCCCATGTGTACATGCTTAGAATCATGTTGGTGTTTATTATGAATACAAGGCTAGCTTGTGGATGGAACATGGTTTCAAGTAGAATTCAAAGCATGACAAGGCATGGTAAGGCAAGGCTAAGTGACCAAGCTTGTACAATCATGGAATTCTTGATCAATGGAGGAAGTTTGTCAATGGATCATCAAGAGATCAATGCAAATGATGAAATATGATTAGTATTAAGATTCTATGGTGAAAGAATGATGGTTGACTTTGGTCAACTATTTGACCAAAAATTCAACAGTTGACCAAAAGTCAACATTTGGTTATTCATGTAATCTTTTGTATTTATGAAATGGAACATTTTTATGAATGAAATTTTATTTTTGGACAAAATGAATTGGTTTAACATATGATCTTATTTCTTGAAATGTCTTGGATTTGAATGACCATAACTTTTGATGAAATGGACTTAGGTATGGACATGTTAGAATGACTTAGATAAAACCAAATCAAAGATCATTAATGACATATGCAAGAAAACCACAAATTCTTAAGCAAGACCAATAAGATACTAAGTACTAAATGCAACCATTGCCCAAGCAATGGTATCATGATCATGATCAGATGAATGAATGGAAGTGGATAAGGTTTGTTAGGTAAAGAACTTGGGCTAGCACCAAGGAAGTCAAGCATAGATGAATGGAACCAAAAAAAGGCAACAACATGAATGAGAGATTGAGTGAAACACACCACATATACAACTAGGGCTAGGAGACCATCAATGAAAATAAGACCATATTAGGGTTTAGATGGCTAGAGGTATGCCACAATGAGGCCTCTTGAATCCAAGTTCAAGAAATTAGGGTTACCCTTATTACCAGATGGAAAATCTAGTCACAAGACACATTAGTACCATATCCTTCTTGATTAGGGTTTTGATAGCCAACACACGACCTAACAAACATCCATGAGGCCTCATACCCAAATCATCAAGGTATTAGGGTTTGAGAGCCCTAGGGAGTGGCATGATGAGATCTTATTGAATTCATGCTTCAAAGACTAAGAAAATAGGGTTTCTCATCCCTTATGATCAGATGAATAACCAACGTCATACCTTTAAGCCTTGATCCACACACAAGCCCTAGCTTGCAAGCCAAGAGCTTTGAATCTCTAGTGACCAACTTAATGGATGAATGATTGATACACATGCATGAAACATGAATGTATGCAGATGATTCTCAAGCCAAGGGTTGGGTAAAAAGGTAAAAAGGGGAGGGAAAATTTTGGGGTACAACAATACCCGAGTGGTCTATCAAAGTAGAAATATCTGAATTGACTTAGCATAGCCTTTCCCCTAGTTGGGAAATGGGTTTGACTGAGCCATTTATGTTTAAAAAATATATTTTTAACACTTGAGGCTTCTATAAGGAACCACTTCAGAAAACCAATTATAAAGGTAAATTATGAAAATGAGATAACTAGTAACACGAAACAAGATACAACATTGTCATAGAGTTACGAATCACAACAGGATCCAGATACAAAACAAAAAAGAAAAACAGACAACATTCTTAAAAACATTACAAATGCATCCTAATGGATGACTGACAAAAAAGAGAATAGAAACAAGATTATTCTTCATTCTTATTCCCAACAATAACTCTAAGGTTGGTGTCATCAGCATGGTCTTCCTTGGTCAGATCATCAGTGGGAGAAGGCTCGACTTCTTCCATATCCATGAGCTGGCCATCCACCACAACTTTGAAAAAGTTCATCTCAGACAAATCAAGCACGAGGTAGGGGCACAAGAATTGAGGCTTTACTCTGTCAAAAGCATCATCACCTGCATCAAGAACGTCGATTTGATTTTTCTGCAAGTCTTTCTGCAGTTGGTCATTTGATTCTCGAGTTGATTTCATCTCCTCATATTGCTTGGTGACAGAGGAATGCAACTCTTGACTCTTAGCCTCCGACTTTTCCCTTTTTGTGTTCTCCTCTTGCAATTGTTTCTCCAGGTCGGATATTTTATCCGCCTGCATCTTCTGTTATTCCTTCATCTGATTGATCTCTTGGTTGAGTTTGATCCCATTCTGCTTATAATCGTCCCCTGATTCAAACAAGCCTTGGGCCAGGACAACACATCTCATCAGATAGGAGCTGATGTTTTAGGTCAGTTTTTGCCGACCTATTATCTTCACCTTGTTCACATCTTCCGTGGCATTCAGATGGTCGTAGAGGAATTTCAATTCGTCAAAGCCGTTACCCCAAATTTAAACTTATTTGATGGTTTGGTTTGGTTGCTTCCATCCGCCTCTTGCATCAAAGAGGAAATTTCCCAATCGGCTCTTCAAACCTCGTCCCTCATCAAAGTTATAATCTTCTTTGGGGAGTTCAGACGAGAGTCCTTCAGTGGCAGGATGGTTGAGACTTGGGGCTCAGAAACTCTTGGCGCTGTTTTACTTGGTGTTACCTTTCTCTTATTTAATGTCTAGGTTTCTAAACCAGACAAGTCTGACTTAGGCACGGGTTAGTCGGCTCCTCTGCTTGCCTCCCAGGCTTCCAACATCATATTTTTCTGCTCTTTCATAGACAAGTCGGTCATTTTTTATGCAAAAAGGACAGGAAAAGGTTAGGAAAATAAAGTGTGGTGCAACGAATAATGCAAAAATAAAATAGATCAGTATTAACCAAAAACTGAAGGACTTGTTCCTCGGGTGAAGGTAATAGATCCCATACCTTCATCATACGAAAGGAATCTAATATGGCCAAAGTCTAAATTTCTAGGGTGTTTAGCTTATCAAAATAAAACCCAGATGTCGGGAGTGGGTTTCCAGTCTAATAGATAGGAAAGCAACGGGATCCATCTAATGCATATAATACCAGAGGACATCTCAGTCCTTATGTAACTCAGAGAAACCAGTCTTTAAAGCCTTTATAATTGGTAGTGTAAACTTGAAGAAAACTCTTGTCGGGAAGGCCATTAATTGTGACTAAGTCACCCTTCTCAACACCCTTGATTTCAAAAAAGGATAAAAACAAGCCTATGGTGGGCTATATATTTATGGCCTCACAGACTATTTCGAAAGCCTTGATAAACCCCCAACTATTGGAGCGGACATAGGAAGGAGTAGTGTTTAGGGTTCTTAACAGGTCGGATCCAAAATCGGTAAAGGGTAAATCGATTTGAAAAAATCCTATAATACACCAACATAGAAGTGGAAATACTCGTCTTTAACTCCTCTAAGATAGACTATTCAAACACGTTCCCCTGGGATGCATGGCTCCAATACAACATCATCATCGTTTCTAGTAGAGGACATATTCTTCAAAGATCAGAGTTTAGTGATTTCTACTTCATCAATGGAGCTATGATCATAGCTCATCACCTATTTATCAAAGGAGTCAGCAATCTCCATCAACACTTCTACTAACGAACCTGACGAGGAAGATTCAAAATCAGTATCATTAAAAGAGGCGTAAATATCATCGTAAACTTCCTTTATAATCCAATTAAAGTCAGCTTGGATTAGGGTATCCTTACATTATCTCATTTGTAAGTCCTAGATATTTTTATTTTCTTGGATACTTAGGGTTTTTAACGCATTTCCGTCATCGTCACATTCATGTACAACAGCCATTTCCTAAAAGAAAGAAAAGTGGATAAAGAGATAAAAGCAAAAATACCTAAAATTGAAGAATAGTTGGAAGCTTAGAAATCATCTTGAAAGAGAAATAAGTTTCTCTAGTGGATGATTAGCAAGAAGAGGAATAAATGAATTTAAATAAGGGGGAGTCCTTTTTAACGACTCTAAAATATGAGGTGTTTTGGATTTCTGAAGAAAATCAATTCCCCATAAAAATCATCATTAGAGAAGAAAGAGAAAATCTAGCAAAGATACGCCCTCACATCTGCCACGATTGCCCACGTCACCAAGTTGGGTCTATAGAACAGACAACAGTATGTTAGGGCCGATTTATACCTCGACCCTGTGATGGACAAAAAATATTTCGGGTTTCTTTTGTCCGAACATTTCACTCTTTCAGATTTCATGCTCGGGGGGCTTATGTACATCCTAGAAATTATTTTGACTAGCCGATGTGCAAATTTGGGAGAAGTCTATGATGAAGTAGGGATGGTGTGGGTGGAAGCCGGGTAGTAACCAGAGCTAGAACACAGACTCGTCTAAGGGATACTCGAGATATAACCCAACCTAACAAACTCATTGTATTGCCGGATTAAAGGTCCTGATGGGCCGAGGTGGAGAGTCCCGTGTCGTCGGGTATGGAATTTGGATAAGCCGAGATAATAGTGAGATGAAGGGCCACCATCTGGAAACAGTCTCAGAAAATGAAAGATGATAATGATATCATAATGAAGTAGGCATTACATTCCATTAAGAAGTGAAATTAAATGATAATATGGCGACACTTTTCTAGGCTTTGAATGCAGGAAGGAAGAGGAAAGGGTTCTTCAAGATTATTGGGGGTGAGAAATGGACCTATATAAGGGACATCGAGAAATGAGGAAAGGCAGACAAGAACTACCCAAAAAATTTTTACAGACACTTAACCAATCATTTGGGGCTCTCACTAACTAGCATTGAGAAGTTAACCTTTTAATGCTTTTAGCAACAACATGATGAATTGATTCTCTCTTCTAAAAATTACTTTAAATGGTCTATTTCTTTATAATATCAATATTTCTATTTTTTTCCTTTCGTTACTTGGTATGACCAAGTACTACAATTTCATACCATATGCCTAAAAGTGAATCGGTTGAGGTTGAAAGGGACGTTCTTTTTAATCAAATGCTTTCCTCTATTATGGGGTTACATAGGGACATATTATTCTCTTAACAACCTCAATTAGTATCAAGGAAATTTGAGTTAACTCAATTGGTTTCTAGTTATTTCACTTCTATGAAGAAATATATCTCTTCTTTTGAAAACATGTCTTAGTCCAGTTACGAGCTTCTAAAAAAAGGAAGACGGTGGAGTTAGAGTTTTTTTTACTATCTATGAAAAACTTCTCTTGCTTCGCTCTTAGTTTTTACACATAGTGGACAAATAATTTTAACTATCTTTCAAAATCTTTTGATGTCTGATTCGACCTTCCTCGTGTTGACAACTCATATTTGCGGATGGAAGATCTAACACCAAAAACT
This sequence comes from Lathyrus oleraceus, assembly GCF_024323335.1. Taxonomy (NCBI): domain Eukaryota; kingdom Viridiplantae; phylum Streptophyta; class Magnoliopsida; order Fabales; family Fabaceae; genus Lathyrus; species Lathyrus oleraceus. Next base: position 96,610,860 of record NC_066582.1, on the reverse strand, counting down.
TTGGTATGAATTATGGTAAAAATATCAAATTTAAAAAATTCTTTAAAATGACTTATTTTTGTATTAATATTTCTCAAACTATTACTTTTGTTGCTAAAATTTTAGTCAATAAATTTAAAACTAGAATGAAAATTGAATTTAATGCAAAATTTTCGAAAAGATGCCTCAAACAATATTGCATTCAAGTATTTTTCCTCTAAAATTCCTCTTTTATCCAATTCTCTTTTTAGAGTGGTCAAACCTTTACTTGACCCTGATTGGTTTTTACCTTTGAAATGGGTTTCACCTACCAAAATTCCTAATTATCGACAAGTTATAGTTAACCTTTATTTTGTCTCAAATTTTCACACTTAACACTAAAAATTTCTTATCATAAGATGTTTATGCTAGATATTACACCATCTATACTTCAAAGAGAGATAAAAAATATGAAGAATAAGAGAGAAATCGGACATGGAAGGTGAGGTTTCTTTGAAGGAATCACCTAAACAATAAAATCTCGAAGATAACCTATGACTCTATAATATTTGAATTCCTTCTAACATGATGGAAGGTTCTTCCAGGGTTGGTTTAAAATTGATGGTTTTTAGATTAAATTTGGTTTGGATGCTCTTAGTTACATAGAAATTTAATTTCCCCTTCATGAATTTAGGGATTCCATCATACCTGAATATTTTGGCAGTGAGTTCTCTAAGTCCCTTTAAGTTATTGTCGAGAATGTCATCTAAGATCTTCAGGATATAGCTTTTGATTGTGAATCATTTTAGAATTTTCAATCAATACGGCTTTTCAAAATGATATCAATTCTTCAAGCCAAATTAGTTACTATTGAAGAAATTTCCAAGATAAAAATCAAGTTGGAAGGGAAGAAAGAGAACAAGCTTAAAGTCGATCAAGTTGTAAAAAGACATTTTCAAAATGCCATAATCAATAACTAACACCAAAAAAATATTAATGTAGTTCTCTTATCTAACCAATTCAAGGGTTGTAATATTGGTCGTTGTGACATCATTTATTTAGTTTTTGTTGGAATAAAATTGTTCATATCTGTAGCGGTAAATTCATGACTATCAAGCTATGGATACGCCTGACATCAATAAAATCAGAGTCGCCACCGCACTTTTATTGTTTCCAAAGGAAAAGGGAAAAGTACAAACAAAACCCAAAGATAAGAATTTTTCAAATGAAAACTAATAAAATGCAAGAGATTACAGGTAAGGGGGTTGGTTACACAGAGGGAAGGTGTTAGCACCCAAAGTGTCCTAGGTACTCCTAGGGAGCCCTTTTTTTATGTGTGCATATATTTTTGGTATAAATAATGTTTGATAAAATAGAGTGTGAGGATGAGAAAAGAATTCATTAATTATATTTTTTTGTGTTTGACAAGACCTTCGATCTTGTGCCTACGTACCAACATAAAAATGAGGGATCAAAACCTTGTAGTTCGTGGTAAAAATTTCAAATAAAATGGTCAATTGCTTTTAACAAGAGTTTAATAAGAAAAGACACAAAAGGCCAAAATTTTGAATGGAGTTGTTAGTTCTTTTCTTCTTTTGAAATTTAAGTCAATATGGTTAAATTTATTTACAAGTTCGTTTTAAGAAAAAGTTTGAAAATTCAATGGCATAAGGCCAAAGTTTCTAATAATTAAAACATGTCTAAGTTTGAAATCACAAGCAAAGAAGGTTTTTGAAAAGAGGGAGAAGTTTTGAAATTTAAGAAGTGGGAGGATATGAAGAGGCTATCCTAAGCACAAATTAAAAGTTAAGAGTTGAAAAGATCTGGCAAATGGGATGCAATCCAACATACAAGAATGTCATATAGAAACTCATTTTTCTTTGGACTTTAATCAAGCAATGATCAATAACCAATGAGAAATATCCAGATATCATGAAGATCAAGTCATCAAATAAAGATAGTCATATCCAAGCAAGCACTCCAATAATTAGCAGTCTTCAGTGTCTCCTAATGTATCAGATGAAATATTCCTTAATCAACTCAGAACAAAACATCATATATAGACAATAATAATACAATAGCAATTAAGCACAGAGACAGAGTAGCAGATGAATAAAAGAGATCCTCAAGGTCTTGCATTAGATGAAGGCTCAATCTACAATAGCTCAGTCTCAGAATGTTGGCATTGGCCAAGTCCTTTTTGCACAGAGAATGTTGCCTAATCCTAAGTTCAAAAATTCAGATCAAGTCCAATAGTCCACCAGATATTTTTTTAGGGTTTTTCTTGTTATTAGGTATTTTAAGGTCCTAAGACCACAAACAAAACCAAAACACACAAATAATATATATACAACCACAAGATATGGCTCAAATGAGCAAAGTGAAAATGACATAAATATAAACAAGTTAAATGAAATGTAAATGACAATGAATTATAAATGACTGAAATTTAAATTGCATAAAGTAAATGACCTGAAAGTAAAACAATATTAGCAAGAGTTAGTCAAATGTTAGTCAAAAGTTAGTCAAGTGTTAGTGGTGATTTTAATTGATTAAGTCATTTTTTGGAGAACATTCGACCATTCATTCACAAGTATGAATCCTTAAACCAAGACATCTTCCATGAGAAGAGCTCCAACTTGGATAATTCAACAAGTATGCCACTAGCTCCCACGAAAGGAAAAAAGGTCAAGTCTTCATACAATGCCATGAAGAATGGGAAACTTACAATCTCACTTACTAGAATGTTATGCCTTGAGGGTCAAATTTAGCGCTATGTTAAGCAATCATAATTGGATTTATGTAAAAGTCACAACTCTCTAAGGTCAGGCAATAAAAATGTAGGTGTTAATGCATGTTAGAGATTTGGTATGAAGAACCAAACTCCTAAAACATACCACACACTAAAAGAAAAGATAAAGAAGGAGTGACATATCTCAATCATACTTGTATTGATTCATCTGACACAAGGTCATTGATGAATCAATTAGCCTTTAGATATTAGAGATTTCATTGGTCAAATGAGAGAATGGGGAAGAATAGGGATGAAGATGATGAGGGAGGGGGAGATAGAAACACAAATTGATCATGGGAGGAATTTCATCAAATCAAAATCATCCATTCATTTTGGGAGATGAAATGTACATTTCATCAATCCCCTAAATACAATGGTTTTGATTCAACAAAAGTCAAATCAACCTTGACCAAGGCCTAAACAAAAAGTCAAACATCACAAGACCATAAAAATGGCTCAACAATATTTTTAAACATTTAATCACTTAAAAAAATTAAAAATGAATTAATATACATTTTTATTTGGTCAAAACCTAAAATCCCTTAAAAACACCAAATAAATGACCAAGGGTTTATCCTAGGTCAAACAAAGTCAAAGGACCTTAGACAAAAATTTTCACTATTTTTAAAAAGTCAGAAGTATTTTTAAACATTTAAAAATATGCACAAAAACATTTAATTCATGAAAAGTATCAAAATTAATACAAAAAATAATTTTAATTCAGAATGTGGAAGAGAAAAATATTTAAAGATTTTTGGTGAAAGTCCCATATTTTTTGGATAAAAAATGAATTTTCTATAAATAAAATAAAATAAGAGCAATTAAAAGAAATTCATAAATTAAAATAAAAAGCAAAAAAACAAGGGTCATCAAATCCCCCTCATTAATTGAGGTGGCAGATCTGATGGTCATGCGCGTGCTATCTGCTATGATCTCTAGTCAATGTAACACACGTGTGGTATTTAAAAGGAAAGGCTCAAATTAAAACAAATTAACATGATCAGATGGTCAGGAGGCATGCCAACACATCACCGGAGCTAGGGCTCCGGTCTTCTTCTCCGGTGGACCTCACTTGACTAATCCACCATCAACCTTCACTAAAATGAAAAACAAGGACATGGAACCAAAGGAAAAAGGCTCAGGAGCTCGAATCTGGCATCAATTTTGTCCAATTCCAAGTATATTGAAAGATACAGGGATTTGAATTTTGAGGATCATGACTTGAGTTGCTTTGATTTGACCTCAAAGCAACTCAATCTTATTGCCTACATTGGTAGGACTTCAGCCAATAAAAAATTAAAGAGAATGGTGAAGAATTGAGAGATAATCGAAGAGACAAAGTTTCTTAAAAATCACCTTCGAGGAGCTTGAATCTTTCTTGGTCTTGCTTCCAATTGGCCTTGGCTTGACTTTAGAAGCTTGCAGGAAGTGAATTGGATCAAAGAATGGCTTGGATTCTTGGAGTTCCAACTTCAAAACAGAAATGAAATTGAAACTCGATTTTCAATTGAAAACCTTCAAGTTTATCCTCTAATGGTGAAGGGACGGTTGCAGGATCAAAGTTTGGGTAAGGTGTCTTTAATTCTGAGCATGAGGCAATGTATTTATAGGCTAGGCAATTGATTTCCACACACTTCCATTCAAATGTCAAAAATAGCATTTCTCACTTGCATGGATGCATGGGCGCGTGATAGGCCCATGAAGTGATGTCAAAAGGTCCAAAGTTGATCATGAATGATGCAGAAAGTGTGACATGAAGCCATGCATTTGGAATTGAGAAATGGTAATGAGATTCATCCAACTGGAACCTTGAAGAAAAGACATGCGCAAGTCATTTAATCCTTGGCCAAATGAAGTAATTTTGGACTTTTTTGAAAGGTGAGATCAAGGGGAACAACTTTCCTTTTTAACACTTTTCCATTTGAAGATTGGATCATGATGAGTTTTGAGGTGGAAGTTTGAAAAATCAAACATAATTGAAAATTTTCTAAGTACCAAGTCAAATGTTCACTTCTTCCACCTTGAATAACTTTTGCTATGGGCTTTAAATGGAAATATTTCCTTCATTAAAGTTGTATTTATTTCAAACCTATTCAATTTGGTTATAAATTTGACCTCATTTGTATTTGGAATGAAGGAGTTATTCATTTTAGAAGTTGAGGAAAATTGCTTGTTCAATGGTAATGGCCCAAAATGACCTATAATGTTTCCTCTTGGAACATGCCCTTGCAAGTTGAGTTGAAGTTTCTAAAAGAATCAAAGTTATAAAAGACATATTTAATTTTATCATGAAACTTGAATGGATTTAATATCATAAAAATTGAGGAAGTTATGGTCCTTGGAAGTTGACCTCCTAACTAGGGCACAAACAAAATGACCTATAATCGTTCATCATAAAAAATGACTTTCCAATCAAAACTAGCTCTTGGCCTCAACATGAAAGTTGTTAGTAATGTCATAAGGAGTAACTTTGATCTTGTAATCATTTTCATATGACAAAATTTGTAGGAGATAGGGTCTAGTGAACCCCAGATTTGACTAGTTGACTTTCTCTGATCAACCACCATAAACTAACTTGCAACCTTGAAGTTATATTGATCTATTGGACTCATGTAGGATAATATATGTCTAATATGATATATAATGAATTATCCCATGAAATATTTGATCAAATGTTGAAGAAACTTGTTGAGGAAGTCACACAAGATACCTAGATGAATTAGGGCTTCAAAGGCAAACAAGCTTTAAACTCTTGATGAATTCTTGATCAAAATGATAAATAAAGATCATGGGGATCCATATATGATGTCTAGAACCAATGTGAACCATCTCTTAATTGATATCCTTGCACTGAGGGTCTTAAACCCTAATCGTGAGCTTGATGAGGCATTAGTGGATGCACACACTACCTACAAAAGAAACAAAGTTATACATAGACATATTTTTGGCATTTTGGTTAGTAAATAATGAAAAACAAAGTATGATACAATCAAATATGCTTGGTGATCTCTCCCAATGCAAACCCAACGGATGATGGGTAAGGAGGATGTCAAGGTGTGATCCCAAAGCCAATGCATATGAAGAGATATCATGAGGGATCTTAGGGTCAAAATTGGGGTCTTACAGTTGCCCCTATTTAAGGACATTCTAACTGAGGATGTGAAGGTTAAAATCTTCATATCAACTCAGTAGAGTGGACTTAAATAACAACATATAGAAACAAATTTTGGTCCCTAAGAGACCTCATGATGCATATGATATGAAATATTAAAATAATCTTCGTGGGGAATATATTGCCACAAAGAAAAAGATTCCAGAGAGACTGAAAATCCACAAGAGCATAATGCATTCCATAAGGAAAACTCACTAGGGAGACAGAGACTCTAGGGATAAAAGTTGTGCGCAAGCCAGACTATAACTTAAAGACTGCTGGAGACATGAGGGGAATTTCCATGAAAATAAATCAATGGAAAGACTCGGTCCAGGGACAAGGGAAAAATCTGCAGGGGATAGGAATAGATCAGAATAAAACTGAAATTCCCATACCAGACAGAGGGTTGGCGATTTCACTAAGGAAATACGCACTCAAACTCAACTGGGGAAGAATGAACTTCCACAGAGTACCAGATATATATTATCTATTACCGGTTACTGGGTAGGAAGATAATACTCTCGGACAGAGGGACATCCGTTACCGGTTAGGGTAAACATATCAAGGATGAATCGCTGAGAAAAAAAGGTGTATTCATTACCGGTAAACTGGGTAAGAATAACCTATTGGGGAGAGAAATCAAATAGGATTTACAACTACCGGTTACTGGGCAGAAAATCAAAAAGAGAGTATCAGTCACTAGTTAAAGTGAACATATCAAGGATAAACTCAAAGGAAGAATATATGTCATCCGTTAGGATGAACATATGAAGGATATACCACTTGGGGAATGAGGAAGAATATCCGTTACCGGTTAGCTTAAACATATCAAGGATAAACTGTCGGGGAGAAATAGGAATTACAACTACCGGTTACTGGGCCAAAAACCAAAGAGAGAGTATTTGTCACTAATCAAAATGAACATATCAAGGATAGACTCAGCAGGGGAAAGATAAAATAGGAATTACAACTACCGGTTAATGGGTAGAATACCGAAAAGAGAGGGAAAATTCGTCACCGGTTAAAGTGAACATATCAAGGATAGACTCTTTAGGGAATAAAATATGGATTACAACTACCCTTTTACTGGGTAGAAAATCATAAAAGGAAGAATATCTGTCACCGGTTAGGATGAACATATCAAGGATAAACTACCCGGGGAAACGTCAAAACGTATCCGCTGGGGAAAGCAAAGAGAGTAGATTACATTTTACCGGGTATTGGGTAAAAGTAATATACTCAAAAATCAAGAAGAATATTACCAATTATTGGGTAATAGACTTTCAGGGGACCAAAATATCTATCTAGGTAATAACTAGAAAGAAACGGTCAAACAAAGACTCGACCCAATGATGATATAACTCAAGGGGAGTGGTTCTATCCAGATAATTAGCTGGGGAAGAAATTGAAATAATAATCATCCACGGGGGAACAACTCAGTGGGAAAATGAGAAAGGTTAAACTCTTTCTGCTTAAGGGACTAACACTCTACAATTGAAGGAGGACAGACGCACCAAATCTGCATAGGTAAATGATATTACCGAAGCAGGGGATCATAATAAAGAATAAAATGCGATAAGATGCATAATGAAATATCTGATGTTGTGTTTTATGCATGAATATGCATGTATATGATTTATGATTATGCTTATAAAACAACACAAAGGATACAAATAACAAAGATATAAATCACTGGTGCAACACTCGGCTAATCTCAACTAGATCAAAACACCAACTGGAGAAAATGATAGGGATGAAAATGAATCATCTAGCTCTGAATATATCAACTCTGGATGAGAAATTCATGGAGAACATGCTTCCAATCAATCATGACAAACTCTACGGAGAGAGAGCACTGCAGAAGGATGATCAACAAAACATGTCGAGGATAGAAAAAGGATATACTGAGGATCCAAATTGTCAACATTACGGGGAATTTTAAGCCAACACCATATAAGAATGGGAGACAACCTTGCAGGGGAACAAAAATCAAATACTGCTCAAAATCCACTACTACCGGGAACGGGGGGTTTTCCTATCAGAAGATGAACTCCATCGGGGAATACAAGAGGTAAAACTATGCATGAGGATTTAAGAAAATTACCGGGGATGATATGACCAACATCTTCGTATTCCTCAATAATCATCCAATTCTTCTTGGAGATTGCAAAATAAACCAATTCCAAGGCAAAGATAACCGGATCTGACTCGCACAAAGGGGAAACTGCCGAAGTTATGCAACATAATCAAATGTAGAATGGAAACCAAATAAATGTCCTGGATCTCCAGGGTCTAATCACAAGACTGGGGGTAATCAAACAGGATCACAACAATTGGGGAATATGAATTTGCAAAAGGGATCAATCATCAGCTCAACTGGAGATAAGACCCACCGGCTTTACTGGGAATGATGAAATATTCGGGGAGAAACTCATCAACCAAGATAGGATAAATGATGAACTATTGGGGGAAAAGTTACCAAACCAACTGCTTTGGGAAGACCAACAATGCTTCACACTTCAAGATTTACCTGTTTTCAGATTGTTGTTGACATTCCTTACTAAAATCGATTATTCTTAAAATGATTGTTTTTATTATTTTAAGAAAAAAATAATTATTATTCATTAATTTATTTCAAAATTATCATCATAAAAATTCAATTTTATTTAGCAGAAGTAAATAAGAATATAAATAATTGGATAAAAAGCTCAACTCTATTTAATAGAATGGTAGTCCGTAAATGACGAGACTTCATAGATCTTTACAAAGTTTGAAAAATGGTAATTTACATGGAAAAGGGCTACATTGAATACAATGATCACTACTCTCCCTACCAACTTCAAAATCCATTGTGCTTGTCTTCAGTTGAGAATGATGAATCAGAACCAAATGACTTGCTCAAAACTGCTTCCATGATTAGGACTAACCGAATGCAGTTACTTGCCATAATCCCTAATTTTTGCCTAGATTTCCCCAAGGTGGGGTACTCAATCTATCGGGATAAATTTTCTGTTTTATGTCTCTGATTTTTGCCTGGATCGCCCTTTCGGGTTTTTAATCCACCGAGATGCTCATTTTTTCCTAAGCCGCCCTTTCGGGTTTTTAACTTAGCGAGTTATTCTTTTCTTTTTTAGGCAAAGTATTTCTTGACTTCATCGGCATTCACAGAACGCGTGAACTCCTCACCATCCATAGTTGTAAGAATCAAAGCACTGCCTGAAAAGGCTCTCTTAACAACATATGGGCCTTCATAATTAGGAGTCAATTTGCCCCTAGCATCAGATTTGAAAGATAAAATCTTCTTGAGCACGAGGTCACCTTCTCTAAACACACAAGGCCTGACCTTCTTATCAAATGCTTTCTTCATTCTCTACTGATACAACTGACCATGACACATGGCAGTCAATCTTTTCTCTTCAATCAAATTCAACTTATCATATATGGTCTGGCACCATTCAGCTTCTGTCAACTTGGCTTCCATCAAAACACATAATTATGGGATCTCAACCTCCACGGGGAGCACAACTTCCATACCATAAACAAGAGAGAAAGGGGTTTCCCTTGTTGAAGTGTGGATGGATGTACGTACCCATGCAAAGTAAATGGGAGCATCTCATGCCAATCCTTATATGTCACAACCATTTTCTGGATGATCTTCTTAATGTTCTTATTTGCAGCTTCAACAGCCCCATTAATCTTGGGTCTGTAGGGAGAAGAATTATGATGTACAATCTTAAAGCCTTTGAAAAGAGCTTCCACCATATTATTGTTCAAGTTATATCCATTATCAGTAATGATCTTGCTTGGCACACCATAAGGACATATAATCTGATTCTTGATAAACCCTACAACAACTTGCTTGGTCACATTCGCATATGATGCCGCTTCAACCCACTTTGTGAAGTATTCAATAGCCACCATGATGAAACAATGTCCGTTTGATGCTTTGGGCTCAATCATGCCAATCATATCAATTACCCACATGGAGAAGGGCCATGGAGAGGAAATGACATTCAACAGTGTCGGAGGAACATGAATCTTATCTACATAAGTTTGACACTTGTGGCATTTCTTCACAAACTTGCAACAGTCAGATTCCATTGTCAGGCAATAGTAACTTGCTCTCAACATCTTATTTTCCATAGCATGTCCATTGGAATGAGAACCTTCATGGACTTCAGTCATCAATAGGTCTGCTTCGTGTCTTTCCACACATCTGAGCAAAACCATATTGAAGTTTCTCTTATAACTCACATCACCATTCATGTAGAAGTTGCCAGATAATCTCCTCAAAGTCTTGTTATCTTTCAAAGATGCCCCAGACTGGTAAATCTAACTTTGGAGGAAACATTTGATATCAAAATACCATGGCTTTTCATCTTTGATCTCTTCAATAGCAAATACATGAGTTGGCTTATCAAGACGCATCACAGTCATATTGGGAACCTCATTCCAAAATTTCACCATAATCATTGAAGCCAACATTGCAAGAGCATCTGCCATACGGTTTTCATCTCGAGGGATATGATGAAACTCAACCTTTATAAAGAAAGTTGAAATCATCCTCACATAATCTATGTATGGTATCAAACCGGGTTGACTCGTCTCCCATTCACCTTTGATTTGATTCACAACCAAAGTTGAATCTCCATAGACGTCAAGATATTTTATTTTGAGATCAATGGCCTCTTCAAGCCCCATAATGCAAGCTTCATACTCAGCCATATTGTTTGTACATTTGAAGGTCAATCTAGTTGTAAACGGAAAATGAGCTCCTAGAGGAGTAATAATCACTTCCCCAATGTCGTTACCGTATGAATTAGCAGCTCCATCAAATACCATGCCCCAACGGGAACCAGGTTCTAGCCATTCTTCAAGCAATGGTTCATCATAATCTTTCATCTTCAAGTACAAAATCTCTTCGTCAGGAAAATCATATTGTACTGACTGATAATCTTGAATCAGTTTGTGAGCCAAATGGTTAGCCAAGATACTACCTTTGATAGCTTTTTGAGATCGGTATTCAATATCATATTCAGATAACAATATCTACCAACAGGCAATCCTTCCAGTTAAAGCATGCTTCTCAAAAATGTACTTGATTGGATCCATTTTGGATATCAACCAAGTAGAATGATTCAACATATACTGGCGCAGACGCTTAACAGCCCAAGCCAATGTGTGACATGTCTTTTCAAGCATAGAATACCGAGTCTCACAGACGATGAACTTCTTATTGAGGTAGTAAATTGCATACTCTTTCTTACCAGATTCATCTTGCTGACCAAGAACACAACCCATATTATCATCAAGCACAATCAAATACATGATCAACGGTCTTCCTTCAACAGGCGAAGACAGAATCGGAGGCTCAAGCAGATACTCTTTGATACTATCAAAAGCTTTTTTGCAATCTTTGGTCCAATCACAAGACTGATCTTTCTGAAGAAGCTTGAAAATAGGCGCACATGTGGCAGTCATATGCGATATAAATCTTGAAATATAGTTCAAGCGGCCGAGAAAACCTCTGACTTGCTTCTCAGTTTTGGGCGCAGACATCTCTTGTATTACCTTGACCTTGGCAAGATCAACTTCAATACCCTTCTCACTAACAATGAAGCCCAACAACTTACTAGAGCGAACACCAAAAGTACACTTATTTGGATTCAAGCGGAGTTTACACTTTCTCAAACACTGGAATAACTTCAACAAATGCTCAACATACTCTTCTTTATCACTTGATTTGGAAATCATATCATCAACATAAACTTCAATCTCTTTATGCATCATATCATGAAAAAGAGTGGTCATAGCTCTCTGGTACGTTGTACCAGCATTCTTTAAACCGAAAGGCATCACTCTATAACATAATGTTCCCCAGGGTGTAATGAATATGGTCTTCTCCATATCTTCAGGTGTCATCTTGATTTGATTATAACCGTAAAATCCATCCATAAACGAAAAGACTTTGAATTTAGTTGTATTGTCTACCAACATTTCAATGTGTGGCAGAGGAAAATCATCTTTCGGACTAGCTTTGTTCAAATCTCTATAATCAACACACATGCGGACTTTTCCATCTTTCTTAGGAATAGACACAATATTGGCCACCCACTGCGGATACTCAGAGGTTACAAGAAAATCAGCATCAAATTGCTTTTGCACTTCCTCTTTGATCTTTACTGCCATATCAGGATGGGTTCTTCTCAACTTTTGCTTGACTGGTGGACATTCTCGCTTCAACGGCAATCTATGCTCCACAATCTCAGAATCCAACTCAGGCATATCTTGGTAGGACCAAGCAAACACATCAGAATAATCTCGAAGAAGGTCAATCAACCCCTTCCTAGCTTCTGGACACAGTTGAGACCCAATCTTGACTTTCTTCACATCATCCTCAGAACCCAAGTTGACTAATTCAATCTGCTTTTCAAACGGCTGAATGGCTTTTTCTTCGTGCTCAAGCAAACAAGATAACTCATCAGATACTTCTTCATCATCAATCTCTTCCTCAGCTTCAAACACAGGGAAATCAAAGTTTGGAGAGGGAGTAGGATCATTGTATTCAACGAGTTTGAGAACCAACCTGCATAATTATTTGATATTTTAATTTTAGAGAAGTGGAGTGCAAACAAATATTATGCAGATGGAAGATTATTATTTGTTTATGTTTTTTGTGATTACCATTTTCAGAAAAAGCAAAAGGTAGAAATAAAGCATCATAGATGTGGATGAATAAAATTGTATTTTATTGATGATAATAATAAAAATGCTCAACAATGTTCATTTCTCCCTTAGGCATAGGAGAAGGAATTTTTTTTCTAAAAATAATGAAAATAAATTACTCAGAACGGTGAATAACAGTAGGAACATCAATAGTAACCCAATTGTTGCAAGTCTGTCCATGCATCACAAAGTTGGCGCAAGCTTCGTCTTCATCACCAATGCCTTCAATAATGGCAGCTGAGTGTTGATCATTCTCATGAATGAACCCTCCACTGTAGAAAATTGGTTGCATAACTTTGAATTTGATGTTGAACGTCCCTGGTTGAAATCCCAACCCTGTTCTGTTCTTATTCATAGCGACTTCCACAACACGACCCCACTTGTCAATGCTGCCAGCTTGAATAGCCTCTTGTGCATCCTTCAAAGAAGACATGGGTGCCCCCATTTTCTTCAATTCATCAGCAATAGATAAGGCTTGGAACGGAGTTCCAACCTCCTCTTCAACATTAATGTACGTGAAAGATGACAAATGGCCCACTAACAATGCCTTCTCTCCACCAACAACAACAAGCTTTTCGTTCTTCACAAATTTCATCTTTTGGTGAAGAGTAGACGTCACTGCTCCAACTTAGTGAATCCATGTCCTTCCTAATAAGCAACAATAGGCTGGGTGGATATCCAGTACCTGGAAAGTAATTTGGAAATCACTCGGACCTATCTTAACCGGAAGGTCCACTTCTCCAATGACGTTTTTTCGGGAACCGTCAAACGCTTTGACAACCATGCTGCTATATCTCATTGGGGCGCCTTGATAAGAGAGTCTTGACAAAGTTTATTTTGGTAACACATTCAATGATGACCCAGCGTCAACCAACACGTTGGATAAAGCGTCCTCCTTGCAATTCATAGAAATATGTAATGTCAAATTATGATTCCTGCCTTCCTTAGGAAGTTCCTCATCACAAAAACTCAAATTGTTACAAGAAGTAATGTTGGAAACTATGGGGTCAAACTGATCCGCAGTAACATTGTTCTTAACATAAGCAGGTTCCAACATTTTCTGCAATGCTTCTTTGTGCGCCTCGAAATTCATCAGCAGTGACAGCGTAAAGATCTTCCCTGGCGTTTGGAGCAGTTGCTATACAACATTGAAGTCACTTATTCTTATTAATATTAACACCTCGTCATCATTTTTAGTCTTCAATTTGCTGGATTCACCAGAATGACACATTGGAGAACTAACCAGATTCACTACTGGAATCTCTGCCTTCTTACTTGCAGAAACATCTTTTACTGCTTTTGGAAACACTTGACTGAACACAGGACCATTACGGGTCACCTTTGCTATATCTCCGATATTCACCATTGAGTCTGTAACTGGTAGAGGAACCTCTTGACCATCTTCAATCATGGTGGAATTGTATTAATATGGCACAACTTTATCGGATGCATACGGGACAGGGCCCGCTAACTGTATGACCAACGACGATACTGATCTATTGACATTATTGTTGATGCTACTATCAAATTGAATAACTATCCACTCAGGGGTCTTGAACACTGGCACAATCACATTCACATTATCTCCCATATCCCTCGAATGTTGAATCTGGATTACATTCTCGTCCATCAACTTCTTGATAACTCTCTTGACGACCATACACCCACGGGGGTTCCTGCTACAGATTGCACAACCATCATGATCATGTTCACAATCACTGATTAAACACAAAGTCTTATGTATCTCCACCAGAGATCTTCGGATACGTCTCACATCAAAAACTCAAAAATTCCCTGGGCAGCCGTCCACCATGTTGACAGAAGCGTTACCATGAGAAGGCAACAGATAGGCTTTCACATTCGGCACTCGATCCTCAAAGCTTTTGAACTTCGTATTTCAGTGTATAGCAATTCTCTATGTCATGTCCAGGGGCTCCCTGGTGAAAAGCACAATGAAGTTCAGACTTGAACCACCACGGTAGTGGCTCAGGAATTTGCGGAGGTTTTCTTGGCTGGATGATATTTTTGAGGACCAATGACGGGTATAATTATGCATAAGTCATAGGAATAGGGTCAAAGGATACCTTATTCCTCTCAAAATTTTGTTGATGATGATTGTTGTTGTTGTTGTTGGTTCTTTGTCGAGGTTGTTGTTGATGTTGTTGCTGCTGAATTGGAACAGATTGATTAGAATTGTTGGAGAAAATCGGAATTACTGATGAAACTTGATGTTGATGTTGACGAGTTTGAGAACTCTTTATGACATGAGGCCTCCTTTGCCTCCCCACTGACACTGAGTTACTTTCTCCTTCCTCCCTCTTGAAGAAACTCCCACCATATTTCTTGTTGGCTGATGCTTCTTCTTTTGACAAACATCCTTCACAGACTCCTTTTTCTAGCCTCATCCCCATGTTTACCATTTTGGTAAAGTCATTTGGGGGAACTTGCAATCATACGCTCGTAATAAAATGAACTCAACGTCTTCAAGAAGATCTTCGTCATTTCCTTCTCTTCAAGAGGTGGACTTATCTAGGCAGCCAATTCTCTCCATCTCTAGGCATATTCTTTAAATGTCTCCTTATCCTTCTGAGACATAGACCTCAACTGGTCTCTATCAGGCGTCATATCCATATTGTACTTATACTGCTTGACAAAGGCCTCACCTAAGTCATTGAAATTATGGATGCTTGCACTGTCCAGACCCATGTACCACCTCAAGGAAGCTCCAATTAAACTGTCTTGGAAATAGTGAATCAGCAACTAATCATTATTAGTCTCAGTAGACATTTTTCTGGCGTACATCACAAGATGGCTTAGTGGGAAGGTATTCCCTTTGTACTTTTCAAAGTCCGGTACTTTAAATTTCATCGGGATCTTAACATTGGGGACCAAGCAAAGTTCAACAACATTATTCCCAAACAAATCTTTCCCTCTCAAAGTCTTCAACTCTTTGCGCAGCTCGAGGAAATGATCTTTCATCTCATCTGTTTCCTCATATACATCTAGGCCCTCAGACGACTCAGAATGGTAAATAGTGTCCTCAACACGAGGAAGAGTGTGAACAACCGGAGGTGGCACTGACATGATCGGGCTAGATGCCGACAGAGAAACAAACATGGGCGCATACCCTTCTAGAATAAAATTTGACGGCATTCCCCAAGGGAATCCAACAGGCATGAAAGGAATGGATTGATTGGAAGCAACAGGAACAATTGAGGTAGGAACCTCAGAAATGGCAGTTCTCTGAGGAGGAGAAGTTGCAGGAGTTGGTGATGACTGATTTTGGGCAGTAATCACAGATTCCATCAGCGTCGTAAGCTTGGAGATCTCATATTTCAGCTCTCGGTTCTCTTGCTCTAGATTCTCCATGATCTTTGGTTGATTAGCACAAGTGTTATAGCGGTGAGTCAGCTTGGTTGATGCCTAGAAGAAGAACTGATAAGACATCTGGCGATAGAAACATGTTATGCACATGATGCATGAAATGCAATGTTTTTTATTGTTTAATTTCAAGGAATATATGAAGTCCTATTTGCAAATATATATATACTCAAGTAATAACAATTTGATTGGCCATAAGATCTCTTTTTATTCATAAAATTTGGCAGGATTACACTGAGTACAATTTCAGAAACCAAAGTACAAATACAAGAGAAAAGGAAACTATCATCATAAGGATCCCTTAGCAACTGCACTAGATGACCTGGCTGGGGGTGCATACTTCCTTCGGATGCGTTGAATATTAGACTCAAAGGATGTCTTCATCTGAGCCTTCTCAAGAACTAACTGATCAATAATCTTCTTCCAAGCACCGGAAGGCTGAGGCATACTAGAGGGAGATAGACCCTCTGGCTCTCTCTGTCTCTTCACTGCTCGGTATTCAAAAATCTCAATAAGTGCATCCTTGTCTTTCGACTCAAGCTGCAACTCTTCATGCTTTCGGCTCAAAGCATGGAACCGCTCTTCCCACATATCTTTCTCTTGCTTAATTTTGGCGAGTGCGTCTTCCAACTTCTCTACATCTTAGTTAGGGAGAGTTGATGGCTCAGTCATAACCATAAACATAGGTCTTTCATAGGCGTATGACATCTTCAACTTCAAAGCACTCTTCTTCACCCAAATAATGTAAGCTTCCAAAGCTAAACAGTTGCGTGGAACAAGCTTGGGTCTTCCTTTCCTATGCACATTATGCCATGCATGTATCATCCTCTGCTTCAAATGTTGGGGATATTTACCCTCTTGATAAAATAGACCTTCTAATTGAGTGTTATTAGGTTTATCTCTCAAGGGGAACCCAAGTTGACGACGAGTCAAAGCAGGGTTGTAGTTGATTCCTCCTTGTGTACCAATGAGAGGCACATTAGAGAATTCACCACAACTGTCAATAATGTCTGCACTACTCAATACAGAATCATACCAACACAATATCATCATTAGAGAGAGACATAAGTCTCCGAGACCACCGTAGACATTGCTTGTTCTCCAAAAAAGCAGGCGTCTGAGGCAAGTGCGAAATAGACCAATTGTACAGAAGAGGAACACAGCATACAATAGTCCCACCACCCTTAGAATTTCTTAAATGCAAAGATAAATACATGTCACCCAACAGAGTAGGAACAGGATTCCCAATCAAGAAGATTCTAATGGCGTTAACATCAACAAAACCGTCAATGTTAGGGAACAAAGCTAAACCATAGATGAGCAATACAAAGATGGCTTTAAAAACGTCCATACTACCGGCTTGATCAAAGACAGTAGCTTTACCAATGAGGAACTCAGAAGTCAACCCAAGAATACCTCCTTTCTTCACCAAATGAGCATCAATCTCATATTTCTTTAGATGAAGAGATTTAGCTATGACATGAGATTTGGGAATCTCCGCCAATCCACTAAAAGGTACTTTGTCAGATACGGGTATTCCCAAGTTATGGGCATACTCTTCTAACGTAGGCATCGGCTAGTAATCAGGAAAAGTGAAGCACTGGTAGAGAGGATCATAGAACTGAACCATAACACTCAGAAGTCCTTCCACCATATCAGCAGATAATATAGACAAAAGCTTCTCTTGACATTGCTTGAAGTCCAGGGTATCTAGTACAAAGGATGACAACTTCCTTAGCTCTTTCAAATCAGGACATCTGAAACCGTGCTTCTTAGTGTTTCTTCGTCCATAATCCATGGTCTGAAAATATTTGTAAATAAGACCTTAGTTACTTGATATTTATTTTCCTGTGATGAATGTTATGATGCGCATGTATACATGAACGCAACAATCACAAACAAGGGATCACACACAAGGCAACCACAAACAAAGGTCAGGGGTGGATCAAGTCATCATCAAGATGAATCATCCATTTTGGTGGATTATGGTTTTCACCTTATCAACACCCAAGTTCCATTGATACTGACAAGACTTGATCGGATCAACCGAGAATCAAAAAGTTTATTGCGAGTCACGAGCATGAAGTCAGGTTAAGAACCATCCCAAAGGAGTGTATAAGGATAAAAACCTGTAGATCATGTTCTAAAAAGTTCCTAGAGTCTTGATCCCATCTATCGGATATTACAGGTTAGGATGACTAACTCATCAACCCATAATATTCTCAAGAGAAACTCGTCTGAGTGTAGTATCGCGTAACAACTGTTATCAGGTCTACACCTGAACAGTCTCTGCACTACGTCCTAAATAGGTCAAGTTGGGTTAAATGTTCTACGGTCATCAGCTTCTCGGACCCCAAATCAGAGAAAGTAATGCCTATCCACAAATAACTTGTGTGACATCAGTAACTCCAAAGAGGTCTCCACTAAGTAGATGGGTCACAATCCAACTTGTTAAGGACTACTTAACCCAAGTTGAACATGACTATACCATCCTCCTATCTTAATTGAACTCAAGTTCGGGTTAGAACTTATCTCACCACTCAGAGATCACCAAGCATAACAGACAAATTAGATCACACAAACAAATATATACAAACATCAAATATACAAATATATACACATAAAAAAGTAGGCTAAACCCACTGAGGAGTACTCCCTAGCAGAGTCGCCACTTAATTTCTGTAGCGGTAAATTCATGACTATCAAGCTATGGATAAGCTTGACATCAATAAAACCAGAGTCGCCACCGTGCTTTTATTGTTTCCAAAGGAAAGGGAAAAGTACGAACAAAGCTCAAAGATAATAAGTTTTCTAATCAAAACTAATAAAACGCCAGAGATTACAGGTAAGGGAGTTGGTAACACAGAGGGAAAGTGTTAGCACCCAAATTGTCCTAGGTACTCCTAGGGAGCCCTTTTTTATGTGTGCATATGTTTTTGGTATAAATGATGTTTGATAAAATAGAGTGTCGGGATGAGAAAAGAATTCATTGATTATATTTTTTTGTGTTTGACAAGACCTTCGATCTTGTGCCTACGTACCAACATAAAAATGAGGGATCAAAACCTCGTAGTTCGTGGTAAAAATTTCAAATAAGTTAGTGAATTGCTTTTAACAAGAGTTTAATAAGAAAATGCACAAAAGGCCAAAATTTTGAATGGAGTTGTTAGTTCTTTTTGTCTTTTGAAATTTAAGTCAACAACGTTAAATTTATTTACAAGTTTGTTTTAAGAAAAAGTTTAAAAATTCAATGGCATAAGGCTAAAGTTTCTAATCATCAAAACATGTCTAAGTTTGAAATCACAAGCAAAGAAGGTTTTTGAAAAGAGGGATAAGTTTTGAAATTTAAGAAGTGGGAGGAGGTGAAGAGGCTATTCTAAGCACACATTAAAAGTTAAGAGTTGAAAGGATCTTACCAATGGGATGCAATCCAATAGACAAAAATGACATATAGAAACCCATTTTCCGTTGGACTTTAATCAAGCAATGATCAATAAGAAATGAGCAATATCCAGACATCATGAAGATCAAGACATCAAATAAAGATAGCCATATCCAAGCAAGCACTCCAATAACTAGCAGTCTTCAGTGTCTCCCAATGTATCAGATGATATATTCCTTGATCAACTCAGAACAAAACATCATACATAGATAATAATAACACAATAACAATTAAGCACAAAGACAGAGTATCATATGAATCAAAGAGATCCTCAAGGTATTGCATCAGATGAAGGCTCAGTCTACAATAGCTCAGTCTCATAATGGTGGCATTGGCCAAGTCCTTTTTGAACAGGGAATGTTGCCTAATCCTAAGTCCAAAAGTTCAGATCAAGTCCAACAGTTCACCAGATATTTTTAGGGTTTTTTTTGTTATTAGGTATTTTAAGGTCCTAAGACCACAAACAAAACCAAAACCCACAAACAATATATATACAACCACAAGATATGGCTCAAATGAGCAAAGTGAAAATGACATAAATATAAACAAGTTATATGAAATGTAAATGGCAATGAATGATAAATGACTGAAATTTAAATTGTATAAAGTAAATGACTTGAAAGTAAAGCAATATTAGTAAGAGTTAGTTAAATGTTAGTCAAAAGTTAGCCAAGTGTTAGTGGTGATTTTAGTTGATTAAGTCATTCTTTGGAAAACATTCAACCATTCATTCACAAGTATGAATCCTTAAACCAAGACATCTTCCATGAGAAGGGCTCAGACTTGGATAATTCAACAAGTGTTCCACTAGCTCCCACGAAAGGAAAAAAGGTCAAGTCTCCATACAATGCCATGAAGAATGGGAGACTTACAATCTCACTTACTAGATTGATATTCCTTGAGGGGTCAAATTTAGCTCTATGTTAAACAATCATAATTGGACTTATGTAGAAGTCACAACTATCTAAGATCGGGCAATAAAAATTTATGTGTTAATGCATGTTAGAGATTTGGTATGAAGAACCAAACTCCTAAAATATACCACACACTAAAAGAAACGATCAAGAGGGAGTGACCTATCTCAATCATGCTTTTATTGATTCAGCTGATACAAGGTCATTGATGAATCAATTAGCCTTTAGACATTAGAGATTTCATTGGTCAAATGAGGGAATGGGGAAGAATTGGGATGAAGATGAAGAAGGAGGGGGAGATAGAAACATAAATTGATCATGAGAGGAATTTCATCAAATCAAAACCATCCTTTCATTTTGGGAGATGAAATGTACATTTCATCAATCCCCTAAATCCAATGGTTTTGATTCAACAAAAGTCAAATCAACCTTGACTAAAGCCCAAACAGAAAGTCAAACATCACAAGACCATAAAAATGGCTCAACAATATTTTTAAACATTTAATCAATTAAAAAAATTTTAAAAATGAATTAAAATACATTTTTATTTGGTCAAAACCTAAAATCCCTTCAATACACCAAATAATTGGCCAAAGGATTTATCCTAGGTTAAACAAGGTCAAAGGACCTTAGACAAAAAAAATCACTATTTTTAAAAAGTCAGAAGTATTTTTAAACAATTAAAAATATGTACAAAAATATCTAATTCATGAAAAATATCAAAATTAATCCAAAAATAATTCTAATTCAGAATATGGAAGAGAAAAATATTTAAAGATTTTTGGTGAAAGTCTCATATTTTTTGGATAAAAAATGAAATTTCTATGAATAAAATAAAATAAGAGTAATTAAAAGAAATTCAGAAATTAAAATAAAAAGCAAAAAAACAAGGGTCATCAGATCTCCCTCATTAATTGAGGTGGTAGATCTGATGGCCACATGTGTGCTATCTACCATGGTCTCTAGTCAATGCAACACATGCGTGGTATTTAAAAGGAAAGGCTCGAATTAAAACAAATTAACATGATCATATGGTTAGGAGGCATGCCAACACATCACCGGAGCTAGGGCTCCGGTCTTCTTCTTCGGTGGACCTCACCGGACTAGTCCACCATCAACCTTCACTAAAATGAAAAACAAGGACATGGATCCAAAGGTAAAATGCTCAGGAGCTCGAATTTGGCCTCAATTTTCTCCAATTCCAAGTATATTAAAAGATATAGGGATTTGAATTTAGAGGGTCATGAACTGAGTTGCTTCAATTTGACCTCAAAGCAACTCAATCTTGTTGCCTACATTGGTAGGACTTCAGCCAACAAAAAATTAAAGAGAATGGTTAAGAATTGAGAGAGAATCGAAGATAGAAAGTTTCTGAAAAATCACCTTCGAGGAGCTTAAATCTTGCTTGATCTTTTTCCAATTGGCCTTGGCCTGACTTCAAAAGCTTGCAGGAAGTGAATTGGATCAAAGAATGGCTTGGATTCTTGGAGTTTCAACTTCAAAACAGAAGTGAAATTGAAACTCGATTTTCAATTGAAAGCCTTCAGGTTTTTTCCTTTAATGGTGAAGGGAGGGTTTCAGGATCAAAGCTCTGGCAAGGTGTCCTTAATTCTGAGCATGAGTCAATGTATTTATAGGCTAGGCAATTGATTTCCACACACTTATATTCAAATGCCAAAAATAGCAATTCTCACTTGCATGGATGCACAGACGTATGATAGGCCCATGAAGTGATGTCAAAAGGTCCAAAGTTGACCATGAGTGATGCTGAAAGTGTGACATGAAGCCATGCATTTGGAATTGAGAAATGGTAATGAGATTCATCCAAATGGAACCTTGAAGAAAATCCATGCGCAAGTCATTCAATCCTTCGACAAATGAAGTGATTTTGGACTTTTTGGAAAGGTGAGATCAAGGGGAACAACTTTCATGTCGAACACTTTTCCATTTGAAGCTTGTATCATGATGAACTTTGAGGTGGAAGTTTGGAAAATCAAACATAATTGAAAAATTTCTAAGTACCAAGTCAAATGGTCACTTCTTCCACCTTGAATAACTTTTGCTATGGGCTTTAAATGGAAAAGTTTCCTTAATAAAAGTTGTATTTATTTAAAACCTATTCAATTTGGTCAATAATATGACCTTATTTGGATTTGGCATGAATGATTTATTCATTTTAGAAGTTAAGGAAAATTGTTTGTTCAATGGTAATGACCCAAAATGACCTATAATGTTTCCTCTTGGCACATGCTCTTTCAAGTTGAATTTGAAGTTTCTCAAAGAAACAAAGTTGGAGAAGACATCTTGAATTTAATCATGAAACTTATATGGACTTCATCTCATAAAAATTGAGCAAGTTATGGTCCTTGGAAGTTGACCTCCTAACTAGGGCACAGACAAAATGACCTATAATCTTTCATCATAAAAAATGAATTTACAAGAAAAAATAGCTCTTTACCTCAACATGAAAGTTGTTAGGAATGTCACAAGGAGTAACGTTTATCTTGGAATCATTTTCATATGACAAAAATTGTAGGATATAGGGTCTAGTGAACCCCAGTTTTGACTAGTTGACTTTCTCTGATCAACCACCATGAACAAACTTGCAACCTTGAAGTTCTCTTGATCTCTTGGACTCATGAAGGATCATATATGTATAAGGTGATGTATAACTAATTATTCCTTGAAATATTTGATCATATGTTGAAGAAACTTGCTAAGGAAGTCACACAAGATACCCAGATGAATTAGGGCTTCCAAGGCAAACAAGCTTTAAACTCTTGATGAATTCTTGATCAAAATGATAAATTAAGATCATGGGGATCCAAATATGATGTCTATAACCAATGTGAACCATCTCTTGATTGATCTCCTTGCACTGAGGGTCCCAAACCCTAATTGTGAGCTTGACGAGGCATTGGTGGATGCACACACTACCTACAAAAGAAACAAAGATATACATAGACATATTTTTGGCATTTTGGTTAGTAAATAATGAAAAACAAAGTATGATACAATCAAATTTTCTTGGTGATCTCTCCCAATGCAAACCCAACGGATGAGAGGTAAGGAGGATGCCAAGGTGTGATCCCAAAGCCAATGCATATGATGAGATATCATGAGGGATCTTAGGTTCAAAATTGGGGTCTTACAATATCCTTTGGATTTTAATGATAAAAAGTACTTAAAGAACAAAAGAGTATATTAGTATATGTTCAAGTGTGCAGGATCACAAGCTTAGAATACAATTCTGAATTGATCATGCTAAATGCATCTTTGAAGAAGCAAAGTGACTCAGATTCTGAATCCTCTGAATCTAAATACTCTAAATGTGTTCATCGGTCTTTAAAGGTTTAGGCTCTGATCATGATGTTCTAGCATTTGATGACAACTCAGACTCTGAAGGCTAAAGATGCCTTTGGTCCATACTCTATCTCCTAGATAGACCTGTCTTATCAAACACTAGATTTCAATAGAGAGTCAACTAGGGTTTCGTTTTACAAGGCTCAATGAATGGTGATGTGACCTTTTTAGCTTGTTCTACCTTTTGGTAGATGCCTATTACTTCGAAAGATGTTGTGGACTATGCTTTTATTCATTGTATAATGGTTCTAACCAGATACATCCTCCAATGTCTCTCTTGGCATGCTTCTTCACGAAGAAATCTCTTATGCTTATTCCTTCCAACGATTATTTATTTGCCTCTATAAAAGGAAGTTGAAGATTTAAAAGAAGGCTACAACAACACAATATCAGAACATCACGGGTATAACTTTGAGCTATTATATATAACTATTATTGCATAAGATCTTAAGATTTCTTATCTTTGTATATCTTAGAAAATTTAAGAGTTAAAACCTTTGTGGTTGTTGCACAACTACTATGCTTCTGATTATGTATCAAAGTATAGTTATTATCTTTTCTACTAAACTATTTTTTTAAAGTAGAGGAAGTCTCTTGCCTGCGTGCTTGAGCAACGAAGTCTCTTACCCGCGTGCTTGATCAATGAAGGCTTTTTCTAGGTTGATTGAGCAGAAGTCTCTTACTAGGTTGCTTGAGCGAACTTTCTGGATTGATTGAGCAGTGAAGTATCTTGCTAGTTTGCTTGAGCAAAGTTGTAATCAATTTGATTATAGTGAAAAGCTCTTGCTTGAGCAGTGAAGTCTTTTTGTAATGTTGTTTTATCTTCCTAGGCTTTGATATAAATATTTAATGTTAATGACTTTTGTTTATTTTTATTTCATGAATGTATAACTTAAAATACTTGAAACATTGTTTATTAATAAATTAAGTTTGATTATTCATCATTATATCATTAGTTCAAATAAACTTTTCAACAATAGAAGATCAATCCCATTTTGGAGACCATTTTCAAATTCC
Organism: Lathyrus oleraceus; assembly: GCF_024323335.1. Taxonomy (NCBI): domain Eukaryota; kingdom Viridiplantae; phylum Streptophyta; class Magnoliopsida; order Fabales; family Fabaceae; genus Lathyrus; species Lathyrus oleraceus. The sequence continues at coordinate 96,586,114 of NC_066582.1, read as the reverse complement.
TCGAATCTTGACATTAATAGGCATAATCATTTTCATACTAAGTCTCCAGTTTAAAATTTTCTCTTTTTTACCTGCTTGTCATAGAATCTACTAACTCTTCTACTATCTATCTAATACAAAACAATTGCATGCTTTCTCAATATTTCCCTTTCACTTCAACTTTTTTACTCTACCAAAAGGGTCAATCAGTAAATAACAAATGTCCCAAATAAATCCAATACTCTGCAACTATTTTGCCACGTGTAATAACTTCATTCGCCTAATTGATATGTTAATTTTCCCCAAAAAATGCTTTGCATCATAATGAACTTGCTACAAATAAATTCCTATCTTATCACTTTCTCTTTCAATATCACGCTTACTGTTTGCAACTTGGTTCCGAAACTTTTCATCTTATCACTTCCTCTCCTAAGCAGCTCATCCTTGCTCCTGCTTTCAGTATCTCCAAGTCATCGTTTTTGAACGCTTTTTCTAAAAAGTTTAGGTATAAATGTTCTATTAATATATTCCATGTACTTAAATCGATTGTGTAAGGTTTTTTTGGTCATATATCATGTTTTCACCTCATGATTAAGACATTCAATGTGTTTGTCATCGATCCATCTTTATGTCAAAAGTTTTTTCCAGATATTGATTGGTTTTAATAGGTTGATTTATGTCCTATGTTATGTTATGAAATATTTTTCTGTCCAAAATCATGTTTCCAAATTATGTTTCATGTCCTATGTTTTATTATTTTCTGTACAAAAATCATGTTTTAAACTCATGTCTAAAAATCCTATTTTCAAGTGAATTTTAATCTTTTTCTGCATAAGCTTTTTGCAATGTCCTTCCTGTGCATTCACAGTCAAGCCTAACTAAGTCTTTCAGAGCTTATTTTTGTTAACCCTCTATTGTCAAATGAGTTTCAACTCAGTATTATAAACTTAGACAAAATGAGGTTGAACTGTATTTGACAAATCTATCATTTTTATAGATATTCATGTCCTATGTTCTATTATTTTATGTCAAAAAATCATGTTTTAAACTCATTTATGAAAACCATGTTTTCGACTGAAGTTTTAGCTATTTATGCATAAGTTTTTTTCAATGTCCTTTATGTGCATTTATAGTCAAGCCTAAAAAATCATGTTTTCAACTCAGTTTTATAAACTTAGAAAAAATTAGGTTGAACTATCTTTGGCAAATCTATCATTTTTATAGCTTGACCTGTTTTTGACAAATAATTCATTCTGATATGTTTTGTCTTTGTCATACATTGTTCAGTTTTTGTCTCAAAAATGCCAAGGCCTCGTATTCTAATTAAGGATTTGGTGAAAGGTAATCAACTCTGGAAAATGCATGTTCACGTTGTTGACATTTGGGTTGTTATGGAGAAAAGCGGACAGCAACATCTCAAGTTGGTCATACAAAATGGAAAGGTAATAGTCGACCATATGTCCTGCAGATATATGTCTTTATTGCTGCTACCTAATCAATGATTTATCAAGGAGATCAAATTCATGTTGTCACGAGGAACCGATATTTTAAGGATTGGATTGAGCAACTTAAGGAACATGAAACATATGCCATTTATAATGGAGAACCAATGGCTAATGATGGCCCTTTAAAAGTTTGTTCCCATAGCCTTAAACTTGTCTTCAATGGAGGAACAACAATTTCAAATATTATCATACCAAAGATACCTCCACACCAGTTCAAGTATAAGGCTATTGGAGATTTTCTCAATGGCCATTTCCAAAATGATATGTTATATGGTGATGGTTCCTTTGTGCATACTTATTTAGAAAGTCCCATTGTACGAATAATAAATCTCTGTATCTAACATATGTTCTTTATGTTTTTTTTATGCTTCAGATGTTATTGGAATTTTACAAGATGTCGTGAAAACTCAATTGGGTGATGGTGGTACGAAATCTTACGCCAATATCATGCTGCATGATGATGTTGGTAATGTCATTGAGGTTTCCTTATGGGATGATTATGGTATATAGTTTATGAGTTACAATAAATTTAACAAGAGTGTTGGTCCAACAAACATTATATTGACACATGCATGGTGTAAGAAAAATTCAGGTTTCTATGTTCTTAGACAAACTCAATGACTTATGTATCTATGATTCTTCACTATCCTGCACTCTAACTACATCTTTCTACACACACAACACACACACACACACACCACATATATATATATATATATTATATATATATATATATATATATATTATAATATATAATATATATATATTATATATATATATATATATATATATCGGCTTCTAGACTACCAAGCCTTTCTAATGCTTGGAATGACTCTAGATTTCACATTAACCTAGATCATCCAGAAGTTCAATGCTTTAAATCCAAGTATTAAACAATGCATTTTGTTCATTCCAAGTTGCATAACAATTTTGGATATTTCAATGCATTTCAGTTTTTCATTTCCATTATGATATTTCAATGCATTTCAGTTTTGGATCAACATAATCATCAAATGCATCGTCACGTTCTTTCAGCTAAATATGTGATTCATCGATTCAATCAACCAACAAAAGTTGGACTAGGCCGAATGAGGTCAAGACTATTATTCATATCAATGAATTGGGAAAGGATTGTTTTGCCACAACAATTGGGACTATAAAAAGATTCAAAGCCTCTAAGTTTGGATGGTATTTTAAGTCTTGCCCTGGTTTCAAAACCGCTAACAAGTCATGTGGTTAGAATTTTGAGTACATTTGTGGAGTGAAGGATGTTGAACCTATCACTAAGTAAGCTACCAATGATATATACATCTATGCCCTCTTATTTATTCACATGCTGAATTTTTTTAAGTCAATTCATTTTCTTCATTTTTTAGATTCAAAATAGAAGTTAAGGTTAAGTATGACAACCATGTTAGGTGCTTTGTGTTTTGGGATAATGATTGTATCCCTTTCATTGAAATGACGACTAGAGAGTTAAGACAACTCATGAAGGAGGTATTCACTTTAAAACCAACAATGCATACTATTTCATTTTTTCTTCAAGTTCTGCTATTTAACATTGAAACTATGATTGTCGCCTAGGCTGGAGAGGATAAACCTAAAATACATCTGGCACAGCTCGACAAACTGTTGAACAAAGATTTAGCATTTAGAATCAAGTATCGATCTTTTTTCCAATAATACTCAATTGTGACAATCATTAAGGATGATAATGTTTACAATACCTTGAATAACTTGCTTAACCCTAGTGAGTTACACACGATTTCTGTGTATATATCTATTTTAGATTGAGTCAGCATCATTTTCAAATTCTATAACAATATTTTCTACTCAATCTAAATAATGACTTCATATTTTTTGTTCAGCATACTTCAAATGTTATTGTTTTGAACATTGACACATCCATACCAATGGAAGTTCAAGATTAACCTATTGTATACCCTCTATTATGTTCCAACTATTTCATTTTGGTTTGCATCATCCTCCTTCTATCTAAATGTACATAATTGTTATATTTTTTATATGTAGGTGACACCGTCTGCTAAACATACCAACTCTGCTCAACCATCCATATCTGCCAACCAAACTAGGAGTCCATCAACCAGCTCCATCAACATCCCTGCTAAAAGGGTTGTTATTTCAACATCTCTTGATGAACTTTTCCTAAATTACGACCTAACTCCTAAGCAATCCACCACTAAAGTTAATCACCTAAAGAAGGAGTGATCTTATGGCCATACCATTGTAAGCCTCACCTTTTTTTGGTTTGTATTGTTTTGTTGACACCATTCGTGTAAGGATTGATTCCAACCCCTAAGCTGTAATATCGTTTTAGTGTGTCATTATCCAGGTTTTATTTTTGATTTAACTTGAACTCATCATCTCATGGATTAATGATTTTGTAATGAGACTACCAACTTTAATGTTGCTCTTTCTTTCATATTGTTGTGTCTTAATTCCATCGTTTATACGTCTTATGACTATATTATGTTTGGTGACGTTGTTGATTTATATTTCCACCAGTTCATGTTTCACATTCACTACATGTTTTGAAACTATATTTATCTTTAATACTTTGATCATATCATATTGTCCATCATTTATCTCCCTAGCAAGTTATAACCAATATGTTCATATTGTCTGCTAAGTTATTTAAGATCAAATTACTTTGACAGCTGCTATACAATTTAATACGAAAACTCTCTTCTTAAGAACTAAATAATTTTACATTAACACTATTAATTTGAATGGTAAGTTCCATGTATTAATGTTCTGAAGTACATTTAAATTGTCTTCTTAATAACATGACTCATTTCAACTTTCACGTCCAGTTTGGTTGACTACATGAAATGTATTAATTTGGTTTTGAAGTTTACATCAACTATTAGTTTTTTTCTACAATATACTCAACATTTTGAGTTTACATCAACACTTTGATTTTATTTGAAACCATGCATTTTGGTTACATCAAACTGAGTTTACATCAGTTTGGTTGGATTATTTCCTTCAGACATCTCTTCATATAACTCTAACAATGCATAAATATTAGTTCTTTCAAATGTACCCAAACATTTTGCTCATATGAATGTAGCATTATTTACTATTCAACTTCAAAATTTTGAAAAGTCACGATGACCAAATACCTCATTCAACTTCCTTCCAGTTGCAATGCATGTGTTAGAATTGACAAAAATTGTGTTTTGGGGAACCAAACAGGCTTTTGTCAATTCTTCATTTAATGCCAACAACTCTCTTCTCTATCAAGAAATCCTTGAAGTCACTTTATCCAAGGTTTCGAAGCAGGAAACATATAAGGTAGAATTGCTTTTTATATTATTCAGACATGTCAACTAAACTTGAAAATTTATTTGTAGAAATAGTTTTTAATGATTTAGTGCTTAATGCTTTTCACTTCCTATATTAATGCAAACTACATGGAGCTGTCAATAACCTAGCATGTGGTACCATCAATAACAGTCTTTTGTCCTTTGTAGATGTTAACAGTCATATATAACCTAAGCACCATTGGATAATAACTATACTTAATCCAATCACTAACTATTTTCAGTAACAATATGTAACTAAAAATGATTTTTTTTACTAAGTTACAAATTTGAGGTACCTATTTGTAATTATAACAAAACTTAGTTAATTGCAATCCACTCCTCTAACAATCATAAAACTTTAACAAACTTAATGATGTCATTTTTTTACAGATTCCTGCTTTTAGTCTAACTTCACTTATGATGTTCTTGAGTTCTTTGAGGAGGAACAGTTTAACAAACTTATTATGCATCTAAACCAATTTTGTTATGAAAATGATTAATATTGCGGATCTTTAATGCATCTATGATTAACTCCTAAGGTTTTATCTGCATAAAGGTTAGTCTACCATATGTTACTAAATTCTTAATTTGTTCATTACAATGTATGTCACAAGTTATACTCTTCTGGATGGTTTTGTAAGATTTTGAGATTCTTAGTAGTGATAACATATAACTATCAATTTATGACCCTGTAATGAATCTATAAACTGTTTACATATAACTCAAACCTTTCCATTTTCTCTGAATGTTGTTGACAGACATCTTAGAATGCATATGAAAACTATACAGTTAACCATTGAACTCAAGTATTGTCGTATGTAAAATGGTATGTTAGATACATAATTCATGCTATAATCTAAAAATTTGGTTGATTCATTGATACTTACTTTTTTCAAATGCAACCTAACTTCTTTGTAGCATAGCTACAAAACGGTGTGCTTCAATTTGCATAAAGTGTTGGACATTGTGTGAACTCCCTGCATACATGCTTTGCATTTGAATATGCTTATTATAGCAACAATAAATTACCTTTTGTTGATGAAACTCAACCTTGATAGATCCATTCAAGCTAATGATTTAATAGAAGAAACATGTTTGCATTCAAATAGACATTTCAATAACGGAGTTCACTTGATGAGTGGCTAATGCATTATACTAAAAGGTAGAGGTCATCAACACATATACCTTATATTTATAACACCTTACATCATTCAGTAGTTCATTAATGTCACATTACCAACTTTAAATAATAACATTGAATATGCTAGGCTTTATTTGAATATATCGATGGTGTCATTAGTGTTGGTTAGGCATTAATGAAAGTGAGGCTAGCAAAGTTATATCTTATAGAACAGTGGATATTTTTGCTATGATTTTACATGTGAAGAGATATGGTTTACATACTGCATAACCTAGATAATTACATAATGATGCATCATCTTCTTTTGTTCCATACACTTTGATAATGCATCAAATTACTTTGTTATGTGTCACATGCTTACTTTCATATTTATTTTGTTCAATACAGTTATATTAAAATACCTTACACATATATTCATAACTCTGATTTGTAGTATAATGGCTTATAATGGCAAAAGTATGAGAGTTGGGATTACATCTTTGATCATTATTTTAGTTTGTTGACATATAATGACATATAAAACAAGTTGATTCACCCTGCAAAAATGTTGTAATCTCAATTATTGAAATTCTGGTATCAGATATGAGATGTCGAATGTAATGTCACGACACTAATATCTGAATTACACTAACAGAAGAAAGATATAGAAAGGTAATGCAGAAGATACACAAGCAATTGTTAACCCAGTTCAGTCCAACTCACCTACATCTGGGGGCTACCAAGCCAGGAAGGAAATTCACTAAAATAGAATCAGTTCAAAGACTCTTCGTACACTTCAATAAGTTACAATCTTTCTCACCTAATCTCTATCCGTGCAATTTCTACCTAAGCACTCTTAGATATGAGAACCCACTCGCTTCCCTACAATCATACCTGTGATCTTAAACAACAATCCCTTGAGAAAAGAAAACACTTTTCAATAACACACTCTTGACTTTACTTCACAGTTTCAATCAAGAAGACACACTCTTGATCTTGCTTCACAACTTTGATCAAGAAGACACACACTTGATCTTGCTTCACAGCTTTGATCAAGTAGACACACACTCTTACTTAACAGCTTTAGAGTGACAAATTATAACCACAAATCAGTCCAATTCAATCATCAAAAGATGACTTGAATGGCTTAAAAGTCTTACGACTAAACACACACAAACCCTAGCTCTCTCACTATATTTCGCTCAGTATTGGTTGTGTGTTAAAACAGGTTTTCTAAGTCCCTTTTTATAGAAGCTTTCAGCTGGGCTTGGACATCTTGAAAACCCTAAATCTATTTTCCAATCAAATCTTTTTATAACAGCTGGTTAGACCTCCTTGGAAAATAAGTAAATCAGGTTGTAATCCATGATTGAATGTGCCAGCTAATAAGATCTTCAATCATACTTAGATTGCCATTAATTGTGCAATCACAAAACACCAGACATTCACACTGAATGTTCTGTGTACAGGATGTCATGACATCGGGTCTGACAACCTGGAAAAATCCTGCATAATTCAATAATTCCTTTTATAACTTCCAGCAGGTACAACCATATCAGATGCCATAACCTTGTGTATGACATTCTGAAGCAATCCTGCATGAACATGTCTTTCATTTAAGCTCCAGCATGTACAACCATATCAGATGCCATGACCTTGTGTATGACATTCTGAAACAATCCTGCATGAACATGTTCTTGAACTCCAGTAGGTACATATGATATCTTATGTTAAGACATCACACATAACATCTTGTGAACACTCTTTGTTTTACCAAAATTGTTGCCAATACTAAGAATCAACAAACTCCCCCTTTGGAAAATTTTGGCTAAAACATATATCTGTCCTTTTTGTTCACAAGGTAAACTATCAGTAGTTAAACAACATAACAGTAGTTTAAACAGCAGCAGAAGCAACACAATTACTAGCTAGTTACTAGTAATACACACATGCACAAGAGTACTTCTCCTCCCCTTAAATCTGTGCAACAAAAACAGAATTACTAGTTATGGATGCAACTAGTAAGACACACAAATTCACAAGGGTACTCCTTCTCCCCCTAAATCCGTGAATACATCAAATAACAGCTACTGTAACTCCAGCACTTGTACCAGCCAGAATGTGATTCTGATATCTGCTTCAACATCAACACCTGTGCACCATATCAGACATCCTCTTTGACATCTGTAAACAGAACAACATTCTGTTTTAACACCTGTGCACTTCCTTCAATAATAGTTGTCCTTCAGTTCAGCTACATACAACTCACAACTCCACATCTGCTTCCACATTCCACATTAACACTTCTCCCTCTTTTTAGTTAAAATTGACCAAAGGTGACCAATTAGACAAAATAAATGTCAATTAGTCTATCAGAGAATGTCAGGACAGATGTTATAACATTAAACATGTTAAAACATAACAGTTAAGCAGTACAAACCATCATTATACACAACTGTGATAGCTGAGATAATGAACAAATCCAAGGAACTCATTAAGAGCCCAAAATATTACAAACAGGCATCAATAAGGAATTCCACAAATTACACATTTTTTCCAAAAAAACAATAAAACTTCAGCATCCATACAGCAATGGCAGAACAACTTCCAAAAAAACAGTCACAACAGTCTTCACAGCACACCTCACACAGTCTTCAGTCTTCAATACAAAAGGGGGGGGAACCATCAATCAGAGGAAGAAGTATCACCTTCACCTTCAGAGTCTTCAGAGCTTTCAGAGTTGCCGCTAGATTGGGCTTTTGCATCTGAATTCTTAGCAGTCTTCTCCATTTCTTCCTTTTCCATGCTGCAGATAAGAACTTCCAAAGCTTCTTTTCTTGCCTTGGCCACCCTTATACCATTCTCCAATTCCTTGCAGGTATCTTTTAGTTGGTCAATTAAGCTCCCTTGAGATGCAGGCTCCCTTCTGGCAGATATCATAACAACATCATTGACATGACTTCCCTCAAACAGCTTATAATGAATGGATAGAGGGGGTTTTCTTCTGCTTGGCATGTCACTTGTATTGAGAATGCCTGGTTGTTGACTCAAGATAATACCACAAATAATGGATGGGAAGGCAATGGGCAACTTCACAGCATTTGTGGAGGCATGTCTGATGGTTTGATCAAATATAAACTTTCCAAAGTCATAGTTTATCTTGGTTCCAATTGCATGAATGATTCTTCCAAGACCAATGGAGATGGTAGAGATATGATTAGTTGGCACCCAGTTGGCTGAACCAATCTTGTGTAAGATGGCATATTTGACAGTGAGCTTGTCAGCTGATAAGTGATTCCTACTAGGTCATTCCTTAACTTGGCCAGCTATAATAACCCTACAGACCTCATTGTCTGTAGTCTCTAGGTCCACTCCTCTATCAGTTCCTCTTCCTAGGAACTTGTTGATAATACTTGGTGAGAATTTCACACATTTTCCCCTTACAAACACCTTGCAGAACTCCCTGCTGCTCTTTTCATAAATATCCCCAGGGATATTCACAATAAACTCTTTTACCAACCCCTCATAACATTGAGGTAGAGCTACCACAATCTTCATTAGTCCAGCATTTTTGATCAAATCAATTACTTCCTTTACCTCTACAGCCTCTTTTCCAAGCTCTCTTTCAACATCTATCCTCCTCTTAATGACAATTTTCCATTTTGCAGCACCATCTTCTAAATGAAAGAAGATATTGTCTAGGTGCACAGCAACAGCTTTGCCAGGAGACTTCTGAACAACCTGCCTTTTTGCAAGGGAGATGTGTGGGACATCGTCTTCGACATCCTCCTAAGAGTCAGAACTGTCTCTTTCTTTCCTTTTCCTAACCTCAACTTTGCTCCAGGATTTTGAGGGTCCTACACCAGCAGCCTTTTTCACTCTTGCTATTCTCATTTTAGCCACACTTTTCCCTTTCCTAGTTCTCAGTTTCTCAGCTACACTAGGTTTTACAAGATGGACCAAAGGATCATCCTCTTCTTCAGAGCTTTCTTCCTCTAGTTCAATAATATTCTCTTGAGACATTTTTGCTGGTTTCTTGCTAGGTAGGGTTTTACCTAGAGAGCATAGCCCCTCAGCAACAACTTCCTTTTCTGATCTAGACGAATCATCATCTTTATCAGCATGAGATTCCTCCTCAGGTGAGGGGTCCCTTCTGGACAAAGGGGTAGAAACCCCTTTGACTTCATGCCCTTCACTTAGAATCCTAGTGACTAGGTTCCTAATGGCACGATCAACATAATACATGTCTTTTGGAAGAGAAGTTTTACCAGGGGTATTACCTTGCTTATCTCCAGCCTTGGAGAAGGGACCTGGGGTGTCACCTGGTATCACGCAAAGTGGAGTAACGTCCAGCACGTCTTCATCTAGAAACTCCATGGAGGGAGTCTTTGCATGGTGAGAGGATTTTGAACCAGATGATGATGGATGTTGAGACATGTTGTAGAACTTTTGAGAGAAGTTTCTTTGCCCTAGCTGAGTTTCTCTGAGAAGTTGAATGGAGATGGAGATTGTTGTGTTTAGGTAGAGTGTGCTGAGGGCATAGATACTATTCTCAATGCTAGGGAATGATTTATCATTAATGTGGCTCTTTCTTTTAAGAGGGAAGACACGATTTTTATTTTCTTTTCTTTTCCACTTTAATTGCCATAATTTCACAAGAGTCCAAATCCCTAATTTCCCTCTCTCATATTCAATTTGAATTTCTCCCAAATTCCTTGCTACTTTGTCAGCTAGTTCCAGTCCATGCTTTAGACATATGAATTTGTCTTCCACGAATTTTCTAATGGAGTGATAATAGTAAAAACAGTGCTTGGTCCATCTATGCTGAATATGATTTTTGGACCTAGTTTCAGTATTCAGGTTGTCATAATACAATGTCATGACATCGTGTGTGACATTGTATGCAATCATCAGTAGTTTCATCCACCTTAGTTGAGTCCAACTGCTTTCATCTTCTATATGAACACCATTTTTACCTTTCACATGTGCAGGAGCAGATGTCATCCCAATCTTCTCCATATTGTCTTTGGCATTTTTGCACACAGTCCCTTGTGACCTAGTTCCGACAATGCTCTCTCCAGTTCCAGACTGCCCATGACTGGTCACATGTCTACCTGTTTGATCTAACCTCTCAGTTGTTTGAGCCATCATAACCTTTTCTCCTATGAAGGTGATGTTAAGTCTGAGCTTCTGACATTTCCCACACACTTGTCTTTCATCACTCTTGAGGGTTCTTCTAGCATCTATACTTATCTTCATCCCTTTCTCTTTGACATAGGAACACTTTAAGGAATAATCTTTTTGAGAGCTCCACATGTAGCAGTTGTCTTTGGTCCTGATTCCTTTCATAATCATTTCACTATCTATGTTAGAAATTAGGCATTCAGTTTTGGTGAAGTTAACATTCAGACCTTGATCACATAGTTGACTGATGCTTATTAGATTTGCAGTCAAGCCCTTAACAAGTAGAACCTTATCAAGTTCAGGAACTCCAGGACAATCAAGCTTACATGTTCCCTTGATTTCACCTTCTGCTCCATCTCCAAAGGTTACATGGCTTATGGTATGATGCTGCAGGTCAGTTAGCAGGTCTTGGTTTCCAGTCATGTGTCTGGAACATCCACTATCAAAGTACCACTCTTCTTTGGCTGAGACTCTGAGGGGAATGTGAGCTATTAGACTTGTAACATTAGTCTTAGGAACCCATTTATTCTTGATGATAGGTCTGTGCTGTTTCGGTCTGGGTTGATAGTGATTCTGATGTTGAGCAGGCCTAAGGTAACCATACAGTTTATAGCAGAAAGGTTTCAGATGACCAAATTTCCCACAGTAATGGCATCTCCATCTTTGTTGTTTCCCCTTCTGCTGTTTTCTCCTCTGGTGTTGTGACATATGATGTGACATCACATGTTTAGTTTTATTATGGATGCACTTAGGTTTGGGTCCAGTGTTACTGCTCTCAAGCTTTGAGTCATTATACCCAATGCCAGATTTGTCTCCAGTCATTTGTCCAGTTTGGAGAATCCTGTCTAAAGAGTCAGATCCATTACTTAACATCCTTACATACTTGGTCATTTCTTCTAGTTTAGAGTTTAGGAACATGGCTTCAGTTTTCAGCTTAGAGATGGTTTTCACATGGTCTGCCTTTTCACTTTCCAGATGTGCTATCTTCTGACTTTCAGCTTGTGGATTTTCAACTAGCTTGGCATTCAGAACCACTGCTTCTGTTTGTAATTTGGAGATAGTTTCCAAGTACTCTACCTTCTCATTCTCAAGTTGAGTCATTTCCTTCTTTTGGCTTTAGACCTGTTTACACAACTCTACACTTTTGTGACAGAGCTTTCTGTATGTAGAGGCCAATTCTTCAAAGGTTACTTCATCATCACTTGAGTCTTCATCAGATCCCCATCTTCCTGTCAAGGCAGTCACAAGATTTGCAGCCTCCTCTGTTTCACTTTCATCAGACCAAGTGGCAGCAAGACTCATCTTCTGCTTCTTGAGGTAGGTTCCACATTCAGTCCTGATGTGTTCATACCCATCACATTCATAGCATTGTACCTCTTTTCCTTCTTTGAGCTTCTCATCTGATCTTGCTCTTTTACCAGCATTGTTGGATTTACTGATGTCAGATGAGATGTTCCTGACATTTGCCTTAGATCTTACATCCATCTTTTTTAACAGTTTATTGAACTGTCTTCCCAGCATGGCCACTTCATTCACCAAATCTCCGTTAACCTCCTGACTCTTTTCTTCTTCTGTGTTTGACATAAAGGCCATGCTCTTTGTTTTCTTTTCAACACCATCATTTAATCCCATCTCAAAGGTTTGGAGGGAACCAATTAGCTCATCAACCCTCATGTTGGAAATGTCTTGAGACTCTTCTATGGCAGTCACCTTCATTGCAAATCTCTTAGGGAGTGACCTAAGTATTTTCCTTACCAGTTTTTCATCTGTCATCTTCTCTCCCAGGGCTCCTGAGGCATTAGCAATTTCAAGGATACTCATGTGAAATTCATGAATGTTTTCATCTTCTTTCATCCTTAAGTTTTCAAACTTGGAGGTGAGCAGCTGAAGTCTAGACATCTTTACCCTAGAGGTGCCCTCATGAGTGGTTTTGAGAATGTCCCAAGCATCTTTGGCCACTTCACAGTTGTTTACCAACCTGAAAATATTCTTGTCTACCCCATTGAAAATTGCATTCAATGCTTTAGAGTTTCCAAGAGCTAGATCATCTTCCTCCTTGGACCATTGTTCTTTAGGCTTCTTCTCAGTAGTGGCTTCTCCTTCTTTAGTAATGACAGGATGCACCCAGCCTGTTAACACTGCTTTCCACGCCTTGTTATCTAGAGATTTTAGAAAGGCTACCATTCGAGGCTTCCAATAGTCATAGTTAGAACCATCCAAAATTGGTGGCCTATGAACAGATCCTCCATCTCTCTCCATTGAACCAGAAAATATTATCCCTAGATCTCACCCAGAACCAGAGCAGGATGCCTGCTCTGATACCAATTGAAATTCTGGTATCAGATATGAGATGTCGAATGTAATGTCACGACACTAATATCTGAATTACACTAACAAAAGAAAGATATAGAAAGGTAATGCAGAAGATACACAAGCAATTGTTAACCCAGTTCGGTCCAACTCGCCTACATCTGGGGGCTACCAAGCCATGAAGGAAATTCACTAAAATAGAATCAGTTCAAAGACTCTCCTTACACTTCAACAAGTTACAATCTTTCTCACCTAATCTCTACCCGTGTAAATTCTACCTAAGCACTCTTAGATATGAGAACCCACTCACTTCCCTACAATCACACATGTGATCTTAAACAATAATCCCTTGAGAAAAGAAAACACTTTTCAATAACACACTCTTGATTTTACTTCACAGTTTCAATCAAGAAGACACACTCTTGATCTTGCTTCACAGCTTTGATCAAGAAGACACACACTTGATCTTGCTTCACAGCTTTGATCAAGTAGACACACACTCTTGCTTAACAGCTTTAGAGTGACAAATTACAACCACAAATCAGTCCAATTCAATCATCAAAAGATGACTTGAATGGCTTACAAGTCTTACGACTAAACAGGCACAAACCCTAGCTCTCTCACTATATTTCGCTCAGTATTGGTTGTGTGTTAAAACAGGTTTTCTAAGTCCCTTTTTATAGAAGCTTTCAGCTGGGCTTGGACATCTTGAAAACCCTAAATCTATTTTCCAATCAAATCTTTTTATAACAGCTGGTTAGATCTCCTTGGAAAATAAGTAAATCAGGTTGTAATCCATGATTAAATGCGCCAGCTAATAAGATCTTCAATCATACTTAGATTGCCATTAATTGTGCAATCACAAAACACCAGACATTCACACTGAATGTTTTGTGTACAGGATGTCATGACATCGGGTCTGACATCCTGGAAAAATTCTGCATAATTCAATAATTCCTTTTATAACTTCCAGCAGGTACAACCATATCAGATGCCATAACCTTGTGTATGACATTCTGAAGCAATCCTGCATGAACATGTCTTTCATTTAAGCTCCAGCAGGTACAACCATATCAGATGCCATGACCTTGTGTATGACATTCTGAAACAATCCTGCATGAACATGTTCTTGAACTCCAGCAGGTACATAGGATATCTTATGTTAAGACATCACACATAACATCTTATGAACACTCTTTGTTTTACCAAAATTGCTGCCAATACTAAGAATCAACAATTATGGACGACACGAACAAATTCCTTTCAGCCAAAAAACCAAGAGCCTGTAGATCTTTGATTATCAAACAATTGCGTTCAAAGCGTTAAAGACACACTACTCAACAACAAGTCATATTCAATTCCGAAATTCCTACACCAAATATAATGAAAATAAGAACTCCATTGTCCGAGCTAACTGTTGGTGTAAGCCCTAGAGGCCAATACTTTTGGTACTTGTATCGAATTATTTATTAATAATAAAAGGCTTTTTCTTTATTACGTTTGTTTAATAAAGTCCCTAGAATAGCTAGTCTGTTTAATGTATCAAGTATGACTTAATCATGAGATCACATTAAACATAAGGACACTATTCTTAAAGTATCCGTAGTCGAGCTTTATTGTGAAGTGGGATGACATTAAAGCATTAAGACTATTATGTATATAGACTGATGATCACATCTCATGGATCATGGGTAAGGAGTTATCAAGTCTTAAACATAGGTATGAATATTAAGAGTAATATTTATACCGGATTGACCCGCTATGAGAATACTATATAGAAAGTTATGCAAAATATCATAAGTTATTCTCATTGTCATAATGGGGTATACCACTCTTCGACCTGAAACCACTATGGACCCTAGATGTAGAGTCGGGTGCTTTATTGCTGATCAAACATTGTCCGTAACTGGATAACCATAAAGACAGTTGATGGGTACTCCACGAAGCATGCTGAGGGACATGAGTGACCTAGATGGAATTTGCCCATCCTGCATAACAGGATAAATGTCTATGGGCCCAATATTGAACTGGACAAGGATGACACGGTCTATGCCTTGTGTTCAATATAGACATAAGGGCAAAAGGGTAATTATACACATAAGTATTATCATAGAAGGAATTGTCAGATCACATGACATTTTCGTGTCTTGGGTAGCAGTGATGTATTGCTAGATACCGCTCACTGTTTATTATGTTAAATACATGATTTAATATAATTGCCAATGCCGCGAAAACCTACAGGGTCACACACAAAGGACGGATTGATGAGAGATAGAGTAACTAAGGAACACCGTAAGGTACGGTGCCCTTTAAGTGAATTATAGAACATCGTAAAGGTACGGTGTACTCAAGTAGAATACGAAATATGGTAAGGTACCATGAGCTTAAGTGATTTTGGGCATATTATAAGATATGGGCCAAAATACACTTAAGTGGGCTTTTTAGCTTGAAGCCCACACAAGTGGTTCTATAAATAGAACCCTTGTGCAGAAGCATTCATTGCGGTTGCATTATTTCGTTTTCTCTCTCTCTCTCTCTCTCTCTCTCTCTCTCTCTCTCACTCACTCGCTCAAAGCCGTTATTCATACCAGCTAGCACTGAGATTGAAGGAATCCGTTCGTGTGGACTGAGTAGAGACGTTGTCATCATTCAACGTTCGTGATCGCTCCGTGGATCTGCATCAAAGGTTTTGATCGTCACAAGAGATCTGCACCAAAGGTTTCAATCGTCACAAGCGGTAAATATTCTATCACTGATCATGACCATTTGTAAGGATCTCTAAAGGAGAAATTTTTAATTTCCACTGCGTTTTGGATCGTAATTCTCCTTCACTAACCCCGTCACATCAAAAACCAAAAAACAATTGAACAAATTGTTGAAAAAGGAAGGTTACTTAGTGCACGACTTCATGGTTCAGATCCTAACTAGACCAAACATGGATTTATAACTACAAAACATGCCTACAACATTCAGAACTTATTAACATTTGTGCTTGAAGAATCTATATCATTAATGCTACTATATGTTATAGGTTTCCAGCAGTGGGAAAACCACTTCGTGGCAGACCCTGAAAAGCATTGGAAATTCCAAATCTTTCTATGAACCTAACGACACCATTTTCACAGCATAACCAAATTATAGGGAATTCAGAAACACCACCTATGTACTTTATTTTTTGATTTTTATGATAGATCTGTAACTTCATTGTCATAACATGCCTCTTTTCATCATGGGTTGATGAAAGTTTCCTCATCTTTTTCATGTTTTGGTGTTTGGTTGATGAAAGTTTCCTCTTGTCAGAGTTCAAATATATATGCATCATGAGTTTTAGTCATGGGTTTTAATGTAGATTTTCCCCATACATTGAATATAATTTTAAGTAATTTTTGAATCATGGGTTTGTTATGCAAAGTTATTTTGTTTATTGGTTAATGAATCATGGATATCAAATTTATGTGAGTTATTTTTCATATTGGTTAACAAATTTACATGTTGTATAAAATTGAATTGGTTTATCAATCATTGCAAATAAAGTACTTGAATAAGCATAACATGTGAGTGGTTTAATCATAACAAGCCTTCCACTATTTTATAGGAATACTTTGATTCCTACTGTCCAGGAAACACAAGGTTGTGTTCGACGTTTGCAACTTATTTTGTCTATGGAACATGATGTACTACATCCAATAAATGTTTCTATTGATATTGTCCAAAATTCGTGTCCAATTTTTACACGAATCGTCAATTTATATTTTAATACTGACGATGATGATGATTCCAACTATGACTCTTTTGCGAGTTACTAGACTTACTTTTTTGTTATTATGTTAACCAAAACACATTCTTTTTCCGAGTTTTCACGTTTCATCTATATAATTTGTAGCCCGTCAATTTGAAGATGATGCTTTTTCATAATTCGACGAATGGGATGCATATTTTGTTATCGATGGGCATCATACAGGAACAACATAAGGTTTGACATTTTTACATAACATATATGAACTTTAATTTTCTTATCATGTTATCACCCTATGTTTGTTTATATAGAATAATAAAACATCGGGGACCCTTTAATCGAGTGTCGTTATTATAAAGACATGATGTGGTATCAAGAGAGGATGAACAAAAGTTGCCATTATGCTAATCCCAAATTTATCTTATGTTGTGGGAATGGAAAAGTTAAACTTCCCTTACTAAAACAGCCTCCTGAGTTACTGTCGCGTCTCATGTTTGATCAAGAAAGTTTAGTTAGCCGGAAGTTTCAACAACAAATTCGACTTTACAACATGATGTTTGTCTTCACGTCACCCGATGCAAAATTAGATAATTGTTTTAACAAAGGTGGTGGACCACCAAAACTTAGAATTCAAGGTCAATCGTGTCATTGAATTGGAAGTTTGTTACCACCTAAAGGTCAACCTCCAAAATTTGCACAACTTTATATTTATGACAATGAAAACGAGGTCCAAGATCAGATGCAAGGTCTAAGGTATATTTAAATTAACTCATCTAATATTTATTTTACCTTTAAATTACCATATTCTTGCAAGATTTCCTTCACATCACATTTCGTATGTCTCTATAGTATGTACTTATATAAAATGTTAACATATTTTGTATTATGTTATTCTGTAGGAATACTAAAAACATTGATCCTTTGATTGTACATTGTCTGATATGCTTTATGAACATAACACTCATGCAAAGAGTTTTCAGATGGCCAAGCAATGGTTAAGTCATGGAAATACTCAAAATTTGAAATTGAGGCCTATTTCTGATAGAACCATCGATGGTCGAATATATAATCAACCAACTGTATTCGAAGATGTTGTGTTAGTTGTTGGTGATGTTGACACAACATAAATGAGGGATATAATCATGCAAATAAAAGGATGGCAACTATAGCGAATTAATGAGCTACATGCAAGTTAGTTAGCTTATCAGTATCCTTTGATTTTTCACTATGGGGAAGATGGCTATAGGCCTAACATTAGAGAATGACTATCATTTCACATTTAAAGCAGAGTCAATGAAGCCAAGACATTGTTATCATCTTGAAGACTACTCCAACAATTTTTGGTTGATGGTTACACAATGTTAGAGTCTTAAAAATTAGAATGGATTCGTAAAAATCAACCAAAGTTAAGGGTGTCAAAGTAAAAAAGTCTTAATGAAGAAGGTGCTCAAAATCAAACACCAGGTTCAAGCATAGAGAAAAGAGTGGTATTGCCATCTTCCTCTTTTGGGGGTTGTAAGACCCCAAATTTGACCCTTAAGATCCCTTATGCCATCTCATAACTTGACATTAGCATTGGGATCATACCTTGGTATCCTCCTCACCTATCATTCATTGAGTTTGCATTGAGAGATATCACCAAGTATTTGTGATTGTATCATACTTTATTTTTTCTTTGTTTACTAACCAAAATACAAAAATATGTCTAGTATAACTTTGTTTCTTTTGTAGGTAGTGTGTGTGTGTGTGTCCACCTGTGCCTCATCAAGCTCACAACTAGGGTTTGAGACCCTCAATGCAAGGGATCAAGTTATCAAAGGTCCACGTTGGTTCAAATCATCATATATGGATCCCCATGTTCTTTACTTGTCATTTTGATCAAGAATTCATCAAGAGTTTGAAGCTTGTTTGTCAAGGAAACCCTAATTCATCTGGGTATCTTGTGTGCCTTCCTCATCAAGTTTCTTCAACATTTGGTCAAATATATCAAGGGATAATCCATTATACTTAGTAATAAGCATATATGATTCTCCATGATCCTCTAAGACCAAAGTAACTTCAAGTTTGCAAGTTGGTTCAAGGAGGTTGACCAGAAAAGTCAACTGGTCAAATCTAGGGTTCCCTAGATCCTATCTCCTACAAATTTTATCATATGAAAATGATTCCAAGAAAAATGTTACTCTTTATTACATTACAAACAACTTTAATGTTGGTATCAAGAGCTAATTTTGTGTGAAAAGTCATTTTTTATGGTGAAAGATTATAAGTCATTTTGTTTGTACCCTAGATAGAAGGTAAACTTCCAAGAACCATAACTTCCTCAACTTGTATGATATGAAGATGATCCAAGTTTCATGATCAAATTAAATATGTGTTCTTCAACTTTTATTCTTTAAGAAAGATCAAGTTCCACTTGCAAGGGCATGTTCCATGAGGAAACATTATAGGTCTATTTGGGTCCTTATCATTGAACAAGCAATTTTCCTCAACCTCTAAAATCCATAACTCCATCATGCAAGATCCAAATGGTGTCAAATTTTTGACCAAGTTAAAGATGTTTTAAAGAGATACACCTTTGAATAAGGAACCAAAGTTATTTGAAGCTCATAGCCAAAGTTATTCAAAGTGGAAAAAGGGATCATTTGACTTTTAACTTAGAAAATTTTCAAGTATGCTTGATTCCTCCAACTTCAAGGCCAGAATTCACCATGTTCCAAGCTTAAAATGGAAAAAGTACCAACATAAAAGTTGTTCCCCGTGATGGTAGCTTTCGAAAGAGTCTAAGATTATTCCATTTGGATCAAAATTGAAGGGGTTGCGCATAGTTTCTTTGCATGGCCCAATTTGACAACTTTTGAACTCAAATGTTAAACTACTTTGCATGGTTCCATGCTATGATCTCAACATCATTTGTGCACGAATTGGAGTGGATTGCATTGATCGTTTGGGATTAAACACATGCCCATGAACCCATGCACATTAAATTACTATTTTTGGCCGAAATTTGAAATGGTGTGGAAATGAATCCATGAGCTTATAAATACATGTGCGTTGCCTCGGAATTGGATGAGGACCCTTGCCCAAGCTTTTCCCAACAATCCCATAGCCACACTGCATAAAATACCTTGAAGATTTCAGTGAAATCGAGCTTCTAGTTCAACTTCTGTTTCAGAACTAGAACTCCAAGGATTCACAACCTTTTTTATTCTAATCATCTCCTGCAAGCAAGAGGAAGCAAGACCAAGTGAAATTGCATCAAGATCAAGCCACAAAACTGCAACCCGAAGGTGATTTTCCCCTGAATTCATCTCTTCAATTCTCTCTCATTTCTTAACATTTTGGCTTGATTTTTGGTTGACTGAAGTCATACCAATGTAGGCATTGATTCTGAGTTGTTTTGAGGATGAATCAAAGTAATTCAGTTTGAACACCTCAATTTTCAACTCCATGTTTCTCATTATAGAGTGAGAGTTGCAAAATTTGGAGGTGATATTTGGAATCCTCATTATTTTCTCTTCAATTTGATGTATGTGTAAGAACAAAAATTGTGATACAACAGATTCCTTGATTTTGATGATAACAAAGGATGAAACCAAAAATGGCACCCTAACGAAAAGTTTCTAAGTGTGCAGGACTCTGATGACATCATCAGATAGAGTACCAGATCAGAAGTATATTATAAAATGATCAGAAGCTCTGAAGTAGAAACAAGCTCAAGAAAGTCAAACTCTGAACTAAACAACAAGTATCAGAAGCATCTTAACAGGAAGTAAGTCCTAGAACCTCTGACTCTGAACAACGCTTTCTGAAGAATCTATTTAGATCAACATCAGAAGCAAGATTCCAAGGTTCTCCAGAAACACAAATACTCTGATTATGGATTTGCTAATCATGAAAGAGTAACGTTGAAGACAAGAAAAGATTTTCAAATGGATTTCCTAATTGAGAAAGAGACGTTAATCTCCAATCTCAATAAAGAAAATACTACTTGTGGTAAGTAGTCATTTCAAGAAGAAAAAGTCATCCTGCATTAGCTAATTATGTGATGGCGTAACTTCATATCAATATCCACCAGTTTCAACTACTACTTCAACTGATCTATATAAAGGATTGCAAATCAACTTTCAGGATACAAGCCAATAAGCCAAAACTATACTGAAACTTCAAACATTCAAGAAAAACACTCTTGCTCTCAAACATTCACGAAGCTTTTGCTTATTACGTGAAAAACTCTTGTTCTTAATTTTGTAATACTTGCTTTCTTAGAAGCACTCTAGTTTACATAAATCCTTCTTCTATTGTTTGTTGATTTCCTCAAGTGACTCTGTGTAGTCTGTATACTTGAGAGGGCTAAGAGATTTTGTATCTTAGACGTTGTTTGTAATCTTTCAAGATTAGTGGATTAAGTCCTTGTTGAAGGCGAAATCACCTCGGCCGGGTGGACTGGAGTAGCTTTGTGTTATAAGCGAACCAGTATAAAATCATTGTGTGGTTTTCATTTTGAAAAAGCTCTTATTTTTCCAAACAATTCAAACCCCCCTTTCTTGTTTTTCTCACCTTCAATTGGTATCAGAGCTCCGGCTATGTTATTGATTTTCTAATCAAACACTTAACCGTGTAGAGAGATCCAGTACGAGAAAAACAATGGCCCACTCAAATGAAAGAGATTCCTACAATGCCAAGCCTCCTGTTTTTGATGGAGAAAAATTTGATTACTGGAAAGATAGAATCGAAAGTTTCTTTCTGGGTTATGACGCTGACCTCTGGGACATTGTCACAGATGGATACACACCTCCAGTCTTAAATGGAGCTGAAGTTCCCAGAAGCAAAATGTCAGAAGATCAGAAACGTGTCTTCAAAAATCACCACAAGGCCAGAACAATACTTCTAAATGCTATATCATACAACGAATATGAAAAAATCACCAACAGAGAGACAGCCAAAGATATACTTGACTCTCTGAAGATGACCCATGAAGGAAACTCACAAGTCAAGGAGACGAAGGCTCTGGCGCTTATCCAGAAATATGAAGCCTTCAAAATGGAAGATGACGAAGCTATAGAGGCTATGTTTTCTAGATTTCAAACTCTTATTGCAGGTCTTAAAGTATTAGACAAAGGATACACGACTGCAGATCATGTTAAGAAGATAGTCAGAAGTCTGCCAAAGAAATGGAGACCTATGGTTACTGCTCTAAAGCTGTCAAAGGATCTGAACAATATCAGCCTTGAAGAACTTGTTAGTTCTCTCAGAAGCCATGAGATAGAACTAGAGGAGGATGAGCCTCAGAAAAGGAACAAGTCCGTAGCGCTTAAGTCCAGATCTGAAAGACGGAAGCCTGACAGAACCAAAGCTCTCCAGGCAGAAGCTGAAGATACTGACGATTCTGAACCAGAAGACTCTGATGATGAAGAAGAGTTGTCCCTACTAACCAGAAGAGTCAAGCAACTCTGGAAAAAGAGGAACAACAACTTCAGAAGACCAAGACCCAGAGGGGATCGATCAGAGTCAACTTCAAAAGGTAAAGCTAACAAAGATATTACCTGTTATGGATGTAAAGAAACAGGTCATTACAGAAATGAATGCCCCAAGTTGAAGAAGGACAACCCCAGAAAAGAAAGCTTCAAGAAAAACACCTTCAGGACAAAGAAAGGACTGATGGCTACCTGGGATGACAGTGAATCTGGATCATCAGAATCTGACTCTGATGAACAGGCCAACGTAGCACTTATGGCTACCACATCCAGCAGCTCAGACGAAGAATCTGAAGAGGTATTTTCTGAACTTTCTCGATCTGACTTAGAATCATGTTTGTCAGAAACTCTTACATCTTATCAGAAATTAAAACAAAAGTTTAAAAATATTAAAGGCTGTCTTAAAGCAAAATTTGAAGAGTGTAGTGAACTTGAGATAACAATTCTATCACAAGAAGATACAATCAAATCTTTAATGTTAGAAAGAGATGAAGCAAAAACAAAAAGCTCAGAATTAGAAGAAACGTTATCTCAAGCACCACAAACTTCAAATAAAATTATTTATAAGTATGAAGAAGCCTTTCAAGAATTTCTGAAGAATGGGATAGATAGGAGTATTATGGCATCCATGATTTATGGAGTAAGTCAGAACAATAAAAGGGGAATTGGGTATGATCCTAATAAAGATAAAACTTCTGCAAGTGATAAAATTAAATCTCCTTTTTCATATCACTACACACACACACAAGAACACAAATTTAAAAATGCTAGAAGACCCAAAGTTATGAGAACTCTGGGAAAACTAATCTAAAAGGACCCAAGAGATTCTGGGTACCGAAAGATAAGATTATCTATGTTGCAGATATCCTATGCAGCAAAGTTCAGACACCAGTCATGGTACCTGGACTCTGGATGCTCGCGACACATGACGGGAAGAAAGTCTATGTTCCAAAGTCTGGAACTTAAAGACGCTGGATTTGTAGGCTTCGGAGGAGATCAGAAAGGAAGGATCAGAGGCTCCGGAACTATTGGTAATGGTACTCTTCCCTCTATATCTGATGTTCTTTATGTAGAAGGATTAATGCATAACTTGTTATCCATAAGTCAATTAAGTGATAACGGTTATGATGTAATCTTCAATCAAAAAACATGTAAAGCCATTAATCAGAACGATGGCTCTGTCCTTTTCACAGGCAAGAGGAAAAACAACATTTACAAAATAAATCTTTCTGATTTAAAAGATCAAAATGTTAAATGTCTAATGTCAGTTCACGAAGAGCAATGGGTATGGCATAGACGCTTGGGCCACATTAGCATGAGGAAACTTTCTCAGCTAACTAAACTCGAGTTAGTCAGAGGCCTACCTAAACTGAAGTTTTCTTCAGATGCTCTGTGTGAAGCTTGTCAGAAAGGAAAATTTTCAAAAACATCTTTTAAAAAGAAAAATGTTGTTTCTACCTCTAAGCCTCTGGAACTTCTTCACATTGACTTATTTGGTCCTGTGAAAACAGCATCAGTTAATGGAAAGAAGTATGGACTTGTCATTGTTGATGATTACAGTCGCTGGACATGGGTAAAATTCCTAAAGCACAAGAGTGAGTCTCACTCTGTATTCACCAGTTTCTGTTCCAAAGTGCAAAAAGAATTTGACTCCAAAATTGTTAGAGTCAGAAGTGATCATGGTGGAGAATTTGAAAATAAAGATTTTGAAGAATTATTTGATTCTAATGGAATATCCCATGATTTCTCCTGCCCTAGAACTCCACAACAAAATGGAGTTTGTAGAGAGGAAGAATAGGACACTCCAAGAAATGGCCAGAACCATGATCAATGAAACTAATGTAGCAAAGCACTTTTGGGCAGAAGCTGTAAATACAGCGTGTTATATTCAGAATAGAATCTCTATAAGACCTATTCTAGAAAAGACTCCCTATGAATTGTGTAAAGGAAGAAAACCCAACATCTCATATTTTCATCCTTTTGGATGCTCTTGTTTTATATTAAATACTAAAGAACATCTGAACAAGTTTGATTCCAAAGCACAGAAAGGTATTATGTTAGGATACTCAGAACGCTCTAAAGGCTATAGAGTATACAACACAGAAACCAAAATTGTGGAGGAATCAATTCATGTCAGATTTGATGATAAGCTTGACCCTGAAAAGTCAAAGCTAGTTGAAAAGTTTGCAGATTTGGAAATCACTCTTGTAGAATCTGAGAAAACTCCAGAAGCAATTGTCACTCAAGACTCTGAAGAAATTAAATCTCCAGAAATTCCAAGGAAAGTTAAAAGTCGTATTAACGTATCTGAAGATTTGATTTTGGGAAACAAAGATGAACCTGTTAGAACCAGATCTACCTTCAGAACTTCTGAAGATATTCCTCTGGGACTAGTGTCTCTGATTGAGCCTACGTCCTGTGATGAAGCTCTTCAAGATAACGATTGGGTGGCAGCTATGCAAGAAGAATTAGATCAATTCTCAAAGAATGATGTCTGGGATCTCGTTCCTAAACCCAGAGGCACTCATGTCATTGGAACCAGATGGGTTTTCAGAAACAAGCTAAACGAGAAAGGAGAAGTTGTCAGAAACAAAGCACGACTGGTAGCTCAAGGTTATAGTCAACAAGAAGGTATTGATTATAATGAAACTTTTGCTCCAGTCGCGAGGTTAGAATCTATTCGTCTTCTTGTATCTTTTGCTATTAATCATTCTATCAAATTATACCAAATGGATGTCAAGAGTGCATTTCTTAATGGTTATATTTCAGAAGAAGTGTATGTCAATCAACCTCCAGGTTTTGAAAATTCAAACTTTCCAGAACATGTTTTTAAACTTAAGAAATCCTTATATGGACTTAAACAAGCTCCCAGAGCTTGGTATGAACGCTTAAGCAATTTTCTTCTGGAACAAAATTTTATCAGAGGGAAAGTTGATTCTACACTCTTTTGTAAAAACCTTAATAATGATCTCATGATATGCCAGATTTATGTTGATGATATTATTTTTGGTTCTGCTAATATCTCTGTTTGCCAAGAATTTTCTAAGTTAATGCAGGCAGAATTTGAAATGAGTTTAATGCAAGAATTAAAGTTCTTTCTGGGAATTCAAATCAATCAAACTCCAGAAGTCACGTACATTCATCAAAGCAAGTACATTAAAGACGTTCTGAAGAAGTTTGATATGACTGAATGCAACTCTGCAAAAACTCCCATGCACCCAACTTGCATTCTGGAAAAGGAAGAGGTAAGCAACAAGGTTTGTCAGAAGCTCTATCGAGGTATGATAGGCTCTCTCCTCTATCTGACTGCTACTCGTCCTGATATTCTCTTTAGTGTCTGTCTTTGTGCCAGATTCCAGTCAGATCCTAGAGAATCTCATTTAACATCAGTTAAAAGAATTCTTAAGTATCTGAAAGGAACTCCTAACCTGGGCCTGATGTATGAGAAAACATCAGAGTATAGACTCTCGGGTTATTGTGATGCAGATTATGCAGGAGATAGAATAGAACGAAAAAGCACATCTGGGAATTGCCAGCTTCTGGGAAACAATCTAATCTCCTGGGCTAGCAAAAGACAGTCAACTATTGCTCTATCAACTGCAGAAGCAGAATACATCTCAGCATCACTGTGCACAACTCAGATGCTCTGGATGAAGCATCAGCTAGAAGATCTTCAGATATTTGAGAGTAACATTCCTATCTTTTGTGATAATACTGCTGCTATTTGTTTAAGTAAGAATCCCATTCTACATTCCAGAGCCAAACACATAGAAATAAAACATCATTTTATCAGAGACTATGTTCAGAAAGGGATAGTAACATTGAAGTTCATTGATACAGAACATCAATGGGCAGATATCTTTACTAAGCCTCTAGCTGAAGATAGATTTCTTTTTATCTTAGAACATTTGAACATTAAAAATTGCCCTGAGTGAAATATGACTCTGAAAATGTAAAATGTGACTCTGATGTAAACAAATGTACTTCTGCCTCTGACTCTGATACTTCTACCAAGTTAAGAAGATATCTGAGTTAGAAATCTTCAGAAACCAATCCTTTGGTATTCCTGAAGATCAGATACATCAACACGTGGAGCTCTAAACGTCTAACCTTAGAACTTCTAGACAGCTGTCAAAAGAAATCAAAGGTCAGAACGTTTGAAATCTCCTAGAGCAGTGTGCGTACTGTTGGGATTAGACATTCATTTATTAGTTGTAATCATTTTTCCCCCCAAACGTGCTATTTTGATTTTTGTGCTAACGCTGGAATGTGTGTCGTTTTGCATGTTTTTACTTAGAGTATATAAACACTTTCTCTCACTTCTCACACTTATCACTCTCACTCACTCTAAAACCCTAAACCCTCTCTCGAAGCATTCTCTGCAAGTTCTACATCAATCTTCATCTTCTTCTTCATGGATGCTCAACAACAAGAAGTTTTTAACTTCTCTCAACAGATGGAATCTAGTTCTAATCCCCAAACCTCAAACACTCAAACTCCAACCGTTACCGGCGTCACCGTCACCCCTGTCTACAAAGAACCTCACGTTCTTGACCGTGAACGCCACATAAACCTTTCAACTCCCTTTGAAGGTTTGGATGTCTTGTGTGAATCGCTGGTTGATTTCGACAACCTAAGAAGAAATGGCGTTGATCTAACTGGAGAACTTCGTCAACAAGGGTGGGAGAACTATTTCCAAAGGTTGTATGGTCCAATCTACCCTCTTTTGGTCAAAGAGTTCTGGAGACATGCAGATGCAGATGACAACTTCATTGTCTCATTTGTTCTGGGAGTGAAGATAGTTATCACAGAAGCGTCTATTGCTTCCTTGTTGAATATGGAGCAAAGTGGAGGAAAAAGGATTTACAACATTCCTCCTAGGTCTAAGCGCATCACTGAAGTCATCAACCCAACAATCTTCAAACCAAATGTTGAAGGAAACCCATCTAAGAACAAGGAGCTACACCAGAACCTCAGAGTGTGGCTGAAGATTATTCTGGGAACTATCCACCACCGTCCAGCCTCCAACTCTTCTGATTACATTAATGTAGACCAAAAATGCATTTTGTACTGTATTCAGAAGGGTGTGAAGATCAATCTCCCTGCTCTCCTCTTCAGATATCTGAGAGATTCAGTCAGAGAGACCAGGAATAACATGAAGCCCAGATCCTACATTCCTCTGGGAAGATTGCTATCTGACGTCTTCATTGAGCATGGACTGGTAGATGAGCTGGAAAAGACCAAGTTGATGGATGATCTGGCAATTGATGTGGGGAAACCTCTGAATGCCAGAAACCTCAAGAGTATGGGGATTATCAAGAAAATACAAGTCAAGCCAACTCTGGAAACATCCTGGGATAGCTTGAAAGATCAGAGGAAGATGCCTCATGGCCTGGCCAGATTCTTCAAAAACGAACCCAGAGATGCTGTTGCCCTCTACCTTCATCGTCTGCTGGAAGAAGGTATTGATGTCTCTGATTTCAGCCTCGATGACTGTCTGGACTCTGAAGAAGATTTAGTCAGATACAAGAGAGGTATTTCTGAGAGAAAGATAGCACCACCAGCAAAGAAAGCCAGACTTGAAGGAGCTTCTGGAAGCGGATCTTCAGCTCCTCTGCAATTTTCTACTGGTAAGTCTGTTCCTCCTGCTACCTCTGAATTTATGATGGCTTCCTCTAACCCTCTCTCTTCACAAACCATTTATACCACATCTAACATTTCACCCTCAATCACCAGAACCTCCCAACCTACACCAGTTCTAAACATAGCCAGAACTTTCATTCCTCCCTCTATACCTGCACAAACTCACCAAAGCACCTCATCTTCATCATCCTCAGCACCAGAATCACCCCCATATGTTTCCCTCTCATCTGACCCTGAATTTTCTGATCCTGGATCCCCAACCATAGCCACACTTTACGCTCATAGACTTGCTTCACAACAAACACAAACCACAGAACCTGAAATAACTTCACCACTCCAACAAACAACCACCATCCCCTCTGAAACTCAACCCTCTGAAATTCAACCATCTGATCCCCACACCTCTGATATCACCCCACCAAAAATTCCCGCTGCACCTGAAGCAGAATCTGAACCCTTAGACTTAAACCCTCTTTACGCTTCATCCCAATCTTCTGAACCTCAACCTGAACCAGAAATTGAACCAGAACCTCTCACTTTAAATCTCAGCCCTCCAAACTCTCCACCTCACACCTCTGAACCAGAACCTGAACCTGAGCTTTCTAAACCTACCCTTAAGGAAGCCATCTTTATGATTGCAGAGGCTTCAGCTCGAAAGGTTGATTCTCTGGTCACTAACTCTGAAATCAGTGATGATCCTGAATCTGTAAGGACACACTGGAACAGAGTCATTGGCTGAATGACATCTGAGTCCTTTAGGCTGAAGAGCATATCTGAACAAGTCAGAAATGACTACATCAGAAATGTTGAGGCAAGACTCTAGGAGAGACTTGCCAGAGAGGCTGAAGCCAGAAGGCTAGAGGAAGAGAGGTTGGCCAAAGAAGCTGAAGAAGAAGCAAAAAGGCTAGAAGAGGAAAGACTTGCTATGGAAGCTGAACTCCTAAGGCAAAAGGAAGCTGAAGCCAAGGCTCTGGCAGATGCAGAAGCTCAAGCTGCTGCTGAAGCTGAAGCTCAGCAAGCTCTGACTCTGGGGGAGTCATCTTCTGTGATTCCTACGGTTCTTCAGACTCTGAAAGAACTCAAGCAAGATCAGAATGAACTCCGGGCCAGAATGGACAAGCAAGATTCTGTCAACGAAAACATCCAGAACATGCTTGCTATGCTGCTTCAGAGAATGCCTCCGCCTCCGAACCCTTAGGCACTTAGGATTTATTTTGATTGCCTATTGTTTTTGCTTCTGTCTTCTTTTGACTCTGATGTTTTGAACCTGATGTTTTGTTTGTTGCCTTTGTGCTTCTATCTATGAATTTTAAGTTTTTCTCTTTATCTTTTTTTTTTTTTTTTCTCTTTACTTATTTTTACTATGTCTTTTTGATTCTGACAAAAAGGGGGAGAAAGTAATTATTAGCTCTGATGAAAATATTGTCTAAAACCATCAAGCATTCTGCAACATTTTTTTTATATAAACAAAATTATCTAACTTGGACTTAAGAAATTGCAGAAAATCTCAGAAACCTCTTTACTTAAGAAACTCTGGTAAGAACTTCAGAACCTCTGAACTCCCTAGCATTATCTCAGGGGGAGCTTCTGTCTATCTGATCTATTTTTATTCATGTTTCATCTGCTAATTAAAGTTGTTTTGTCATCATCAAAAAGGGGGAGATTGTAAGAACAAAAATTGTGATACAACAGATTCCTTGATTTTGATGATAACAAAGGATGAAACCAAAAATGGCACCCTAACGAAAAGTTTCTAAGTGTGCAGGACTCTGATGACATCATCAGATAGAGTACCAGATCAGAAGTATATTATAAAATGATCAAAAGCTCTGAAGTAGAAACAAGCTCAAGAAAGTCAAACTCTGAACTAAACAACAAGTATCAGAAGCATCTTAACAGGAAGTAAGTCCTAGAACCTCTGACTCTGAACAACGCTTTCTGAAGAATCTATTTAGATCAACATCAGAAGCAAGATTCCAAGGTTCTCCAGAAACACAAATACTCTGATTATGGATTTGCTAATCATGAAAGAGTAACGTTGAAGACAAGAAAAGATTTTCAAATGGATTTCCTAATTGAGAAAGAGACGTTAATCTCCAATCTCAATAAAGAAAATACTACTTGTGGTAAGTAGTCATTTCAAGAAGAAAAAGTCATCCTGCATTAGCTAATTATGTGATGGCGTAACTTCATATCAATATCCACCAGTTTCAACTACTACTTCAACTGATCTATATAAAGGATTGCAAATCAACTTTCAGGATACAAGCCAATTGTAGCACCTCAAATTTGCACCTATTATCATACATACATTTTCATATTAGGTCATAGCATATCATGGTCCATTGCATAGCATTGCATTGTCTCTTTTGCCTCAAGTGCAAGCCAATCAAGGAATTAGGTCAAACTGATCAGGAGATCAGTCAACCAAGCAAGCAAGGGTGTTTCTCAAGGAGCCAAGGCCCTAGGGATTTTCCAACAAGTTCACATGATTTGAAGGTCTATTTGAAGTGTTCATGCCAAAGGTTGAAGGCTTGGAGATCATCAGTTCATGCACAGACAGTCAAAAACCCTAGAAAGTCAAGGACAGTCAACAGTCAGTCAAAGCAGTGGATGGTGGTCATTCTTGTGGAATTTGGGCATCATGATCAATAATCAAGAGTCCATACAACTTGGGACCTCATTTGAAGTCAAGTTCTCAAGGAATTAGGGTTTGGAAGTCATCAGTCAATGCACAATCAGGCAGAAACCCTAAAAGTCAATTGTTGGTCAACTGTCCATTTAATCAGTGATTTGATGATTGGAATTGGTTTGTGAGAGTTCATTCATGTCCAAATAGTCATCATACATCATGCCAAACACCATCATGGAAGAATTTGAAGCCAGATCAGAAATTTCCAAAAATGGAAACTGGGCCTGTAACTGAAACCTGCCATAAATGGAAAGTCTTGATCCTCAAACTTACATCTTGATACAAGCCTCAAATGAATTTTTGCCCAACATGAAAGTTGAAGATCTTGTTCTCCCATTTCCAAAAAGTCCAAGAACTCTCAATTCCCATGTGTGGTTGGCAAGTTATGATCGAATCGATTTCAGAAAATCTTGAACTTCAAAGGGCCATATCTCTCAAACCGTTTGGCCAATTTTGGTGGGGTTTTTTCCTACAAGTCACATTTGATCCCCTCTTTCCAAAAATATAAACTTCATGAGCCAAAACTTCACCAATCAAAGTGGCATTTTTTGACCTATTTCATTTAAATGCAAGTTTGACCAAGAGTTGACTTTTTGATTTAAACATTTTTCTAACATTTGGCCAATTGGAACAGCTCAGAAATATCATTTTAAGTGTGTTTAGCAACCAATATTCCTTCCTTTTGTGCGTGGATCCCGTAGAGTACTACGGATGCGTAGGGGTGCTAATACCTTCCCTTCGCATAACCGACTCCCGAACCCATCCTCTTTGGTCGCGAGACCATGTTCTTTCCTAGGTTTACTCTGAGCGTTTCCTTTCCCTCTTTTGGGATAAATAACGCACGGTGGCGGCTCTGTTGTTCTTGTTTTCGCGCCGGTTTTTCGCGCGATGCGACAGCTGGCGACTCTGCTGGGGAGTATTAGAGAAGTTGACCTGTGCTGGTCCATCTTCCCTGAGCGAGTCTCTCCTAGCGCTCTCTAGGTTAGGATTTTGGTTGTTGTTTGTTGTATTTATTGCATTCATTGTATATATGTGCACTTACTGTTTGCATTTATTATTTGCATTAATGTTTGCATTTCATTCATATTCATCTGCTGTGCTGTCTGTGTTTCTCTGTTTGGGGGGTGGGAGTTACTTGAGGTAAAAGGCCCAATACCCAGGCTATGAGTGAAATCTAGGGAACCTAGGAATAGAGTGATTCATGGGAAGCGGGTGGTGTACGCCACTTAGCGGAACATTGATATCACGAGCAGTTCAGACCCTGGTGGGATATTATCGGTGCATACATCGGGTGTGCACAGGATGATATTCTGCGAAAGGTTATTTATGCTGCGTTTCTCTCGACCTTACCCTGGCCTAGATGACACCCGTGAGTGGGGAGGGATTGATCATTACAGGTACAGTTGGTGACTTGTTGGTGACTCTTGGTATTGATGGTGATTGTGAATTATGGACATTTATTTCTGGGACGCCGGAGTTCTGTCCGTGGTTTATCAACGGGTTCCGTTTATTTCGGATCCCCGGGTTGAATTTGAGAGTACTCGTTCAGAGGACCTGGCTGTCATCCGTTCAGTGGTTGTTCCTGTGATGATAGTGATGTAATTTCCAGTTCCGTTTATTTCGGAACTCCCCAAGTCGGATTTATGGTGACTCAGTTCTCCAGATATGGGTTCAGATGCCAGTTGATCAAATTGACTTTGGGTTTCAGATGAATTGCGACTCCGAGTTCAAGCCGAAGCTTTGACCCTGTGCCTTGAGACGCACAGCCCAGCCAGTCCAGTCTGCATCATGTGCATCATAGCATATTTATTTTTCAAAAGAAACGCAATGAAAAAAATCAGAAAAAAAATCAAAAAAAGAAAATTTTCAAGGAACTCAAAGGAGTTTATTTGCAAAAATGAAAAAACCGGGAAAAAATTTTCACCTGATATATCTGAGGAGATATTCTCATATATGATCAAAATGCTAAATATTTCAAAGTTTGCAAATAAAACCCTCGAGTTCCTTTGAAATAAAAACAAGCATATGCATAAACACTTCATGCATCATTTGCATCAGCAGGTTCTGTTCCGGTCTCCCGTCCTGTGGTCTGACCCTGCGATCTTCATTTATTTTGAAGACGCACTTTGCCGGTATTATACCAGAGCCATCTCTGCCAGATTGATGGATCATCCTGAGCAAGAGAATTGTGAACTCAGAGAGATATTTGCCAGACTTTGTACTGTTGATGGATTTATTCCTGGTTAACCGATCCCGGGCTGGCATTGGCTACTATTCTGGGGCATGCAATGAGCAAGGTCTGTTCAAGAGTGGAGGATTCATCCATGACGATCAACTTGAAGAAAAGGATGCTGCTATCTTGGAAGAGGACGCAGGGGATTTGAACAGTTTCATCATTCCTGGAGGTGTCTGCCACAATTGGGTCACTGTGGGCTTTCCTACAGTTGTTCATAAGTCAGAGTAATAATCACTTTGTTTAAAAAACCCTTCTCCCATGCCAAAAGGAGAAGTGATGACATTGTTGGCAGCATTTTGTGCAATGATATTTTCATTCAAATAATTCATGTTAAAACATTTGTTTTTCCATTTGTTTTCCCTTTTCGCTTTTTGCATGAAATTGGTGATCACAAAAAACCTTAAAAAACAAGAATAAAAGCAATCTTTTCATCTGCATGATGATTGTCTTGTTTGATTTTTCAAAGAGCTTTTCATATCAAAATCTTTATGCAGGTTGTTTCTTAGACCCATTGAACATAGTGATCAGACGTCATCTCCCAATTTTGAATTCCCTGTATTCGAAGCGGAAGAAGTTGATGTTGAAGGGATTCCTGACGAGATTTCCCGACTTCTTGAGCAAGAAAAGAAGATCACTCCGCTGCATCCCGAGAATCAGCAGAACAGCCAACTGGGGCATCAAAAAGAAAGAAAAAAGAAAAAGAAAGAGGAGGGTGCAAAATCAAAAAAAGAAATCAAAAGAAAGAAAAAGAAAGGAAAGAAATAAAAGAGAAATAGCACCCTCAAAGTCCCAAGTTGACTGATGCTGAATTCGATCGAAAAGAAGAGATCAACTGCCATGTGTTATGGTCAGTCATATCAGCAAAGAGTGAAAAAGCATTTGATAAGAAGGTCAAGCCTCGTGTGTTCTGAGAAGGTGACCTTGTGCTCAAGAAAGTCTTGTCTTTTGTACCCGATTCCAGGGGCAGGTGAACCCCCAAGCTATGAATGTCCATATGTTGTCAAGAGAGCCTCTTCAGGCAGTGTTCTGACACTTACTACGATGGATGAAGAAGTTCACTCGTCCTGTGAATCCTGGTGCAGTCAAGAAATACTTCGCCTAAAACAAACAAAAAAAAAGTAACAGCTCGCTAAGTTGAACACCCCAAAGGGCAACTTAGGCAAAAAGGAGCGTCTCGGTGGATTGAAAACCCGAAAGGGCGATCCAGGCAAAAGTTAGAGACATTGAAAAAAAAAAGAGAATTTGCATCCCGCTAGATTGATCACCTCACACTGGGGCAATCTAGGCAAAAATTAGGGATTCGGCAAGTAACTGCATCTTGACAAGACTGTGCTCTATATCTGTCATCCGTCAGGGATTCTCGACTCGTCGTCGACTGAAGCTTTGAATACATCGCAAATTCAGAATGGTAGAGGAAAGGTCATTATGTTCGATGTAGCCCTCTCCAATATATATCACCGATTTCAAACTTGTACAGATCTATGGAGTCTCGCCCTTTGCAGACTACCATTCCATCACATCAATTTGAGCTTTTCATCCAATTATTTGCACTCTTATTTGTTTCAACTCAACAAACGTTTTGCATGTTTTAATTGATAAAGTATCATTGTTTTTCAAAATAAACAAATTTTTCAAAAAAATTTGTTCTTAAACAAAGTGAACGTTCACAATGATGGAAGGATACTTAGGAGACCCACAGTGCTCTCCCAAGGGTGGTATGATCACCAACAGGTAAGACAATTGTTCGTATCTCGAGCGTGACTGTATCTTTGTCCTACAGGACCTCGTATGGTCTCTCCTCAGTGAAGTTGCCCGACGCAGTGTTGTTTGAGGATGTTCATCTTCATGTCCCCAGTAGTGCAACATTTCTCCCTCCAAGTCCCTATTAGCTCTATCGTGGGGCATCCCCAGTAGAGTGATGTTTGAGCCTTATCATGGGGCATACCTGGGGCACGTCCTTTTATCTAACGATCCCGGTAGAGCCGAATCAGGGGCAAGGGATAGTTGAACGGTGAAAAAGCAGTGAAGGATTACGACGACGGTCCTGGAAAATTAATCAAGAAGACTCTTCAAAGTCTGATGATTGGAAAGTTTGTATGAATACTAGGAGTTCGATCCCCGTGGAGTACGGACGAGATTTGGAATACAAGATGATGGAGCAGAAAAGTCCAGAAGAGTCTGGGAGTTCTTAAAAGTGGAAAGTCAACACTATGGGTGGAGGACGTCCCCAGCCCAAGCCAGTATTGAAGCTATCAGAGTTATTTCCCCTGCAGAGATACCTGTGGACAGTACCTTCTTTCCCCAGCAGATCTAAGGATTGCTTCCCCCCAGCAGGCCTGTGCTTGCAGATTTCCCCAGTTGAGAATCCCCGCTGAGCGCCTGGCAGTTATGTTCCCCAACAATTAGTTTTGTGATGCTATTATCTCCAGCATGGCCGTGAGTGCTTATCCCAAACAGGTTTGTGGGAATTCATCTCCAGTATGATATGACGTGTCATCATCCTCAACAGAGTTGTTACTCTCACCACTATGGTTTTTCTCTCCAGCAGAATGGTGTGGTTTTTCCTCAGCAAGTTCCCCGAGTGGAGCGGGTCTCATGAAATACATCTCCAAGCAGTGATTCTCCTACATATGGATTGGTTGGGTCGTCCCTAGTGGAGTAGTATTTATTTCTCCAGCAGAGTTCGTCCTACCAGTGGATTGGACGGATTTTTGTAGTAGACTGATATCTGCATCCCCAACTGAGTTGATTCTACCTATGGATCGCGTGGGTTATCCCTAGCAGAGTAACAGACATTCTCCCAAGCAGGGTTTATCC
Organism: Lathyrus oleraceus; assembly: GCF_024323335.1. Lineage (NCBI taxonomy): Eukaryota > Viridiplantae > Streptophyta > Magnoliopsida > Fabales > Fabaceae > Lathyrus > Lathyrus oleraceus. Next base: position 96,550,089 of record NC_066582.1, on the reverse strand, counting down.
TATCTGAAGGTGGGTTGAGTCTTTCTCCCAGTGAAGTCGCTGTACCATTCCCCAAGCAGAGTTCTCCGCAGAGTATTTCCTCAGTCAGAGTCTCCCCACAGAGTTGGAGTACCCAATCAGTTGTGGCTCCCCAGCCGGAGTTTTTCATCATTTTGCATTTTGCATGTAGTAATCATTGCATCCTCAAAACCGCGTAGCATTTCCATTCCTAAAATGGAGCATTACGCCATAGAAAAATTCAAACATATGCATTCATGTGTTCGAAACCCCATCAAACCGTATCCCCTGCAGAGACGGATTTTTTGCTCAACCTGTACAGCATGTTTGCTACAGTTGCTCCAGTCAATTTTTGGTGTTGACAATCCCCACAGAGGTTTATTTCCTCATCCGTTGGTGAAAGAAAAGCCTGCCTCTCCCCAGTGAGACCCCCTGCAAGTGTTCAGCTTTGCCCTGTCATCTTGTAAATGTCGGTATCTTGTCAGCACCCCGTGTGTTGTCTTCTTTGGTGTCGGTAAAACACCATCTTTCGGTGATTTCCAGTCATGCGTAAGTGTCTGGTCTTCTTTGGTGTCGGTAAACACCATCTTTCGGTGATTTCCAGTCATGCGTAAGTGTCTGGTTTTCTTTGATGTCTGTGAACATCATCTTTCGATGTTCGTAACATCGTTATCCCTTCCCTAGTGAAGATTCCTCCTCTCCGTTGGTGTCGATAAACGTCGAGTTTTTCCCGATCATCCATTGATGATTTGGATGTGTTCACTCTCCCAGAAGAGTTTTCCTCCTCTCCGTTGGTGTCGATAAACGTCGAGTTTTTCCTAGTCATCCGGTGATGTCTAGTTGTACCCTCCCCATGTGGACTTACCTCTCCGTTGGTTTCGATAAACGACGAGTTTTTCCCAGTCGTCCGTTGACGTCTGGTTGTGTCTCGCTTATTCCCATTCATCAGTAAATGTCTGGTCGATCTTTTTTGGTGTCTGTAAACATCATCTTTCGATGTCTGTAAACGTCGAGTTTTCTCCCATTCATCCGTCGATGTCTGGTCGAGTCCTCCCATTCATCGGTAAATGTCTGATAACCCCCAGCTAGAAATCCCCAGTAGAGTCATCTGTAAATGTCCTATCTGGTTTCCAGCTGCAAATATTTGTATCTCCCCAATAAATTTCTCACCCAGTCATCGGTAAATGTCTGGTCATTTCTTTTGATGTCGGTAAACATCATCTTTCGATGTCGGTAAACATCGAGTCTCATCCCAGTCATCGGTAAATGTCTGGTCATTTCTTTTGATGTCGGTAAACATCATCTTTCGATGTCGGTAAACATCGAGTCTCATCCCAGTCATCGGTAAATGTCTGGTCAATAAAATCAAAATCCCCAGAAGTCGTCGGTAAACGTCTTGTCTGGTACCACAACAAAGATTTTGTTCCTCCCCAAGTGGAGATGCCATCGGTAAATGGCCCCGTTTTCTTCGATATCGGTAAATATCGAGTTCCCAGTTGCAGCAGCCATCGGTAAATGGTTTTGCTAAGTTGACATCGGTAAATGTCAAGTTTCTTTGAAGCCACCATCGGTAAATGGTCTTGCTTCCTTTCTACGTCAAATCTGTTTCCCAGCAGCCATCGGTAAATGGTCTGGCTGAAGTTGATATCGGTAAATATCAAGTTGTAACCATCGGTAAATGGTTTTGCTTTTCAGAAGTTTGTTTTTCCCAGCAGCCATCGGCGAATGGTCTTGCTGAAGTTGATATCGGTAAATATCAAGTTTCCAGTTTCTAACCATCGGTAAATGGTTTCGCCTTTCTGAAGTTGTCAATTGCAGTCGTCATCGGTAAATGACGTGGTTTTCTTTGTATCATATCCAGCTGTGCAAATTCTACGGTTCTTTGGTATTCAATCCCTGTTTACCCTGAAAGTCTGACAGCCGTTGCTATCATCCATTCGGGTTCCCAGCTGATTGAATAGGGGCAGCTGTAGCACCTCAAATTTGCACCTATTATCATACATACATTTTCATATTAGGTCATAGCATATCATGGTCCATTGCATAGCATTGCATTGCCTCTTTTGCCTCAAGTGCAAGCCAATCAAGGAATTAGGTCAAACTGATCAGGAGATCAGTCAACCAAGCAAGCAAGGGTGTTTCTCAAGGAGCCAAGGCCCTAGGGATTTTCCAACAAGTTCACATGACTTGAAGGTCTATTTGAAGTGTTCATGCCAAAGGTTGAAGGCTTGGAGATCATCAGTTCATGCACAGACAGTCAAAAACCCTAGAAAGTCAAGGACAGTCAACAGTCAGTCAAAGCAGTGGATGGTGGTCATTCTTGTGGAATTTGGGCATCATGATCAATAATCAAGAGTCCATACAACTTGGGACCTCATTTGAAGTCAAGTTCTCAAGGAATTAGGGTTTGGAAGTCATCAGTCAATGCACAATCAGGCAGAAACCCTAAAAGTCAACTGTTGGTCAACTGTCCATTTAATCAGTGATTTGATGATTGGAATTGGTTTGTGAGAGTTCATTCATGTCCAAATAGTCATCATACATCATGCCAAACACCATCATGGAAGAATTTGAAGCCAGATCAGAAATTTCCAAAAATGGAAACTGGGCCTGTAACTGAAACCTGCCATAAATGGAAAGTCTTGATCCTCAAACTTACATCTTGATACAAGCCTCAAATGAATTTTTGCCCAACATGAAAGTTGAAGATCTTGTTCTCCCATTTCCAAAAAGTCCAAGAACTCTCAATTCCCATGTGTGGTTGGCAAGTTATGATCGAATCGATTTCAGAAAATCTTGAACTTCAAAGGGCCATATCTCTCAAACCGTTTGGCCAATTTTGGTGGGGTTTTTTCCTACAAGTCACATTTGATCCCCTCTTTCCAAAAATATAAACTTCATGAGCCAAAACTTCACCAATCAAAATGGCATTTTTTGACCTATTTCATTTAAATGCAAGTTTGACCAAGAGTTGACTTTTTGATTTAAACATTTTTCTAACATTTGGCCAATTGGAACAGCTCAGAAATATCATTTTAAGTGTGTTTAGCAACCAATATTCCTTCCTTTTGTGCGTGGATCCCGTAGAGTACTACGGATGCGTAGGGGTGCTAATACCTTCCCTTCGCATAACCGACTCCCGAACCCATCCTCTTTGGTCGCGAGACCATGTTCTTTCCTAGGTTTACTCTGAGCGTTTCCTTTCCCTCTTTTGGGATAAATAACGCACGGTGGCGGCTCTGTTGTTCTTGTTTTCCCGCCGGTTTTTCGCGCGATGCGACACCAATAAGCCAAAACTATACTGAAACTTCAAACATTCAAGAAAAACACTCTTGCTCTCAAACATTCACGAAGCTTTTGCTTATTACGTGAAAAACTCTTGTTCTTAATTTTGTAATACTTGCTTTCTTAGAAGCACTCTAGTTTACATAAATCCTTCTTCTATTGTTTGTTGATTTCCTCAAGTGACTCTGTGTAGTCTGTATACTTGAGAGGGCTAAGAGATTTTGTATCTTAGACGTTGTTTGTAATCTTTCAAGATTAGTGGATTAAGTCCTTGTTGAAGGCGAAATCACCTCGGCCGGGTGGACTGGAGTAGCTTTGTGTTATAAGCGAACCAGTATAAAATCATTGTGTGGTTTTCATTTTGAAAAAGCTCTTATTTTTCCAAACAATTCAAACCCCCTTTCTTGTTTTTCTCACCTTCAGTATGATCCATTTATTTTGGTGACATTTTTATCCTGACCAGTCCGGTGAGGTGGCCGGAGAAGATGACCGGAGCTAGGGCTCCGGTGGTGTGCTGGCACAGTCCAGACCATCTGATCCATTTGCCACGTTCTAATATGGTCCTTTGGTTTTTATTACCAAGTGTACGCGTATGTTGACTCAGGTGTATGGTGGATGTGATGCGCTTGGCCATCAGATTTGTCACCTCAATTAATGAGGGAGATCTGATGATCCTTGTCTTTTTTATTTAATTCTATTTTCCAAAATCATTTTTAAATACCATTTTCTTGCAAAAAAAATTATAATTTAAATTATAATAAAAAAAATATGGGACTACCACAAAAATTTCACAAATAATTCTCTTCTTATTTCTAAATTAAAATTAATTTTTGGATTGAGTTTGATATTTTTAGTGAATTTTGTGATTTTTGACTTGTTCTTAATTGATTTTAAATACTTTTGACTTTCAAAAAATCTCAAAAAAAATAGTCAATGGTCCTTTGACCTTGTTTGACCTGTGATAAATCCCTTGGCCATTTCTTTGGTGATTGGAAGGGATTTGAGGTTTTTGACCTTTCAAAATGTATTTCTCTTCATTTAAAAATTGAATTTAAATTGTTTTAATTGCTTTAATATTTTGTTGAGACATTTTATTGACTTTGTGTTGACTCAACTTCTGTTTGGCCTTGGTCTTGGTTAAGTTGGATATTAATTTGGTCATTACTATTGGATTTAAGGGGCTGATGAAGTTTGAACTTCATCCCTCAAAATGAATGGATAGTATTGATCAAGTGAGTTTAATCCCTTGATCAATTTGGGATCTCTTCATCTTCATCTCACTTATTTCTCAACCCATTCATGGCCAATGATTTCTCAAAAATCAAATGCTAGTTGATTCATCAATGACCTTGTGTCAGATGAATCAACATGAGCTTGATTGAGATAGACCCACTCCCTCTTATTTTTGTGTGTGATATGCTTTAGAAGTTTGGTCTTTATACCTTGTCTCTAGTATGAATTAAAACCAATATTATTATTTCCCGACCTCAGATAGTTGTGACTTCTACATAAGTCCAATTTCGATTGCTTAACATAGCGCTAAATTTGCCCGAAAGCAATAAAATTTTTGTAAGTGAGATTGTAAGTCTCCCATTCCTCATGGTATTGTGTGAAGATTTTACCTCTTTTCCATTTGTGAGAGCTAGTGGCATACTTGTTGGTTTTATCCAAGTTGGAGCCCTTCTTATGAATGATGTTTAGGTTCATATCTTCATGCTTGTGAGTGGATGGTTGAGTGTTCTCCAAAGAATGACTTAAACAAGTTTATTCTTCCACTAACATTGACTAACATCTTTTAATTGACTTTATTTTTATGCCATTTACTTTAATGCAATTTAAATTCTTGAAATTTATCATTCATTATCATTTACATTCATGCAACTTGTTTATGTTTCAGTCATTTTCACTTTGCTCACTTTAGTCATTGTATTTGTGCTTGTGGTTTTGTTTTGTTTGTGGTCTTAGGACCTTAAAATACTTAATAAAAATAAAAACCCTAAAAAATATACTGGTGGACTGTTGGACCTTTATCTGTGAATTGGTTTAGATCCTTGGACTTAGAGTAGGCAACATCCATGAGCTATGGAAGAATTTGGCCAATGCCATTAATTTAAGACCATTTCTTGGCCAATTCCATTCATCTTATACAAGCCTTGAGTGACTCCTTTGGTTTATCTGTTATGTTCATTCTTATCTTTATCTGAATTATTATTTTGATCTTATTGATATCATTTGATGCTTTATCTTTGAGTATATTTCAAGGGTCTTTTTCATCTGATACACCTAAATGACATTGAAGACTACTTTCTTGGATGTTTGGTTATCTTTATTTCACACCACTGGTCTTCTTACTAATTGCTTGGATGATTATGCTTTGTTGCTTGCTTAATAATCCAAAGGAAATGAGTTTCTATCTGACATTATTATCTTGTGGATGCTTCCCATTGGTTAGATCTTTTCAACTATAAACTTTTAAATCTTGTCTAGAATAGTCCCTTCGTCTCCTCCTCCTTCTTAAATTTCAAAATCTCTTTCTCATTTTTAAAAACTTCTTTGCTTGTGTTTTTCAACTTAGGTTTGTTTCAATGAGTAGAAACCTTGGCCTTATGCCATTGATTTTTTCAAAATATTTTCTTAATAAAACTTGCAAATGAACTTAATCATATTGACCTTATTTTCAAAAAAGACAAAAAGAACTAACAACCTCATCTAATCCTTTTGGCCACTTTGTGCCTTTTCCTTATAACTTTTTCAAAAGAGAGCATTTAGATTTGAGTTATTTTTTAGTTGAGATATAATTCTCCCATTCCATGATATATTGATTGTAGGACTTTCCATTTATTAGGGGCTAGTGGCATACTTATTGATTGAATCCAAGTTGGAGCCCTCCCTCTTAAATGTTGTAAAGCCCTTATTATCGGTGGATGTTTAGTTGAGTATTTTCCCATTAATAACAAAAGATATTTAAGCTTTTGTTAAAATCAATCCACCCATCTTTGAAATTTTTACCACGAACTACAAGGTTTTGATCCCTCATTTTTATGTTAGTACGTAGACATAAGACCAAAGGTTTTGTCAAACACAAAAGTTGTAAATAATGAATTCTTTTCTCACCCCCTCATTCTATTTTTTAGCAAACATCTTTTTCAACTAAAACACTTGCACATAAAAAGGGCTCCTTAGGAGTACCTAGGACACTTTGGATGTTAATACCTTCCCTTTGTGTAACCAACCCCCTTACCTGTAATCTCTGACATTTTATTAGTTTTGATTTAAAAACTTCTTATCTTTGGGTTTTGTTCTTACTTTTTCCCTTTTCCTTTGGAAACAATAAAAGCGCCATGACGACTCTTGTTTTATTGACGTTGAGCTAACCAATAGCTCAGTGGTCATGAATTTACCGTTACAAGGGTCGTAGGTTTATGGATCAATTGTACTATGATGGCATGTCTATTTATAGTAAAATGGGGTTTCCTGATTTATTCATAAGTTTTACTTGTAATCCAAATTGGCTTGAGATATAAAGAGTACTGACACCTCTTCATTTGAAAGCAGAAGATAAACCAAATGTTATTTCGAGGATATTCAAAATCAAGTTTGACCAATTACTTTCATATTTAACAAAGAATGGTGTGTTAGGCAAAATGCTTTCATGTAAGTAATATTTCTCAACCTTACTTTTTCTATATTTACCTTATACTAAATCTAAGTCATTATTTTTTGGTTTCTCATATAGATATGTACACTACTGAGTTTCAAAAGAGAGGGTTGCCACATGCACATATCTTGATATTTTTGCATCCTTCTAACAAGTATCCAAGACCTGAAGATATTGACAAAATTATTAGTGTTGAAGTTTCCGATCCTTTGAAAGACCCAAAGTTGTACAATTTGGTTAAAACTCACATGGTTCATGGTCCTTGCGGTTTGGTAAATCTGAATTCACCTTGCATGAAAGACATGAAATGCTCCAAGTATTACCCAAAAAAATTCCAATCTTCAACAATAGTCGATCAAGATGGCTATCCAAATATAGGAGAAGAGACAATGGACACACAATTGAGAAAAACAGAATCATCCTTCATAGTGTTCATGTAGTTCCTCACAATCCAAGTTTATTATTGAAGTATGAAACCTATATCAACATGGAATGGTTAAATTAAAGTACTTAGATTAAATACTTATTCAAGTACATAAACAAAGGTTCATATCAAATTTTTGTTGTTATTCAACCTTCTGACAACAACACATGTGGTGAGAAAAATAACATTGACGAAATCAAGCAATATCTAGATTGTCTATACATCTCCCCAAGTGAAGCATGTTGGAGGATATTTTCATATTCTATACACACGGTAGGAAGTCAGCTGTTGAGAGATTGAATTTTCACATGGAAGGAGAAAATTTTGTTTATTATAAAGACTTCAAGTAAATTAGGAATGTTTTACTCAAACCAAGTGTAAATGAATCAATGTTTACAACATGGTTTGAGGTAATTAAAAAGTATGAAGATACACGATTGTTAACATATGGTGACTTTGTCTCTAAGTTTGTTTACCATAAACGAAGTAGGAGTTTGAAACATTGGAAAAGAGGGTATACCATTGGTCGTCTTATTTGGGTTCCTCATAGCACAGGTGAATTATTTTATTTAAGGATGATGTTGACTTTTAATAAAGGGACCTTAAGTTACAAAGATATCAAATTTGTTGATGGTGTCCAACATAATTTTTTTAAAGAAACATGCTTTGCTATGGGATTCTTACAAGATGATAGAGAATTTATTGAGGCAATTAAATAGGCACATGTTTGGGGTTCTGGTGTTTTTTTACGGAAGTTGTTTGTTACTATGTTGTTATCATCATCAATGAATAGATCCGCACATGTTTGGAATAATTCATGGTTATACTTATTAGATGGTATTCTTTATGAACTTCGTATGTTGACAAGAAATCGAGGTACACTATTCATTTCATGGGTTTCTACTTTCTAATTCTTTACTTAGTATAACATATTGTTTTACCATAGGATTGACACTTACGGATGAGGAAATACAACAACTTACACCTATGGCTATTGAAACACAATTACAAAAAACAAGAAAAGTTTGAAGGACTACAAGCCAATGCCATATCCAAATGATTTTGTAATTTCCTTTCTTGGAAATAAGATTATTTATGATGAGAGACAGTATGATCCGATAGCTCAAGAACAATTGTATTTAAATTTACACGTATCTCGTACAGGTAAAATCAATTTGCCTTGATTAAATTTAACCAATTAATTTTTATGTTGATCATACTAACCTTTTTGTTATGATGATGATATATGTAGATGAGTAAATAAATATTTTTGAAGAAATAATGGAAGTTGTAGACAAACAAAGAGGTGGTGTGTTTTTTTATATGGCTATTGTGGAACAGGTAAAACATTTATGTAGAACACTTTGTCAACTGCACTTTATGCTAAAAGAAAAATTGTATTGTGTGTTGCCTCAAGTGGGATTGCAAGTTTATTGTTTCCAGGTGGAAGAACAACTCATTCTAAATTTAAGATTTCAGTCCCTACTTTGGAATCTTCCATTTGCAACAATGACAAAAAAGATGAACTTGTTGATCTTTTAAAGTTGACTGATCTAATCATATGGGATGAGGCTCATATGGCTAACAAGTTTTGCTTTGAGGCCCTTGACAAATCTTTGCAAGATATTATGAGTGAAACTACTGAAGCATCTGACAAAATATTTGGAAGGAAGGTTGTTTTTTTGTGTGGTGATTTCAGATAAATTCTTTCTGTTATACCAAGAGGTACTAGATCATACATTATTCATGCAACCATCAATGCTTCATATATATGAGATTATTGCAAGGTACTGAAACTTACTAAGAACACGTGGTTGCAAAAAGGAACAATGACATCTACCGCAAATAACATTCAAACTTTTTCTGAGTGGATCTTGAAAATTGGAGATGGGAGAATGTATGAACCAAATGATGGTTATGTTGAAATTTCAATTCCCCAAGAGTTTCTAATTTCTAATTTTTCAGATCCTATTGAGGCTATTATTAAAATTATCTACCATGATCTCATTCATAACTATCATGATTCCAATTACCTTCAAAGTCGTGCAATTTTGGCTTCAACTATTGAAGTATTGGATGATATCAATCAATACATCACAAACCTTCTTCCAGGTACTATTCATACTTTCATACTATATTTAATTTCATAACTTATGTATTCCTATTATTATCATTGAACCTAAATATATTTATTTTTTTATTTTAAGGAGAAGAAAATGAATACTTTAGTAGCGATTTTGTAGATAGATTTGAAACAACTGATTTTGATGCATTTGAACACTTGATACATGAATTCTTGAATGCTCTTAAAATATCAGGTATGCCTAATCATTTAATAAAGTTGAAAATTGGGACCACAATTATGTTGTTACGCAACTTGGATCAATCTGAAGGATTATGCAATGGTACACGACTCACTGTAACAAGACTTGATAATCATGTCATTGAAGCTAAGATCATTTCTGGAAAGAATATTGGTAACATCATTTATATTCTAAGAATGTCTTTTTCCCCCTCACAATCAGCATGGCCTTTTAAGTTGGTGAGAAGGCAATTTCCAATTATTGTTTCTTTTGCTATGACAATTAACAAATCTCAGGGTCAATCTTTAGACAAAGTTGGTTTGTACTTACCAAAAGATGTTTTCAGTCATGGTCAATTGTATGTCGCACTTTCTAGAGTTAAGACTAATGAAAGTCTTAAGATTTTGATTAATGACAAAGATAAACAGGTTATGCATATTACCACTAATGTTGTCTTCAAGGAAGTTTTTCACAACATTTAATAGGTATTTTAAAACAAGTTATTTTTTATCATCTATTGCTCAATAGGTATCCCAAGTTGTCATCTAATGTAAATGTCTTTTTTTACATGTTAAATCATTTTGTTCATTATGGACATTCATGGTTCAAAATCTACACAAAACTCAAGAATGATTGTAACACATGTTGTATTTTCATTTCTTTGTTGTCTTTTTTTTTTTAACATTGTTACTCAAATTTACCACTATATTTTGTGTAAACATATTACATATCTTTTGTTTTCCATTTTGATTTCATCATTCGATATTATATTTACCAAATTACATTTAACATTCTTTTAGACATATTTCTTATAAATTTATATCTAAATTCTCAAAATTAATTTACCCGTGCGGGAGCACGAATATTATACTAGTTTTTATCTAATAATATTATTTAATGTCAATATTGTTTCTTCATTTAGATCATGTAATTGATCATACACACCATATTCCAATAATATTGAACAAACAATTCATTGACAATATTATGTATTGCCCGTAAACTAACCTAAAGGGAGTAATTCTTGTGGCCCCCATAGATGAATTCATGTAAACCTATAACACTTGATTTATATTTTAGTGTCAATTTTTGAGGTCTATGATTAAGAATTTTTTTAGTCAAACTAATTAAGATTGTATTAATTGATTCGACTTGCAAATTTTATTAAGTATAATAAGTTATTGAAGCCATTTTCTTTGAGCACTATTGTTTCGACTTGCAAATTTTATTAATTGATTCATCATATTTTTACAATTTTCTTACCAATAAACACGGTTCTTCCTTTTGTGATTAAAGTTTAGGGAGTCTCGAAACAATAAGCAATGTGATCTTCAATGATGTATACTTTCAGTGGAATAGATTCCGCATATTTAGAAATATATTTTACAAACACTATATATGCTTAAGACCTTATAGAATGTTGGATGTATTTGGCCAATAAAGTCTAGAGAACATCCTCAAAATGGTCAAGGTTTGAGGACTGAGTTAACTTATTTGTTGGCACATGTTTTACATTGACAATTTTTTTACACTATTCACATCCTTTAGCAAACTTGAAGCAATCCATATCCATAGTAAGAAAAAAAAGCTTTGTTGCTTTAAAACCCACATCATGTTCTCTCTTGATTGATGTGCTTCACAAATACTTTCATGCACTTCGACTAAGTTTGTATAAGCCTTTTTTTTTTCTTCTAAACGTCTTTCCAAGTTCCAAATTGATATATACTTATAGATTTCATCATCAAGTATTGTGTAAAATATTGCCTTATATTTCAAAATAATCACAATTCAAACTATAATTTCTTAAGTCTTCTATAACACTCTTTCTCCAATCCCCTTGATTTATTTCATTCGCGTTCATCACTTCAAATACTGCTCTTCAAATTGTTACCACTTCATGGAAATACTTTCTTAATATTTTATATCTAGAAGAATTTTAATTCAAATTTTTTTCTTGGAAATTCTTGATTGAAGAAATATATACCAATTTTCACTTCTTTTAATTTAGATAAAATTTTCAAGAAAAATAATACCTTAGCAAATGTGTTTTTTTAAACATTTATGTACTTTATGTTAAATATGCTTGGAGCTCAATCCCAAAAGTTATCTTAAAGGGTGAGGTTGGCCTCACATATTTATACAATCAACAATCCAGAAATTTAAACAATCTGAAACTTCAAACAAACTCCAACATCACAAATACCAACTTCAACACTCATTCTCATACCTAGCGTGGTTCTTGATTAAATGCTCATATTGTAGTCCTTAACCCGACTCTTATACAATGTTAAATACAATTGAATCTCATCCCTGAAAGGTAGCTTAAAGGGTGAAGTTGCCCTCACATATTTATACACCCAACAATCTGGGAACCTAAATAATATGGAACTTCAAACAAACTCCAACAACACAAATACAAACTTCAACACCCACCCTCACGCCTAGCATGGTCCTGGGTCAAATGCCCATATTCCAGTCCTTAACCCGACTCTGATACCATGTTAAATATACTTAGATCTCATCTCTCAAAAGCTATCTCAAAAGGGTGAGGTTGCCCTCACATATTTATACATCTAACAATCTAGGAACCTAAACAATGTGGAACTTTAAACAAACTCCAACAACACAAATACCAATTTCAACACTTTATTCAATTAACTGATTACCAACTTAGAAATTCTCTTACATTCTTTTAGATAGAAGTTCTATAAATATAGTACTCATTATCGGGACCCATCAACATGGTAATGTCTTCTTCATCCACATTGTACATAAAGATCTTACTTATGACTTCTCATCCGATATGGAACTCAGATTACAATGTTCATGATGAACTGACGGATGATTGCATGATAGTCAATGTCATGACGTTCTTGTTTGGCATTGGGGAATTTACATGTAAACACTCATATATTCAAGTTAGTGACTATCAAATGTGAGAGGTATTTTATGGATAAAAAATATGTACTTTTAGTGTTGACAGTGTTAAGTTTATCTAATCTTAAAATTATGGTATTGGCCTTTCTAACACATGCATAATTCTAGAGTAGAATAAATTCAATGTCATTTAAAAATGAAATTGTTATTAAGAATATTTTGATCCCAACAATTATTTTATTTGTTAATGATATACCTAACTCCACTATTTTTTTTCAAGAATTTTTGTGTTAAGAGTTTAAACTCATTTTAATTAGTTTTATTCCTATTTCCTATACACCACTACAATCGTGTTTTAGAATCCAACTTGCATGATGAATGCTCCTCTACATATATCTAGGCCTTTTTTTTTTACAATTCCTCTACAATATTGTTTGTTATGAGAATATTTATCTACTTAGTGAAATACTAGTGTATAACAAGTTTCTTCTGAACATCATCTCTCATTTGTTTGTATTAATTTTATCCCCAACGTTTCTTCATAAGTGTTGATAATTTAAAGTAAAATCTTTGTTTTGTTTTCCTCTACTATGGAGAAGGGTTTCTAATATCAATTTGCATTTCTTTTGGGGAGAAGGGTTTTCTAATATCAATTTGAATTTCCTCATTGAACTTTTTCTTGATTTGTCATGTTTATTATATGAAAATTGACAGGGTTGTTTAAAGTGAATTGCTCTTAAAAAAATCCGTTAACACTTGTTGGATCTCTTTTGCTTCTTACATGGTACCAACATTTGGTTTATTAATAGACCAATCCACTTTCTTTTCTTCTTTGGCTTAGTTTTTATGGAATATTTTTGTATTTTGATCCTTTTCTATCAATCATTGAACATTGCCTCTTTGATACCATCAAAGTTCTTCTTAATAGAGATTGTTGTCAAGTTTAAGCTGTAGAGATATACCATTAAAAAAGTGAAATAAGTTGATTAAATGTATGTGTGAAAAATGTTTAGATTATCAATATAAATATAAAAAAATCGGATAAAAAAATCTTAATTAACAACTTTTCCATCACAATTTTTTATCATCTATATCCTATTTCCTAATCATATTTCATTTATTTATTTACTATATTTTCATCTTTGTCATGCCTAGCATAAAAGTGTAATTTTTTTCCTTCACGATATATTTATGACCGCATTATACTTTCATCCTCCTATATTTTTGTTTGAATTTATTTACCTTTACATTGTTTGGTTCTAGTATCGTGATTAGATAGAAAGTTAGAAGGAAAGAAAATTTGTTGAAATATACGTTTCCACTGTTTGAATGCAATGTTAGAGAGGAAAGAAAGTAGTTTTATGTGAGTCCCACTTCAAAAAACTCTCTCCAAATATGAAAAAAGTATTAATTATTAATTCAATTTTGTAAAAATACAAAAATACCCTTAACTTTTGAAAAAAAATCATTATTTACATTTTTTTACTTCATCAATTAATTTGTTTTTCATTTATATTACATATGCCTTCGAGCATGATATATCAATCTAAAAAACATCATCACAACATTGTATTTAAAAAAATATACATATTAGTCATTTTTTTAATACATTGGTTATACATAATTTAAGTTTATATAAAATAATAAAATAAATATTGTTTAATAATAATAAAAAATTATTCGGCGATCCTCTTACTTTTTCACCATTTTATTCTTTCGTCTTACTTTCTTTCCTTCTATTTTCTTTTCTTATCTAAACAAATATTTGTATTTAGAGTGATGCTTTCCCTTACTTTTCAATTTTCAACTTACAATTTGGAGAACTTGACTAATTTTAGATATGTGACTTTTTAAAAAGTGAACTTATCGGGGTGGGTTGACAGTGTGGAGTTAGTTAAGTTGGAAGTGCGGAAGCATTTCAAAGCTAGATTCCTTGTGACCAATGATAGAAGACTGAGCTTCTCATGTCTTGTGTTCAGTCAATTATCGGGGGAGGACGGTTTCATGTTGGAAGCTTTGTTCTCGTTGGAGGGGATAAAAGAGGTTAATTTGGAGAATTTTGTCAATAAATTCTATAGGCAGACAGTTCTCCCTAAAGCGGTAACCGCTTCCTTTATTTCTTTTACCCCTAAGACAAATAATCCTCAATCTCTCAACGATTATAGGCATATTTATCTTATTGGGAGTCTTTACTATATTCTTTCAAAATTGCTAGCTTCGAGGCTTAAAAAGGCGCTGCCCAAGTTAATTTCCAGTTCTCAAACAACTTTTCTTCTTATGAGGCTAATGGTAGATGTGGTTTTGGTAATTAATGAGTTGGTGGATTTTGCGAAGCGTCATAAGAAGAGTTGTATGTTGGTGAAGGTGGATTTTGAAAAAGCTTGCGATTATGTGTCATGGAACTTTCTTAGAGCTATGATGCGGCGAATTTTGGCTCCAAATGGTTGGCCTGGATGGAAGGCCTTGTTTTCAATAGTTTCATGTCGACTTTGGAGAATGGTAGTCCCATAAAGAATTTCTCGGCTTCTAGAGGTTTACGTCAAGGTGACCCCTTATCCATGTTTCTTTTTATTATAGCGGAAGGCCTTTCGGGGATGTTAGGTAAAGCAAGGTCATTAGGTGAGTATCAAGGGTTTCGTTTGGATAGAAATATTCAGTTTGATCTTCTACAGTTTGCGGATGACACAATTATCGTTGGTGATGGTTCTTAGAATAACCTTTTGAGCATCAAAGCGCTTCTTATAGGCTTTGAATTAGTTCCGGGTTTGAAAGTGAACTTATCCAAAAATAAAATTCATTGTTAAAATCTTTCCTTAGAGGTGGTCGAAGCTACTTCATAATTTCCCTTTTGTGGAATTTGTACTTATTCCTTTATTTATTTATTTTGGTATTGATGTTAAGGTCGTTCTTGTCTAGGCTTAGAAAAAGGTTGTTGGGTTGGAAGAATAAAAAATTATCTATTGGAGGAAGGTTGACTCTGTTAAACGCAATTTTAGTCAATACTCAGATATTTCTTATTTCTTTTTATAAGGTACCGAAATGCATTATAAAGGAGATTATCAATTTATAGAGATCTTTTTTGTGGGGGTGGTTCTGATGTTGTAAAGAAGTTTAGTTTGATAAGTTGGTATAAAGTTTGCTTGCCGAATAAAGAAAGAGGCATAAGAGTTAAACGTTGGGGATGGAAAAGTATTGATTTTTGGAGATATCAATGGATTGAATCGGAACTGTCATGTAAGACTTTTCCTACTCTGTTTTCTTGTTTTGGGACTGTTTCTTTCAGCATTGCATATTGTGGGGCATGGACCGATTCGGGGTGGGTGTAGAATTTGTCGACGGCTCCGTATTCTCAGTTTATAGTAGCATGTACTACTATTGCCCAACACGACGATGCTACTGTTGATGCAGCGAATCTGCAGTTGTTTCTTTTCGATGCTTAGCCTATTCGGGGCATTTCGGATGTGGCAGTATGGAAATTTGATGTTAAAGGTTTTTCGATTAATTCTTATTATAAAAGGATTCAATTGATGCTGAATTCAAGACAGGTTATTCCTTCGGAATTTACGAAGGATGTTTGATCTCTTTGAAAAACTAAGGTTTCGAGTAAAGTGTTGATTTTTGGTTGGAGACTTCTTTTAAATAAGCTGTCGTCTAAGTTTGAATTGGCTAAGAGGGGGTTTTATATGGGCTGCATAATTTGATGTGCCCTATTTGTTTTCAAGGGGAGAAGGACATCAACCACTTGTTCCTTTCTTGTGTGGTGTCGAATTTTGTTTGGAATAAAATTTATATTTGGTTGGATTTGGAGGAGGTTTTGGAGATTGAGTCTCTTACGGAGAGACTCAGGGTGCTTAATCATAAAGTGACTATTAAATTTTGTTTGTACTCAAATTGGTTGTTTAGTTTAGCAATTTGTTGGACCATTTGGAGTTGTAGGAATGCAATGGGGGATTCTTTGTAATATTGATATGGTGGGGATGATCGATTTCTTTGCTTGGGAATGATTAGTTGCTTTTAACATTTTTAGTATGGCTAGAGGTTGGTTAGATTGGTGCGAGAATCCAGACTCTGACTTCAATTAATTTCTAGCTTTTTGCTTCTCTTTTGTTCTATATATTGGAGTAGGCATCCTTTGTAATTTTATCTAATATATTTGTTTTTTTTGCTTATAAAAAAAGTGTTCTCTTTCCTTTCCTTGTATTTTCTTATCCAAACAAATGTTTGTGTTTATGGTGATTCTTTCCCTCATTTTTTAATTTTGTTCTCTTCCGACACTCATTCCTAATTCTCAAATTCCAAATATCTAGCCTCGATTTTGCAAATTCAATTCTTTTCCAGTTTCACATTTTGTTCTTTTCCCACACTCATTCCTAACTCGCAAATTTCAAGTATCTAGCCTCAATTTTGCGAATTCAATTCTTTTCCATTTTCACATTTTGTTCTCTTCCCACACTCATTCCTAACTCTTAAATTTCAAATATCTAGCCTCGATTTTGCAAATTCAATTCTTTTCTATTTTCAAATTTTATTCTCTTCCCACACTCATTCCTAACTCTCAAATTCCAAATATCTAACCTTAATTTTACGAATTCAATTCTTTTTCAATTTCACTTTACTTAATGTATACATCCCAAATATCCACCTATTTTTCCGGTACATAAAAGTTTACAAATGTAAATATTGAATAAATTGAGGGTAATTCTGCAATAGTGTAAAAAAAGGTTTGAAGTTGGGTTCGGTGGTGTGATTGGACTCTTGTTATTGTTGTTGTGACGATTGTGTTTGTTTTGTTTATGAATATGAGTTAACAAAACAAACACATTTTAACATTAAAAACATCATAACATGTCCCATCGTTTATTCTCTTCAATCGAGGAACCAAAACTTTGAGCTTACTCACATCACTACCATTCATCCATTTTCATCATGAATCATTATTCATCATCAAAATCCTCTCTTTCTTTCTTCCATCATCAACCTTCCTCTAGCTAGTCTTCTTTCACTTTCTCAACTCCTCACACAAATCAGGTTTCTTGATCTTTCTCATCACTCACTCTTCTTGTTTTTAACTCTTGTTGTATTTTATCTTAATTGTTATGGAGTAAAGTTTATTTTTTTTATTTTTATTTTGAAATTTTATAGCTGGTTTGGTGAGGATCTTGTGAGGTACAATATCTTTAATGGTTCCTCAAGTGGTTGAGCTTGCTTTTTATCTTTTTTTCTTTTTCTTTCCATCTATCTATACACCCCAGATCTCAGTTTTTCCCACCCATTATTGATGTTACTGTAAAGTTTCAAAATTTGTGTTCTTCATTAATGGCCTGCTAGTTTCTAGATTTTACTTTCTCTTCTTCCTTTGATTTGCAGAAAGTTGTTAAGTTTAAGATGAGCTTGTTCTGGCTTTGTATTTGGAACAGTGTATCTTCAATTATTCTTTGTGTTTGGGAACTTATTTACCAAGATTCAACCAAATGTACTCAATTCTGTCATCTCTCTTGGAACAAATTGATACATAGTTGTTAGATCTGGCTAGGATTTTGTTCTTGTTCTCAAAACATATCCTTAAATATCATATTTCAATTATACCTATGTTTTGATTATCCTCAATTATACCTATGTTTTTCTCTCTTGATCTTGTATCTAAATATTCTGTCTTGTACAAGATTTTGTTAAATCAACTTAATGACTTCATAGGATTTGATTTTGAGCTTTAAAGTATTGGAAGATTTTTATTCTATGAACTGATTTGGATAAGTTGGATGCAGGTGTTATAGGCTAGGCTTGTAGCATTGCCACAATGATAAAGCAAATTCTTAGCAAATTGCCTAAGAAGTTACCGAAATCGGACTCATCAGATTCTGCAAAGAGTGATTCTGGCAATAGTACTACTAGTTTTGGGAACGTGTTTCAGTGCACGAATGTTGGAAGTACAATTTCGAGCAAATTAAATGTTGTGAAAAGGGTATCTTCTGTTGTTTTTCCTGCAAGTGTGAATTCCGGAGTGGAGGCGGTTGATCCTTCTCTATCGTTCAAAGATGTTTCGAATACGCAGAAACAAAGCCTTTTTATCAGTAAGTTGAACCTTTGCTGCAAAGTTTATGATATGAGTGATCCTGATAAGAACTGTAGTGAGCAAGATGTTAAACGGCAAACGTTGTTAGACCTTGTTGATTTTGTTTCATCTGGTTCTGTTAAGTTTACGGAACCAGCAATCGCCGCGTTGTGTAAAATGTGTGCGGCAAATTTGTTCAGGGTTTTTCCTCCTAAGTTTCGTTCGAGTAGTGGCGGTGGAGAAACAGAAGATGAAGAACCAATGTTTGATCCTGCTTGGTCTCACCTGCAAGTTGTTTATGATCTACTCCTTCAGTTCATCAATTACAATTCTCTTGATGTGAAGCTTGCGAAATCGCACGTAGATCATGCTTTTGTTTTAAGATTACTTGACCTTTTTGATTCTGAGGACCCTAGAGAAAGAGATTGTTTGAAAACAGTTCTGCATAGAATCTATGGGAAATTCATGGTTCATAGGCCGTTTATAAGGAAATCGGTTAGCAATATTATCTACCGGTTTGTTTTTGAGACCGAGCGGCATAGTGGAATTGCCGAGCTCTTGGAGATTTTCGGGAGCGTTATTAGTGGATTTGCCATGCCGTTGAAGGAAGAGCACAAAATATTTTTGTGGAAGGCTTTAATTCCTTTGCACAAACCGAAATCTATCGGAATTTACCATCAGCAGTTAACATATTGCATTGTACAGTTCATAGATAAGGATCAAAGATTGGCGAGCTCAGTGATAAAAGGACTATTGAAGTACTGGCCGGTTACAAATAGCCAAAAGGAGCTCATGTTCATGAGTGAGTTAGAAGAGGTTTTGGAAATGACTAGCATGGATGAATTCAAGAAGATTATGGTGCCGCTGTTTCGACGACTGGCTTGCTGCCTCACTAGCTCACATTACCAGGTTGTTTTTCTATGCCGATCATCTTTCTAGTTGCCTATATTGGCGTAATATATAGTTACTTATATGGCTATGATGAACGTCGTTTATAGCTTATACTGATGTATTTATTGATTCAGGTGGCGGAACGAGCTCATTTGCTATGGAACAACGAGCACATTCTGAATCTTATAACTCAAAACCGACAAGTGATTCTGCCTCTCGTCTTCTCAGCACTTGTACATAACTCACAGAATCACTGGAATCAAGCAGTGCTGAACCTAACTCAGAACATAAGGAAAATGCTATCTCAGATGGACGAGGAACTCGTACTCGCCTGCCAACGCAAGATCGAAGAGGAAAATTCAAAGTCAAGCGACGTAGCCGAGAGACGAAGAATAACATGGGAACGTCTAGAAGAAGCCGCTACCGGCGTCCAATCCATAAGCGGCGCTGAGATCTTACTCCAAGTAAAACCAGCTACTGCTACATGCTCAGTGGCATGCTAATTGAAACTTCTGAGTTATGTTGTTGAATGATTTGTAAGAGGTTGTTGGTTCTAATTTACATAGTGGTGTTTGTTTTTCAATGCAATGCATAAAACATATCATGATATCAACATCATCATCTAGTAGAAACAACAAACAACACAACATCTTCAAAACTTGTGTTGTTTTTGCTTAGGTGTTGCTGAGTAGGTGATATTTTGTTTTGTTTTGGAGGATTCATGAGGAAACATGTTACAGTGATGGTGGAGGGTGTTTATGTGTCGGTGGTTCATTCGTGCATGAAATGCAATTATATGATGATGCAGTGTCAGAAACAACAACTGTTTCATATTTTGTTACCTTATGGCCCACATTTTCCCTTGTCAATGTGCAAGAGTGTCATTGCTATTATGCTATTGCACTCATTGGCTACTATATGCTATGTGAATGTTTTATGCATTTCTCCTCCTAAATGCCAAGTCAGATTTTATGTGTATGTTCATTCATTCATTCCTTGTCTGTTTTACTACCTACTACTACTCTATTCATGTAAAAGCCTTTAGTGCTTCATTCCGGATTTTCAGGTTGGTAAAAGAAATAGTAAAAGAATGAGAGAAGGGACAATTATTTGGTTAAAGGGTATTGCTGTCCTATTTCACTTTATCTTTTCTTTCCAATAACAGCTAAAATTGTGCACAGTGTGAAAAGATAAACTTACATAACAGTTAAAATTGTGCACAAAGTTAAAGATAAATTCCCATAAAAGTGGATTAAAGAATGAGGTTTAAGAGAGTAAAAGTTAATTATGAATGCACATAATAATAAATAGTTATGTTTTTGTTCCTACTCACCTTTGTGTGAGTTCTTCTGAGTATTTATACACTATCTCTAGTTTTGATTCTTAAGCTAGGTGAGTTTTTTTTTTGGTATATCCGAACAGTAATTCTTAGTCAAGGCAAAAGGGTCTAACCCTCGAGGGTTGCTTAGGCTTGATCTCTGCATGACCATATAATGTTATCATTAAAATTTTTACATAGGATAATATATGACATGATGATATGTTTATAAGTGAAAGACGACTCTTATCTTATAAATCAGTTTTATAAGGTTGAGTTAGATTCAACCACCATTCTAAGATGGTATCAGAGTTGATTCAACTTTTGTTGGACAATCATTTATGTCCACGCTCTAGATACTTAGTCCTAGATGTGAGGATGCATTAGAATTTTGCTATTGGGTTATTAACCATTTATATCCAAATTCTAGATATTTAGTCTTGGATATGAGGAGAGATGTTGAGTCTTATATCAGATAATATATTGTTAGAAACTCATTAATTTCCCTTTAAGAAATTCACCAAAATCTATGAAAAATTCCGAACTGAATTTTGATGAACAAAAGTCAATCTTTCTGATTGATTACTCCTCTTGTTCTTCACTCTTCAATCGAGTGAATCAATAAACCTTGATAGCAAGATTTCGGTTCACAACGGTAATGAAAAAAACAAAATTGAATTGGGGAAGAAAGAGAGATTAGAGTTTTCGAATAAGGAAGAAGAAGAAGAAATTTATGTAGAGTAACTCTCTCTTCTCAAACTGAAATTTTATTCTAACTGTACAACTGCACTTCTGTTGTGTTATTTTATAATGATACGAGTTACTCCATATTTATAGGTTTTGGGCTTGCTTACTCCTCAAACAACACCTAAATATCTAATTTTACTAATACTACAAAATTAGACCTAAGTTGAAATTTCTATCGAAGTACGTTCGACAGCTATCACAATTCAATATTTCCTTGCTTATGTCTAACAATCTGCTTCGATACAAAGAATTACAATTCAATATATATATGACTTGATCATATATTTATGAATGAGGGACAATCTTCACCACTAATTTTATAAGACTGAATACGAGTGTTGTTTATAAAATATATTTTTTGTATTTATGAATTATTTTTCGTCTCATATATGGTTGGATGAGTGAGTGTTATTTATAAATTCTTTTTGGTTTGTCTCTGTTCTCAATGGAAATAGATTTTTTTTATGTGAATAGTTTTATTATTATTTTCTATTAAGTATTCCAAAGTCCAAGCAACCCTCCATTCAGACATAGAAAAGAAACGAAAAGTGTAGAATGGTAGAGAAGAAGTTTAGTTGATATAAAAGATATTATACGACTTGGGTGATGGCCCCATAACCCAACCACAAATACAATTACATGCCTCAACATACCACATAAATTGCAAGAAATTAAATAAATAAAAAACTTGCTATCACATTTTCACCCTCTATATATTGTGTATGTTTATACACCAATTTATTATTCCTCACTAACATAGTTATTCAATTATTCCCAAGGAAAAAAAATGGATGAACCTCTTGTACCCCAAGAGATGAGTTATGTGGAAAATGTTCACAAACGCCATGAAGAAAAAGGCTGTCTTTATGCTTGGTTTGTATAGTTAGCAATAACATTGTTGCTTTTGTTCTTTATTAACTATTTTTTGTTATTATTGTTGTCGCCACTTACCAAATACTACATCATTTTGGCCTCTTTCTTCTCAACATTAATAATTGTTTCATTTTTTTTTCTTTTTTCACAGCTTGTTTGCCTTATGTTGCTGCTTTTGTTGCTATGAGACATGTGAATGTTGTTTGGATGTGGCATGTTGTTGTTGCTCCTAGAAGGTTACAAATTTGATTCTATGTAATAGTTATGAATAAAGATTTAGTAGCATTTTCAGTGTGTTACTTTTGACTTATGGTTTTGGTTTTGGTTACTTTATGCTCAAGGAGGCATAGGCCTAATTTACTAGGATTCTTTTTCATGTTGGAATGTTTTTTACTTGGTGTGATGATAATTAATAACGGTGTGAATGTGAAATGAACAATGTGCATGAACATTTGTTGAAACTTTTTTGATTTGTGTCGGCTAAAGGTAAGCTGATTTTTCTGCAGGCTTATCAAATGGAGCCCTCTCTTGGTCAAGATGCAATAGTTTCTGTAAATTCAACTTTATTTTATATGGTTAATTTATACCACTCAATTTTTTAGTGGGTGAAAGTGATAAGTTATTTTTTTTTGAAAAAATATGTTCAGAAAATGAGAAATGGTAAGAATAAGAACAAAGACACATGATACAATAAAATAATGACTACAAAAACAAAACCTCACACATTGTGAGTCACTACAGCTTAGGGAATTGTATTTATTGCGGAAAAGGAAACCTTAAGATGATAAAACACACAATTTTATCTGATAACAAGGGAAAGAAAATCATATTTAAAACTGTTGAAACTTTAATATTATTAAAACACGAGTCATCATTGAGTTGATTCGTGAACCGACCATACTCAACATGTAACCCATCCAAACTACCGTAGTCAGACCTCCACCTCCATCGTGTCAAATTGGATTCCGCCGTCATCAATCGCTTATCCTTGGCTCTCTTGACCAACAGTGACTCACCAGATTGCCATTATGCGGCTTTTCCTTGTCATTGACTTCTGTTGATGGTTTTTGCGGCTCTAATGCCTTTGGTTTCTAACAATCACACAACTCGTTCTTCTCTCTTCATCATAAAGATTTTAAAGATTTTGAGGCACACTTCCATAAATCTCCACCTTGCCTCAAAACCGTCGGTGATGTTAATTTAACCATCAACCATCTTGTTGCTATCTCCAAAGTTGAATAATTATCCAAAAAATATTGATTAAGTCAAACCACATTTGAACTTTGATCTTTCCACTTGCATCAACTTGCATCCAATCACCTTTTACTACTTAGGTACTCTAGAAATCCCATAAATATGGATATTCAACCATCTTTGCCTTTATTTGCTTTTGATTGTTTCTCTAATTTCTTGAAAGTATTTGGTTATAAGTATTACAACCCTTCAACCACGTTAAAAGCATAAGAGATTAGATATCCGTAATTGTATCTTTAAGGTGGTATAATCTTTCTCCTAATTTTATCATGAGTCAACTGATAATTAAAAGTCACTCTAACTCTAAGTTGTCCCTCAATAATACTAGAAACAAGAGTCATAATTACCTAATCATCTCTAGTCTTACTAGTATGAATCTCCACGTCAAATTGAGTTTTCTTTACCATAGTTTTTGATTATTTTTACCCCCGGGTCTTTGCACTTCATCCTCATACGGGTTTCATCAAAAGTGACATTCCTGTTTATAATAAATTTTGATCTTTCGGGGAAAATCTTCCACGGTTTGTAACCCTTCAAACCTTTAAGATAACCAATGAAGACACACTTTACAACCCTAACATCAAGTTTGTCTTTCTTGATATGTGCAAATTCTAAAATTAAAAATCTTTAAATTTGAATAGTCTACCGGTTTCGAACTCTGAATTTTCATAGGTGTCTTGAAATTTATTCTAGTGAATGAACATCTGTTGATTAGATAAATTATTGTAGTAACTGCATCACCCCAAAAAATCTTTAGTAACTCTTCTTCCAACAGCATGCACCTTACCCTTTTCAAAATGGTCACGTTCATGCATTTTTCTTACCCTTTTTTTAAGTGTGCCAAAATAAGTTTTATGCCTCTTGATACCTTATTTCCCCCGAATTCAATATACTGCCATGAAACAAACTCCAAGCCACTATCTGGTCTCAATACATTCAATTTAGTTCTAAGTTGATTTTTTATAAGAGTATATCATTCAATATATATTTTAAAGGTATAAATTTTTCTTTTAAGGGTGTAGGCTCACACTCTTCTAAATAAATCATCAATAATATAGAGAAAATATAATTTATCCCATGCACACCACTCCTATATTTCACCTAATATTGTTTGCATGATATGTAATTACATAAAGATTTAATTCTTCAATTTCTCATTCCCTAGAAAACCTTGTTTAGCTAAACAAACCTCATTCACTTACACACCCTAACCTCAAACATTATAGCTTAATTTTTTTCATGAAAGTCTTGACTAGCCAATAATACATTAATAATAACAATAGAACCAACCAAAATATACAACCCATACATTTTGAATCATGTAGAAATATCAATGCACCATGCAAAATTTCAATACCTCACATCTAATTCTAGCACAATAGCCTAAAATATCAAACATGTTTATCATAAATAAATTCGCTTAAGTTCAAAGACATATCTCATTATCAATGCACCATACAAAATTGCAGTACCTCGCGTTCAATTCTAGTGCAATAGCCTAGAACATCAAACATTTTTATCGACAATAAATTTCTCTTATCAGGAACATATCTCATACTACATACAAGGAACTAATGATCATCAAACACTTAAACTTTGATTGTACTAATACCACGAGCTTTACAAACCTTATTGTTTTTTAGTCAAACAACTTCACCTTCTTTCAGCTCCAAAGTTTTAAAATATTATTTTCTTAAAAATATGTGATAAGAGCATCTTGAGCCCATTACACAACTCTTATCTTTCTCCAAACATAATACCACTAATGCACCAACACTTTGATAGTCATCTGCTTTTGAGGCAACCTTAATCTAAACATAATCACCCTTGCTCCTCTTTTTGAAACAATTATCATATACTTTCACAATTATTGACAACCTTCAAGTCTTTCATCTTTAATAACTACTTAGACCTTACATCTATTATGAATTTATCAGAGGTGATAATACTTTCCTTTCAATAAAGAAGGGCATTCTTGAAGTTCAGAGGATTTGGGTAATAATGAGCTTAAAAAAAGTAAAACATTATCCTCATCGTTAATTTTTGCCTCTATATTTTGATGGTCATCGATAATATTGTGAAATTATGCCAATCACTATACAATGGATATATTCTCTACCATACAAAAAAGAATAAACTTGTTTTAGAAAGAATATGTAATCCAATGACTTGGTCATATATAATGATTCAAGCTTGACCCACGTCTCAGCCACGATCTTCACCATAACGACTTTCCTAAGAACTTTACCTCCAATGCATAAAATAATGACACTTCTAGCATTATCCACCATCTTTGTCTTCTCAGTTTGTGTTAGGCTTGCCGACATCAATACCTTATCCTTCAATGCTTGGACACACCTTTGTTGAATTAAGATTGACTTCATATTCACCTTCAATCCAAAATCATTGCCTTTAAAAAACTTATTGATATCCTATTTATAACTAATGGTGGTCACTTATAGACTTAATCCTTTTGCCCTTCCGGTGGGTGCCAATTGTTTTGAAAATCTAACAATAATATTAATCTTGTATCACACCAAAATCTTTGATGTGTGATAAAAAGAATATTGTCAACCGACCAAATGGACTCAAGAAAGGATAACAAATAAAAGGCGAGAACACAAAGAAATTCTTTATCAAAAGTGACATCCCTGCCTTTTTAACCTCCAAGTCTTTACATTTCATCCTCATACGAGTTTCATTAAAAGTGACATCCATACTTATAATAAATTTTTCGATTAAGATCAATTGGGCCAGTGATTCGTGTGACCGTCTTTCTACCACTTATTTTTGTATTTTTCTTGAAGATTCTCTTATATCTTGGCATAGTAAGAAACAAACATTGATAGACCACTCTATCACTGAATATGAATATCATGCTCTTGTTGATACTACTTTAGAGATATTATGGCTTCATTGGCTTTCTTGGTGATATAAAGTTATCATAGTCTTCACCAACTAATTTATATTGTGACATCGCAGTGCCATTCAAATTTCCCACAATGAAATATTCCATGAGAGAATCAAATATATTGAAATTGATTGTGACTTTATTCGTCAACATCTATTTTACGGTGAACTTCATCTTATCTCCATTTCCATTCTTGACCGATCGCTATTTTTTTCATAAAACCTCATTTTTCTAGTCTCTTCTGCACCTTAGTATTCAAACTCAAGTTGATTGTTGCTCCACTCACTTGAATTTGAGGGGGATGTTACATTATGATGAGATTATCTAATTATTACAATTATGTTAGGTTTTATTTGCGTTTATGTATATTTATTTTATTGACAAAATTACTTTAGATGCCCTTAAAGTTATTTTCTTATAACATATTGGTCAGTTAAATTTTTTTTGTAATAATTTGGTCTGTTAAATTATCAAATAAATTATTAAATGTGTGTCCTGTTATCCTTTTCTAACATAATGAATATGTTAATTGTGGATGCAATTATTTTTAGTGGTATGAAAATGATGAAGTGCAACAAAAAATAAAATAGTCACATATTTTTAAATGTTCATAATATGAGAAAAAGAAAGTAAAAATCACGCTAAAGAACCAAATTAATAAAAAAAAAACTTAAATAATCAATATATTAAAAATAATAATTTAAAAGATATCTAATATGATTTTTCCTATTTTATTTCTTTATCATTTTCAATTCTATAATATAAATTAGAGCATTGCTTGTACTTATTCATGAGATGTAATAAATTAAATCACATCACTGATTCGCTTCGCTTTAGTTTTCAATAAACCATTTCAATAAAAAGATTAGCTAATTGCTAAAATGATTTTTGTTCAGTTTAAAATTTGTTTATAACCAATTTATATTTATAAATTAGTTTATAATTTGTTTGCACTTATAAATTTGTTTCATATTTTACATTCTATTCGAAATAATTTTTTTAACTTTTTTTGTTTTAAAAAATAAAATAAAAAATTTTAAATCATTTTTTTGCAGGAATTTTTTTTAATTCTTTTTTTCTTTCTTTTTTATTTTCAGATATATTTTTTTTATTTTAATGCTTTTTTAAAAATATTCAACATAAAGAAAAGGTTTATAATTTGTTTATAATTTTTTTATAAACTAATTTTTTTATATTTATAAATTAGTTTATAATTTGTTTGCACTTATAAATTTGTTTCATATTTTACATTCTATTCGAAATAATTTTTTTAACTTTTTTTGTTTTAAAAAATAAAATAAAAAATTTTAAATCATTTTTTTTGCAGGAATTTTTTTTAATTCTTTTTTTCTTTCTTTTTTATTTTCAGATATATTTTTTTATTTTAATGCTTTTTTAAAAATATTCAACATAAAGAAAAGGTTTTTTCAAGAAAAAAATATATTTTATTTTAAATTTTTTACACACACATAATTTAATAAATATAGAAAATATATATACACATGTCTTTTTTTTTCTACAATGGTGAAATAATCTTCTAAATTATCTTGGTCTTATTAAAGTACATCCTTTATTGATTAAAGACTATCAACTTTTAGTTTTGGTCTTCTTATTTTAAATTCAAACAATTTTAGTCTTCCTTTTATATATATATATTTTTTTATAGAAAATCGATATTTTTTCATAGAAATTCAAATAATATGAAAAAGATAAAATAAAAAATAAAAAAAATGAATGAAAAAAAAATCAACATAGATTTATTTTTAAATGAAATATTATTTGAAACAAAAATATTTTAATGAAATAAAATATAATTTGGACGGGAAGTATAAATTTATTCCTATAGCAAACATTCTTTTAAAATAAATGATTTCATTTCTTTTTGTCTTTTCTGAAACCCAAAATTATTTCATTTCTATACCATCTTGTATTAAAATGAAATTAACTCAAAATAAAGATTACAATATTAACCAATACAGTTTAGTGGCATTCCTTGAAAGAAAAAACATTTTCAAAACAGAACACATACCAAATGTTTGGTTTGGTATGAGAGTGATGTTACTAGATTAGAAGAGTAGCATGAAGTAATAACATTTTAAATGAGGCAAGTACAAGCCACAGTCAAATTTGAAACTTCATTTTTGGAAACAATGAAAGTGACTCAAGTAAACATTTCCCATCAATTTAGGCACTATATAATTAATAGTATATCTCTATTATAGATTATAAATGTTTGCCAATTTTAATTTATTTTATTTCTCTAACAAATAAAAAATGGTATTTTAGATGATAGTAGTCAATTAGATACATTACCCTTTTTTGTATTTTGCTTCAATCGTCAACAATGTTGAGCTAGCTGTTCAAACTTGAAATGCACAAGAGGTATAGGACTCACTAAAGACAGGTCTTTGTCTCAAAGATGTTATACACTGACCACATTCTAAACACATACAAACACAAACATTTTTCAATTATTAAACACATTTCCAATCAAATGTCACATTTTTTGGGAGGAGGTTTCAGCAACTATCCAAAAATCACAGTTTTTTGGGTCCGGATGTTTATTTGCTAACAAAGTTTTTTTTTTTTTTTGGTAATAGTTAACAAAGTTTTATTTTTTTTTGGTAATAGTTAACAAAGTTTTTTTTTTTTTTGGTAATAGTTAACAAAGTTTTTTTTTTTTGGTAATAGTTAAGTTTTTGAACATCCATAAATAAATGTCTAAAGTCATGTGTGATTAAAATTGGATCCATAGTTATTGTCTAGGCTTTCAAATTTTATGGTTTTTTTTCGGTGTCTTGTCCCATTCAAATGACAGCGATACTGATATATAATTAGACTTAATTTAGATCATAGTTATTGCTGGAGAAACTTTTATGAAATATAATTTTAAGTGTGCTTGAGAGAATGTATTCAATACTTATTCATGTTGAATTGTAATTTTTTGGGTCCAAGTAGGTTACTTGACGGAATAAGGAAGTGTCGAACCACCTAGTGTGTTGAGTTATGTTAGTGTGTCGAAGTGTCGAAGCATGTTGTTTCACACATGATTTCGACTTAGGCCTATTTTAATAGTGTTAGCTATTCTGGGCTTTTATAATTTTGGGCTTTGCCTTTCGATCCAAGTTAATCTAAATCTATAAATAGATAGAGTAACCCTTCTTTTTGTAATAAAGTGAATAGAGTATTCATAATATTGTAATTCACATTATTTTGTAATTGCAAAGTGAATAAGAAGTTTTCCACAGTTTGTGGGCAGAGAGAAACTCTGCAGAATTTTAAATTCTTCTTCTCCTTCATCGTTCTTTACTTTCTTTCTTTCTCCATTGTTCTTTTTTGTTATTGTCATTGTGTGGGGTGATAACAATCTTGTTCATCAAGATTGATTGAAATTCTCCATAGATTTTGGGGGATTTCCAACATCTGGTATCAAGAGCTTCGGTTTAATCGATTCGTGGGAAGAAAATCACCATGGCAACGAATCATCCAAACGGGCATTTTTCAGCAAGTCTTTCAATTCTCAAGAACAACAATTATGAGAATTGGTGCAAACAAATAAAGGTTGTGTTCTGTTATCAAGATCTTTGGGATCTTGTGAAGGAATGAGTAGCAACGCTTGCAGAAGACGCGACAGATCAAGAAAATGTTGCACATAAAGAATTGAAGAAGAAAGATTATAAAGCTCTATTTATAATCCATCAGTGTGTTGATGCGGATAACTTTGAAAAGGTTAGTGATGCAGAGTCAACGAAAGAAGCATGGGAAATTATGGAGAAATCATTTGGAGGCGCGGAGAAGGTGAAAGAGGTGAGGTTACAAACTCACAAAAGAACGTATGAATTGCTTCAGATGGAAGACAATGAAAGCATAACTAATTTCTTCACCAAGGTTACGAAACTGGTGAATCAAATGAATGTATGTGGAGAAGTGTTGACATAAAGATCTGTTGTTGGAAAGATCTTGAGGTCGTTGGCTCCAAAGTTCGACCACGTGGTAGTAGCCATAGAAGAGTCGAAAGATTTGTCAAAACTGACAAAGGAAGAGATTCAAGGGACGCTTGAATCTCATGAACAAAGAATGGCTAAAATAGTTGTAGGAAAGTCGAAGAGCGATATGGCTTTGCAGACTCAATCGTCAAAAGAAAGAAAAGGCAAAGAAAGTTGGAATGGCAACAAAGGCAGAGGAGGCTACAATAATTCGACTGGTCAAAATCAGCAAGAAGGAAACTTGTCGAATTAGAGAAAACCCTGGAACCAAGGCAACCAAAGAGGTGGTGTTGCAGGTAGAGGAATAAGTGGTGGTCAAAAGAAGACAAGAGTCACATTCAGTGTTACAATTGTCAGAAGTATGGTCACTATTCTAGTGATTATCCAGAAAAGCAGAAGAATCAAGAAACTTATGCAAAGCTGGCGAAACATGAAGAAGAAGAGACGTTGTTGATGGTTACAACAAGAAATGAAGAGAGATTCAAGGACCAATGGTACTTGAACTCAGGATGCTCATCACATATGTCTGGAAGGAAAGATTGGTTTGTCAACATAAAACCCTTAATGAAGAACATGGTGAAATTTGCAAATGACAACACTCTAGCAGCTGAAGATGTTGGTGATGTTCTGATTATGAGGAAAGATGGCAAGAGGTCAGTAATTTCAAATGTGTTATACATATCAGGCATGAAGAGTAATTTGCTCAGCATATGGTAGTTAGTAAAAAAGAACTACATAGTGTTGATCGAAGACAAGATGATGAGAGTTCTCGACTCAAATGGAAGATTGATCTTGAAGGCTCCAATGTCTCATAATAGAACCTTCAAGATTGAACTGAATGTGATGGAGCATAAGTGCCTTGCAACATCAGCCAATAGAGATGAATGGATATGGCATTATAGACTTGGCCATCTCAATTTCAAAGATATCAGAGATTTGAAGAGAAGAAATATGGTTTCAAGATTACAAGAAATCGACATTCCAAATGAAGTGTGTGAAGAATGTGTGCAAGCGAAACAACATAAAAACAACTTCAGTAAGGATGCAGGAAACAGGTTGAAGGCAATTCTTGAAGTCATATACTCTGATGTATGTGGTCCTCTCCAGGTGGATTAGATTGGAGGTAACAAATACTTTGTTACATTCATAGATGATTTCAGTCAAAAACTGTGGTCTTACCTGATCAAGAAGAAAAGTGAAGTGATCTAGGTATTTGCCAAGTTTAAATCTGTAGTCGAAAGATATAGCGGTTGAAAGATCAAGATTTTGAGGACTGATGATGGTAGAGAATATGTGTCGAAAGATTTCGATGCATTATGTGTGAAAGAAAGGATTGTGCATGAGGTGGTGCCACCCTACACTCCATGGCAGAATGGAGTCGCATAAAGGAAGAATAGAACTATCATGAAAATGATTAGAAGTATATTGAAAGGCAAGCATCTACCCAAAGAATGATGGGGAGAAGTTGTGTCGACTGTGACATATATCCTGAACAAATGTTCAACGAAGAAGCTAGAAGGAATCACGCCAGAAGAATGTTGGTCTGGTGTCAAGCCTAGCTTGAGTCATCTGAAGGTGTTTGGATCTATAGCACATAGACATGTGCCAGATCAGTTGAGAAGAAAACTTGATGACAAGTCGAATCAGATGATCCTGATAGGATATCATTCGATTGGAGGATACAAGTTGTTCGATCCAATGAGTAAGAAAGTGGTGATTAGCAGGGACGTGATCATAGATGAGCTTAGAGAATGGGATTGGACTGAGAATGTCAAAAAATATTCAGTGAGAATATTTTGTGATGAACCAGCTAGTGAAGTCGAAAGAGAAGTTCGATAGGAAGAAGTCAGAGGTGAAGCAGGCCCAAGCAGACCTCAAAGAACAAGACACATGCTGTTGGTGTAAGCCCTAAAGGCCAATACTTTTTGGTACTTGTATCGAATTATTTATTAATAATAAAAGGCATTTTCTTTATTATGGTTGATTAATAAAGTCCCTGGAATAGATAGTCCGTTTAATGTATTAAGTATGACTTAATCATGAGATCATATTAAACATAACGACACTATTCTTAAAGTATCCGTAGTCGAGCTTTAGTGTGAAGTGGGATAACATTAAAGCATTAAGACTATTATGTTTGTAGACTGATGATCATATCTCATGGATCATGGATAAAGAGTTATCAAGTCTTAAACATAGGTATGAATATTAAGAGTAATATTTATACCGGATTGACCCGCTATGAGAATACTATATAGAAAGTTATGCAAAGTGTCATAAGTTATTCTCATGGTGATAATAGTGTATTCCACTCTTCGACCTGAAACCACTATGGACCCTAGATGTAGAGTCGAGTGCTTTATTGCTGATCAAACATTGTCCGTAACTGGATAACCATAAAGACAGTTGATGGGTACTCCACGAAGCATGCTGAGGGACATGAGTGACCTAGATGGAATTTGCCATCCTGCATAACAGGATAAATGTCTATGGGCCCAATATTGAACTGGACAAGGATGACACGGTCTATGCCTTGTGTTCAATATAGACATAAGGGCAAAAGGGTAATTATACACATAAGTATTATCACATAAGGTTTTGTCAGATCACATGACATTTTCGTGTCTTGGGTAGCAGTGATGTGTTGCTAGATACCGCTCACTGTTTATTATGTTTAATGCGTGATTTAATATAATTGCCAACGTCACGAAAACCTACAGGGTCACACACAAAGGACGGATTGATGAGAGATAGAGTAACTAAGGAATACCGTAAGGTACGGTGCCCTTAAGTGAATTATAGAACATCGTAAGGTACGGTGTACTTGAGTAGAATACGAAATATGGTAAGGTACCATGGGCTTAAGTGATTTTGGGCATATTATAAGATATGGGCCAAAATACACTTAAGCGGGCTTTTAGCTTGAAGCCCACACAAGTGGTTCTATAAATAGAACCCTTGTGCAGAAGCATTCATAGCGATTGCATTATTTTCGTTTTCTCTCACTCTCTCACTCAAAGCCTTCATTCGTACCAGCTAGCACTGAGATTGAAGGAACCCGTTCGTGTGGACTGAGTAGAGACGTTGTCATCGTTCAACGTTCGTGATCGCTTCGTGGATCTGCATCAAAGGTTTTGATCGTCACAAGAGATCTACACCAAAGGTTTCAATCATCACAAGAGGTAAATATTCTATCACTGATCATGACCATTCGTAAGGATCTCTAAAGGAGAAAATTTTAATTTCCGCTGCGTTTTGGACCGCAATTCTCCTTCAGTGGTATCAGAGCCACTTACGAAACCATGACTCGGATAACTGTTTAATTTCTGTATTAATATGATTAAAAGACAGAAAGAATCAATTAATTAAACGAGTAATTAAATTTGGCATCATGAGTGTACGAGTTGGATGATTGATGTTGACTATGCTTCGGAACCGACATTAGTATGGTGAAGCGGCGATACATCGATCGTCCATATGTTACGCAATTGAGACCGATCAACTTATATATGATATAAGTAATCCTAATGCAAAGTACGGTATATATGATATACTGTTTCTGTTTCGTTCATTCAAACATTAAATGGTTGTTTTCCTTTGAGCGGTCAATGGTCATTTGCTTCGGAATCCGACATTAGTATGGTGAAGCAATGACCTGTTGATCAATCATACTGAATCAACAATCGAGGTGTGTTTGACGGTCTGAAATTGGCGCATTAGGGTTGGTGATGGCGCAAGGGTTGTGCCGTCAAGGAGTTGTGAATTTAGGGCTTTTTGGAAGAGGTCTGTAGACTGTTTCAAAGTTTTGTTATTTTGACCGCATGAAGCTCGTGACGAGCGTAACAAGCTGGATGCGTGACGGTCGTAATAAGCCCATGACGGTCGTAACAAGCCTGTGACGGTCGTCACATGCTTTGTGACGGTCGTCACACTCACAGATCCAAAATTGCCTGTGATGGTCGTCACACGCCTGTGACGGTCGTCACACTCACAGAGTCAAAATTTTGGGGTTTCTGTTTTGTGACTACGCAAGGGTTGTGTTGATGCAAAAAAATGTCCATTTCAAATGAATTGTTCATTAAAGGAATTAAAAATTAATAATAATAATGTGTTTGTTATTATTGCCTTGTGGTGATCAGTTATGGCCTTAGTCTTCCTTCATTTTGTTTTGGGTTTTTAAATACGACCTGCGTGTCGTGCCTCTCCTTTTAATCTCTTAGTGTAACTTCTTTTCTCATCTCAATCCCTCGTATGTAAAACGAGTTTCTTCTGTAATGTAATGATATGAAGAAAGAGAAGAATTCAATATCAAAGGAGGATAATGATATGAAGAAAGAGAAGAATTCAATATCAAAGGAGAATAATGATATGAAGAAAGAGAAAAATTCAATATCAATGGAGGACAACCTTGAAGATCTTGCTTGGAGAAGCTTAGATCGTTATTAGGTTAGCTTAGGTTCTCTCATTGGCTTGGGAGAACAATTGCGCTAGGGCCCATAACTGTTTCATTATGTATGTTGATGCATGTGTATGTATGTTGATGCATATGAATATATGTTGATGCATGTGAGAGACGATTTATATGATAAATAATCCGGTGAGATCATAACAATTATAATTCCCTCAAATTAAATATTAAGTTTATGCTTTCCAAGTTTTAACACTCATCAAGACTAGTAATGGATAATGTAGGTTTCGCCTACGCGAGGTGCATGATCTATATATTAGTAAGGTGCGATGGGATAATTGTAATATCCAACTGTTAAAACAATGGGTCAAATTTAACTAAACAAATTATAATAAGATTATATATATGTTTAGAAGCAAAAGTTGGGAATGATCCATATGATGGATTGGAATAAGGAGTTATTCACCCAACTGAAATTTTCGAGAGTTGTATGAGATACAATTGGAAGGAGTTCCTACCTAAATAACCTAGTTTTGTGTAATCCGCCTACGCGGACTTAGAACGAAGTGAAATATGGATCTCGACCCACTAGAAAATCTTCCAACAGGATTTTCCGAATCAAATGATGAGGGTCATTTGTTTTGAGTAAAATAGTGGGAGCATATTTGATTAAAGGCCTAATTAAATATGTCAATGATACTTATATTTTCTTAATCCTTATGTAGATAACCATGACAACAAACACCTCTAACAACATATTGCGATCAAAACTTGACAAGGAAAAATTGTCTGGGACAAATTTTCTGGATTGGCACCGAAACCTGAGGATTGTCCTCAAACATGATAAAAAGTTGTATGTCTTGGAGACACCTGTTCCTGAAGAGGAACCTCCTAGTTCTGCACCTAAGGCAGAAAGAGATGCTTATAAGAAGCATGTCGATGATGCCAATGAAACTGCTTGTCTCATGCTGGCTACCATGAACTCAGAATTGCAAAAGCAACATGAGAACATGTCAGCGTTCGATATGATCGAACACCTGAAGATGCTCTATCAAGAGCAAGCAAGGCATGAGAGGTTTGAAGTTTCAAAAGCCCTTTTTCAAAGCAAGTTAGCTGAGGGAGCCCCTGTAGGTCCCCATGTACTCAAGATGATTGGGTATGTGGAAAACCTTGAGAGATTGGGTTTTCCCCTCGAAAAGGAACTTGCGACTGATTTGATCTTGCAATCGTTGCCAGATAGTTTCAGTCAATTTGTCCTAAATTTCAATATGATTGATATGGACAAATCTCTTCCTGAACTGCTCGCCATGTTAAGAACTACCGAGCAGAATCTGAAGTCAAAAGGGAAGTCCATTCTGATGATCGGAAATGGAAAGAGACAGAACAAAAGGCCCACTAAGCAGGGTGATAAAGGGAAAGGCAAGGAAGTTGCCAAACCCAAACCCACCGTTGCTGCTTTAAAGCCTACTGGAGGCATAGCAAAATAAGGTACCTGCTTCCATTGCGGTAAGACAGGACACTGGAAGAGGAACTGCCCAAAGTACCTGGAAGATAAGAAGAATGGAGTAGAGACTTCAACTTCAGGTATTTTTGTTATTAACTTATCTACTTCTGCATCATGGGTATTAGATACTGGATGCGGTTCTCACATTTGTACAAATGTGCAGGGGCTGAAAAGGAGTAGAGATTTGGAAAAAGGTGAAGTTGACCTACGAGTTAGCAATGGAGCAAAGGTTGCTACTTTAGCCGTAGGATCTTATGTATTGACTTTACCTAGTGGTTTTATAATTCAGTTAGAGAACTGTTATTATGTACCTGCAATTAGCAGGAATATTATTTCCATTTCTTGTTTGGACAAGTTTGGTTTTTCATTTCTAATAAAGAACAATTGTTGCTCAATTTATTTGAATGATATATTCTATGCTACTGCACAAATGAGCAATGGACTATATGTCCTTGATCTCGAAATGCCTATAAATAACATTAATACTAAAAGGGTAAATCTAACGAGTTAAAACCAACTAGGTAAGAATATTAAAACTCTTCGATCAGATCGAGGAGGTGAGTATTTAAGCCTAGAGTTTGATGACCATCTGAAAGAGTGCGGGATCCTATCCCAACTTACTCCTCCTGGAACACCCCAATGGAATGGTGTATCTGAGAGAAGAAATCGAACCCTGTTAGACATGGTCTGATCCATGATGAGTCACGCCGATCTTCCAAACTCCTTTTGGGGACATGCATTATTGACAGCAGCTTACACACTTAACCGTGTTCCATCCAAAAAGGTTGAGAAGACACCATATGAGATATGGAGTGGTAAGAAACCACATATGTCTTACATGAAGATTTGGGGTTGCGAGATTTATGTGAAACGACAAATTTCAACTAAGCTTGAGCCCAAATCTGACAAATGCTTATTTATGGGGTATCCTAAAGAAATAAGAGGGTATTACTTCTACAATCCTTCTGAGGGCAAAGTGTTTGTCGCTCGAACTGGAGTTTTCCTAGAAAAGGATTTTATTTCCAAAGGAACCAGTGGGAGGAAAGTAGAGCTTGAAGATATTCAAGAATCACAAAGCATAGACATACCTATGGAGGAATTGGAGCAGGAAGCACAAGTAGTTGTGTAAGAGCAACCTGCTCAAGTAGAACAAGACCAGCGTAGGTCAGGCAGGATACGTCACCTACCTGAGATATATGGATATCTGGTCAAGGTGATGTATTACTCATGGAATCTTTGTTTTGATGAAACAGTAAAACAATATGGATTCATCAAGAACGAAGATGAGCCTTGTGTCTACAAGAAAGTTAGTGGGAGCATGATCATATTCCTGGTATTATATGTAGATGACATATTACTTATTGGAAACGATATCCCTACCCTGCAACAAGTAAAGTCTTGGGTAGGGAAATGCTTTTCTACGAAGGACCTAGGTGAAGCAGCCTATATATTAGGAATCAGAATCTATAGAGATAGATCATAAAATGCTTGGCCTAAGTCAGAGTACATAGACAAGGTGCTGAGACGCTTTAATATGAATGATTCCAATGGTTATATGTTTTGCTGAAATGGTGGCGCTGTGAGCTTGGAAAGTTCAAAGCAAGATACAGTTGCTGATTCTACAACCGAGGCTGAGTGTATTGCTGCCTCAAGTGCAGCAAAGGAAGCTGTTTGGATCAAAAAGCTCATTAGTGAACTTGGCATAGTCCCTAGCATTGTGGATCCCATTGGTCTCTATTATGATAACAATGGTGCTATCGCACAAGCTAAGGAGCCTAGATCTCACCGACGATCCAAACACATACTCAGGCGTTATCATCTCATTCGAGAGATAATAGATAGAGGAGATGTGAAAATATGTAAAGTACCTACACTTGACAATATAGCTGACCCACTGACAAAGCCTCTTGCGCAGCAGAAGCATGATGGCCATACTAGATCAATGGGAATACGGGGTATGCCTGATTGGCTCTAGTACTAGTGGGAGATTGTTGGTGTAAGCCCTAGAGGCCAATACTTTTTGGTACTTGTATCGAATTATTTATTAATAATAAAAGGCATTTTCTTTATTATGGTTGATTAATAAAGTCCCTGGAATAGATAGTCCGTTTAATGTATTAAGTATGACTTAATCATGAGATCACATTAAACATAAGGACACTATTCTTAAAGTATCCGTAGTCGAGCTTTAGTGTGAAGTGGGATAACATTAAAGCATTAAGACTATTATGTTTGTAGACTGATGATCATATCTCATGGATCATGGATAAAGAGTTATCAAGTCTTAAACATAGGTATGAATATTAAGAGTAATATTTATACCGGATTGACCCGTTATGAGAATATTATATAGAAAGTTATGCAAAGTGTCATAAGTTATTCTCATGGTGATAATAGTGTATTCCACTCTTCGACCTGAAACCACTATGGACCCTAGATGTAGAGTCGAGTGCTTTATTGCTGATCAAATGTTGTCCGTAACTGGATAACCATAAAGACAGTTGATGGGTACTCCACGAAGCATGCTGAGGGACATGAGTGACCTAGATGAAATTTGCCCATCCTGCATAACAGGATAAATGTCTATGGGCCCAATATTGAACTGGACAAGGATGACACGGTCTATGCCTTGTGTTCAATATAGACATAAGGGCAAAAGGGTAATTATACACATAAGTATTATCACATAAGGTTTTGTCAGATCACATGACATTTTCGTGTCTTGGGTAGCAGTGATGTGTTGCTAGATACCGCTCACTATTTATTATGTTAAATGCGTGATTTAATATAATTGCCAACGTCACGAAAACCTACAGGGTCACACACAAAGGACGGATTGATGAGAGATAGAGTAACTAAGGAATACCGTAAGGTACGGTACCCTTAAGTGAATTATAGAACATCGTAAGGTATGGTGTACTTGAGTAGAATACGAAATATGGTAAGGTACCATGGGCTTAAGTGATTTTGGGCATATTATAAGATATGGGCCAAAATACACTTAAGTGGGCTTTTAGCTTGAAGCCCACACAAGTGGTTCTATAAATAGAACCTTTGTGCAGAAGCATTCATAGCGATTGCATTATTTTCGTTTTCTCTCACTCTCTCTCTCACTCAAAGCCTTCATTCGTACCAGCTAGCACTGAGATTGAATGAACCCGTTCGTGTGGACTGAGTAGAGACGTTGTCATCGTTCAATGTTCGTGATCGCTTCGTGGATCTGCATCAAAGGTTTTGATCGTCACAAGAGATCTGCACCAAAGGTTTCAATCATCACAAGAGGTAAATATTCTATCACTGATCATGACCATTCGTAAGGATCTCTAAAGGAGAAAATTTTAATTTCCACTGCGTTTTGGACCGCAATTCTCCTTCACATGCCTGCAAGGTTGCAAGAATGTGTGATTACATCAGATGATGTGGTCAATAAAGAAGGTGAGCTGGTACATTATGCTTTCTACGCAGATGTTGAATCTGTCAATGCAGTTGAGGCATTGAAAGATTAAAAGTGGGTGAAAGCAATGGACGAAGAGCTAAAGTCAATCGAAGTCAACGACACCTGGTCACTTGTTGAATTGCCCCAAGACAAGAAGGAAATCAATGTGAAGTGGGTATACAAGGTGAAGCTGAATCCCAAAGGATAAGTGACTCAACACAAGGCGAGACTTGCGGTGAAAGGATTTCTTCAGAAAGAAGGAATCGCATTCGATGAGGTTTTTGCACCTGTTGCTAGGACCAAAACAATCAGGTTGGTTGTTGGTATAGAAAACATAAACAACTGGCAGATGTGTCAGATGGATGTGAAATGTGAATTCCTGAATGACCCCTTAGAAGAAGAATTTTATGTTGCACAACCAGCTGGGTTTGTGAAGCATGGCAAAGAAAGAAAGGTGTACAGGCTGCATAAAGCCATGTACGGACTTAAACAAGCTCCAAGAGCTTGGAACAAGAAGATAGGTGGATTTTTAAGGGAGAAGGAATTCGTGAAGTGAAAATCTGAACATGGAGTATATGTAAGAAGAAGCAAGAGTGAATTGCTTATACTATGCCTCTATGTCGATGACCTGTTGATAACAGGTAGCTGCAAGAAGGAGATCAAAGACTTCAAAGGTGATCTCAAAAGGGAATTCGAAATGTCAGATCTGGGTGACATTTTATATTTCCTTGGCATCTAATTCTACAAGAGTGGTAAAGGTTTGATGATGCACCAAAGAAGGTAATGTAGGCGAAATACTCAAGAGATTTGAGATGCAAGATTGCAACCCAACTTCGACTCCAGCTGAACCCAGATTACAACTGTCGAAAGATTCAAATGAAGATGATGTCGACCCAACCCAATATAGAAGACTTATTGAGTCACTTCGATATCTTTGTCATACAAGGCCTGACTTATCATACAATGTAGGTATGGTGAGTAGGTTCATGCAGAAGCCAAAGGTATCACATCTAGAAGCGGCGAAGAGGATACTAAGGTATCTAAAAGGAACTCTTGACTATGGTATTTTGTTTCCTGCAGCTGATGAAGGAAAAGAATGCAAATTAGTGGGATACATCGACTCAAGTTGGTGTAGTGATGTTAAGGATCAAAAATCCACAGCGGGCTATGTGTTTATGCTAGATGGTGCACTAGTTGCTTGGAGTTCGAGAAGGAGCCAGTAGTGGCATTATCGTCGTGCGGAGCAGAATACATAGATGCTTCCTTTTGTGCATGTCAAGCAACGTGGATGGTGAATCTGGTCGAAGAGATAACAACGAAGAGTCATGGAGCAATTACCATGAGGATCAACAGCATGTCAGCTATCAATCTGACGAAGAATTCGATAGCACATGGTCGAAGCAAGCACATCGAAATGAGGTTCCATTATCTTCAAGAGCAGATGGGAAGATGAATGTGGAACACTGTAGAACTGAGAATCAGATTGCAGACATCATAACGAAGGTGTTAAGAATGTATCAAGTGTGAGTAGTGTGGATAATAGTCCCACATTGGTTGGAAATATGGATACTTGAGCATTTATAAGTGAGAGAACCCACCCACCTATCACCTTAAGGTTTTAGGTGAGTATGTGGTGTGTCTCTCACAAAGGTGTTACTCTAAAAAGAAGTCTCATAATGTTCAATGCTCCCTAGTGACCCCCCCCCCCCCCCCAACAAATGGTATCAGAGCCTGGTTTCAGAAAGAGACCAGCTTACTTGTATCGAAAGTCAACAGCGCTAGTGTGGTGAATAAGAAATGTTCCGTTGAAGAGTGTCAACGGCACCAGTGTGGTGAATAAGAAACATTCCGTGCGGTACAAGAGTTTGTGGAAGTAAGAAGAGCTTTCACTTGAGGGAGAGCATTGTGGACTCACACTTGAGGGGGAGTATTGAGAATGTATCAATTGTGAGTAATGTGGATAATAGTCCCACATTGGTTGGAAATATGGAGACTTGAGCATTTATAAATGAAAAAACCCATCCACCTGTCACCTTAAGGTTTTAGGTGAGTATATGGTGTGTATCTCACAAAGGTGTTGCTCTAAAAAGAAGTCCCACAATGTTCAATGCTCCCTAGTGAAAAAAAACTCCACCAACAGAAGGGAGTCCAGGTCGAAGTGTTCAGAAGACTAAGAGCTATGATGAATGTAAATAGCTTAGACACAATGAATTATGTGGTGTGTTGAATTGTAATTTCTTGTGTCGAAACAGGTTGCTCGACAGAACAAGGAAGTGTCGAACCACCTAGTGTGTTGAGTTGTGTTAGTGTGTCGAAGTGTCAAAGCATGTTGCTTCACACAGGATTTCGACTTAGGCCTATTTTAGTAGTGTTAACTATTTTGGGCTTTTATAGTTTTAAGCTTTGGCTTGAGGTCCAAGTTAACCTAAATTTATAATAGAGGGAGTAACCCTTATTTTTGTATTAAAGTGAATATAGTATTCATAACATTGTAATTCACAGTTGCAAAATGAATAAGAAGTTTTCCACAGTTTGTGGTCAGAGAGAAACTCTACAGAATTTTTAAGTTTTCTTCTCCTTCATCGTTCTTTACTTTCTTTCTCCATTGTTCTTTTCTGTTATTGTCATTGTATGGGTGATAACAATCTTGTTCATCAAGATTGATTGAAATTCTCTATAGATTTTGGGGGATTTCCAACACTTCAGACATATCTTATGATACAAGACACCCGTATACTTATTTTTTAGAAGAATGTTTCACATTGAAAGCAACTTTAGGTGATTTAGTTTTTTCCACCAACCTAAGATTTTTAGATGTTTATTTCAGAGAAATATATATTTAGTTTCATATAGAGATCTTATGGTTCTCGTTTAGATAATTAAAGAAATTGGTCTAGTTTCATATTGAGATCTAGTTTAGATAAGTTTTAACATAAAAATTAATCTAATCTAAAAAAAATATATATTTGGGGTTTGGTTCGATTTAGAACAAATTGTTAAAAAATGATTTTATTTTATTCGATTTTATGCTGTTTAATTTGGATGAGTTTTTTAATATTTAAATTATAAATTATAATTTTTTTTATTAATATTAAGATTCTAAATTTACTATAAAATAAGAGGTGTGATATAATATATAATATTTAAAAAAATAATATTACAAAATGATAACAATAGATTATTTGAAATAAATAAAGGGTTTGTCTGTTTTATTTTTGAAATAAATATATTTTTTTCTTTGTATTTTAAAAGTTTTTAAAATTTGTATCTTTATAAATTGAAAGATATTAATATCACGTAACACAAATATATATTAGTGAAGATTAAAATATAGTTGGAGTATAATTTATTCAAAAAAAAATTAATTATAAAAATGATTTTTATAAAAAATTATTTGAAATAGTGTCAAATTTAAATGATATTTTAAAATTTTAATATCTAAAATATCTAAAATAATATTTTAATAATAGTTATTTAAATCAACTTTTGTTTGAGTTTTAAAAATTATTTAAAAAAAAAATATAACAGTGTGAAAATCTTTTTTGTTTTAAAGTGAAACTAATGAGCTCAAACAATAAAAATAAATAGATTAAACTAAATGAATTAATAATATTTAAATAAATTATTTATTACAAATAATAAATTAATATCATACTAACAACAAATAAATATTTTTCAGAGACTAATTTGAATTGCCTTATTTACTCTATATTTACTTAATTTATCATCGATCTTTTATATTATTTTTCGTCATTTTTCTCTTTTCATTTTTTTTCCTATTGCTTTTATCTAAAAAAATTAAACAAATAACCCCTTTTCTGAACACTTTTTGATTTATTTATGTTTTTTTGTTTTAGATGTTAAAATATGAAGAAATACAAAAATTGCTCTAGATGTTAACATATGAAGAAAATAAAATACAAAATTTGCTCTATATATTAAAATATGAAGAAAAAACACAAAATCCTGACCCTAAAATGTGTGTTGAATTGTTTCTATTTGTTAATTGATCACTTGCAATAATATATGTATAACAACCTTTCATCATCTTCTCCTTCATATTTCATCAAGCCTTTCATTTATATTTAACCTTATACCCAACACACAAATCCAAAATGAAACCAAACCTAATAACCCAATGTAATTCCTTTCCAAAGTCAAAGTAACAACATTCTTCTCTCGCATTTTATCAAACACCTTACGCTCAGATTCAATTTCACAAACATATCAATCAACTTACAACCAAGGTTTTTTACTGTTTTTTCTTCTTTTTACTCTATATTCAGGTAGAGCTGAAAATTTGCGAACATCATTGAGGTAGAACAACTCTTTTTGGGATTAGCTATAGTGATATATCCCAACAATGCCATGCATTATCATTCTCTTCATGTTTTTCTTAACAAGGTATATGGCTAACATCCCAAAAATGTCATTCTAATGCTGGCCTAATCTACTATCCAAAATCTACACTGCATGATAGAACTTTAACTAGATATCGATACAAGAACTGAATCACAAGGGCCCTAGATGTGCCTTTATTTGGCTTCCTCCTTTTGAGGTAGGCCTGTTGTTCTGTACGTTCGATTACAAATTTTGAACTCTTCTACAATTTTTTCAGCCACAGAACTGCTGCTCGTTACGAAACTAGAATATGTACAAACAAGCTATTGAAGTTAAAACCGTGGTTAACAGTATTGACACAAAGTTCACTGCATTGTTGTCAAGAATGCTGAGTCCTGAAATCTTTTTAATGGTTGGTCCTGGCTTCCCAACAACCTACAGCATAGAGTGAGAAATTTCAATAATCAAATATCCAATGCCATTGGATCTTTCATTGATACTGTTCAAACGTAATGCAAATACGAGAGAAATGTGTATCAGAATTTACCTTCTGGCGAATAGAGCAGAATC
Organism: Lathyrus oleraceus; assembly: GCF_024323335.1. Taxonomy (NCBI): domain Eukaryota; kingdom Viridiplantae; phylum Streptophyta; class Magnoliopsida; order Fabales; family Fabaceae; genus Lathyrus; species Lathyrus oleraceus. The sequence continues at coordinate 96,505,254 of NC_066582.1, read as the reverse complement.
CGCTAAATTGTAAGGTTGCACCCAATAGAGAATCAATGATACTCCCACCTAGTCCTGCCGTGGTAGCGATGGGTATTACCAGTAGTTGCTTGAGAACTCTATCAGAACCGCACTTGATTGTCGAAAATTCTAAAAGAACATATGATAGTCCAATGACACTTCCACCGGCTGCAGCAGCTAGAAGTCCTGCTTTTGTTACACCACCATTTGTACCCTTCCTCACAGGCTGATGAAATATCAAAAACACAAGAATTTTAACTTTCTCTAAAAAGATAACCTATAAGCCACTTTTCGTAACATGATATTCCAAGGCAGTGTTTCGTTAACACTAGTCTCTAGACTAAAAGACTATTTACCTTGAAGGTTGTGATAAGACGAGGGCGGTCATCACTGAGAACTCCAATCTCTGAAGACCAGGTGTCTCCATTGCAGCAGCAATAATGGCCAATAACACCACCAATAAGAGCGGTAATCAGAGGCGAGTCTTTAGAGTTCAAACAATAATCCTTCCCGTCGGTTAAAATCCATAAAGCTACAACCAGAACAGAGGCAATACCACTATTGGACAGAACTTGTATCCTGAAAAAAAAAACAGTAGGCAAAATTCAGACCAAACTCAGGTCAATTATCTCACTGTAATGGTAAAAAAAATCCCTCAATCAATTCAATGAGGCCAAAATAAACTCCAGTAGAAAACTATTGGTAGGGGCAGAAACACTTCTTCTGGGTTCAAATTTGAATCAATTCGGGAGATAAAGTCAATTCTACTATAAGAATCAATTCTACACCTCCTATAGCAATTAATGCTGTGTTTCTACCCACGTTTGAATTCTAAAGAGAGTAAATAATAACTATGAATGGACAACAACAAGACAAGGTAGTACAAGGAAAAGACCCCAGTGCTGAAAACTGAAGTAGAAAAGGGACACAAACCAGTTTCTTTGTCCACCTATTTTGAATTCAGGATCGATTAACCGCTTCTTATCTTGTCCCTTCTTTGTGAGTGTAGACGAAGTGAAAAAGAAAACAAGTAGCATCGCCGCAAACCTTTAAATGAAAACCAACAATAAACGACAAATATATTGTACGAGTTTGAGAAGAAAAAGGGACAATTAACGAGTTAGTTACCTGAATCCTATAAAAATGTGGAGCGACATAACGAAGAAACCCGCTAAAGCTCCAGAAGTGCTGAGGGATTTTTTTCTGTGAGCTCTGAATGCGATGAAGGAACCGACGGAGACAGCAACCAAGGGTTGGATCCACTGAGAATAAGATGAGTCCATTTGGATTTCCAAATTGGGTGTGACTGATGCGAATGAGGATGTTGAGTTTGAGTTATAGGAGCAAGAAGAACAACTACCAGTTAGGGGAGGTTTGTTGTGTGATTATAAGAACATGTGACTTTGATGTAATATATTGGTTACATTCTTACCAAACCAGGCAACGAGGAACTATTAATATTCTGTTCTTTTATTTTTTGAAGGGCTAATATTCTCTTCTTTGTTCTTAGTTCTTACACCAATAATTTATTTTGTGTTCTTTAGACTTACCCTTTTCAAACCTAAACAAAGGTAATTTTGTTTTGGTTAGTAATATCTTAGGCGATAGTTCATTACACTCTATGATTTAAACAATAATATATTTTTACACGATTTAGATTTGATTTAGATTTGTCTAAATGTTCATATTATGTTGATTGAAACGATTTATACGATTTATGATGGGGGAAGTTAAAGTTTGTCGGGACGAGGTGGAACCAGTTCACCAAAGTTATCGCTCTGGCTTCTAGACTCGTGCAAAAGGAAATTGGACAATGAGGGAAATGTCATCAAGGTCGTCCCCAAATCCATTCATTTGCCTTTCCTCTTGAGAACAAAATGTCATCCCCTACAAAGAGGAATAAGATGGATCCTGGGAAAGGGTCCATTGATGTGGACGTCATTCCTTCCATAGACTTGGAGATGGGAAATTTTATGGATGATGGTGGGGACGACTCTTCAAAATGCGGATCTTATGTTGTTCCTGGCAAAAAGGGGTGTCACTTATGGACAGGAGCTTCGACGAAATGGCGTTTACATATGACCACCTACATGCCACTAGTGATGTAGAGAAGGCCAAGGCGTATGGCTCTTAGAAGACGTTCCAGCTTCTCAACACTTATTTAATCAAAAACGTTCCAGCTTCTTGAAAGGGAGTTATTCAGGGCCAAGGAAGACTTTGAAAAGGTTAGGCAGGAGAAGAATAAGTTGTTGAAAGAGACGAAGACTCTTGAGACTAGCCTTCAAAACCAAAGCAATAAACTTGTCAGAGTAGAGGTTGAGTTGGGCAGTTTCAAGGTGGATCTCGAGGAGGCCCGTATAGATGGCTTCCATTTTGGTGATCAAGGATTTAAGAAGGCCAAAAAGCGTGTAAGTTGTTTGTACTTCGACCTCTACCTCAGAGAGCTAGACTATTTTAAGATAGTGGTGGACGTTTGTTTGGTTGAAGAGACTGACCTCGTGGCTGGCCAGCCTTTGGAAGAGGATATGGAGACAACCTCTATCCCAAAGAGGTGGTTCCTAGTGACAAGGGTGTTGGAGAGGCGGGAACTGCTCCAACAAAGGTCTCTCATGGGATGCTCACCTCAACTAGGATAGTATTTTATGCTTTTATTCTTGTTGTACCTCATTAGAGTAATCACTCATCCATTGTCTGGGCCTTTTGTAGTCTCAACTTTTTAATTAATGAATTTTGGATTTGTTCATCACTTGATTTTTGTGCTTTTTCCAAACATGGTCTTGAATTTTATTCGCATTTTACTTGTAACTCAATTTGAATTTCACTTGTATGTAGGGTCTCACCCACAAGCTTAAGAGCCTCAAGAGGGTTCTTGCATATGCCTATTGGGGTTGCAGAGTCTTGCCTAGGGCTCTAATTGATTATCTGTAGGGCTTCAGAGTCCCATTAGAGTTATGGCGGATTTCCTATAAGGATTTTAGAGTCCTATTAGGGTTCTAAAAATCATGCTTATAGGGATTTAATGTGTAAGTTTAGGTCTGCAATGCATTAATGTGTAAGCTTAGGGATTTAATGTGTAAGCTTAAGTCTTGAATGAACACCTATGTAAAGAGTTTTTAAATTGATTTGTTTAAAGCAGATTTGGTTGTCTTGTGATTGACTTGTATTAGAATAAATCAAGTCCTTTGTGATATCATGTAATATTTCACTTTGTTTAATTTATTGAGATGCTTCCAAGCTCTTTTAGTGTTGTGTTTTGTTTACGTGTTTCTTAAAATATCTGATTTCGTCTATGAGACCTATAATGTTTTTGAAATTGTATTTTAGAGGATAAGTTTATTCAACCCCCCTTCTAGACCTCTTTGTGTCCATATTCTCACCCAACAATTGATATCATAGAGGAGATTTTGATCAAAGTATTGTCACTCCAAAAGTTGAGGATATGGTTCCTTCGATCCTAGACGATTTTTTCAAATTGTTTGGAAGCTTATGCAATTCAATGAATTCCAATGATGTTACAAAGATTTACTAATGTCTGATTATTCATTACATATATTAACTTAAAGTAAAACGTTACTAGTATATTCTTCAAACATTAATTGTATTTAATATATTCTCTAAGTTTTAATTCATCAGGGATTGAATTGACAATATGTTGAGGTATGTGCAGTGTAATAAAATACCTGACACCTTGTCTTAAATTTTGCTCTTGATTTATCCTAATTAAAGATGTTGGTGCATTAACACTACAACATGCTTGAAGTTTTAGAGAGATAAAAGAAATAAACAAAAAACATCTTCTAAGTGACATATTCTTCTAAGGTTATCGTAAAAAGAAAATGAAGACAGTTTGTGACTATTGGCAATGATTCTCCGAAGTTTCAACAATTAGAAAATATTCAAGGGTAGAAATGTGTTCCTTGAAGTGATAATGATTGTCAAAGTATTGAATCAATTTTTAGGGATTGACAAGATGTGTCCATCAATGATAATCAAATCGTTGTCATTCAAGTTCATCTGAAGCCTTATGAAGGAGAGTTTGATAGTATCCTTCAGACGTGCAAGAGGAGTTATATCCAATTAGTATATGATTGTTCATGTTATTCACTTATGATATTCCTGTTGTTGATTACTAATTGTTTTCGTATGCATCAATTTAAACTTAGATCGTCTAAATTGGTATGATTGTTCCAACCTTCCTTTATTTATTTTCTATGTATACATAGTTATAATTATTCAAATGCCTAAGTGCATTGTATGTTTGATATGTCTATGTGTATATGTATGTGTATGCATTATGTTTGTGCATCTCATGCTTTAAATTATTCAATGCATCGGTTTAAATTTCATTTTCATCTATTCATTATATATACACATTTACATTTAACTTCATTCATACATGCATTATCATCAATATTAATTCTCATTCATTAAATGAATTTTAGCATTTGCATTAAATATTTTTCCATTAAAAACATCATTAAAAATTATTTTTCATCTTATCAAAATAATTTTTTCATGCATTAAAGAATTTTTTTCAAAATTGTGCTTCATGATTCGAATAACAGGTTTAACTTATTTCGGGTCATAAGAATTGAAAATTCAAGTGTTTGGCGCTGAGAAGTTTGATTCGAGTCGCAGCCACAACGTGATTCAAATCATAAATCATTTATTTGAAATTTTCAAGTGCATGATTCAAATCACAGAAACAACATGATTCAAATTATGAAATGAAGAGGCACGAGTTTTAAGCAATTTTTGCATTAATGGTTCATTTTTTCTCATTTCATTCACCTCTTACTCTCCATAAACTCTCTTTCTCTCAAAATCCATTTCACTCAAAAATTCATTGTTAAATTTTGTTTCTTCATTTTCACAATCATCATCATGCATTTCATCTCACTCATAATCATCATTAATCATTCATCAACCATAAACCCATCATCTCTGCAATCCTTGATCATAATCATCAAATCATCATGTCTTCAAATGTTCCTCAAAAGAGTTTCTCTGAAAAGAAAAAAGGGAAGAGATAAGGATCAACATCAAATCAATCTCCACCTCCAGTTCCAAAAAGTCCAAGAACAAAAATTCAAGCAAGCAAGGAATCAACTGATGCAAGGGTTCACAAAAAAGTCCAAAACTGGTACTGCTCATTAAATCTTCAATAGGGAGACTTCTCTCACCAATAAGAAAATTCGCAAATTGAATCCAGAAGAAAATATACAGAGGTATGTCAATGAGTTCTCAAACAAAAATGTAGAGTCTGGGAATTTAATTGAAAAGTTGTTTGAGACTAAATTAGTAGTTAGATTTTTGGCTCTGAGAGAGGAACATAGTTTGCTGAGATTTTTGAATTTTAACAAGAGATATGATCCTGAGCTTATTAAGGCATTTTACTGCAACTTGAAAATCAGTGATGAAGGTTTAGAGTGTCACTTTAAGAATTAGTTGATTAAATTTTCTTTGAGTGACTTTAATACTCATTTTGGTTTGTGGGCTAGAGGTGATGAAATATGTACTACTAATGCCCCTAAGTTTGCTAAGCTTTAGTTCGTAACAAGTATTTTTAAGTTTGTATTTGGTGATCGTCTGGATATGGCCAACTTTAACATTATTTAGATTAAATTTGAGATGAGAATCCTACACTGGATTATGGTTAAAATCTTGTGAATGAAACCTTGCAACTGCGAAAGAGCAGATGATTTTGATATTTATCTCATGTGGGTGCTTTTAAGCAATATTCGTCACAATTGGGTAAAATTCATTCTCTAGAGGATGGAGCATTGCATTTTCTCTCTAGGGACTTCTTTATTCTTCTCATCATTCGTTCAATTTATTCTTGAATTAAATGGTATTACTTCACGAAATTATGTTCTTAAGGGGACAAATATAGGACCAGATGCTTAAACAAGGGTGTTCAACATCTTACACCAGAATTAACAAACAATTGATAAACAAGATGATGAAGCGGAAAAGCAATAAAGGAACACACAAAATTGTTAAACCAGTTCGGTGAAACCACACGTACGTCTAGGGGGCACCCTACCCAAGAAAGGAAATTCACTATCTTGAATTAGTATAATTAGTATTATAGGAACAACAACCCCATGTTGTTCAATGCCTCTTCCCAATCCTAGTGAATTTCTATTTAGCCCCCCCCCCCCCCTAAATATGAGAACCCCTCTTACTTTATTTCAATCACTAATCTTAAGTAATTGTTCCTTCAATAAACAACTTATAGGATGTTATATTACAACTCAACTAAACAAACCAACAATATTCCTTATGATATGAATGAGGGCACTAGCATGGTGTACAAGTAACACAAACAAATTACTCAAATAAAAGCTTAACACTAGGTATCTTCAATACATGCTCGTCACAAAGATTAGGTTTGAGTCTCCTTAAATAACAATTCTTCTTCTGGGATTTTTTCCAATATGCATAAGCATCTTTGATCTCGTCCAAAAATATATAAGATTTAATTCGATTCTCTTTTAGATTTGTTCCACAGAAGCCTCAAACAAAAGATATGATTTGTTTTTAAATTCAAATTTAAATATTCATTTAAATTTGATTTGATCACATCCCATTTAATCAAACAAATATACATAACTGCACTGCTAAAATATAGCAACAAATCTGATAGAACCAACTAGGAAAAAAAGCATACAACAACTACAATATTGGCCTGCTGACAAGGGTTAGATGTTGTACACATGCTAAAACATATGTTTCCACATGTGCCCTTTCTTCACAAAAATAACTTGAGCATACCTGTCATACCCCAAATTTTCCCTAACTTCTTTTCATATGATTTTTGGTCTATGATTCATCTGTATTCTCCTAGGCATCTAGTTCATTATTACATTTCATCTTTTTTAATAAGTATCATTGATTCAAAGGTTTGTTATTTATGATACAAGTGTTTGGATCATGTCAAGTGCCTTTTTAAGCTCCATGGGCTAAGGTTTCTTCTGTGTTATACTTAGGAATCAAAACATATGAGAGTATGTTACATTAGCTTAAGTTTCTCATCTCTTAGATCAAGTCCTTTTGGAATCCTAATTGAAATTCTAGTTAACAGACTTTCGATGTCACAAGGGATGTTATGACATCCAATTCTGCGCAGACAAGAATTATGCAGAACTTAAAACGTAAGTGCAATAAATAACACAAGGAATTGTTTACCCAGTTCGGTGTCACACACACCTACGTCTGGGGGCTACCAAGCCAGGGAGGAAATCCACTATTAGTAGTATTAATTCAGACCTTAAACCAACTGTTTAATCCTATCACTTATGTCGCACCTCGAAAAAATGGGGATACGACTTCAAAGCGAAGCGCGATCGCACGCTCGCAATGATGGACTGAACAGAGTCGCCACCGAACTTTATTTATTCCTAAAAGGAAAGGGGAAATATCGATAAAACCCAAGACAAATGAAAGGATAAGATATGGTCATCGCAACCAATATCAGGGTTCGGGAGTCGATTACGCAAGGGGAAGGTATTAGCACCCCTTACGTCCGTTGTACTCAACGGGAACCATTAGGTCAGTTGTGTGCGTTAATGTTAGTTTGAAATGTTAGGCTTTTCAGTTATTAGGTGGGAAAGAAAGAATAAAAGAAAGGAAGATGTTTTTGGATTTTTTTTAACGAAGGACTAAACCTAAGTTTTTTATTAGTGGGCCTGACAAGATTTATAAATCCTGCTCCTACGTATCTCAAAAGAGAAATCAAGGCTTACGTAGTTCTGGGTAGAAAAATGTTTGTTTGTTGGTCAATTTTAGCGAAAGCTATATTGTATTAATCGACAAAAACATCGTTTTACCCAAAACAGATGAGGAGTGGACGCGTACCACACATCGAACGGATTTATAAATCTATATTCGGAAAAGCGTCATTTATCTCTACTCAACAATCGTGGCCGAAACATTGTTTTGTATCACTTAAGACAATATATCTTTCATTTATGAAAAAAGGTTTTCTGATTAGTCGCACGGCGGCGAGAAAAAGTTTGATTGGTTGGACGTATTTTGAGCGATGGCGAGAACTGGGATGAGCGAGATATACATCTCGAATCCTAGCCTCAGGAGTGCATGGCATACGCCATGTTCCATTTCCATCTTTATTGAAAAAGTATTAAGATAGGAATTAAGTATTTTGGACTTTGATTGAGAAAAGGGTTTGAAAAAACCGCATTGACAATTTTAGACGATGGCGAGAGTTAAGATTGGCGAGGCATACGTCTCGAATCTTAACCTCAGGAGTGCATGATATACATCATGTTCCATTTCCACCTTTATTGAAAGAGTCTTGAATAAGATTTAAGTATCTTAGATTTGATTGAGAAAAGGTTTGACGAAACCACATTGACGATTTTAGATGATGGCGAGAGTTAAGATTGGCGAGGCATACGTCTCGAATCTTAACCTCAGGAGTGCATGGTATACACCATGTTCCATTTCCACCTTTGAAAAAGTGTTTAAGTAAGAATTAGTTATTTTGGTTTTTTATTGTGAAAATGACTTGACCTAGATCAAGTATTGATTGGGCGTTTGAGAAAGATTTGACTGAGTGTTTGAGAAAGCAAAGTGGGTAAATCGGATGATGGCGAGAGTTAAGATTGGCGAGGCATACGTCTCGAATCCTAACCTCAGGAGTGCGCGGTATACACCACGTTCCATTTCCATCTTTATTGAAAAGGTCTTAATTATGAATTAATATTTTTGAGTTTTTATTATAAAAAATGGCTTGACGTTGGATCAAGCATTTGATGAAGTTTTTGAAATGGGGTGGAATAGGAGGGAGAAATGAGTTGGTTTGTTTATTGAGAAAATACTCGACGTTGGATCGAGTCATATTTTTTTGTATTTTTGAAATTGTTGATTTTATTCTTATATTAGTATCTAACTAAACAACCAAGCAATAGAGAAATAAAATAGTACAAGATTATTACACATTGGGGAATGGGGTACATTTTGTCAAATGGGGATTAAAAAATCATGAAATAAATAAAATCGGGCACAAACAAATAATGCATGAGTGTAAGTGCAAGAGAACCGGCTCATTGTAAGAAAGCCCAAGAGTAAGCTATGTGAGGTTGGCGGCGATGCTTAAAAAGCAATCGACTTACAAGGGTGTGAAAAAGGGGGCTCGATATTAAATCGAGAAAAGTATGATTTTTATAATTTTCAAATGGTTTTGCATGCATGATGGATTTAATAAAAAACATGGACATAAAAAAAACTATCAAAAAGAAACAAAATACTAAAAGATAATAAAATACTAAAAAAGAAATAAAAAAAAAGAAATGAAATACTAAAAATGCTATCTATGAGTATCAAACCCAACCCTCTTACGACTACAGCACTACCCTCTCTCCACTAGACTATTTAACAACTAACTGTTATTTAAGTACTAATCTAAATATATAAACTAAGGTAAATAAAAAAAGAAATAAAACTAAAAAAACTAATAAATAGGAAAACTAATGGACTACCCTAATTAAACCTAATTAAACTAATCAAAATAAGAAAATCCTAATTAATCAGTACTTTACTCTAAACCTAAATCTAATTTGAATTTTTAAATATATCCTACAAAATCTAAACTAAAATTATTTTTAAAAAAAAATCTAAACTAATATTATTTTAAAAAAATCTAAACTAATATTATTTTAAAACTAAACTAAAATGATTTTAAAAAAAACCAAACTAAAATTATTTAAAAAAGATCTAAACTAAAATTATTTAAAAAAGGATCTAAACTAACAATTATTTAAAAAGATCTAAACTAACAATTATTTTTTAAAAAAAAAAATCTAAACTAATATTAATTTAAAAAATCTAAACTAATATTATTTAAAAAAGATCTAAACTAACATTATTAAAAAAGATCTAAACTAAAATTATTTAAAAAAAACTAAACTAAAAATTATTTAAAAAAATCTAAACTAATATTATTTAAAAAAAAATCTAAACTAATATTATTTAAAAATTTCTAATCTAAATAACTATCCTATCTAAAATAAATTAGGGAAAGAAAATTAAAAAAAAAAGAAAAACAGACTTCCTCTTCTAGCTCGTGAATCCTTTCCTCCCAATCTCACTCCCTCTGCATCGCTCTCCACTCTCCGCCTCGAACTCGCTCTCAATTTCCTCTTCTCACCAAAAACCCCTCAATCCTCTTGCTCTCAAATGAATGCTCCAGAAAGACTTAAAAAAAACACTCACCTCCGGTAGCGGTAATGACGGTGATGATGGAGTTTGGAAGGGTGTCGTGGCTGACGGTGAAGGATCCGCGGAGGAAGATTTCGGGCCTTTTCGGTTTGTCCGTTAACTCCTTTTTTTTCAATTTTTCGTTGTGACTAGGGTTTTTTGAATCGCCTCCGCCGTCCCCTTTTCTCCCTCTCACTCGCTTCCTTTTATCCTTGCGCATTAGGGTTTCAGTTGGTGTGTAAAGGCTCAAAGGAGAAAGCTCAGAAGCGCTTTTTCGGATGCTCAGAAGTGCTTTTAGCCCGTTTGATGATACAAATTGGGAAAGGTAATCTGCGCTCTTGCTTTTTCTTCCTCTGTTTCGTCTTGACTCCATTTTGGGTATTTCGGATTTTACTGCTTTGACTGATTATTTCAACTTTTACCGCAGTGAAAATTTTGAACATCTGTTTGATGAAGCAGGTTGAGGTTCAAGGTGTACTGGTTGCAGATAGCTTGACTTGGTCGAAAATGCAGGCGGTTGATGCTTCAGCGATGAACACCGGTGGCTACGGTTTAGATTCGTGCTCCTGAGGCCAAGTCACCAGCCAACCACTTCCGGTAACCATCTTTGTCCTTTTCCAAATGAGTCGCTTCTAGCTTTGGATTTCTCTTTTTTATTGCAAACTGCAGCAAAGTAATTCTGGTTTTCTTAGTGAAAGTGTAACATATGAATGTTTCCTATCAGTGGCATCGCTAGTTGCCTGGAGAGTTTCTTTTGCCTTCACCCACTCGTCATTTTTCAATTCCAGCTCAAACAGCATAGATAATGCATTTGGACTCTTGTCATTCACTTTCAGGGCATCATTAACCGGCAAGGTGTCCATGGCTCCACGGTAATAAGCTGTAGTAATAGTTCTGAATCTCTCTAGGCCGGCTGTATCCCAGGTTTGCAACTTAATGCGTTTGCCATCAAATTCAATGGTTATTATCTCGAAATCAACTTTATGTTTTTGTTTTTCTTATTCTTTCTCATTTATTTCTTGTGTAATATGATTGGGAATGCAGTGTACGAGTATATATTTCTTTGTGTCTGGCCTCTGGGAGCAAAAGTTCAGAACCTCGTTGCAAAGCTTTTGTACAGATTCATCATCAGGTACAGAATCTCTTCCCTTGCATCTTATCTTGACATGGCCAATCCCTTCCTTTGTCTAATCTGATAATGGATAGTAACCGAGTAGTATTTATCAGATCAAACGCTAAACCAAGTTCTCTACCTAAAGCTCTCTGTTGAAGAATTGCTTGCTTGTTACTGATACCGTTGTGGTTAACATTGTGCAAGCAGTTTGTTATTTGTTGCAGAAAACAAGTCATAACAGTTTGGAACCGTTGGTTTTGTGGAAAGGTATTGGTCAAAGAGTTTGGATTGTGATTGTCGGGTTAAAATGCTACTGCAGTAGGTGCAACAGTGGCAGGCGGTGTTGCTGCAAGTAAAACATTGCTAATGATGCTCCTTAAATTGCAAATAAACTTGGTGAAGACCTTTGTAAAGTAATATCGCGAGAAGAAGTCTTCAAGTTAACAACGGTATGCAACGATAATTACAGTGTACACCGCAATTTTGCCCTTTTTATGAGCTTTGAATTTCAATGAAATTTGATATGTTCTCTTTTGTGAGGGATTTCTCCATGTGTTACAACCAGTGCATTCATCTTGGCAGGTACATAAACTGTGGGGCCTCTAAGATCTTCACCAACCTAGAGCCTAGAATCTGGGGCCGAGAGGCTATCCTTACCAACCTCTTGTCTTTGCGATTTGGCCTACTGTCTGAAACACTTCGAATGAGAGGTGACTAATCAAAAATTCTGCAGGATTCTTATGGTAAGTTTGATATATTTCCATTAACTTCTCAAGGCTCTCCTTCTAGCAGATATCTCCTTATTCCAAAGTTTTCTTTCAGTAGCTTCAACCATTAGTTTCAAGGAAACATGCTTCAGGTTTGAACTGCAAATACCACAGGTTACAGTTCCTTTGTCAACATAGCTGTGATGACTACATGCTACAGCATCTTAAGCTCTGGCATCTCAGGTAAATTTCTAACCGCATTCTAATTCGGCATCAGTGTTGGTTGAAAACTAGTTAGTAACTATGACATCTGCACCATAAAGCTTCAAATTTATCACATGCCTTAAATCTATTTGAGCATATTTGGTACCGGAGAGCACACTCAGATCTAACCGTCGAACTATCTGTCATGCAGGAACTGAAGACCGAGTGGTTGCAAGGAAACAAAAACAGGTGGCTTGAACCAGCCTGGGCAGAGAGGATTTGTATAACATGGATACAAAGGAGTCTTCCGCCAATGTGAACAGCAAAATCCTTCATACTCACGAGTTCAAGTAACTAGTGGAAACTACCTTCAGCAGCAACAACAATACTTTCATATGCAACTGATGTGTAAATCCGTGGCTATGAGCATGAACTGCTCCTCCCTTATTATTTGTTAACTTTGTCACTTTGTAAACAAAATTGATTGGTCATTCTTGATTCTAGTAAACTATAACAAGTTGATCAATTTTCCTTCTTTTTTTGTGAAGGTTCTATTAGGAACTGGAAAGCGATGTTGAAAACCTTCTGTTATGATATTGATTTGTTATCATGTGTTGTAGAACTCTTTTTTGGAGTGAATTATTGGGATGCTGGAATTTAGATTCTTGATGGAATTTTGATTATTCATTAAGATTGTATTTGTAGGATTTATGTAATAGGATGAACTTGCATGAAAATGTTGAGAAATGCAATTTGGAACATGATTTTTTTATTATTTATGAAAATGTTGTAATGCTATTTTGATTTTGAAATGTACTATGGATATAAAAATGGATTTTTTTTAGAAATAATCCAAGACTAATTTAAATATCAATTTAAATAATAATAAAAATCAGTAGAAAACCCAATCAAAATCAAATTAATCCAATAATTTGTTAAAATTACTTTTGACATCAATTCTAACATCTATTTGAAAATTAAAATCAATTAGAGATTTGAATCATTAGTAAAGATAACAATTAAAATTAAATTGAAATTTGGCTTTAAACTTGATTTGAAATTAAAATCAAATATTGAAAAATTACAAAAGTCAAGTGATTAAAATCCATTTTATACCGATGAATGTATGCAAAAATGCAAAAATAAAAGAAAAAAATGGAAAATTTCCAGGGTCAAAATCGGGGTATGACAGTTGCCCCTATTTAAGCGTCTTCAACTAGAGAATATGAAGCAGGACACTCTTCATATGATCATAATGGGAGATGATTAAATACTAAGAAGACCCGGATTTTGATCCTGAATCCCCATGACATGATGTGATATGATATGATATGATATGATATGATATGATATGATATGATATGATATGCATGATTCTTTTTTTTTTGTAATTTTATCTGCTAGGGATATGATGGACCCTTGACAGGAGATGCTACTAGGCCGACCAAAACTGTGGGGAATGCTGATGATCCACAGGGAGACAGACAAATGGTAAGAAACCACTTGCTGGGAAAACAGTCCTGCTGGAGAATCAGACACACACTGGGGAGTATTCAAAGTGAGATTTGATAAACGACACTTAGAATACAACCAAACAAAGAAAAAGATGCTATGACAGGTTCATATAAGACCTGACAACGCTGGGGAATAATCAAGGAGAAAACTCTTCAGAAACAGGTTCATGTATGACCTGACACCGGAATAAGGGTTCAACAACAGGTTCATACATGACCTGAATAGGATTGAACAAAGAATCTTCAGAGTAGGTTCAAGCATGACCGGACCCCGGAATAAAAAGGTTCAATGACAGGTTCGTATAAGACCTGAATAGGATTGAACAAAGAAAGGAAAAACTCTTCAGAGCAGGTTCAAGGATGGCCTGACCCCGGAATAAAAAGGTTCAATGACAGGTTCGTATAAGACCTGAATAGGATTGAACAAAGAAAGGAAAAACTCTTCAGAGCAGGTTCAAGGATGGCCTGACCCCGGAATAAAAAGGTTCAATGACAGGTTCGTATAAGACCTGAATAGGATTGAACAAAGAATCTTCAGAGTAGGTTCAAGCATGACCGGACCCCGGAATAAAAAGGTTCAATGACAGGTTCATATAAGACCTGAATAGGATTGAACAAAGAATCTTCAGAGTAGGTTCAAGCATGACCGGACCCCGGAATAAAAAGGTTCAATGACAGGTTCGTATAAGACCTGAATAGGATTGAACAAAGAAAGGAAAAACTCTTCAGAGCAGGTTCAAGGATGGCCTGACCCCGGAATAAAAAGGTTCAATGACAGGTTCGTATAAGACCTGAATAGGATTGAACAAAGAAAGGAAAAACTCTTCAGAGCAGGTTCAAGGATGGCCTGACCCCGGAATAAAAAGGTTCAATGACAGGTTCGTATAAGACCTGAATAGGATTGAACAAAGAAAGGAAAAACTCTTCAGAGCAGGTTCAAGGATGGCCTGACCCCGGAATAAAAAGGTTCAATGACAGGTTCGTATAAGACCTGAATAGGATTGAACAAAGAATCTTCAGAGTAGGTTCAAGCATGACCGGACCCCGGAATAAAAAGGTTCAATGACAGGTTCATATAAGACCTGAATAGGATTGAACAAAGAATCTTCAGAGCAGGTTCAAGGATGACCTGACCCTGGAATAAAAAGGTTCAATGACAGGTTCATATAAGACCTGAATAGGATTGAACAAAGAATCTTCAGAGTAGGTTCAAGCATGACCGGACCCCGGAATAAAAAGGTTCAATGACAGGTTCGTATAAGACCTGAATAGGATTGAACAAAGAAAGGAAAAACTCTTCAGAGCAGGTTCAAGGATGGCCTGACCCCGGAATAAAAAGGTTCAATGACAGGTTCGTATAAGACCTGAATAGGATTGAACAAAGAAAGGAAAAACTCTTCAGAGCAGGTTCAAGGATGGCCTGACCCCGGAATAAAAAGGTTCAATGACAGGTTCGTATAAGACCTGAATAGGATTGAACAAAGAAAGGAAAAACTCTTCAGAGCAGGTTCAAGGATGGCCTGACCCCGGAATAAAAAGGTTCAATGACAGGTTCGTATAAGACCTGAATAGGATTGAACAAAGAATCTTCAGAGTAGGTTCAAGCATGACCGGACCCCGGAATAAAAAGGTTCAATGACAGGTTCATATAAGACCTGAATAGGATTGAACAAAGAATCTTCAGAGCAGGTTCAAGGATGACCTGACCCCGGAATAAAAAGGTTCAATGACAGGTTCGTATAAGACCTGAATAGGATTGAACAAAGAATCTTCAGAGTAGGTTCAAGCATGACCGGACCCCGGAATAAAAAGGTTCAATGACAGGTTCATATAAGACCTGAATAGGATTGAACAAAGAATCTTCAGAGTAGGTTCAAGCATGACCGGACCCCGGAATAAAAAGGTTCAATGACAGGTTCGTATAAGACCTGAATAGGATTGAACAAAGAATCTTCAGAGTAGGTTCAAGCATGACCGGACCCCGGAATAAAAACAATTGGACTCGGACCGTAAGCAATGGACTACAACCAGCTTTTAACGGACTTTGCCAACAACAATTGGACTTGAAAATGACTGCGAAAACCGGATGTTGGTTTAAGGGCACCAAAGACAAATTGGAATTAGAGGTCCAAGGATCATAGGATCGACAACAAGACCTGGGTCAATGCAAAATGAGCACGAAGTACATTTCGGCTATGCATGATTTGTATTCTTTTTTGCATGATATATGAATGATCATGCTATGAGAATGCTGACACCTGAGTGGACTGGGAGTTGATAAAGGCTTTTTATGGAAGCTCATGATTCCTCAACACTGAGAACTCAACCAAATATTTTATGATAGATGTTGTCAAAGGAGGATTCTATCCAGTTTGATAGCCACAGCTCAGCCAATGGATCCTTTTGGAGGATTAATGAATCGTGCTAGCATAATTTTCGGGCACTCGTCTTAAACTCGATAGTTGTTGACGTATGGCAGAATTCGTTTGAGCAGTTTGAAAGCACAAAGAAGGAGGTTCTGCCCCAGTTTGTGGCTCACCTTGCCCCAGTTTTGTTGGGTCTTTGGAAATGTTCACCTTGAAAGTGAGTTTGGAAACAAATTGCCATGAGACTACCTCGAGATGGCTTGCCCCAAGTGTTTGAAACTTACAATGGTTTGAACTTGACTAACCAAATGTTGGAATGGCAGACTCTTGATTGTCTGTCTTTTGGATAGTTGGACTCATTGAGCTCTGAGGTGGCTTGCCCCAGCCTAAGTCTTGAAGCAAATTACTCTTGGCTAACTGAACCTTGGAGTGATTGGACTTACTGAGCTTTGAGGTGGCTTGCCCCAGCCTAAGTCTTGAAGCAAATTACTCTTGGCTAGATGACCCTTAGGGTGACTAGCTCGAATTAACTGATGCTCAAAGTGATTTGCCCTTGACTAGACTTCTTTCACTCCATCTAGTTCCTCAACTGTGTATTGAATTTCTTTGATGCTGAGTGTTGACTCGCAAATAAGATTGTTCATTCAAAAATGGTAATTTTAATTCAATGCTTATGCAAAAATTTGAAATCAAAATTTATTGATATGAACGGGTGAAATACAGTGAACGAGTCATTGATAAGAACACAATGGTGATCAAGTCATTCACAGTATGCAAGTTGGTGCTATCAAATGATTAACAAAATCGTTTGGAGTCAAGTTAACACAACCTTGTTATAGTATGCTTTCAAAATAAACCCTGCCTCAATTAGGTCTTTTAAGGGTTGTAACGTGGTCTGGTTCACGGTTTTTTTTTTGAAACAAAAGGACATAAGGCTCAAAATTTATTTTTACCCACCCCTTCTTCTTAATGATCTCCAGTTCCTACGTTCAGGTTATTCGATACACGCATCCGACTTCCAAGATGGTTCGAAGGTGTGATGAGGGTTCAAGACGAATTTTCTTGAAATGGCAGTCACCTTATTTTTTGTTTTGTTGAGGGTTTTGGTGACCTCTTTTTGTTTTTCTTTGTCCCTTATTTTGCCTGGACCGCCTCTTTGAAACTTTCGGTCCATCGGGATGCCCTGACTTTTGCCTCAATTATTTTTGTGGTGTTTGACTTAGCGGACTTTTATTTTTTTATTTTTTAAAGGTATTGACTGCCACATTATTGGTGGATAAGGATCAACCAACACTAATTTTAGCTTTTCTTAACTTCTTCAACACTTCAACATGCGTGCGAAGGATAACACGTGGTTGAACCTAATTGGAGGGTGTTCATATGGACGATTTTTGAAAGATCGAATACATGATCAAACTATCTGAACACAACCACCCTGCCCCAGGTTAAGATTAAGGGTTTTAGATCCGAAATAAACACCAACTTCTAGGCTCAAAGTGGTTGACTAGGGATTAACTCCTTATCTCTTCAGTGTTTGGGGATTTGAAACAATGCCTTACATCATCGGCAAGGTTTTCTTCAAAAGCATACCACAACAATTTCAGGTGTTTCGTTTTCATCATCCTCCCTCCAATCTTTGTTAACACAACAGTTCGATAAACAAAAGTGAATGAGAGGAGTATTTTTGTTTTTTTAACATAAATGAAAAACGAGTGAATACGAATGGATCAATTCAAAAGATGCATAAACATTTCATTAATCCTACCAATTCAAAGAAAACAACAATGCTTAAGAAGCAAACAACAGTCAACATGCAAGGAAACTACAAAAGAAATGTTGAAACAGCCAAATGATTGCCAGCTTTAGGGAATTGACTTCTTCAAACTTGAAGGTTGGGATCAACAAACTTTTTGACATCGGCATGATGATCCTCAAATTCTTTTCCTTCAGTCTCATCGTTGTACGCATGTCTCTTGGATTCACTACTCACTTCTCCTTTTCTTTCATTGGTTAGGGTCGCGACATTGGAAATCCAAGACGGTATCTCAATGCTCTTACCAGGAAACAATGATAGCTCACTAGCCATATCCCTGACATCTTCCTTGTGGTACAAAACCTTGAGGGGTATCAAAGGTCCTTTCCCTTTATCATTACTTGGCTCAGAAATCAAGGTATATGTACCTGAGCCTGCCTCCTTGAGTGTTAGTGACCCTATGTCAATCAATCCTCGCAGTTTGAGCTTAAAACTCTTGCATTCCTCGATGGGGTGCCCCATTGTCCCAGTATGGTATTCGCACTTGATCTTCGGGTGATCTTCTTCAAAGACTAAGCTCTTCTTGTTAATCAGTTCTCGTACCAAATATTTTAGCGCACAACAAGAATCTAGGTCATGTCCCAATGCCCCTTTATGGAATTCACATGTTGCATTTGGATTGTACCATGGTAGGTCTGGTGACACAGGCGTGAGGGCTCGAGGGGTCACCAAAGCATTCTGGATCAGTAGCGGGTAGAGCTTGCTATATGGCACCGGAATCGGGTCATTGTGATCCTGGTTCTTCTTGCTCTGATTCTGATTTTTGTTTTGAACCTGACTTCGGTGATTTTGAGGAGGAATGGCCAAAGGATGTTGATGATGACGCCTTGAGGGTGGTCTATATACTGGTAAATGAGGAGTTGCCACATAGAATTTCCCTTGACCTGGGGTAACACCAGATGGATGTGGCGTAGTAGCTCTCTTTGTTGCAGCAGCGTATATTGGGTGACCCTCTCTTCCCAACAAGACTTGCAGGGTTTCCAAGACCCATCTCATTTGGATCTTCAAAAGATTAAGTTCCCCCTTCAGTGCTTCTTGGCTTTTCCTTAGCTCGTCCATCATCCCCTGAGACATGGTTCTTCTTGCTCTTCGCGTGTTGAGAATCACTTTGCTTCACGGACAAAAGATGGATGAGTTTTTTTTTTTTTTTTTTTTTTTTTTTTTTTTTTTTTTTTTTGTAATTTGTCTGGAGAATGACATGCATTATGATGCGATGCAAATGCAATGAATGAATGCAATGCAAGCCATGCATATTTGTGTTTTTCTTCAATACACGGGTTCAAAAGTCCGAGGTACTGATAAATTTGATTGCTTTCCAAAACGGGGTTCTTACCGGGTATGATCTAGGGCTTTGTTACAAAGGATCCCCAGAGTCATTGATTCACAAGACTGTTTGACGCTTACGGGAAATACTTCCCGGTCGTCAACTCCATCAAGGGAATCTATTCTGGGTGAGGTTCTCGTACCGACTCTTACGAAGTATACACCTCGCGAGTCCGTACTACGCAACCATCGACTGGGTTCTAGACAGGGTACTCAGAGTCATGGATTCGAAAGACTGTTTGACGCTTACGGAAAATACTTTCCGGTCATCAACTCCATCTAGGGAATCTATTCTGAGCGAGGTTCTCGTATCGATTCTTACGAAGTATACACCTCGGGAATCCATACTACGCAACCATCATTTCTAGTTGGCCAAAGGTTTAATGTTCTAAAAGGTCCTTAGAGTCATGGACCCCTTTGAAACATCGCCGCTTACGAGGTATACACCTCGGGCGACAATATTTGCAAAAGAATCTACTCTAAGTGAGGTTCTCGTACCGACTCTTACGAAGTATACACCTCGGGAGTCCGTACTACTCAACCATCGTCCTATCTTATGTTTTCACTCTAGACTCGGGTGTAGAGTCCTTCCCACATGGTTTGCAATCAAGATCCAAGTACCAACAATCACGATAGAATCAATATTCAACAGATATATCGATATAATAATAAAGATAATAACAAACAATAAATAAGGAAAAGCCACACAATTAAACAAACAAAGGCACACAAACGTCCTAACTAGGCTTGACTCGCTTAGGGTTAAAGTCTCCCCAGCAGAGTCGCCATCTGTCGCACCTCGAAAAAATGGGGATACGACTTCAAAGCGAAGCGCGATCGCACGCTCGCAATGATGGACTGAACAGAGTCGCCACCGAACTTTATTTATTCCTAAAAGGAAAGGGGAAATATCGATAAAACCCAAGACAAATGAAAGGATAAGATATGGTCATCGCAACCAATATCAGGGTTCGGGAGTCGATTACGCAAGGGGAAGGTATTAGCACCCCTTACGTCCGTTGTACTCAACGGGAACCATTAGGTCAGTTGTGTGCGTTAATGTTAGTTTGAAATGTTAGGCTTTTCAGTTATTAGGTGGGAAAGAAAGAATAAAAGAAAGGAAGATGTTTTTGGATTTTTTTTAACGAAGGACTAAACCTAAGTTTTTTATTAGTGGGCCTGACAAGATTTATAAATCCTGCTCCTACATATCTCAAAAGAGAAATCAAGGCTTACGTAGTTCTGGGTAGAAAAATGTTTGTTTGTTGGTCAATTTTAGCGAAAGCTATATTGTATTAATCGACAAAAACATCGTTTTACCCAAAACAGATGAGGAGTGGACGCGTACCACACATCGAACGGATTTATAAATCTATATTCGGAAAAGCGTCATTTATCTCTACTCAACAATCGTGGCCGAAACATTGTTTTGTATCACTTAAGACAATATATCTTTCATTTATGAAAAAAGGTTTTCTGATTAGTCGCACGGCGGCGAGAAAAAGTTTGATTGGTTGGACGTATTTTGAGCGATGGCGAGAACTGGGATGAGCGAGATATACATCTCGAATCCTAGCCTCAGGAGTGCATGGCATACGCCATGTTCCATTTCCATCTTTATTGAAAAAGTATTAAGATAGGAATTAAGTATTTTGGACTTTGATTGAGAAAAGGGTTTGAAAAAACCGCATTGACAATTTTAGACGATGGCGAGAGTTAAGATTGGCGAGGCATACGTCTCGAATCTTAACCTCAGGAGTGCATGATATACATCATGTTCCATTTCCACCTTTATTGAAAGAGTCTTGAATAAGATTTAAGTATCTTAGATTTGATTGAGAAAAGGTTTGACGAAACCACATTGACGATTTTAGATGATGGCGAGAGTTAAGATTGGCGAGGCATACGTCTCGAATCTTAACCTCAGGAGTGCATGGTATACACCATGTTCCATTTCCACCTTTGAAAAAGTGTTTAAGTAAGAATTAGTTATTTTGGTTTTTTATTGTGAAAATGACTTGACCTAGATCAAGTATTGATTGGGCGTTTGAGAAAGATTTGACTGAGTGTTTGAGAAAGCAAAGTGGGTAAATCGGATGATGGCGAGAGTTAAGATTGGCGAGGCATACGTCTCGAATCCTAACCTCAGGAGTGCGCGGTATACACCACGTTCCATTTCCATCTTTATTGAAAAGGTCTTAATTATGAATTAATATTTTTGAGTTTTTATTATAAAAAATGGCTTGACGTTGGATCAAGCATTTGATGAAGTTTTTGAAATGGGGTGGAATAGGAGGGAGAAATGAGTTGGTTTGTTTATTGAGAAAATACTCGACGTTGGATCGAGTCATATTTTTTTGTATTTTTGAAATTGTTGATTTTATTCTTATATTAGTATCTAACTAAACAACCAAGCAATAGAGAAATAAAATAGTACAAGATTATTACACATTGGGGGAATGGGGTACATTTTGTCAAATGGGGATTAAAAAATCATGAAATAAATAAAATCGGGCACAAACAAATAATGCATGAGTGTAAGTGCAAGAGAACCGGCTCATTGTAAGAAAGCCCAAGAGTAAGCTATGTGAGGTTGGCGGCGATGCTTAAAAAGCAATCGACTTACAAGGGTGTGAAAAAGGGGGCTCGATATTAAATCGAGAAAAGTATGATTTTTATAATTTTCAAATGGTTTTGCATGCATGATGGATTTAATAAAAAACATGGACATAAAAAAAACTATCAAAAAGAAACAAAATACTAAAAGATAATAAAATACTAAAAAAGAAATAAAAAAAAAGAAATGAAATACTAAAAATGCTATCTATGAGTATCAAACCCAACCCTCTTACGACTACAGCACTACCCTCTCTCCACTAGACTATTTAACAACTAACTGTTATTTAAGTACTAATCTAAATATATAAACTAAGGTAAATAAAAAAAGAAATAAAACTAAAAAAACTAATAAATAGGAAAACTAATGGACTACCCTAATTAAACCTAATTAAACTAATCAAAATAAGAAAATCCTAATTAATCAGTACTTTACTCTAAACCTAAATCTAATTTGAATTTTTAAATATATCCTACAAAATCTAAACTAAAATTATTTTTAAAAAAAAAATCTAAACTAATATTATTTTAAAAAAATCTAAACTAATATTATTTTAAAAATCTAAACTAAAATGATTTTAAAAAAAAACCAAACTAAAATTATTTAAAAAAGATCTAAACTAAAATTATTTAAAAAAGGATCTAAACTAACAATTATTTAAAAAAGATCTAAACTAACAATTATTTTTAAAAAAAAAAAATCTAAACTAATATTAATTTAAAAAAATCTAAACTAATATTATTTTAAAAAAAGATCTAAACTAACATTATTTAAAAAAGATCTAAACTAAAATTATTTAAAAAAAACTAAACTAAAAATTATTTAAAAAAATCTAAACTAATATTATTTAAAAAAAAATCTAAACTAATATTATTTAAAAATTTCTAATCTAAATAACTATCCTATCTAAAATAAATTAGGGAAAGAAAATTAAAAAAGAAAAGAAAAACAGACTTCCTCTTCTAGCTCGTGAATCCTTTCCTCCCAATCTCACTCCCTCTGCATCGCTCTCCACTCTCCGCCTCGAACTCGCTCTCAATTTCCTCTTCTCACCAAAAACCCCTCAATCCTCTTGCTCTCAAATGAATGCTCCAGAAAGACTTAAAAAAAACACTCACCTCCGGTAGCGGTAATGACGGTGATGATGGAGTTTGGAAGGGTGTCGTGGCTGACGGTGAAGGATCCGCGGAGGAAGATTTCGGGCCTTTTCGGTTTGTCCGTTAACTCCTTTTTTTTCAATTTTTCGTTGTGACTAGGGTTTTTTGAATCGCCTCCGCCGTCCCCTTTTCTCCCTCTCACTCGCTTCCTTTTATCCTTGCGCATTAGGGTTTCAGTTGGTGTGTAAAGGCTCAAAGGAGAAAGCTCAGAAGCGCTTTTTCGGATGCTCAGAAGTGCTTTTAGCCCGTTTGATGATACAAATTGGGAAAGGTAATCTGCGCTCTTGTTTTTTCTTCCTCTGTTTCGTCTTGACTCCATTTTGGGTATTTCGGATTTTACTGCTTTGACTGATTATTTCAACTTTTACCGCAGTGAAAATTTTGAACATCTGTTTGATGAAGCAGGTTGAGGTTCAAGGTGTACTGGTTGCAGATAGCTTGACTTGGTCGAAAATGCAGGCGGTTGATGCTTCAGCGATGAACACCGGTGGCTACGGTTTAGATTCGTGCTCCTGAGGCCAAGTCACCAGCCAACCACTTCCGGTAACCATCTTTGTCCTTTTCCAAATGAGTCGCTTCTAGCTTTGGATTTCTCTTTTTTATTGCAAACTGCAGCAAAGTAATTCTGGTTTTCTTAGTGAAAGTGTAACATATGAATCTTTCCTATTAGTGGCATCGCTAGTTGCCTGGAGAGTTTCTTTTGCCTTCACCCACTCGTCATTTTTCAATTCCAGCTCAAACAGCATAGATAATGCATTTGGACTCTTGTCATTCACTTTCAGGGCATCATTAACCGGCAAGGTGTCCATGGCTCCACGGTAATAAGCTGTAGTAATAGTTCTGAATCTCTCTAGGCCGGCTGTATCCCAGGTTTGCAACTTAATGCGTTTGCCATCAAATTCAATGGTTATTATCTCGAAATCAACTTTATGTTTTTGTTTTTCTTATTCTTTCTCATTTATTTCTTGTGTAATATGATTGGGAATGCAGTGTACGAGTATATATTTCTTTGTGTCTGGCCTCTGGGAGCAAAAGTTCAGAACCTCGTTGCAAAGCTTTTGTACAGATTCATCATCAGGTACAGAATCTCTTCCCTTGCATCTTATCTTGACATGGCCAATCCCTTCCTTTGTCTAATCTGATAATGGATAGTAACCGAGTAGTATTTATCAGATCAAACGCTAAACCAAGTTCTCTACCTAAAGCTCTCTGTTGAAGAATTGCTTGCTTGTTACTGATACCGTTGTGGTTAACATTGTGCAGGCAGTTTGTTATTTGTTGCAGAAAACAAGTCATAACAGTTTGGAACCGTTGGTTTTGTGGAAAGGTATTGGTCAAAGAGTTTGGATTGTGATTGTCGGGTTAAAATGCTACTGCAGTAGGTGCAACAGTGGCAGGCGGTGTTGCTGCAAGTAAAACATTGCTAATGATGCTCCTTAAATTGCAAATAAACTTGGTGAAGACCTTTGTAAAGTAATATCGCGAGAAGAAGTCTTCAAGTTAACAACGGTATGCAACGATAATTACAGTGTACACCGCAATTTTGCCCTTTTTATGAGCTTTGAATTTCAATGAAATTTGATATGTTCTCTTTTGTGAGGGATTTCTCCATGTGTTACAACCAGTGCATTCATCTTGGCAGGTACATAAACTGTGGGGCCTCTAAGATCTTCACCAACCTAGAGCCTAGAATCTGGGGCCGAGAGGCTATCCTTACCAACCTCTTGTCTTTGCGATTTGGCCTACTGTCTGAAACACTTCGAATGAGAGGTGACTAATCAAAAATTCTGCAGGATTCTTATGGTAAGTTTGATATATTTCCATTAACTTCTCAAGGCTCTCCTTCTAGCAGATATCTCCTTATTCCAAAGTTTTCTTTCAGTAGCTTCAACCATTAGTTTCAAGGAAACATGCTTCAGGTTTGAACTGCAAATACCACAGGTTACAGTTCCTTTGTCAACATAGCTGTGATGACTACATGCTACAGCATCTTAAGCTCTGGCATCTCAGGTAAATTTCTAACCGCATTCTAATTCGGCATCAGTGTTGGTTGAAAACTAGTTAGTAACTATGACATCTGCACCATAAAGCTTCAAATTTATCACATGCCTTAAATCTATTTGAGCATATTTGGTACCGGAGAGCACACTCAGATCTAACCGTCGAACTATCTGTCATGCAGGAACTGAAGACCGAGTGGTTGCAAGGAAACAAAAACAGGTGGCTTGAACCAGCCTGGGCAGAGAGGATTTGTATAACATGGATACAAAGGAGTCTTCCGCCAATGTGAACAGCAAAATCCTTCATACTCACGAGTTCAAGTAACTAGTGGAAACTACCTTCAGCAGCAACAACAATACTTTCATATGCAACTGATGTGTAAATCCGTGGCTATGAGCATGAACTGCTCCTCCCTTATTATTTGTTAACTTTGTCACTTTGTAAACAAAATTGATTGGTCATTCTTGATTCTAGTAAACTATAACAAGTTGATCAATTTTCCTTCTTTTTTTGTGAAGGTTCTATTAGGAACTGGAAAGCGATGTTGAAAACCTTCTGTTATGATATTGATTTGTTATCATGTGTTGTAGAACTCTTTTTTGGAGTGAATTATTGGGATGCTGGAATTTAGATTCTTGATGGAATTTTGATTATTCATTAAGATTGTATTTGTAGGATTTATGTAATAGGATGAACTTGCATGAAAATGTTGAGAAATGCAATTTGGAACATGATTTTTTTATTATTTATGAAAATGTTGTAATGCTATTTTGATTTTGAAATGTACTATGGATATAAAAATGGATTTTTTTTTAGAAATAATCCAAGACTAATTTAAATATCAATTTAAATAATAATAAAAAATCAGTAGAAAACCCAATCAAAATCAAATTAATCCAATAATTTGTTAAAATTACTTTTGACATCAATTCTAACATCTATTTGAAAATTAAAATCAATTAGAGATTTGAATCATTAGTAAAGATAACAATTAAAATTAAATTGAAATTTGGCTTTAAACTTGATTTGAAATTAAAATCAAATATTGAAAAATTACAAAAGTCAAGTGATTAAAATCCATTTTATACCGATGAATGTATGCAAAAATGCAAAAATAAAAGAAAAAAATGGAAAATTTCCAGGGTCAAAATCGGGGTATGACAACTTAATACCTACCCAATGCAATTTCAATCTTACACTAAGATCAGAGTTCCTACTCACTCCCCCTCAATCACCTCAGTGATTACAACCTTTAATTAGATTAAAGTTAATGGTGAAGTCACACTTCAAACAACTCTTGATTGTGCTTAACAGCTTTAATCAAGATACACAACACTCACGCTTAAAAGCTTAGAGTGACACAACACTTACAACTCAATGAACACCCTACTCCAATGCAATTATCTAGGTGATAATTGCTTGGCTCACAAGATACACCTAATACAAGACACACACAAAAATACAGCAGTGAAGTATGATGGACCAATAAAATCTTCACGCCTAAAACCCACGAGTTCTGAAAGAAGGATTGGCATCCTTTTATATTGCAGCACTTGGGCCTTGTACTTGTATTTCCTAAAATTAAGGTTAAGCAAGTTAACCTAATTTCCACATATTAGGGTACTAACAAATAGGCTATTTGTTAGGTTCATTAATTGTAGCTCAGTTGTTAGTTTCCTGGATTTTAGCTCAGCTGTTGGATTCCTGAAGAATAGCCTGAGAAAAATACTGAAACAGAAAAACTAACCATCCTACAATTTAGCATATGCTGTCAGGAATGAATGTCACAACATTCAGTTTGACGTCCATAACCTATACCATATGCTAAGTCTGTTATTTTCCTGAAAACAGACTGTGCTAAATGTTGTACTGTAGCAGACCAACCAGTCTATACTTCAATATCAGCTTACAGTAATAAATGTCAAAACATCCAGTTTGACATTTACACAATGGCCTTATGCCAGGTCTATTATTCCCTTGATAAACAGACTGAGATACATACTGAACTGAAGCAGAAAAACCAACCTGCCTATTATTCAGTATATGCTGTCACTGATGAATGTCATAACATCCAGTTTGACATTCAGACAGTAGGCCTTATGCCAGGTCTATTATTCTCCTGAATAAACAGACTGAGATAAATACTGAGTTATAACAGACAACCAACTATTCTAAACCTCAGTATCTGCTGTCAGGGATGAATGTCATAATATCTAGTTTGACATTCAGTAAATCATGTATTAGCTAAACCTACAACATACTACTCAAGTATGTCATGACATCAGTTAAGACATCATAGTACATTTAGATGTTTTAACATAAAATGCAGCCAATCAAACATCTACACTAATTGTCGCCTATGACACTTATGGTTCATTACAAATCATTAGGGGAGTTTGCCCTTATATGTTGAATGTCTTATATGGCTTGTTTGTCTGGTTTTGTTTCAAGGCATTGCAGCTTAAAGCTCATTCAAGATTCAAGATTCATGATCAAGTCAGTCAATATTCAAGTGCATTCAAAATCCCAATTCAAAAAATGTTCAAATTAAATTTTGGAATTGGGAGGGAAAATCATACTTGAAGCATACATACATAGTTCATTCAAAAGGAAGCTACTTTCATCATAAATCATCAGTGCATTGCATTACAAATTCATATCACAAGAAATATACAAAAATTGGCATATTTTGACCTACAATTGACTTTTGGTCAAGCAGTTGACCAAAGTCAAGTGATCACATCCTAAAGCCCTTTGACTTATTCCCTATTCCAATCTTTCATCCATGTTCATCTTATCTTCTCCCTAGAAGTTGCCTTCATACCACATTTTAGCTTTAGGTTGACAAGTTCCTTGCATGCCAAAGTGTGCCACCAAGCATCATTCCATCTTCACCTAACAACATCAAACATAACAAATAATTCATAACACCACATTCAAAACAGTTAGCTAAAAATTCTAACACATTAACAAGGGCATTGCAAAATCAATTCAATATCAATTGAACACAACATGACAATCCCTAGTTCTAACATAGTGTTAAGAGCTCATTCATTTCTAACTTCTAGTTTCAACCTCAATTAATCAAGTTCAAACATTAACCATATCCATGTGATTTAGTTCAATAACCAATAATCCAATTACTAACATGATGGATCATGCATCCAAGTTAACAAATCACCATCAAACCTTCATAAATAATTCAATAAACCATTTTAATTAGCAGCCCAAAACAATTCACTAAAGATAGTTTTCCCTAATAGTCACACAAAAATATTCTAGTCACCAATAATTATAACATTTAATTTATTCCTTACCCATTTCTCTTCCCCTGGGGTTTATCAATATTTTCCCTTTCCTTCGGGAATAAACAAAGTTCGGTGGAAACTCTGTTGTATCTTTGAGCGTGTGAT
Organism: Lathyrus oleraceus; assembly: GCF_024323335.1. NCBI lineage: Eukaryota > Viridiplantae > Streptophyta > Magnoliopsida > Fabales > Fabaceae > Lathyrus > Lathyrus oleraceus. The sequence continues at coordinate 96,476,804 of NC_066582.1, read as the reverse complement.
GCACTTAGGTATTTTTCGCGATACGACAAGTGAAGGCTCTGTTGGGGAGTTCATAAGTAAGTTGAGCCTAGTTTTGGTTTCTTTCTTTGCATGTTCATGTGTTTATCTTTATCTATTTAATCACTTTATCTTTATTTTTATTTATCGCATTCTTAACTGCTTTATATATTCATATTCTGGATATCTGTTATATTTTCTATTGTTGGTTGGGCTTTGTGATGTTACATGAGAGAAAAGCTATATACCCGAGCTTGAGTATACACACAGGATAATATGTGGCAAGAGTCGTGTTGACCTACTTTATGTTATGCCTCGATCAGGGTTGGTACGAGATGCCACACCTATAGTAGATCCTTTTAGGAGCACCATTGTCTAACGAGTCATCCGTTCCAGGAAGTGGTGTCTGAAAATGGGACCATGACTCTAGGGAACTTCTTAGAAACCTCCTTATTTTAAGACTAGTAACTACCTGTGAGGGGATATTAGGTTTTTGCAGGAAACCAAGACCCTACATACCTTTGTTATCATGTATACGTCGAACCTTTGAACCTACTTTGAGCAGTACATACATATTATATAGAATATGCTGAATCTTTAAAACAATGAGTGTTGCATATATACCTGTATTTTATCCACCTGAAAATCATTTTAGCATGTGCATATTTTCAGGGAATCCACAGTCAATCATCTAGTAGATTATTCAATTATGGAGAAATCTAATAGGAGAAACACTTACCAATACAAACTCAGAGAGTCTAAGCTTGATGATTTGAAGAAGCTTGGAGGTATTTTGATTGATGATCACAAGGATTCCTTCAAGAAGACTTATGGGAACTTGTTGGGTATTCTGTTGACCAAGGAAGACACCAGGTTGATTCTCACTTTTGCTCAGTGCTTTAATCCCACTATGCACTGCTTTACTTTTCAAGATTTCCTTTTGGCTCCCACCCTGGAGGAGTTTGTCCATATGTTTTGTATTCTCGTCAAAAACCAAGTTCCTTATATGAGCATAAATGGTTTTCCAAAGTCTAAAGTGATTGCACAAGCCCTTCATCTCAAGAGGGAACTAGTTGACTCCAACATTCGTGCCAAAGGTAACACCAGAGGGTTCCTTTCAAAGTTCTTCATTGAAAAGGCCACCCTATTTGCTGATAGTGGAAGATGGGATGCTTTCTATGCCAACTACGCTCTTCTCATCTATGGTTATGTACTTTTCTTGAACATTGAAGGTTTCATTGATAAAGTTGCTATTAACATCTTTCTATCCAGGAATCCGGCTCCCACTCTTATAACTGATGTTTATTTCTCTTTCCATTGGAGAAACAAGAAGAAGAGTGGAATAATTAATTATTGTGTTCCTTTACTTTACAAGTGGTTCTTGACTCACTTGCCAAGGAAATAAACTTTTGTCGATAATGTGGGAACGTTTAAGTAGTCCCAAAGGTTGATGTCTCTGAATTCCGAAGACATAGTATGGTATAGCCATGACTATGATGGGGTTGAACCCATATTTAGCTGTGGTGATTTCCATAACGTGCCTCTTATTGGTGCTAAGGGTGGATTGATAAACTATAATCCAGTTCTTTCATTATGTCAACTTGGTTATCCGTTGAAAGATAAGCATGGAGACAAATAGTTGGAAGAATTTCTAATAGTTGAAGGGGTTGATGATTCTGAGTTGCTGAAGAGAGTACGTCATGCATGGGGAAAAGTCCACCATATCGGGAAAAAGGAACTTCGAAAACAAAATTTCATTGCTTTGGAATCTTATACGGATTGGGTTAAAGCTAGAGTCCAGACTATCAAGCTTCCATATCCTTGGGAACCTTCTATGAGTCTCAAGCCTCCTAAACCTTCTGTTGTTTCTATCTATGAAGTTGACAAGATCAAGGAGACTATCAAGCTGTTGGAAAAGGAGAATGTTGATATGCGATCCGACCTTGGTAAGCTCACATAAGAGAAGGAAGACTTAAAGATTAACCTCAACCAAAAGAGAGAGTGTATGCTCAAGGCTGTTGAAGTTGCTCAAGTGGAACAGAACAAGCGAAAGAAGATTGATGATGCTCTTAAGGGTACATATGTTGTCCTCTATAAGAAGAAGAAGCAACTTGCTGAGACTCAACATCAAGCTGGAAAATGGTTACTGTTTGGAACCAAACTCTGAAATCTCGTAAGGAGATGGACGAGAGATACAAGGCCCAACTCGAAGAAATTCAAGACTAATTAAAGGATTGCAAGGAGCAGTTGAATAAAGAACACAGTTGTGCTAAAGATCTTGAAGCTTCACTCTCTCTCTCAATGTCAGTGTGATCTTGATAAGGCTTTCGAACAAATTAGAGGGCTGAAAAGTCAAGCACATCAGAGTCAAGAGGTTATTAATCGGCTTAATCAAGATGTCTCTTATTAGGAATAACGCAACTATTATCTCAAAGTTTTCCTCGATCAGGAGGAAGTGTTTCTATAAAGCCTCATGAATGGGCCTAACCACACCTTACTATATAATATCCTTAAAGATACGCAGTATTGGAATGATAGACATGCACGCATGGTCAAGTTTGTTGATCACGCCATTAAAGATCTCCCGGGATTACTGAAGGAAGCTTATGCCGATATGTTTCTGCACAACACTCCATGGGTTGTTTTTCACTTTGTATTTGTCTATACAGTTATATTTGAGATATTTAAAGATGACCTTCTTGTAAATCATCGAGTAAAACCCTTGTCATACCCTCAAATTTTCCTTACCCATATCACTCTTCTTAAGCCTTAAATCCTAAGCATACATCCCATGCATATCATATGTACTTAATAATCACAATAATCCACAAGCCCAAGGCATGGGAGTCATCTGCAAAGACCTAAGATCCTCTGATCATGTTGAGGTGTGACCAAGCCATCTTACCCCTAATCTCATCCTCAAGCATCCCACCAAGCTTGGAAGATCACTCAAGACATCTCACTCACTCCCCAAGTCCAATTTGGGTGGTGAGTCCCCTTGGAAGAATCTTCAAGATTCATCTGGTCACCCAAGGACCAAACCCTAGCTCTTGAGCCTCTTTTTGGCTTGTATAAGTCATGATTCACCATGGATCTTGACCATGCCATTGAGGACCACTCAAATCCAAAGTTTTTTTATTCCCCATACCCTTTAAACATCTCAAATTTATCCATATATCTCAAACCCTAATTCATCTGACCATGGTTCTTGATGAAACTTGTGGCTTAAGAAACCCTAATTTGGGTATCTCTTGACCATTGAGCTTGATCATTTTTGGCCATTAAATCACCCTACCACTCTTTTAACACCATTTCATGGACATTTTAATCAAAATCATCCATTTAAATATCCATTCAATCCATGTTACGAGTAGTTGGTTCATACTTGATTTTGCAACTTTCCATGACTTGATCCACCCACCAATTTAACCTAAAATCATTCCACAAAGATCCAAAATTAATTTCCCATCATGATATGATCACGTGAACTTTAAATATCCATCGTTGTGCCTTGGAAAGTAAGAAATCACAAAGTCACCAAATTAGGTCATGTTGGTTGGTCACATTTTGGCAAGAATGGCCTATGGGAAGTTCCAAAGACCATAACTCTCTCATTTTTTAAGATTTTTAAATTCCACTTAGATTCAAATTTCCTAACTATATTCCTATCCAACCTTTTTTCAATGTTTAAGACCTAATTCATTGAGTAAGGGGTTCAATTTTGCTATTGGCCAAGCTGGTCCACGATGCCCACCATGCCCTAAAATCATGTCATGACCACTACTTTGACATGTTGCCATTTTCAAACCACAAACCCTTTTTACATGGTTCTTTATGCATTCAATCAAGCTCATAGTAAAGAATAAATGTCCCAAAATTTAAGCAAAATGCACGAGCCAATTTTATTTAGTCTTGGTTCAAAGTTGCTGACTTGCCATGATGCACAAGCCAAATGCACATCAGTCAAAATTTGCAATTCAACACTCCAAGTCCTCAAACTCATTCCTTATGATCCCAATGCTTCACAAACACTTTGTAAATATTATTGTGGTAGGTTTGTAAGTCAACTTGCACATGTAAATCTCTCCAAACAAAGAACCCGATGCCATGTGCAAAATTTAGTTTTTGCCCAAAATGGCAAAAAGAAGATTTTGCAGCAGGGCTTATCATTGCCCTTGGTTGTTCCAAAACCATGCTAGGGACCAATACAAACTTGCATGAAGAGAAAAAAACTACATAAGGTATTAGTTTCTATGTTCCCCAAGTCAACACCAACCATGTTCTAACTCACATGCCAATTATGCTGAAACCTCTACAAATTCCCCCCAAAACCATCCAGACACCTTCCCTATTAATAGGTGAAGGTGTTCCACTGAAGAACCACGCTGAAAAAGGCCCCAAACACCATCTAAATTTTTTCACCAAACCTCCATTAACAAAGCATCGGGTTTTCAGTTCCAGAGCTCTTCAACCCCAAACCACCACCCAGAAACACTCACCACACATCACTCAAGTTTCCCAAACACTCAACCACCCTTCCCCAAGCCTCATCTAACCTAAGCCTAACCATCAGAAAACTCCCTTGAGCAACTTCTGATCAGGTAGTTTCACTCACCCCCATCTCTGAAACAAGTTCCTAATCACTTCAAAATCACTCACTGAACATTTCCCCTAAACTCATAAGTTTGATTAGTTAGTTTTTAGAGTTTAATTTTTATTTTAGGTTAAGTCGTGTTTTTGAGTTTAGATTTTGGATGATCCGAGGTTAAGGACGACACAACGGTCCTTGCATCACACGCTATTTTGAATTCAAACCAAGTCCGTGTCTGGTTCAGATTGGTTGGCTGGCGCGCGTTTTTCATTTATTCACTTGTTTTATTATTTATTTGTTTCATTCTCTTTTTATATCACAACCAGGCCTTTGGCCTAGTGGGTGAGGGGGTTGATCCCCCCATGACCCCAATGTCAGGGGTTTTGTTTACTGTGGAAATTGGTAAACAACCGCTGGTCCTCCCTAAGCCTTAAAACTAAGGGTTACTTGCAGGATCGACCAATTGATCCTAAGACATGTGCTAATGTAACAAGGTAACTTGTTCAATTCGACAAACTATTAACTTTGGGAGAAACGGCTTCTGATAAAGTATTGAACAAGCAAAGGTTTTTCCACACGAAATGATGATGCTATAGACTATGGGTGACTCGTGACCGACAACACTATAACATTCAAAAGACATACACAACGAAAATGCTTTTGGTGAATTCTATTATCGTAATAGAGTTAGTGTCGACAGCGTAGACGACAACAAAAAAGGATAATTCAAACGTAAAGGAAATTAAAATAAAGTGTTCAACGGGAACAATTGAAAAGTAAGGAAGTTGCATTGAAGTAAATATGGTGATTCACGTACATAGAACTCTTAACAACTCTTGCTTCCTCGCGCTGGGAATGTAAAGTTTTTTACAAGTGATTTTGGTACAAAGTGAACACCCGGAGTCCTCTGTGGGATCCCCTATTTATAATGAACTAAAGAAACTGTCTACAAGCAAAACTACTCAAAAATAACTGTCTGTAGACAAACGTCATGCCACACGATCTAAAAACTGTTCCATATCTTTGGCGCTTGTTCTCCTTGTAACTGCTAGTCATTTTGAATTTCAAACTTATCCCGCTCAGGTATTTATGTCAACACCATCCCCTATGTGTTTGGTACAATCAAGAATTTCTTAAGTCCCCATCTCCGGTTCAGTCGACATAATGAATTTCGACCAAACTTGCTTCTTCCGTCGATTTCATCTTCTGGTAGCTTGTGGTTTACGCAGGTCTTGCTTATTTTGGGCTCAGATTTTCTTTCAAACCTCCCCTTGGTGGGGTGTAATCCTTAAATCCATAAGGCGCTTTCATTAATTACGTTTTCAACATGCCTTATCAATTTCTTGTGGTAACAAAATGCCCCCCAGAGATTCCATTTTCGAATGTCGACTTTTTATAAGATAATGGCATCTTTGAGATGTCGAATTTCTCTTTACCGTTTCCACTTCTACTTGGTGGTACACCTGTTTGTCCACGCTGCTGACATCATCTAATCATGACAAACATCTCCTTTTTCTCTTGAGACTCACAAAATCACGTCTCCATCACTTCACGTCTTTATGACGGAAACGTGTCTCCACACACGACTGCCCCTTCGCCTCCACGCGTTTGCAGACGCGGGAACATGGGTACATGTGTCAGAAAAGGAAAATCAAATGTCCATTTTTCCTTTTCCTAGGGTTTAACTCTTAAAAACCCTTGTTTCTTCTTCTTCTTTCTTTTTTTCGCCCTCTGCTTCAGTAAACGAAAACAATAAAACTCCTTTCTTCTTCAAACCTTCAACTTCTTCCATGGCTAGCTCAAGCAAAAACAAAACACTTCCCTCCGCTGCGAAGCTCACGCAACCACTCACCATTGATGGCAAGGAATATGTTCTTGAACCTCCCTTTGCTGAAGAAAAAGCCAAAATCTGGCGTTCTCAGGTATTAATCCCTTTCTCCCTATCTGACAAACCTCTAGCATTCTTAGGTCCACTCCCAGAAAATCGTCAACCTGAGATAACTAAGAAAAATTCCTTTTTCCCTACCAGTCATCTTTCTAAACCACTAGTTTCTTCTCAAAAACCTTTCTCCCTCCATTATGTCGAAAGGAATTTTAGAACTGCTCCTCCCAAGAACTGTCCTAAGTTTTGCGTTTGGATGGATCGTTTAGAAGCAGAGAAAATCGACCACTGGAAACGAATAGGTATATATACCCTTTTGCAAATTGCCCGTAGTGGCCCCCCTTAATCATGTGGCATTTTGTTGGCTGCCCTCCAATTCTGGGACAGTTCAACCAACTCCTTTCATACAAAGTGTGGCATGATTACGCCGACGCTTTTAGATATTGCTGCCATTACATGCCTAAAACCGACCGGCGAAGTCTTCGACTGTGAAGCCGTAGTACCAGTCTCTCTAAGGTTTGACATTGGTGATTCTCGCAAACCGACATACAATAACTTCATTGATCATCATGCTACATCTTCGGGCCTTGTGACCACTGAAGAACATGTGGCCTTTCTAACTCTTTGGCTGCCTTGTTTTGTGTTCTGCTCTAGATCAATGCAGATAACTAAACACTTTGCTCTCCTGGCAACTCAGCTACACTAAGAGCGTGACATCGCTCTTGGCCAATTAATACTGGCCTCTCTTTACGAGTCTTTATCTGAAGTTGTCTGCCAAATCAAATTCTTTGACCCTGAGAACTCAAAAAAGAAGAATGTCTTGGCTCAGGGTCCCTTTTGATTCCTAAAATTGTGGCTCAACGCTACTTTTTCTAAAGATATAACGCCTCATGGGATGAGAAGGGTCGTGTGTCCCCCATAAAAGCAACACCTGTTTTGGAAGCGACTGATCCCTCTGACCCCCATCGACAAAACCTTTCCTGATGTCAAGGTGTTTTGCCTTTTGTTTGACATTATGTTGACTCGCGCCGACTTTCACCCCTCTATGGCTTCTTTCAGTAGTCGGACTGAAGGTCCTGAATGGCTCACCAGGGCTTTTCCTTCGACTGAAGATGAGCACAAGAATGAAACCTTTGTTATCTGGAGACGCTTTCTGGTCCCCCAGTTTCTGTCGGCTGTAACATCCGGCGTCAACCCTGGACTAGTTGCTTACCAACCCAACTTCGTAGCTAGACAATTTGGACTTTGTCAGTTTGTCCCCAAGTCCCTATATTCTTCTCTCGACATACTCACAAACATCCTTTGTGATCAACCCTGAAGTATGATCCAAGAAGATATTTAGGCCCTTTGGGAAAACCGACCAAGGCTTCATTCCATCCCGTTTCAACCAGCCTTCTTCTGCACCAAAGAATTTGATGATTGGTGGCAATCATATCTTGCTGCTTACTTTGGTGCTCCTGAGGCCAAATTATTTGAACTAACTCAGGCTCTTGTCCATTTGCAGGCGAAATTGACCAAGTGTAAGGCTCTCCATATCAAACAAATTCAAGCTTTCCAGAAATATTTCCGAGTTGTGTATCGACTTGATAATCTTCGTCGGACCATTTCTGAGGCCGCATCCGAATTAAAGGAGAAGGTAACCGACAGGCTCCCAAAGCTTAAAATCCCTGGTTACGCGAAAGACAAGTATCTTTACGCCCTTCATTTCGGAAACATCAAATTCCCTCCTTTGCCATCCAGCCCATTGGCTTTGGCCTTCGACTACTCAATTCCAGATTGGTATTATTGTCCCTTTTCAGACGTGCAAAATGCTTATAAGAAAAAGGCCGACAGAGTGGTACCGACGAAGCATTATCTACCCTACTACTCATGGCCACTTCATATTGATCCTCAATATGTTAGAGTGCTCGATACCACACAAATTGGTAACACTTTTCTGGAAAGCTAGCACCTCCTTTTATTTGGACTTTGTCGCTTACTTGATTTTCTATGTTTTCTTTACAGCAATCCCCATAGACCCTATGGATCACGCTTCTGTCAATGAACCTATTATTTCGACAAAAAAGACTCAGGTTCAAATCTGGCTGATTTTCCGTTTTCTTTTACTTTGGTATATATTCTTAACTGTCATTTCCACTCTTGCAGGCTGCTCCTAAGAAGTCCTCTGATGATGATGCGCAACCCATTTCCCAAGTTTTAAAAAAATCCAGTTCTTCGGTATTCAACTATACGTAGCAATCTCATTCAACTCTGTAATTTCTCTAAGAGAAAACAATACATGGCCTCTAACCTTTTACTTATGTGCATGGTCGACCATGTTCGACAAATCTACTTGTCCTTTCTCCTCAGTCCAAGAAATCCAAAAAACATAAGCGTTCTGCTGCCACTGGACCTGAGGTATTTCTTGTCGGCTTGTCTGATCTTCTGACTAGAATAACTGCTTATAACCTCTCTTCCTGTCTTCAGCCGACTCCACAGCCGACTCAGCCATCTTCTCAACAATCCCACAAATCCAAAGGCCACCAGGGCCATAAAAGGAAGAAGCATGATTCTCCCTCTAAGGGTGGTGAAGCAAAGAAGAAAAAATAACACAAAGTGCTCCCTACAGAGGCTCCTTCTTCTCTAGACGCTGACACCATTGTGGTCGACACATCTATCCTCAATAAGGTCCCTAATCCAGCTGTGGGGACTTCGAAGTCGACCAACACCCGTGATGCTGCTATCTTGAAGGAAGGGAATCCGGATGTTGTTCTTCCTACACCGACACAGGTAATCACTTGTTTTACTATCTTTTTCCCTGAATTGTTGGGCTTTTCTTACAAACATCCTTTTTCTCTAAAACAAGTTGATGCTTCTGGTGAGCAACCTCACCATGTTGCAGACTATACTCCCCTGTCGACGACTTCTTCTCCATCTCACCAAGTAACCTCTGTCGACAATGTTGGTGAGTTCACTGGCTCCCCTATCCAGATTAGTGATAGTGATTCTGGTTTAGTCACTAGCCCTACAACGCACACGGATTCCAGTTCGACTAGTTCTGACTCTAGTCTTTCTTCAGCTTCCTTGCCTTTACAGGATTCAAGGGGACAAGGAAATACTGGCATCACAAAAATCCAGCCTCCTCAAACTGTTCCTTTACCAACTGCTTCCCCTTCATCTTCCTAGGGGTTGGCAATAAAGCCTTCTGCTCTAGAAGCAATTCCTAGGCTTCGTAGCCTAGTAAGATCACATGAGGCTTCTTCAGATTCTGAGCAGCTTCACCAACTCCATTCTGATAAGATGGGTCCTGAAGCAACAAAGGTCAAAGCTCTGATGGACAGGGTTCGATTTTACGCCTTGAATCCAGATCTAGCCCATGTGCTTATGAGTGAACCTGCTGTCGGCCCAGAACTCTTGCATGTGCTTGCCCCACTCAAGGAGCTTCACCTTTCTGAGTATGCTAAGTGTGCCATGGCCACATTTGAAAAACTTCTAGTTCCCATGCTGTGTCATCTCGACAACGTTAGAGAAAATGAACGCCAGATTGTAACTACAGAGGCCTTTGTGAAGGAGAAATGGGAGCTGGTGATGAAAGCAGATGAAGAAGTCACCAAAATGCTGGGAATGATTGAGGAGAAGAAGAAAGAGTTGGCCTCCAAACAAACAAGAGCTGCTGAGATACGCCTCCAAATTGATGACCTTCGACGTCAAATTGCTGTTCTGGACAGTGAATTGGGATCAATTACTGAGGAGGAATCCCTTATTGTCGACAAAGTTGTGAAGCCCACTCAAGATACTGTCGAGAAAACCACCACAGATGCCTTGGCCGTAGATGAAGAACTTTCCAACATTGAAAAGAAACTTGAACATCTTAGGGTCCAGGCCGACAACTTTGAACCTAAGTCTCTGCACTACAATCTTGAGCTTCAATCATTTCAGTCTAAATTTGGCCAACTTTAGCCGATTTTATTTTGATGTAATATTTGAACAATGGCTTTTGCCAACTTTTATGCCACTACTTTATTTTCCAGCACCGTGTATGTTTAATTTTCTGTGCTTTTATAGTTGGTTTCAAACATAGTTTTCTCCAACCTAGTTTATTCGACAGCCACTTAGCCTGTCGAAATCTTGACCTCTTGAAGGAGAGGCCTATACTTTTTTAAGTATTTTCCATTTACCCTCAAGATTCGCCTATCTGGTGCCAACTCTTCGACCTCGTAGGCATTATTTGAAAAAACCGCAAAACCTTAAACGGTCCTTCCCAATTTGAGGACCATTTGCCCAAGACTCTGTCATTTTTATCCATAGGCAAGACCACTCTCCAAACTAAATCGTCGACAACAAGCATTTTGTCCTTCACCTTCTTATTGTAGGCTCTGGCGACTTTTTCTTTCTGCCTTTGTAATGAATCCAAGGCTAACATTCTTTCCTCATCTAACTCGACCAGTTCGTCTGCCATCATGCTCCAATAATCTTCAGAAGGTATTTCATGTTGCCTCTGGATTCTGACTGCATGAACCTGAATCTCTACTAGTAACACCGCATCGTGCCCATATACCAGACGAAATGGAGTTGTTCCGGTTGCTTCTTTTGGCGACGTTCGACAGGCCCATAAAGCTTTATCTAACGTCTTATGCCAATTTCTTGGCTTCTTGCCTACATGTTTCTTTATTAGGCTAATGATCACTTTATTGGCCGCTTCGACTTGGCCATTTGCCTGTGCGTAATATGGGATAGAAGTCAATAATTTGATTCCAATCTCTTTTGTAAAATCTTGCATCTTACGACCAGTAAAAACTGACCCTTGGTCGGTTGTAATTGTTTCTGGGATACCAGATCTGCATATGATGTGACTTTGGACAAAGTCTATCACAGCCTCTTGATCCACATTTGTCAATGCTACGGATTCGACCCATTTTGTGAAATAGTTGATACCGACCAAAACATACCTTTGCTGTTTCGACGAATTTCTCCAATCACATCCAATTCCCATCCTCGAAAAGGCCAGGGCTTCACAATTGTATGTAACTCACTTGCAGGCACATGCTGTATGCCCCCATGCAATTGGCATTCCTGACAACTTTTAGCAAATTCAACGCAATCTTTCAACATTGAAGGCTAATAAACTCTTGAGCGCATCAAAAGCCATTTCATCTTCAGTCCCGCTTGATGCGCCCCACACGTTCCACTATGTACACTCGACACAGCCACATATGCCTCACTTTCTCCAATGCATTTTAGAAAAACTCCTTCAGTTGTCTTTTTGAACAATTCATCATTCACCAGGACATAGTTGAGGGCCCTATATTTTACCTTTCGATCTATCGACCCTATAGGATTTCGTAAATAATCGACTAACGGTTTGCGCCAATCATTTTCTCCCTCGTCGTCGACGGTCAGAATTTCAAAATGATATCTATCTACAGCTCCTAACTTTATAATCAACAAATCTGATGGTGATAACAATGTCGCTCGTACCTTTTCTCTTACTTGAACCTCTTCTTCACTCTGGTCTTTCGACGTTTTATACCCTGAAGCTTCCTGCGCCAAATCGTTTGCTCTCTGATTCTCTTTCTGGGGTATATGCTGGAGACTGACTTGCTCAAACCTCTTGAGTAGTCTGATGGTAATCACAAAATACATGATTAAATTTTCTTTGACACACCTGTATTCTTTTGATACCTGTTTAATTACTAACTCAGAGTCTCCCATAATTTCGACATTCCTTGCCCCCAATTCCAGCAGAAGTTCAAGTCCTGTGATCAAAGATTCATATTCTGCTTCATTGTTTGTGCATACTCCTTCAATTCTGTATTTGAACTCTGCTGGAATTCCATCTGGAGAAATTATGACTCCCCCCGTCCCAGATCCGTTCTTATGTCTTGAACCGTCGAAGTACAATCTCCATGGCACTATGTCTACATAATTTTGAGCCATTTTGACCATTGAATGGTCGACAAGGAAATCTGCCACCACTTGCCCTTTCATCGCTTTTAAGGGCACATACGTTAGAGAATACTCAGTTAACGCCAAAGCCCATTTACCAATTCGACTATGCAAAATTGGTTTAGACAACATGTGCTTAATAATATCAAAGTGAGAAGATACATACACATCAACGGGCTTAATATATTGTTTTAGTTTCATACAAGAAAAATATAGGCATAGACATAGTTTCTCTATATCATTATACCTAGTTTCAGGATCATTAAGCATTCGACTAAGGTAATACACAGGTCTTTCGACACTTTTTCCATCCTCTTGGACTAACATACTTCCTATAGTCGATTCTAAAGCTGCAATATACAACCTCATTGGCCTATTCCTAACAGGAGGGGCCAGTACTGGAGGCTTAGTCAAATACTCTTTAATTTTGTCAAAAGCCTCTTGGTGCTCTTCTTGCCACTTAAAATCCTCATTCTTCAGTCGAAGGAGTGGTGAAAAAGCTTTAGTTTTACCACTTAAATTGGATATAAATCTTCTAAGAAAATTTATCTTGCCTAACAAAGATTGCAGTTCCTTTTTGGTCGACGGAGGCTTGACGTCCATAATGGCTTTTGTTTTGCTTTGGTTTACTTCAATACCCTTTTTATGCACCACAAAACCAAGGAAATCACCCGTCTGCACACAAAAAGCACACTTTAATGGATTCATTTTCAATCCATATTTTCTCATCCTTAAAAAGGCCTTTCAGAGATGTTCGACATGAGTAAGTCGACCATCTGATTTTATCACGATATCATCAATGTATACTTGCATGAAATCTTCAATAAAATCATGGAACATTGAGTTCATTACCCTTTGATATGTCGCTCCGGCATTTTTCAGGCCGAATGGCATGACAACCCACTCATATGTACCTAAGGCTCCTGGGCATCGAAATGCCGTCTTCGGCACATCTTCCTCTGCAATAAAAATTTGGTTATATCCAGAGTAACCATCTAACATACTTAAATATTCAAAACCAGCGGCAGAGTCGATCAACATTTCTGCTACAGGCATGTCATACTCGTCTTTGGGGGTAGCAGCATTTAGATCTCTAAAATCAATGCATACTCGTAAAGACCCATTTTTCTTAATTACTGGCACAATATTGGCCAACCATTCAACATACCTTGCAGTTTGTATAAACTTGCTTTTGAGGAGCCTTTCTATCTCTGCTTTTATTTTTGCCATGATATCTGGCGCGAAACGCCTAGGCGTCTGCTTTACTGGCTTTCTTCCAGCTTTTATTGGCAGTTTTAGCTCTACCAAATCCCTACTTAAACCAGGCATTTCGTTATAATCCCAAGTAAAACAATCCTTAAATTCTTTAAGTAAAGATATTACCTCAGATTTTAACTCTTTGTCAATGTTGGCGCTGATGTATGTTGGCCTTTTGTCGCCATTTTCGCCAAGGTCGACTTCTTCTAAGGGGTCTTGTGGTCGCGTCTTTTCTGGCGCCTTTGGATCTTTTTCAAACCCTAAAGGTTCATCGTCGTAAATGCAGTCTAAACGTTGCATGTTGACGTTTCCTTTATTCACAACTGACTTATCTGGAGGCTCTGGCTCGATAGCCAAAATATCTTCTTTCTTTAAAACATAGGCTTCGACAACCATGTTTTCTTCAGCCTTTAGGGCCAATTTTATTTTGTTATCGGCAACATGTGCCAAAATCCTCTTAAGAGCTTCTAGCTCAGACATCATCAATGACATCCCCCCAGCCTGTCGGTCGGATTTCTGCATAAGGTGGTTCCTCTAAATGTTCCACATCCCAAATGAAGCCATGAGTTTCATGCAAAGTTAAAGAAACAAAAGCTTCACTCAGATTAGAATACACATCCTCAGCTGGTAAACAAGGAGAAATGTTAGCCAACTTTCTCTTGAATTCCTTCTTGCCGACATTGTTCACGTCAGCCATGAAGTAGCCTTGATCAGCTTCAATGTTTTTGACCACTCTATCTTCTCTCCAAATTACCAATCTCTGATGTGCTGAAGATGGTACAACTCCGACACAATGGAGCCATTCTCTGCCGACTAGCAAATTGTAACCTGGCTTGGTATCTATTACCATGAATAATGTTGGCCTAGTGATTGAGCCGACAATGACGTTCACCATGATCACACCCATGGTGCTTTTTATTTTGCCCCCGTAGTCAGATAAGACTACGTTGTTGGATCTAACATCAGTATCATACTTGCCAATTTTCTCCAAAATATGGTGTGGCATGATGTTAACAATAGCGCCACAATCTACCAACACTTTGTTGATAGTCACACCTTCCACTTTAGCCCTGATATACAGAGGTTTCAGGTGACTCTTCATAGTCATTTTGGGCCTCTCAAAAATTGCTTCTTGGCTCTCAACAGAACCATCATTCAGCACGAAGTAACATCTTGGCTTATGTAACTCCATTTCTTCAGCGTCGGCATCGTCTACCGAATCCTTCACCTCAGTAACACAATTGTATTCTTCTGGTAGAATTGACACCACGTTGACTAAGATATCCAAACTTGCTTCTGATTCAGAATTGAAGTCATCAGTAACCTCATCAGAACATTTTTCACTTGGTCGACGGACATACTCCCTTATCCGTTCTTTAGCTGCAGTGTCGACCCTCACAACAACTCTCTTTCCAGAATCAACCCCATTAGCCATGCCTTTTCCAGCCACTCCTTAGCAGCCTCTCTTTCAGCCTGCTTGCAACGTTGATAATGTCTCCATTGAGTTCTGGACATGGGGTTCTTCCCCAAATAATTTTCAGAAACATGAGTCATTTTCTCAGACTTGAACTCACGCCTGTAGTTGATTGCTAAATCTCCTCTGGCAGCAGCAACACCTTGTGGGGTCTCTTGTTTTCCCTGAGACTTGATCCGGGTGCCTCTAGGAGCACTTGCCGATGGTACGAAGCTCCTAGGCCTTGCTTGGGCATTTTCCACATCTTTCCTTGGGATTCTTTCATTCTGGCTTGCTTTGTTCTGCCCACTTCCTTTGCTTTTTCCCAATTGTAGCTTCTGGAAATTTTCAGCAGCAACTTTGTCGGTGACAACGCCACATCTAGGGCATAAGAAGACTTGTGAACCCTTATTCTTGCATCGATATAGGAAATCTACCAAATCTTCATCAGCCCTTGGATAGACTTCAGCTATGTCGACATCTGGGCTTTCACCAGTTTCCTCTAACATGTCAGCCTCATCATATTCAGTGATCTCGACCATGTTGATCTCGACTGGCTCAACGAATAGAGCTTCCTCCTGGTGGAGAGGGTCAGCGTCGATCTTCTTTTTGCGGCCAGCAAATTTCAGCCTGCCTTCTTGAATTGCTTTCTGAACCAGATCCTTGAAAAGATAACAATTAGAGGTATTATGACCAAGATAATTATGATACTTACAAAATCCTTTTTTCTGTCTTTGTTCCAATGGTGGTATCTTAGTACCAGGCGGCACCACCATTTGACCATCTTTAACTAACAAATCAAAAATTTCCTCACACTTTGTCACATCAAATGTATAAGTTTTTGAGGGGTATTTTGGATTGTTTTCGACAGGATTTTTCCCTTGTGCAGGAAGTAATAACCGACACTCATAAGCAGATCCTGGCTTTAACTCAGCCACGTCAATTTCTAATTCAGTCGATGAGGCATAATCAACCTCATAGATTGGATCTGTCGCATCATAATCGATGAATGCTATTTTTTCCTTCTTAGCCTTACTGTGTCTAACCTTTTCTAACCTCAGCCGTTCGAGATGTCGAACTCTATCAGCCAATTGTGACATACTCTTTACAAAGGTTAGGTCTATTTTCTTCCTAATGGAATAATCTAACCCCCCAGCAGCCATTTAAACAAGTTCATGTTCCAGTACTTGTGTAAAGCACCTGGCCTTTAATGATCTAAATCTATTCAAATAATCGTCAATACTCTCAGCAAACATTCTCTTAATGCTAGACAATTCTGCCAAACTGATTTTGGAGTGTCCTTCGTAAAACTGTTCATGGAACTTCTTTTCTAACTTGGCCCACGAATCAATCGAATTTGGGGCCAAAGAAGTGAACCATGTGAAGGCAGCCTTAGTCAAAGAGGAAGGAAAATTTTTTACTCTCAAACACTCATTGTGAGCCAAATCTCCTGACTCTGTTAAATATCTAGTGTAGCACCTCAAATTTGCACCCCCCATTCATGCATTCATTTCATTTTTTAGGTCATTAACATTACATATTGCATTGCATCTTGGCAGTCAGCATTGGCATCAAGAGAATTCCTCAGTGCAAAAGAGCAAGTTTTTCCTTGAGATGAAGGCCACATGATTATTCTAAAAGAGCTTATATGAGCCAAGGTTCATTCTGAAGCAACTTTACCAAGTGGTAGAGGCCCAAATTCATCAGTGCATTTCCAGGTCATCTGAGGCCCATAAAAGTCAACTGTGCAGTCAACTGAGGGCTATGATTTGAGGAAATGAGTTGAGACACTTCATTCATGTCCAAAAGAGGCTTATTCATCATGTCAAACATCTACCTTGAGGATTTTGAAGTCAAATCAAAAGTTTCCAAAAATGGAAAGTGACCTGTAATTCAAAGTTTCCAAAAATGGCAAGTTTTTGGACCATATTCAACTTGACTTTCCAACATCAAAGAAGCTTCAAATGAATTTTTGGTGAACATGAAAGTTGAAGATCTTTCTCTCCCCTTTTCAAAAAGTTCAAGATCATGAGCATCTGATGAAGGGTTGAGAAGTTATGAGCAAATGAACACCAAGTGTGCATGGGACTTCAAAGTGCCATAACTTTTGATTCAAAACTCCAAATTGAGTCACTCTTTTTGCAAAATGCATGTCATGACCAATATTTTCCAAATCCACCATTGCGTTGCATGAAATTAACTCACATGATCATTTGTCCATGCATGTATATTTTGGAGGGAAAATGAAGAATTCAAATTCTATTGATCATACATGAAAAATACCAATGCCATTGTGATCTTTGGATGATTTTAAGTGACTTTGAACCATGCATGTGCACTGTTCACGTGTGAAATCTCCATGCACCCTCATTTTGCATTTTTGGTCATACACCTCATTTCTCATTAAGTTTCCATTAGCCAAGCCTAATTGTGATTAGCAGCATAATTAACATGTGATATAAAAGCTTAATTCTAACTGTTTTGCTCAGTTTACACATTCTAGATCTAGAAATCTCATTTCCCTCCAAAAACTCTCTCAATTGAAACTTGAATTTTCTTCACATAACACATTGATATTATTGCATAATCATGTTCAGCGTGGATGATTGATGAAGAATTAAGGTTTGATTTGAAGATTTGGATCAAGAATCGAGCTACACATGCATATGAACATGAAGATGGAATTTGAAGTTTGAGCTAGATCTAAGAGGTTTCCACTGCCAATTCGTGCACAAAGCTTCATCACAAGGTTGGAGGACAAGATCTGGACATTTTTGGAGCTTGAATCCATTGTTTCATCACACTGCTCTTCAAACCAGGTGAAATTCGATCATCATAATTTGTTGTTTTATTGCCATGATCTTGTAGAACTTTTGATGCTGAGAATTCTGATATAGATAGATCTTGATTTGGCTAAGTATTGCATGAGATATGTTGAGTTGAAGTTTTGTGGATCAATATGTTTCTGTTCGATTTGCTTAATCTATGAAGCTTTAGCTGTTTTTGATATGAGATTCGTGTTCTAAATAGCAAGAGCTTTCGATCCATGTCACTTATGCTTGATTCTGGAAAAAAAATTGAGCATCTCCGCCGGTCTCACCGGAGAAGAAGGCTGAGAAGCCTTGCGCCGCCGTCTGGTTCATAGTGGCCTAGGGTTTCACTGTACATGCGCATGAACATACCTGTCCCTGGTTCGATTCCTGTTGTGGACGTTTTGGAAAATCCCTTTAATTTTCCACATAGCCAAACGCAGCGTTTCAAGTGAAACGCGCCTATAACCTCATGAGCTGCTGTTCGATTCCTTGCGCTAACACTTTGAAAATCCATTTAATTCCACTAATCCAAACGCTGCGTTTTGGATGCTTCTTTAACCATGCCAAACCTGAGTTTGATACCGTGGCCTTGCACATTTGTTTAATTTTCCTGAGCGCGCTGGTAGTGACCTCATAGGCCTTAGTTCAATTCCTTCATGATGCTGTTTCTAATTTTCTTTCCAATATCATTTCCATATGATTTTCAATATCATTTCATTATTTTCATCAAATTCAAAAAATCATAAAAAATAGCATGCTAATCCAAATTAATCCAAATTTTTTCTCACATGTTCATTTGAATGTCTATTATTTTGTGATGTTAATTTCTTGATTTTTACATTTCTGGATTTTTGATTGAGCTTGCTTATTTGAACATGATGCAAATGTGACATGTTGTGCCAATTGTTTTATGAAATGCTCATATTTGATCCAATTGCTTTGAAATTTGACATGCTCATTCATAACATGTTACATGATTTTTGAGCTTTTATTTGGCATTTTTAGCACATTCCATCACTGTTTTAGACACATGAATATATGGTGTGACAATTTGTGTCACACATTTGGATGCTGCATTTGTTCATTTTCATACACATGCCATTTGATATCTTCTGGACCTAATTTTTGCATGAGGCTTGTGTTTAACATGTTGATCTCACATAAAAAATTTCATGATCATTGGATTCATTTCTGTTTTAATGTGGATTTTCTATTCTTGATGTCCAATTGTGATCACCATTGATTGCCTTTGCCTTATATTGTTCATGTGAGGGCTTTGCTTTATAATTTGAGTTTGATCCTTTTTAGGACATGTTCTTGCTTGATTAAATGTGCTTCATGTGAAATATTAGCTTCTGTTTTGACTGTTTGACTTGCCTTTGACCCTAGTCTTTGCACTAGTGGTTTGTACTCATCAAATGTGTTTGTGTTTCAGGTTCAAGCATGTAGCACTAATGTTTGGTGTGATCTCATTACATGAGATGCAAATTACTTTGTACACTAATCCTTGTTGTGTTGTAGGTTCATTGAGTGTGATGGAATCACTTGAATGCTTACACATAGGACTTGCCTTGTGTATAACTGTTAGATGTTCCTCTGTTGTCTGTTTTGGTTTTCTGAATGTGAATATTGACTGTTTGGCTTTTGTACAGGTACATTAGCCGCTTTTAGCTCTTGCTTGAGCTTTGCTTTGGTTGTGGTTGACATACCACCTAGGTAACCACTCTCTCACTCCATGTAGTCTTGAAGCCCTGTCGTTTCTTTTGGCAGGCATTTGGCTGAAGTCCTCCTTAAGAGGCAATGACTGTGATTGTTTATATTTGTGCTGAAGACCTCCTTGTCGAGGCATGTTACTTAAGTCCTCCTAAGTGAAGAGGCAATTGACAGATAGAAGGGATTAGCAATCAATCCCCTATTAGTCGTTGAGTCGTTCATTATGCTTGCACTACATGCTAATGCTCTTGAACCTAACCCAAGATCTTTGTATATAGAGTCAGTCAAGTGGAGTAGGGTCCCTCATTCTGGATCCCCACGTTTTCATTGATTTGAAGCTCACCCAAGCCAGGGTTAAGAGCCATGAGGTCTAACCCTCATTACCTTTCATCTGCTCACCCTGACGGTCAATGTCAGTGGTTAAGAGCTCCTCAGTACACCCCTACAGTGTTGGCTTGTTTGTCGAGGTTGATATGACCCCTCTTGACTAAAGCCTAGCCTTGTATGAGCCGCTTGTTTGCATATAGAGTGTGATACTTGTTCACCCGTGATTGATGCTTATTTGCTGTTCATTTTGACTTGCTTCCTGTGCGAGTTAGGTTCTGATTAGAGACCTCAAGTTAGGGATCGTTTGCATGACAACTTTTAGGCTCGAGTCGTAGTCTCCCTATTAGTTCGTTATCTCCCTAGTCTCTGGTTAGGAGAAGTTTCTCCCCTGTTAAGGGGAACTACGTCGCCCTGATTCTCATACCAGCTGAGATACGTAGGCAGGAGATTGAGCGAGATCTCTCCGGGAACTCTTTCCTTTTTTACCCTGTTGTGTGTGTTAGGAGTCGGATGTAAGACCAGCCATTGGCATTCCATTTCCTGTTTGCGTTTGCTTGTTCGGAGTCTGATGTAAGTCCATCTATTGGCATTCGGTTTCCCGTTTGTTTGTTGTTTGTTCGGAGTTGGATGTAAGCCCATTGATTGGCATTCCACTTCCAGTTGTTGTTCTCTCTTGAGACTTGCTTATTGTATCCCCATAGGTTTGCTAGAATTCGTATAGTCTCTCATTTGCATGTCAATTAAGGTAGCACGGTTCCTTCGTCTAGGATTTCCTTTCTTGCATGAGCATTCCTAAAACACAAACCAACTTTATCTTCTCTTAAGGACACGTTGACTCTTTCTACTACAGGTGAGTAAGTCTCCAAAGGTCGAGCATCCGGTAGATTGCGTAGTAACGTCGTTCACCTAAAATACACAAAACAAATAGAAACAGGTTAGCCGAGCTATGGTGCCCTGATTCTCAATCCTTCTTGAGATACGTATGTAGCAGGGTAGGGCCTGTGCGAGCAATAACTCTTTATTTTCCCTACTTTGATTTTCTCTCTTTCGCATTGCATGTAGGATTTTTATACACACCTTTAGACATAGATAGCAATCGTGGATCCTGTGGAGTACCACAGACGTGAAAGGGGTGCGATAACCTTCCCTTCACGTAACCGGCCCCCTTACTCAGTTTCTTTGGTTCGAGACTTTGTTTTATCCGTTCCCTCTAGGTTATGCAGTACTACCTTTCCCTCCTCTTGGGATAAAAGTACATAGCTGGCGACTCTATCCTTTTCTTCTCGCCACTCCTTTTCGCGTTTGTACCTGGATTCGGGAAATCCTGGGGAGCGACAGCTGGCGACTCTGCTGGGGAATTACTTTCCCTAGCGGGCCTTTCCTAGCGTTTGTTTGTTTACTGTCTATTGTGTGTTAGTCATTTATCGCCTTGCATACTTATCTGCTTGCATTGCATCCTATGTGTGCTATACTGTTGCATGCATCATATCATCATTATGCTGGATTCTGTACAGGTTGGTTCCTCTGATTTGGGGTGGGTGTTCTGAGTGGGGCTAAAACCCAGGCCCGAGTATACACCTAGGATTAGCGTGGTCTCATGTTTCTTCACATGTTGTCATGACATGATGCGGAGACGTGACATACCACAGCCGAACGAGGTTCATTTGAGAGAGTCCTTCCGTTTGGAGTATTCCACTCAGGTTGGATTATCTCTTTTGAGTTGTTGACTTCGGTGACCGTTCTTTCCCGGATCTTTGGTTTAGATGATCTTATGAGAGCTACAACGGCACACCCGAGAGGGAAAACCCGTTGAGTATCTTGCCCGATTGTCGAGACCATTATCCGCCTTAGGATGACCTCGTTAGAATTCACCTGTGAGGGGAGGGTTTGATTCCTACAGATGCATGTTCTGTCAGTGATGCTGTGATGGTGACTTTGGTTTAGTCGGATTTATGGACATTTATTTCTGAGACGTCGGAGTTCTGTCCGTGGTATTTATCAGCGGGTTCCATTTATTTCGGATCCCCGGGTTGAATTTAAGGGTACTTGCTCAGACGATGACTTGCTCTGTTGGTGACCGATGGTTCCGATACTGAAGTTCTGGTCCTATGCCTTGGGATACACAACCAACCTGCCATGGCTTCATTATTTTGCATCATAGCATGTTTATTTCCAAAAAAGAATGCATGAAAAAGGAAAAAAGTTAACCCGCATATGCATATCCTTTTTAGGTTCATTCATGATAAAACAGCATACGCATCATACGCATCATACACATATCATTCTTGCATTACAGGCATTCTGGAATAAGATTTCTTACTCTGGTTCCCTACTTAGGCAGGATTGTTGAGCATCGTCTGCACCGTTACGCGACAAGGTTGAATCTACAGAGGAGTATGGATAAAGTTCAGGCAGAGTTAGTAGAGATGAGGGCCAACATGGCTCAATTCATGAATATGATGCAAGGGGTCGTGCAATGGCAAGAGGAACTTCGAGCCTTGGCCCAGAGACAAGAAGCTGTGATTCCACCTGTCAGTCGGAATTCGCCAAAAGTAGCCCCTGTCAATGACACTGTTGCTGCCACCATCCCTGTCAATAACTATGATGTGGGTGATGAATTGAGGGGTATCAGAATCAATGGACAACCCATCACTGCAGAGACTACTAATGCTCGAGTGGCCCGTGCTCCAGCCCGCCATCCTGCTCATTTGGTTGACAGACAGGAAGATATGTTCACCCTCCTCAGTGATGATGATGAAGTAGGAAGAACGGAAGAGAGGGATAGAAAAGTTGACGCCCTTGCTGAGAAGATCCGTGCCATGGAGTGTCAGAACTCTTTGGGCTTTGATGTTACCAATATGGGTCTAGTTGATGGATTGAGGATCCCTTACAAATTCAAAGCGCCATCTTTTGACAAATACAATGGCACTTCCTGTCCCCGCACTCATGTGCAAGCTTACTACAGAAAGATATCCGCATACACTGATGATGAGAAGATGTGGATGTACTTTTTCCAAGACAGCTTGTCTGGAGCGTCTTTGGACTGGTACATGGACTTGAAGAGAGAATCCGTTAGAAGCTGGAGAGATTTGGGTGAAGCCTTTCTGAGACAATACAAGCACAACATAGACATGGCTCCGAGCAGAACCCAGCTGCAGAGTTTGTTTCAGAAGACTGGTGAGAGCTTCAAGGAATACGCCCAGAGGTGGCGTGAACTAGCTGCAAGGGTGCAACCTCCGATGTTGGAGAGGGAACTGACTGACATGTTCATTGGGACATTGCAGGGTGTGTTCATGGACTGTATGGGAAGTTTCCCGTTTGGTAGCTTTTCAGATGTTGTGATCTGCGGAGAGAGGACTGAAAGTCTCATCAAAGCAGGAAAGATCCAAGATCCTGGCTCTTCAAGCTCTTCCAGTTCTAAGAAACCATTTTCGGGGGCACCCAGAAGGAGAGAGGGTGAAACAAATGCTATGCACCATCGGAGAAATATGAACAGAGGACAACAATATCAATATCGTCAGGTCGCTGTTGTGACTATTCCAGCACCCCAACCTCAACAACAACAAAGAGGACCGACACCACAACAACAACAACAACAACGCCCATTTCAACCTAGACCAAAAATGCCAGAGCGTCGTTTTGATCCGTTGCCAATGACCTATGCTGAGTTGCTTCCTGAACTGCTCAGGCTAAAATTTGTTGAACTTCGCACTATAGCGCCGTTAATGAGGATCCCTGCTGGGTATGATGCCAATGTCAGTTGTGATTTTCATTCCGGTGCGCCAGGGCATCACATTGAGAATTGTCGGGCTTTTCATCATAAGGTTCAGGACTTGATTGATGCTAAGACAATTAACTTTGCTCCTCCTCCGAATGTAGTGAGTAATCCTATGCCTCAGCATGGAGGGCCTAGAGTAAACAGTGTGGAAGATGGGGAACATTTGAACTTGATGAATCATGGTGATATCTTTGCAGCGAGCAATGTAGACGGCGATAGTGATTGTGATCTGGATGATTGGGTGCGCCCGTGTGCTCCAGGGGAGACGATCAACAACTGGATTGCCGAAGAAATAGTCCAAGTTACTCTTCAGACAGAGTAATTTTCTTTTGTTTTTCATTTTGCACAAAAACCCTATGCTCTGCCCGGGGCGTAGTGGTTCATTGTAGGGCCACATCATGTTTGAATTTTCAATGATTATCATTAATAAAGGACGTTTTGCAATCAAATTTGTGCTCACTGTCTTTCTATTTTACTTTCATTTTCAAAACAATAAAAATGGCAATGTTTTTTTGTTTTTGTGACTTTCTTGAACTCTTTTCTAAAATAAAGCATTAAACATCGTTCGTGCAGAATCGATCTTGCGGACTCCATTAAAAATAGTTCTGTTATAGCTCAGTATGATTTCGATAATCCCATTTAACAAGCCGAAGAGGAGATTGAAGAAGATTGTGAACTCCCCAAAGAATTGGCCAGACTATTGAAACAGGAGGAAAGGGTCATCCAACCACATCAGGAAGAGTTGGAGGTCGTTAACCTTGGTACTGAGGACGCCAGGAAAGAGATCAAGATAGGGGCTGCTTTAGAGGAAAAGGTCAAGAGAGGGCTGATTGAAATGCTGCGAGAATATGTGGAGATATTCGCATGGTCGTATCAAGATATGCCTGGTTTGGATACAGATATTGTGGTGCACAAGCTACCTCTTAGAGAAGATTGTCCCTCGGTAAAGCAGAAGCTTCACAGAACTAGTCCCGATATGGCCGTCAAGATAAAAAAGGAGGTTAAGAAGCAGTTGGATGCGGGTTTTATGGCAGTTACCAACTATCCCCCTTGGGTGGCCAACATCGTACCCGTGCCGAAGAAGGATGGTAAAGTCAGGATGTGTGTCGATTACCGAGATCTAAACAGAGCCAGTCTGAAAGATGACTTCCCATTACCTCACATTGATGTATTGGTTGATAACACTGCTCAATCCTCGGTTTTCTCTTTCATGGACGGATTTTCTGGCTATAATCAGATCAAGATGGCGCCAGAAGACATGGAAAAGACGACATTCATTACACCTTGGGGCACGTTCTGCTATAAGGTGATGCCATTCGGGTTGAAGAATGTCGGTGCTACCTATCAGAGGGCTATGACGACTCTCTTTCATGACATGATGCACAAAGAGATTGAAGTGTACGTGGATGATATGATTGTGAAGTCTCAGACAGAAGAGGAGCACTTGGTAAACTTGCGAAAGTTGTTTGAAAGACTGAGAAAGTTCAAACTGAGGTTGAATCCAAACAAGTGTACGTTTGGAGTGAGATCCGGAAAGCTGTTAGGCTTCATTATCAGTGAGAGAGGGATCGAGGTTGATCCAGCGAAAGTAAAAGCTATTCAAGAAATGCCTGAACCAAGAACGGAAAAGCAGGTTCGTGGGTTTTTAGGGAGGTTGAACTACATTGCACGGTTCGTATCTCACCTAACAGCCACGTGCGAACCAATATTCAAATTGCTAAGAAAAGATCAAGCAATCAGGTGGAACAATGATTGTCAAAAAGCTTTTGATAAGATAAAAGAATATTTGCATAAACCTCCAATTCTTATACCTCCAGTTCCTGGGAGGCCTCTGATAATGTACCTTTCAGTAACAGAGAATTCGATGGGGGGTGTATTGGGACAGCATGACGAGTCTGGTCGAAAAGAGCATGCAAATTACTACCTTAGCAAAAAGTTTACCGACTGTGAAACAATATATTCACTGCTCGAGAAAACTTGCTGTGCTTTGGCATAGGATGCTCGCCGACTGAGACAGTATATGCTGGTTCATACCACTTTATTGATTTCCAAGATGGATCCGATCAAGTATATATTTGAGAAGCCAGCATTGACCGGACGGGTTGCGAGAGGGCAAATGATTTTGACTGATTTTGATATACAGTATACCTCTCAGAAGGCAATAAAGGGGAGTGTATTGTCTGAGTACCTCGCCCAGCAACCTATTAAGGATTATCAACCGATGAAGTTTGAGTTCCCTGATGAGGACATCATGTTTCTCAAATCGAAAGATTGTGAGGAACCGATCCCGGAGGAGGGGCCTGGCCCTGAATCCGAACGGATTCTGATGTCTGATGGGGCCGTTAATGTGAATGGTAGTGGAGTTGGTGCTGTTTTGGTTGCACCGAAAGGATCCCACATTCCTTTTGTTGTTCGGCTAACATCTGAATGCACCGATAATGTGGCTGAGTACGAAGCTTGTATCCTGGGTATCGAACCTCGGTGCGTACATCTACTGGGGCAACGCCTTTCTCGCTTGTGTATGGGATGGAATCGGTGCACCCAATTGAGGTCCAGATCCCATCATGGAGAGTCCTGATGGATGTAAAGTTGGAAGAGGCTGAATGGGTAAGGACTCGGTAGGAAGAGTTGAGCCTAATTGAGGAAAAGAGGCTAGTAGCCATTTGTCAGGGGGCAGTTGTACCAGCAGCGAATGAAGCGTGCTTTGAACGAAAGGTGCGACCTCGTGGGTATCATGTGGGAGTTACGGTGTTGAAAAGGATCCTTCCTCCTCAGAACGATCGCAGGGGCAAGTGGACTCCGAATTATGAAGGTCCATATGTTGTTAAAAAGGTTTTCTCTGGTGGAGCCTTGATGCTTACAACCATGGATGGCGAGGATTTTCCATCCCCTGTGAATGCGGACGCAGTTAAAAAAAATACTTCGTATAAGAGACCCGCTGAACGAAAAGAATAAAATAGTCCAGGCAAAAAAGGGCATCCCGGCGAACCAAAAGGAAAAGAAAAAGGTTCGGGCAAAAATTAGGGATTAAAAGAAAAAAACTGTACACCCGGCAAGTCGAAAACCCCCACAAGGGCGGCTTGGGCAAAAAAGGGTATCCCGGTGGACTGAAAACCCGAAAGGGCGGTCCAGGAAAAAGAGGGAATGAAACGAACAACTGCGTCCAGCATGATCGTTGGTACTTTGGTTAAGACCCCTGGGTAATCCCCGGCAGAGATCGGTCGGAAGCGTCTTGTTCAGAAGGCAGAAAGCACGGAGAGTCTTGAGGACATATGGGGTGTAACCGAGTTGGAACTCGATGAGATCACGGGTTCGCATTGCCATTAGGATAGATTTTCCTTTAGTGCGCAATTACCTCTTTTCAGGGATTGCTTCCTGTGAATTGCTCAGTTACGAGCCACCCTTTTCAGTCAATAAAATGCATGTTCAGTCAAATAATTTTGTTTTGTTTTCATTACCGCTTTGATTGCAAAAACATCCGTTGATTTTGATAAAGAATCTTTGCATTTTGAAACATAGGGGTCCCTTCCGATGCATGCTTATAGGATTGAAAACGTGAAATCTTATTTGGAAGGTTGAGTGACCTAGGTGTTAAAATTCTGGCACGCCTGGGGCACGTTTTTATCTGACGATCTCTTTTGCAGGTGTTGTTAGATATTTTCACTCACTTGCAGGTTGTGATGTGAAGCTTCCGACGAAAGATCCCCAATGGAGTCCAATCAGGGACGAGGGATAGAAGAACGGTGAAAAGACGGCGAAAGAATGACGACGATCCTAGAGGGTAATCAAGAAGACTCTTCAAAGTTTGACGATTAGAGAGTTGGCCCAGAT
This sequence comes from Lathyrus oleraceus, assembly GCF_024323335.1. Taxonomy (NCBI): domain Eukaryota; kingdom Viridiplantae; phylum Streptophyta; class Magnoliopsida; order Fabales; family Fabaceae; genus Lathyrus; species Lathyrus oleraceus. The sequence goes on along the minus strand of NC_066582.1, from coordinate 96,449,237 downwards.
CTGAGAAGATCGATTGTCTCGAAGTAGAGAGAAGCCGAGAATACAAGGTGATGAATCAGAAGAGACCAGATGAGTCCGGGAGCTCTCAAAAGTGGAAAATTGACACTGTGGCGGGATGGTGGATGCTAGTGTTCGACGAGTCGACAGGTGTTCCATGTCAAAATTTCGTACCTCCCTAGCAGGTTTGAGATTGTTATCTCCCCAGCAAATTCAAGATCGGTGTTTCCTCGGCAGCCAGGCTTGAGGTTGGTTATCTCCCCTAGCGGTTTGAGAGTGTTATCTCCCCAGCGGATTCGAGATCGGTATCTCCTCGGCAGCCAGGCCTGAAGTTTGCTGTTTTCCCTAGCAGGTTTGAGAGTGTTATTTCCCCAGCAAGTCTGAAGGTTGCTGTTTCCCCAGCGGAGGTTTGTGTTGGTATTTTTTCCCCTAGTGAAGTCCCCAAGCGGATCGAGTTCGGTGAAGGTCATCCCCAGTAGGGATTATCCTTTCCCTAGCAGCAGTGCTATTCCCCAGCAGGGTGGAGATTGGAGTGATATTAAGTTCCTCAGCAGAGTTGCTCGTGCCGTCCAGAGTGGGATATTTTGTATGCATTCATCATTTAGAAAGGCATAACATATTGCATCATTAATTGCGTAGCATTTCCATGGTTATGGAGCATTACGCTGTAAAATTCATGCATCAGCATTGCAAGCATAAGCTGGTCCCAAGCCGTGGTTACCGTTCGAGAATTGGTTTGGCTGGTTGGTAAATATGTTACTCTGAGGAGTTTAGCATCGCGACGTTGGGTCATCTAGGTTGATTTCAGAATTTGTTTCTCCAGCATGATCGAGAGGTTGGTGTTTCCCCAACAAGTGACTCCCTAGTTGAGTTGGTTTCTCTGCCGTTCCGAGAATGTCAGATTAGTAAGTATCCCCAGCAGTGCTACTCCCCACAAAGTTGAAAGATCGAATCAGAGATTGTGTGCTCAGCAAAGTGATCATTCGCTTTCCCAGCATGAGTTTTGCTCCCTTGCATCTTGCCGATTGGATCATACCCTCAACGGAGGCGGATCATTTTTCAACATCTGTATGGCCCATTTGCAGCAGTTGCTCTTGGCAGCATTCAGAACCAATAAACCCCAGAGAGAGTTATTTCCTCACCCGTCCGTGAAAGGAAAGATTGACTCCCCAGTTTAGTCCCCGACAAGTGTCTGCCTTGTTCTGACATACGTAGATGTCGTCCTTGCGATATCGGTAAGGGTCGTGTCGATCCCCGTGTGGGTCCTTTTTTTGTGTCGGTACACATCATCTTTCGATGTCCGTAAACATCAAGTTTCTGCCCATTCATCGGTAGATGTCTGGTCGTGGTTTCTTTCTTCCCATTCATCGGTAGATGTCTGGTCGTGGTTTCTTTCTTCCCATTCATCGGTAGATGTCTGGTCGTGGTTTCTTTCTTCCCATTCATCGGTAGATGTCTGGTCGTGGTTTCTTTCTTCCCATTCATCGGTAGATGTCTGGTCGTGGTTTCTTTCTTCCCATTCATCGGTAGATGTCTGGTCGTGGTTTCTCTCTTCCCATTCATCTATAGATGTCTGGTCGTGGTTTCTCTCTTCCCATTCATCGGTAGATGTTTGGTCATGGTTTCTCTCTTCCCATTCATCGGTAGATGTCTGGTCGTGGTTTCTCTCTTCCCATTCATCGGTAGATGTCTGGTCGTGGTTTCTCTCTTCCCATTCATCGGTAGATGTCTGGTCGTGGTTTCTCTCTTCCCATTCATCGGTAGATGTCTGGTCGTGATTTCTCTCTTCCCATTCATCGGTAGATGTCTGGTCGTGGTTTTTTTCTTCCCATTCATCGGTAGATGTCTGGTCGTGGTTTCTTTCTTCCCATTCATCGGTAGATGTCTGGTCGTGTATCCTTTCTTTGATAAATATCAATTCCTCAGTAGTAAACATTTGGGCTTGGTCCAGTTGTAAACATTTTTTTCCTCCCCAGTGGAAGCCGCCATCGGTAAATGAGCCTCGCTTCCTTAGCTTTATCCCCTGCAGAGTGCAAATTCTACGGTTCTTTTGGTATTCAATCCCTATTTACTTTGAAAGTCTGATAGCCATTGCTCTCATCCGTTCAGGTTCTCAGTTGATTGAATAGGGGCAGCTCTAGCACCTCAAATTTGCACCCCCCCATTCATGCATTCATTTCATTTTTTAGGTCATTAACATTACATATTGCATTGCATCTTGGCAGTCAGCATTGGCATCAAGAGAATTCCTCAGTGCAAAAGAGCAAGTTTTTCCTTGAGATGAAGGCCACATGATTATTCTAAAAGAGCTTATATGAGCCAAGGTTCATTTTGAAGCAACTTTACCAAGTGGTAGAGGCCCAAATTCATCAGTGCATTTCCAGGTCATCTGAGGCCCATAAAAGTCAACTATGCAGTCAACTGAGGGCTATGATTTGAGGAAATGAGTTGAGACACTTCATTCATGTCCAAAAGAGGCTTATTCATCATGTCAAACATCTACCTTGAGGATTTTGAAGTCAAATCAAAAGTTTCCAAAAATGGAAAGTGACCTGTAATTCAAAGTTTCCAAAAATGGCAAGTTTTTGGACCATATTCAACTTGACTTTCCAACATCAAAGAAGCTTCAAATGAAATTTTGGTGAACATGAAAGTTGAAGATCTTTCTCTCCCCTTTTCAGAAAGTTCAAGATCATGAGCATCTGATGAAGGGTTGAGAAGTTATAAGCAAATGATCACCAAGTGTGCATGGGACTTCAAAGTGCCATAACTTTTGATTCAAAACTCCAAATTGAGTCACTCTTTTTGCAAAATGCATGTCATGACCAATATTTTCCAAATCCACCATTGCGTTGCATGAAGTTAACTCACATGATCATTTGTCCATGCATGTATATTTTGGAGGGAAAATGAAGAATTCAAATTCTATTGATCATACATGAAAAATACCAATGCCATTGTGATCTTTGGATGATTTTAAGTGACTTTGAACCATGCATGTGCACTGTTCACGTGTGAAATCTCCATGCACCCTCATTTTGCATTTTTGGTCATACACCTCATTTCTCATTAAGTTTCCATTAGCCAAGCCTAATTGTGATTAGCAGCATAATTAACATGTGATATAAAAGCTTAATTCTAACTGTTTTGCTCAGTTTACACATTCTAGATCTAGAAATCTCATTTCCCTCCAAAAACTCTCTCAATTGAAACTTGAATTTTCTTCACATAACACATCAATATTATTGCATAATCATGTTCAGCATGGATGATTGATGAAGAATCGAGGTTTGATTTGAAGATTTGGATCAAGAATCGAGCTACACAAGCATATGAACATGAAGATGGAATTTGAAGTTTGAGCTAGATCTAAGAGGTTTCCACTGCCAATTCGTGCACAAAGCTTCATCACAAGGTTGGAGGACAAGATCTGGACATTTTTGGAGCTTGAATCCATTGTTTCATCACACTGCTCTTCAAACCAGGTGAAATTCGATCAACATAATTTGTTGTTTTATTGCCATGATCTTGTAGAACTTTTGATGCTGAGAATTCTGATATAGATAGATCTTGATTTGGCTAAGTATTGCATGAGATATGTTGAGTTGAAGTTTTGTGGATCAATATGTTTCTGTTCGATTTGCTTAACCTATGAAGCTTTAGCTGTTTTTGATATGAGATTCGTGTTCTACATAGCAAGAGCTTTCGATCCATGTCACTTATGCTTGATTCTGGAAAAAAATTTGAGCATCTCCGCCGGTCTCACTAGAGAAGAAGGCTGAGAAGCCTTGCGCCGCCGTCTGGTTCATAGTGGCCTAGGGTTTCACTGTACATGCGCATGAACATACCTGTCCCTGGTTCGATTCCTGTTGTGGACGTTTTGGAAAATCCCTTTAATTTTCCACATAGCCAAACGCAGCGTTTCAAGTGAAACACGCCTATAACCTCATGAAGTGTTGTTCGATTCCTTGCGCTAACACTTTGAAAATCCATTTAATTCCACTAATCCAAACGCTGCGTTTTGGATGCTTCTTTGACCATGCCAAACCTGAGTTTGATACCGTGGCCTTGCACATTTGTTTAATTTTCCTGAGCGCGCTGGTAGTGACCTCATAGGCCTTAGTTCGATTCCTTCATGATGCTGTTTCTAATTTTCTTTCCAATATCATTTCCATATGATTTTCAATATCATTTCATTATTTTCATCAAATTCAAAAAATCATAAAAAATAGCATGCTAATCCAAATTAATCCAAATTTTTTCTCACATGTTCATTTGAATGTCTATTATTTTGTGATGTTAATTTCTTGATTTTTACATTTCTGGATTTTTGATTGAGTTTGCTTATTTGAACATGATGCAAATGTGACATGTTGTGCCAATTGTTTTGTGAAATGCTCATATTTGATCCAATTGCTTTGAAATTTGACATGCTCATTCATAACATGTTACATGATTTTTGAGCTTTTATTTGGCATTTTTAGCACATTCCATCACTGTTTTAGACACATGAATATATGGTGTGACAATTTGTGTCACACATTTGGATGCTACATTTGTTCATTTTCATTCACATGCCATTTGATATCTTCTGGACCTGATTTTTGCATGAGGCTTGTGCTTAACATGTTGATCTCACATAAAAAATTTCATGATCATTGGATTCATTTCTGTTTTAATGTGGATTTTCTATTCTTGATGTCCAATTGTGATCACCATTGATTGCCTTTGCCTTATATTGTTCATGTGAGGGCTTTTCTTTATGATTTGAGTTTGATCCTTTTTAGGACATGTTCTTGCTTGACTAAATGTGCTTCATGTGAAATATTAGCTTCTATTTTGACTGTTTGACTTGCCTTTGACCCTAGTCTTTGCACTAGTGGTTTGTACTCACCAAATGTGTTTGTGTTTCAGGTTCAAGCATGTAGAACTAATGTTTGGTGTGATCTCATTACATGAGATGCAAATTACTTTGTACACTAATCCTTGTTGTGTTGTAGGTTCATTGAGTGTGATGGAATCACTTGAATGCTTACACATAGGACTTGCCTTGTGTATAACTGTTGGATGTTCCTCTGTTGTCTGTTTTGGTTTTCTGAATGTGAATATTGACTGTTTGGCTTTTGTACAGGTACATTAGTCGCTTTTAGCTCTTGCTTGAGCTTTGCTTTGGTTGTGGTTGACATACCACCTAGGTAACCACTCTCTCACTCCATGTAGTCTGGAAGTCCTATCGTTTCTTTTGGCAGGCATTTGGCTGAAGTCCTCCTTAAGAGGCAATGACTGTGATTGTTTATATTTGTGCTGAAGACCTCCTTGTCGAGGCATGTTACTTAAGTCCTCCTAAGTGAAGAGGCAATTGACAGATAGAAGGGATTAGCAATCAATCCCCTGTTAGTCGTTGAGTCGTTCATTATGCTCGCACTACGCGCTGATGCTCTTGAACCTAACCCAAGATCTTTGTATATAGAGTCAGTTAAGTGGAGTAGGGTCCCTCATTCTGGATCCCCATGTTTTCATTGATTTGAAGCTCACCCAGGCCAGGGTTAAGAGCCATGAGGTTTAACCCTCATTACCTTTCATCTGTTCACCCTGACGGTCAATGTCAGTGGTTAAGAGCTCCTCAGTACACCCCTACAGTGTTGGCTTGTTTGTCGAGGTTGATATGACCCCTCTTGACTAAAGCCCAACCTTGTATGAGCCGCTTGTTTGCATATAGAGTGTGATACTTGTTCACCTGTGATTGATGCTTATTTGCTGTTCGTTTTGACTTGCTTCCTGTGCGAGTTAGGTTCTGATTAGAGACCTCAACTTAGGGATCGTTTGCATGACAACTTTTAGGCTCGAGTCGTAGTCTCCCTATTAGTTCGTTATCTCCCTAGTCTCTGGTTAGGAGAAGTTTCTCCCCTGTTAAGGGGAACTACGTCACCCTGATTCTCATACCAGATGAGATACGTAGGCAGGAGATTGAGCGAGATCTCTCCGGGCACTCTTTCCTTTTTTACCCTGTTGTGTGTGTTAGGAGTCGGATGTAAGACCAGCCATTGGCATTCCGTTTCCTGTTTTCGTTTGCTTGTTCAGAGTCTGATGTAAGTCCATCTATTGGCATTCGGTTTCCCGTTTGTTTGTTGTTTGTTCGGAGTTGGATGTAAGCCCATTGATTGGCATTCCACTTCCAGTTGTTGTTCTCTCTTGAGACTTGCTTATTGTATCCCCATAGGTTTGCTAGACTTCGTATAGTCTCTCATTTGCATGTCAATTAAGGTAGCACGGTTCCTTCGTCTATGACTTCCTTTCTTGCATGAGCATTCCTAAAACACAAACCAACTTTATCTTCTCTTAAGGACACGTTGACTCCTTCTACTACAGGTGAGTAAGTCTCCAAAGGTCGAGCATCCGGTAGATTGCGTAGTAACGTCGTTCACCTAAAAAACACAAAACAAATAGAAACAGGTTAGCCGAGCTACGGTGCTCTGATTCTCAATCCTTCTTGAGATACGTATGCAGCAGGGTAGGGCCTGTGCGAGCAATAACTCTTTATTTTCCCTACTTTGATTTTCTCTCTTTCGCATTGCATGTAGGATTTTTATACACACCTTTAGACATAGATAGCAATCGTGGATCCTGTGGAGTACCACAGACGTGAAAGGGGTGCGATAACCTTCCCTTCACATAACCGGCCCCCTTACTCAGTTTCTTTGGTTCGAGACTTTGTTTTATCCGTTCCCTCTAGGTTATGCAGTACTACCTTTCCCTCCTCTTGGGATAAAAGTACATAGCTGGCGACTCTATCCTTTTCTTCTCGCCACTCCTTTTCGCGTTTGTACCTGGATTCCGGAAATCCTGGGGAGCGACATCTGGCAATATGTTCTATTGTCGACTCATCACATTCTCCCCCAAACTTAGTGTATTTAGGCACCTTCATTACTCTAGGTGCCTCGGTTTGGAGAATAAATTCAGCCAATGAGGAAGCATATAATGGCCTTTGCAATGTGGCACTTATACCATTCCTAGCCATAATTCTTTCGACAATAGTTGTCAAATTATTTTCCACTGCTAAGTCTTCTTGTCGATGTTGATCGACAATTTGATCAGCATCCTGATGTCGGGTTGTCGCATCTCGAAAAAATACGATTCCTCGCGATGGTCGCGGAAAATAATTTACGTTCGAACAGAGTCGCCACCGAACTTTATTTATCCCAATGAAGGAATAGGAAAATATCGATAAAACCTTTGGAAAAAAAAGAATAATGGTCGTCGCAACCATATTCGGGTTCGGGAGTGGATTACGTAAGGGGAAGGTATTAGCATCCCTTACGTTCGTTGTACTCAACGGGAACCTTTTAGTTCTAATGTGTGATTTGAGTGTTAATTTATGTTTGTTTGTTATCTTTGGGTTATAAAATATTGAAAATAGAAATGGATGAGAACCTCAGAAAGGGAAAAGGGGAGGTTTTTTATTAGTGTGCTCGCGAAGATACAACAATCTCCTGCCTACGTATCCTTAGGGTATAATAAGGAAATCAGAGCATTCGTAGTTCGGGGAACTACGGTTGGTTGGTGTCTTTTGCCGAACAACTGTTTAGATCGCGTTCTAAAGGCTAAACGCTAGCTTGTCTACTCTCGGCGGAGGCGTAAGCACTAGTTTGTTGTGTGCATTAGAAAGGATTAAACAGTGCTCTTTCTGAAAAGAGTTTTGATCAGACGAGGTTGACAAGTTGGATGAATGTGTTGGGTGTTTTGTTTGATTGGTTATGATCGCACGAGGGCGAGAAAAGGATAAATTTGATGTGTTGAGATGTTTTTAGGTTGGATGACGATTACTCGGATAATCGAGTAAGACAACTCGTATCCTAATAGTCGGGAAAGGGAATAGAAGACTCTAGATCGCTTTCTGTTTCATCTGAATAATTATGAAAAGGGTTGGATAATAATTAAGGTGTTTTGAATGGATGACGAATACTCGGATAATCAAGTAAGACAACTCGTATCCTAATAATCGGAAAAAGGAATAGAAGACTCTAGACCACTTTCTTTTTCATCGTTTAATTATAAAAATGATTTTAAGTATGGTTGATGTATTTTAGAATAAGCGACAAGTGCTCGAATGGCTTAGTAAGACAACTCATATCCAAGCACTTGAGAAGAGGAATTGAAAACTCAAGACCATCTCCCTTTTCGTATAGTCTTGATCTGAAAATGATTTGATTAGGTTATATGTTTGTGGGAAAATGACAGTTGTTCGACTAACCGAGTAAGAGAACTCGTATTTGACCAACTGAGGAGTGAAGTTGAAAACTCAAAGTCAACTCCCTTTTCATTTAGCTTACTGTGAAAATAATTTGATTTAATCGGTGCTTAGAAGTTTGTAGAGGAACGACAATAATTTGACTAACCAAGTAAGAGAACTTGTATTCAAATAGTCGTGGAGAAAAAATTGAAGACTCAAAGTTATCTCCCTTTTGGTTCCTTGTTATAAAAGGATTTGATTTTTTTGTGCTTAAATGGATTAGAAATGATGATTATTTGAATAACTGAGTAAGAGAACTCGTATTCAAATAATCGAGGAGAGGAGTTGAAGACTCAAAACCATCTCCTTTTTCATTTCTAAGTGAAATAGTAGTTGATAGCGATTAGGTATTTTAATTTAATTTTAATAAAGAATACTCGATGTTGGATCGAAGTTTTAAATTGTGTTTGCGAATAAATTGGGTTATTATTGGTGTATCAATCATCTACTCGATTAATTAAAATCGAATAGGTCTCATTGTAAGAAATCCCAAGAGTAAGCTATGTGAGGTTGATGGCGATTCTAAGAGCAATCGACTTACGAAGGTGTGGGAGATGGGCTCGATTGAATCGAGAATTGTTTGGTTTTAGCGGTTTAAAGCGGTTTTGAATCGACGATGGATTTGAGTGAAAATCAATCAATATTTAATTAACCAAGTTAATTAATTTAAAGTTTGATTGAATCAATCAATCAAGTTGATTAAAATTAATTATCAAAATTATTCATTTAGGCCAACTAATCATGTCAATTAAAATTAATTGATCAATTGAAATGTCGATTGAAGCAAATGGAAGCAAGCATAGCAAAGGGTGCACTCACCAAAATCTAATTAGGCCCAACCCAACTAATAATTAAGCCTTTGAGAAAATAAATAAATAGATATAAAGAAAAAAAATAAAACATGGCTGTATGAGAAGGGTAGGGGCGGCGTCCTAATGTCTGGAAGGAAAGAGAGCCTCATGTATTTTTTAATTTGGAAGTCCACTAATAAAATATTGACATGCGGTGGTACATTAAGAGTAGAGGAACACAATTTACAAATACCTTCTCTCTCTCGCTTGATTTTTTCTGAATTAAACAATGTTTAAAGAAAAAAATTATTTGACTAAGTCTAATTAATTTAAACATAAAGTTTGCACTTAAACAATTAATCCTAAATAATTAACTAACTCATACTTAATCCCAATTACAATTAACCTCTTAATCACATAAATTCTGATGATTATAAATAATCATTTTAATCACAAATAGAAAAAGCAGAGTCTAAACTTAAATCCAAAATTAATTATTATTGATTAAGCGAATTCCAAGAGATTAGTTTAAATTAAATGATTATGAAGATGAGGTGTGAACCTGAGAAATGAGGGTGGATATAAGCGAACCCGTTTTGGGCCTTATGCCCAAACAGTCAAGACCTATCCATGAAATGCTTCAATTTGCTTCCTTCAGCAAAACCCAGGTCACCACGTTTTCATCCTGGATGCGATGCAAAGAAGCTGCAGAACTTCCTCGGAAGATGGCGATTCAACAACGAACATGACGGATCCGGACTCTAATCCTCAGCCTCCGATCAAGATTGAAGTGATAATCTGTGAAACCAAAGTTCCTTTCGAAGATCGTTGAAGTGGGAGCGATGACGACGAATCCGGACTCTAACCTCCACAACAGCGTGTGCGAGAGTACGATGGCGTGAACAAGAGTATGGTGGTGAAGGCCGTCATTGGCAGCGGCAAGTGGTTTGACAGAATGGTGGAGGTTGCGCCAGTGAGGAGCGATTGAAGGTCGATTGTGGCCGGCGGAGAAACTGGTGTTTTGTGAGGGCGCTCGTTGGAGGTAGAAAATGAGGGTGGGGAGCATGTGGGTTCGCGGTCGAAGGAGGAGAAGAGGTGTGCGTTTGGAGGTTTGGAAGGATTCACCGGCGAAGGTGGTTAGTTGGAGACGCAAGGGTTTGTGACGGCGGAAGAAGAAACGAACGGTGGTGGTCCGGTAGAATGGATTTGATCGGAAGCGAATAAGGGTGATATCGTTGAGTTGTGGTGGTGGATGGTGAGTGGTCGTGGCTTGAAGATGGAACACAGAACGACGATGCTCGAGTCGAAAGATGAAGAGCGGAAGCGAATCAATTCCGAAAAGGTATCGTCGAGTTTTTTCGCTTCTCTCTTATGCTTCTGTTATTTCTTTTCTTTCCCAACTCTATCTCTCTTTTTCTCCTTCAGTTACTGATTGATTCGTGAATCATCGATGAAGGATTACCGAGTGTCTCCGTTTCTGTTATTGCTGTTGTGTTCTTTATGGTTTTTGAAAGAAAACTCCGTTTGTGTTTAGGTTGTTCTTGATTTTGGGTTTTGAAGAAAAATAACTTTGCTGTGTTTATTGCTGTGTTTGTTGTTGTGTTTAGAGTTTCTTTTGAAAAATCTCTTACTGTGATGTGTATCTCCACGTTAACCTCTCTTCTGTTGTTGTTATGAAGAAAGGATTAAGCCTTAAAAAACTCCTTTTTCTTTTTGATTTTCTCATCCCCGATTATGTGGGATTTGATTCGTTCTTGTTTTAAGCTAATGTAAAAAGCACTTTTTGGATGCTTAGGTTAACCTTATGGATAAAGCTTCGAACTGAATGATTCATTTAGTTGTTTTTCAGCTCTCTAAGTGCTTTTGAAAAGTGCTTTTAAAATAAGCTATTTTCTCTTTGCAGGTCACAGATTTGAAGAGACTTTGATGGAATGGAAAAGTGGTTGTTCCAAGCTTCAAGACAACATGTTTTTGCGTTTAGGTCCAAAGGAGTGTTTAACCAGTCCATTGATTTTGGTCTTGGTCATTAGAATTATGAACCTGTTTTTGCAGCAAATTCCACTTAGTCAAAAAATGTAATTGTTTAGTTTAATAAAAAATTTTAAAGACAAAATGTATTTGGATTATTTTGAGCTTATTGAATTAAATTTTAATTATGTAATTACCTTTTAAGCTTTTCAAAATTTAACTCAATATTTATTTATGCTAATCAATTTCAACTTTTAAAAACAACAAATTTCTAACTTAAGTATAATGACTTAATTTTAAAAACAACATATTTCGAACTTAAGTAAAGTGACTTAATTTTAAAAACAACATATCTCTAACTTAAGTATAATGACTTAATTTTAAAAAACAACATATTTCTAACTTAAGTAAAATGACTTAATTTTAAAAACGACATATTTCTAACTTAAGTATAATGACTTAATTTTAAAAACAACATATTTCTAACTTAAGTAAAATGACTTAATTTTAAAAACAACATATTTCTAACTTAAGTATAATGACTTAATTTTAAAAACAACACAATTCTATTTTAAATACAAAAATCTAAATATGGGACTTTTAATTTAAAAACAACACAATTCTATTTTATATACAAAAATCTAAATATGGGACTTTAAAAAATAACACAATTCTATTTTAAATACAAAAAATCTAAATATGAAACTTTTAATTTAAAAACGACACATACATGTTTCTAAAAAATGCAAATTTAATTTGGGAATCCATGAAGAACTTAGAACTTGGTATAAATATTTGGGATGTGTAAATGGACTAGTAAATAGTGATCATAGAAATAATAGCGTGGCTCTTAATACTTACTAATAGAAAAAATAGGTTTTGGATTAGTAATGTAAAAAGATTCAAACCACATTTTAGATTATGAACACACTTATGCAAATGGGCCTTTGAAATAAAAAGATCTCATGGGTAAACCACAAATGGCCGGATAAAATTGGGGTATGACAGCTGCCCCTATTTCATTATCTTGAACTAGAAGGTAAGAATGACAACAGTCTCCATACATTCGTAGTAGAAGGTAATTAAATACGAAAAGACCCAAATTTTGTCCTTTGAAATGCAAGGAAGAAATGCAAAAAAGAAAATGCAGTGAGAAATACAGTAAGAAAAATTATCAAAAAGGTAAAATGAAACAGTCGAGACTCTCTGGGAATCGTCAGAACAGTATCTTGGATGTCATAATCGAGATATTCCGGTAATGGAATGATATCCCTAGCTAAATCTCAAGATTTTTCAGGATGCTAGAGCAGTATAACGAAAATCTGGCATGAGACTCTTTATATTGATGAAACAACATCTCAATAGTAAAAGTGAGATTCTCTGTATCGAGTCGAAACAACATCTTATATGATAGAATTAAGATGTTCCAGCAAGGGAAAAATACCTTAATTGAATCTAAGACTCTACGAGGATATTAGAGCAGTATCTCTAAAAAAATCTGAAATGAGACTCTTCATATTGATGAAGCAGCATCTCAAACAGTAAAAATGAGATTCTCTGTATCGAGTCAAAGCAGCATCTTATCTGATAGAATTAAGATATTCCAGCAAGGGAAAGATACCTTAATTGAATCTAAGACTCTCCGAGGATATTAGAGCAGTATCTCTAAAAAATCAGAAATGAGACTCTTCATATTGATGAAGCAGCATCTCAAACAGTAAAAGTGAGATTCTTTGTATCGAGTCGAAACATCATATTATATGATAGAATTAAGATATTCCAAACAAGGGTAATGATACCTTAATTGAATCTAAGACTCTTCGAGGATATTAGAGCAGTATCTCTAAAAAAATCTGAAATGAGACTCTTCATATTGATGAAGTAGCATCTCAAACAGTAAAAATGAGATTCTCTGTATCGGGTCGAAACAGCATCTTATATGATAGAATTAAGATGTTCCAGCAAGGGAAAAATACCTTAATTGAATCTAAGACTCTCCGAGGATACTTAGAGCAGTATCTCTAAAAAATCTGAAACGAGACTCTTCATATTGATGAAATAGCATCTCAAACAGTAAAAGTGAGATTCTCTGTATCGGGTCGAAGCAGCATCTTATACGATAGAATTAAGATATTCCAGCAAGGGAAAGATACCTTAATTGAATCTAAGACTCTTCGAGGATATTAGAGCAGTATCTCTAAAAAAATCTGAAATGAGACTCTTCATATTGATGAAGCAGCATCTCAAACAGTAAAAATGAGATTCTCTGTATCGGGTCGAAGCAGCATCTTATATGATAGAATTAAGATGTTCCAGCAAGGGAAAAATACCTCAATTGAATCTAAGACTCTCCGAGGATACTTAGAGCAATATCTCTAAAAAAAGTGAAACGAGACTCTTCATATTGATGAAGCAGCATCTCAAACAGTAAAAGTGAGATTCTCTGTATCGGGTCGAAGCAGCATCTTATACGATAGAATTAAGATATTCCAACAAGGGAAAGATACCTTAATTGAATCTAAGACTCTTCGAGGATATTAGAGCAGTATCTCTAAAAAAATCTGAAATGAGACTCTTCATATTGATGAAGCAGCATCTCAAACAGTAAAAATGAGATTCTCTGTATCGGGTCGAAGCAGCATCTTATATGATAGAATTAAAATGTTTCAGCAAGGGAAAAATACCTTAATTGAATCTAAGACTCTCCGAGGATACTTAGAGCAGTATCTCTAAAAAATCTGAAACAAGACTCTTCATATTGATGAAGCAGCATCTCAAACAGTAAAAGTGAGATTCTCTGTATCGGGTCGAAGCAGCATCTTATACGATAGAATTAAGATATTCCAGCAAGGGAAAGATACCTTAATTGAATCTAAGACTCTCCGAGGATATTAGAGCAGTGTCTCTAAAAAAATCTGAAATGAGACTCTTCCTATTTATGAAGCAGCATCTCAAACAGTAAAAATGAGATTCTCTGTATCGAGTCGAAGTAACATCTTATATGATAGAATTAAAATGTTCCAGCAAGGGAAAAATACCTTAATTGAATCTAAGACTCTCCGAGGATACTTAGAGCAGTATCTCTAAAAAATCTGAAACGAGACTCTTCATATTGATGAAGCAGCATCTCAAACAGTAAAAGTGAGATTCTCTGTATCGGGTCGAAGCAACATCATATACGATAGAATTAAGATATTCCAACAAGGGAAAGATACCTTAATTGAATTTAAGACTCTCCGAGGATACTTAGAGCAGTATCTCTAAAAAATCTGAATTAAGACTCTTCATATTGATGAAGCAGCATCTCAAACAGTAAAAGTGAGATTCTCTGTATCGGGTCGAAGCAGCATCTTATACGATAGAATTAAGATATTCCAGCAAGGGAAAGATACCTTAATTGAATCTAAGACTCTCCGAGGATATTAGAGCAGTATCTCTAAAAAAATCTGAAATGAGACTCTTCCTATTTATGAAGCAGCATCTCAAACAGTAAAAATGAGATTCTCTGTATCGGGTCGAAGTAACATCTTATATGATAGAATTAAAATGTTCCAGCAAGGGAAAAATACCTTAATTGAATCTAAGACTCTCCGAGGATACTTAGAGCAGTATCTCTAAAAAATCTAAAACGAGACTCTTCATATTGATGAAGCAGCATCTCAAACAGTAAAAGTGAGATTCTCTGTATCGGGTCGAAGCAACATCATATACGATAGAATTAAGATATTCCAACAAGGGAAAGATACCTTAATTGAATTTAAGACTCTCCGAGGATACTTAGAGCAGTATCTCTAAAAAATCTGAAATGAGACTCTTCGTATTGATGAAGCAATATCTCAAACAATAAAAATGAGATTCTCTGTATCGGGTCGAAGCAGCATCTTATACGATAGAATTAAGACATTCCAACAAGGGAAAGATACCTTAATTGAATCTAAGACTCTCCGAGGATACTTAGAGCAATATCTCTAAAAAATCTGAAATGAGACTCTTCATATTGATGAAGCAGTATCTCAAATAGTAAAAATGAGATTCTCTGTTTCGAGTCGAAACAACATCTTATATGATAGAATTAAGATATTCCAGCAAGGGAAAGATACCTTAATTGAATCTAAGACTCTCCGAGGATACTTAGAGCAGTATCTCTAAAAAATCTAAAATGAGACTCTTCATTTTGATGAAGCAGCATCTCAAACAGTAAAAGTGAGATTCTCTGTATCAAGTCGAAACAGCATCTTATATGATAGAATTAAGATATTCCAGCAAGGGAAAAATACCTTAATTAAATCTAAGACTCTCCGAGGATACTAGAGCAGTATCTCTAAAAAACAAATGAGATTCTTCAAATTGATGAAGCAGTATCTCAAACAGAGAAATGAGATTCTTCAGATAAATAAAGCAGTATCTTAAAAAGAGAAATGAGATTCTTCAGATAAATGAAGCAGTATCTCTAATATTTGTCTGTTGGGGGAAATTTTTAAGAAAAGACTCCTTTTGGAGGAAATTTGCTGAAAAAACTTTGCAGGGGAGAAGCTCATAAGAGACTTTTATGGGTAACCTCTGCTTGGGGAGCAATGATTGCAAAGAAAATGCTGGGAATATCATTATTAATCGTAAAGTCCAAAAAATTATTTACTGAGATATAATCCCACGAGCATATGCAGGGTAATAACTTCGTTTGGAATGAGGAATGTCCAAGATATACATGAATGACCTTGGGTCCTGACATTTTACTTTTGATTTTTGTATGATGTTCCACTTTGGGTGGGGATACCTGTCGCAATGCGAAAAACAACCGGCGGAAAAAAATACAGAGCTGCCACCGACGTTATTCATCCTATGACGGAAAGGGAGCGCAGGACTAACCTAAGAAAGGGAAAGGAACGGTCTTACGACCAGAGATTGCAAGGTACGGGAGTCGGTTACGCAAGGGGAAGGTATTAGCACCCCTCACGTCCGCTGTACTCGACGGGATCCACGCTCAAAAGAATAGGAAAAGGTTGCCGATAAAACTACTCAAATAAACTGCACAAACTGGAATAAAAACAGGTGGAAGAAGATGGAGGAAGAGGACTCGGCAGGATGTCGCATCTTGGGCCTACGTAGTTTGTCAGAAACAAACATCAGAGTCAACGTAGTTCGGGGAAAAGGGAGGCATGCTCGCTAAGACATCGCGTCTTATGCCTACGTATCTCATCTGGAATGAGAATCAGAGCTGTCGTAGTTCGGCTAACGCACGCCAAAACAAAACACAAAACAGGGACGCTGAGACGTCAAAAGAAACACCCAAAAGGAAAAAGAATGCCAATACATGGACTTACATCCGACTCCAGACAAAAGCAAACAAGGAAACATAATGCCAATAGATGGACTTATATCTAACTCCTCAAAACAAACAGGAAACAGAATGCCAATACATGGACTTACATCCGACTCCGAACAATAACCAACGCTAACCAGCGAACACCAAAGGAAAAGGTTATCGGATTGACAAACTAATAGGGAGTCTAGAACTCGAGCCTAATAGTTGTCACACAAACACAAAGAGACGCTGAGACGTCAAAAGAAACAAAGAGGTTGAACACACTCAAAAAAACAAAAGGGTGCCCGGAGAGATCTCGCTCGATCTCCTGCCTACGTATCTCATCTGGTATGAGAATCAGGGTGACGTAGTTCCCCTGGAGGGGAGAAACTCTCTCCTAACCAAAGACCAGGGAAATAACAAACTAAAAGGGAGACTAACTCGAGCCTAATAGTTGTCATGCAAACAATAACCCTAGGTTGAGGTCTCTAACAAGAGTTTGACTCACACAGGAAGCGAGTCAACTCAAGTCTATCTCTATATACATTCAACTTCCTTGGAAATTGATCGTACGACTCCTACAGAAAAGGAGATGACAAGTGGAAAGCAGATAAACATACCAACAATCATCACACTCTATATACAAACAAGAGGCTCAGACAAATGGTTGGGCTTTAGTCAAGAGGGGTCATATCAACCTCGACAAACAAGCCAAAACTGTAGGGGTATGCTGAAGCTCTTAACCACTAACATTGAGAGTTAGGGTGAAGCCGATCAAACATGGTAATGAGGATTAGACCTCATGCTCTTAACCCTGGCCTGGGTGAGCTCAAATCAAAGAAAACGTGGAGGTCCAGAAAGAGGGACCCTATTCCACTTGACTGACTCTATACAAGATCTTGGGTACATTGTTCAAGAGCATCAGCACGTAGTGCGAGCATAATGAACGACTCACTGAATAACAGGGGATTGATTGCTAATCCCTTCTATCTGTCAATTGCCTCTTCACTTAGGAGGACTTAACAAGTAACATGCCTCACTTGGAGGTCTTTGGCACAAATGTAAACATACACAATCAGAGCCTCTTAAGGAGGACTTCAGCCAAATGCCTGCCAAAAAAGTGACAGGGCTTCCAGACTACATGGAGTGAGAAGGCTAAACTACCTCAGTGGTGTATCAACCACACTCCAAAGCTTAAGCAAAAGCAAAGCTAGCGACTAATGTACCTGTACAAAAGCCAAACAGTTAATATTGTATTCAGAAAACCAACAGACAACACAATGGAACTATCCAATATGTACAAAATGCAAGTCACAAGTGCAAGCACTCAAGTGAATTCATCACATCAATGGACCTACAACACAACAATAATTAGTAGTCAAAAGCATCTTGCATCTCAAATAATGAGACCACACCAACCATCAAAGCAAAATGCTCAAACCTGAAACACAAATCAATGTTAGTATGTATACAAACCACTAGTACCAAGACTAGGTTCAAAAGCAAGTCAAATGACCAAAACAGAAGTCAATATTTCACATGAAGCACATTCAATCAAAAAGGAACTTGAGAAAGAACAGTGAAATCCTTGATAATGATAGCACCATGATGATGGTAATATACCCTTGCAAACAAGATAATGCTCAAGACCTTTGAAGAATCAGGAAACCCTAATTGAAGTGCACACCCTCAGATGGTTGATCATCAATTCATAGAGACCCTCAAGTTTGAATCATGTAACCTTTCCATCTTCTGTTTCCTTGTTAGTATGTATACAAACCACTAGTACCAAGACTAGGTTCAAAAGCAAGTCAAATGACCAAAACAGAAGTCAATATTTCACATGAAGCACATTCAATCAAACAAGAAAAAGTCCTCAAAAGGACCAAAACCAACTCATAAGGCAAAGCCATCAAATGATCAAGGTAAAGCAAAGGCAAGCAATGTGATCAAAGTTGGATATCAAAAATAGAAAATCCAAAACAAAACAGAAATGTATCCAATGATCATGAAATTTTTTATGTGAGTTTATCATGTTATGGACAAGCATCATACCAAAAATTAAATCCAGAAGAGCTCAATTGGTGTATGAATGAAAATGCACAAATGCAAGGCACAAAAGGTTACACTACATGTTCATGTGTCCAAAACAGTGATATCAAATGGTAAAAATGCCAAACCAATTCTCAAAAATCAAGTCACATGTTATGATCAGGCATGCAAAATTTCAAAGCAATTGGATTAAAGATGAGCATTTCACAAACAAATGAATGTAGTATGTCAACTTAGCACATGATGTAATCAACAATCACACATTAAAAATCCAGCATCACACAAATCATGCAAAAAACATCAGAAAGTAATAGACATTAACACAAGCATGTGGAAAAAAATTGAAGTGAAATTGGATCATTCTACTATTTTTTGTGATTTTTCAAAGTTGAATGAAAATAATATGAAATAATAGGAAAATGAGAGGGAAAATGGAAGTTTGAATTAAAATTGGCATGTGCACACACCAGGGATCGAACCTATGCGCGCCAGGAAATGAGAATTCAAAAATTTAATTCAGAAACAAGCTCGCCAAGAATCGAACCCGTGCCAGGCCAGGGAAAACAAATAAAAATCAAAACGCAAACGCCCAGACTCGAACCCGCGCGCGCCCGGTCCAAAAGTGCTTGAAACGCTGCGTTTCAGCACAAACCCTAGGCCACCAAACCAGACGTCGGAACAGTAGTTTCGGTCGTCTTCTCCGACCGTGTCCACGGCGGAGCTCCAATTTTTTTTTCAGAATTTGGCAAAATGCATATGGTTCGAAAGCTCTTCTCATCAGGATCACAAATATCTTATTATCTAATCCTAACTCTTCCTAATTTTTCCAAATCGAGCAAGAACATCATTGAGATCCAAACTTTAAATCAACATAACTTCCTCATTTCTCAGCCAAATCACAATCTAAAACTATCAGCATGCTCAGGGATGCAAGATCTACGCATTTATCACAAGAAATTGGCAAAAAAGAGAGGTCGAATTTTCACTTACT
This sequence comes from Lathyrus oleraceus, assembly GCF_024323335.1. NCBI lineage: Eukaryota > Viridiplantae > Streptophyta > Magnoliopsida > Fabales > Fabaceae > Lathyrus > Lathyrus oleraceus. Next base: position 96,429,846 of record NC_066582.1, on the reverse strand, counting down.
TGAAGTGCAGTGTTATGAATCCGTGTATTCAAGGCCTCTAAAGTTCCAGATCTTCTTCCTCAACCTTACTGTGAAGCTTTATGTGTAACACCCTTCTAAATACCCCAAAATATTTAATTAAAATAATAACATATCAATCAGAGTAATTATGCCCCGAAGGGTGTCACACAATCATTTCACAACAATTATCAAAATATCCTGTCATGCTCATTTATTAAATCAAAATAAGACTCTTTTGCATAATTCGCAGCGGGTACAAAACATCGACATTCAAATCATGTACTACATTACATGTAAAGTTGAATCAACAACTAAATTAAAACATAGTCAAACATTCCCTCCCGATGTTACATCTACCAGAGCATGACCCACTAAGGACGACACTAGACTCCATATCACTAGCTTCTACTCAACTCACTGCTCGTTACCTGAAAAATAGATGTAAGGGTGAGTTTCTCAATCAATATAATAAGCATTATACAACATTATGTAATGTTAAGTAAATACGCATTTGTTCACCCTAACCAGGCTACACACTCAGCAACGGCAGTACCAACTCAACAATCATACCCAACAATAACATATATCATATGTATAATCTCAAACCATACTCAATCATCAACAACACAACACATAATAACCATATAATACTGGAATACATCCATTCATATTATATGCCATACATTCATTATGCAATGAGACTCAACATATGCGGTACCGACTATTCTTGAACATACAGTTCAAGCTCACCGATCAACTCCAGATACGGCTACTAAGCTCACTAGTCCCACTCATTTGAGATCTAATGACTCACTCACTAATTCCTCACCATGGGAATTAGCTACAGCCCCAAAGGCTAGACTATGCACACTAATTATCTAGTATGCAAACATCAACAACAATTCCATAACAATTCACTCACTAATTCCTCACCATGGAAATTAGCTACAGCCCCAAAGGCTAGAATAAGCATGCTAATCACCTAGCAATGCAACAACAACAGCAACAATTCAAAAATAGACATAAGCTCACACTCTAAGCCATAAAACAGTCTATTCACGATTACATGCATAATATATACATTCACAACAACATGCATATCATCATACATCATCAATATTTTATCACATAAGCATATCAGATCATGCCAAACAACAACCACAGTATTAGTACACTCTACTAGTACCTATACTACTCAAAGCCACGGGAAATGATCCCTAATATGTAATACATCAGCTGAATTGCAACACTCAGCCTAAACAACCAAAAACTGCACAACAACAGCACAGAAAATTCACAAATCTGCCCATACGCGTATTGCCTATGCCCATACGCGTATTGCCCACGCCTGACCAAATCCATACGCGTATTGGCCATTCCCATACGCGTATGCTACGCGTATCACTTCCCCATACGCGTACCACCAGAGACCATTTCACGTTCAAAATTTCATCTTCCTCATCCATACGCGTATTGCCTAGTGCCATACGCGTACCAGCCATCTCATACGCGTATTGCCTAGTGCCATACGCGTATGACCAGAAACCAGAACTCTCAGATCTGCGATGGCTTTCTCTGCTACGAGATCTACTCAAACCAACCTTCCACAGTCCAATTTCTACACAGAAATCATTCATATTTTCAACACAATTCGTATCTTATTTGATTACACAAAATTTGACACTTTTACATCTAATTCCTACGGATTCTTTCTCAATTATACCCCAATTTCGTTCATCCAAAGAGTTCACCATTCATCATGCATCAATCTAGTCAGAGGTAAAACAATGGTTATCACTACCCAGTACATATTATCACATAATGCCCTTTAACCGATGATAACCCCCCTTACCTGAGTTAATCCAGCAATCTCTGATCTCCAAGCTTTTCCTCTTCTCTTGCTCTGCCTTTTTGCCCTTTTTCCACTTTCAACCGCTTCTCTGTGTTCTCCTTTTCACGTGCAACCCTTTTTAAACCAAAATGGGACTTTTTATTATTCCAACTTATTTTATTCCAAATAAATAATTATCCCAATAATTATTATTCCAAAATAATAATAATAATTCAATTATCTAATTAAATTAATAAACATATTATTAACTTAATTTAAATAATTATTATATTATTATCGGGGTGTTACAACTCTCCCCCACTAAAAGAGTTTTCGTCCTCGAAAACATACCTCAAGCGAACAACTCCGGATAAGACTCCTTCATCTGACTCTCAAGTTCCCAAGTCACATTGCCACCTGCTGGTCCTCCCCAAGCTACCTTCACCAAGGCGATCTCTTTACCCCGCAATTGCTTCAACTCTCGATCCTCGATTCTCATAGGTGATGTTTCAACAGTCAGGTTATCTCTCACCTGTACATCATCTACTTGGACTACATGTGACGGATCATGAATGTACCTCCTCAACTGAGACACATGAAAAACCTCATGCAAATTCGCAAGCGACGGCGGTAAAGCGATACGATAGGCTACCCCTCCTATCCTCTCCAAAATCTGATAAGGACCAATAAAACGAGGTGTCAACTTCTTCGACTTCAAAGCTCGACCAACACCAGTTATCGGAGTAACACGAAGAAACACATGATCTCCCCCTTGGAACTCAAGTGACTTCCTCCTCTTATCATGATAACTCTTCTGACGACTCTGAGCAATTCTCATCTTCTCCTGAATCATCTTAATCTTTTCTGTAGTCTGTTGAACAATCTCCGGTCCAACCACAGCACTCTCACCGGACTCATACCAACATAACGGTGTCCGACATCTCCTACCATACAAAGCCTCAAACGGTGCCATACCAATACTCGAATGAAAACTATTGTTGTAGGTAAATTCAATCAAAGGTAAATAACAATCCCAAGCACCTCCCTTTTCCAAAACACAAGCTCTCAAAAGATCCTCTAATGACTGAATCGTCCTCTCAGTCTGACCATCAGTCTGCGGATGATATGCAGAACTCGATCTCAGCTTAGTTCCCAAAGCTCTCTGCAAACCTTCCCAAAATTTCGATGTAAATCTAGGATCTCTGTCCGACACAATACTCGACGGAATACCATGCAAACTTACGATCTTCTCAATATACAACTCGGCTAATCTCTCTAACGGATAATCCATTCTGATCGGAATGAAATGAGCCGACTTCGTCAATCTATCAACAATCACCCAAATAGCTTCAAAATTCTTACTTGTCCTCGGCAACCCAGAAACAAAATCCATACTGATACTATCCCACTTCCACTCTGGAATAGCCAACGGTTGCATTAGCCCAGACGGCTTCTGATGCTCAATCTTTGACTTCTGACAAGTCAAACAGGAATAAACAAAACTCGCAATTTCTCTTTTCATTCCCGGCCACCAAAATAACTTCTTCAAATCATGATACATCTTCGTAGCTCCAGGATGAATACTCAAGCCACTACGATGTCCTTCCTCAAGAATACTCTTCTTAAGTTCAGTAACATCCGGAATACACACCCGATTACCAAATTTCAAAACACCATTCTCGTCAACTCTGAATTCACCACCTTGACCTTGATTCACTAGAGTCAACTTGTCAACCAAAAGCATATCGGATTTCTGACCCTCTCTAATCTCATCCAAAATACCACTTGTTAACTTCAGCATACCCAATTTAACACTATTGTGAGTACTCTCACACACCAAACTCAAGTCTCTAAACTGCTCAATCAAATCCAATTCCTTAACCATTAACATAGACATATGCAATGATTTCCGACTCAATGCATCAGCTACTACGTTTGCTTTACCCGGATGGTAATTCAAACCAAAATCATAATCCTTCAAGAATTCTAACCATCTCCTCTGTCTCATATTCAACTTTCAGATCAAACAAATACTTTAAACTCTTATGGTCACTGAAAACCTCAAATCTTGATCCATACAAATAATGCCTCCACAACTTCAGAACAAATACCACGGCTGCCAACTCTAAATCGTGCGTCGGATAGTTCTTCTCATGAACTCTCAGTTGTCTCGAAGCATAAGCTATAACCTGCTTATTCTGCATCAACACACCACCTAAACCCAACAATGAAGCATCACAATAAACCTCGAATAGTTCCGACGAACTCGGTAATATCAGGATAGGAGCAGTAGTCAACCTTTTCTTTAACTCTTGGAAACCTTCTTCACATTTCGAGTCCCAAACAAACGCTTGCCCCTTTCTAGTCAACATCGTCAACGGTAACGCCAACTTGGAAAATCCCTCAATGAATTTTCTATAATAACCTGCAAGTCCAAGAAAACTCCTTATCTCAGAAACTGACTTCGGAGCTTCCCACTTAGACACCGCTTCTATCTTAGAAGGATCAACAGCAACACCACCTCTTGAAATTACATGACCAAGAAAACTAACTTCTTCCAACCAAAATTCACACTTAGACAGTTTAGCAAATAACTTCTTTTCTCGGAGAACTTCTAAAACCACTCTCAAATGCTCAGCATGCTCTTCTTCAGATTTCGAATACACCAAAATGTCATCAATAAACACTACCACAAACTTGTCTAGGTACGGATGGAAAATCCTATTCATATACTCCATAAATACTCCAGGCGCATTAGTCACACCAAAAGGCATCACAAATACTCATAATGTCCATACCTTGTTCTGAAAGCAGTCTTCTGAATATCCTCAGTTTTTACACGTATCTGATGATACCCAGACCTCAAATCTATCTTGCTGAACACACTCGCACCAACCAATTGATCCATCAAATCATCAATCCTCGGCAAAGGATACCGATTCTTGATCGTCACTTTATTCAGTTGCCTGTAGTCCACACACAACCTCATAGTACCTTCTTTCTTCTTAACCAATAACACTGGTGCACCCCACGGTGACACACTCGGACGAATAAATTTCTTATCCAACAAATCTTCCAACTGACTCTTCAATTCAGCTAACTCAACAGCAGACATACGATATGGAGCCATCGATATCGGTCTAGTACCAGGTACCAAATCAATCGAGAACTCAACTTCACGCTCTGGCGGCAATTCATTCACCTCTTCCGGAAACACATCAGGAAAATCACACACCACAGCTAGATCACCAATTACCAGTTTATCTTTAGCTTCCATAGTCGCTAACAGCATAAACAACTCTGCCCCATCAGCTACTTCCTCATTCACCTGCCTTGCTGATAGAAACAAACTCTTTCCTTCTTCAATCTCAGGAAAAATCACAGTCTTATCAAAACAATTGATATAGACTCGGTTAAACACCAACCAGTTCATTCCAAGATAACATCAATCTGCACTAGTGGAAGACACACAAGGTCTATCCCAAAATCTCTACCAAAAATACTCAAAGGACAATTTAAACAAACTGACGTAGTAGTCACTGAACCCTTCGCAGGAGTATCAATCACCATACTACCACGCATCTCAGATATCTCTAACTTAAGTTTCACAGCACAATCCAAAGATATAAAAGAATGAGTAGCACCGGTGTCAATAATAGCTACAAGAGGAAAGCCATTAATATAACACGTACCTCGGATCAAACGATCATCTGCAGAAGTCTCAGAACCCGATAAAGCAAAGACCTTGCCTCCTGACTGATTCTCTTTCTTCGGCTTAGGACACTGTGGACTGATATGACCCAACTCTCCACAGTTGAAACAAGTCACAGTCTTCAACCGACACTCTGCAGCCAAATGACCACCTTTTCCACACTTGAAACACTTCATCTCAGCACTGGTACACTCATGAACACGATGTCCAGCTCGACCACATCTGTAACACTTAACAGGAGCACTAGAGTCTCCCCCACTAGGCCTCTTCATCCCACTCTGCCTCTGGAAACCTTTGCCAGCTGCATACGGTTTCCCACGATCAATCTGATTCTTACCTTTCCTATCAACCCTTTGCTGATAGCTCTCTGCTCTAGCCTTGGAATCCTGTTCGAAAATCCTGCAACAATCAACCAAATCAGAAAACACCCTGATCCGCTGATACCCAATCGCCTGCTTGATCTCGGGACGCAACCCGTTCTCAAACTTCACGCATTTGGAAAATTCCCAGTAGCCTCACTATAGGGAGTATAATATTTTGACAGTTCTGTGAACTTAGCAGCATACTCAGTAACAGACCGGTTACCCTGCTTCAATTCCAAGAATTCTATTTCTTTCTTCCCTCTGACATCCTCTGGAAAGTACTTCCTCAGAAATCTCTCTCTGAACACTGCCCAAGTAATCTCAGCATTCCCAGCAGTTTCCAACTCAGTGCGGGTAGCAACCCACCAATCATCAGCTTCCTCTGACAGCATATGCGTACCGAACCTGACCTTCTGGTTATCGGCACACTCAGTTACTCGGAAGATTCTCTCGATCTCCTTCAACCACTTCTGAGCGCCATCTGGATCGTATGCTCCCTTAAACATTGGAGGATTGTTCTTCTGGAACTCACTCAGTTGACGAGCAGCTCCCATTCCCACAACATTCGGATTTCCTCCAAGTACTCCAGCTAGCATACCCAGAGCCTCAGCAATTGCAGCATCATCTCTACCTCTTCCAGCCATCTCTATTCTGAAAACCCAAACAAACTGAAACAATGAGTACTGATAGGGTTACACAACACCTATACCGTACAGGGGAAACAGAATAACTACGACTCGACTCGACCGACTATGCTCTGATACCACTAATGTAACACCCTTCTAAATACCCCAAAATATTTAATTAAAATAATAACATATCAATCAGAGTAATTATGCCCCGAAGGGTGTCACACAATCATTTCACAACAATTATCAAAATATCCTGTCATGCTCATTTATTAAATCAAAATAAGACTCTTTTGCATAATTCGCAGCGGGTACAAAACATCGACATTCAAATCATGTACTACATTACATGTAAAGTTGAATCAACAACTAAATTAAAACATAGTCAAACATTCCCTCCCGATGTTACATCTACCAGAGCATGACCCACTAAGGACGACACTAGACTCCATATCACTAGCTTCTACTCAACTCACTGCTCGTTACCTGAAAAATAGATGTAAGGGTGAGTTTCTCAATCAATATAATAAGCATTATACAACATTATGTAATGTTAAGTAAATACGCATTTGTTCACCCTAACCAGGCTACACACTCAGCAACGGCAGTACCAACTCAACAATCATACCCAACAATAACATATATCATATGTATAATCTCAAACCATACTCAATCATCAACAACACAACACATAATAACCATATAATACTGGAATACATCCATTCATATTATATGCCATACATTCATTATGCAATGAGACTCAACATATGCGGTACCGACTATTCTTGAACATACAGTTCAAGCTCACCGATCAACTCCAGATACGGCTACTAAGCTCACTAGTCCCACTCATTTGAGATCTAATGACTCACTCACTAATTCCTCACCATGGGAATTAGCTACAGCCCCAAAGGCTAGACTATGCACACTAATTATCTAGTATGCAAACATCAACAACAATTCCATAACAATTCACTCACTAATTCCTCACCATGGGAATTAGCTACAGCCCCAAAGGCTAGAATAAGCATGCTAATCACCTAGCAATGCAACAACAACAGCAACAATTCAAAAATAGACATAAGCTCACACTCTAAGCCATAAAACAGTCTATTCACGATTACATGCATAATATATACATTCACAACAACATGCATATCATCATACATCATCAATATTTTATCACATAAGCATATCAGATCATGCCAAACAACAACCACAGTATTAGTACACTCTACTAGTACCTATACTACTCAAAGCCACGGGAAATGATCCCTAATATGTAATACATCAGCTGAATTGCAACACTCAGCCTAAACAACCAAAAACTGCACAACAACAGCATAGAAAATTCACAAATCTGCCCATACGCGTATTGCCTATGCCCATACGCGTATTGCCCACGCCTGACCAAATCCATACGCGTATTGGCCATTCCCATACGCGTATGCTACGCGTATCACTTCCCCATACGCGTACCACCAGAGACCATTTCACGTTCAAAATTTCATCTTCCTCATCCATACGCGTATTGCCTAGTGCCATACGCGTACCAGCCATCTCATACGCGTATTGCCTAGTGCCATACGCGTATGACCAGAAACCAGAACTCTCAGATCTGCGATGGCTTTCTCTGCTACGAGATCTACTCAAACCAACCTTCCACAGTCCAATTTCTACACAGAAATCATTCATATTTTCAACACAATTCGTATCTTATTCGATTACACAAAATTTGACACTTTTACATCTAATTCCTACGGATTCTTTCTCAATTATACCCCAATTTCGTTCATCCAAAGAGTTCACCATTCATCATGCATCAATCTAGTCAGAGGTAAAACAATGGTTATCACTACCCAGTACATATTATCACATAATGCCCTTTAACCGATGATAACCCCCCTTACCTGAGTTAATCCAGCAATCTCTGATCTCCAAGCTTTTCCTCTTCTCTTGCTCTGCCTTTTTGCCCTTTTTCCACTTTCAACCGCTTCTCTGTGTTCTCCTTTTCACGTGCAACCCTTTTTACCAAAAATGGGACTTTTTATTATTCCAACTTATTTTATTCCAAATAAATAATTATCCCAATAATTATTATTCCAAAATAATAATAATAATAATTCAATTATCTAATTAAATTAATAAACATATTATTAACTTAATTTAAATAATTATTATATTATTATCGGGGTGTTACATTATGCACCAAACATCCACTGAAACCTCTTAGATCTAGCTAAATCTCAAGCTTCCATCAACATGTTCATACACTTAATCTGCTCAAAATCTTATCCAATTCTTCAAACCAGGCGTGGATTCTTACTCAATGATGCATGATAAGCAAGAATATGCAGAGAAAATTGGTGTTTGTGTGAAGAAATTTGAGTTTTGAAGAGAGAGAAAAATTGGAGGGAATGGAATTTTTCAGATCTGAAATTGTTGTTATGAGCAAAAACAGTTATGATTAGGCTTTTATATGATGTGCTAATCATGCTGCTAATTAGGATTAGGCAATGGCTAATTGAGATTAGAGAGATATAAGGTGTTTTGCAAAATTGCAAGTGTGAGGTAGCATGTGCAATCCATACGTGAACAGTGCCATGTTGAGGTGTAAATCCACTTAAAATCATTCAACAATCATGATGGAAGTGTTAATTGGCTTGTATGATCAACCAAATTCAAATTATGAATTTTCCCTCCAAAATGCACATGTATGAACACATGATCATATGAGCTTCTTTCATGCAAAGAAACGATTGATTTGGAAAGTCTTGGTCATGACAAGCATTTTGCAAAAAGAATGGACCAATTTGGAGTTTTGAAGCAAAAGTTATGCCATGTTGAACTTCCATGCATACTTTGTGATCATTTGGCCATAACTTCTCAACCATTCATCAGATGGACATGATATAGGACTTTTTGAAAAGAGGAGAGGAAGATATTCAACTTTGATGTTCACCAAAAATCCATTTGAAGCTTCTTTGATGTTGGAAAATCAAGTTGAATGTGGACCAAAAACTTGCCATTTTTGGAAACTTTCAATTACAGGTCATTTTCCATTTTGGGAAACTTTTGCCTTGACTTCAAAATCTTCAAGATAGATGTTTAAAATGAAAAATGGACCTCTTTTGAACATGATTGAGGTGTCTCAACTCATTTCCCCACCTCATAGCCCTCAGTTGACTGCACAGTTGACTTTTGTGGTCCTCAGATGACCTTGACATGCCCTGATCAGCTTGAGCCTCCACCACTTGAGGAAATTGCTCAAAAATAACACCCTAGCCCATGCAAGCCCAATATAATGATCATGTGATCCTCTTCTCAATAACATACCTCATCTCCTTGAGAAACCCTGGCTGGAAGAATGTCATTGATTAGGGTTGACCAAAGGTCAAAACCCTAATCCAAAGGAACTTGAGAAAGAACAATGAAATCCTTGATAATGATAGCACCATGATGATGGTAATATACCCTTGAAAACAAGATAACTCTCAAGACCTTTGAAGAATCAGGAAACCCTAATTGAAGTGCACACCCTCAGATGGTTGATCATCAATTCATAGAGACCCTCAGGCTTGAATCATGTAACCTTTCCATCTTCTGAAAAGACCTTGGAGGATGACCTTCCTTGTTTTCATATGATATGCAAAATGCAATGCCTAATGTCCTAAAATGAAATGCAATGTGTCAAACTAGTCCCAAGAAGAGGAGGGCAAATTTTGAGGTGTTACAATACCATGCATGGGATGCATGTAAGTATGCAATTGTTGGGGATATTTGGCTGTGCATGTAGGAATGCGAATGATTTTTATTTTGTATAAGGTTATGCATAAGTATGCTGATGATTGATATGATTGTGTTTTTTTTGAATTTTCTGTTTGGTAGGAAAACCATGTATGGATGATTCGTGTGATGCATGTGGGAATGCAACTGGGTAATTGAATATTTTTGTAGGATTTTATTCTTGACCACCAAAGAGGTTGGACTTTAAATGGGAACTGCCAGATAAGAACTGATGAAGAAGATTGAACTGCCAAATGATGACAAAACTTGAAGGATATGTTACCAGACGCGAACTGGGGAAAATAATTAAAATGTCAGACGGGACTGAATTTGTTTTTGCTTGTCAGACAGGAATTGATTTTTAAAGTAGGCTACCAGACAAGAACTGGTGAAAATAATTGACTACCAGACGAGAACTGGTATTGAAATAGGTGACCTACCAGAGGAGAACTGGTATTAAGAGATAATTTACCAGACGAAAACTGGTATTAAGAGATAATTTACCAGACGAGAACTGGTATTTGGCAAATGATTTGTCGTATAAGAACTGATTTTTGATATAGTTTGCCAGACGGGAACTGGACTTTGGAATAAGTTGCCAGACGAGAACTGGACTTTGGAAATAAGTTGTCAGACGGGAACTGGGCTTTGAAATGAATTGTCAAACGGGAACTGGGTTTTAAAATAAATTGCCAGACGGGAACTGGGCTTTTGAAATAAATTGCCAGACGGGAACTGGGCTTTGAAATAAATTTCCAGGCGAGAACTGGACTTTGTAATAAATTGTCAGACGGGAACTGGGCTTTGAAATAATTTGCCAAACGAGAATTGGACTTTGGCGTCAGATTTTGGGTTTCAAGGCTTTTTGATGTCAGGTTCATGTTATGGGTCATGCCTGATAAATGATATGATATGCATGGCTTTATGCTAGAGCAAAGCGACATGACTAATGCATGATGATGATTTATGTAATGATTGGAAGGTTTCCAAAGTTCCCCTACGCGGGTATTGGAAGAGAAGGTTTTTTTTGCAGAAAGGCTTTTGTCTGTCAAAAGGTCATTTTATGGGGTGATAGCGTGATTCCCCGACACTCATCTTGAACTCTGCAGTTGATGACATGTGAAAAAGCTTTCCCTTGAACAGCTTAAAGTCAGGGAGATGACTTGCTCCTGTATGGCTCATCTTGCCCCAATGTGATGGGTCTATGCAAAATGTTTACCTCAAAAGGATTTTGAAGCAATTGTACCATAATTTAGAGATGGATTGCCCCGGAATTTTGATCCATGAAAGGATTTATCCTTGGTTAACCGACTCTTGGAGCGGTTGACTTTTCTGTGCTCTTGAGGTAGCTTGCCCCGATATGAGCATTGAAGCGACTTAACTCACCCTAACTGAATATTGAAGGGGTCTGCCCCTGGCCAACAGAACCTCTAGGTGATCTGCCCCTAGTTAATAGAGTCCTGAGATGATTTGCTCTGGATCAACTGATTCTTGAAATGATTTACACATTTATTAACAGATGTTGGAGACTGTTTAAGACTGACCAATTCTTGGAGTAATTTTCCTATGATCAACTTGATGTTTTGGGTGGCATGCACCTGATTCGTGGGTTATGAGGTAGTCTTGATTTGGGTTAGCACCAACGAATGTCCAAGTTCCTCTAATTGTTCCTTATTGTTGGAATTTCCCTGACATCAAGTACTGACTTGCAGTTAAAATTGCTTGTTCAGAAATGGTAATTTTAATGCGATACTCATGCAAGTTTTGAAAAGAATTTATTTGAATGATGTGATAATGTGTGACGAGTGGACCATTTTAATCCAAACGCAATGATGATTTAACAATGCGAAGGATACAACAAGAAGATTGTACCAAAGTAAAAGATTATCAAATTTTTAGGAGTCAGTTTACGCAACCTTGATGTAGTATGCTTTCGGAATAAACCCTACTTCAATTAGGTCTTTTAAGGGTTGTAACGTGGCTTGGTTCACGGTTATCGAAACAAAGGATATGAGGCTCAAAATTGTTTTTGTACCCACCCTTCTTCTTGATAAACTCCAGTCCTATGCTCAGTTAATTCGCCATATACATTCAACTTTTAAGAGAGTTTGCAGGTGTAAGATCTCTTGAAATGACAGACACTTTATTTTGCTCTTCATGGATATTGGTGACCCTTTGATTCTTGATATGGTGGTCACTAAATCTTGTTTTTATTTTGTTGAGGGTTTTCGTGACCTCCTTTGATTTTTGTTTTGAACCCTAACTTTTGCATGGACCGCTTTTTGAAGCTTTAGTCCATCGGGATTGCCTCTATTTTTGCCTAAGTCATATCTTTGGGTGTTCGACTTAGCGGACTTTTTTTATTTTATTTTTTAGAATTGTGACTGCCAAGTCATTGGTCATTTGAAGAACAATCCAACATAACCTTTGGATTTTGCCTAGTTCCTTCTATGCTTCGGGATGTGTGCAAATAATATCATGTGGTTAATCTACAAACGGGATGCTTCGTCTTGTAATTTGAATGTATAGTCAGATTAACTGAACACTACCCTGCCCCAGGTTTAATGTAAGGTTTTTTAGATCCGAAAGAAACTCCTACTTCTAAGCTCGAAGTGCTTGACTAGGGATTAACTCCTTATCTCTCTAGTGTTTGGGGATTTGAAACAATGCCTGTACATCATCAGTAGGATTTTATCCGAAAGCATACAGTCAGCAATTATGGGTATTTTGTTTTCGTCATCCTCCCTCCAATCTTTGCTAAAACAACAATTTGATAAGTGAATGGGAGAAATATTTTTTGTTTTATATCAATGGAAAAGATGAGTGAATACAAAAGGATTTGTTCAAAACATGCGTCATTACTTCATTAATATTACCATTAAAGACAACAAAATTTAAAAGCAAATAGCATTTAATCAACAAAGAAATTACAAATGCAAATGAAAACAAATCAGTCTAATGACTGCCAATGTTAAGGATGTCTTCCTGTTTGAACCACTGGCCTTATGAGATACTCCCTTGAAGTCTTCGAACTTATTCAGGCGAGAGGTTGACGTGCACCAACAGGTTTCCGTCTGGAAAGGATATGTACTTTTTGTCAATCAACTGTTGTGCTTTGGCCTTGAAAGCATTGCAATCCTCAGTTGAGTGCCTTATTGATCCGGCATGATACCCATATTGCATATCGGGATCATACCCAGGTGGGTATGGTTCTGGCAATGGCCTGATAGACTTGGGTTCCACCGGCGAGTTTTGAATCAGACATGGCAAAAGTTGACTGTATGTCATAGGGATTAGATCGAGGGGAGCATTCCTTCTTTCCAGATTGTTTCGAGGCCTATGCTGGTTCAGATGCTGATTCTGATATCCTTGACCACGAGATCTTTGATTTGTATGAGGAACAATCCATGGTTGCTTGAATGGTGCTCTAGGCCTTGTCGGTTGCCTATAAGGATAACGTGGTGTTGGAAATGGTGATTGTTGAGAAGGTGAAGAACCATAAGGTATGGCCGGTGCATCGTGAGAATACCCAACATCTGCCATGACTGCATTTATTTCATCGTCCTCTTCCTTTTGGGAATCGCTGAGGGATTCTGTCTCGCTAGCTTGGTTGCTCGAGACACCTTGGATTCTTCATCTTTTTAGGGCACTCTCACCGCGTTCTCCAATTGTCACTAAGTGAGCGAAGTCTGACGCTGCGCTGCTAATCATCCTTTCGAAGTATGGACTTTGCAGGGTGTCCCTGAATAATTCCATCAATTCTTTGTATAAGAGTGGTGGCTCAATGCAAGCCGCTAACTCTCTCCATCTTTGGGCATACCCTCTGAAGGATTCATTGTCTTCCTGGGATAAGGCTCTTAGCTGCATGCGGTCGGGAGCTATGTCCATATTATATTTGTATTGCTTCAAGAATGTGTTAGCTAGGTCCAACCATGATTGAACATGATTCCTTTCTAACTTCATGTACCAACTTAATGATGCCCCAGTCAAACTGTCCTAGAAACAGTGAATCATCAACTTATCATTGTGGGCACGAGAGGTCATTTTTCGACAAAACATCAACAAATGGTGCTTTGGACAACCATCCCCTTTGCACTTCTCAAATTCTGGTGCTTTTAATTTTGCGGGTATAACCAGGCCAGGTACCAAACACATGTTTAAAGCATTCAGTTCAAGAGTATCTTGTCCTTCTATGGCCTTGAGTCTTTTCTCTATCACGTAGCATCTTTTAACAATCTCATCATCTTGTGGTTGTTCAACATTAACCACTAGACTTGTTCCATGGGAATCTGGCACAGAGAATGCAAAACTGTGATACTCAACAACATCATGACGTGAGGAATCTTGAACAACATGACGTTCTTGTACAATAGAGTTATCAACTGGGGTTTGCACAAGCTGAGGTTGGGTAAGACCATTTACTGTAGCTAGCATAACATTCTCAACAACTACAGTCTGCTGAATGTTGTCCTCCCTCTTTACTAAAGCTATCATAGCCTTCACAGGTTGGTCTATATGGTTTTTCATCGAGTCAACATTTCCTCTTAATGCAATGTGACTTTGCTCCAACGGATCCATAATCTTTCAAGAGTTACTTCAAGTCTGATATGAGTGTCGGGAAATCAACTGCCGGTTATGGACGAAGGATGGATGAGTTTTTTTTGTATTTTATTTTTTTTTGTGAAAAATAATATGAAATGTATGATGATGAATGCAAATTCAATGATATGTGTATGAATGTAGTGACATGTTTAGGATCACAGGTTCAAGGTGTTTTCAGATGGATCAGAATAACAGGTGAATGACGGGTATCTCTGATTAATGTAACCCCAGAGGTAGGCTCTACAGTTGGTAGGTTCCTAGAGTCACGAATATTTCTTGAGGACGTCACTGCCGTGACGAAGACTCATCGGACAATAATATCCTTAAGAAGATCTCGTCTAGGTGAGGTCTTCGTATTGTCCCAACAAGGAAGGCTCCATGGGGATTCTACTATACGACTCTCGAGTCCAGGGTTCTAACAAGGTTCTTAGAGTCATAGATCGAGGTTGGAAATATTACTGTAAGATAGTAATACGTCCAAGGGATCTCATCTGATTGAGGCTTTCGTATTAACCCAACAAGTCTGAAACTTTGTAGGTTAATACTACATAACCGCCGGATATAATAGGTTAAAAGTTCCCTAGAGTCATTGATCCAACTTGAGAATACTATCATCGTGACGAAAACTCGTCGGACAATAATATCTCAAGAGAATCTCCTCTAGGCGGGGTCTTCGTATCTTCCCAACAAGGAAGACTCCTTGTGGGCGTCCACTACACAACCACCAACTTAATCTTATGGTTTTTCTCAGACTCGAGTAGAGAGCCTATCTCACCAAGCACCACTAACTAGAGAGCCCCAAATAAGACATAGTCAATAAATCACAATACAATAATTATGACAGAATAATAATAACAAAACAAAAATAGCAAACAAACAAACAAGATTAACACACAGTACAGAAACTGAACTAAATTAGGCTTCACTCTCTTTTGCTTGGAGCTAGTCCCCAGCAGAGTCGCCATCTGTCGCATCTCAAAAAAATACGATTCCTCGCGATGGTCGCGGAAAATAATTTACGTTCGAACAGAGTCGCCACCGAACTTTATTTATCCCAATGAAGGAATAGGAAAATATCGATAAAACCTTTGGAAAAAAAGAATAATGGTCGTCCCAACCATATTCGGGTTCGGGAGTGGATTATGTAAGGGGAAGGTATTAGCACCCCTTACGTCCGTTGTACTCAACGGGAACCTTTTAGTTCTAATGTGTGATTTGAGTGTTAATTTATGTTTGTTTGTTATCTTTGGGTTATAAAATATTGAAAATAGAAATGGATGAGAACCTCAGAATGGGAAAAGGGGAGGTTTTTTATTAGTGTGCTCGCGAAGATACAGCAATCTCCTGCCTACGTATCCTTAGGGTATAATAAGGAAATCAGAGCATTCGTAGTTCGGGGAACTACGGTTGGTTGGTGTCTTTTACCGAACAGCTGTTTAGATCGCGTTCTAAAGGCTAAACGCTGGCTTGTCTACTCTCGACGGAGGCGTAAGCACTAGTTTGTTGTGCGCATTAAAAAGGATTAAACAGTGTTCTTTCTGAAAAGAGTTTTGATCAGACGAGGGTGACAAGTTGGATGAATGTGTTGGGTGTTTTGCTTGATTGGTTATGATCGCACGAGGGCGAGAAAAGGATAAATTTGATGTGTTGAGATGTTTTTAGGTTGGATGACGATTACTCAGATAATCGAGTAAGACAACTCGTATCCTAATAGTCGGGAAAGGGAATAGAAGACTCTAGATCGCTTTCTGTTTCATCTGAATAATTATGAAAAGGGTTGGATAATAATTAAGGTGTTTTTAATGGATGACGAATACTCGGATAATCAAGTAAGACAACTCGTATCCTAATAATCGGAAAAGGGAATAGAAGACTCTAGACCACTTTCTTTTTCATCGTTTAATTATAAAAATGATTTTAAGTATGGTTGATGTATTTTAGAATAAACGACAAGTGCTCGAATGGCTGAGTAAGACAACTCATATCCAAGCACTTGAGAAGAGGAATTGAAAACTCAAGACCATCTCCCTTTTCGTATAGTCTTGATATGAAAATGATTTGATTAGGTTATATGTTTGTGGGAAAATGATAGTTGTTCGACTGACCGAGTAAGAGAACTCGTATTCGACCAACTGAGGAGTGAAGTTGAAAACTCAAAGTCAACTCCCTTTTCATTTAGCTTACTGTGAAATTAATTTGATTTAATCGGTGCTTAGAAGTTTGTAGAGGAACGACAATAATTTGACTAACCAAGTAAGAGAACTTGTATTCAAATAGTCGTGGAGAAAAAATTGAAGACTCAAAGTTATCTCCCTCTTGGTTCCTTGTTATAAAAGGATTTGATTTGTTTGTGCTTAAATGGATTAGAAATGACGATTATTTGAATAACCGAGTAAGAGAACTCGTATTCAAATAATCGAGGAGAGGAGTTGAAAACTCAAAACCATCTCCTTTTTCATTTCTAAGTGAAATAGTAGTTGATAGCGATTAGGTATTTTAATTTAATTTTAATAAAGAATACTCGATTTTGGATCGAGGTTTTAAATTGTGTTTGCGAATAAATTGGGTTATTATTGGTGTATCAATCATCTACTCGATTAATTAAAATCGAATAGGTCTCATTGTAAGAAAGCCCAAAGTAAGCTATGTGAGGTTGATGGAGATGCTAAGAGCAATTGACTTACGAAGGTGTGGGAGATGGGCTCGATTGAATCGAGAATTGTTTGGTTTTGGCGGTTTAAAGCGGTTTTGAATCGACGATGGATTTGAATGAAAATCAATCAATATTTAATTAACCAAGTTAATTAATTTAAAGTTTGATTGAATCAATCAATCAAGTTGATTAAAATTAATTATCAAAATTATTCATTTAGGCCAACTAATCATGTTAATTAAAATTAATTGATCAATTGAAATGTCGATTGAAGCAAATGGAAGCAAGCATAGCAAAGGGTGCACTCACCAAAATCTAATTAGGCCCCTTAAGCCTTTAAGAAAATAAATAAATAGATATAAAGAAAAACAAAATGAAACATGGTTGTATGAGAAGGGTAGGGGCAACGTCCTAATGTCTGGAATGAAAGAGAGCCTCATGTATTTTTTAATTTGGAAGTCCACTAATAAAATATTGACATGCGGTGGTACATTAAGAGTAGAGGAACAAAATTTACAAATACCTTCTCTCTCTCGCTTGATTTTTTCTGAATTAAACAATGTTTAAAGAAATTTTTTTTTGGACTAAGTCTAATTAATTTAAACATAAAGTATGCACTTAAACAATTAATCCTAAATAATTAACTAACTCACACTTAATCCCAATTACAATTAACCTCTTAATCACATAAATTCTGATGATTATAAATAATCATTTTAATCACAAATAGAAAAAGCAGAGTCTAAACTTAAATCCAAAATTAATTATTATTGATTAAGCGAATTCCAAGAGATTAGTTTAAATTAAATGATTATGAAGAGGAGGTGTGAACCTGAGAAATGAGGGTGGATATAAGCAAACCCGTTTTGGGCCTTATGCCCAAACAGTCAAGACCTATCCAAGAAATGCTTCAATTTGCTTCCTTCAGCAAAACCCAGGTCACCATGTTTTCATCCTGGACGCGATGCAAAGAAGCTGCAGAACTTCCCTCGGAACATGGCGATTCAACAACGAACATGACGGATCCGGACTCTAATCCTCAGCCTCCGATCAAGATTGAAGTGATAATCTGCGAAACCAAAGTTCCTTTCGAAGATCGTTGAAGTGGGAGCGATGACGACGGATCCGGACTCTAACCTCCACAACGGCGTGTGCGAGAGTACAACGGCGTGAACAAGAGTACGGTGGTGAAGGTCGTTATTGGCGGCGACAAGTGGTTGTCAGAATGGTGGAGGTTGCGCCGGTGAGGAGCGATTGAAGGTCGATTGTGGCCGGTGGAGAAACCGTGGTTTTGTGAGGGCGCTCGTTGGAGGTAGAAAATGAGGGTGTGGAGTGTGTGGGTTCGCGGTCGAAGGAGGAGAAGAGGTGTGCGTTTGGAGGTTTGGAAGGATTCGCCAGCGGAGGTGGTTAGTTGGAGACGCAAGGGTTTGTGACGGCGGAAGAAGAAACGAACGGTGGTGGTCCAGTAGAATGGATTTGATCGGAAGCGAATAAGGGTGATATCGTTGAGTTGTGGTGGTGGATGGTGAGTTGTCGTGGCTTGAAGATTGAACGCAGAACGGCGATGCTCGAGTCGAAAGATGAAGAGCGGAAGCGAATCAATTCCGAAAAGGTATCGTCGAGTTTTTTCGCTTCTCTCTTATGCTTATGTTATTTCTTTTCTTTCCCAACTCTATCTCTCTTTTTCTCCTTCAATTACTGATTGATTCGTGAATCGTCGATGAAGGATTACCGAGTGTCTCCGTTTCTGTTATTGTTGTTGTGTTCTTTATGGTTTTTGAAAGAAAACTCTGTTTGTGTTTAGGTTGTTCTTGATTTTGGGTTTTGAAGAAAAATAACTTTGTTGTGTTTATTGTTGTGTTTGCTGTTGTGTTTAGAGTTTCTTTTGAAAAATCTCTTACCGTGATGTGTATCTCCACGTTAACCTCTCTTCTATTGTTATTATGAAGAAAGGATTAAGCCTTAAAAAACTCCTTTTTCTTTTTGATATTCTCATCCCCGATTATGTGGGATTTGATCTGTTCTTGTTTTAAGCTAATGTAAAAAGCACTTTTTGGATGCTTAGGTTAACCTTATGGATAAAGCTTCAAACTGAATGATTCATTTAGTTGTTTTTCAGCTCTCTAAGTGCTTTTGAAAAGTGCTTTTAAAATAAGCTATTTTCTTTGCAGGTCACAGATTTGAAGAGACTTTGATGGAATGGAAAAGTGGCTATTCCAAGCTTCAAGACAGCATGTTTTTGCGTTTAGGTCCAAAGGAGTGTTTAACCAGTCCATTGATTTTGGTCTTGGTCATTAGAATTATGAACCTGTTTTTGCAGCAAATTCCACTTAGTCAAAAAATGTAATTATTTAGTTTAATAAAAAAATTTAAAGACAAAATGTATTTGGATTATTTGGAGCTTATTGAATTAAATTTTAATTATGTAATTACCTTTTAAGCTTTTCAAAATTTAACTCAATATTTATTTATGCTAATCAATTTCAACTTTTAAAAACAACAAATTTCTAACTTAAGTATAATGACTTAATTTTAAAAACAACATATTTCTAACTTAAGTAAAGTGACTTAATTTTAAAAACAACATATCTCTAACTTAAGTATAATGACTTAATTTTAAAAAACAACATATTTCTAACTTAAGTAAAATGACTTAATTTTAAAAACGACATATTTCTAACTTAAGTATAATGACTTAATTTTAAAAACAACATATTTCTAACTTAAGTAAAATGACTTAATTTTAAAAACAACATACTTCTAACTTAAGTATAATGACTTAATTTTAAAAACAACACAATTCTATTTTAAATAGAAAAATCTAAATATGGGACTTTTAATTTAAAAACAACACAATTCTATTTTATATACAAAAATCTAAATATGGGACTTTAAAAAACAACACAATTCTATTTTAAATACAAAAAATCTAAATATGAAACTTTTAATTTAAAAACGACACATACATGTTTCTAAAAAATGCAAATTTAATGTGGGAACCCATGAAGAACTTAGAACTTGGTATAAATATTTGGGATGTGTAAATGGACTAGTAAATAGTGATCATAGAAATAATAACGTGGCTCTTAATACTTACTAATAGAAAAAATAGGTTTTGGATTAGTAATGTAAAAAGATTCAAACCACATTTTAGATTATGAACACACTTATGCAAATGGGCCTTTGAAATAAAAAGATCTCATGGGTAAACCACAAATGGCCGGACAAAATTGGGGTATGACACGGGTAACTAACACCATCTGGTTACGTCCTGCTACTCCTGACTCAACGCCTTGATTTTGTTGAGGTCTAAGGATTTGTCCCTCATGGACTGTCTCATCTTTTGCTGCCCCTGTCTCTACTTGAACAGAAATGGTTTGCCTAACCACTTGTGCCATCTGTCGAGCCGGTGCCCCCAGGAAGTTACACAAGCGTGTCAATTGATTAGCCACCTGCCTATTTGTTTTAGCAGATTCCTGTATCACAGGATTAAAAACTGTACCCAGTTGATTAGTTAACATATTAACCAACTCATGATTACTATCATCCATTTGCTGCCTCAACACCGCTATTGAAGTATTCGACAGCGGCATGGTTCTATTCTGAGTATTATTCTTATTCTGAGCATTGCCCCCTTGCGCTAATCCCTGTAAGAAGGGACTCGTATTTTGAGCGTTGTCTGAAAACAATGTTGCACTTGATGTTGACTGATATCTTGGCATTAAGGAATATGACATTCCATAAAGCAGATCTGTGGTGCCAAAGCGAGGCACATAAGGTCTGAACGTTGTTATCGTTGATCTTGAACCTCCCGGTGGAGGTAAAGGAATTGATTCTCCAACTGCACCTGTAGTCGACATCGTTGAGGTTGCACTTGTTATCGGAGGCAAAGTTGCAACCTGTGAAATTACTGTTTCCCTCGTGGATAAAGTCTCTTGTGGCACTTCATCCGTATTGGAGTCTGACATTTTCACAGTTTCTTGTGGTCTACTATAGAGTTTACCACTTCTAAGTTTCATGCAATTGTGTAACTACACTAGCACTGGTCCCACTGGGCGTGCCACTTTGTTTACTGTGGAAATTGGTAAACAACCGTTGGTCCTCCCTAAGCCTTAAAACTAAGGGTTACTTGCAGGATCGACCAGTTGATCCTAAGACATGTGCTAATGTAACAGGGTAACTTGTTCAATTCGACAGACTATTAACTTTGTGAGAAACGACTTCTGACAAAGTATTGAACAAGCAAAGGTTTTTCCACACGAAATGATGATGCTATAGACTATGGGTGACTCGTGATCGACAACACTATAATATTCAAAAGACATACACAATGAACATGCTTTTGGTGAATTCTATTATCGTAATAGAGTTAGTGTCGACAGCGTAGACGACAACAAAAAAGGATAATTCAAACGTAAAGGAAATTAAAATAAAGTGTTCAACGGGAACAATTGAAAAGTAAGGAAGTTGCATTGAAGTAAATGTGGTGATTCACGTACATAGCGCTCTTAAAAACTCTGGCTTCCTCGCGTTGGGAATGTGAAGTTTGTTACAAGTGATTTTGGTACAAAGTGAACACCCGGAGTCCTCTGTGGGATCCCCTATTTATAATGAACTAAAGAAACTGTCTACAAGCAAAACTACTAAAAAATAACAGTCTGTAGACAAACGTCATGCCACTGAAGGTGAGAAAAACAAGAAAGGGGGGTTTGAATTGTTTGAAAAATAAGCGCTTTTGCAAAAATGAAATCACACAATGATTTTATACTGGTTCGCTTATAACACAAAGCTACTCCAGTCCACCCGGCCAAGGTGATTTCGCCTTCAACAAGGACTTAATTCACTAATCTTGAAAGATTACAAACAACCCCTAAGAGAGAAGAAAATCTCTTAGTCCTCTCAAGTCTACAGACTACAAAGAGTCACTTGAGGAAATCAAATAAAATAGATACAAGATGTGTAATCTAGAGTGCTTCTAAGAAAGCAAATATTACAAACTTAAGAACAAATTATACACTTGATAAGCAAAAGCTTAGTGAAAATCTTTGAAGAACAGAGATGTTTTTCTTGAGCGTGATATAATTTCAGTATAGTTTTGGCTAGTGATTTCTTGCTTACTGAATGAGATTTCTTCTCTATTTATAGGAGTTGAAGTAGAGTTGAAGTAGAGTTGAATTTGTTGGATATAAAGATGTAGTTACGCCATTCCATAAATAGCTTCTGCAGGAGACTTTTTCTTTTAGAAGTGACTACTTACCACAAGTAGTATCTTCTCTCTTGGAAGAGGAGATTAACGTCTCTTTCTAATTGAGGAAATCCATTTGCAGAACTTTAACTTGGCTTAAACGTTACTTCATCATGATTAACAATTCTGATTAGAGTCTTCGTGTATCTGGGAATCTGGCTTCTGATGTTATCTCTTGAAAGTTCAGATGGCGCTGAATAACTTCAGAGTTTACAGAAGGCATTTGATCAGAGTTAGAGCTTCTAGACTTTACTTCATGTTCAGATGCTTCTGATACTTTGTAGTTTTGTTCAGAGTCAGAGCTTCTTGAAACGAGATTCCACTTTAGGTGCTTCTGATACTTGATAATTTGTATCTGATCTTGTTGTGCATCTGATGACATCATCAGATTTATTTCTTCTTTCTTTAGAACCCTGCACACTTAGAAACTTTTCGTTAGGGTGCCATTTTTGGTTTCATCCTTTGTTATCATCAAAATCATGGAGTCTGTTGTAGAACAATTTTTGTTCTTACAATCTCCCCCTTTTTGATGATGACAAAACAAATAAAATTATCAGATGAAACATGAAAAATATTAGATCAGATAGACAAAAGCTCCCCCTGAGTTAGCGCTAGGGAGTTCAGAAGTTCTTACCAGAGCTTTCCAAGCAATGAGATCTGAAAACATTCTGCAATTTCTTAATTTTAATGTTAGAGTTATTTAATCAAAGCTATTTATATCAGAGCTATTTCTACAATTGTTGCAGAATGCTTAAGGTTTTAGACATAATTTTCATCAGAGCTATTTAATAGCTATTTAATAATTTCTCCCCCTTTTTGGCATAATCAAAAAGGCATAAAAAATAAAAAGAATAATAAAGAGAAAAATACTTCATTAAAAAGCACAAAGGCAAACAACAGTCAAAAACATCAGATTCAAAGAAGAATATCAGAGCTAAAAAAGACAGAAGCAAAAACACTAGGCAAGCAAACAAGATAAATCCTAAGTGTCTAAGGGTTTGGAGGTTGAGGAAGTCTCTGAAGCAACATGGCAAACATGTTCTGGATGTTTTCATTCAAAGCATCTTGCTTGTCCATCTTGGCACGAAGCTCATTCTGATCTTTCTTGATCTCTTGCTGATCTTGCTTTATCTCTTTCAGAGTGTTAAGAATCAGAGGGATCGCAGAGGAAGACTCCCCCTGAATCAGAGCCTGCTGAGCTTCAGCTTCAGCAGCAGCTTGGGCTTCTGCATCTGCCTGAGCCTTGGCTTCAGCTTCCCGAATCCTTAGAAGTTCTGCTTCCTTTGCCAGTCGTTCTTCTTCCAACCTCTTTGCTTCTTCTTCAGCTTCCCTAGCCAATCTTTCCTCCTCTAATCTTCTGGCCTCAGCTTCTCTAGCCAGTCTCTCTTGGAGTCTTTCCTCAGAGTCTCTGATGTAGCCATTTCTGACTTGTTCAGAGATACTCTTCAGCCTATAAGACTCAGAGGTCATCCAACTAATGACTCTGTTCCAGTGTGTCCTAACAGATTTAGGATCATCACTAACTTCAGAGTTTTTAGCCAGAGACTTGATCTTCTGGACTGAAGCTTCTGCAACCTGTATAATGGCCTCCTCAAGGGTAGGTATGGTAAGTTCAGGTTCAGGTTCAGGTGAATGAGGTGGAGAGTTTTGAGGGCTGAGATTTAGAGAGTGAGGTTCAGTTTCTGATTCTGGTTGAGGTTCAGATTCTGCTTGAAATTCAGAATCTGGTTCTGGTTGAAGACTGGGGGATGAAGCATAGAGTGGGTTTAGGTCTAATGGGTCAGAGTCTGGTCCAGGTACAGCGGGAATAATTGGTGGGGTGATATAAGGATCAAATGGTCGAATTACAGATGGTTGGGTTTCAGAGGGTGTGGTGGTTGTTTGTTGTGGTGGAAGTGAAGTTTGATTTTCAGAGGGGATGGTGGTTGTTTGTTGTGGAAGAGAAGTTCGGAGGGTGGAGGTTACTTCAGATTGTTTTGTGGGTTGTGGAGCGAAATTTTTAGCATAGATTTCAGCTATTGTTGGGGAGTTTGGGTCAGAGTGTTCTGTGGATGATGATGAAGAAACACTAAAGTATGGGGGTGTTTCTGGTCCAGAGGATGAGGAAGAGGAAGTGTTGTGGTGATATAGTTGATTGGGGTCAGAGGTTGTTGTGAAATTACGAGCAACTTTTAGAACAGGTGGAGGTTGAGAGGTTCTGATGGTTGAAGGAGGGGTTTCAGAGGTTGTAAATAAGGGAGGTGTTGGGAGAGGAGTAGAAGAGGCCATCATAGGTATTACAGAAGTAACAGGAGGAATGGACTTACCAGAAGAAGAAGAGACTTTCAGAGGAGCTGGAGCTTTGGTTCCAGAAGATTCTCCAAGTCTGGGTTTCTTTGCCTTCCTTGCTTCCTCAGCTATCTTCTTCTCAGAAAGGCCTCTTTTGTATCTGACCAAATCCTCTTCTGAATCCAAAAGGTCTTCAATTCTGAAATCAGAAATATCAATACCTTCATCCAGCAGGCGCTGAAGGTAGATAGCAATGGCATCTCTGGGTTCATTCTTGAAGAACCTTTCAAGTCCATGAGGCATCTTCCTCTGATCCTTCAGAGCTTCCCAGGTCACATCCATAGTAGGCTTGACTCTGATCTCTTTGATGATTCCCATGCTCTTCAGGTTTTTGGCATTCAGAGGCTTTCCAGTTTCTATAGCCAGATCATCCATCAGCTTGGCCTTTTCCAGCTGGTCAACCAATCCATGCTCAATGAAGACATCAGAAAGAAGTCTTCCCAGAGGGATGTAAGATCTTGGCTTCAAGCTGTTTCTGGAGTCTTTGACAGAATCCCTTAGATATTTGAAAAGAAGAACAGGGAGATTGATCTTGATACCTTTCAGAATGCAGTATAAGATGAGTTTCTGATCAGCATTAATATAATCAGAGGAGTTGGAGGCTGGGCGATGGTGAATTGTTCCCAAAATTATTTTCAACCAAACTCGGAGGTTCTGATGAAGCTCCTTGTTCTTAGAGGGGTTTCCCTCAGCGTTTGATTTGAAGATTGTAGGGTTAATGACTTCTGTGATGCGCTTTGACCTTGGAGGAATGTTGTAAATCCTCTTTCCTCCAGTAGTCTCCATGTTCAGCAAGGAAGCAATTGATGCTTCAGTGATGACAATCTTCACTCCCAGAACAAAAGAAACAATGAACTGGTCATCTGCATCAGCATGTCTCCAAAATTCTTTGACAAGAAGAGGGTAAATGGGACCATAAAGCCTGTTGAAGTAGTTCTCCCAACCTTGCTTGTGAAGATCTTCAGTAAGATCAACACCGTTTCTTCTCAAATTCTCAAAATCTACCAGCGATTCACACAGTACATCCAAATTCTCAAAGGAGGTTGCAAGATGAATGTGGCGTTCACGATCCAAAATGTGAGGTTCTTGATAAACAGGGGTTGTGGTAACGCCTGTAACAGTGGGTGTTTGAGTGTTTGAGGTTTGGGGATTAGAACTGGCTTCCATTTGTTGGGAGAAGTTAAAAACTTCTTGCTCTTGAGGATTCATGAAGAAAATTGATGAAGAGGATGAAGAACTGAAGGAGTTACAGAGAAAACTTCGAGAGAGGGTTTAGGGTTTAAGAGTGAGTGAAGAGTGATAAGTGTGTGAAATGTGAGAAAAGTGTTTATATACCTAAGTAAAAACGCATGCAAAACGACACACATACCAGCGTTAGACACAAAACTCAAAATGGCACGCTTGGGGGGAAAAATGATTACAGCTCATAAATGAATGTCTAATCCCACAGTTTGCACACTGCTCGAGGAAAACTCAAACGTCTGCCTTTTGAATTTCTTGACAGCTGTCTAGAAGTTCTAAAGTTTGACGCTTCAGAGTTCCACGCGTTGATGTATCTGATCTTCAGGAATACCAAGAGATTGGTTCTGAAGATTTCTAACTCAGATATCTTCTTAACAATGTAGAAGCATCAGAGTCAGAGGCAGAATCATATTTGTTTTTATCAGAATCTTATTTTATATTTTTCAGAGCCATACTTCATTCAGGACAATTTTTAATGTTCAGATTTTCTAAGATGAAAAGAAATCTATCTTCAGCTAGAGGCTTAGTAAAGATATCTGCCCATTGATGTTTTGTATCAATGAACTTCAGCGTTACTATTCCTTTCTGAACATAGTCTCTAATAAAATGATGTTTAATTTCTATGTGTTTGGCTCTGGAATGTAAAATAGGATTCTTACTCAAACAAATAGCAGCAGTATTATCACAAAGGATAGGAATGTTACTCTCAAAGATTTGAAGATCTTCTAGCTGATGTTTCATCCAGAGCATCTGAGTTGTGCACAGTGATGCTGAGATATATTCTGCTTCTGCAGTTGATAGAGCGATAGTTGACTGTCTTTTACTAGCCCAGGAGATTAGATTGTTTCCCAGAAGCTGGCAATTTCCAGATGTGCTTTTTCGTTCTATTCTATCTCCTGCATAATCTGCATCACAATAACCAGAAAGCCTATACTCTGATGTTTTCTCATACATCAGGCCCAGGTTAGGAGTTCCTTTCAGATACTTAAGAATTCTCTTAACAGCTGTTAAATGAGATTCTCTAGGATCTGATTGGAATCTGGCACAAAGACAGACGCTAAAGAGAATATCAGGACGAGTAGCAGTCAGATAGAGAAGAGAGCCTATCATACCTCGATAGAGCTTCTGACAAACCTTGTTGCTTACCTCTTCCTTTTCCAGAATGCAAGTTGGGTGCATAGGAGTCTTTGCAGAGTTGCATTCAGTCATGTCAAACTTTTTCAGAACATCTTTAATGTACTTGCTTTGATGAATGTACGTGACTTCTGGAGTTTGATTGATTTGAATTCCCAGAAAGAACTTTAGTTCTTGCATTTGACTCATTTCAAATTCTGCCTGCATTAACTTAGAAAATTCATGGCAAACAGAGATATTAGCAGAACCAAAAATAATGTCATCAACATAAATTTGGCATATCATGAGATCATTTTCATGATTTTTACAGAAGAGTGTAGAATCAACTTTCCCTCTGATAAAATTTTGTTCCAGAAGAAAATTGCTCAGACGTTCATACCAAGCTCTGGGAGCTTGTTTAAGTCCATATAAAGATTTTTTAAGTTTGAAAACATGTTCTGGAAATTTTGAATTTTCAAAACCTGGAGGTTGATTTACATACACTTCTTCTGAAATATAACCATTTAGAAATGCACTCTTGACATCCATTTGATATAATTTGATAGAATGATTAATAGCAAAAGATACAAGAAGACGAATAGATTCTAACCTCGCGACTGGAGCAAAGGTTTCATTATAATCAATACCTTCTTGTTGACTATAACCTTGAGCTACCAGTCGAGCCTTGTTTCTGACAACTTCTCCTTTCTCGTTCAGTTTGTTTCTGAAAACCCATCTGGTTCCAATGACATGAGTGCCTCTGGGTTTAGGAACGAGATCCCAGACATCATTCTTGGAGAATTGATCTAACTCTTCTTGCATAGCTGCCACCCAATCGTTATCTTGAAGAGCTTCATCACAGGACGTAGGCTCAATCAGAGACACTAGTCCCAGAGGAATATCTTCAGAAGTTCTGAAGGTGGATCTGGTTCTAACAGGTTCATCTTTGTTTCCCAGAATCAAATCTTTAGATATGTTAATACGACTTTTAACTTTCCTTGGAATGTCTGGAGATTTGATTTCTTCAGAGTCTGGAGTGACAGTTGCTTCTGGAGTTTTCTCAGATTCTACCAGAGTGATCTCTAAATCTGCAAACTTTTCAACTAGCTTTGACTTTTCAGGGTCAAGCTTATCATCAAATCTAACATGAATTGATTCCTCCACAATTTTGGTTTCTGTGTTGTATACTCTATAGCCTTTAGAGCGTTCTGAGTATCCTAACATAATACCTTTCTGTGCTTTGGAATCAAACTTGTTTAGATGTTCTTTAGTATTTAATATAAAGCAAATGCATCCAAAAGGATGAAAATAAGAAATGTTGGGTTTTCTTCCCTTACACAGTTCATAGGGAGTCTTTTCCAGAATAGGTCTAATAGAGATTCTATTCTGAATGTAACACGCTGTATTTACAGCTTCTGCCCAAAAGTGCTTTGCTACATTTGTTTCATTGATCATGGTTCTGGCCATTTCTTGGAGTGTCCTATTCTTCCTCTCTACAACTCCATTTTGTTGTGGAGTTCTAGGGCAGGAGAAATCATGGGATATTCCATTAGAATCAAATAATTCTTCAAAATCTTTATTTTCAAATTCTCCACCATGATCACTTCTGACTCTAACAATTTTAGAGTCAAATTCTTTTTGCACTTTAGAACAGAAACTGGTGAATACAGAGTGAGACTCACTCTTGTGCTTTAGGAATTTTACCCATGTCCAGCGGCTGTAATCATCAACGATTACTAGTCCATACTTCTTTCCATTGACTGATGCTGTTTTCACAGGACCAAATAAGTCAATGTGAAGAAGCTCCAGAGGCTTGGAGGTGGAAACAACATTTTTCTTTTTAAAAGATGTTTTTGAAAACTTTCCTTTCTGGCAAGCTTCACACAGAGCATCTGAAGAAAACTTCAGTTTAGGTAAGCCTCTGACTAACTCAAGTTTAGTTAGCTGAGAAAGTTTTCTCATGCTAATGTGGCCTAAGCGTCTATGCCATACCCATTGCTCTTCGTGAACTGACATTAAACATTTAACATTTTGATCTTTTAAATCAGAAAGATTTATTTTATAAATGTTGTTTTTCCTCTTGCCTGTGAAAAGGACAGAGCCATCGTTCTGACTAATGGCTTTACACGTTTTTTGATTAAAGATTACATCATAACCGTTATCACTTAATTGACTTATGGATAACAAGTTATGCATTAATCCTTCTACATAAAGAACATCAGATATAGAGGGAAGAGTATCGTTACCAATAGTTCCGGAGCCTCTGATCCTTCCTTTCTGATCTCCTCCAAAGCCTACGAAGCCAGCGTCTTTAAGTTCCAGGCTTTGGAACATAGACTTTCTTCCCGTCATATGTCGCGAGCATCCAGAGTCCAGGTACCATGACTGGTGTCTGAACTTTGCTGCATAGGATATCTGCAACATAGATAATCTTATCTTTCGGTACCCAGAATCTCTTGGGTCCTTTTAGATTAGTCTTCCCAGAGTTTCTTACAACTTTGGGTCTTCTAGCATTTTTAAATTTGTGTTCCTGTGTGTGTGTGTAGTGGTATGAAAAAGGCGATTTAATTTGGTTACTGGTAGAGGTTTTATTTTCCTCAGAATCATACCCAATTCCCCTTTTATTATTCTGACCTACTCCATAAATCATGGATGCCATAATACTCCTATTTATCCCATTCTTCAGAAATTGTTGAAAGGCTTCTTCATATTTATAAATAATTTCATTTGAAGTTTGTGGTGCTTGAGACAACGCTTTTTCTAATTCTAAGCTTTTGGTTTTAGCTCCATCTTTTTCTAACGTTAAAGATCTGATAGTATCATCTTGTGCTAGAATTGTTGTCTCAAGTCTACTACATACTTCAGATTTTGCTTTAAGAAGGCCTTTAATGTCTTTAACTTTTTGTTTTAGTTTCTGAAGAGAGGTAAGAGTTTCTGATAAACATGATTCTAAGTCAGATCTAGAAAGTTCAGAAAATACCTCTTCAGATTCTTCATCTGAGCTGCTGGATGTGGTAGCCATAAGAGCTACGTTGGCCTGTTCATCAGAGTCAGATTCTGATGATTCGGATTCACTATCGTCCCAGGTGGCCATTAATCCCTTCTTTGTTCTGAAGGCATTTTTCTTGAAGCTTTCTTTCTTAGAGTTATCTTTCTTCAGCTTGGGGCATTCATTTCTATAATGACCTGTTTCTTTACATTCAAAACAGGTAATATCTTTATTAGGTTTACCTTTTGAAGTTGACTCTGATCGATCCCCTCTGGGTCTTGATCTTCTGAAGTTGTTGTTGTTCCTTCTTTTCCAGAGTTGCTTAACTCTTCTGGTTAGTAAGGACAGTTCTTCTTCATCATCAGAGTCTTCAGGTTCAGAGTCGTCAGTATCTGCAGTTTCTGCCTGGAGAGCTTTGGTTCTGTCTGACTTCCGTCTTTCAGGTCTGGACTTCAGCGCCACTGACTTGTTCCTTTTCTGAGGCTCATCCTCCTCTAGTTCTATCTCATGGCTTCTGAGAGAACTAACAAGTTCTTCAAGGCTGATACTGTTCAGATCCTTTGATAACTTCAGAGCAGTAACCATAGGTCTCCATTTCTTTGGCAGACTTCTGACAATCTTCTTAACATGATCTGCAGTCGTGTATCCCTTGTCTAGCACTTTAAGACCTGCAATAAGAGTTTGGAATCTGGAAAACATAGCTTCTATAGCTTCGTCATCTTCCATCTTGAAGGCTTCATATTTCTGGATCAACGCCAGAGCCTTCGTCTCCTTGACTTGGGAGTTTCCTTCATGGGTCATCCTCAGAGAGTCAAGTATATCTTTAGCCGTCTCTCTGTTGGTGATCTTTTCGTATTCGTTGTATGATATAGCATTTAGAAGTATTGTTCTGGCCTTGTGGTGATTCTTGAAAACACGTTTCTGATCTTCTGACATTTTGCTTCTGGGAACTTCAGCTCCATTTAAGGTTGGAGGTTTGTATCCATCTGTGACAATGTCCCAGAGGTCAGCATCATAACCCAGAAAGAAACTTTCGATTCTATCTTTCCAGTAATCAAACTTTTCTCCATCAAAAACAGGAGGCTTGGCATTGTAAGAATCTTTCTCATTTGAGTGGGCCATTTGTTTTTCTCGCACTGGATCTCTCTACACGGTTAAGTGTTTGATTTGAAAATCAATAACAGAGCCGGGGCTCTGATACCAATTGAAGGTGAGAAAAACAAGAAAGGGGGGTTTGAATTGTTTGAAAAATAAGCGCTTTTGCAAAAATGAAATCACACAATGATTTTATACTGGTTCGCTTATAACACAAAGCTACTCCAGTCCACCCGGCCAAGGTGATTTCGCCTTCAACAAGGACTTAATTCACTAATCTTGAAAGATTACAAACAACCCCTAAGAGAGAAGAAAATCTCTTAGTCCTCTCAAGTCTACAGACTACAAAGAGTCACTTGAGGAAATCAAATAAAATAGATACAAGATGTGTAATCTAGAGTGCTTCTAAGAAAGCAAATATTACAAACTTAAGAACAAATTATACACTTGATAAGCAAAAGCTTAGTGAAAATCTTTGAAGAACAGAGATGTTTTTCTTGAGCGTGATATAATTTCAGTATAGTTTTGGCTAGTGATTTCTTGCTTACTGAATGAGATTTCTTCTCTATTTATAGGAGTTGAAGTAGAGTTGAAGTAGAGTTGAATCTGTTGGATATAAAGATGTAGTTACGCCATTCCATAAATAGCTTCTGCAGGAGACTTTTTCTTTTAGAAGTGACTACTTACCACAAGTAGTATCTTCTCTCTTGGAAGAGGAGATTAACGTCTCTTTCTAATTGAGGAAATCCATTTGCAGAACTTTAACTTGGCTTAAACGTTACTTCATCATGATTAACAATTCTGATTAGAGTCTTCGTGTATCTGGGAATCTGGCTTCTGATGTTATCTCTTGAAAGTTCAGATGGCGCTGAATAACTTCAGAGTTTACAGAAGGCATTTGATCAGAGTTAGAGCTTCTAGACTTTACTTCATGTTCAGATGCTTCTGATACTTTGTAGTTTTGTTCAGAGTCAGAGCTTCTTGAAACGAGATTCCACTTTAGGTGCTTCTGATACTTGATAATTTGTATCTGATCTTGTTGTGCATCTGATGACATCATCAGATTTATTTCTTCTTTCTTTAGAACCCTGCACACTTAGAAACTTTTCGTTAGGGTGCCATTTTTGGTTTCATCCTTTGTTATCATCAAAATCATGGAGTCTGTTGTAGAACAATTTTTGTTCTTACAGCCACACGATCTAAAAACTGCTCCATATCTTTGGCGCTTGTTCTCCTTGTAACTGCTAGTCATTTTGAATTTCAAACTTATCCCGCTCAGGTATTTATGTTGACACCATCCCCTATGTGTTTGGTACAATCAAGAATTTCTTAAGTCCCCATCTCCGGTTCAGTCGACAGAACGGATTTCGACCAAACTTGCTTCTTCCGTCGATTTCATCTTCTGGTAGCTTGTGGTTTTCCCAAATCTTGCTTATTTTGGGCTCAGCTTTTCTTTCAAACCTCCCCTTGGTGTGGTGTAATCCTTAAATCCATAAGGCGCTTTCATTAATTACGTTTTCAACATGCCCTATCAATTTCTTGTGGTAACAGGTTCGACCCCCAGCGTGTGCACCCTGACCATATTTTCCATACTTCTGCTATTTTATTTATTTAATTTTAATTTTATTATACTTTTGATTTTAATTTTTTACCATTCTATTTTTATTATTTTGTAAATATGTTGAACACAAACTCCCTTTATACTTTCCTCTAGATTTTAATAGTGACTTGTTTTATTTCATTTGGATTACTTTTTATGAACTTTTGATATCTTGAAGTTAAGGACTAATGAAAACCATTTAAGTCATGATATGTTTGGATTAGGGTTAGTTAAAACCTTCCATACTTCAAACCTACCATTGGATGATCAAATATTCATCCATGGTACTTCAGGTATTCTAGCCGTCGCTAAGAATCATCACTGAATTCATTGGTTGGTCCCCAGTAGATGTCAAGTATTTCAGGCGTTGCTAGGAATCATCATGGAATCTATATTTCCCCACCAGAGTTAGGTATTCCAGCCATTTCTAGGAATCACCTTCTGTTCCTCTCCAGTCGTTGCTAGGGGCAGTCGTTCTTTCTTTTTTTCGAGATTCTCATTCCCCAGCAGGATCTCTTTCCTCCGCTTTCTCAAATTGTGACATCAAAGGATACTTATGTTGCATACATCGCATTACATGCATAATCATCATACCCCCCCCCCCCCCAATAAATCAATTCATTTCACCATTATCCCCAACAAAGCAAATTTTTGGTTACTCCTAATAGTATTTAATCCCCTCCTACCATGAATGCATTGGAAGTCGTCGATATCCATACCTTCAAGTCCGAGAAGATTAAATAAGGGAAACTTTCATACCCTTAAATTTTCCTTACCCATATCACTCTTCTTAAGCCTTAAATCCTAAGCATATATCCCATGCATATCATATGTACTTAATAATCACAATAATTTAGAAATCCAAGGCATGGGAGTCATCTGCAAAGACCTAAGATCCTTTGATCATGTTGAGGTGTGCCCAAGCCACCTTAACCCTAATCTCATCCTCAAGCATCCCACCAAGCTTGGAGTATCACTCAAGACATCTCACTCACTCCCCAAGTCCAATTTGGGTTGTGAGTCCCCTCGGAAGAAGCTTCAAGATTCATCAGGTCACCCAAGGACCAAACCCTAGCTCTTGACCCTCCTTTTGGCTTGTACAAGTCATGATTCACCATGGATATTGACCATTCCATTTAGGAACCCTCAAATTCAAAGTGTTTTCATGCCCTATACCCTTTAAACATCTCAAATTGATCCCTACATCTAAAACCCTAATTCATCTGACCATGGTTCTTGATGAAACTTGTGGCTCAAGAAACCCTAACTTGGGGATCTCTTGACCATTGAGATTGATCAATTTTGGCCATTAAATCACCCTAACACTCTTTCAACACCATTTCATGTCCATTTCAATCAAAATCAACCATTTAAACATCCATTCAATCCATGTTACAAGTAGTTGGTTCATACTTGATTTTGCAACTTTCCATGACTTGACCCCCCCACCAATTTGACCTAAAATATTTCCACAAAGATCCAAACTTTATTTCCCATCATGATATGATCACATAAACTTAAGGCCTCCATCATTGTGCCTTGGAAAGCAAGAAATCACAAAATCACCAAATTAGGTCATGTTGGTTGGTCACATTTTGGCAAGAATGGCCTATGGGAAGTTCCAAAGACCATAACTATCTCATTGTTTGACATTTTTAAATTAAAATTAGAGACAAATGTCCTAAATAACTTCCTATCCAACTTTGTTTCAAGGTCCAAGACCTGATTCATTGAGGAAGGGGTTCAATTTTGCTATTGGCCAAGTTGGTCCAACATACCCACCATGCTATAAAATCATGTCATGACCATTACTTTTACACATTGCCATTTCCAAACCACAAACCCTTTTGGCATGGTTCTTTTTGCATTCAATCAAGTTCATAGAAAAGAACAAATGGCATGTGAAAAATGGAAATCTCTACAAACAAAGAACCCAATGCCATGTGAAAAATTCAGTTTTTGCCCAAAATGGCAAAAAGCAGATTTTAGAGCAGGGCTTCTCATATCCCTTGGTTGTTTCAAAACCATACTAGGGACCAAGACGAACTTTCCTACAGTGAAAACAACTACAAAAGGTAGTTGTTTATGTGTTCCCCAAGTTAACACCAACCATGCTCCAACTCACATGCCAATTATGCTGAAACCTCCACAAATTCCCCCCAAAACCATCCAGACACATTCCCTATAAATAGGTGAAGGTGTTCCACTGAAGAACCACGTTAAAAAAGGCCCCAAACA
This sequence comes from Lathyrus oleraceus, assembly GCF_024323335.1. Lineage (NCBI taxonomy): Eukaryota > Viridiplantae > Streptophyta > Magnoliopsida > Fabales > Fabaceae > Lathyrus > Lathyrus oleraceus. Next base: position 96,394,421 of record NC_066582.1, on the reverse strand, counting down.
CCATCTGAACATTTGAAACAAACCTCTATTAATAGAGCATCTGGTTTTCAGTTCCAGAGATTTTCAACCCCAAACCACCACCCATAAACACTCAGCACACATTACTCAAGCTTCCCAAACATTGAACCACCCTTCCCCGAGCCTCATCTGGCCTGAGCCCAACCTTCGAAAAAAACCCCTGAGCAACTTCTGGTAAGGTAGTTTCTCTCACCCACATCTCTGAAATAAGTTCCTAATCACTTTGAAATCACTCACTGAACATTTCCCTTAAACTCATGTTCGCCACGGGCGAACAATCTCTAGCCTTCCTATCGAGGTTTACTTGCAGGACCGACTACAAAGTCCTAGACCAATTATGTGTTGATTATATGGTGTGTTTGTTGGTAAAGTGTTTGGATCAATAGAACAACAAGTAAAATGTTTGTAATAAAAGGTGCAGTAAAAGTAAAAGGGTAAAAGCAAGATAGATACGTAAATGAACAAAACAAATGAAATGACTTGACAAGTTAAATGGTTTGAAAATAAATGTGGAAGCATGTGTACATTTTACAGGAAGTTTACTCTTTTCTCTTAGACACTTGATACTTCAAGTGTTTTTCTATTGCCATGTTATCAATGTCGCCCCTAGAAATGAAAAACACATCTACTTAAATAGTAATAAAAAATAAATGCTAAGAGATCGTGATCCATTCATAATGCGCCAAGTGTCAGATCCTGTCAACCCACGTCTCTAGTAACTTCCCACATTCTGCTTCCAACAATTTGTATCCATCATGGCATGTTTCGCTTCGACTTCGATGAGATCACCCCCTCTGTCAACTTCACTTCGACCTGGATTAGGTTGCTCTTGACCGTCGAACCGCTTTCGACGGCCTCTCTACTGTTCTGATGTCTCCCTTTGTTGTGTTCGAAATTTTCCAGCTAACAAATTGCCCCCCTAAAAGGCCATTTTCAACCGAGAGACGCTTCGACCGAGAAACTTGGCATTTTGACTTTCCAAATTTCGGGTGGATGTCTAATCGTTAATGATGCTCTGCACAATGATGACTCTTTTCTGCGCCATGATTTCCCAGAAAAATTCCATCATTAGAAGCTACTTCCTAGGTCGTGGGCTTCCTATTAATTCTACTAACTTTCCCACTACCACTGAGTCAGACAACTGTCATCAAACGACTGACCCTTAGTTATCATTATGTTTTCCTATAATTACCATTTTTTCAGGTTCAACACTTTTTTTCTGCTTCTTCATCTGTGCATTTTTTATACAATTCTTCAAAGCGATATTACTCTCCTCATTTTTCTCCTTCTTTCACTGTAATGGCTTCCTCTACTAACACCAAGGACATAACAACCTTCAACACTAGCAACAACCCTATCGTGTTTCAACTCACTGAAGTAGAAAGTATGAAACCTATTCCTCAACCCACATCCACTGGTGAAGCTATGGTGAAAATATGGCAACGCCAAATGCTCACTCCATTTGTCGTTGCTGACAAACTCATTGCCTTCCATGGGCCTTATCCCGACACCAAAACACACCCCAAAAATGTTTAATCCCATTTTCCTGGTTTTACTCCTACTTTCCCTCCAGCTTTTGAAAAGGACGGTACCATCAACGTAAAGTTCATAGACCCTAAGGCTAGAGTTTTCAGGTCGATGTCTACTCCTGGAAATAAGGAGTATGTGGCTTGGCTTAACAAAGTTCAGCGCAAACGCCAAAACTAATGGAGAAATGCTGGTATTTTCGATGCTATCCAGATCTCGAGGCACGCCAATTGAATCAACCCATACATGTTGCTTGCTTCGATGTATTTCTAAGAGGGCTCGACCAATACCTTCCAGCTTCCCTGTGGTATGCTGATGCCAACTCTTTTCGACGTGGCGACTATTACAGGTTTATCACCTCTGGGTGAAACTTTCGACCCTACGATTTCGATAGAAACCAACTTTTTGTTCAGTCGCGCCAACCTTCAAAATCATATCGAACTCAACCATGATCAAAATTCTTCTGAAGTATCTGATGAAGAGCATATTACTTTTCTAACCCTTTGTCTTTCGTACTGTGTATTCTATCCTGGCTCTTTACAAATAGCCAAGAGTTACATAAGTCTGGCGATCCAAATCCACTAAGGTCGACAGTTTCTTTAGGTAAACTTTTGCTAGCTTCCCTGTACCATTCTCTAGGGCTTGCAACCCTAAAATTGAAATATCTCCATTCTACTCCAAAGGCCTTGAACTTGTCTGGACCTATGTGGTTGCTGCAACATTGGTTAAACGCCACCTTCGAGTACCAGTTGGGTTACTCGGTGTTGGAGCGCATAATGCGTTTGAACCAGGATCGACCAGTCGAAGGCGCAAGACTCTCCTTATAGACATGTCAGGAAGCTCCCAACAAACACCTCTTTATGAAGTATCTCAGTATGTTTATCGAGGCCAATTCCTTTGTTCCAGGTATGGCCCTATTTGTGGATCTAAGCTTTGGCCCAAAATGGTTTAAAAATCCTTTCCCTGGTGATTCTCCTCAAGCTGCAGCACAATCGAGTGTTGTGTGGAGGGCATTCTTTACTCCTACACTGTTGTCCTTCAGGATAGAGGCAGGGTCGAAGGGATATGGTTTCATGAGCTACCAACCCAATTTGGTGGCTCTCCAATTTGGCCTTAGCCAAATGTTATCGAAATCTTTGGTGTCACATTCGAATGACATCATGTGGGTTGGTCGACCACTGAACGATGAAGGCCATAAACCTTGCCTAAGATTTCACAAGTCTACTTAGCGCCTCGAATTACTAGTTTTCAAATTCCAGCAATCCTTTTTGACAACCAAAGACTTCGACGAGTGGTGGTCCGACTACCAACGTCAATGTTTTCCTAGTGCACTTTTTCTTTAACACATGATCGATGCTTTCTCCATTCTCGCTAGAGAAATGCATACTCCACCGTCGACTATTGACACTCTCGATGCAACAATCCAAATTATCAATGCTGACGAGGCCTAAACAAAGAAGGTAACTATTATTCCTTCGCCTCTTCCTTCTTTGAGAAGCAAAAATAACAACTTATTTTTCTCTGTTCCTATCTTCTAGGGTCGAAAGAGGGTTCGAGCTGCTACACCAGCCCCAAGCAAACCTTCAAAAAGGCAAAAGGCGCCCTCGACTCCGAAACTAAAGGTACTTCGTGTCTTAACGTTTCATGAGGTTTTAAAATTCAGTCACCCTCTCACGTATCTTGTGAATTAGGTTCTTGAAGAGGCGCCTTCGGTCGACAGTGAAGCCTCTGATGGTAGCGCACATTCACATATATTTCCTACATCAAAGGCGCCACCAGTTACTCCGCCTACTCCGGCCCGAAAAAAGAATGTTCTAGCCAAAAAACCTCCTTCAAAAATTGCTTTTTCGATCGCAGAGGCCTCAGTTTTTGATGATCTTATTGAAGTCTTTGCGCCCTAGGGTCAAGTAAGAAATACTCCAGCTTCCCCACAACACATGGCTTCCCATGTATTTGACTCCCCTTGTTTTTCCACCTCGTGAATTGTTCTCTGACATGGATCTTGACTTCTTTGTTATAAGGACATGTGGCTGATCCAACTCCTGCTAAGCCCACAGTCAACGTGAGGGTCAAAGGTCAACCAGCTGATACTGCTACTCTCTTGAGTCCTCAAAGCCAAGATGAGTTCTGGAGCGTGTCGCCTGAGGCTCAACAAAATCTTAACACTCAGCAAAATCATGCCCCTTCAACCGCTGCTGGCGAAGGCACTTCTTTTAGTACTCTTACTCCAGAAGAGGTTTTGGCCATGAAGCGACAAAATCCGGTATAGGCCTTAAGAAAGCTGCAGCAACTTCATCAAATATCGACTAAGGCTCAACCTTCCTCTTCGAATGCCATACCTGCTCCAGGAGTGGATGCCACTGTCACTCTCAAACTTCAACAATTAAAAGATTATCTGTTTGAGCGTGAGATTCTAATTGTCATCGAAGAAGAAGAACCCTTGGCACATGACATCCTCCAACTTCTCAATGAACTTGCCCTATACGAGCTTCCTGCTCTGGTTGTCAGATACTTGATTGAGTTTGAAGCTTTCTTCCCCCAACTAGTCAAGGATCTCGCTCTTCGTCGGAATGCTGATTTTCAAATTAAAACGAAGATCAACGAGATGAGACTAGAGTGGGAGTTTAGTGAAGTCTGTGAGAAAAAACTCAATGACTTCGAGGCCAAGAAACAGGAACATCTCAACAAACAGCAAGTCTTCGATCAGCAAATCTCAGATTATCAAGCTCAAATAGATGAACTTGCTAAGAAGATTGTTGAGGTCGAAGCGCAAAAAGCCTCTTTGGATACAACTGATCCTCTTCCTACTCGAGATGTCGTCGACCATGAGGTTCTTAAAGGGATTTCACACGGCGAAAAGGCCCTTGAAATTAAAGCAAGGATTAACCAACTGCGAGAGAAGAAAAGCCTCATTGACAACATAATTGGTCATGAGAAGACCCTTTTCGAAGACTTTAAGTCTATGTTTCCTACTTGATGTATTTCTTTTGTCGAGGCAATTGTAGCGTTGGCTGACCATTTTGTATGTCATCTTGGCTTTAACAATTAATGATCATTTTCACTATATTTTAATTTGAATCTCTTGTATTATAGGTTTATATTTTTTCAAATATTTCCCATTTAACCTTAAAATTCTTCGATCAATACCCAACTCCTGAATTTCGTAGGCAGTGTTAGTAAACATTTGGATTATTTGAAATGGTCCTTCCCACTTTGGTGACCATTTTCCTAAAATTCGATCTCTTCGATCCATAGGTAAAATTACCTTCCAAACATAATCATGTATTGCAAAGGTTTTCATCTTAATCCTTTTATTGTATACTTTGGCCGCACACGCCTTTTGTTGTATCAACACGTCTATTGCAGCCAACCCTTCTTCGTCTAAATTAGTCGGTTCGTCGAACATCAATCTCCAATACTGTTCCGACGGGATGTTGTTTTGCCGTTGCACCCTAATTGACTGTAAAAAAAATTATGCTGGCAACACAACATCGTGCCCAAATGTCAAACGAAAAGGCGTTGAATTCGTTGCCTCTTTTGGGGATGTTCGACAAGCCCATAAAATTTGGTCTAATGTTTTGTGCCAATTCTTAGATTTCTTGGCAACATGTTTTTTGATTAAACCAATTATCACTTTGTTGGCTTCCTCGACTTGTCCATTTGCTTGGGTGTAGTAAGGTGTGGAAGTAACCAACTTGAACCTTGTTTCAGCGGCGAACTCTTACATCTTTTGACCCACAAAAACTGAGCCTAGATATGTAATAATGGTTTTAGGAATCCCAAACCTATACACGATGTTTTTTTTAATGAATTTGATCACAACCTCTTGATCTACTCTTACCAAAGGGATAACTTCTATCCATTTTGTAAAGTAGTCTATTCCGACTAGGATAAACTTTTGTTGTTTCGACAAGGCTGGTCGAATCTCACCGATGACATATAACATCCATCCTCGAAAGGGCCAAAGCTTGATAATTGCATGTAACTCGCTTGCTGGTACATGTTGGATGCTTGTGTGCATCTGACATTCTTAGCACCCTTTGGCAAAATAAATACAGTCTTTTAACATACTTGGCCAATAAATACCTTGTCAAAATAATAGCCATTTCGTTTTATGACCTGCTTGGTCTGCCCCACATGTTCCACTGTGTACCTCAGACATCTCCAAGTAGGCTTATGTATCTCCAAGGCACTTGAGCAATACTCCTTCTAGAGTTTTCTTCAACAACTCGTTTCCCAGGCATACATAGCTTAAAGCTCTATACTTGATTTTCCTGTCAATGTTTCCGACTGGATTTTCTAAGTACTCTATGATTGGTATTCTCCAATCTAAATGTGATAAATTATCCATGGCAAAAACTTTTTGTCTTGCAAAAATTTCGAAATTTTCAAGAAATTTATTGCTGAAGACCTCTCTGCCCCTCAGTTTTTGGGATTTCCATATTGGGTGACCGGGAGACGTTCAACACCATCTTTTCCTTTACCTCAATAAAATCCTTGAGCTTTTATTTCGATACCTTGTACCTAGAGGCAATTTGTGCTAACTCGTTGGCTTCTTGATTCCCCATTCTGGGCACACGCGTGATGCTGACAACTTCGAAGCACTCTAATAGTTGCGTCGCCATTGCGAAATACATCAGCAAATTTTCTTTAATGCACTTGTATTCTCGTGTGATTTGTCTGATCACTAACTCCAAATCTCCTTTTATTTTGACCTTCTTGGCCCCTAAGTCCCTCAAGATTTTGAGACCAGTTATTAGGGCTCCGTACTCTACTTCGTTATTGGAACACTTTTTGTCGACTTTACATTTGAACTTCGTCGGAATGTCTTGTGGGGATAATATTAAGATCCCAAATCCTGTTCCATTTTTGTGACTTGACCCGTCGAAGTACAACCTTAAAGGTTTCGTGTCAACCATGTTTAATGAAGGTTCAACTATAGCATGATCTACAGTAAAATCTGCCACTATTTGGGCTTTCATAGCCCTCAAAGGCCTATATGTTAACAAAAAATTGTTAATGCTAGTTCCCGTTTCCCAATTCGACTATGTAGAATTGGTTTAGACAACATATGTTTAATGACATCACAATGAGACAAAAAATAAACATCAATTGGTTTTATATATTCCTTTAATTTCATACATGAGAAGTACAAGTACAAGCACGGTTTTTCAATCACACTGTACCTAGTTTCAGCATCTATCAAAATTTGACTGAGGTAGTAGATGGGTCTTTCGACACCACTGTCATCCTCTTGAGCTAACATACTTCCTATGGTCGTATCCAACACAATAATATACAAACTCATATTCTTATTCCTACTAGGTGGTAACAAAATGGGAGGCTTTATGAGGTACTCCTTGATGGCGTCGAAAGCCTCTTGTTGCTCTTGCCCCAAGTGAAAATCACTTTCCTTCTTGATCTTGAGTAGTGGCGAAAAAACCTTCGTCTTCCCACTTAGATTCTATATAAATCTTCTCAAGAAGTCCATCTTCCCCAATAAAGACCAGAGTTGTTTCTTTGTCGATGGAGGCTTGAGATCTAAAATTGCTTTTGTTTTGTTTTTGTTGATCTCGATGCCTTTCTTGTGTACCACGAAACCTAAAAAGTCTCTTGCATGTACACCAAAAGCACATTTTAATGGATTTATTTTCAATCCATATTTTCTCATCCTCTCAAATGAGCGTCGAAGATGATCCAGATGATCATTTTCAGATGAAGATTTTATCACAATATCGTCAATGTATATCTGCATAAATTTTTCAATGAAATCATGGAATATGACATTCATGGCTCTTTGATAGGTTGCTCCAGCATTTTTTAAACCAAATGGAATCACAACCCATTCGTATGTTCCCAAATCTCTAGAACATCAAAATGCCGTCTTGGGAACATCATCTTCCGCTATGAGAATTTGATTATATCCAGAATAACCATCAAGCATACTCAAGTATTCGAAGCCTGCGGCTGAATCGACTAGCATTTCTGCCACAAGCATCGAATACTCATCTTTTGGAGTAGCATTGTTTAAATCTCTAAAATTTATATAGACTCTAAGAGTTCCATTTTTCTTAATAACTGGTACTATATTAGCTAACCATTCGACATAACTTGCAGTCCTGATGAACCGACTTTTGAGGAGTCTTTTGATCTCCTGCTTAATCTTTATTGTGATTTCTGGAGCAAACCGTCGAGGATGTTGCTTCACTGGCCTTTTTCCTGGTCGAATAGGTAATCGTGCTCCACCACACTTCGATCCAAACCAGGAATTTCGCCGTAGTTCCAAGCAAAATAGTATATGTATTCTTTCAATACTTCGATCAGTTTAACCTTCATTTTTGACCCAACTTTAATGCTTATATATGTTGGTCTTTTTGTGACTCCATCTCCTAAATCAATCTCTTCGAGTGGGTCTTGCGCTTGCATTCTCTGCAACTTATTCAATGGGTTTTTCTCAAACCCCAAAGGCCCATTGTCATAAATACAATCAAGCCTCTAGCTTTCTGAAGCTGTTGTTTAGATTTGTCAGCAATCTTCATGTCGGCCATATTCACGTCGGCCATCTTCACGTTCTTCAACTCTGGCTTCAATAGCCAAATTTTATAGTTTCTCAGCTTCTAGAGCCGAGTTTCTTTTGTTCTCAGCCAAATAGGCCGAAATTCGAGTCAAACTTTCTGACTCAGCAGTCATCTTCATCGATTGCAGGCCATCCCGTAGGTGGAATTACCATTTTTGGCTCCATTTCTTCTTCAGCATCCCAGATGAATCCGTAGTCGGGATCGAGGTTCAGGACACGGACTGTGTTGACTGAAGTGTAGGACCCTGATTCGTCATCACAAGGCGTGATGTTTGCCAAATGTTGGTCAAAGGATTTCTTCAAACCCTTGGCCTTATCGATCCTGTATTAACTCTGGTCAGCTTTGATGTTTTCAATGATGATGTGCTTTCTCCAGATTATGAGTCTTCGATGTACAGCCGATGGAACTGCTCTTATTCCATGGATTCATTCTCGTCCTAGGAGTAGGTTAAAATTTGCTCTGGATTTTATTACCATAAAGAGTGTTAATCGCATGGTTGTACCAACGGCTAGATCGACTTGAATAACCCTAAGTTTGTTAATGGTTTTTCCCTCGTAGTTGGATAAAACCATATTGTGTTATTGGAGATCATCATCGCATTTCCCCATCTTCTTGAAAAAAGTGTAAGACATCAAGTTGACACTGCACCCCCATCTACAAACACTTTGTTCACTGCTATCTCGTCGACCTTTGCCCTTATGAACAAAGGTTTCAGATGGTACATCATCTCTGGGCTAGGTCTTTCAAACATGTCTTTTTTCTCCTCGACCACGCCACTATTCATAACGTAATAGCATAGTGGTTTACCTCTAACGATTTCATCTGGCATGAAGTCCTCCTCTGCTTCGGAGACTTCCGACACCATATCATATTCTGCAGGCAACACTGATTTGATGCCGCAGTTAATGACGAAATCTTCACCATAAGTGTCGTCATTAGAATCGTTGTACATATCCTCATCGAACTCTTCATCGGACTGAAGAGAATACTCAGGTTCCTCTTCATCCGACTGAGGAGAGTATTCAGGCTCATCCTCATTCGACTGAAGCGTGTTCTCAGGTTCTTTATCATTCTTGACCTGAGATGAACATTTCATACTTTGAGATGATACTATCCCTTTTCTTCCTGCAGGGTCAATAGTCATGGCTATTATATGATTTGCCACGATATTCCCTTTCTCTGTCCACACTCCTTTTGGGAGTTTCCTTTTCTACCCAGAGGTTTCGACAGGCTTCAACTGCGAAGTCGGAGCCTCTTTCCCAGCTTTCTTGTTTTGCTGGTAACAACTCCATTGTGTTCTGGTGATGGGGTTTTTTCCCTTGTAGTTAGGAGAAACTACATAACCTATTGGTTCAACCTTCTTCTCTGGAATCTTTGTTTCTTTTACCAAATCGAGCACTCTCGACTTTGGCCTCTTGCCCCTCTTCTGGTTCACCAATTCCACCCACTTCTCTTGTGGGATATCCAATGGCGGAAGGAAAGTCTTTGGTCGAGGATGCTGGAATTGCCTCCTGTATTCTTCATTTCGACGTGGTGCTTCATATTTGTCGAACATAAATCTGGGGATGATAAGCTTCTTTTCTTTATATGCCTTCTTTTTGTCAGCTTCAAATCTTTGAGCGGCTTTCTTGTCGAACACAACGTTAAACCTTGGGCATAGTACCGCTTTTGACCCACTCACTTTGCATTTCTCTTGGAAATCTGCCAGGTCTTCACCTACTTGAGGATAAACCACTTCTAGTTCATCTTCAGTTCTCTTGTCAAAACCATTAGTAGTTTCAACCATCAGTACCTAAAAGGATTCATCCAAAGACTCAACTTCCAGGGACTCCTTGAGACCATCAGTAGTCTCCACCATCGTACATTCAAAGGGTTCAGAGTACAAGGCTTCTTCAACCTTAAGACGATCAGAGTCCACTTGCATCTTTGGCCTTTCGCCAAATTGAAGTCCGCCTTCTTTCAAAGCTTTCTGCACCAAATCCCTGAAAAGAACACATTGATAAGTTTTATGACCAAGAAGTTATGAAAAATTACAAAATCCCCTTTTCTTTTTCTGTTCTAAAGGAGGATCCTTTAAACCCTGAGGAACAATAATTTGACCATCTTTAACTAACAAATCAAAGATCTCGCCACACTTAGACACATCAAACGTGTAACTTTTAGCAACGTATTTATCCGTTTTTCGTCTTTGATGGGACTTTTCCTGTTTGATAGTTTTAATAATTTACACGTATAAGGAGGTCCAGGCTTTAGTTCAACCACGTTGACCTTGCTTTCATTGACAAACTCTTCATCGTCAGAAGAGTATTCATCAATTACTATATAAGACACTTTCTCTTTCTTATGGTATCGACCATTTTTTGTATTTTCGGCTTTCAAATGTTCGATCTGTCAAACCCTATCAGCTAATTGCGCCATATCCCTCAGAGATTGTGTATCTAACTTCTTTATGATAGAATAGTCTAAACCATTTGCGGCTATTTCGACTAATTCATGCTCAGGGACTTAAGTAAAGCATCTAGCCTTCAGAAGTCTAAACTAGTTGAGGTATTTATTGACTGACTCATTAGTCTTTCATTTGACGCTGGCTAGTTCTTTCAGACTTATTTTTTACTGTCCCATGTAAAACTATTCATGGAACAACCTTTCTAACTGCGTCCATGTTTGGACGGGTTGTGGAGGTAACGTTGTAAACCACATGAACGCGTTTTTTGTAAGAGAACTTGGAAAGTATTTCAACTTCAAATCCTCATTGTTTTCTATGTCGCCAACTTCAGTTTGATATCGGGCAACATGTTCGACGGTAGACTCTTCGGTGTCTCCGACGAACTTGGTGAATTTTGGAACCTTCCACCCTCTAGGTAATTCTGTTTGTAAAACAAAATATGGTAAGGGAGAAGAATATGTCAACCTCTGTAGGCATGGGTTTATCCCATTACGAACTATGATTCGTTCGACAATAGCTTCTAAGTTTTTCTCCCCGACCATTGCCTCTTGCCGAATCTGCCTGACCACATGGTCGAGATCCTGACTTCTATTAACTAATACAACGGGAGGCATTCGTTCCACCCTAGGTATTGGTTTGACTTCCTGGTATTCTTGTGCAATCGTTTCGTCTACCATCTCCTCATGTCGGATTGGGGTTTCTGATTGAGGTGGAGGTGAGGGAGTCTGACAAACTTGCACTTTGGGAGCCCTTAAGAAATCCCCTATTCGGGTCATCTGAGTTTCCATTTATTAGTAACTCTGAGTCGAATCCTGAATTAAAGGTTTTAGTATGGTACCCATTTGCTGAGTCAGTATGTGAACCATTTCGTGATTGCTTTCATCCATCTGTTGTCTCATGACTGCAACATAACTTAATGTGAAAGTTGGGATTGAATGAGACGACAATCCTAAACCTGGGGGTCAACCAAATTAGTTTGCCAAAGGTCCTAACCCCTGGTATTTGGAATGGCGACGATGAAGTTTCGCCAAATGTCGAACTTGTATTATGCATACTTTCCATAAAATCAGTTGGCATTCCCAACGTTCAGTACATGGGCATTGAAAAACTAGGCATGTATTGCCCTGAAGTTCCCATCGTCATCGACCTTGGAGTTTTAGGCTGACGCGGTGTTAAAATTGGTCCACTATATGCAGTCGAAACTGCATATATAATGACGGAACCAACATCGGTCGCTTGCGACGCAACTGTGTCTCCTCTCGAAGATGTTTCTTCGTTTGGATGTGGTGATACAATTTTACCACTACATAGCTACATATATCGAACACAACGGGTCCCACCAGGTGTGCCAATTTGTTCTCCACAGGTGAACATTCTCTAGCCTTCCTATCGAGGTTTACTTGCAGAACCGGCTACAAAGTCCTAGACCAATTATGTGTTAAGTATATGGTGTGTTTGTTGGTAAAGTGTTTGGATCAACAGAACAATAAGTAAAATGTTTGCAATAAAAGGTGCAGCAAAAATAAAAGGGTAAAAGAAAGATAAATTCGTAAATGAACAAAATAAATGAAATGACTTGATAAGTTAAATGGTTTGAAAATAAATGTGGAAGCAGGTGTACATTTTGCAGGAAGTTAACTCTTTTCTCTTAGACGACTGATACTTCAAGTGTTTTCCTATTGCAATGTTACCAATTCTACCCCTAGAAATGAAAATCACATATACTTAAATAGTAATAAAAAACAACTGTTAGGAGGTCGTGATCCATTCATGATGCGCCATGTGTCAGAGCCTGTCAACCCACATCTCTAGTAACTTCCCACGTTCTGCTTACAACGATTTGTATCCATCATGGCACGTTTCTCTTTGGCTTTGACGAGATCACCCCCTCCGTCGACTTCACTTCGACTTGGCTTAGGTTCCTTCTGACCGTCAAACCGCTTTCGACTGCCTCTCTGTTGTTCTGCTTTCTCCCTTCGGCGTGGTCGAAATTTTCCAACTAACAACTCATAGCTTTGATTACTTAGTTTTAATAGTTTAATTTTTATTTTAGGTTAAGTTAGTTCTTCTGATTTTTGAGGAAGAACTCCACACTCAGAGTCAATCAATGGCTCATGAGTATGGAGAATGTTCCGTTATTGATCATACAACAAACCTTGATGCTTAAAATTGTTTGAAAATTCGTGTTTTTGAGTTTAGAATTTGGATGCTCTGAGGTTGAAGACGACACAGTGGTCGTTGCCTCGCACGCTATTTTGAATTCAAACCAAGTCCGTGTCTGGTTCTGATTGGTTGGTTGGCGCACGCTTTTCATTTGTTCGCTTGTTTTATTATTTATTTATTTCATTCTGTTTTATATCATAACCGGGCCTTTGGCCCAGTGGGTGAGGAGGTTTATCCCCCCATGACCCTGAGGTTAGGGGTTTGACCCCTAGCATGTGTACCCTGACCATATTTTTCATACTTATGTTATTTTATTTATTTATTTTCCATTTTATTATCCTTTTGAATTTATTTTTTTTACCATTCTATTTTTATTATTTTGTAAATATGTTGAACACAAACCCCCTTTATTTTTGCCTCTAGAATTTAATGGTGACTTGTTTTATTTCATTTGGATTATTTTTTATGAACTTTTGATATCTTGAAGTTAAGGACTAATGAAAACCATTTAAGTCATGATATGTTTGGATTAGGGTTGGTTAAAATCTTCCATACTTCAAACCTACCATTGGATGATCAAGTATTCATCCATGGTATTTTGAAGCATGGTTAGGTTGCCCCTACTTCAAACAACTTGGTCATTTGACTTGTGGATGAAGTCCCATTTTGTTAACTTGGATTCATCTTATACCTTTACTTTTCTTTTGTTTATAACTACGATTAGCATTGTGCGCCACGATCCTTAAGTGGTGGAGAATGAGTGAGAATGGAGCATTCCTATCCTCATTCTAATTATTTTAGATGCAAGACGCTTGGCTTGTTGTCTAGAATATTCACCTCCGCCCCTAGACTTTAGTGCAATCTAATCACAAACTCTTTTCATAAACCCTTGTTTAAGATGAAATCAACATAACCCATCAAACCTAATTTTTTATGCCTTAGGGAACCGCTCCGAAAACCTTTTTTTAAAAGGTAAAATCAACCAAAACACAAACATTTTCTACTACGAAGTATGGAGCTCTGATTCCTCATCCCCGAATGAGTGATACGTAGGCACAAGGGCCCCAATCCTTGGCGAACACTATAATAAAAAATAAAACCCCTCTTTTTCACACATTCCTTTGAAAATAAAACAATAATAGATAAATCCCCATGTACGTAAAACAACCCAAATTGTTCCCATGGAATACCATTGACGTGAGGGGTGCTAATACCTTCCCCTTGTGTAACCGACTCCCGAACCCTAATCTCGGTTGCAAAACCGATTCCTTATCTTTTCCTAGCGTTTCTCGTGTGTTTATCTTTTTGAGAGTTTTATCGACTATTTCCCCTCGCCTCTCCAATAGAGGCACCCAAAAAAAAATTGGTGGCGACTCTTCTAATCTTCTTATTCTAGAAGGTCCTGGTTTTCGCTATCACGCTTAAAACTCCGATGACTACACCCATGAGTTGTTACAATTATACTCTTTATTCCCTCTTAATGAATAAAACGAGTATTTTACATTACTGACTTTATCTTCTGTCTTATTTTCTGTAATTTTATGACTACTTATATATGTAATCAACAATTCCAAGATTCCCTAGAAATTTTCAAAATATCTTTTTGCATGCATTCATAAATTCATGTATTCATTCAAAACTAAAATACAAAATTTTCGTATCATCTTCCTTCGACTATTCAGAAAAGACGACGACTTTCCATCACAAATATTTCACCAGAGCTAATCATCAGAAAATTATGGCTGACGTCAAGCAAGAAAACATAATTTACAAGGAGACCTTGGCCCAATTCCAAAGGAAGATGAACCAGTTTCAAGGAAACATGAACACAATCCTGGAGTATCTTCGTGCCCAGTGAAGCTAGCGGAAATATACCCAAACGTATCGCATGCTCGAACATACAACAGAGTTGCCATCGAACTTTATTTATTCCCGAAGGAAATGGAAAACATTGATAAAACTAAGGGGGAAAGAGATATGTTGGGTAAGGAAGTCGGTTATGCAAGGGGAAGGTATTATCACCCCTAACATCCATGGTACTCCATGGGAACCGTTTTGATTGTTCTCGCTCGAATAGGTGTTATATCTAAAGATTACTCGTAAAAGAAGGAAGGAAAAGGAAAAGAAATAGATAGAGTGCTTGGTGAGGATTGGGGACCTCATGCCTACGTATCCTTATAGTGCAATGAGGAATTCAGAGCTCCATAGTTCAAATAACTAGTGGCGGGAGATGAAAAGAATTGTGATGAAGGTATGGTCTGAACCAAAGGATAACATGTTGTATGAACTTCAACAAGGGGTGAAATATGAACACAAGAGTAAAACCGGTATGGACTAAGATGTGGATGAAACTAGGCATACCCACTGTATTGTCCTACCAAAAAATAAGGAATTAGATGTTTGGGTACAAGCCAAACATCTATTGGTTCACAAGCTGACATAAGATGGAGCACAAAGGTAGTGGATTTGGCTCAAAGATGGTGTGTATCACATGGAGTGAATGAAGATAAAATATGAATGCGTCATGGAGATGAATGAAATGAATGATCAAAGTCAAAGAAGTGAAGGGTTTGGTAACAGTGACTAGAAAGGTGTAACTTAAAACCAAAGGTCAAGGTATATTGGAACCCATAGGATAAATGATATTTGTAGCTCAAGAGTAAATATGGCACAACTAAGATGTGGAGGAACAGAGGCATACACACTATATTGTCATGACCAAAAAGAATGAATTAAGTTTTGGGGGTACAGGCCAAATAGCTATTGGCACAAAGGTAGACAAATGTCCTAAATGGGTGTATATGGAATTCCAAATAAAACTGTATCTGGTTTCAAAGAAACGGTACGTCACTGGGGTGGACGGTAATGATTGAATGTAAATAATGGATCATGAAAGATATGAATGGTGCCCTAAAGCAGAAGGAGGAATAAATAGAAGTATGCTCGCCAAGGATTCGCATCCTCGTGCCTACGTATTCTCACTATGCAATGAGAAAGTCAGAGCAATTGTAGTTCGTGGAACCACGAAAACAAAGGAAAGGAAAAGAAGTGTTTGTCTAAGCAAATAGGACTAACAAGACAAACAACTTCAAGAGTATGATTAAAGTAATTGAAAGTATAACTTGTACCAACAGAATGGTAACATGGGAACCCACAAAGGCAAATTGGCTTTGAACCCAAGAGTGAAAAGGTACATACTAAGATGTGGAGGAATATAGGCATGCCCACTGTATTGTCTTACCAAAAAGGAATGAATTAAATGTTTGGGTACAAGCCAAATAACTCTTGGTTCACAAGATGTACAAATATCCTAAAAGGATGAGTATGAGACCCACAAGAAAGTATTGTTGGGTGCAAGGAAGAATATATCACTTGCCGGGGGAACAAACAGTTCGAGATCAAAGAAGAATGACATCCTGGATCCATGAAGGAATAAACTTTGAACCAAAGATAAAAAGAGGTATTGACTAGGATGTGGAGGGACCTACGCATACCCACTCTTGTCATAACCAGAAACAAAGGGAATTAAATGTTTGGGTACAGGCCAAACAACTTTTGGTTCACAGAAAAGTATTGATTATGGAATCTAAGGAAAAATGCAATCGATCTCAAAAAGATGGTATTGATTGAATGAATAGAGAATGATTGATTAATAAATAGGGTAACTCGTTGAGAATTTGGGTTCTCCTACCTATGTATCCTTATTGTGCAATAAGGAAATCAGAGCTTTCGTAGTTCATCCCACTACGACTGAAAGCAAGATGATTGAGGCAAAAGAATATGATTGATTGAAATGTAGAGACTTGACATTTGATTAATAAGAATCAATCATATGAGTAAAGGTGGATACGATGAGTAACGGGCCAAACGTCCCACACCCAAAGATGTCCAAAATGAGTGTAGGAAAGCTTCAGTCTCATCCTTTCTTTACTACTTAAGGCTCGTGACATACAACTCTCATCTTAACTTTCAAGTTGAAGGAGGAGAATTTGTGTTGTTGTTTCTTGTAATGATGATGAGGACCTTATCAATCGTTTGATTCAAATTGCACTAAAGTATATGAATAGAGGTGAATATGATGAGTGTTGGGCCATTCATCCCATACCCAAAGATATTCAGAATGGGGGTAGGAATTCTCCAGTCCCATTCCTTCTCTATTGCTTAAGGCTCGTGTCGTACAACTTGAATCATGATTGATAAGTTGTTGGTGTAGTCCTTTGTTTGTTGAATTGCTTTGTGGAGAGAGAGACTTGTCAATCGTATGATTTGAATTGTGCTAAAGTCTATAAATTTAGGTGAATACTGTAGCACCTCAAATTTGCACATCCCATTTGTATATACATTTTCATTTTAGGTCATTAACATTGCATTGTCCATTCCAAGTCATCAGGCAAGACTAGTCAGGAGATTTAACTGTGCAAGCAAGCAAGTGCATTTTCTATGGAATCAAAGCCCTAGGGTTGGTACAATGAGTTCATGTGACCCAAGGATCATTTTGAAGTGATTTGGCCAAGAATTGAAGGTTCAAAGATCATCAGTCAATGTGAAATTCATCTTAAACCCTAAAAAGTCAACTGTCAGTTCAACTGTGGATTTGGAGGTGGGAGATGGTCAGAGATGCCTCAATCATGTGTGAACAAGTCTCATTTGACATTTCAAACATCAATATTGAAGGATTTGAGGTCAGATCAAGACTTTCCAAAAATAGCAGGTGACCTGTAATTTGAACTTTCCAAAAATGGCAAGGTTTTGGACCAACTTCAACTCAAGATTACATCATCAAGAAAGCTTCAAATGAAATTTTGTCCAACATGAAAGTTGTAAATCTTTCTCTCCCATTTCCAAAAAGTCCAAGATCAAGAATTTCTCATGTGTGGTTGAAGAGATATGATCAAAACATGGCAAGGTGTACTTGAAGATTCAAATGAACATAACTTCTCAACCAAAGCTCCAATTCAAGTGGTTCTTTTTGCTAAATTCTCATTTTGACCCCTAGTTTCCAAAACATACATTGCATTGCACAAATTGTCATCACATAATCATTTGCAAATTCTTGGATTTTGGAGGGAAATTTCAATATTCAAATTTGGTGAATTATTTGAACTTTTGGCCATTACCGATGATTTTAAAAATGCATTTTAAGTGAAATTCAATTGATTTCGTGCACTGTTCACCATGCATTTTCATGCATAGGGTGAAAACCACAATTTGCACAAACACCTCATTTTACTAATTCCACTTACCATTTGGTTAAACATGATTAAAAGAGTGATTAGGGGGAGGTATAAAAGAGAAAACCCTAACTGTTTCAGCATTAACCACAATCACTTTTTCAGATCTAGAAAAATTTCTCAAAATTCTCTCTCAAAAATTTCTTCAAATTTCTTCAAGCAACATCCATTTATATTGCTTGATTCATCATCCTGAAGTGTTATCAAGGATATTTGCACGTGGAATTGAAGAAAACAAGGCAAGATTGCAGCATATTGAAGCTTGGAAGCAACAATGGCAAATGCAAATTCTGGTGGATTCGTGCATAATTGAACCTCCATTTCTCTTCCAATCAACTTCGCAAGCTTCATAGAGGAACATTGGAGCATTGCAAGGCTTGAATCAGCACAATTCCAATTCTGCACTTCAAGAGGTCACAAAATCGATTTCCTTATTTCTCAAATTTGTTATGTCATTGTTGTAGATCTTAGGATGCTGAGTATTCTGAGCTTTGAACCATTGATTTTCATACAAAATTGAGTGAAATATGCTTGTATAAAGTTTGGATGATGATTCTTATTTGCTTCGATTCATGCATGTTTGAGTGTTTCTTGATGAATTAGTTATGGATTCTTGATGTATGTTGAAGGATCTACATGATGATATGTTTGATTTTGATTTCTGAGAAAAATGTTCTTGATGTTCTTGAAGATACCACTGTTCATGTTGAATGCGATGAAGATGATGAAGCTTCAGCTTAGGCCACGGTTTTGATTCTTTTAGGCAATAGAAAAGTGTTGCTCATGCGTTAGAATAAGGCTTGAAAGTGATTGGCTCATGAGAATGGCCATGCACGCGCCTGATTGGCCATATCGTTTGACCGCGCTTTGACTTGCCAGCGCATAAGTGAAACGCTGAGTTTCATCAGCGCGCCAATCCATTTTGAATGATCCCTGGGTTCGATTCCGGCCGGTGCATGCATTTTATTATTTTCCTTTTCTCTCCATGCCATGAACCATGCTTCACATCTCATTTTTTTTATTTTTTCTCCATCTTTAGAAATTCATACATAATTGAAAAATCATCCAAAAAATATGTGGTTTTTTGCATTGTGTTGCATTTTTTGTCTAGTATTTTATGATCGTTTTTCCATAAATTTTGCATGGCTGGAAATTATTTTGTGCTAGGGTTTGTAAACATGTATGCACTTTGTACCTTGCCTTGCCATATCATTTGTGAAATGCTGAGCTTTTATCTAATGATTCTCAAATTTTGCATGAAGAAACTAGACTCATTTCTTGACATTTTGGTGTTGATTTGGTATTTTTATCATTTACCATTGCTGTTTTATGAATGTGCTAAGTTAGGTGTGACAATTGGTGTCACACCTTGTGATGTTCAACTTGATTGATGAATTTGCCATGCCAAATGATATCCAATTGCCTTGATATTTTGTGTGATGCATGTTTTAGATGTTGTGATTGCTCATGATTTTTGTTGGGATTATTGGGATCATTTCTGATTTAATTGAGATTTTTCATTCTGGATGGTCACATTTGAGCTTTAAAATTGCCTTGAACTTCATTTGATCATGAAATGCTTGTGGATTATCCAATGCTTCTGAATTTTTGCACACTATTTCTAGACATGTTGAGTGTTATTCTGGCTTTGGTTTGAGGTCTTTACCATGATCCATCTCTGTTTTATGCCTATGCTAAGTTGGTGTGACAATTTGTGTCACACAGGTGCTTGTTGTGCTTGTCTTGATTTATGCTATGTGATTGTCATGCCAAATGATGTCCAATGCCTCTAATTTTTTGTGTGATGATCATGTTGTATGTTCTGTTTACTCATGAATTTTGCCAAGATTATTTGAATCATTTTTTATTTAATGTGCATTTGTTTCTTCTGATGTCACAATGTGGTCACAATTTGCATACCTTGCCATGTTTGGTTCATGAAATGCTTTTGGTATATGATATTGATATGGGACTTTTTGGAATGTGTTCTTGATTGAATGAGGTTGATTCATGTCAAATTTCATGTTCTGTTTTGAACTTTTTCTCCATCTTTGACCCTAGGCCTTGACCTAGTGGTTTGTGACTCACAGTTGAGCTTTGATTTTAGGTTTGCACATCCAAGTCCATAGTTGATGATGCTTCCTCACTTGAGCATTGATGTTTGCTCTAGATGTTGATTAACCTTGAGTTGTTTTGTAGGTTATGCCAAGTCATTGGTGTTGTGCCTATTGGCTTGTGACTTGCACATTGTTGCTTTGACTATCTGTCTGATTGTGTGATTGACTGTTGTCTGTTGGATTGTTTGACTTGTGTACTGATTGGGTTAGATTTTTCCAGGTACCTAAGTTGCTTTGAGTTCTTTTGAACTTGCTTTTGCTTTGCTTGGTTTCTTAACCACTGAGGTATAACTCTCTGACTTCATGTAGTCTGGAAGACCTGTCCTGTTATGTGGGCAGGCACCTGTCTGAAGCCCTCCTTAAGAGGCAATGCTTGTGAATGTTTAAATTTGTGCCAAGTAGGTAAAGACCTCTTATGAGGCAATTGGCAGATAAAAGAGATGTGCAATCCATCTCCTGCTACTCAGTGTGTCATCCACTTTGCTCACACACCTTGTGTTGATGCATTGTGGATATTAACCCAAGATCTTTGTTGTGTCAGTCATATGTGGAGAAGAGTTCCTACTTTCTGAACTCCCACACTTTCATTTGTCTGAAGCTCTCCCAGGCCAGGGATAAGAGCTGTGAGGTCTTACCCTCACTTTCCATTTCATCTGCTTCACCCTAACTCTCAATGTTAGGGTTAAGAGCTAACTACACCCGATTCC
The DNA here is from genome assembly GCF_024323335.1 of Lathyrus oleraceus. Lineage (NCBI taxonomy): Eukaryota > Viridiplantae > Streptophyta > Magnoliopsida > Fabales > Fabaceae > Lathyrus > Lathyrus oleraceus. The sequence continues at coordinate 96,373,634 of NC_066582.1, read as the reverse complement.
AGTTGGCTTGTGTTTCACGGCCTAACCTTGTATGAGCCCAAGTGTGTGCTTGCTTTGTGTGCTTGTATGTATTTGCTTGTGCTGTTTAGGATAGCTTGCTCCCTGTGCAAGTTAGATAGAAACCTCAACCTAGGACCATTGTGGATTGCATGATAACTATTAGGCTCGAGTCAGTCTCCCTTCTAGTTTGTCATTTCCCTGTCTCTGGTTAGGTTAGAAGTTTTTTCCCTGCGTAGGGGAACTACGTCGCCCTGATCCTCATACCAGATGAGGTACGTAGGCAGGAGATGAGCTGATCTCTCCGGGCGCCCTTTTTTCTTTTTCAACCCTTTTGTGTGTGTTGGAGTCTGACGTAAGTCCAGCGATTGGCAGTTGGTTTCCGGTGTCTTGTTTGCTTGTTGGAGTCTGACGTAAGTCCAGCGATTGGCAGTTGGCTTCCTGTGTGTGTTTGTTGGTTCGGAGTCTGATGTAAGTCCAGCGATTGGCATTCGGTTTCCATGTTTGCCTGTTTGTGTGGAGTCTGACGTAAGTCCAGCGATTGGCAGTCGGTTTCCTGTGTGGTTTTGTTTGGCGTGCGTTAGCCGAGCTACGAGTGCTCTGATTCTTCTCCGGTCAGAGAAGATACGTATGCATAGGATGCGACATCCTAGCGAGCACGTTTCCCCTGTCCCGAACTACGTCGACTCTGATGTCTGTGCCTGACAGACTACATAGGCCCAGGATGCGATATCCTGCTGAGTTAGTTTCTTTTGTCTTTCTGTGTCTCCTTCCAGCTTGTGTGTGCAGTTTGTGAGCAGTTTCTAGCAACCTTATCCTTTCTTTTGAGCGTGGATCCCGTCGAGTACGACGGATGCGTAGGGGTGCTAATACCTTCCCTTCGCATAGCCGACTCCCAATCCCATCCATCTCTGGTCGCGAGACCATGTCTTTTCCAGGTTTACTTCGAGCGTTTCCTTTCCCTCTTTGGGATGAATAACGCACGGTGGCGGCTCTGTTGTTTCGTTTTCCCGCCGGTTTTTCGCGTAATGCGACAGCTGGCGACTCTGCTGGGGATAAAGAGAAGTTGACCTCTTGCTGATCCATCTTCCCTAAGCGAGTCTCTCCTAGCGCTCTCTAGGTTAGGGTTTGGTTGCTTTTGCTGTTTTATTTATTGCATTCATTTATTCATTGTTTGCATTTATTGTTTGCATTTATGTTTGCATTCATCATTATATTCATCTGTTCATCTGGCTGTGTTGTGTTTGTCTCTCTGTTGGGGTGGGAGTTACATGAGGTAAAAGGCCCAATACCCAGGCCATGAGTGAAATCTAGGACACCTAGGAATAGAGTGATTCATGGGAAGCGGGTGGTATTGCGCCACTTAGCGGAACATTGATATCACGAGCAGTTCAGACTCTGATGGGGTATCGTCGTTACATACTTCGGGTGTGTATATGATGATATTCTATGAAAGGGTTATTTATGTTGCGTTTCTCTCGACCTTACCCTGGCCTAGATGACACCCGTGAGTGGGGAGGGAATGATCATTATTACAGGTACAGTTGGTGACTTGTTGGTGACTTGTGATCCTGTTGGTGACTATTGGTTCAGAACTTTGGGGTCTCAGATGACTTTGGGTCTCAGATGATTTTTGTGGTTCCGAGTTCAAGCCGAAGCTTTGATCCTGTGTTCCGAGATGCACAGCCAGCCAGTCTTGTCTACATCGTTTGCATCATAGCATGTTTATTTTCAAAAAAAAATAATGCAATGAAAAAAATTGAAAAAAAGAAAAGAAAGAAAAAGAAAAAGCTAATCTCTGCATGCATATCATTTCTCAGGTTCATTCAGGAGTCTATTCATTGTGAGAGATGGCAACTGTTCCAGAGTTGAAGCGGAGGCCTTGTTCCTACAGTTTTCACCGTGAGCCTTTGACGTCCCTGATAGAGTTGAGCAACCTTGTGGCTAGTGGTAATCAGAAGGGGTTTGTTGATCAGTACGGGGACTTGTTGACACTATTGAGGATGGTGGTAGATCCAGTGCCGTTGCAGACTCTTCTATAGTTCTACGACCCAGAGCTCCGTTGCTTCACTTTCCAGGATTATCAGTTAGCACCTACTCTTGAGGAGTACTCTATTCTTTTGAGTGTCCCGATCCGGTATCAGATTCCTTTCTTGGATGTGCCTAAGGAGGTTGATTTCCAGGTTGTTGCCATAGCTCTCCATTTGGGTATCAAAGAAGTCAGTGATAATTGGAAGTCCAGTGGAGATGTTGTAGGGTTGCCTCTGAAGTTCTTGTTGAGGATTGCTGGAGAAGAAGCAAAGAAGGGAAATTGGGAAGCTTTTCATGCTCATTTGGCCATCATGATTTATGGGATTGTCTTGTTCCCGAGTATGCCCAACTTTGTGGACTATGCTGCTGTCATTATCTTCCTTGGAGGAAACCCGGTCCCTACTTTGTTAGCTGACACTTACTATGCTATTCACAGTAGGCATGGTAAGGGTGGAGCTATCAGATGTTGCCTTCCACTTTTGCTCAGATGGTTCTTGTCTGTCCTGCCAGTCAGTGGACCTTTTGTGGATGCTCAGAGCACTCATAAGTGGACTCAGAGGGTTATGTCTCTTACCTCATATGATATCAGGTGGCAGTCTTACCGGATGGATGTGCGTAATGTCATCATGAGTTGTGGAGAGTTCCGTAATGTGCCACTTGTAGGGACTAAGGGTTGCATTAATTACAACCCAGTTCTTTCTCTTCGCCAGTTGGGGTTTGTGATGAATGGAAGACCACTTGAGGCTGAGATAGCTGAGAGTGTGTATTTTGAGAAGCGGAGTGACCCTGTCAGTTTGGAGCGAGTGGGAAGAGCTTGGAAGACCCTTGGTGTCAAGGATGGAGTTGTTCTGGGGAAGAAGTTTGCCATTGCTATGCCTGACTACACTGAGTGGGTCAAGAAGAGAGTGGAAACTTTATTGTTGCCCTATGATAGGATGAAGTCATTGCAAGAGCAACCGCCTTTGATCCTTGCTGAGAGTGTACCTGCTGAGCACTACAAGCAAGCCCTGATGGAGAATCTTCGGCTGAAAGAGAAGGAGCAAGATACCCAGATGGAGCTCTACAAAGCCAAAGCTGATAAGTTGAACTTGGCTCATCAACTCAGAGACATGCAGGGTGAAGGTACTGCTAGATTGAAGAGCAAGAAGAGATCCTACGAAGAGATGGAGGCCTTGTTGAATGCAGAACACCGGGAGTGCTTGAGGTTGCAGAGAGCTGAAGCCAATTATCAGAAGAAGATAAGAGACTTGGAGAAGCAACTTAGAGACAAAGACATCCAGTTGAAGAAGGAAGTAGACTTGAGACATGCATCAGAGAGCCAACTTGGAGGAGAAGTTGTAGAGCTCAAAAGACAGTTGAAGGAGAAGCTCACTCCCTTGCCAGAATGTTCAGAGTGTGACCTGTTGATAGACCAGTGTCAGTACTTGAAGACTCTCATTCCTGGAAGCCAGTTGTTTTAGCTTGTACCTCTGTTGTTTATGTTGAGAATCACCTCCAGGCTTGTTGGATGGGATTCATTGTTGTATTGTGATTCAGTTGGATCTTTGTTGACTTTGTTGTATGATTCCTGTTGCTCTTATCTATAAATGGGGTTGTTGGTGTCTCACCTTGTGCTCATTATCTTGTGTTGCTTCCTTGTTGTGTATTACAGGTTGCCATTTCTCGAAATATGAATTAGGCTCTTGAATGCCTGAGAAATGAACATATCATATGCATCATACGCATCATTAGCATCATACACATATCATTTTGCATAACAGGTGTTCTTGTTCAAGACTTCTCACTCTGGTTCCTGTGTTAGGCAGGATAGCTGATCAACGACCGCACCGTTACTCAACCAGACTAAATCATCAGAGGAACATGGACCAGGTTCAAGCAGAATTGACTGAGATGAGGGCTAACATGGCCCAATTTATGACAATGATGCAAGGGGTCGTTCAGGGGCAAGAGGAGCTGCGTGCCTTAGCCCAGAGACAGGAAGCTGTGATTCCGCTGTCCAACCGTGCTTCACCAGTGGGTGTACCCGTTCATGAGAATGTTGTTGCTGTTGCTCCCGCCACTGACTACGCCGTAGGGGATGAATTGAGGGGTATCATGATCAACGGACAGCCTCTTGCTGCAGAGACTATTAATGCCAGAGCTACCCGGGCTCCGATTCGTCATCCTGCTCCTCTAGTTGACAGGCAGGAGGACATGTTTACACTCCTCAGTGAAGACGACGAGGTTGTGAGAGTTGAAGAGAGGGATCGGAAGGTGGATGCCCTTGCTGAAAAAATCAGAGCTATGGAATGTCAGAATTCCCTGGGTTTTGATGTTACTAATATGGGGCTGGTTGAAGGGTTGAGAATTCCCTACAAATTTAAAGCTCCCTCATTTGATAAATACAACGGTACTTCTTGTCCTCGCACCCACGTGCAGGCCTATTACAGGAAGATCTCTGCTTATACAGACGACGAGAAAATGTGGATGTACTTTTTCCAGGATAGCTTGTCTGGAGCTTCCTTGGATTGGTACATGGAGCTTAAGAGAGATTCTATCCGATGCTGGAGAGATTTGGGGGAGGCCTTCTTGAGGCAGTATAAACATAATATGGACATGGCGCCGAGGCGGACTCAGTTGCAGAGTCTTTGTCAAAAATCTGGTGAGAGCTTCAAGGAGTACGCCCAGAGGTGGCGTGAATTGGCTGCAAGAGTACAACCCCTTATGCTGGAGAGGGAGTTGACTGACATGTTCATTGGGACATTACAAGGGGTATTCATGGATCGGATGGGAAGTTACCCATTCGGTAGTTTCTCGGACGTTGTAATCTGTGGGGAAAGGACTGAAAGTTTGATCAAAGCTGGAAAAATTCAGGATGCTGGTTCCTCATCTTCCAAGAAGCCGTTTGCTGGGGCACCTCGCCGGAGAGAGGGTGAAACCAGTGTTGTGCAACACGGTAGAAGAAATGTAAATAGAAATCAATATCGCCAGGTTGCTGCTGTAACCATTCCAGCACCTCAACCTCGTCAATAACAGCAACAAAGGGTTCAACAACCACAACAACAACAACAACAACAACGTCCGTATCAGCCTAGACAGAGGATGCCTGATCGACGTTTTGACCTGTTACCGATGACCTATGCTGAGTTGCTACATGAGTTGCTCAGATTGGGATTCGTGGAGTTGCGTACAATGGCTCCGTTGACAAAAATACCACCTGGGTATGATGCCAACGTGCGTTGTGATTTCCACTCTGGTGCTCCGGGACACCATATTAAGAACTGTCGGGCTTTTCATCATAAGGTCCAGGACCTAATTGACGCTAAAACTATCAATTTTGCTCCTGTGCCGAATGTTGTGAACAACCCTATGCCTCCGCATGGTGCACATAGAGTGAACAATGTTGAAGGTGGAGAAGCTGAAGACTTGGTGGTCAGTGTTGAGGATGTCCAAACATCGCTGTTGGTTGTGAAGGACCATCTATTGAATGGGGGCGTATTCCCGGGCTGTTATGAGGGCTGTGTAGACTGTGCAGAGTCAGAAAACGGTTGTAATCAGTTGAGGGCTGGTATTCAGAATCTGATTGATGAGGGCTGTTTACAGTTCAGTCGGGCTGTTAGAGAACGTGGAGTGGTGTCAACCGTCACTATCTATTTCAAACCGTCCGAGGGACGTGGCCAGAGAGTTGTTAGTGCGCCTACGACTAGTGGTACTCCCGTTACTGTTTCCGCTCCTGTAACCGTCAGTACTCCAACTACCATCATTGCTTCGGGCAGAAGGGCTGTTGATAGTAGGGTCGTGCCATGGAAGTATGACAACGCTTACCGCAGTAATCGAAGGGCTGAGAATCAGGTCAGGCCAGTTCATCAGTCTCCAGTGACAATCAGTGTGCCAGCTAGAACGCCTGTGGTTGTTGGTCCAGTTGTGGACAATGTTGGAGGACCAGGAGGTTTTACCAGAAGTGGACGTCTGTTTGCTCCACAACCTTTGAGAGACAATAATGCCGAGGCTCTCGCCAAGGCTAAAGGTAAACAGACTGTGGTTGATGAAGAACCTGCTCAGAAGGAAGCACCTGAGGGCTCGTTTGAGAAAAACGTGGAGGAGTTCATGAAAATAATTAAGAAGAGCGACTACAAGATTGTAGATCAATTGAATCAGACTCCGTCCAAAATCTCTATACTCTCTTTGCTCCTGTGCTCTGAGGCACACCGTAATGCCTTGTTGAAGATGCTGAATCTGGCTTACGTGCCTCAAGAAATCTCTGTCAACCAGTTGGAGGGTGTGATTGCTAACGTCAGTACCAGGCATGGTGTGGGGTTCACAGATTTGGACTTGACGCCTGAAGGACGTAACCATAACAAGGCCTTGCGTATCACCATGGAGTGCAAAGGTGCAGTGTTGTCTCACGTGCTGGTAGACACTGGTTCTTCCTTGAACGTGTTGCCTAAGAAGATTCTGGGTAAGATTGATGTTGAAGGGGTCGTGCTCACTCCGAGTGATCTGATTGTGCGTGCATTTGATGGATCCAAATGGTCTGTTTTTGGTGAAGTCACCTTGCCGGTGAAGATTGGTCCGGAGGTGTTTGACATTGTCTTCTACGTGATGGACATCCAGCCTGCATATAGTTGTTTATTGGGACGTCCTTGGATTCACGCAGCTGGGGCAGTTTCGTCATCTCTCCACCAGAAGTTGAAGTATGTCTGGAACAGTCAGATCGTGACCGTATGCGGTGAAGAAGATATTCTGGTGAGTCATCTATCCTCTTTCAAATATGTAGAGGTGGATGGCGAGATCGATGAAACTTTATGCCAGGCATTCGAGACTGTTGCTCTAGAGAGGGTGGCTTTTGCTGAGCAGAAGAAGCCAAGTGCCTCAATTGCATCGTACAAGCAGGCAATGGAGGTTGTCAACTCGGGAAATACTGAAGGCTGGGGCAAGATGGTGGATTTGCCTATCAAAGAAGACAAGTTCGGTATTGGCTATCAACCTCTGCAGGCGGAGCAGGGTGTGCAAACAGGCCCGAGTACCTTTACCAGCGCTGGACTGATGAATCACGGTGATGTCTTTGCAGCCAGTAGTGAAGACGGTGACAGTGATTGTGATCTGGACAACTGGGTTCGCCCGTGTGCACCAGGGGAGTCGATCAACAACTGGACGGCAGAAGATGTGGTCCAAGTTACTCTTCAAACAAAGTAATTTTCTTTTGTTTTTCATTTTGCACAAAACCCTACGTTCTGCCCAAGGCGTAGTGGTTTATTGTAGAGCCTCATCATGTTTTTCAATGATATCATTAATAAAGGACGTTTTGCAAACAATTTTGTGATCTCTGTCTTTCTATTTTTGTTTTCATTTTTCAAAAAATAAAATGGCAATGTTTTTGTTTTTTGTGACTTTTTTGAACTCTTTTTTCTAAAATAAAGCATTAAACATGCAGAAGTGATCTCACGGAATCCACTATGAACAGTTCTGTTATGGCTCAGTATGATTTCAATAATCCCATCTACCAAGCTGAAGAGGAGAGTGAGGAAGACTGTGAACTCCCTAAAGAATTGGTCAGATTGTTGAAGCAAGAGGAGAGGGTCATCCAACCTCATCAGGAGGAGTTGGAGATTGTTAATCTTGGTACTGAGGACGCCAGAAAGGATATTAAGATCGGGGCTGCTTTGAAGGAAGATGTCAAGAGAAGGTTGATTGAGATGCTGAGAGAATATGTGGAGATATTCGCCTGGTCGTATCCAGATATGCCTGGGTTGGATACTGATATTGTGGTGCATAGACTACCTCTTAGAGAAGATTGTCCTTCAATCAAGCAGAAGCTTCGCAGAACTAGTCCTGATATGGCTGTTAAGATCAAGGAAGAGGTTCAGAAGCAGTTTGATGCGGGTTTCTTGTCAGTGACTACTTATCCCCCGTGGGTGGCTAACATTGTTCCCGTGCCGAAGAAGGATGGCAAAGTCAGAATGTGTGTCGATTACCGGGATTTGAATAGAGCGAGTCCGAAAGATGATTTCCCATTACCTCACATTGATGTATTGGTTGATAATACGGCTCAATCCTCGGTTTTCTCTTTCATGGACGGTTTTTCTGGTTATAATCAGATTAAGATGGCGCCAGAAGACATGGAAAAGACGACATTCATTACGCCTTGGGGCACGTTCTGCTATAAGGTGATGCCATTTGGGCTGAAGAATGCCGGTGCTACCTATCAGAGGGCTATGACGACTCTCTTTCATGACATGATGCACAAAGAGATTGAAGTGTACGTAGATGATATGATTGTGAAGTCGCAGACAGAAGAGGAGCACCTGGTTAATTTGCAGAAGTTGTTTGACAGACTGAGAAAATTCAAACTGAGGCTGAATCCAAACAAGTGTACGTTTGGTGTGCGATCCGGGAAGCTGTTGGGCTTCATTGTCAGTGAAAAGGGGATTGAGGTTGATCCAGCAAAAGTCAAAGCTATTCAAGAAATGCCTGAACCGAGAACAGAAAAGCAGGTTCGTGGGTTTTTAGGGAGATTGAACTACATTGCAAGGTTTGTGTCTCACCTAACTGCCACGTGTGAACCGATATTCAAATTGCTAAGAAAGAATCAAGCAATCAGGTGGAATGATGATTGTCAGAAAGCTTTTGACAAGATAAAAGAGTATTTACAGAAACCTCCAATCCTTATACCTCCAGTTCCTGAGAGACCTCTGATAATGTACCTTTCAGTGACTGAGAATTCGATGGGGTGTGTATTGGGACAGCATGACGAGTCTGGTCGAAAAGAGCATGCCATATATTACCTTAGCAAAAAGTTTACCGACTGTGAAATCAAATATTCGCAGCTCGAGAAAACTTGCTGTGCTTTGGCCTGGGCTGCTCGCCGACTGAGGCAGTATATGTTGAACCATACTACCTTATTGATTTCTAAGATGGATCCAGTGAAGTACATCTTTGAGAAGCCGGCTCTCACCGGACGTGTTGCCCGTTGGCAGATGATTTTAACAGAGTATGATATTTAGTACACGTCGCAGAAAGCCATCAAAGGTAGTATTCTGTTAGACTACCTCGCCGAGCAACCGATTGATGATTATCAGCCGATGATGTTTGAATTCCCTGATGAAGACATCATGTATCTGAAGATGAAAGGCAGTGAAGAGCCTCTTGTCGAGGAAGGACCGGATCCTGATGACAAGTGGACATTGATGTTTGATGGGGCTGTGAACGTGAATGGTAATGGTGTTGGGGCAGTGCTTATCAACCATAAAGGTGCTCATATACCTTTTTCTGCCAGATTGACTTTTGACGTCACCAACAATGAGGCTGAGTATGAGGCTTGTATCATGGGGATAGAAGAAGCCATGGATTTGTGGATCAAGACTCTTGACATCTATGGAGATTCCGCTCTGGTGATTAACCAGGTCAATGGAGATTGGAATACCAATCAGCCGTATTTGATTCCTTATCGAGATTACACCAGAAGAATTCGGACGTTCTTCAAGAAGGTGAAGTTGTATCATGTCCCCCGAGACGAGAATCAGATGGCTGATGCCTTGGCTACTTTGTCTTCTATGATCAAAGTTCATTGGTGGAATCATGTGCCACATGTTGCGGTGAATCGACTCGAGAGGCCTGCGTATGTGTTTGCAGCCGAGTCTGTTGTTGATAAGAAGCCGTGGTACTATGATATCAAGAACTTCCTCAAGAGCCAGGAATATCCTGAAGGTGCGTCAAAGAATGACAAGAAAACCCTGAGAAGGCTATCTGGAAGCTTTTATTTGAATCAGGATGACGTGTTGTACAAGAGAAACTTCGACATGGTTCTGCTCAGATGCGTGGATAGACACGAAGCAGACATGTTGATGCAGGAAGTGCATGAGGGTTCGTTTGGTACCCATGTTGGTGGTCATGCAATGTCGAAGAAATTGTTGAGAGCCGGTTATTACTGGATGACTATGGAATCCGATTGTTTCAAATACGCTCGGAAGTGCCATAAATGTCAGATCTATGCTGATAAGGTGCATGTACCACCAAGCCCTCTGAATGTCATGAATTCGCCTTGGCCGTTCGCGATGTGGGGCATTGATATGATTGGGAAGATTGAGCCTACTGCTTCTAATGGACATCGCTTCATCCTGGTTGCGATTGATTACTTCACCAAGTGGGTGGAAGCAGCTTCCTATGCTAATGTTACTAAACAAGTGGTTGCCCGATTCATTAAGAAGGAGATCATCTGTCGTTATGGGGTTCCTGAGAGAATCATCACTGATAATGGTTTGAATCTCAATAACAAGATGATGAAAGAGCTTTGCAGAGATTTCAAGATTGAACATCATAATTCTTCTCCTTACAGGCCGAAGATGAATGGTGCTGTAGAGGCGGCAAACAAAAATATCAAGAAGATTGTGCAGAAGATGGTCGTGGCGTACAAGGATTGGCATGAGATGCTGCCTTTCGCTTTGCATGGGCACCGTACCTCAGTACGTACGTCTACCGGGGCAACCCCTTACTCCCTTGTGTATGGTATGGAAGCGGTCCTACCTGTTGAAGTGGAGATTACTTCTCTGAGAGTCTTGTTGGATGTCAAGCTTGACGAAGCTGAGTGGATTCGAACAAGGTTTAACGAGTTGAGCCTTATCGAAGAAAGACGGTTAGCAGCTGTATGCCATGGGCAGTTGTATCAGAGAAGGATGAAGAGAGCCTTTGATCAGAAAGTGCATCCTCGAAGCTATCAGACTGGTGATCTAGTTTTGAAGAGGATCCTTCCTCCCGGTACAGACAACAGGGGCAAATGGACTCCTAATTATGAAGGTCCATATGTTGTTAAGAAGGTTTTCTCCGGTGGAGCCTTGATGCTTACAACTATGGATGGTGAAGATTTCCCGTCCCCTGTTAACTCAGATGTAGTCAAAAAATACTTCGCATAAATTGACCCGCTGGACAAAAAGAATAAAAGAGTCCAGGCAAAAAAGGGCATCCCGGCGAACCAAAAAAAAAAAGAGAAAAAAGGAAAGGTTCGGGCAAAAGTTAGGGATAAAAAGAATGAAAAGAATTTGTACACCCGATAAGTCGAAAACCCGCAAGGGCGACTTAGGCAAAAATGGGTATCCCGGTGGATTGAAAACCCGAAAGGGCGATCCAGGCAAAAGAGGGATTAAAGCGAAGACTACAGTCTGAGTTATCTGTATTTCATCGCGCTTCGTCGTCTACCATCTCGAAGGATAGGATCGGTCCAATCATTCTTCTCAGAAAGCAAGGAAGTTGGGAGAAAAACTGATGATCTGTGAGTCATAACAGAATTGGGAAATAAGTGGATGCCGTGTTCACATTGCCATTAGGATAGATTTTTCCTTTTGTGCGCAATTACCTCTTTCTAGGAATTGGTTCCCGATGTATTCGCCTTTTCAGGCCCATTTTCAATCAATAAAAAGTCGTTATTCAGATAAATTGCTCTCTTGTTTTTATTTTTACTATTTTGTTTGCAAAAACGTCTGAATTTTTGATAAACATTGCATATAGAAACATGAAGGCCAGACAATAACGTGCAGAAAGATAAAACATTTGAAAATCATTTCGAATGTTGAGGACACTTGAGCGCATCTTGTCCATGCAATCCCCTGGGGGCATGTTTGCTTTGTTGTTTGCAGGTTGTTACCTTTTGATCCCTGGCTGAAGCAGATAAGCCACGGTTGATTCCTCAGCAGTGTGAGAGAATGGAGATCTTCCCCAGCAGATGAAGCAAGTTCGAGACTTATCTCTCTAGCATATATTCAAGATCAGGATTTCCCCAGCAGGTCTAAGGATTTATAACTCCCCAGCAGGCTTGGAAGTGGCTGTGTCCCCAAGCAAGTCTGAAAGTTATCAGAACTATTCTTATCCCCTGCAGAGACGTCTGTGGATAGTGCCTTCTATTCCCAGCAGAGCTAAGGATTGTTAAGTCCCCAGCTAATCTGAAGTTGGCAGTCTCCACCGAGTTGGAAGGTTGTTGTATCCCCAGTGGAGGTGTCGGTGAAGTTTTGGTTCCTCAGCAGTCTGGTTTGAAGTACTGCTATCCCCAGCATGGTTGTGAATGCTTTTCCCCGGCAAGGTTTGTAGATGTCTATCCCCAGCGTGGTCTGGTATATTTGTTCCCCCAACAGAGTTATGATTTTCCCCATCAGGTGTGTTGATGGTTTTTCCCCAGCATGGGCGTGGATTGTTTTCCCCAGTGGATCTCCCTAGCAGAGGGTTTGTGTTGATGGTTTGCCCCAGCAGGTTCCCCGAGTGGATCAGGTTCGTTGAAATTATCTCCAGCAGAGTTTATCCTACCTGTTGATTGGATTGGCAGCTCTCCCCAGCGAAGTCACATTGGTTGCTTCCCTAACGGAGTCCGAGTGGATTGGGATCCTTTCCCCAGCAGCAATGTTATTCTCCAGCATGAGTGAGAAGTTGGTGCTACTCCCCGCAGAGTATTCCTCAGACAGAGTCTCCCCACAGAGTTGGAGTATTTGATCAGTTTGCTCCCCGGCAGGAGTTCATCATTTGCATTTTGCATGTAGTGATCATTGCATCCTCAAAATGCGTAGCATTTCCATTCAATATGGAACATTACGCCATGGAAAAATTCAAACATATGCATTCATGTGTTAGCCTTATCAGACCATATCCTCAACAGAAGCGGATCATTGTTCAACATCTGTACGGCCCGTTTGCTACAGTTGCTCCTGACAACATGCAAGATTGATATTCCCCAGAGAGGTTTATTTCCTCACCCGTCCGCGAACGGAAAGCTTGATTCTCCCCAGTGAGACCCCCAGCAAGTGTTTAGCCTTGCCCTGACATATGTAGATGTCGTCCCTGTGATACCGGTAAGTGTCATGTCAGCACCCGCGTGTGTTCTTGCTTTGGTGTCGGTAAACACCATTTTTTCGGTGTCGGTAAACATCGAGTCCTACCCAGTCATCGGTAAATGTCTGGTCTTCCTTTTGATGTCGGTAAACATCATCTTTCGATGTTCGTAATATCTCTTCCTCAGGAGTCACCTCTCCGTTGGTGTCGATAAACGTTGAGTTTTTCCTATTCGTCCGTTGACGTATAGTTGTACCCGTCCCCAGGAGTCACCTCTCCGTTGGTGTCGATAAACGTCGAGCTTCTCCCGTTCGTCCGTTGACGTCTGGTCGAGTCTTTCCCATTCATCTGTTGATGTCTGGTCACCTCTCCGTTGGTGTCGATAAACGTCGAGCTTCTCCCGTTCATCCGTTGACGTCTGGTCGAGTCTTTCCCATTCATCCATTGATGTCTGGTCACCTCTCTGTTGGTTTCGATAAACGATGAGTTTTTCCCATTCGTCCGTTGACGTCTGGTTGTATCTTCTTTCCAGTTCATCCGTTGATGTCTGGTCACCTCTCCGTTGGTGTCGATAAACGTCGAGCTTCTCCCTTTCGTCCGTTGATGTCTGGTCGAGTCTTCCCAGTCATTTGTTAATGTTTGGTCACCTCTCTGTTGGTGTCGATAAACGTCGAGCTTCTCCCGTTCGTCCGTTGATGTCTGGTCGAGTCTTCCCAGTCATTTGTTAATGTCTGGTCACCTCTCTGTTGGTGTCGATAAATGTTGAGTTTTTCCCATTCGTCCGTTGACGTCTGGTTGTACCTTTCCTTTGATAAAAATCAAAATCCCCAGTAGAGTCGTTGGTAAATGTCTTGTCTGGTTGCTGTTGCAAATATCCTGTATCACATCCCACAGAGTGCAAATTTCTACGATTCTTTGGTATTCAATCCCTGTTTACCCTGAAGGTCTGACAGCCGTTGCTCTCATCCGTTCGGGTTCCCAACTGATTGAATAGGGGCAGTTGTAGCACCTCAAATTTGCACTTCCCATTTGTATATACATTTTCATTTTAGGTCATTAACATTGCATTGTCCATTCCAAGTCATCAGGCAAGACTGGTCAGGAGATTTAACTATGCAAGCAAGCAAGTGCATTTTCTATGGAATCAAAGCCCTAGGGTTGGTACAATGAGTTCATGTGACCTAAGGATCATTTTGAAGTGATTTGGCCAAGAATTGAAGGTTCAAAGATCATCAGTCAATGTGAAATTCATCTGAAACCCTAAAAAGTCAACAGAAGTCAACTGTCAGTTCAACTGTGGATTTGGAGGTGGGAGATGGTCAGAGATGCCTCAATCATGTGTGAACAAGTCTCATTTGACATTTCAAACATCAACATTGAAGGATTTGAGGTCAGATCAAGACTTTCCATAAATAGCAGGTGACCTGTAATTTGAACTTTCCAAAAATGGCAAGGTTTTGGACCAACTTCAACTCAATATTACATCATCAAGAAAGCTTCAAATTAAATTTTGTCCAACATTAAAGTTGTAGATCTTTCTCTCCCATTTCCAAAAAGTCCAAGATAAAGAATTTCTCATGTGTGGTTGAAGAGATATGATCAAAACATGGCAAGGTGTACTTGAAGATTCAAATGAACATAACTTGTCAACCAAAGCTCCAATTCAAGTGGTTCTTTTTGCTAAATTCTCATTTTGACCCCTAGTTTCCAAAACAAACATTGCATTGCACAAATTGTCATCACATAATCATTTGCAAATTCTTGGATTTTGGAGGGAAATTTGAATATTCAAATTTGGTGAATTATTTGAACTTTTGGCCATTACCAATGATTTTAAAAATGCATTTTAAGTGAAATTCAATTGATTTCGTGCACTGTTCACCATGCATTTTCATGCATAGAGTGAAAACCACAATTTGCACAAACACCTCATTTTACTAATTCCACTTACCATTTGGTTAAACATGATTAAAAGAGTGATTAGGGGGAGGTATAAAAGAGAAAACCCTAACTGTTTCAGCATTAACCACAATCACTTTTTCAGATCTAGAAAAATTTCTCAAAATTCTCTCAAAAATTTCTTCAAATTTCTTCAAGCAACATCCATTTCTCTTGCTTGATTCATCATCCTGAAGTGTTATCAAGGACATTTGCACGTGGAATTGAAGAAAACAAGGCAAGATTGCAGCATATTGAAGCTTGGAAGCAACAATGGCAAATGCAAATTCTGGTGGATTCGTGCATAATTGAACCTCCATTTCTCTTCCAATCAACTTCACAAGCTTCATAGAGGAACATTGGAGCATTGCAAGGCTTGAATCAACACAATTCCAATTCTGCACTTCAAGAGGTCACAAAATCGATTTCCTTATTTCTCAAATTTGTTATGTCATTGTTGTAGATCTTAGGATGCTGAGTATTCTGAGCTTTAAACCATTGATTTTCATGCAAAATTGAGTGAAATATGCTTGTATAAAGTTTGGATGATGATTCTTATTTGCTTCGATTCATGCATGTTTGAGTGTTTCTTGATGAATTAGTTATGGATTCTTGATGTATGTTGAAGGATCTACATGATGATATGTTTGATTTTGATTTCTGAGAAAAATGTTCTTGATGTTCTTAAAGATACCACTGTTCATGTTGAATGCGATGAAGATGATGAAGCTTCAGCTTAGGCCACGGTTTTGATTCTTTTAGGCAATAGAAAAGTGTTGCTCATGCGTTAGAATAGGGCTTGAACGTGATTGGCTCATGAAAACGGCCATGCACGCGCCTGATTGGCCATATCGTTTGACCGCGCTTTGACTTGCCAGCGCATAAGTGAAACACTGAGTTTCATCAGCGCGCCAATCCATTTTGAATGATCCCTGGGTTCGATTCCGGCCGGTGCATGCATTTCATTATTTTCCTTTTCTCTCCATGCCATGAACCATGCTTCACATCTCATTTTTTTTATTTTTTCTCCATCTTTAGAAATTCATACATAATTGAAAAATCATCCAAAAAATATGTGGTTTTTTGCATTGTTTTGCATTTTTTGTCTAGTATTTTATGATCGTTTTTCCATAAATTATGCATGGCTGGAAATTATTTTGTGCTAGGGTTTGTAAACATGTATGCACTTTGTACCTTGCCTTGCCATATCATTTGTGAAATATTTAGCTTTTATCCAATGATTCTCAAATTTTGCATGATGAAACTAGACTCCTTTCTTGACATTTTGGTGTTGATTTGGTATTTTTATCATTTACCATTGCTGTTTTATGAATGTGCTAAGTTAGGTGTGACAATTGGTGTCACACCTTGTGATGTTCAACTTGATTTATGAATTTGCCATGCCAAATGATATCCAATTGCCTTGATTTTTTGTGTGATGCATGTTTTAGATGTTATGATTGCTCATGAATTTTGTTGGGATTATTGGGATCATTTCTGATTTAATTGAGATTTTTCATTCTGGATGGTCACATTTGAGCTTTAAAATTGCCTTGAACTTCATTTGATCATGAAATGCTTGTGGATTATCCAATGCTTCTGAATTTTTGCACACTATTTCTAGACATGTTTAGTGTTGTTTTGGATTTGGTTTGAGGTCTTTACCATGATCCATCTCTGTTTTATGCCTATGCTAAGTTGGTGTGACAATTTGTGTCACACAGGTGCTTGTTGTGCTTGTCTTGATTTATGCTATGTGATTGCCATGCCTAATGATGTCCAATGCCTCTAATTTTTTGTGTGATGATCATGTTGTATGTTCTGTTTACTCATGAATTTTGCCAAGATTATTTGAATCATTTTTGATTTAATGTGCATTTGTTTCTTCTGATGTCACAATGTGGTCACAATTTGCATACCTTGCCATGTTTGGTTCATGAAATGCTTTTGGTATATGATATTGATATGGGACTTTTTGGAATGTGTTCTTGATTGAATGAGGTTGATTCATGTCAAATTTCATGTTCTGTTTTGAACTTTTTCTCCATCTTTGACCCTAGGCCTTGACCTAGTGGTTTGTGACTCACAGTTGAGCTTTGATTTTAGGTTTGCACATCCAAGTCCATAGTTGATGATGCTTCCTCACTTGAGCATTGATGTTTGCTCTAGATGTTGATTAACCTTGAGTTGTTTTGTAGGTTGATTCCAAGTCATTGGTGTTGTGCCTATTGGCTTGTGACTTGCACATTGTTGCTTTGACTATCTGTCTGATTGTGTGATTGACTGTTGTCTGTTGGATTGTTTGACTTGTGTACTGATTGGGTTAGATTTTTTCAGGTACCTAAGTTGCTTTGAGTTCTTTTGAACTTGCTTTTCCTTTGCTTGGTTGCTTAACCACTGAGGTATAACTCTCTGATTTCATGTAGTCTGGAAGACCTGTCCTGTTATGTGAGCAGGCACCTGTCTGAAGCCCTCCTTAAGAGGCAATGCTTGTGAATGTTTAAATTTGTGCCAAGCAGGTAAAGACCTCTTATGAGGCAATTGGCAGATAAAAGAGATGTGCAATCCATCTCCTGCTATTCAGTGTGTCATCCACTTTGCTCACACACCTTGTGTTGATGCATTGTGGATATTAACCCAAGATCTTTGTTGTGTCAGTCATATGTGGAGAAGAGTTCCTACTTTCTGAACTCCCACACTTTCATTTGTCTGAAGCTCTCCCAGGCCAGGGATAAGAGCTGTGAGGTCTTACCCTCACTTCCCATTTCATCTGCTTCACCCTAACTCTCAATGTTAGGGTTAAGAGCTAACTACACCCGATTCCAGTTGGCTTGTGTTTCACGGCCTAACCTTGTATGAGCCCAAGTGTGTGCTTGCTTTGTGTGCTTGTATGTATTTTCATGTGCTGTTTAGGATAGCTTGCTCCCTGTGCAAGTTAGATAGAAACCTCAACCTAGGACCATTGTGGATTGCATGATAACTATTAGGCTCGAGTCAGTCTCCCTTCTAGTTTGTCATTTCCCTGTCTCTGGTTAGGTTAGAAGTTTTTTCCCTGCGTAGGGGAACTACGTCGCCCTGATCCTCATACCAGATGAGGTACGTAGGCAGGAGATGAGCTGATCTCTCCGGGCGCCCTTTTTTCTTTTTCAACCCTTTTGTGTGTGTTGGAGTCTGACGTAAGTCCATCGATTGGCAGTTGGTTTCCGGTGTCTTGTTTGCTTGTTGGAGTCTGACGTAAGTCCAGCGATTGGCAGTTGGTTTCCTGTGTGTGTTTGTTGGTTCGGAGTCTGATGTAAGTCCAGCGATTGGCATTCGGTTTCCATGTTTGCCTGTTTGTGTGGAGTCTGACGTAAGTCCAGCGATTGGCAGTCGGTTTCCTGTGTGGTTTTGTTTGGCGTGCGTTAGCCGAGCTACGAGTGCTCTGATTCTTCTCCGGTCAGAGAAGATACGTATGCATAGGATGCGACATCCTAGCGAGCACGTTTCCCCTGTCCCGAACTACGTCGACTCTGATGTCTGTGCCTGACAGACTACGTAGGCCCAGGATGCGATATCCTGGCGAGTTAGTTTCTTTTGTCTTTCTGTGTCTCCTTCCAGCTTGTGTGTGCAGTTTGTGAGCAGTTTCTAGCAACCTTATCCTTTCTTTTGAGCGTGGATCCCGTCGAGTACGACGGATGCGTAGGGGTGCTAATACCTTCCCTTCGCATAGCCGACTCCCGATCCCATCCATCTCTGGTCGCGAGACCATGTCTTTTCCAGGTTTACTTCGAGCGTTTCCTTTCCCTCTTTGGGATGAATAACGCACGGTGGCGGCTCTGTTGTTTCGTTTTCCCGTCGGTTTTTCGCGTAATGCGACAAATACGATGAGCGACTGGGTCATTCGTCCCATACTCAAAGATATTCAGAATGGAGGTAGGAATTCTCCAGTCCCATTCCTTCTCTGTTGCTTAAGGCTCGTGCCACACAACTCTAACTTTGATTTGACAAGCTCTTGAATAACCACCTTTGATGTGCCTTGTATTATCCACTGCTTGGTATGACTGGGGATGCCTTGATTGCAAATCTGACTTGAGGCTTTGAGCTCCACAGCTGACAGAAAAAGTCTTATTGAGTGACCAAGGGTCTTTTGGTCACTCAAATTAGACTGTGGGATTATACAATATCAAAGGATTTAGTTGATCAAAATTTCCTTTGATCAACTTGAATCAAAAGGTTTGAATTAATTTGGAATCTATGACTAATCCTAATATACTAGTTAGAATCTAATCCAAAGGTTATTCATAAGGGAGCATGCAAATCAATCTATTTATGAACCTAGGGGTAAAATAGTCAACTTACAAATTAAATCAACAAACCTAATGGTAAAAAAAAGAGTTTAACCTAATGTCCAATAACCATATTAATCTCGACAAAGTCCATAAAAGAAATATCAAAGCCTAATGACTAAATCCTAATCATGGCACGGCTAATCAATCATGGATTAATTCTGGAAAATTCTAAAATCAAAATTAACCTAGTTCCTAACCAAATCAACATAATCCCTAATTGACCCTAACTAATTAATCAACCAAAATGACTTAATTCCTAATATCAAGAAATTTTAATTCTAACATGGATTAATCCTAATCAGCAAGATTAACAAAGAGAAAAAACTGTAATTAAGAAAGTCATTAAAGATTAATCATGAATTAAGAAAAGAATTGAGAATAATCTAAACATGAACATGGGCCTTGGGGGGTGAAAGCCCTGAAACAGGGTGCGGGAAATAGTGGGCGCAGGCCCATGTATTAGAAGCACCAGGATATATAGAATTGTTAGGGTTTAGGCCCAAACGAAACCAAACTTCAAAGAAGCCTCATTCCAAGGCCCAAACGAAGGTGCAGGGTGGTGCGGACCGTGAAAACATGGTGTATGCAAAGTGGTTATGGGGATGGATTGACGATTCGTTTAGGCCCGCATCAAATGGTCCAAACGGGACCGGGTTCAGTTTGCTAGGTAAGCTGTCACGTGTGAAATTTCATACCTACCTCTTCACCCTTATTATTCTTACGAGCTTTTCTTAATCAATTCCAAAACAAATATATGAAGTTGTTCACCCTAATCCAAAATCCTATCTATACTTGAAAAAGATAATACGATCCTGAGAACAAGAAAATAGTATAAGAAAAGCATTACGCTTACTAGATGGATCCCGTTAAGAAAAGCATTGGTGGAGTTTTCTTAGGGGCAACACTTGTTAAAAATGGAATGTCAAAAATTATGTTCGAATTAGTGAATTATGACTTGGAAGTAGTCAAGTAAAATGGTATTTGAAATGTTATGTTGAAATTTTTATTGCTTATTAGTCAAATTAAAAGTTAGCCATGCTAAATAAAACAGAACTTAAAGGAATCAGTTCTGTTGATTCAAATGTTTTGGCAAGTGTATGTACACCGAATGGTGCATTATTTTAAATGTTGATGGTTAATATATGCAGGTTATTTGATGTTCTGTTTGGAAACATGGTGCAAGGCTTAGAATCGTGCTTTTGGAGTCTCATTATGCTGTCACGTGGAGTTCGATGCATGGAATTGGAGTTATGATCCTTGTAATTTGTGTTGATTTGTTTATGTTGTAATTTGAAATGGTGTAATTTAGAATATGGATATATGGTTATGATTGTAATTTGAAATGGTAATTGTATGTACATATTATTTCATGGAAATGTAGGACATGGTTTTGAATATATAGTGTAAAATGAAAGATGAATGGATTTTGGAATGAATCCAGGTTTAGGAAAGGTTTGCAATGGATCACAAGTTATGTATTTGTAGTTTTTTTTAAAATTTTGGATCGAAAGTCGAAAGTGTAAATTGTATTGAAGTTGAATGTTGGTTTTGGTTGGTTATGTTTTATGCCATGAATGGATTTGGAATTGGTTCATGTTAATGGTTGAAATGTTTAAACATGACATATTGGTTTTGGATTCCCTCTCTTTGTAGGTGATGGACAACGCAAGGTGATTTCAACTTGAAGACCAAGGAACTAGGGTTTAGGATAGGAGAAAGTGGTGAGTTGACTTTGGCCAACCGGTTGACCAGAAAGTCAACAATTGACCAAAAGTCAACTTATGCGAAAAGTTGTAGTTTCTTATGATCATGTATGGACAATTTAAATATGATATTGTATGAATAAAATGCGTTCTTTTTACTGAAAAATAATCTTATGACTAATGAACCAAGTTTGAATTTCAAATTTCCACTTTTCCCTCCAAGTTCAATTTAAAATCATTTTGAACCAAAGATCTTATATGCATTCTAAAACATGCTTGAGTGAATGAATGAAGTGGAAATTAATGGATCAAGAATGAAGTATGAACAACTTGACCAAATGGATCTTTGAAACTATGATCTCCAATGGAAACTTGAAGCCTGACTCACTAACGTAACATGAGACCATGGATTGGTGATGCACTAATGAGATCATGAAAACATAAATGAAATGTGAATGAAATGTGACCTTGGATAAAATGAACATCAAACAAGTAGAAACAAAACCAACCACGGTCCAAAGGTAAAAATTAACGGCATGATGCAACCCGCAATGATTAGATATCTTAAACCATGGATTAGGGTTTTAGTTAGGCCAAAATCAAGATGCATAGCAGAAGTCAAAGGCCTTAGACCAAAGAGAAAGGCTCCAACACAAGTGTTCCACCAATAATATAAACCAAAACTAGGGTTTCCAACACCTCAATGCAAGTCACATGATTCATGAACCTCAAAGATCAATAACTAGGATTTTGATGAATCCCAAGTCCAAAAGTCAACCAACATAGTACTTAAGCACCAACTATCCTTGATTAGGGTTTCAAACACAACACAGAGCTCCACTAGCTACACCTCAGATCATGGGCCCACCATTAGGATTCAGAAGCCAAGTCAATGCACAGAAAGTCAAACACAAGATCTCATGGAAGCAAAGCCAAGAATTAGGATTGTGATGCCCAAATGAATGTCCTAATATAGACTTTAAAAGTTAAGGTCCCAAAGGATCCAAAAATTAGGGTTTCTCCATATGATGAGCCATACCATAATCTTTAGGCTAAAATCCTGATTTTCATTAACCACAACCTTGAATCTATGATACTTGTTAATCATGAATGAATGATGCACATGAATGAGTCATGAGTGAGTCTCAGGTCATAAGTAAGATGAAAAGCAAAAAGAGAGAGGACAAATTTGGGGGTACTACACCCAAAAAAGACACTACCACTGATGTTGTTATTGAGACTCCAACCGAGATTGTTGCTCAACCTATTTCCAACTAGCCGGGCTCTCAATCTGGACCAAGCGAACATGTTATTGTCTACCCCTAGAGGATGCCTCAGAACTACACTCCTCTGGTTGCCAATAAGGGTGCTTTTGTTCCTTATCAGCTAATGCATGTGCATATGGTTAATGGGATTTATGTTGTTTATCCTTGGGGTATGCCTCCTCAGTTTTCTCATGGGTGATTGATGTTGACAATGAGGTCCCACAAGATCATCCTCGTCAAACATTTGTGCCCATGACCACTGAAGTACCACCTAAGACTGAAAATGATTATAGGGGTTCTCCCATTAATGTGCAAATTCCTCCTGTTACTCAATCTGCTATGCTATACCCCCAACTAATGTGTCCAATCTATTTATCCTGGAATGCCTACTGTCTATCCCGTAGCATCTTCTGCCAATGTTGTTCCACAATGTTTTGCCGATGCTATTCCGCAACTGTCTACCAATGATGCACTTCAGCATGTTCATCCTAGGGAACCCTATGCTCCTTATGTTCATCCTAGGGTCCAATATTATCGAATTGCTAACCAATGTACACAGTGTAAGAACAATATTTGGTTATGTATTTAACCTTTAATTTTGATGATAATGATGCATTGTTTCTTAGAGAATAATTTTGTACACTAATAGTTTTTATCTAGTGTGTAGCTTTTGCTAACAGGTTCTGACTCTGAAGAAGTGATGTGTGATGTCGTCAGATTCTAGAATCAACACACTCTGAATCTGAAGAGATACAAGTTGTTTACAAAATGCTGTCAAGTTCTAGAAAGCTCTTAGATAACAATTATGATGAACGTTTATACTAAAGCTCTTGACTCTGATTGAAGAGCCTCTGATTGAAGAGCCTCTGAAGTATTGTCAAGCCTTCAAGTTTCTGCACTCTCAAGTTCTGAAGACTCTGAAGAACAAGATCTAAAGACTCTGAAGACTAGGTTCTAAGGAACTGTGTCAAAACTCTAAAGACCGAGGTTGTAATGATTCTATCAAATAGTCTCTTGATCCTTCTAAGCATGCTTCAACATCATTTATTCAGAAGTCTTTGATGATTAGAAGATAAGATCAAAAGGTTTTGCATTAGGAAAATAGTACAGAGTATAAGATCACCCTTCCTTCCACTATGCTGATTTATGGGCTAAGGATAATACTATTGTACCATTTTGCCTTCTATATGAAAACCGTTATACAAGGAGACAACTGCATTCTTGATATTCCAATTCTACCCTCTAATGGATCTTTTATCTGCCTATATAAAGGAGACTTGGAAGATTGCAACTAATGCTAATTCACTATGTTATACTACGCTCATACACAATGCTTTTATTGAAGCATATATTTTCTGATTGCATAGTTTTTGTAAACACACATAAAGCTTTTGTTCGTTATTGTGTGAGAACTTCATTGTATTTAACTTGTGTTAATCCGCTCTCTTAGAAGCATTACTTGTAAACAAATTCTTGTAAATCTCATTTGTTTGTGTGGTTTCCTTGAGTGACTAGGTTTTAGTCAGATAAACTCAAGAAGACAAAGATGATTTACCTTTGTGGTGTCTTTAATCAGTTTCGGTTATAATGGATTAAGTCCTTATTGAGAAGGAAAAATTACCTTGGCGGATGGACTGGAGGTAGCTTTATTAATAGTGAACCAGGATAAAAATAATTGTGTTATTTTTCTTATTCATGTTATTGTTTGATTGTGTTGGTTTTTAAAAAGCTTTCATTTTTAGAAACTCAATTCAAACCCCCTTTCTTGTGTTTCTTGCAACCTTCAATTGACATCAGAGCTCTGGTTCTGGTCTTGATAAGATTATCAAACACTTAACAGTGTCAGATAAAGATTCAATGTGAAACACAATGGCTAATATCCCACCACCAGTTACTCAAACAAATGATAGAGATCATTATAATGTTAAACCTCTTATTTTTGATGGAGATAGATTTGATTATTGGAAGGATAAAGTAGAGAGCTTCTTTCTAGGTCACCATGTTGATCTATGGGTAAAGCTAGTCAGAATATACTCGAACGCGTCACACGATTGAACATACAATAGAGTCGCCACTGAACTTTATTTATCCCAAAAGAGGAAAGGGAAAATATCGATAAAACCCAAGGGGAAATAGTAACGGGTAAGGAAGTCGGTTATGCAATAAGAAGGTATTAGTACCCCTCACATCCATGGTACTCCATGGGAACCATTTTGATTGCTCTTGCTTGGGTGGGTGTTGTTATCTTCGTGTACTTGTAAAACAGAAATTGGGTTACATAAAGAGTGCTCGAGAAGGATTAGGGTCCTCATGCCTACGTATTTTCATAGTGCAATGAGAAAGTAAGAGCCTCGTAGTTCATGTAATTAGAGAGAGAAAGGGGGAAAAGAAAGAAAAGTGCTCGCCAAGGATTCACATCCTCGTGCCTACTTATCCTTATAGTGCAATCAGGAAGTCAGAGCTCCGTAGTTCGGAGGACTAAGACTGAAATAAATATAGGATTGGGGATGGTTTTTAAACCGGAAAAGGTTAGAAACAGACTAAAGTGGTGTTTAAACAAAATATGGGTCTTTCTTAAGCAACTGGGACTAACAGGGTAAGGGAAAGAAAGTAGGAACTTGTCAAAGCATGGGACTAACATGACAAGGATCTTACTAAATCATGGGACTAACATGGTAAGGGAAAAATAACAAGAGCTTGTCAAAGCATGAGACTAACATGACAAGGATCTTACAAAATATGGGACTAACATGGTAAAGGAAAAAAGAACATGAACTTGTCACAACATGGGACTAACATGACAAGGATTTTACCAAGGAATGAGACTAACATGGTAATGGAAAAAAATAACAGGAACTTGTCAAAGCATGGGACTAACATGAAAAGGATCTTACCAAAGCATGGGACTAACATGGTAAGGGAAAAACAAGGCATGATGTCAAAACCATAAAATGGGTGTGTAACCATGAAGGTTTCAACACATACCTAAAATATCCAGAATGAGGATAGGAATTCTCCCTCCCATCCCTTATCTATTTCTTAAGGCTCCTGACATGCAATCCTTATCAATGTCTGACAAGTTGTTGAAATAGGTTCTCATAGATGCTTTGTAAGGATGAGACAGATGGTTGATGCCTTGACTTGAGCTTGAGGTCTTGTACTTGTTAAGACTTATGGTCACTTGACAAAGATAAAGAGAATATGTGCAAAGTCAAAGGATCTAGTTTATCAATTGGGATTTGATCAAGTTAAATCAAAGGCAATGAGATGGATAAAACACATAATGAATGATCATACAAGGACTAACCTAGAGTTTAATTGTTAGGTAGCCCAAGACAAATCCATGTGTATATTAATGTGCGCTAACCTAAGTCTCATTGTTAGGTAGGCCAAGAGTAAGCCATATGTGTGATAATGTATGCTAACCTAAATAGATGAATGTGATAAGTAGAGGAAATCGACAATAAACAAGATGACAAGATCACAAGTTCAAAAGTTTAACTAGTGAATAAGGTGTAAGTGATCAAAAGGTCAATGAGTCAAAGGTCACTCCAAATCAAGCATAGGTCTAAGTTCTAAGTCCAAAGTCCAAAGTCCAAAGTCCAAAGTCCAAAGTCCAAAGTATCACTCCAAGTTAAGCATGAGTCTTAAGGATCAAGTCTATCCATTTTATCATGTTTTAATTCATTGAGATTGTTAAGCAAACCAAACACAAGATAAGAAGCATAAGATGAATAAGACAGGATGAATAATGTATGAAGTGAGTTGATGAATAGTAAGACATAAAAGTAAATTGCATAAAGTAAATACATGAAAGTAAATTGCATAAAGTAAATGTTATGAGGTTTTGCAGACGCGTTTATAGGTTTAGGATCCGGTTACCTGAGCGAAAGCATGGAATCCGTTTTATTAGAACAAGATTTTGTTATGCATCTATACCTTGAGTTTTGATGACAAAAATGTTGTATTTGTGTGAGAACAATTTTTGTACCCTAATGGTTTGTTATTGTGTAGCTTTAACAAACAATTTTGATTCTGATCACATGATGTATAACATCATCAGTTTTTGAACTTTGTGTTCTAAATTCACTTTTACATTGCAATTAGAAGTTCTGAAAGACGTCAATATTGCTAATGCAATGTTCTTTCTGCTTCTGCGCTATCCCACCCATCAGAAGCTTCTAAGGAGACTCTATATTGTTGTTGCAATATTGTCTCAGTTGTTTTGCTTCTGGACGTGACTCTAATCAATAAGCTTCTGAAGAATGGAAAGCTTATGAAGTTGTGTTATGTAGCTGAAGATTTTGAAGATCTCAAGACAAATGATTAAAGTTATCAAGGTTCTGACTGAGGTTTTTGAAGACTCTGAAGATTTTGAAGACATTGAAGAACTCAAGCTAGACTACTGACACTGTCAAGGTTCTGACCCAAGGTTCTGAAGTTTCTGAATCTAGATCTCTATTTCTTCACTTCATGCTCCAACCATCTTTTATTAGAATCCAATGAATATGAAGATAAGATTCAATGGGAATGTGATCAAATAGTACATAGTACAAATCGAAAAACTTTTCCACTACCTGATTTCGTAGGCAAGAACTATACTATTCATCACACCTGTCACTGAATATGTGGGCGAAAGAACGGTACATGGTATCATTCCTTTCTCATCCAACACTGGACATCCGCTCAAGGAGCTTTCCCCATTTTCCCCTCCAACTGTCACATGCTTACACTATATAAGCATGCATTGGAGACTTGAAGAATTTCGCTGATCTACACAAGTATTTTGACAAGCTAATTTTCTTTATGAAAAGCTATCATCTTTTGTATACAATGTTCTTTAAGTATTTATTATTCATTTGTGTAAATCTGATTTTGAAGAAGCATCTTGTAACACACAAACGTTTATTCAAACTATTTATTTGATTCCTTAAGGAGGTTATCCTTGAGAACACAAATAAAGTTGTTCTTTGTGAATCCTTGAGGAGACTAAGGTTTAGTTGGATCCTTGAGAATAAAAAGAAGGGTATTCTTTGTGTTTATTGTATTTTGTTGATTATAATGGATTAATTCCTTGTGTATAAGGCAAATCACCTTGGCGGGTGAACTAGATTAGCTTTGAGTTTCAAGCGAACCAGGATAAAAATCATTGTGTTTTTATCTCTTTATTATTTAACTTGTTAGTGGTGTTTATGTTTTGGAAAAAGCTTTTGCTCTTAAAAACCTAATTCAACCCCCCCCCCCCCCCACACACACACACCTTTCTTGTATTTTTCACACCTTCAATTGGCATCAGAGCTTCGGTTCTAATTGTGATAAAAAGTTTTATCAACACCTCACAGTGTTCGGTATCGATTTAGTTGTGTGAGAAATAATGGCTACTGCTAACGCTATTAATAATGATAAAGATCATTACAGTGCTAAACCACATATTTTTGATGGTGAAAAATTTGACTACTGGAAAGACATAATAGAAAGTTTCTTTCTTGGTTATGATGTTGATATCTGGGATCTCATAGTTGATGACTATGTTCACCCAGTAAATGCTGAAGGAAATATTTTAGCAAGAAATGCTATGTCTGATCAACAAAAGAAAGACTTAAAAAATAATCATAAGGCCATAACCATTTTGCTCAATGATATGTCTTATACGAAGTATGAGAAGATAACAAACAGAGATTCTGCCAAATCCATTTTTGACTCTCTAAGAATGACTTATGAGGGAAACACTCAAGTAAAGGAAACAAAGGCCTTGGATTTAATCCAGAAATATGAGTCTTTCAAAATGGAAGATGATGAAAGTGTTGAAACCATGTTCTCAAGGTTTCAAATGCTTGTTGCAGAACTTAAGGTTCTGGGTAAAGGATATTCTACAACTGATCATGTCAAGAAAATTATCAAAATTCTTCACAAAAAATAGAGACCTATGGTAACTGCATTAAAGCTAGCTAAGGATCTCAACAATATCAGTCTTGAAGAACTTATTAGTTCTTTAAGAAGTCATGAAATTAAGCTAGAAGAAGATGAACCTCAGAAGAGAGGTAAATCTATAGCTCTATAATCCAAGCCTGAGAAGACTAGAGCATATCAAGCTAAGGAAGAATCAGAAGGATCTGATGAAGACTCCGAAGATGATGATGAGCTGTCTCGAATCTCAAGGAGAGTCAACATACTCTGGAAACACAGGAAAAGTGGTCAAAGGAAATTCAAAAGAGTCAGAAGGACTGTTGGTCGCTTCGAATCCTCATCTGGTCAAAAGAAGCAAACTTATAGAAAATAAGTTATATGTTTCGAGTGCAAGGAGCCAGGCCATTACAAGAATGACTGTTCCAAGATGAAGAAGGATAGAAGGCCCAAGAAGAAATTCTCCAAAGTCAAGAAGGGGTTGATGGCTACCTGGGATGACTCAGAATATGAAGAAGAAGATTCTGACAAAGAAAAAGCTAATGTTGCATTAATGGCAACTACTGAGGATCCCACAAGCTCTGAGGAATCAAAAGACAAGATTTTGTCAGAACCAGAATCCGACTCCGATTCTGAAGTGGTATTCTCTAATCTATCTTGTTCTGATATTGAAATTTGTCTTTCTGAAATGCTGGAAAAGTACAAGAATCTTCAAAGCAAATACAAGGACCTCAATCCAAGTAACTGCTTCTGAAACTAAAAAAGAACTTGAGAATGATATTTCCTCTCTAAATGAAAAAATATTTTGTTTAGAAAGTAATAACTCTCCTTTGAAAAGCAAAATTTCAAAACTAGAGGAGGAAATAACTTCTGTAGTTTTTGGGACTGATTGCATCATCAGATATGATAGAGCATTCCAGTACTTTTTGGCTAAAAGCATAGATATAAGCAAAATGGATTTCTTGATCTATGGAGTTAGAATAAATGGAAATAAAGGTTTGGGTAGTACAAAAACTACAAAACCTGACGAAAGTCAGAAGGTTAAACCAAAACCTCTCTATGTGCATTTCGTTCCTGCTGGCACTGAGTCTGATATTAGTGCACATACACATAAGCATACTAAGGATAGGAACTTTGTTCTGAAACCTAAGTATTATGCACAAATCTCTCTTGATTATCCTTCTGCTAAAAGACCAAAAGTTGTGAGAAACTCTGGGAAAACTAACAAAAGAGGACCTAGAAAGTGGGTACCTAAGGATAAAATCATTTATGTTGCAGACATCCTTAACAACTCATCTGAAACACCAATCATGGTACCTGGACAATGGATGCTCGTGACACATGATATGCATAAGTTCTATGTTCCAAGATTTAGAACTTAAGCCTGGAGGCTTTGTTGGTTTCGAAGGAAACCAGAAAGGAAAGATCATTGGCTCTGGAATTAGTGGTAATTGTAAACTTCCTTTTATCACTAATGTTCTTTTAGTTGATGTTCTAATGCATAATGTATTATCCATTAGCCAACTTAGTGACAATGGTTATGATAGCATCTTCAATCAAAAGTCTTGTAAGGCTGTTAGTCATAAAGATGGCACAATCCTTTTTAATGGAAAGAGGAAAAACAACATTTATAAAATTAGACTTTTTGATCTTGAAGATCAAAATGTAAAATGTCTAGTGTCGGTTAATGAAGAGCAATGGGTCTGGCATAGATGTTTGGGTCATGTTAGCATGAGAAGGATTTCTCAGCTAAATAAGCTTAAATTAATTAGAGGTCTACCCAAACTAAAGTTCACTTCAGATGCTTTTTGTAAAGTATGTCAGAAAGACAATCTTTCTAAAACATCTTTCAAAGCTAAAATTGTTATT
Organism: Lathyrus oleraceus; assembly: GCF_024323335.1. NCBI lineage: Eukaryota > Viridiplantae > Streptophyta > Magnoliopsida > Fabales > Fabaceae > Lathyrus > Lathyrus oleraceus. The sequence goes on along the minus strand of NC_066582.1, from coordinate 96,343,811 downwards.
TCTACCTCTAGGCCATTAGAACTTCTGCACATTGATCTATTTGGAACAGTGAAAACTGCTTCTACCAATGGAAAGAAGTATGGATTAGTCATTGTTGATGACTACAATCGTTGGACATGGATAAAGTTCTTGAAACACAAGGATGAGTCTCACACTGTGTTCTCAACCTTCTACTCACTAGTGCAAACAAAAATGAATTGCAAAATAGTCAAAGTCAAAAGTGATCATGGTGGCGAATTTGAAAATAAACATTTTGAAAATCTTTTTGACTCAAATGGTATTTCCCATGATTTCTCATGTCTTAGAACTCCACAGTAAGATGGAGTTGTAGAAAAGAAGAATAGGACTTTACAAGAAATGATTTGCACCATGATCCAAGAAACTAATATGGCTAAGCATTTATGGGCAGAAGCAATCAACACAGCATGCTATATTTAGAACATGATTTCTATTCAACCTATTTCAGGTAAGACTCCTTATGAATTGTGGAAGAACAGAAAGCCCAACACTTCTTACTTTCATCCTTTTGGATGTGAATGATTTATGTTAAACACTAAAGAGAATCTTAGCAAGTTTGACTCTAAGGCACAAAAGTGTTTACTGTTAGGATATTTTAAATGCTCTAAAGGCTAAAAAATATTTAATACAGAAACACGAATTATTGAGGAATCAATTCATGTTAGATTCAATGGTAAGCTTGACCCTGAAAAGTCAAAGCTAGTTGAGAAATTTGCAGATCCAAAGATTAATCTTTCAGATTCCAAAGAAATTGTCTCTGAAGAAAAAGACTCAGAAGGCAAGGCTAAAGAATCTGAAGAAATGACTCAACTAAAAGCAATCGTTGACCCAACTCATCAGAAGAAGAGTAGATCATGAACTTCCCATTTCGAAGAACTGATTCTGGGAGACAAGAATGCTCCAGTCAGAACTAGATCTTCATTCAGACCCTCTGAAGAAACTCTTCTAGGTTTGGTGTCTCTGATAGAGACCCCTCCATTGATGAAGCTCTTTTGGATAATGAATGGATTATGGCCATGCAAGATGAACTAAATCAATTCACCAGAAATGATGTTTGAGATCTTGTTCCGAAACAAAAGGCTTCCATGTCATTAGAACCAGGTGGGTTTTCAAAAACAAGCTGAATGAGAAAGGTGAAGTTGTCATAAACAAAGCTCTACTGGTAGCTAAAGGTTATAGTCAACAAGAAGGTATACACTATATAGAAACCTTCTCTCCAGTTTCTAGGTTAGAGTCTATTCGTCTTTTAATTTCATTTGTAATCAACCATAACATTATACTTTATCAAATGGATGTTAAGAGTGCATTCCTGAATGGTTATATTTCTGAAGAAGTTTATGTGCATAAACCTCCTAGTTTTGAAAGTTCTCGAAACCATGAATTTGTTTGTAAATTGAAAAAGTCTCTCTATGGTCTAAAGCAAGCTCCAAGAGCTTGGTATGACAAACTAAGCAACTTTCTGTTGGAAAATAATTTTACTAGAGGGAAAATGGACACAACTCTCTTCTTCAAAACCTTCAAGAATGACATTCTAGTTGTGCAAATATATGTTGATGATATTATTTTTGGTTCTGCTAATGCGTCATTGTGCAAGGATTTTGCTAAGTCTATGCAAGCAGAATTTGAAATGAGTCTGATGGGAGAACTGAAATTCTTTATGGGAATTCAGATTGATCAAAGACCAGAAGGAACGTATATTCATCAAAGAAAATATACAAAGGAACTTCTTAAGAAATTCAATTTATCAGAATGTAAGCTAGCAAAGACTTCAACGCATCCTACATGCATTTTGGAGAAAGAAGAGGTAAGTAGTAAGGTAAATCGGAAGCTTTTTAGAGGTATGATAGGTTCTCTTATGTATCTAACAACTTCTAAACCTGGTATCTTGTTTAGTGTATGCTTATATGCTCGCTTCCAATCAGATCCTAGGGAAACTCACTTAACTGTTGTTAAGAGAATCTTTAGGTATCTGAAAGGTACTACTAATCTTGGTTTATTTTATAGAAAATCAAGTGAGTATAAATTAGTAGGCTATTGTAACACTGACTATGATGGAGATAGAATTGAAAGAAAAAGTACTTCTGGAAGTTGCCAATTTCTGGGAGAGAACTTAATCTCATGGTCCAGCAAGAGACAGTCAACAATTGCGCTATCAACAGCTGAAGCTGAATACATTGCAGCTTCTGGATGCAACACTCAGATACTTTGGATGAAAAGTCAGTTGGAAGATTATCAGATATCTGAGAGTAACATTCCTATTCTCTATGATAGTACTTCTGCTATCTGTTTATCTAAGAATCCTATCTTGTATTCTAGGGCTAAGCATATTGAAATAAAATATCACTTTTTACGTGACTATGTTCAGAAGGGAACTTTTCACTTAAAATTTGTTGATACAGACCACCAATGGGTGGATATCTTTAGAAAATCCCTTGTTAAAGATATATTCACATTCATTCTGGAAAACCTATTTATGAAACCATGTCCAGAATGGAAAAATTTTATTCAGAATGTAAAGTATTCAGAACTCTAGGTAAGATTCTGAGATTATTCTGCTTTTTAACTCTGAAACTTGAAAATTTCTGAAGTAAGGAATTTTTCATGAATCCGAAAGGTTTTTATCAGAAGAAATCTTATCAATTTGTCTTCTTCATTCTGAACAGTTAATGTATTTAATGGTTGTCTTGTCATTTGATTTCATGTCGTTCTTAGTGGAGACAGTTGTCCCACTTTCTGAGCATGCATGGTTAAAGCGTGACACATTGGGTTTAACAATTATTGGAATTAGGTCTAAACCTTTACACTTACCCTCATGTCTTCGCACACCTTTTGTCATCATTTCTAAAATTGTCTATTTAAACTCACATCACTCATATTTTCACACTACACGCACACTTATCCTACACTTTCAAGTATTTTAAACCTCAAACTCTCTCTCTCTCTCACAAATGTTCTTCATCTTCATCCTCTCTCACTCAAATGGCTGAACAACAATCTTCAATGGCTCAACAATCTTCAAAGACTGCTGAACAACAACTCCATACTGAAGGCAATGTACTGGAAGGGATTCCTGAACTTACTCTCCACACTCTACTAAATGAACTCACAGTGCTATGTGAAACAATCATGGATTTTAAAACCCTGAAGGAGAATGGTTTCAATTTCACAAAAACCCTGAATGTTCAAGGATGGAACATGTTTTTCAAGAGACTCACATTTCCAGTTTATCCTGTGATATTCAAATAATTATGGGTTCATGCCACTACGGAAAGAGAAACAATTACTTCCTATGTCATGAATAGGAAAATTTTCATCACTGAAAAGTCCATTGCAGACCTCATTGGGCATGATGGCAAAGGTAAAAGAGTTCACAGTGCAGCCATTACAACTAAGAAGGACGCTGATATCTCTCTAGTTATCTTCAAAGAAGGTACCAACTTTGCTGATGAGAAGGGTATCGATGTCAAGGATTTAACCAACAATTTGAGAGTTTGGTTCAATATTATTTTAGGGTGTATCAATCACAAACCAAGTACCAACAGTTCTGACTACATCAACACTCGTCAAAAGATTATGGTGTTCCTTTTGGAGAATGGAGTTAAGCTGGGATTGCCATCGCTTCTATTCAAATTCATCAGGGATTCTATCAGAGAATCCAGAACTGGTGGATCCTCCAAGAAAGCCAAAAGCAAATTTATACCAAATGGCAGGTTAATCTCAAACATTCTAGTGGAAAGTGGAGTGGTAGATGACCTTCTGGTCAGTGGGCTAACAGAAGAGCTAGTAAAGGATGTTAGGAAAGTGTTCTGGGGTAAGAACTTGAAAAGTATGGGTCTTATCTCAAAAAATTTTGAAGATCATAAATCGTTCTGACCAAGGATGATATATGTGGTACAAGGAATCCAATAGATGATTACCCCATCTTCACCAAAGTAGATCCTCCATAGGTTCCGATGGCCTATCTAGAAAGCTGTCTTAAGGATGGCATCGACCCATTGGTGGATCCCTTTAATCTCCCAGAAACCTACCCAGATGTCCATGGTAAAAGAAAGAAGGAATTCAGATATGAAGGATCCTTCAGAGCTCAGAAGAAGAAAAAGGTAGCTATCTTTCAAGATGAAGATGACGTGCCTCTAAGTGAGCTCCAGAAGCCTATGATTTTGAAGGATACGTCTGGGGTTGTTCAACCCTTAAGAGCTTCTGGTAAGTTTCATGCTGACACTTCTGATTCTGTTTCTATCATCTAGAATGTTACAAGCACCATCTCAACCTAACATTTTTGAACCACTTCTATTACCCACACTAGATATAACTCCACTTATTTTAACACTTGTTATCAAAATACCACCTCCACAATCTACTCAAACAATAGTAACATCTTTCACAGAAACTCCTATAGTTTATGTTCCTATTTTAGAACAACCATTGATACCACCTCCATCATCTCCTCCACAGTTACAAACTACACCCATCTCACCACCATTAATTGTTTTTGCTCCCCAACCAACTAATCCAAATGTTACACCACCTAGAACATCTCCTGCAAGGAGTGTGTCTGACGGGCATGTTTCCTAAGGAACTCCTGAAGGAATGTTCGACTTTAAACCAGAAATCACCTCACAAGAATCATCCCCCATCATTCTATCATCACATCCTCTGTCTTTGGTCCTGACTTTGACGAGTCCAGAATCAATCTCACCATTAAATATCCCAAAATCCAAACACCGTCCTCTCCTGACCTTGGTAAGACTCTAATGGAGTTTAATTCAGAATCTAAGAGGCGTTTGGAGAAAGCAATCATTGTTAGTCATTCTTCTACAAACCCTACTGCTAGTGATTCAACATGGGAAACCTATAGAAGCTGGATGAATTCTGAAGTCTCTAAGATGAAGGATCTTGGGTATACCTTAGCAGAAAGAAAATTTTGTTCTGGGTTCTCGCCCTTAATGGAATTATGGAAGCTGAGGAATTCTTAAATTTATCTTCCTGCACCAGAAGTTTAGGAGGTCTCTCTAGAACCTAGGTTAGAAGAATCTCCGACAACAGAACCTGCTCAGAACATTGAATCTGCTTCTCCAGAGCCTTCTGCTTTTGAACCTGAAGACGCTGCAATGGAAGAAGCTCCAAACCAAATTGTGGTCTCTGAAGCTTATGCATCTCAGCCTATTCCAGTTTCTCTTCTGATAACCATTGAGAAATTTAAGGTTGATAATACGAAGGTCAATAAGCGTATAGATAAGCAAGATCTGATGTTTCAACTGATTCTGTCAAGACTTCCTCCACCTCCTCCTCAGAACCCCTAGAATATTTTTTTATCTTAACTTTTTCGCATTTGCTTTCTTTTGTTTCTGAAATTGTACCTTGCACTTCCGTTTTGGCATGTTTATCAATAAATGAAATTAGTTTTGTTTATTATTATTTACTTTTTTTTTATTCTTTTTGATTGATGACAAAGGGGGAGAAAACATAACATTCTAAAGGGGAAGAATTAAGAGTTTATTTTGATTCCTAAGTATTAAAACCTAAACATTGTTTAAATTTTTCTGTTAACAAATACTTCGAGAAAAGTTTATTAAGTGTTTTTTGCAGGGTTAACTCTGAAGATTCAAAATGATTTGTTAAAGCTTCTTTCTCAAGAATCAGAATGATTCTTCAAAGAAGTTTATGAAGAAAGGTCTTCAAAGAAGTTTCTAAAGAAAAGTCTTCAAAGAAGTTTCTGAAGAAAGCTCTTTTGAAGGTCTATCAAAAGGATGATTTTATCAACCAGTGTTCTGGACAACATCAATCAACTTCTGAAGTTAAGCCAGATTCTGACAAATTACTCACTCTGGTACTTCAAAAGGTAAATAAGGAAAGTGTTCCATCATTCTGAGTTTATCTTTATAGAACTATACATCTCAGGGGGAGCTTTGTGCTTATGTAAGATGTATTCTTCTGTGATTACCCTGTACAAAACTGTTCATCAAAATACATATTTTGTCATCATCAAAAAGGGGGAGATTGTTAGAACAAGATTTCGTTCTGCATCTATACCTTGAGTTTTGATGATAACAATGTTGTATTTGTGTGAGAACAATTTTGGTACCCTAATGGTTTGTTATTATGTAGCTTTAACGAAAAGTTGTGATCCTGATCACATGATGTGTAACATCATCAGTTTCTGAACTCTGCGTTCCAAATTCGCTTCTACGTTGCAATTAGAAGTTTTGAAAGACGTCAATATTGCTGCTGTAATGTTCTTTCTGCTTTTGCATTATCCCACACATCAGAAGCTTCTGAGGAGACTCTATATTGGTGTTGCAATATTCTCTCAGTTGTTTTGCTTCTAGACGTGACTCTGATCAACAAGCTTCTGAAGAATGGAAAGCTTCTGAAGTTGTGTTATGTAGCTGAAGATTCTGAAGATCTCGAGACAGGCGATTGAAGTTATCAAGGTTCTGACTGAGGTTTCTAAAGACTCTAAAGATTTTGAAGACACTGAAGAACTCAATCCAGACTATTGACGATGTCAAGGTTCTGACTCAAGGTTCTGAAGTTTCTGAATCCAACTCTCTTTCTTCTCTTCATGCTTCAATCATCTTTTATCAGAGGATAATGAATCTGAAGATAAGATCAAATGGGAACGTGATCAAATAGTACATAGTACAAATCGAATAACTTTTCCACTACCTGATTTCATGGGAAAGGATTGTATTATTCATCACACATGTCACTGAATATATGGGCGAAAGGATGGTACATGGTATCATTCCTTTCTCATCCAACAGTGGACAGTCGCTCAAGGAGCTTTCCCCATTTTTCCCTCCAACAGTCACATACTTACACTATATAAGCATGCATTGGAGACTTGAAGAATTTCGCTGATCTACACAAGTTTTGACAAGCTAATTTTCTTTGTGAAAAGCTATCATCTTTTGTATACAGTGTTCTTTATGTATTTATTATACATTTGTGTAAATATGATTTTGAAGAAGCATCTTGTAACACATAAACATTTATTCAAACTATTTGTTTGATTCCTTAAGGAGGTTATCCTTGAGAAGACAAAGAAAGTTATTCTTTGTGAATCCTTGAGGAGATTAAGGTTTAGTTGGATCCTTTAGAAGACAACGAATGGTATTCTTTCTGTTTATTGTAATTTGTTGATTATAGTGGATTAAGTCCTTGTATATAAGGCAAATCACCTTGGTGGGTGGACTGGATTAACTTTGAGTTTCAAACGAACCAGGATAAAAATCATTGTATTTTTATCTCTTCATTATTTTACTTGTTAGTGGTGTTTCTGTTTTGGAAAAATATTTTGCTTTTAAAAACCCAATTCAACCCCCCACCCCTTTCTTGTGTTTTTCACACCTTCACTTTTAAGTTAAATTTTCCAATCAAAATTACTTTTCAACTGAGTAAAGAGTCTAATTTCTTAAAATAGGATTTACTACTTTAACACAAAAAGCGTCGGTCACACATGACAGTGGACGATATAAATTAGAGAGTCAAATCCAAATATGAATACATGAAAGCGACATTTTCTATTCAATTAAATTCCTTTCAAAGTAGAAAATATTGCCTCGTACTATAATCCTATTTAGAAACAATCAAGAGTGCAGTTGTTTGATGAGAGCCACATCCCAGTATTATTTGTCTAATTTATTAAATTTGTTTATTTCATCTTTCCTTTGCTTAATTCACTCGATAAACACCTAGAAACGATAGATTGATAGTTAGGTCTCTGTGGGATCGATATCTTTTAAAACTACCCGATAGACTATACATTTGTAGTTAGGTAATCCGATAGACTCATAAAGTCGCAATCAAGTTTTTAGCGCCGTTGCTGAGGACCAATACCATAAAATTTCGTAACCTGTTGTTACACCGTCTAGATTAAGGCAACCCTCATCGGTCAATGAGAAGAACTCGCAGTATCGGAACTTTAGAAGATCTAATAGCTAAACCAGAACAATACGTAAGAGATCGACTTTTGCTCCAACGAATCAAAAGAGCAATGGAAGAAGACCAAAATCGTAGGCCATTAAAAGAGTTTTCCCTACCCTCTAACGAAGAGCCTCATTCAAGTATTGTCAACCCAACTATTATAGCTAACAACTTCGAATTGAAGTCTGCTTTATTGCAAATCGTGCAACAGAACCAGTTCGCTGGTCTCCTAACAGAGAACCCAAACCAGCACCTAAAAGTTTTCATTCAACTAGCCGACACACTAAAATGCAATAACGCTGCTCCTGAGGTGGTACATTTACGTTTATTCCCTTTATCCCTCAGAGATAGAGCGCAATCATGGCTAGATTCCCTTCCAGCAAATTTCGTTACTACTTCGAATGACCTGAAGAAAGTATTCCTTTCTAGATACTTTCCACCTAGTAAGACCGTCGTCCTGTGTAACCAAATTACTAGATTCACTCAACAGGATGGCGAGTCCCTCTTCGACGCCTAAGAAAGGTATAAAGAGATATTAAGAGCTTGTCCACATCATGGATTAGAACAACGGTTAATCATCCACACCTTTTACAATAGACTTCTCTACAACACAAAGATAACTATCGTCGTTGTCGCCGGTGGTGTATTGATGAACAAGCCATACCCCGAGGCATGAACACTCATTGAGGACATGGCTCAAAACCATTACCAGTGGGGTACATAGTGCATACAAGTAGAGAATAAAGAGACTAAATGAGGTATATACGAGGTTAGCAGCCTAGACCATATGAACGCCCTAACCCAAAAGGTCGAGAGCTTAGTCATAAACCCTACAAATATCGTAGCTGCAATACAACCCGAATGCGAAATTTGTGGCACACTAGGACATGTGACTTCCGAATGCAGTCTACTAGCTGAAACAAACCCATACCAGGTCAACTATGCCCATGGAAAACCCTATTTGAACACTTATAACCCTGGATGGAGGAATCACCCAAACTTCTCTTACAAGAACAATAACTATGTTTTTCCCCAAAACTCTACACCTCAAAGACCAACAGGTTTCCAAGCCCAAAGACCAACACAATCGATATAAACTACCCCTCAGAAGTCAAACCTTGAGAAAATCATGGAATATTTTATCACGACTCAAACTCGATAGAATAAAGAATTCATGAACCAAAATATCCATATTAATGAACTGATTTCACAGTTAGGAAACAAGGTTGATTTTATGGTAACCCACACCAATATGTTGGAAACCCAAATCTCTCAAGTAGCACAACAACAAGTTGCTCAGGCTACACCAGGAGGATTGTTCCCTAGACAACCTCAACCTAACCCTAAAGGCCATGCTAACGCTATTTCGCTGCAAAGCGGAACTCAATATGATGGGCCTAAAACTTTAGAACCACCAAAAGTAAATGTTGTGACTACCCTGAAGGAATAAAAAGAGGAATCCGTAGAACCTGAAAAATAAAGAAAGAAGGATATTAAAGATAAGGAGGCAGTGAATGAGAACCAAGAGAATCATACATATGTACCACTGCCACCCTATATACCACTGATTCCATATCCGAAAGACATAAACAAACCAAACAAGACACCCTATACAATAAGTTCGTGAAAGTGATCGAAAAACTTCACGTCGAGATACCCTTCACCAAAGCCATTACCCAAATACCATCATATGTCAAATTCCTAAAAGACATCTTAACGAACAAGCCCAAGCTCGATGATCCCAAATCATTAGAATGCAATGTGATTGCTAAAAACAAATTATCCAAGAAATAGAAAGATCCTGGAAGCTTTTCGATACCATGTGTTCTAGGTAGACATGTTATAGACAAAGCATTACTGGATTTGGGAGCAAGCGTAAGTTTGACGCCTTTAGTAGTTTGTAAAAGACTAGACCTAGGAGACATGCAACCAACTAGGATATCTCTTCAACTGGATGATCAATCAGTTAAGTACCTGATAGGTATATTAGAAGATATTCCAGTTAGATTCGAACAACTCTATATCCCTACTGACTTTGTCGTAATGGATATTAAGGAGGGCGAAGAAATTCATATCCTTCTAGGCAGACCATTCTTATCAAATCATGGAGCCATGATAGATGTAAAAAGAGGAAAAATGAATTTCGCAGTAGGTGACGAGAAGGTAAAGTTTATCCTATCCAAATTTCTGAAAGCACACGCCTTGTACGACTCTTGTTGTGCAATTGATATCATTTACAAATGCATAAGAGAGTTGGATAAGGAGGAATATATTGAAACAATAAAACTACCCTCGATGCCCATAATGGAAGATGACAAATTTAATTCAGTTACACCTTACATAATTGATAGCCTTAACGAATGCTTATCACTTACCCCTATTCAGATGCCAAGCATTAAGAAACCCATAACAGATCTTAAGGAACTACCTAAGAATTTGAGATACGAGTTTCTTGATGAAGAACTTAAATGTCCAATTGTAGTAAATGTCAATCTAAACATTGATGAAACCGATAAACTCTTAGAGGTCTTAAGAAAATACCTTGCATCTCTAAGATATACCACCTATGACCTAAAAGGAATAAGTCCCTCTGTGTGCATGCACTGAATATGCTAGAGGAAGATTCTAAACCCTCTAGAGAACACCAAAGAAGGATAAATCCTATAATGAGTCATGTAGTCAAGAAAGAAGTATTAAAACTTCTAGATGCAGGAATCATATACTAAATCTCCAATAGTACATGGGTTAGTCATGTGCATGTAGTACCAAAGAAAGGAGGTGTCACAGTCGTACAAAATGAGAAAGGATAATCGGTAGCCAAACGCATAGAAAACGGATGGCGCATGTGCATAGATTATCGAAGGCTAAACAAAGTGGCCCAGAAGGATCATTTCCCCTTTCTGTTTATTGACCAAATGCTGGAATGTTTAGCTAGACACTCCTACTTCTGTTACCTGTACGGATACTCCAGATTCTTCCAAATCCTTATTCACCCAAATGACCAAGAGAAAACAACCTTCACATGTCCAAGTGGAACTTTCACTTATCGACGAATGCCATTAGGACTATGTAACGCTCCTGCAACCTTCCAACGATGCATAATGTCCATATTTGCATATTTCTTGGATGAAATCATGGAAGTTTTCATGGATGACTTCTCAGTATGCAGATCCAGCTTTAAAAACTGCCTAGATAACTTAGAGAGAATTCTAGAAAGATACGTACAAGTTAATCTAGTGCTAAACTGGGAGAAATGTCATTTCACGGTGACCGAAGGAATAGTCCTAAGACACAATATCAAAAAGCTGAATTGAGGTCTATAAAGCTAAGATAGAGATAATAGACAACCTTCAACCACCCAAAACAATTAGAGAAATCTGAAGTTTTCTTGGACATGCCGATTTTACTGACACTTCATTAAAGATTTCTCCAAGATAACTAAACCTTTAACGGTCTCGTAATGAAAGACGTCACATTTGACAAAAAATGTCTAGAGGCATTTAATATTCTTAAGAAAGCACTAATTTCTACAACTATTATGCAATCACCCGATTGGAACCAACCTTTCGAGATTATGTGCGATGCTAGTGATTTCGATGTAGGCGCTGTCTTAGGACAACAAAAGGATAAGAGATTACATGTGATCTACTATGCTAGCAGAACCTTAGATGTAACCTAAGTAAACTAGGTAACTACAGAGAAACAACTCCTAGAGGTGGTATTTGCAATAGACAAATTCCGATCCTATTTAGTTGGAGCTAAAATCATCGTATATATAGACCATACTGCCATCCGATACTTATTGAGCAAAAAGGACGCAAAACCTAAACTGCTTCACTGGATCCTTTTATTATAAGAGTTTAATTTAGAGATCCGCAATAAGAAAGGGATCGAGAACTTGGTAGCTTACCATCTCTCTAGATTAGAGTACCTGAGACCCGACCATATACCCATAAATGATGACTTCGCATATGATAGGCTGATAGCATCAGTCAATAATTGGATAAGTCACTATGAGGCCTCAGATGAGATAACGCTAAACATTGAATCTTCTTGTGTAATGACCAGTGTACCTTGGTACGCTGACTTCGTCAATTTTCTCACGACTAATATACTACCTCAGGGATTGACCTACCAATAGAGGAAAAAGTTTTTACATGACGTGAAACATTTCTACTGGGACGAACCCCTTCTCTTTAAGAGAGGAGAAGACAATATTTTTTGTCGTTGTGTTCCTGAAGAGGAGACACCAAATACCATAACTCATTGCCACTCCTGCTCCTTATGGTGGGCATGCCAGACAGCACATCTAAAACTTGGGCTAAAATCCTCCAAGAAGGCCTTCACTGACCAACTTTATGGCGTGATGTGCATTCCTTCATAATCAAATGCGAATGGTTCCAACGCACTGGAAACATATCAAGGCGCGATGAGATGCCCCTAAAGAATATTCAGGATGTAGAAATCTTTGACGTATGGGGTATCGATTTTATAGGTCAATTCCCTTCATCTATGGGAAACAAGTACATATTCGTTGATGTCGACTACATGTCAAAATGGATTGAAGCCATCGCCTCACCTACCAATGACGCACGAGTAGTAATTAGGATGTTTAAGAACTATACATTCCCTAGGTTCAGAACACCTCGCCTAGTTATAAGCGACGGGGGATCTCATTTTATTTCAAGAATTTTTTAAAAACTCTTAAATAAATATGGAGTGAGACATAGAGTCTCCACACCCTTTCATCCACAAACCAATGGACAAGTAGAAATATCCAATAGAGAAATAAAACAAATTCTAGAAGAAATTGTCTCACTTTCCAGGAAAGATTCGTCCTCTAGACTACATGACATATTATAGGCTTATAGGACTGCCTATAAAACCCCTATAGGGACAACACCCTTCAATTTAGTCTATGGGAAATCATGTCATTTACCCTTCGAACTAGAACACAAATCCTATTGGGTCATTAAGGCCCTAAACATGGACTATTTAGAAGCTGGTAACAAACAAATGTTATATATCCAGGAATTAGAGTAACTTCGGCGCGATGCCTGTGAAAATACTATAATCTACAAAGAACGAACCAAAGCATGGCGTGACAAGCGTATCATAAGGAAAAAGTTTCGTGTAAGTGATATAGTACTTTTATTCAACTCTAGTTTGCGCCTATTTCCTGGTAAATTACATTCCAGACGGACAGGACCATTCGAAGTCACAAAGGTCATTCCATCTGGTGCAGTTGAGATTAAGAGCCAATCAACTAGCCCGTTCATGGTAAGCGGGCAAAGACTGAAACATTACACCAATGGTCATGTACCTACCTACTATTCTCGCCATGACTTAATCGAACCACCATTTTCTACATAAATAACCTGATTTACACTAATGTCGAGCTACCAATATTAAACAAAGCGTTGTGTGGGAGGCAACCCACAGTTTCATTGTCATTTTTATTTTTTGCATGTTTCTTTTCTTTATATAACAGTGATCTATTTTACTCCTACTAATAAGACTAACTTTTGATTGATTACGTTACATGCCTAACTCAGACTAATTTTTCCTACTAACCATTTAGACATGGAGAGTACAAATAACATGCGAGTTATTTTCAAAGACGAAGCTCAAAGAATACCCTATGAAGTCTTGGCTGAAAGAACCATTTCAACAACCCGATACCCTAACTTCCCTAGCTTGATATTGTAATACCCCAAAATTTACCCTTCATTTTTCCCGAAAAAAAAAACGAAAAAAAACGAAGAAAAAAAAAACGAAAAAAAACGAAAAAAAAAAAAGAAAAAAAAAATAATAATTTAATTAATTAATTAATTAAATAAATAAAATAAATAAATAAAATATAACAAATTATTTTAGACTTGGGTCTCCCTCATTTGAGCCCATTACCCACGAAAATCAGTCTATAAATACTGAAGTTTCAGTAGAGGAAAACACACTTGGAGTTACACTGGGAGTTACACTTGGAGTTACACTGGGAGATTCACTGGAGAAAGAAGGAAGAGAAGCAAAACACTCTGAGGTTTCCTTGGAACAAAACCCTGAGGAAAAAGATAGTGAGAGAAAAGCCAACAGAGTTCAGAGCAGCCTCCAAACCCTGAAAGGAACTCAACTTGTAAACCTCACGGGTGCAACTCAATTTCAATCAAGCTCTCTAATCAGGTTTGCCCTATATCCATCATCTTTATGCCTTTTATTTGAATGCTCTAAATGTATGAGGTATTATGGGTGAATTTGATACCTTTTTGTGAGCCTTTTGTGAATTTTGATGGAATTATTCATGTGGTTACATTTTGATTTAGGGGCAACTCTGGGTTACCCTATTTTGTTTATTCTAACCTGTCTTGTGTTTCCATGGCATTGTTTTCTCTTGATTTCATCCTACTACTCTAACCCTTTGTCGAGTTTTGTGAGGGCTCACATGGCTTTCGCAGAGACACTCGCGTGGTTTCCCACTTTATTTGTGGGATACCCCCTGGAATTTTATTCTGATTATTCGTGTTGACTGATTTCCTTTGACGGTCCAGCTGGAGACATTTCAGGGTTTCTTGCCCCTTTAACCGCTATAGCTTCGGATCTTTATCCGTGTGGTAATTTTTTCCCTTTCCCATACTTTATCGCTTTCTTAGCTAGAAGACCTCGATAGGAGGCAATGTTTGAGCCCCTTGGTGGCATTTTACTTTGAGATACATGTTTTGTGTTTTGTATTCATATCCCTGCAGGTAGCGCGGTTCCTTCGTCAAGGACTGCCTTTTTGCCCTCGAGCATCCCAAACCCTAAAACCTAAAGCAACACGTTTACTCCTTCTACTACAGGCGAGTAAGTCTCCAAAGGTCGAGCATCCGGTAGATTGCGTAGTAACGTTGTTCGTCCAAAACCCAATCCATAACCCCGTAGTTAGCCGAACTACGGTTTGCTCTGATTCTCATTCCAGATGAGATACGTAGGCATAAGACGCGATGTCTTAGCGAACACACATCCCCCAACCCATAGGTCAGCCGAGCTACGAAGACTCTGATTCTCATATTCAGATGAGATACGTATGCAGTGGATGCAACATCCGCGCGAGTCATTTTCATTTAACCCTTTTTTTGTTTTTTTTTGGCAAACAGCATAAGATAAACCCACACCCTTTAGACGAAAACTACAAAAGTGGATCCCGTAGAGTACTACGGATGCGTAGGGATGCTAATACCTTCCCTTCGCATAACCGACTCCCGAACCCAAGATTTGGTTGCGAGACCCCGTCTTGTCCTTTCCTTTTTCAGGTTTACTTCGAGCGTTTCCTTTCCCTCCTTTGGGATGAATAACGCACTGTGGCGACTCTTCTGTCTTTTTCTTTCGCCCGTTTTTTTTTCGCACACTGTATTTTTCAGGTTGCGACAGCTGGCGACTCTGCTGGGGACTAAGAAGTTGACCTCTTGCTGGTCCACCTTCCCTAAGCGAGTCCCTCCTAGCTTTTGTAGTTTGTTTGTTTATTGGGTGTTCATGCTTTTGTACAGTTATTTATTTACCTGCTTTACCTTATTGCATGGTGTACATATCATTGTTGTATCTGTTGGCTGGCTATGGCTGCTTGGTGATCTTTGTGAGATGAGTTCTATACCCGAACTCGAGTGCACTTAAGATAGGAGAATGGCATAGTCCTGTCAACTTGTGTGGAGTATTCCTTAGCGAGTTGACTTGCAAGCCCATTCACTTGGTGGAGGTCATGTTGAGATCAATAATGTCACATAAGTAAGTTGTGGTTAGACATTACTTGTTCCAATATAGACCTAAGAAGCCAAGGACCTTAGTTTACCTAACCCATCTTGGCCTATTCGTAGGACGTAGTGCGAAAGTCGTTCAAATGTAAGATTTGATACGATTGTTACGCGATACTACACTCATAAGAGTCTCTCTTGAGAATATTGTTGGAATACGAGTAGTCGTTCCTCTAATAATATCCGAAAGATGGGATTATGACTATGGGAACCTTTTTGTAGAACATGTTTGGCAGGTTTAAACCTTAGTACACTCCTTTTGGGTGGTTCTTAACCTAAACTCCATGCTCGTGACTTGCGACAAACCCTTGATTCATGGTTGATCCGATCAGGTATCCTTAATATCAATGAAACTCGGGTGTTGATAAGGTGTAAACCATAATCCGCCAAAATGGGTGGTTGATATTAAGGATAACATGATCCATCCCATGACCTTTGTTTGGTGTGCTCTTAATTTCTCTCCAGACAGTGCAACCTGACAGATGTTCAAGCAGATATAGCAATCCTGATTCCCATGCCACTGCACTGCATTCACATCATTTTGCATCACATCATTTTGCATTCATAATCATTCACACATGTTTATCCATTTCTGTGGGGTTTATATCTTCCACTTGATTCTAGTTGGAATTTTCTTGGTTCTCATCAACGACTTAGTCTTTTCTTACACTGTTTATCAAATGTGAGACTGGAATCAAGGGGGTAGAATACCTTTGGAATTGATAAACATGTCATTGCATTTGCATATTCATTAGCATGTCTTGCATAACAGGTACTGCCGCAGGGGTGACCATTCCAGCTGCAGCACCACTACAACAACAACAATCACAACGTCAACCAGCTCAGTATCAACAGCAGCAACAACCGGGTAACAGACCCGCTTATCAACAGAGGCAAAGGATGATGGACCGGCATTTCGACACCCTTCCAATGTCGTATGCTCAGTTGCTTTCTAGTCTTCAACAACTACAACTTGTGCAATTGGGCACTCTAGCTCCTCCTGTTGGTAGACTTCTTGTGGGTTACGACGCCAACGCTAGGTGTAGCTTCCACTCTGGGGCACCTGGCCATGACATTGAGAACTGCAAAGCTTTTAAGCACGTAGTTCAGGACCTCATAGATTCAAAGGCCATCGACCTTGCACCAGCTCCGAATGTCATCAACAATCCCATGCCCCAGCATGGTGGTGCGAACGTTAATTTGGTAGAGGGAGAAGCCAAGTCCATTAAGGATGTGTTGAAGTTGAAGACTCCATTGTTGGATATCAAAGGATGCTTGCTGAAGGCCGATGTCTTCCCCGGTTGTGGGAAGGGTTGTTTGGATTGTGCTACTCAGGGTGAAGGTTGTTTGAAGCTACAGCAGGGTATCCAGGCCTTACTCGACAAAGGTATCCTCCAGGTTGAAGATTTGTCTGTCCAAGAGTCTGTGGAAGAGGTTAAAGTGGGTGCCTCTATCTCATCCTTTAAGCAGGCACGGGTCGTGGTGGATTCAGGTGTTGCTCCCGGTTGGGGGCGTCTGTTGGAATTACCAGTGAAAGAAGATAAGTTCGGGATTGGATATCAGCCAGCTTTGACTTCTACAACACTTCAGGGGCCAATCACTTTCTCCAGTGCTGGCATCATTCAGTATGGTCAAGTCTCTGCAGTCGACGAAGAAGATGGGGATAGTGATTGTGACATTGACAACTGGGTGGGTCCGAGTATCCCGGGTGAAGTTCTCAACAATTGGTCTTCTGAGGAGATTATCCAAGTCACTCTTCTTGAAGAGTAATTTTCTTTGTTTATTCATGCATATCCAAGTCTTACGTTCCGCCCAGGGCGTAATGACTCATTGTAGGGCCCACCTATGTGACACTTGCATTTTTTATCATAAATAAAGGACGTCTTTTTGCATTCAAATATTTCGTTCCCTGTCTTTCTATTTTTGCAGTTTTTCAAAATAAAAAAAAATGGCAATGTTTTGTTTAGTTTTCACTTCTTGTTCACACTCATAAGCACATACCATCACTCATGCAGATGCACAACACCGGACCCTATTGATAACGGTTCTGCTATGGCTCGCTTCGACTTTGAAAATCCAATCTTTCAAGCTGAAGAAGAGGGTGATGAAGACTGTGAACTCCCTGAAGAGCTTACCAGGTTATTAAAACAAGAGGAAAGGGTTATTCAACCGCATCAAGAGTCTGTTGAAGTGATTAATCTCGGCACCGAGGACACCAAGAGAGAAATCAAGATAGGGGCTGCTTTAGAAGACAATGTGAAGAAAGGGCTGATTGAATTGCTGCAAGAATACGTTGACATCTTCGCCTGGTCTTATCAGGACATGCCTGGGCTGGACACAGACATCGTGGTGCACCGCTTGCCTCTCAAAGAAGGTTGTCCTCCGGTCAAGCAGAAGCTCAGAAGAACAAGACCAGAGATGGCTGTTAAGATAAAGGAAGAAGTGCAAAAGCAGTTGGATGCAGGGTTTCTAGCAGTCACCAATTATCCGCCATGGGTTGCAAACATCGTCCCAGTACCTAAGAAGGATGGAAAGGTACGGATGTGTGTCGACTACCGGGATCTGAACAGAGCTAGCCCTAAAGATGATTTCCCATTACCTCACATCGACGTTTTGGTGGATAATACAGCTCAGTTCTCGGTATTCTCCTTCATGGATGGCTTTTCTGGCTATAACCAAATCAAGATGGCACCAGAAGACATGGAAAAGACAACTTTCATAACCCCATGGGGCACCTTCTGCTACAAGGTGATGCCGTTTGGTCTGAAAAATGCCGGAGCAACATATCAACGAGCTATGGTAACTCTGTTCCATGATATGATTCATCATGAAATCGAGGTTTATGTGGATGATATGATTGCCAAATCTCAGACAGAAGAAGAACATTTGTTGAATTTGCAGAAACTGTTTGAGCGTTTGAGGAAATTCAAACTGAGACTTAATCCGAATAAGTGCACTTTCGGGGTGAGATCGGGAAAATTGCTGGGTTTTATTGTTAGCGGAAAAGGGATTGAGGTGGATCCTGACAAAGTAAAAGCAATACAGGAAATGTCTGAGCCAAGAAGAGAGAAGCAAGTCCGTAGTTTCTTAGGGAGGTTGAACTACATTGCAAGGTTCATCTCTCACCTAACAACCACGTGTGAGCCAATTTTCAAATTGCTGAGGAAAGATCAAGCTATCAGGTGGAATGAAGATTGTCAAAGGGCTTTCGAGAAGATAAAAGAGTATCTACAGAAACCTCCGATCCTTATACCTCCAGTTCCTGGGAGACCTCTGATAATGTACCTGTCAGTGACCGAGAACTCGATGGGGTGTGTATTGGGACAGCATGACGAGTCTGGTCGAAAAGAGCATGCCATATACTACCTTAGCAAAAAGTTTACCGACTGTGAAATCAAATATTCGCAGCTTGAGAAAACTTGCTGTGCTTTGGCCTGGGCTGCTCGCCGACTGAGACAGTATATGTTGAACCATACTACCTTGTTGATTTCTAAGATGGATCCAGTGAAATACATATTCGAGAAGCCAGCTCTCACCGGAAGGATCGCTCGTTGGCAAATGATTTTAACAGAGTATGATATTCAGTACACGTCACAGAAGGCCATCAAAGGTAGTATTCTGTCAGACTACCTTGCCGAGCAACCGATTGATGATTATGAGCCAATGAAGTTTGAATTCCCTGATGAAGACATCATGTTCCTCAAGATGAAAGACTGTGAAGAGCCAGTTGTTGAGGAAGGACCTGATCCAAACGAAAAGTGGACTTTGTTGTTTGATGGGGATGTCAATGCTAGAGGAAGTGGAATTGGTGCTGTCATTACAACTCCGAAAGGTGCCCACATGCCTTTCACCGCTCGTTTGACTTTTGAGTGCACAAATAATGAAGCTGAGTACGAGGCCTGTATCTTGGGTATTGAGCAAGCCATTGATCTGAGAATCAAGACTCTGGACATCTTCGGAGATTCAGCTCTGGTGATCAATCAAGTGAATGGTGATTGGAATACTCTCCAGCCCACTCTGGTCCCCTACAGAGATTACACGAGAAGACTTTTGACTTTCTTCACAACGGTAAAATTGTATCATATACCTCGTGATGAGAACCAGATGGCAGACGCACTTGCTACTCTATCCTCCATGATCAAGGTAATTCGTTGGAACCATGCTCCCAGGATCGATGTGATGCGCCTTGACAGGGCCGCGTATGTGTTTGCTGCTGAACTGGTAGTCGATGACAAGCCCTGGTATCACGATATCAAGTGCTTTCTGAAGAATCAAGAGTACCCTGCAGGGGCATCCAACAATGACAGAAAGACTTTGAGAAGATTGGCAGGCAGTTTCTTCTTGAACAAAGACGATGTGTTGTATAAGAGGAACTTCGACATGGTTTTGCTCAGATGCGTGGACAGACACGAGGCGGACATGTTAATGCAGGAAGTTCATGAAGGTTCCTTCGGTACTCATGCCGGTGGACATGCAATGGCTAAGAAATTGTTGAGAGCGGGTTATTATTGGATGACCATGGAATCAGATTGTTTCAAGTATGCTCGGAAGTGTCATAAATGCCAGATTTATGCTGATAAGGTGCATGTACCGCCGAATCCTCTGAATGTGATGTCTTCGCCGTGGCCGTTTGCCATGTGGGGCATTGACATGATTGGAAAGATTGAGCCGACTGCTTCCAATGGGCATCGCTTCATCCTTGTTGCCATCGACTATTTCACCAAGTGGGTCGAGGCAGCGTCGTTCGCGAATGTCACCAGACATGTGGTTGCCCGTTTCATCAAGAAAGAAATCATTTGTCGCTATGGGATTCCCGAAAGAATCATTACTGATAATGGTTCTAATCTCAACAACAAAATGATGAAGGAGTTGTGTCAGAACTTCAACATTCAGTATCACAATTCTTCCCCTTACCGCCCTAAGATGAACGGCGCTGTTGAGGCGGCAAATAAGAACATAAAGAAGATTGTGCAGAAGATGGTCGTCACGTACAGAGATTAGCATGAGATGCTACCTTTCGCCTTGCATGGGTACCGTACTTCAGTACGTACATCGACTGGGGCAACCCCCTACTCCCTTGTGTATGGTATGGAAGCAATCCTACCTGTTGAAGTGGAGATCCCTTCTCTAAGAGTCTTGTTGGATATCAAGCTAGACGAAGCTGAATGGATTCGGACAAGGTTCAATGAGTTGAGTCTCATCGAAGAGAAGCGAATGGCAGCCATTTGTCATGGGCAGTTGTATCAAAGTCGGCTGAAGAGAGCCTTTGATCAGAAAGTGCGTCCTCGTTGTTTCCAAGTCGGAGATTTAGTGTTGAAAAGGATCCTTCCTCCTCAGACAGATCACAGGGGCAAGTGGACTCCTAACTATGATGGACCGTATATCGTCACCAAGGTTTTTGATGGTGGGGCTTTAATGCTTGCAACTATGGATGGTGAAAACTTCACTTCCCCTGTGAACTCAGACGCAGTTAAAAAATACTTCGCATAAAATAGACCCGCTGGACAGTAAAAAGAGTAGTCCAGGCAAAAATGGGCATCCCGACGAACCAAGAAAATGAAAAGGTTCAGGCAAAAGTTAGGGATTAAGCGAATGACTGTGTTCTGAGTAGTTCTAAATCTCATCTCGTGCCAATGACTAGAAATTTTTGAAGGATAGGAAACAGTCCAATCACTCTTTCAGAAGGCTGATTATCTGGAGGATCTTGAAGACGAGCAAGTCATAGCAGAATTGGAACCCAATAGAAATCCATTTCACATTGCCATTAGATTAATTTCTGTTTTTATCTATTGTGCGATTACCTCTTTCCAGGGATTGCTTCCTAATGTAAATGCCTATTCAGAGGCCATTCAATCAATAAAATCATGTTATTCAGTATATCTCTGTTTTCATTTTCATTTTACTGTTTTGTTTGCAAAAATGACGTTCGAATTTTTGATAAACATTGCATCATGACACATAAGGGCTTTACAGGTACAGGCTTAATAAACATTTAAAATTGCTGTAAATTTTAAGTGCTTTGGATCGTCTATTCAGAACAGATACCCTCGGGGCATTTCCTTAAAATCTCCTGCAGATGGTCGTGAATATCTTCCCCAGTGAAGTCGCCAACAGACGAATTCAGTGTCTTGACCCTGCAGAGCTGATCAGAGTGTTGGATTCTTCAATCCCTAGCAGTTTCTCACCACCGTACTTCCCCAAGCGGTTGTTTCAAGACATACACTCCCCAGTAGAGTTGACAGTGTCAGACTATATATCCCCAGCGGAGTTGACAGTGCCAGACTGTATCTTCCCAGCAGAAGTGGCTGCTCCTTAGAGTTCGATGCCAGATCGATAATCCCAATGCCAGATCCATGGTTTCTTTTCTTGAAGCAGAACCTCGGTACCGTATCAGTGTTTGCTCCCCCTGCTGAGTCATCTCTCGCAAATCGTGGTTGCCAGAACCATTGTAGCTTTCCTCAGCAGCAGGCTTCCAATGCCATTCTTTCCCCGATCAGAGTCTCGGTATGGCCAGAACACCGCATGGCTAGTCATCTCCCCACAGAGTTCATTGTGGTGTGTATCTCCAGCAGCCTGGCCAGAGCCCAGAGGATGGTAATCATTTCCCCAGCAGATCCCCTTGCCTCGGCTTGGCATTCTACCCAGCATTTCGCATCCCTGCATGTAGAATCATATTGCATTGCATCCTTCCAAATCGCGTAGCATTTCCATTTTTATGGAGCATTACGTCATTGAAAAATTCAAACATACGCATGTAAGCATAAAACATTCTCGGTATCCCAAGTGATAAGCTAGAAGTTGTTTCCAATACTCAGACTAAAGATTGTTCATGAATTACCTTTGTTATCCCCAGCAAGTGTCATTGGCCCATGCGCCGCCTCTATCATCATTCTCTATCTCTGCCGATACTGAGGGGCATGAATGTTCCGGTATCCAGACCGAAGTGGCATTCAGGCCAGTGTTCCGATGTTCAGATCGAAGAAGTTTCCGACGTTCAGGTCGATGCAGCTTGTGGCATTCAGGCCAGTTTTCCGGTATCCAGACCGAAGTGGCATTCAGGCCAGTGTTCCGATATTCAGATCGAAGTGGCATTCAGGTCAGTTTTCCGGTATTCAGACCGAAGTGCCATTCAGGCCAGTTTTCCCGGTATCCAGACCAAAGTGGCATTTAGGCCAGTTTTCCGGTATCCAGACCGAAGTGGCATTCAAGCCAGTTTTCCGGTATCCAGACCGAAGTGGCATTCAGGCCAATTTTCCGGTATTCAGACCGAAGTGGCATTCAGGCCAGTTTTCCCGGTATCCAGACCGAAGTGGCATTCAGGCCAGTTTTCCGGTATCCAGACCGAAGTGGCATTCAAGCCAGTTTTCCAGTATCCAGACCGAAGTGGCATTCAGGCCAGTTTTCCGGTATCCAGACCGAAGTGGCATTCAGGCCAGTGTTCCGATGTTCATATCGAAGAAGTTTCCGACGTTCAGGTCGATGCAACTTGTGGCATTCAGGCCAGTTTTCCGGTATCCAGACCGAAGTGGCATTCAGGCCAGTTTTCCGGTATCCAGATCGAAGTGGCATTCAGGCCAATTTTCCGATATTCAGATCGAAGTGGCATTCAGGCCAATTTTCCGATGTTCAGATCGAAGAAGTTTCCGACGTTCAGGTCGATGCAACTTGTGGCATTCAGGCCAGTTTTCCGATATTCAGATCGAAGTGGCATTCAGGCCAATTTTCCGATGTTCAGATCGAAGAAGGTTCCGACGTTCAGGTCGATGCGACTTGTGGCATTCAGGCCCATTTTCCGATGTTCAGATCGAAATCATTTCCAGTATTCAGACTGATGAGCGGCATTCAAGCCATGGTTATTTCTGTGTTACCATTTATTTTGGTATCCAGTTTAACATTCTTTTTCGGTATTCAGACTGACTTTCACCGTACCAGACGGATTCTTCTTTCAAGACCACCTCTTTGCCGATTCTGACAGACATTGTTACTTCACTTCACTTCAGTGCAAATTTTTGGGCTTTTATTGTATTCAATCCCTTGATACCTCGAAAGTACGAAAGCAGCTGCCATCTTCTTTCCGGGTCTCCAGTTGATTGAATAGGGGCAGCTGTAATACCCCAAAATTTACCCTTCATTTTTCCCGAAAAAAAAAATGAAAAAAAAAAAAAAAAAAAAAAAAACGAAAAAAAAAAAAAATTTTAATTAATTAATTAATTAAATAAATAAAATAAATAAATAAAATATAACAAATTATTTTGGACTTGGGTCTCCCTCATTTGAGCCCATTACCCACGAAAATCAGTCTATAAATACTGAAGTTTCAGTAGAGGAAAACACACTTGGAGTTACACTGGGAGTTACACTTGGAGTTACACTTGGAGTTACACTGGGAGATTCACTGGAGAAAGAAGGAAGAGAAGCAAAACACTCTGAGGTTTCCTTGGAACAAAACCCTGAGGAAAAAGATAGTGAGAGAAAAGCCAACAGAGTTCAGAGCAGCCTCCAAACCCTGAAAGGAACTCAACTTGTAAACCTCACGGGTGCAACTCAATTTCAATCAAGCTCTCTAATTAGGTTTGCCCTATATCCATCATCTTTATGCCTTTTATTTGAATGCTCTAAATGTATGAGGTATTATGGGTGAATTTGATACCTTTTTGTGAGCCTTTTGTGAATTTTGATGGAATTATTCATGTGGTTACATTTTGATTTAGGGGCAACTCTGGGTTACCCTATTTTGTTTATTCTAACCTGTCTTGTGTTTCCATGGCATTGTTTTCTCTTGATTTCATCCTACTACTCTAACCCTTTGTCGAGTTTTGTGAGGGCTCACATGGCTTTCGCAGAGACACTCGCGTGGTTTCCCACTTTATTTGTGGGATACCCCCTGGAGTTTTATTCTGATTATTCGTGTTGACTGATTTCCTTTGACGGTCCAGCTGGAGACATTTCAGGGTTTCTTGCCCCTTTAACTGCTATAGCTTCGGATCTTTATCCGTGTGGTAATTTTTTCCCTTTCTCATACTTTATCGCTTTCTTAGCTGGAAGACCTCGATAGGAGGCAATGTTTGAGCCCCTTGGTGGCATTTTACTTTGAGATACATGTTTTGTGTTTTGTATTCATATCCCTGCAGGTAGCGCGGTTCCTTCGTCAAGGACTGCCTTTTTGCCCTCGAGCATCCCAAACCCTAAAACCTAAAGCAACACGTTTACTCCTTCTACTACAGGCGAGTAAGTCTCCAAAGGTCGAGCATCCGGTAGATTGCGTAGTAACGTTGTTCGTCCAAAACCCAATCCATAACCCCGTAGTTAGCCGAACTACGGTTTGCTCTGATTCTCATTCCAGATGAGATACGTAGGCATAAGACGCGATGTCTTAGCGAGCACACATCCCCCAACCCATAGGTCAGCCGAGCTACGAAGACTCTGATTCTCATATTCAGATGAGATACGTATGCAGTGGATGCAACATCCGCGCGAGTCATTTTCATTTAACCCTTTTTTTGTTTTTTTTTGCAAACAGCATAAGATAAACCCACACCCTTTAGACGAAAACTACAAAAGTGGATCCCGTAGAGTACTACGGATGCGTAGGGGTGCTAATACCTTCCCTTCACATAACCGACTCCCGAACCCAAGATTTGGTTGCGAGACCCCGTCTTGTCCTTTCCTTTTTCAGGTTTACTTCGAGCGTTTCCTTTCCCTCCTTTGGGACGAATAACGCACGGTGGCGACTCTTCTGTCTTTTTCTTTCGCCCGTTGTTTTTTTCGCACACTGTATTTTTCAGGTTGCGACAGATATCTTTAGGTCTCTGTGACAGTGTGAAGTACACGTTTAATCAGCTCAGTTGGAACCGTTTGTTTGTGCACAAACACCCAACCTACAAGAACCTGACATTGGAGTTACTAAGCTCCTAGTACAACCCTCATGTAGGAATATACCGATTCTAAGGCTTTGCTACCTTCCGACTCTTTCAGAAGGAATACCGACTCACACATGATGAGTTTGCCAGACTCTTAGCTTTTCAGTGTGGAACCCAAGCCTACACCAAAGTACCAGTAGGTGATAATACGCAATGGGAACTAGATTTTTTTAGGGTAGAATTACTGAAATCCACTTGATTATGAAAGAATGAACCCCCATCTCATCCATAACCATGCCATCGGGTATTTCCAGATGGTTGCGACCCAAACCTTTTTCAAAAAGCTGGAAATATTGGACCAGTCAGTAAAGAAGAAGTATTTCTCATGTTCAATATTTTTCACTCCCGCTTAGTACACTCAGCTATGGTAATATGGTCACCCATATTGCCATAGCTTTAGGCCTTCGCAACCGAGTCGCACATCTAGAACCTTTCTGTGGTTATAACCTGATCAACATTGAACATTGCCTAAATAGAGGATTAATGAGGCAAGAAGGACTTGATACCTATAAGATTCTAGTCCTTTACGAACCAGTGCATGAATTCACTATCCCAAACTCGGAAAGGACTAACATACATAACCGCAACAACTGGTGATACCTTTTGGGAAATCAAGAAGAGTATCAGCCATCTTTTACTGAAAACGCTCCCTCATCACCTCTGGCTGAACCCAATAATTCTGACCGACTTACCGCCGAACTTACTGCCATCCAAACTGATATCTTAACTCTCAGTAACGTTCTCCACCACTTCATGTATTCTATGCAGGATTAGATGTACCACGTTTATCAAGAACTCTACTCCATCCATATATTTTTAGGCATTGAGGATAATGCTTAGCTCTTGTGTTGGGGAGGAACTTATTTTCACCGTTATTAGATTTACTCTAGATTTACTTCTTTGCAGTTATTTTACTCATTTCCATTATGCACCTTTGGATTTTTGCTTTTTTTTAATCCTTAATGCATGTTTTGATTATTTTCCCGTTTTCCTTTCCTTGCTTTCTAGATAGATTTATTGTTTTTTAGTATAATTGCTTAGGTTTTATTTTCTATTTTAAATTTATTCACCGAGTCATTGCATGTGTTGTCGAGTCTTTATACATGGTTTTTGTTGTTTATTAATTCTTCCATTTCATGAGCCACACAAAAAAAATTCTTTAAGAAAACAGGTGTTTAATTTGAAATTTTAGGCTATTAGACAAGTTACGGATAGGTTATAGAGACTTGGGAAAGCCCCCCAAAAGATCAATATCGTCTTAACACCGGAAGTCTCCTAATTATAGAGATCGATTTGGATACTTTTTATGCCATAGCCTTGAAATCTCTCCCCTAAATAAGTCTTTGAGTAGTTTATCATAGCAGTCAACACCATCAGAATCACCATCGAGTAAGCGGACCGATGCAAATAGGTGAATGATCCCACGGTAAAGAGAAAGAGAAGAAAAGTAAAAAGCTGAAAAAGTAAGAAATAAAAAAAGGAATCCGTCTTCTAAGTTAGGTCACTCTCACCCGGTCATTTAGCCTAACGGTTGTGAAACCTCTAAGAATATTGCATATTCATCAGAACTTTTGACATGATATGGATCATGGTCACTAACAGGTTCATTTGCCGTATGTGAACAGATAACAAACTTAATGTGATTGCGCCTGAATGAAAAAGAACGAAAAATGGGATGAGT
Organism: Lathyrus oleraceus; assembly: GCF_024323335.1. Classification (NCBI taxonomy): domain Eukaryota; kingdom Viridiplantae; phylum Streptophyta; class Magnoliopsida; order Fabales; family Fabaceae; genus Lathyrus; species Lathyrus oleraceus. The sequence goes on along the minus strand of NC_066582.1, from coordinate 96,316,482 downwards.
AAGTTAGGCCTGAGCATAATGACATGATGCGATTTGGTTTGTATAGGAAGGAGATTTATGACCGCAAACGCGGAATGTGTTGTTACAATACCCTTAGTTTGTGAGTTAGTACCTATCAATATGGCCTTGAGAGGATTATAGTCTTTAGCCTATAATAGTTACAAAAGCACCACTATTTTTCTTCATGTGCTCATAAATGTTTGCTTGAGGACAAGCAAAGGTTCAAGTATGGAGGAGTTTGATAACATTAAATTACACCGTTATTTTGACTCATTTTGTACATGTTTTATTATTGTTTTACCTCTATTTCTTGTTTTATGTGGATATTTTGTCTGCATTTCAGGTATTTGACCATATGAGATCCATGTGCAAAGAAATGAAGCAATTCAGATGCAAAACGAAGAAAAAAAATGGGAAATTACACATAAGGCGACCTACGTGGCATTCTCCATGTATAATGCCATAAGAAGAATGACGTGTCCCACTCACAAACGTCCTATTGACCTACTCTTCCATACTCTGGGAAGGTAGCATTCTCCACCTTGGCATGACGTTCTCCATCCTTTGTGAAGGCCAGGTGGTTGGAAAATGGACTTGCTTGGTCTCCCACTCATTCCATGCACTCCTATATTCTCTCCCACGAATGAAGAAACTTTTCACTTGATATTTTGGACCTTGGAACACTATAAATAGGTGATAAGCTTCATTTTTTGAGGCATCCAAGCTTAGCATAATCTTAAGCACTAGAGTTACCGATTAAAGTTATAACTCATCACGTTGAGGGGTTATAGCACCAGAGAGCATTGAGTTTGTACGAAGTTTGGAGCACTTTATTTTATCGCAGTTTAATCTTGCCGCCATTTATATTTCTTTACATGTCTTCAGCAATTTATTTTTTACCAGATTCGAGCCTCTGTTTGGAGCGTTTTTTTTAATATATTACGCATTTTTATTATATCACTTTGTTTATTTACTCGCACTTTAGTTTCCTCATCTCGCACAACTTCTTTTATTTCCGAGTCGTATTTCTTGCACCGTATTGCTTTACTTTTGTTAATTGCATGTTCTTATCGTAATTTCATTTTCAAAACCAATTTATAAATCGCTCTTTTCAATTCAATTACATTTCTGAAATGTTTACTTCTAAGTTTCAAATCTATATTTTTATGTTTGTCATAAACATGTCCAACTAATTTATTGATGCTGGGATGTGAGGACCGTCATTTGGCGGTACTCTAACTGTAGTTTCTTTAGGATTTCAATTGTGGGTTGTTTTAGTTTTAATATAATTTTTCTGAACTCAATTTAATCGGTCACTATGAAAGTAGAGCCATGAAAACGTCGGGTAAGATCGAAAGACGTCCAACACTAAAGAATAAAATTGGTTTGTTTTTTATTAACGAATACCGCGAAAGCACTTTGTTAATTAATTAGAAAAGTCTAATATTCCTAGAAAGAGGTTTGAAAATTATTTCTGGACGCATTTATAGGTTTAGGATCCATTTACCTGAGTGAAAGCCTGAAACCATTTTAAGTTAAATTTTCCAATCAAAATGACTTTTCAACTGAGTAAAGAGTCTGATTTCTTAAAATAGGATTTACTACTTTAACGCAATAAGCGTCGGTCACACGTGACACTGAAAAGTATAAATTAGAGAGTCAAATCAATTTCTGAATACGTGAAAGTGACAGTTCTTGTTCAATTAAATTCCTTTCAAATTAGAAAATATTGCCCCGTATAGTAACCCTATTTAGAAACAATCAAGAGTATTGTTGTTTGATGAGAACCACATCCTAGTATTATTTGTCTGAATTTATTAAAGTTATTTATTTGATCTCTCCTTTGCTTAATTCATTCACCTTAGATAAACACTGTAGCAACTAGAAACGATAGATTGACTGTTAGGTCTCTATGGGATCAATATCTTTTAAAACTACATGATAAACTGTACATTTGCAGTTAGGTAATCTGATAAACTCATAAAGTTGTGATCATTTAAACACAACTTTCTTTGTTTAAACACCACTTCCTTGATTTAAACACCACTTGGTTTAAACACCACTTACTTGGTTAAGACACCACTTACTTGGTTAAGACACCATTTTTGAAGTTTTTGTCCTTGCTTAAGACACCACTTTTACAATTTATGTCCTTGGTTAAGACATCACTTTTATAATTTTTGTCCTTGGGTAAGACACCACTTTTACAATTTATGTTCTTGGTTAAGACACCACTTTTACAATTTATGTCCTATATTAATACACCACTTTTACAATTTTTGCCCTTGGTTAAGGCACCACTTTTACAATTTATGTCATTGATTAAGACACCACTTTTACAATTCATGTCCTTGGTTAAGACACCACTTTTACAATTTTGTTCTTGGTTTAGACACCACATTTGCAATTCTTTGCCCTTGGTTCAGACACCACTTTTACAGTTTTTTCTTCTTGATTCAAACACCACCTTTACAATTCTTTGTCCTTGATTCAGGCCAAATAACAATTTATTTTAATAAAAGAACTGTTATAATAAATTCCTTAGTAGTCAGACTAATAACTTAGAGCATCAGAACCATGATCAAACAACTAACGTTAAATACTTCTAGGATATGATTATAACATTGTTTCCTAAAATTAACCAACAAATACTTATTTTTCTATCCCATGAACGACAGAGTTCTGATTTTCTCATTGCACCATGAGAATACGTAGGCACAAGGTGTCAAAATCTTGGCGAGAACATTAATTAAAAACTCTTTTTTTTCTTAATTAAAACCAATCACAAGTAGCGTTTAAATAATAGCATCCACATGCGCAAATAATAATAATAACGGTTCTCATTTAGTACAACATATGTGGGGGTGCTCATACCTTCCCCTTACATAACCGACTTCCTTACCATTTTCTCTTCCTTTTGGGTTTTATTATTATTTTCCCTTTCTATTAGAATAAATAAAATTCAATGATGACTCTATTGTATTTCGAGCGTGCGATGGACTCAGGTATTTTTCACGGCACGACAATAAGTCTCACATGTTTCTCTTGAGTTTCTAGTTTTATTTATTTCTATCTTGAAATATTTATTGATTTCCTTAAGATACTTTAAAGATTCATTAAGAGTTAAATTGTGTTCTTTCATTTTATCATTTTCTTTAATTAATTGAGCACTTATTCTAAACATTTGTTTGTAAGATGGTTTAGTTACCTAAACAATATATTCATCGTGTGTTGCCTTTAATATTCAAGGTTGATGTTTATCCTCCTCTTCTTCATTTTAATATTGAAGATACTTCATCTTTTTCATGGTTTCTTGAATGAGAGGTTACTTCATTTGATGTCAAACTTTTCGAATTTTGTTCAACTATGAAGGATTCTACATGAGTTGTATGATAGGAGTATCATGAAGTTGATGATTCTTCAGTTTTTACTTCCTCATCTTTGAGTAATTGAACTAGTTCGTTCAACTTCTATACAATCTCATTCTTTCTTGATTTTTCTTGAAATTCATGAAGGCTCCCATATTTTGATTTAAGAGTTGGATTAAACTTACAATTCTTAATTCTTAGACATTGGTTAGTTACAAACATTCTAATACAACTTCCAATATTTCTAAGTTTTGAAAAAAATTTAAAAGTAGTACCTTCATCTTCTTCCATATATCATTTCAAGAGTGTCCCACATTTCCTTGGCAGTTTAACAATGATGAATGTAACACCCTAAATTTTCCCCGCCTAAATTTAAAACATTTATCAGAGTAAAACAACTCAACATGCAATTTAGGATGCTACAATATAACATACAATCAACCTGCTCAATCGAACAGACATGTAACTCTTTAAATTTATAAAAATAGTAGTAATAACCACATGTCTAAATTTTAACTTTTATTAAATCCCAGCGGAACAATAATAACAAACACTTAACTCAACATATCCAACATCGACATAACATATCATATAAGAAATGTTAAAACATAAAGAAAGACACAACGTTCCAATTCCTCAGTGTTACACATTAGAGCAAACGCCGACACTAAAATAAAACAGAAAACTTCATATTCCACTCACATCTGAGCTCCTACTGTGGATTATCTATACGTTACCCACGTGAAGGCAATATTCAAACAGAAGGGGTGATATATCATAGTTTTATAAATGAAAGCATGATATAAGTAAGCATCGGATTATCACATGTACATCACCCATTCCACAACACAACTCCACATGATTCACACAACAACTATCCACACATAATAGAAACATCACAACTATCTGATATAATAACAATATAATTAAACATCCAACATAATAACAAATGCAACCAATGTATAATGCAATGAAACTCGACAATTCGACTCAATGCATGTGGTACTAATACGTGAACGCTCAGGTTCACCGCTTCAATCCTCACCTCCTAGGATCAAAGCCACCAATTCGTTACCATCACCTTCGATAATGTCTCACTCATTCCATCACCCCCGGAATCAGCTATTGTCCCAATCCATACAATGGGATTTGAGGCTTACCAACAACAGACCATTTATCCAACAACATGAGTGCATGCAACATATTATACATGCAACAATAACATCATGCACAGTGCCCCACCACCATAGTCAATGTACACCACCAATACGGGTTATCATGCATTAAACACATATTATACATCTCGATAACATCAACATACAACATAACAAGCAACAACATTGCATTTAAGGTTATGTCACACCACCACATAAATATTACAATAAATTTCAACACCATCACACAGAAAAATATTCATCTTTAGGTACTGAAACCAATTTTAAATGAAAGTACATGCTCCCAGCTTTTCGACGCTTCAAACGACACTCGAATCGGACACTCGGAACAAAAATTATGAATTTTTAAAGTTTTTAAGAAATTGTTCCCAGTGTAACCGGTTACCCCAAAACCAGTAACCGATTACACTACATCCAATAGTGCAATCCATATTGTCACATATACACGGTAATTGGTTACCCCAAAACTGGTAACCGGTTACACTCCCTAATTCCAGCCCCTGCGTAGCTTATGTTTTATAGGGCAACCGGTTACCCAAAAACCAGTAACTGGTTACACTCCTCAAATGTTGTCCAGAAACGTGTTTTTAAGCAGTGTAACCGGTTACTCAAATTCTGGTAACCGATTACACTGTTGCAGAAGCACTTTTCTACAACTTTTTCAAAATGAAAATCACCCAAAATTCATCCCAAAATCCCATTTTTCTTACAAATCATTTACCCCATATTTTAACACGAAAATCATTTTTCAAAAGTTCAAAACCCCAACTTATTTTCATCGAAAACATTCATAATTCAGTTCTGACTCTGACCCGAAACAACATCAATCACACAACATTAACCACAATTGATCCAATCAATTTTATGATTATAACAACAACAATTTATCATTCCAGCATCAGTCACAACATCATCATATAAATAATTCAATAATTAACAAATATCACCATGATCGTGAACATAGAGAAGAAAAACACAAAACCTACATGGCATAATCTACCCACCATCATCATGTTAACCCTTAGATAATCAGAACCTCACCCTTACTTTAAAGTTCCTAGCAATAGATTATTTGACCTCCAACAATATGGTGAATTCTTCCATTGAGCCCTAGCCTCTTCTTCTCCCTTTTCCGGTTTCTTCTCTTTTCTCCCATATGTTACGTTCTCTGAGTTTCTATCTCTCAATCCCCTTTTCTATTTTTTTTATTATAACTCTTATTATTTTATTAACTTACTATATTATCACTATTTTCTTAATAATAATAATAATAATAATAATAATAATAATCCACTTAATTAAATTAACTAAATTAATATTTATCTAATATTAGTTAATTAACTAAATAATAATTAATATAATTAATTAGTTTTACTCACCATACCACTTTTTTTACATTTTTACTCACACACTCCCCAACACCTTAATTTCTAAGGCAACTACCCCACACCAAGGATACACAACACATCAAAACGCCAACCAAAACAACACAACCACAACTACCACATAATTAATTATGAAAAATAATTTAAATAAAATCGGGGCGTTACAACTCTCCCCCACTTAGAACATTCCGTCCTCGAAATTTACCTGATGCGAACAACTTTTGATACGACTCTCACCTCCTGCTTTCCAACTCCTAATTCATATTTCCTTCGGTAGCACCTCAGCACACTACCTTCACGAGAGCAATCTATTTGCTTCTCAACTATTTCAATTATCGATCATCAATGATTATAGGCAGAGCCTCAACTGTAAGGTTATCCCTCACCTGAACATCATCGATCGGAATCACATGCGACAAATCTGGAACATACTTCCAAAGTTGTGAAACATGGAACACATCATGTAGATTTGACAAATTCGGTGGCAACACCACTCTATAAGCAAAAGGTCCAACTCGCCTGGATATATGATACGGACCAATAAATCGAGGAGTGAGCTTCCTCGACTTCAAAGCACGTCCTACACCGGTCACCAGAGTCATTCTCAAGAATACATGGTCTCCCTCTTGAAACTCAAGATCATTTCTCCTCTTATCATGGTAACTATTCTGCCTACTCTGCAAAGCTTTCATCTTCTCTCGAATCAGATTTACCTTCTCAGTAGTCTGTTTGACAATCTCAGGTCTAAGCACTACACTCTCGAAAGATTCATGCCAACACAAAAGTGTCATGCAACTTCGACCATACAAGGCTTCAAAAGGTACCATTTCAATATTAGAATGGAAACTATTATTATACGTGAACTCAATCAACGACAAATGACTATCCCAAGCACCTCCTTTCTTGAGAACACAAGTTCTCAACAAGTCCTCTAATGACCGAAAGGTCCTCTCTGTCTGACCACCAATCTGCGGATGATAAGCTGCACTCAACCTCATCTTCAAACCCAAAGCTTTATGCAAACTCTTCCAAAATCTGGAAGTGAACCTCAAATCTCTATCTGACAGAATACTCAACAGAACTCCATGCAACTTCACAATCACACAAATATATATCTCTTCCAAATTTTGCATCGAAAAACTGATGTTAATCGAAATAAAATAGGCCGACTTCATCATTCTATCAACAATTACCCAAATGGTATCATGCCCTCTCAGAGTATTCGACAACCCCATCACAAAATCCATTGAAATGTTATCCCATTTCCATTCTAGAATATCCAACGGTTGCATCAACTTTGTAGGTTTCTGATGTTCAACCTTTTACTTCTGACAAGTCAAACAAGTATAAACAAGATGAGCCACATCTCACTTTATTCCAGACAACCAAAGGATCTTTTTCAAATCCTAATACATCTTAGTAGCTCTTGGATGAATACTTAAGCTACTTCGATGACTTTCTTCAAAAATCATCATCTTTAACTCAGCTTTGTTAGGAATACAATTTTTTTCTCTGAACCTCAACACACCTTATTCATCCACTTTGAAATCATTACTTTCAGTCTGATTACTTCCAACCATCAAGTCCACCTACCTCACATCAACATATGACTCCCTTTAATATTATTAAGAAAATCATTGTTGATCTTCAGTATTCCCAACATCACACTCTGTGGTGTCAGTTCACAGACCAAACTCATGTCTCTGAATTGTTCAATCATTTCCAACTCTCTAACCATCGTGGCAGACATATGTAAATACTTCCGACTTAAAGCATCATCCACGACATTCGTCTTACCGGGATGATAATTCAAGCCAAAGTCATAATCCTTTAAGAATTCCAACCATCTGCGCTGTCTCATATTCAACTCCTTCTGATAACAAGTATTTCAAACTCTTATGATCACTAAACACTTTAAATCTTGAACCATAGAGATAATGCCTCCAAATTTTCAACACGAACACCACCGCAACCAACTCCAAATCATGAGTAGGATAGTTTCTCTCATGAACCCTCAACTTTCGTGAAACATAAGACACAACCTTGCTATCTTGCATTAGCACACCATCTAAACCCATCGATGATGCATCACAATACACCACAAACGGTTCATTCGGTTCAGGTAAAATCAAAACCGGAGTTGTAGTCAACCTTTTCTTCAACTCTATGAATCTGTTCTCACAATGAACGTCTCATACAAATGGTTTACCTTTGCAGGTCAACTAAGTTAACGGAAGTGCCAACTTGGAAAATCCTCCAATAAACCTGCGGTAATAACTAGCCAAACCCAAAAATCTTCTAATCTCTATCACCGGCTTCAGAGCCTCCCATTGTAGAAATGTATCTACCTTGGATGGACCACAACAATACCACCACCTGAAATAACATGAGCAAGAAAGCTAACCTCTTTCCACAAGAATTAACACTTTGACAACTTAGAATAAAGCTTCTTCTCCTTCAACACTTGCAATACAACTCGCAAATGCTCAACATGTTCTTCTTCTGATTTAGAATAGATCATAATGTCATCAATAAATACCACATCAAAACAATCCAAGTAAGCATGAAAGATACAATTCATGTACTCCATAAATACTCCGGGTGCATTAGAAACACCGAACGGCGTCACCAAATACTCATAATGTCCATATTGAGTTCTAAACACCGTCTTCTATACATCTTCATCCTTCACTTTGATCTGGTGGTAACCTGACCTCAAATCAATTTTGCTAAACACACGTGCACCCACCAACTGAGCCATCAAGTCATCTATTCTCGGAAGTGGATACTTGTTCTTAACCATCACTTTATTCAACTGCTGGTAATCCACACACAACCTCATGCTACCGTCTTTCTTCTTTACCAACAACACTGAAGCTCCCTAAGGTGGCATACTTGGTCTCACAAGTCTCTTCTCTAGCACATCTTCTAATTGTTTCTTCAACTATGGTAACTCCGATGCAGACATCCTGTATGGTGCCATAGAATTAGGTTTGTTACCAGGGACAAGATCAATAGAAAACTCTACCTCTCTCTTTGGTGGTACATCTGAAATATCATCTGGAAACACCTCTAGAAAATCCCGCACCACATGTAGTCCATCAATCAATATCTAACTCGTAGCAGATAACGCCTCGAACAAAACAAACACCTGAGCTTCCTCTTCCAAAAGCTCCTTAAACTCTCTAGTAGACAAACCAGCTTCTTCCTCCTCACCAGGAGTAAGAAACCGCACCGACTTGTTATTATAATTGATATAAAGATGATTGAACTCCAACCAGTTCATCCCCAAGATAACATAAAGATTCTCTAATGGCAAGCAAATAAGATCAATGTCAAAATCCTTATCAAAGATTAACAGAGGACAATTAAAACAAACCGAAGTAGTAGTCACTGAACCCTCAGCAGGAGTTTCGATAACCATTTCTCCATTCATAGAAGACACAAAAAGGCCTAGCCTTTTCACACAGTCAACAACAATAAAAGAATGAGTAGTACCAGTATCGATAATAACAATAAAAGGCGTATTAATAATATAACATATACCTCTGATCAACTTGTCATAATTGGAAGTCTGAGTCCCCGTCAGAGCGAACACCTTTCCTCCAGCTGAGGCTTGCTTAGGCTTCGGGAAATGAGTGCTGATATGTCCTGGTTCACCACAGTCGTAGCAAGTCACCATATTCTCTTTGCAATCAACAACCAGATGTCCTGACTTCCCACAGGTGTAACACTTCTTCATACCACTCTTGCATTCACTGACACGATGACCAAACTCACTGCACCTATAGCACTTAAGAGGAGTAGGAGTACCTCCCCCACTTGAACTCTTACCATAAGCATCTCTCTGTTTACCTTTATCAGATGGAGCACTATATGGATTCCCACGGTTCAAATTCTGCTTTCCTCTTATCTCGCTCAGCCCCTTGTAGTGACCCGACCAAGCCTTACTATCATCCTCATAAATTCTATAGTTGTTCACCAACTCTGGAAACCTCCTGATCTGTTAGTATCCAATCACCTGCTTAATCTCAGGACGCAAAATATTCTAGAATTTGATACACTTCAAAAACTCAGCAGTCGCCTCATTGTAATGAGGGTAGAACTTAGCAAGTTCCACAAATCTGGCAACCTACTCGGTAAGCGACAAGATACCCTGCTTCAGCTCCAGAAACTTAATCTCCTTCTTCCCATGAACATCCTCAGGAAAGTACTTTCTCAGAAATTCCCTGCTAAACACAGCTCAAGTTACAACTTCTGTTGCATCATCCAACACCTGACGAGTGTTGATCCATCAGTCATCATCTTCCTCGGCTAACATATGCGTACCGAACTGCACCTTCTATGCTTCAGAGCAAACCATCACTCTGAGAATCCTCTCAACCTCCTTGAGCCAAGTTTTCACTCCATCAGGATCATACCTACCCTTGAAAGTAGGCGGATTGTTCCTCTGGAACTTCCCCAAATGTCGAAACTCGTCGTTCCCACCAGCATTAGGCAGATTTTGTACATCCTGATCAATAACCTGCAAAGTAGCAGAAATAGTAACTTCGTTTATTCCATCCATTTTCTGTTTAACACCACCACCAACAACAATGGTTAAAGAGACAACATCGATAGTATTCAACCGTCACACCACACCGACTTAACAACTTGGCCGGACAGACCAACCTGCTCTGATACCACTATGTAACACCCTAAATTTTCCCCGCGTAAAGTTAAAATATTTATCAGAGTAAAATAATTCAACATGCAATTTAGTATGCTACACTATAACATAGAATTAACTTGCTCAATCGAAAAGACATGTAACACTTTACATTTATAAAAATAGTAGTAATAACCACATGTCTGAATATTAATTTTTATTAAATCCCAGCGGAACAATAATAACAAAAATTTAACTCAACATATTCAACATCCACATAACATATCATATAAGAAATGTTAAAACATAAAAGAAAGACACATCGTTCTAATTCCCAGTGTTACACATCAAAGCAGACACCGACACTAAAATAAAATAGAAGACTTCATCTTCCACTCACATCTAAGTTCCTACTGTGGATCATCTATACGTTATCCATGTGGAGGCAACACTTAAACAGAAGGGATGAGATATCATAATTATATAAAGGAAAGCATGATAATAAGTAAGCATCATACTATCACATGTACATCACCCATTCCATAACACAATTCCACACAATCAACACAACAACTATCCACAGATAATAGCAACATCACAACTATTCGACATAATAAGATTAACAACATAATCAATCATCCAACATAATAACAAATGCAACCAATGTACAATGTAATGAGACTCAACAACTCGACTCAATGCATGTGGTACCAATACGTGAACACTCAGGTTCACTGTTTCAATCCTCACCTCCTAGGATCAAAGCCACCAATTCGTTACCATCACCTCCAAAAACGTCTTACTGATTCCATCACCTCCGAAATCAACTATTCGGCCCAATCCACAAAATGGGATTTGAGGCTCAACAAATAATTTATCCAACAACATGAATGCATGCAACATATTATACATGCAACAACAACATCATGAACAATGACCCACCACTATAGTCAATGTACACTGCCAATACTAGCTATCATGCATTAAACACATATTGTATAGCTCAACAACATCAACATACAACATAATAAGCAACAACGTTGCATTTAAGGTTATGTCACACCACCACATAAACATTACAATGCATTTCAACACTATCACATAGAATAGCATTCATTTTCAGGTACTAAAACCAATTTTAAATGAAAGTACATGCTCCCGGCTTTTTGACGCTTTGAACGACACTTGAATCATACACTCGGAACAAAAGTTATGAATTTTTAAAGATTTTAAGAAATTGATCCCAGTGTAACTGGTTACCCTAAAATCAGTAACCGGTTACACTACATCCAGTAGTTCAACCCACGCTGTCACACATACACGATAACCGATTACTCCAAAACTGGTAACCGGTTACACCCCCTAATTCCAGTCCATGCGTAGTTTCTGCTTTATAGGGTAATCGGTTACCCAAAAACTAGTAATTGATTACCCCAAAACCAGTAACCGGTTACACTCCTCAAATTTTGCGCAAAAACGTGTTTTTAAGTAGTGTAACCGGTTACTCCATTTCTGGTAACCGATTACACTGTTGCAGAAGCACTTTCTGCAACTTTTTCAAAACGAAAATCACCAAAAAAATCATCCCAAAACCTCATTTTTCTTACAAATCATTTACATCATATTTTAACATGAATGTCACTTTTCCAAAGTTCAAAACCCCTAATTATTTTCACCGAAAACATTCATAACTCAGTTCTGACTCTAATCCGAAATAACATCAATCACACAATATTGACAACAACCAATCCAATCAATTTTATGATTCTAACAGCAAAAGTTCACCATTCCAGCATCAATCACAATATTATCATACACACAATTCAACAATTAACAAATATCACCATGATCATGAACATAGAGAATAAAAACACAAAATCTACATGACATAATCTACCCACCATCATCATGTTAACCCTTAGATAATCAGAACCCAACCTTTACCTTAAAGTTTCTAGTAATATATTCTTTGACCTCCAACAATGATGATTTCTCCCATTGAGCCCTAACCTATTCTTCTCCCTTTCTCAGTTTCTTCTTTTTCCTCTCAAATATTATGTTCTCTGAGTTTCTATCCCTCAATCCCATTTTCTATTTTTTTATTATAACTCTTATTATTTTAGTAACTTATTATATTATCATTATTTTCTTAATAATAATAATACTAATAATAATACTAATAATAATAATAATCCACTCAATTAAATTAATTAAATTAATATTCATCTAATATTAATTAATTAACTAAATAATAATTAATTAGGTTTACTCACCACACCATATTTTCTACACTTTTGCTCACACACTCCCCAACACCTTAATTTCTAAGGCAACTACCCCACACAAGGGTACACGACACATCACAACATCAATCAACAAAACATAACCACAACTATCACATAATTAATTACAAAAAATAATTTAAATAAAATTGGGGCATTACAATGAACATAGTAAAATTTACTATCATCTCGAGACATTGTTATAAAGCTCTTGATTTTAAAATCTATTTAAAACTTTCTCTTTTCCTCTTTGGTCCAAAGGGAATCAATTTTATCTACTACTTTTTCATTTACTTGGCAAATATGGATAAACGAACCATTAATTATTATTTCCCATAATTAATGATTTATACTTTGAAGAAAAATTCCAAACCTAGTTTCCCAAATACCAAATCTAATATTATTGAAAAATGGTGGTGTGTTTAGAAAATATCTCTTGTCGGAAGTCACATCCTCTTTAGACGATTAGTCCTTAAACAAAAGTTAGGCTCTGATACCACTTGTGGGACATGTGACTTCACACTCGAGAGGAGGATGAATTGTGTGGTTCTGAAAAATATGGTTTTAAAAAACTTTTTAGTTTAGAATCAGAGTTTAAAATCATTTTTAAAGTTGTTTTAATATTAAGCAACAGAAAAATAAAATTTGAAGAATATAAAGTTCAAAAAGTAAAGAGTTGAGGGAAAAGAGAGGACACCGAGAATTATAGAGTTTCGGTCAAACAAAGAAACAAAGATACTCCTCTCCCAGAGAATTTATCTTAAGAGTATCCAATAAACTCAAGAGCTTTTAGTAGGTTATACTCATGAACCCTCTCATACAAGGAAAAATGAAGTTTAAGATTGACTTCCAACCAAGCAATAAACATCGGAGTAAAATAATGAGTCTTCCTTCCAAACGGAAGATTGAAGCGGTTAGTATCCTCTCCACGAGAATCTTGGAGCGGTTAGTATTCAAGCTTTTAAACAAACCTTGCAAGCTTTTACCATCGGGTTGAGCTCACAAATCTCAAACCTTAATTTTATCAAAGACTAACCAATAACCTTAAAGACTTTAAGATCAGGCTAATCTCGAGCACTAAACTTTAGTTTTACCACGGGCTAACCAAGAACCTGAGAGATTTTAATAGCAGGCTAATCGCAAACCTTAAACCTTGGTTTTACCATAGGTTAACCAATAACCTATGAAAGATTTTATCATGAACTAAGCCTTTGAACCTAAATAAAGGTTTGATCACATAATCTCCAATCCAAAGCTTTTACAGGTTTATATTCTAACCTAAAAAACAATCCCTAATTGTTTAATATGTTCAACCAATGTATAAACAAAAGTTCCTTGGTGAAATTACAAATCTAGCCTTCCAGAATTACAACTTCTCACTCGCAAAAAGGACTTTCTCGAAAAGCACTTCGGTTAAAAAATTAGTTTGAGAAAGTAAAAGAAAATTTTAGAGAGAGAGAGAGAGAGAGAGAGAGAAGTATGAAATGAAACTCGATTCTGGATGATTTGAAATGAAATAAGGGACATCTATTTATAGGCTAGAGGTTAGCTCAAAAAGGAAATCATTTTAAAAACATTTTATAACTTGTCAGTCGATTGACAAAGTTTTCCAATCGATTCGTTGGCTCATTTATAACCAATTACCAAGTTAAAGTGGAAATAAAATATATACAAACCGTATCCATCATTAAGATGTTGGCTTAATCAATTAGGGTGCATTTTTGAAATCTTTCAATCGTGGGATAAGGTGTCAATCGATTGGTAAAGACAAAACTTTGCCCATATCTTTTCAGATAACCTCTAACTCATCTGGCACGAGTTCAAGACAGTTTTTGAAAGTATTTCTTTGAGAAAAATCAGTTTAAAAATGTTTTTGTATGTGTGTGATTTAGCCATCTACTTTTATGAAAACACTTTTATCCATTACACAGTTTTCACTCAAATTAATTAAGGCATACTTTCTTGTTCTTCAAGTCTTTGTCAAATACTTTACTTCTTGTAGAGACTTGCTTTTACTATAGATGAGGCTTTAGTTAACTTCTATTTGGTTGCCATCATCGGATAGTCAAGTCCAACAAACTCTAATTCTTTAGTTTGTATCTGTAACTGCTTAATCGCTTATGCTTGATTTGTCATCATCGATTGTATGGGTGGCAAACGGGCATGCCCGCCTCACAAAAGCCCGCCAAAAATGGGGCGGTCATAGTTGAGGATGCATGCCTAAAACTTAGGATCGCCCCGCAAAAAAGTGAGGGTGGGCCGAGGAAAGCCCGCGGGCACTGTATTTTTTAAGCTTAAAAATGCAAAAGTTTATGTAAATACTCGTGCCCGCAAAAGCCCGCGAAGAAAATGGGGCGGGGCAGGACAGACACATTAGAGGGTGATGGTCTAAATCCTTGGTCCATCCCGCATAAAGTGCGGGAAAAACGGGCATGCCCAACGGGCCTGACCCGTTTTGCCACCCCTAATCGATTGTCATCTTTAGACAAATATTGTCATCCTCAAAAATAAAATAGTCGTCCTTTTTAAAAGCATATCACATGTAAAACAATATTTCACAAATATATAAATAAAAAAGAATAGAATTTTTACGTAATTATTTTTTTCAGTAATTGAAGAATTTACTACTTTAAAATGGAAGATATTGACTTTTTTAAAGACAAAGAAACATCAACATAAAAAGCAAAAAGGGGTTTAAAAAATGTTTAGTTACATAAAATATTGTTTATTTTATTTTATTTTTGTAAAAAAATATTATAATGATATTACATATATTTTATATAAAAATATTGCGAAGAGTTTTTTTTTTAAAATCACTTAAATTTAAAGATATTTTGAGTAATATTTTACAAAAAACTGGTTTTAGATATATATTTTTTAAAGTATTACATAATTTTGACTATATTATAATCTTTAATAATAAATATTTATGTTATTGGATTTCAAAATTAATCATTTAATTTATAATAAGAAATAAATTTTATTATTTAATTTTTTATTATCAATTATTTTTTAAAACTTTTTTTAGACTTATAACAAACAAACTCTTAAAATGAATTAAAAATCCCATAAAAATACAATAGTAAAAACACAACTAATACTATATTTAAAATATAAAAAAAAATCATTTGTTTTACCATAACTTTTATAGTTGAATGACTCATTTTAAAATGAGAGAGTGACTCTTGCATTTATTGATAGTAGTTTTAATTTTTCGTTTGAATCTTAATCTTGCATCTTTAAAGTTTTAATTTTTATTTTAATTTTAGTTAATTTTTTTATTATAAATATTGATTTTGTCAAATCTAAATTTGATCTGAAAAAAAAAAACTGAAAACCTAAGTCAGATGTAATTTATTATAAATTTATTTTTAAATTTGAGTCTGACATTTTCAAAGATCTAATTAGCCATCAGTCTACTTATTTCATTTAGACATATATGCAAATAAATTTTTCAAACAATGTTTAAATAGATTAACAAACTTAAAAAAGAATAAAAATAAAAATATTTTTGCATTGACCTATTTTAGTTTATTTATTAATATAAATTTTGTAAGACTATTTAATTAAGAGAACTTATGAAAATAATTTATGATATTGTTCATTACGGCAACTTAGTTTTATAAGTTTTCTAAGATAATTAATTACCTTTATAAAGCATTTTTTATGATCCGAGACCTATTTTTTTTAACTGAATAAACTTATAAAAAAAATCTAAACATTTTCTATTTTGAAAAAAAAGTTTGACAGAATCTAGGTTTGTGTAATTAAGTCATAAGTTTCGGCTTTGACTTGATGTCGTAATCTATTTCCACACCTACTCAATGTTATTATTTTCTATTTATATTTATGATAATAAATAAACGTTAATAGTTTATGAGTTTAAGTTAATAAAATCCTCGTTATATCATATTTTAATATTTATAAAATAATTAAATACGACCTCTTAAAATATTTTTTATCCAAATAATTCAGTTTTTCAAAAATAATTTTTAAAATAACCGACATTTCAAATGATTTTTCAAATTACCCCACTTTTAAAAAAAAAATTGTCAAAGCATTGGTGTCAGTCCAATTGACGACTGCACTCCAATTTTAAGAGGAGACGTCAATTGGATTGACTTATGCACCTAGTGGTGTCAACTCAATTGACGCCTATGTGTAAGGTTATAGTGTTGGCGCCAATTGGCTTGACACCAGTGTGTGTTGTGTTTTTTTTAATAATAATTAACATTTTATATAAAAGTCGAAATCAAAAATATTAATATTAGGTTATGTTTACATACGAAAACCAAAAATACTAATATCGTTGACTGGGATGACCCAACCGACCTCCGATTCCACATTCCCTAGCCACCCTAATGTGTGGCCCTAGCCCACTTTGTTGATTCCCCCTAGGTGTTTGAGGATTTGAGAATCTATAAACATCACCACCACCTACAGCAGATTCCCTAAGAAGTTTAGTCAATTCCATAAAGTCTCGTGTATGCAATGAAGTGATATCGCCATAGTTGAGTCTGTGGCCCATGCCAGAGTAGTTGGGGTGTGATTGGGTTATTGAAGTGTGACCAGGACGATTGAATCGTGACACTAGTGTGAATGATTTGTTGGGGAAAGGTTGAAATAGTTGTCGCGGTGTTTGGTAGCCATCTGATTGTTGCATGTTTTGGTTTTGTGATGTTTGGGCTTCTTGACTATAGTAGGAGGGATGGTTGGTGTTAAATGGTCGTTGAGTATTTTGGTTATGGCAATTATGGTAGGGTGATGTTTTGTGGGCATATCGATGTTAGGTGTCTTGATAATGATCATCTTGTTGGCGGTGGTATGAAGTATGCTCTTGGTTTTGTGATTGGGTGTTTGACATGTTAAGGTCGTAGGTTTGTCTGTTTGTGGACCGATAATTTTGTTGGGTAGGGAGTGTCGCATTACGCGAAAAACCGGCGGGAAAACAAGAACAACAGAGCCGCCACCGTGCGTTATTTATCCCAAAGAGGGAAAGGAAACGCTCAGAGTAAACCTGGAAAAAAGCATGGTCTCGCGACCAAAGAGAATGGGATCGGGAGTCGGTTATGCGAAGGGAAGGTATTAGCACCCCTACGCATCCGTCGTACTCGACGGGATCCACGCACAAAAGGAAGGAAAATGGTTGCTAAAACACTGCTCACAAACAAACAAACACTGGCTGAAAGAGACACAAGAAAACAGACAAGACTGACTCGGCAGGATATCGCATCCTGGGCCTACTTAGTCTATCAGGCATAGACATCAGAGTCGAAGTAGTTCGGACTGGGGAAACGACACATGCTCGCTAGGATATCGCATCCTATGCATACGTATCTTCTTGGACGAAGAAGAATCAGAGCATTCGTAGCTCGGCTGACACGCACACAAACAAAACAGCACAGGAAATCGACTGCCAATCGCTGGGCTTACGTCAAACTCCACACAAAAATGGGCAAACATGGAACCCGAATGCCAATCGCTGGACTTACATCAGCTTCCGAACCAAAACACACCCACACTGGAAACCAAATGTCACTTGATGGACTTATACCGGACTCCAAGCACACAACAAGAGGATGTGGAATGCCAATCGCTGGTCTTACATCCATCTCCTGATACACACAACACAAAACAAGACAGGCGCCCGGAGAGATCTGCTCATCTCCTGCCTACGTACCTCATCTGGTATGAGGATCAGGGCGACGTAGTTCCCCTACGGAGGGACACAGGACTAGCCTAACCAGATAACAGAGGGAGACACAACTAGGGAGACTACGACTCGAGCCTAGATGTTATCATGCAAAATCATCCCTAAGTTAAGGTTTCTAGCTAACTTGCACAGGGAGCAAGCTATCCTAAACATGACTTGCACAGGGAGCAAGCCGAACTAAACCTAACTTGCATAGGAAGAAAGCTAAAGCAAACACACAAGCACAAATAGCACACATTATATGCAATCAATGGGCTCAATCAAGGTTAGGTTTTAGTCTAGGGGTCATATCAACCTCAACAAACAAACCACTGTAACAGGGTAATATTAGCTCTTAACCCTAACATTGAGAGTTAGGGTGAAGCTGATGAAAGGTGAGTGAAAGATGAGACTTCACAGCTCTTATCACTGGCCTGGGAGAGCTTAAGACAAAGAAGTGTGGGTCAAGAAAGTGGGAACCCTTCTACACATATGACACTGACTCAATGTACAATGATCTTGGGTTAATATCTGCAATGCATCAACACAGTGGTGTGAGCAAAACAGATGACACACAGAATAGCAGGGGATGGATTGCACATCCCTTATATCTGCCAATGCCTCTTCACTTAGGAGGTCTTTGAGTATGTACAAGGACAAATGTAAACAAACATAAACATTGCCTCTTAAGGAGGACTTCAGACAGGTGCCTGGCCAAGTAACAGGCCAGGTCTTCCAGACTACATGGAGTTAGGATGTTATACCTCAATGCAAATGCTCTTAAGCAAAGCAAAGCAAGTTCTCAATAGAACTAAAGCAACTAATGTACCTGAAATCAATCAAATACAATCAGTACTCAGACAAACCAACATTAAACAGCAAATGGTCAACAGTTAATTATACACAGTCAAACACAAGTCAATGCAAAAAGGTGCAAGCTTTAAGGCACAAGACCAAGTTTTAAAACCTACAAAACAAACCAATGATTAGTCATAAACAATCAAGAAAGCAACTCCAAATGAGGCACACCATCAGGCATAAGCATTTGTGCTATTAACCTGAAACACAACTCAAAAGTGAGAGCCCAAACCACTAGTCCAAGACTAGGGTCAAAATGAGATCAAATCATCAAAACAGAACATGAAACTTATCCAAAATCAAGATCAAACAATTAAAAATCAAATCCAACTGCTCCCATGTTCATATCATTCATCATTATCATTTCATGATCAAAATAGCACAAAGCATGCAAATAGGAGCTCATAGAAGTCAACAGAATGATTCAACTCAAATCCAATCACAAACATTTCAAAAAATCTTCAAATAATTCATGGTCAAACATCATCCATAACATGTCAATCATACCAAATTTCAGCTCATTTGGGTTAAGGGAAGCAAGTCAATGAAATTCATAAAGTCAACACAAGTTCAAGCAAGCTCATTCATGGCATCAAAACAAGCATCAACTTCAATTAATCATAAAACAGAAACAAAACATGATAAATGAATGGGATTAAAACCATCGCAAACTTTAAGATGTTTATAATACACATGCCAAATTTCAAGTCCATCCAATAATGCATGAGGATTTCACAAATTAAATGAAAACATGTCTCACAAGAAGTCAACAATTGGTCAAACAGGGGAAAAATTATCAAACAAATAGGAAATGCATTCAAATATTCCAGGAAAATTCACAAGCATTCTCAACAATCACAAGTATCTTCAAGCAAAAATCCAGACCATTTTGAGTTTAATAAGCATGGTAACAAAAATCAACAAGTTGGACATGAATGGTGTGACACAAATTGTCACACCTCTATTCAAAAAATCATATCTCATCAACCAGCAATGATAAAATTACAAACACTATACCAAAATGACCATGAACATGTCTACTTTAAGCACAAAAATTTTCAGCTCCATCCAATTAAGCAACATCATTTCACAAGCAAAATGGCAAGGCATACACAAATTGGACACACATGAACAAACCCTAGGCAATTTAAAAATCCACCCGTGCATAAATTCTGGAAAAATCACCATAAAATACTAGAGGTCATGAGGAACAAGGTGCAAAAAATCCCATTTCATTTGGACAAATATTCATTGACTTATGATTTTTGGAAGATCAACAAAATTGAAAAAAAGAAATTGATTAAATGGATTTAAATTGACTGCAGTGGCAATATTGTAAATACACGGCCACTTAAGTGAAACGCCGCGTTTCACTTAAGGGCGTGTCAGCTGGTCATTGGTCACATGGGACGGAAACAGCAAAATCATGCAAAATGAATTCCAAGCAGATTAAACACGGGTTTGGCTAGGGTTATTTAGGGTTTATGCAACATTTTCACATGTTCTTCACATAAAAACCAGCTCAAGAACATTTCTCACAGAATCTGACAAATGATACACCAATGCGTTCATCATCTCACGTACATCATCAAAACAACAATTATTTAGCCTAATTCAAACTCAAATGAGCGAATCGAACAAAAGAAGATCTAACAACCAATCTTCGAATCAAAATATCTCGCTCAATTCTCAATGGTTTTTCACGATTTAAAGTTCATTGTACTCATGGCAACAGGATCTACAAGAAGTATAGCATGATTTTAACAATAAAGAGGTTCGAAAGTTTACCTGATTTGAAGAGCAGAGCTGATTCTGGAGTTCTTTGGCCGTGTAAGTGCGGAACAGAAACTTAATGAGTTCCAGATGATGAATGGACAATGAAATTCAGCTCAACAACCCTTGAGGCAGCTCCAATCGATACTTGCCATGGAAGAAGTTCAATGCAACAGTGTTGAAAATGGCTCTACAGTTGTGAAATTCAGCTTGCAAAGGCTTCAAGAATGATGGTGAGTGATGAATCAATGGACAAGAGCACGAGTCCTTTGGAGATTTTTTCAGAAAAATCAAGATGAAGAAAATGAGAGAGTTTCTTTTTCTAGATCTGGATCTGAGTTTTTGGTATGCTCAGTGTATTTTCTATTTTGATTAACCATATATACTCTCTGTTAATGAACCTTGTTAATTGAACTTAAGCCAAACTTTTGTAATTAGTGAAAATGCATATTTGGACAATTTTGCTAAAACCAACTCATAATGCATGGGGTGCATGCTACAGTGCGAAAATGGGCCTAAACACATCCCAAATATGGTTTCTGAACATTGGCAATTGGTAGAAAGTGTAGGCAAAGCTTAATTTGAAAGTCCATTTTTCAACTCTCCCCTTTTTAATTCAAACCACTTGAAAAAGGCCATTTTGATTGGATGATTTTTGGTGAAATGTGATGAAGAATTTGGATAGAGCATATCAAATGTGACTTGTAGCAAAAAACCTCACTCAATTTGGCCAAATGGTTTGTGAGATATGGTCCTTTGAAGTTCAACATTTTCTGAAAATGATTTGATCATAACTTGCCAACCACAAATGAGAAATGAGTGTTCTTGGACTTTTTGGAACGGTGAGAGCAAGATCTTCAACTTTCATGTTGGACAAAATTTCATTTGAAGCTTGTATGATGATGTAAATTTGAGGAGAAAAACTTTCCATTTTTGGCAGTTTCCAATTACAAGTCACCTGCTATTTTAGGAAACTTTTTGTCTGACTTTATTTTCTCCAATCTTGATCTTTGAAATGTCAAATGAGACTTGTATGGACATGAATGAAGCCTTTCAAACCATCTCCCACCTTCAAATCCATAAAATCAGGCACAGTTGACCACAGTTGAATTTCTAGGGTTTCTGGTGGTCTAACCAATGACTGATGACTTCTGAGCACCCAATCTTTGACCAAACCACTTCAAAAGAACCCCTAGGTCATGTGAACATGTTGGACCAACCCTAGGGCCTTGCTTCCTTGAGAAATGCACTTGCTTGATTGATTGACTGATTCTCCTGATCAGTTGACCTAATTTTATCAGAGGACTTGCACTTGGGCAAAGGACAATGCAATGATATGCAATGGACTATGTTATGTCAATGACCTAATATGAGAGTGTATGTACAAAAGGTAGGTGCAAATTTGAGGTGCTACAGCTGCCCCTATTCAATCAGCTGGGAACCTGAACGGATGAGAGCAACGGCTGTCAGACTTCAAGGTACACAGGGATTGAATACCAAAGAACCGTAGAAATTTGCACTCTGCGGGATATGATACAAGAAAAGCCAAGTCATTTACTGATGACGGCTGCACGACAATTTCAGAAAAGCGAAACCATTTACCGATGGCTAAATACTGGAAACTTGATATTTACCGATATCAACTTCAGCGAGACCATTTACCGATGGCTGCTGGGGAACAACTTGATATTAAAAGAAGCAAGACCATTTACCGATGGTGGCTTCAAAGCAACTTGATATTTACCGATATCAACTTCAACAAGACCATTTACCGATGGCTGTTCCAACTGGGGACTCGATATTTACCGATATCGAAGAAAGCGAGGCTATTTACTGATGGCGTCTCCACCAGGGAAGGAAAAGGATATATTTGTAATGGAATCAGACAAGACGTTTACCGACGACTCCTGGGGATCTCGATTTTATCAACAAGAAAAACGCACGACCAGACACTTACCGATGACTGGGATGAGACTCGATGTTTACCGACATCGAAAGATGATGTTTACCGACATCCAAAAACGACCAGACATTTACCGATGACTGGGGGGTGAGACTATGTTTATCGACACCAACAGAGAGGTGAACACTTTACCGGGGAAGTAAAAACAAATACTTGTAACAGGAAACCAGACAGGACGTTTACCAACGACTCTACTGGGAATCTCTAGCCGGGGAATTACCAGACATTTACTGATGACTGGAAAGAACTCAACGTTTACCGACATCAAACAAAGGCGACCAGACATTTACCGATGACTGGGATGAGACTCGATATTTACCGACATCGAAAGATGATGTTTACCGACATCCGAAAAAAGGACCAGACATTTACCGATGACTGGGGTAGGACTAGATGTTTTACTGACACCGAAGCAATGGTGTTTACCGACACCAAAGAAAGAACACACGCGGGTGCTGACATGACACTTACCGGTATCACAAGGATGATATCTTAAATACGTCAAGGCAAGGCTGACCACTTGCTGGGGTCTCACTGGGGAGAAACAAGCTTTCCGTTCACGGACGGGTGAGGAAATACACCTCTCTTGGAGAGTCAGTCCTAAATACTGTCAGGAGCAACTGTAGTAGACATGCTGTACTGATGTTGAACAAAATGATCCGCCTCTGCCGGGGATACGGTCTGGTTGGGTTAACACATGAATGCATATGTTTGAATTTTTCTATGGCGTAATGCTCCATATGGAAAGGGAATGCTACGCAGTTTGAGGATGCAATGATCACTATATGCAAAATGCATAGGATGAACACTCCGCCGGGGAATACACAGGACGACTGCGCTGAGAAACCATCAATACAAACCCACTGGGAAAACAAAGCAACTCGCCGGGGAGTAATAAAGCGACTTGCTAGGGACAAAACCGGCGACTTCACTGGGGGAGAGTCAACCAATCCACAAGTAGAATAAACTCTGCTCTGGGAAATAAAACGCTCCGCTGGGGACGACCCAACCAATCCACAGCTAGGATAAGCTCTGGAGATAAACTTCATTGAACCCGCTCCACTCGGGGAGGAAATCGGCAAATACAGGCCTGCTGGGGATAGGCAACCCTTAGATCTGTTGGGGGATATAAGGTACTATCCATAGACACCTCTGCATGGAAACATAGCTCTGATAGCTTCCCTACTGGCTTGGGGAAATAACTGATGGGGAATGCTCGCAGATGATGACCTGCAAAACAGCACAACAAATGCCCCCAGGGGATACATGGACAAGATACGCTCAAGTGTCCTCAACATTCAAAATGATTTTCAAATGTTTTATCTTTCTGCAAGTTATTGTTTAGCCTTCATGTTCTTATATGCAATGTTTATCAAAAATTCAGACGTTTTTGCAAACAAAGCAGTAAAAATAAAAACAAAAAAGCTATTTATCTGAATAACGACTTTTATTGATTGAAAATGTGCTTGAAAAGGCGAATACATTGGGAAGCAATTCCTAGAAAGAGGTAATCGCGCACAAAAGGAAAATAAACTATCCTAATGGCAATGTGAACACGGCATCCACTATTTCCCAATTCTGTTATAACTCACAGATCATCAGTTTTTTCCCAACTCCTTGCTTTCTGAGAAGAATGACTGGACCGATCACATCTTTCGAGATGGCAGACGACGAAGCGCGATGAAGTACAGATAACTCAGACTGTAGTCTTCGCTCTAATCCCTCTTTTGGCTGGATCGCCCTTTCGGGTTTTCAATCCACCGGGATACCCATTTTTGCCTAAGCCGCCCTTGCGGGTTTTCGACTTACCGGGTGTACAAATTCTTTTCATTTTATCCCTAATTTTTGCCCGAACCTTTCTTTCTGTTTTTTTTTTGGTTCGCCGGGATGCCCTTTTTTGCCTGGACTCTTTTATTCTTTTTGTCCAGCGGGTCAATTTATGCGAAGTATTTTTTGACTACGTCTGAGTTAACAGGGGACGGAAAATCTTCACCATCCATAGTTGTAAGCATCAAGGCTCCACCGGAGAAAACCTTCTTCACAACATATGGACCTTCGTAATTAGGAGTCCACTTTCCCCTGTTATCTGTACCGGGAGGGAGGATCCTCTTCAAAACTAGATCACCAGTTTGATAGCTCCGAGGACGCACTTTTTGATCAAAGGCTCGCTTCATCCTTCTCTGATATAACTGCCCATGGCACACAGCTGCTAGCCGTCTCTCTTCGATAAGGCTCAACTTATTAAACCTTGTCCGAATCCACTCGGCTTCATCCAGCTTGACATCCAACAAAACCCTCAGAGAAGGGATCTCCACTTCAACTGGTAGGACTGCTTCCATACCATACACAAGGGAGTACGGGGTTTCCCCGGTCGACGTACGTACTGAGGTACGGTACCCGTGCAAAGCGAAAGGCAACATTTCATGCCAATCCTTGTACGTTACGACCATCTTTTGCACAATCTTCTTGATATTCTTGTTTGCCGCCTCTACAGCACCATTCATCTTCGGTCTGTAAGGAGAAGAATTGTGATGTTCAATCTTGAAATCTTTGCAAAGCTCTTTCATCATCTTGTTATTGAGATTCGAACCATTGTCAGTAATGATTCTCTCAGGGACTCCATAACGACAGATGATTTCTTTCTTGATGAACCGGGCAACCACTTGTTTGGTAACATTAGCATAGGAAGCTGCTTCCACCCACTTGGTGAAATAGTCAATCGCAACCAAGATGAAGCGATGTCCATTCGAAGCAGTAGGCTCTGTAACACCCTTCTAAATACCCCAAATTATTATAATTAAAATAACAATATATTCATCAGAGTAATTATGCCCCGAAGGGTGTCACACAATCATTTCACAACAATTATCAAAATATCCTGTCATGCTCATTTATTTAATCAAAATAAGATTCTTTGCATAATTCGCAGCGGAATAAAATTCAACTCAATGTAAAACATGTAACACAATACATGTAAATCATCAACAACCAATATCAAATCAATTAAGACATCCCCTCCCGATGTTACATCTATCAGAGCATGACCCATAAGAACTACTCTAGACTCCAAGCATTAGCTTCTACTCAACTCACTGCTTGTTACCTGAAAAATAGGTGTAAGGGTGAGTTCTTCAATCAATATAACGAGCATTATACAACATTATGTAATGTTAAGTAACTAACGCATCAAATCACCCTAACCAGACCACACACGCAATAACAGCAGTATCAACTCAAACATCATACTTAACAATAACATATAGCATATGTATAATCTCAAACCATACTCAATGACCACACAACAATACCAACACAAACACACGTGTAATATTGGAATACATCCATTCATATTACACGCCATACATATATTATGCAATGAGACTCCATGCATGCGGTACCGACTATTTGTGAACATATAGTTCAACCTCACCGTCCAAACCCAGGCACGGCTACCAAGCTCACTAGTCCCACTCATTTGAGACATAGTGACTCACTCACTAATTCCTCACCATGGGAATTAGCTACCACCCCAAATGGGCCATGAGATGCACGCTAATCACCTAGCATGCAAACAATCAACAACAGTCCAATAATGACTAACTCACTAATTCCTCACCATGGGAATTAGCTACCACCCCAAATGGGCCACAATGTGCAAGCTAATCACCTAGCAAATGCAACATCAACAACAATTCAGGAATAGACACATGCCCACACTCTAAGCAACAAAACAGTCTATTCACAATGCCTACATAACTGATACATTCACAGCATCATGTATAGCATCACACATCATTAACACATTTTATCACAACAGCATATCATGTCATGCCACAAAATCAAACACAGTATTAGCACCCTCTACTAATACCTATACTACTCAAAACAACGGGAAATGATCCCTGCTACATCATGCATCAGCTAAGTCACATCACTCAGTCTAAACAGTCAAAAACTGCACAACAACAACACAGAAAATCTCCATTCTGCCCATACGCGTATTGCCCATGCCGTACGCGTATTGCCCACACCTGACCAAAGTCCATACGCGTAACGCCCATGCCCATACGCGTATGCTACGCGTATCACATTCCCATACGCGTACCACCAGAGACCAGAACACGTTCAAACCCTCATCTCTTTCACTCATACGCGTATGACATACACCATACGCGTACCACATCCAGGGATATGCGTATCACACGCGTATGGCGCATACCAGCGCCAAAACTCCCACTTCCAAGCCATTCCATACGCGTATTGCCTAGTGCCATACGCGTACCAGCCCATCTCATACGCGTATTGCCTAGTGCCATACGCGTATGACCAGAGACCACAATTCCAGGTCTGTCATGGTTTCTCTGCTACGAATTCTCAGATCTACACTTCCACAATCCAATTTTTCATACACTTTCGTTCGTTTTATCAATTACAACTTAGATACATTCAACTTCTCAAATCGTTAACCTTACTACATCTAATTCCTACGAATTTCATCGATTATCATTCAATTTCGTTCATCCCAACATTTCACAGATTTTCAGCATACATCAATCCAATCAGAGGTAAAACAATGATTATTACTACCCAGTACATATTATCATATAATACCCTTTAACCGATGATAAACCCCCCTTACCTGAGTTAATCCGGCAGCTTCCGAGCTCCAAGCTTCTCCTCCTTCAACCTTCGTTCTCTGGCTTTTTGCCCTTTCTGCCTCTTTTCCCTTTTCACGTGAAATTCACCTTTTTACCAAAAATGGGATTTTTTCTAAATTCCAACTTATATATTATTCCAATAAATAATTATCCCAATAATTATTATTCCAAATATAATAATAATTCAAATATTCTAATTAAATTAATAAACATATTATTAATTTAATTTAAATAAATACATATTATTATCGGGGTGTTACAACTCTCCCCCACTAAAAGAGTTTTCGTCCTCAAAAACATACCTCAAGCGAACAACTCCGGATAAGACTCCTTCATCTTACTTTCCAGTTCCCAAGTCACATTGCCACCTGCTGGTCCTCCCCAAGCTACCTTCACCAAGGCAATCTCTTTACCCCGCAACTGCTTCAACTCTCGCTCCTCGATCCTCATAGGTGATGTTTCAACAGTCAGGTTATCTCTCACCTGTACATCATCTATTTGGACAACATGCGACGGGTCATGAATGTACCTCCTCAACTGAGACACATGAAAGACCTCATGCAAATTCGCAAGCGACGGCGGTAAAGCGATACGATAGGCTACCTCTCCTATCCTCTCCAAAATCTGATAAGGACCAATAAATCGAGGTGTCAACTTCTTCGACTTCAAAGCTCGACCAACACCCGTTATCGGAGTAACACGAAGAAACACATGATCTCCCTCTTGGAACTCAAGTGACTTCCTCCTCTTATCATGATAACTCTTCTGACGACTCTGAGCAATTCTCATCTTATCCTGAATCATCTTAATCTTTTCGGTAGTTTGTTGAACAATCTCCGGTCCAACCACAACACTCTCACCTGACTCATACCAACACAAAGGTGTCCGACATCTCCTACCATACAAAGCTTCAAACGGTGCCATACCAATACTCGAGTGAAAACTATTGTTGTAGGTAAACTCAATCAAAGGCAAATAACAATCCCAAGCACCTCCTTTTTCCAAAACACAAGCTCTCAAAAGATCCTCTAGTGACTGAATAGTCCTCTCAGTTTGACCATCAGTCTGCGGATGATATGCAGAACTCAATCTCAACTTAGTTCCTAAAGCCCTCTGCAAACCTTCCCAAAACTTCGATGTAAATCTAGGGTCTCTGTCCGAAACAATACTCGACGGAATACCATGCAACCTTACAATCTTCTCAATATACAACTCAGCCAATCTCTCCAACGGATAATCCATTCTAATCGGAATGAAATGAGCCGACTTCGTCAATCTATCAACAATCACCCAAATGGCTTCAAAATTCTTATTTGTCCTCGGCAACCCAGAAACAAAATCCATACTGATACTATCCCACTTCCACTCTGGAATAGCCAACGGTTGCATTAGCCCAGACGGCTTCTGATGCTCAACCTTCGACTTCTGACAAGTCAAACAGGAATAAACAAAACTCGCAATTTCTTTCTTCATTCCCGGCCACCAAAATAGCTTCTTCAAATCATGATACATCTTCGTAGCTCCAGGATGGATACTCAAACCACTACGATGTCCTTCCTCCAGAATACTCTTCTTAAGCTCAGTAACATCCGGAATACACACCCGACTACCAAATTTCAAAACACCATTCTCATCAACTCTGAATTCACCACCTTGGCCTTGATTCACTAAAGTCAACTTATCAACCAAAAGCATATCAGATTTCTGACCCTCTCTGATCTCCTCCAGAATAACACTTGTTAACTTCAACATTCCCATTTAACACTATTGTGAGTACTCTCACACACCAAACTCAAGTCTCTAAACTGCTCAATCAAATCAAATTCCTTAACCATTAACATAGACATATGTAATGATTTCCGACTCAGCGCATCAGCCACTACATTTGCTTTACCCGGATGGTAATTCAAACCAAAATCATAATCCTTCAGAAATTCTAACCATCTCCTCTGTCTCATATTCAGCTCTTTCTGATCAAACAGATACTTTAAACTCTTATGGTCACTGAAAACTTCAAATCTTGACCCATACAAGTAATGCCTCCATAACTTCAGAACAAATACCACAGCTGCCAACTCTAAATCATGCGTCGGATAGTTCCTTTCATGAACCCTCAACTGTCTCGAAGCATAAGCTATAACCTGCTTATTCTGCATCAACACACCACCTAAACCCAACAATGAAGCATCACAGTAAACCTCAAACAGTTCCGACGGACTCGGTAATATCAGAATAGGAGCAGTAGTTAACCTTCTCTTTAACTCTTGGAAACCTTCTTCACATTTCGAATCCCAAACAAACGCTTGCCCCTTTCTCGTCAACATCGTCAGCGGTAACGCCAACTTAGAGAATCCCTCGATAAATTTCCTATAGTAACCTGCAAGTCCAAGAAAACTCCTTATCTCAGAAACTGACTTCGGAGCTTCCCACTTAGATACCGCTTCTATCTTAGAAGGATCAACAGCAACACCACCTCTTGAAATCACATGGCCAAGAAAACTAACCTCTTCTAACCAAAATTCACACTTCGACAGTTTAGCAAATAACTGCTTTTCTCGCAGTACTCCTAAAACCACTCTCAAATGCTCAGCATGCTCTTCTTCAGATTTCGAATACACCAAAATGTCATCAATAAACACCACAACAAACTGATCCAAGTACGGATGGAAAATCCTATTCATGTACTCCATAAATACTCCAGGCGCATTAGTCACACCAAAAGGCATTACAGAATACTCATAATGTCCATACCTCGTTCTGAAAGCAGTCTTCTGAATATCCTCAGTTTTCACACGTATCTGATGATACCCAGATCTCAAATCTATTTTACTGAACACACTCGCACCAACCAACTGATCCATCAAATCATCAATCCTCGGCAAAGGATACCGATTCTTGATCGTCACTTTATTCAGTTGCCTGTAGTCTACGCACAACCTCATAGTACCTTCTTTCTTCTTAACCAATAACACTGGTGCACCCCACGGTGACACACTCGGACGAATAAACTTCTTATCCAACAGGTCTTCCAGCTGACTCTTCAATTCAGTTAACTCAACAGCAGACATACGGTACGGAGCCATCGATATCGGTCTAGTACCAGGTACCAACTCAATCGAGAACTCAACTTCACGCTCTGGTGGCAATTCATTCACCTCTTCCGGAAACACATCAGGAAAATCACCCACCACTGCTAGATCACCAATCACCAGTTTATCTTTAGCCTCCAAAGTCGCTAACAGCATAAACAACTCTGCCCCATCTGCCACTTCCTCATTCACCTGCCTTGCTGATAGAAACAAATCCTTTCCTTCCTCAATCTCAGGAAAAATCACTGTCTTATCAAAGCAATTAATAGAAACTCGGTTAAACACCAACCAGTTCATTCCCAAGATAACATCAATCTGCACTAGTGGAAGACACACAAGGTCTACCCCAAAGTCTCTACCAAAAATACTCAAAGGACAATTCAAACAAACTGAAGTAGTAGTCACTGAACCCTTCGCAGGAGTATCAATCACCATACTTCCATGCATCTCAGATATCTCTAACTTAAGTTTCACAGCACAATCCAAAGATATAAAAGAATGAGTCGCACCTGTGTCAATAA
The DNA here is from genome assembly GCF_024323335.1 of Lathyrus oleraceus. Classification (NCBI taxonomy): domain Eukaryota; kingdom Viridiplantae; phylum Streptophyta; class Magnoliopsida; order Fabales; family Fabaceae; genus Lathyrus; species Lathyrus oleraceus. The sequence continues at coordinate 96,285,070 of NC_066582.1, read as the reverse complement.
TAGCTACAAGAGGAAAGCCATTAATATAACACGTACCTCGGATCAACCGATCATCTGCAAAAGTCTCAGAACCTGATAAAGCAAAAACCTTGCCTCCTGACTGATTCTCTTTCTTCGGCTTAGGACACTGTGGACTGATATGACCCAACTCTCCACAGTTGAAACAAGTCACAGTCTTCAACCGGCAATCTGCAGCCAAATGACCACCCTTGCCACACTTAAAACACTTTTTCTCATTACTGGTACACTCATGGATACGATGCCCAGCCTGACCACATCTGTAACACTTAGCAGGAGCACTAGAATCTCCCCCACTAGGCCTCTTCATCCCACTCTGCCTCTGAAAACCTTTGCCAGCTGCATACGGTTTTCCACGTTCAATCTGATTCTTGCCTTTCCTATCAACCCTCTGCTGATAGCTCTCAGCTCTGGCCTTGGAATCCTGTTCGAAAATCCTGCAACAGTCAACCAAATCAGAAAACACTCTAATCCTTTGATACCCAATAGCCTGCTTGATCTCGGGACGCAACCCGTTCTCAAACTTCACACACTTAGAAAATTCTCCAGCAGCCTCACTATATGGAGTATAATACTTTGACAGCTCTGTGAACTTAGCAGCATACTCAGTTACAGACCTGTTACCCTGTTTCAATTCCAAAACTCTATCTCCTTCTTTCCTCTGACATCCTCGGGAAAATACTTCCTCAGGAATCTCTCTCTGAACACCGCCCAAGAAATCTCAGCATTTCCAGCAGTTTCCAACTCAGTGCGGGTAGCAACCCACCAATCATCAGCTTCTTCTGACAGCATATGTGTACCGAACCTGACCTTCTGATTCTCAGCACACTCAGTTACTCTAAAGATCCTCTCTATCTCCTTCAACCACTTCTGAGCACCATCTGGATCGTATGCTCCTTTGAACATTGGAGGATTGTTCTTCTGGAACTCACTCAACTGACGAGCAGCTCCCATTCCCATAACATTCTGATTTCCTCCAAGTACTCCAGCTAGCATACCCAGAGCCTCAGCAATTGCAGCATCATCTCTACCTCTTCCAGCCATCTCTATTCTGAAAACCCAACAAACCAAAACAATAAGTACTGATAGGGTTACACAACACCTATCCCGTACAGGGGAAACAGAATAATTACGACTCGACACGACCGACTATGCTCTGATACCACTAATGTAACACCCTTCTAAATACCCCAAATTATTATAATTAAAATAACAATATATTCATCAAAGTAATTATGCCCCGAAGGGTGTCACACAATCATTTCACAACAATTATCAAAATATCCTGTCATGCTCATTTATTTAATCAAAATAAGATTCTTTGCATAATTCGCAGCGGAATAAAATTCAACTCAATGTAAAACATGTAACACAATACATGTAAATCATCAACAACCAATATCAAATCAATTAAGACATCCCCTTCCGATGTTACATCTATCAGAGCATGACCCATAAGAACTACTCTAGACTCCAAGCATTAGCTTCTACTCAACTCACTGCTTGTTACCTGAAAAATAGGTGTAAGGGTGAGTTCTTCAATCAATATAACGAGCATTATACAACATTATGTAATGTTAAGTAACTAACGCATCAAATCACCCTAACCAGACCACACACGCAATAACAGCAGTATCAACTCAAACATCATGCTTAACAATAACATATAGCATATGTATAATCTCAAACCATACTCAATGACCACACAACAATACCAACACAAACACACGTGTAATATTGGAATACATCCATTCATATTACACGCCATACATATATTATGCAATGAGACTCCATGCATGCGGTACCGACTATTTGTGAACATATAGTTCAACCTCACCGTCCAAACCCAGGCACGGCTACCAAGCTCACTAGTCCCACTCATTTGAGACATAGTGACTCACTCACTAATTCCTCACCATGGGAATTAGCTACCACCCCAAATGGGCCATGAGATGCACGCTAATCACCTAGCATGCAAACAATCAACAACAGTCCAATAATGACTAACTCACTAATTCCTCACCATGGGAATTAGCTACCACCCCAAATGGGCCACAATGTGCAAGCTAATCACCTAGCAAATGCAACATCAACAACAATTCAGGAATAGACACATGCCCACACTCTAAGCAACAAAACAGTCTATTCACAATGCCTACATAACTGATACATTCACAGCATCATGTATAGCATCACACATCATTAACACATTTTATCACAACAGCATATCATGTCATGCCACAAAATCAAACACAGTATTAGCACCCTCTACTAATACCTATACTACTCAAAACAACGGGAAATGATCCCTGCTACATCATGCATCAGCTAAGTCACATCACTCAGTCTAAACAGTCAAAAACTGCACAACAACAACACAGAAAATCTCCATTCTGCCCATACGCGTATTGCCCATGCCGTACGCGTATTGCCCACACCTGACCAAAGTCCATACGCGTAACGCCCATGCCCATACGCGTATGCTACGCGTATCACATTCCCATACGCGTACCACCAGAGACCAGAACACGTTCAAACCCTCATCTCTTTCACTCATACGCGTATGACATACACCATACGCGTACCACATCCAGGGATATGCGTATCACACGCGTATGGCGCATACCAGCGCCAAAACTCCCACTTCCAAGCCATTCCATACGCGTATTGCCTAGTGCCATACGCGTACCAGCCCATCTCATACGCGTATTGCCTAGTGCCATACGCGTATGACCAGAGACCACAATTCCAGGTCTGTCATGGTTTCTCTGCTACGAATTCTCAGATCTACACTTCCACAATCCAATTTTTCATACACTTTCGTTCGTTTTATCAATTACAACTTAGATACATTCAACTTCTCAAATCGTTAACCTTACTACATCTAATTCCTACGAATTTCATCGATTATCATTCAATTTCGTTCATCCCAACATTTCACAGATTTTCAGCATACATCAATCCAATCAGAGGTAAAACAATGATTATTACTACCCAGTACATATTATCATATAATACCCTTTAACCGATGATAAACCCCCCTTACCTGAGTTAATCCGGCAGCTTCCGAGCTCCAAGCTTCTCCTCCTTCAACCTTCGTTCTCTGGCTTTTTGCCCTTTCTGCCTCTTTTCCCTTTTCACGTGAAATTCACCTTTTTACCAAAAATGGGATTTTTCTAAATTCCAACTTATATATTATTCCAATAAATAATTATCCCAATAATTATTATTCCAAAATAGTAATAATAATTCAAATATTCTAATTAAATTAATAAACATATTATTAATTTAATTTAAATAAATACATATTATTATCGGGGTGTTACAGGCTCAATCTTCCCAATCATATCAATGCCCCACATGGCAAATGGCCAAGGCGAGTTCATGACATTCAACGGGCTTGGTGGTACATGCACCTTATCAGTATAGATCTGGCATTTATGGCACTTCCGAGCGTATTTGAAACAGTCGGATTCCATAGTCATCCAGTAATAACCGGCTCTCAGCAGTTTCTTGGACATTGCATGACCACCAGCATGTGTACCAAACGAACCTTCATGCACTTCTTGCATTAACATGTCTGCTTCGTGTCTATCCACGCATCTGAGCAAGACCATGTCAAAGTTCCTCTTGTACAACACGTCATCCTGATTCAAATAAAAGCTTCCAGCTAGCCTTCTCAGGGTCTTCTTATCATTCTTTGACGCGCCTTCAGGATACTCCTGAGTCTTGAGGAAGTTCTTGATGTCATAGTACCACAGTTTCTCATCAATCACAACAGTCTCGGCTGCAAACACATACGCAGGCCTCTCGAGTCGATTCACTGCAACATGTGGCACATGATTCCACCAATGAACTTTGATCATGGATGACAACGTAGCCAAGGCATCAGCCATTTGATTCTCATCCCGGGGGACATGGTACAACTTCACCTTCTTGAAGAACGTCAGTATTCTTCTAGTGTAATCTCTATACGGAATCAAATGCGGCTGGTTCGTATTCCAATCTCCATTGACCTGATTGATCACTAGAGCGGAATCTCCAAATATGTCAAGAGTTTTGATCCTCAGATCAATGGCTTCTTCTATCCCCATGATACAAACCTCATACTCAGCTTCGTTGTTGGTGACGTCAAAAGTCAATCTGGCAGAGAAAGGTATATGTGCACCTTTGGGATTAATCAATACTGCCCCAACACCATTGCCATTCATATTCACGGCCCCATCAAACATCAGTGTCCACTTGTCATCCGGATCCGGTCCCTCATCGACAAGAGGCTCTTCACAATCTTTCATCTTAAGATACATGATGTCTTCATCAGGGAATTCAAACATCATTGGCTGATAATCATCAATTGGTTGCTCGGCGAGGTAGTCTGACAGAATACTACCCTTGATGGCCTTCTGTGACGTGTACTGAATGTCATATTCTGTTAAAATCATCTGCCATTGAGCAACGCGCCCGGTGAGAGCCGGCTTCTCAAAGATGTACTTTACTGGATCCATCTTAGAAATCAATAAGGTAGTATGGTTCAACATATACTGCCTCAGTCGGCGAGCAGCCCAGGCCAAAGCACAGCAAGTTTTCTCGAGCAGTGAATATCTTGTTTCACAGTCGGTAAACTTTTTGCTAAGGTAGTATATGGCATGCTCTTTTCGACCAGACTCGTCATGCTGTCCCAGTACACACCCCATCGAGTTCTCGATTACTGACAGGTACATTATCAATGGTCTCCCTGGAACTGGAGGGATCAGGATTGGAGGTTTCTGTAAATACTCTTTAATTTTGTCAAAAGCCTTCTGACAGTCATCATTCCACCTGATTGCTTGATTCTTTCTGAGCAATTTGAAAATTGGTTCGCACGTGGCAGTTAAGTGAGATATGAACCTTGCAATGTAGTTCAACCTCCCTAAAAACCCACGGACTTGCTTTTCAGTTTTCGGTTCAGGCATCTCTTGAATAGCTTTGACTTTCGCTGGATCAACCTCAATCCCTTTCTCACTGACAATGAAGCCCAACAGCTTCCCTGATCTCACACCAAACGTACACTTGTTTGGATTCAGCCTCAACTTGAACTTGACCAATCTGTCAAACAGCTTCTGCAAATTAACCAAATGCTCCTCTTTTGTCTGCGACTTCGCAATCATATCATCCACGTACACTTCAATTTCTTTGTGCATCATGTCATGAAAGAGAGTCGTCATTGCCCTCTGATAGGTAGCACCGGCATTCTTCATCCCGAATGGCATCACCTTATAGCAGAACGTGCCCCAAGGCGTAATGAATGTCGTCTTTTCCATGTCCTCTGGCGCCATCTTAATCTGATTGTAGCCTGAGAAACCATCCATGAAAGAGAATACCGAGGATTGAGCTGTGTTATCCACCAATACATCGATGTGAGGTAATGGGAAATCATCTTTTGGACTCGCTCTGTTCAAATCCCAGTAATCGACACACATTCTGACTTTGCCATCCTTCTTCGGCATAGGCACGATGTTGGCTACCCACGGTGGATAACTGGTAACAGCCAGAAAACCCGCATCCCACTGCTTCTGAACCTCTTCCTTGATCTTGACAGCCATATCAGGACTCGTTCTCCGAAGCTTCTGCTTGACTGACGGACACTCTTCTCTGAGGGATAGTCGATGCACCACAATGTCTGTACCCAAACCAGGCATATCTTGATATGACCAGGCGAATATCTCCACATATTCTCTCAGCATCTCAATCAGCCTCCTCTTGACAGAGTCCTCTAAAGCAGCCCCAATCTTGATCTCTCTTCTGGCGTCCTCAGTACCCAGATTAACAATCTCCAACTCCTCCTGATGAGGTTGGATGACCCTTTCCTCCTGCTTCAGCAGTCTGGCTAATTCTGCAGGGAGTTCACAGTCTTCCTCACTCTCCTCTTCAGCTTGGTAGATGGGATTATCAAAATCATACTGAGCCATAACAGGGTTGTTCATAGTGGATGCCATAAGGTCACTTCTGCATGTTTTAATGTTTTGTTTTAGAAAAAGAGTTCAATAAAGTCACAAAAAACAAAAACATTGCCATTTTTATTGTTTTGAAAAAAACGAAAACAAAAATAGAAAGACAGGGATCACAAAATTTGATTGCAAAACGTCCTTTATTAATGATAATCATTAAAACATGATGAGGCCCTACAATGAACCACTACGCCTTGGGCAGAACGTAGGGTTTTCATGCAAAATGAAAAAAAACAAAAGAAAATTACTCTGTCTGAAGAGTAACTTGGACCACTTCTTCAGCCGTCCAGTTGTTGATAGACTCCCCTGGTGCACACGGGCGAACCCAGATGTCTAGATCGCAATCACTGTCACAGTCTTCACTACCAGTTGCAAAGACGTCGCCATGATTCATCAGGCCAGCGCTGGTGAAGGTACTTGGACCCGCTTGACCAATCTGCTCTGCTTGGAGAGGCTCATAACCAATGCCGAATTTGTCCTCCTTGACAGGCAAGTCCACCATCTTGCCCCAACCCTCAGCTTTGCCGGAATCAACAACCTCCTTGGCTTGCTTGTACGAAGCAATCGAAGCACCCGGCTTCCTCTGATCAGCGTACGCCACCTTTTCAAGAGCCACAGTCTCAAATGCCTGGCATAAGGTTTCGTGGATCTCGCCATCCACCTCGACATATTTGAACGAGGAAAGGTGACTCACCAGAATCTCTTCTTCGCCACACACGGTCACAATCTGACCGTTCCAGACATACTTGAGCTTTTGGTGGAGAGTCGACGAGACTGCCCCTGCTGCGTGAATCCACCGACGCCCCAACAAACAACTGTAGGCGGGCTGAATGTCCATCACGTAGAAGATTATATCAAAAACCTCCGGACCTATCTTCACCGGCAAGGTAACTTCACCAAACACAGAACGTTTGGATCCGTCGAAAGCACGAACGATCAGGTCACTAGGAGTAAGCACAACTCCTTCAACATCAATCTTCTTCAGGATCTGCTTAGGCAGCACATTCAGCGACGACCCGGTGTCTACCAATACGTGAGACATCACTGCCCCCTTGCACTCCATAGTGATATGCAAGGCTTTGTTATGATTACGTCCTTCAGGCGTTAGGTCCAGGTCAGTGAACCCTACACCATGCCTGGTGCTCACATTGGCCATTACACCCTCCAGTTGATTGACAGAAATCTCTTGAGGTACATACGCCATGTTCAGCATCTTCAACAAGGCGTTGCGATGTGCCTCAGAGCACAACAGCAAAGAGAGAATAGAGATTTTGGACGGAGTCTGGTTGAGCTGATCTACGATCTTGTAGTCACTCTTCTTTATGATCTTCATAAACTCCTCTGCATCCTTTTCAAATGAACCCTCTGCCTCCTTCTGAGCCGGTTCCTCTTCAACCACGACCTGTTTGCCCTTTGATCTAGCAGATGCCTCAGCATTGGCATCCCTCAACGGTTGAGGCGCAAACAGTCGTCCGCTTCTAGTAAAACCACCCGGACCACCAACATTGTCCACAACTGGACTTACAACGGCCGGAGTTCTACTGGGTGCCACGATAGTTACCGGAGCTTGATTGGTCGGCCTGACCCGATTCTCGGCCCTTCTGTTATTCCGGTAGGCATTGTCGTATCTCCAAGGCACAACCTTACTATTCTCAACTGGTCTTCTTCCAGACGTAACGATAGTAGTTGGAGCACTTATGGTTACAGGCGCGGAAATGGTGACTGGGATACCACTATTTGCAGGCGCACTAACAACCCTTTGGCCTCGTCCTTCAGACGGTTTAAAGTAGATGGTAACAGTTGACATTGACCCATTATCTCTGACAGCCCGACTGAATTGAACACAGCCCTCGTCAATCAGCTTTTGAATACCGGCCCGCAACTGATCACACCCATTATCTGTCCCTGCACAGCCCAAGCAGTCTTCATCACAACCCGGGTGAACACCACTCTTCAACAGGCGGCCCTTTACCACAAGCAGAGAAGTCTGAATCTCATCAACACTGACAACAAGATCTTCAGCTTCTTCCCCTTCAATATTGTTCACCCTATGCCCACCATGCTGGGGCATAGGATTGTTCACAACGTTAGGCACCGGAGAGAAGTTGATCGCCTTGGAATCGATCAAATCTTAGACCTTGTGCTGGAAAGCCCGACATTTCTCAGTATGGTGGCCTGGTGCCCCGGAGTGAAAGTCACAACGGACGTTAGCGTCGTACCCCGGGGGCAATACTGTAGGCGGAGCCATTGTACGCAACTCTACAAATCCCAACCTGAGTAGTTCGGGTAACAGTTCGGCGTACGACATTGGTAGAGGATCAAAACGTCGATCAGGCATTCTTTGTCTGGGTTGATATGGACGTTGTTGCTGTTGTTGTTGTTGTTGTTGTTGTTGCGGTTGTTGAACTCTTTGTTGTTGTTGACGAGGTTGAGGTGCAGGAATGATCTCTATTCACATTTCCTCTGTACACATTCCTTCGGTGTTGTACAGCATTGGTTTCGCCTTCTCTACGGCGAGGTGCCCCAGAGAAAGGTTTCTTTGATGACGAAGAAGAACCCACATCTTGAATTTTGCCGGCCTTGATCAAACTTTCGGTTCTCTCACCACAGATGACCACGTCTGAGAAACTACCGAATGGGCAACTCCCCATCCGGTCCATAAATACACCTTGAAGAGTACCAATGAACATGTAGGTTAACTCCCTCTCCAGCATAGGGGGTTGTACTCTTGCAGCCAGTTCACGCCACCTCTGGGCGTACTCCTTAAAGCTTTCATTGTTTTTCTGGCACATACTCTGCAACTAAGTCCGGCTCGGTGCCATATCCATGTTGTGCTTGTATTGTCTGAGGAAAGCTTCTCCCAGACCCCTCTAGCAGCGGATAGAATCTCTTTTTAACTCCATGTACCAATCCAAAGAAGCCCCAGATAGACTATCTTGGAAAAAGTACATCCACATCTTTTCATCATCCGTGTAGGCAGAGATCTTCCGATAGTAGGCCTGCACGTGGGTGCGAGGGCAGGAAGTACCGTTGTATTTGTCAAAAGATGGTGCCTTGAATTTATACGGGATTCTCAAGCCTTCTACTAACCCCATATTAGTAACATCAAAACCGAGAGAGTTCTGACATTCCATAGCCCGGATTTTCTCAGCAAGGGCATCCACTTTACGATCCCTCTCATCAACCCTTCCCAGGACGTCTTCATCTTCACTGAGCATAGTGAAGATATCCTCTTGTCTGTCCACCATCGGAGCCTGATTACAGGCCGGAGCACGGACTACTCTGGCATTGGCGGTCTCTGGAGCAATCGGTTGACCGTTGACTCGAATACCTCTTAATTCATCCCCTACAGCATAGTTGTTGATGGGCACAGCCGCAGTAAGGTTGTCATTGATCGGGCCTCCCTCTGGCAAAGCTTGGTTGGCCGGTGGAATTACAGCTTCTTGCCTCTGAACTAGAGCTCGGAGTTCTTCTTGACCTTGTGCGACCCCTTGCATCATATGCATGAACTGGGCCATGTTAGCCCTCATCTCAGCTAACTCAGCTTGCACTTGATCCATATTCCTTTGATGGTTGAGTCTCGTTGAGTATCGGTGCGGTCTTTGATCAGCTATCCTGCCTAAACACAGGAACCAGAGTGAGAAGTCACGAACAAGAACACCTGTTATGCAAAAATGATATGAGTATGATGTTAATGATGCGTATGATGCACATGATATGTTCGTTTCTCAGGCATTCAAAGAGCCTGACCCATCCTCAAAAGATGGCAACCTACAGCAACAAGAGAACAACATACAAGGTAATTGAGAACAAAATGAAACACCAACAACCTTATCTATAGATAAGAGAAAACAGGCTCATACAAAAAAGTCAACAAAGATCCATACAAACGGAGTACAACAAATGAATCCCATCCAACAAGCCTGGAGGTGATTCTCAAACATACACATCAAAGATATAATCTAAAACAAATGGCCTTCCGGAATGAGAGTCTTCAGGTACTGGCACTGGTCTATCAACAGGGCGCATTCTGAACATTCTGGTAGAGGGGTGATCTTCTCCTTCAGTTGTCGTCTAAGCTCTATAACTTCTCCTCCAAGATGGGTCTCTAATGCCTGTCTTGAATCAACCTCCTTCTTCAACTGGATGTCTTTGTCTCTGAGTTGCTTCTCCAGGTCTCTGATCTTCTTCTGATAACTGGCTTCAGCTCTCTGCAGCTTCAAGCACTCCCGGTGTTCTGCATCTAACATGGATTCCATCTATTCGTAGGATCTCTTCTTGCTTCTCAGCCTACTAGCATCCTCTCCCTGCACTCCTCTGAGTTGATGGGCCAAGTTCAATCTATCAGCTTTGGCTTTGTACAGCTCCATCTGGGTATCTTTCTCCTTCTCTCTCAACCGGCGATTCTCCATCAGGGCTTGCTTGTAGTGCTCAGCGGGCACACTCTCAGCAAGGACCAAAGGTGGTTGCTCCTACAACGGCTCCATTCTATCATAGGGTAGCAACAAAGTTTCCACTCTCCTCTTTACCCAATCAGTGTAATCAGGCATAGTGATGGCAAACTTCTTCCCTAAGACAGCTCCATCTTTAACTCCAACAGACCTCCAAGCTCTTCCTATCTGCTCCAATCTAGCCGGGTTACTCTGCTTCTCAAAATACACACTTTCAGCTATCTCAGCTTCAAGTGGTTTTCCCTTCATTACAAACCCTAACTGACGAAGAGAAAGAACTGGATTGTAATTGATGCAACCCTTAGTCCCTACCAGTGGCACGTTCCGGAACTCTCCACAACTCATAACAACATCCCGCACATCCATCCGGTATGACTGCCATCTGATGTCATAAGCGGTAAGAGACATAACCCTCTGAGTCCACTTATGAGTGCTCTGAGCATCCACAAAGGGTCCACTGGCTGGCAGAAGAGACATGAACCCTCTGAGTAAGAGAGGTAGACAGCATCTGATAGCTCCACCCTTACCATGCCTACTGTGAATAGCATAGTAAGTGTCAGCTAACATAGTAGGAACTGGATTCCCTCCAATGAAGATACAGACCGCAGCATAGTCCACAAAATTGGGCATACTCGGGAATAGGATGATCCCATAGATCATAACAGCAAGCTGGGCATGAAAAGCTTCCCAATTCCCCTTTTCTGCTTCTCCTCTAGCTACTCTCAGCAGAAACTTCAACGGCAGACCCACAACATCCCCACTGGGCTTCCAGTTATCACAGAATTCTTTGACACCCAACTGGAGAGCTCTGGCAACAACTCTGAAATCAACTTCCTTCGGTGCGTCCAAGAAAGGAACCTGATGCTGAATCGGAACACTCAACAGAATGGAATACTCCTCAAGAGTGGGCGCCAACTGATAATCTTGAAAGGTGAAACAATGAAGCTCTGGGTCATAGAACTGAAGAAGAGTCTGCAACGGCACCGGATCGACTACCATCTTCAACAGCGTCAGAATATCTCCATACTGGTCAACGAACCCCTTCTGGTTACCACTGGTTATCAGGCTACTCAACTTGATCAATGAAGTCAACGGCTCACGATGAAAGCTGTAGGAACAAGTCTTCCGCTTCGGCTCTGGGACTGTTGCCATCTCTATCAGTGAACAAGCTCTGGAATGTACCTGAGAAATGATATGCATGCAGAGATTAGTTTTTTTTTCTTTTTTCTTCTTTTTCTTTTTTCTTTTCTCTTTTTTTATATTGCGTATTTTTTTTGAAAATAAACATGCTATGATGCACATGATGCAGACACAACTGGCTGGCCGTGCATCTCTGAACACAAGGTCGAAGCTTCGGTTTAAACTCAGAACCCCAAATCCATTTGAAACCCAAAGTCAACTGAGAACTGTCGTCTAAACCCAAAGTCACCAACAGAACCACAAGTCACCAACGGTACCTGCAATAATGATCAACCCCTCCCCACTCGCGGGTGTCGTCTAGGCCAGGGTAAGGTCGAGAGAAACGCAGCATAAATAACCTTTCGCAGAATATCATCATATACACACCCGAAGTATGCAACGATAATATCCCACCAGGGTCTGAACTGCTCGTGATATCAATGTTCCGCTAAGTGGCGCAATACCACCCGCTTCCCATGAATCACTCTATTCCTAAGCATCCTAGATTTCACTCATGACCTGGGTATTGGGCCTTTTACCTCAAGTAACTCCCACCCCAACAGAGAGAAACAGACAACCAGCCAGATAAACAATGAATGTGAATGAATGCAAACATAAGTGCAAACATAAATGCACACAACAAAAAATGAATGCAAACAATAAATAATGAATGCAATAACAAAACAGCAAACAGCAACCAAAACCCTAACCTAGAGAGCGCTAGGAGAGACTCGCTTAGGGAAGACGGACCAGCACAGGTCAACTTCTCTATGTCCCCAGCAGAGTCGCCAGCTGTCGCATTACGCGAAAAACCGGCGGGAAAACAAGAACAACAGAGCCGCCACTGTGTGTTATTTATCCCAAAGAGGGAAAGGAAACGCTCAGAGTAAACCTGGAAAAAAGCATGGTCTCGCGACCAAAGAGAATGGGATCGGGAGTCGGTTATGCGAAGGGAAGGTATTAGCACCCCTACGCATCCGTCGTACTCGACGGGATCCACGCACAAAAGGAAGGAAAATGGTTGCTAAAACACTGCTCACAAACAAACAAACACTGGCTGAAAGAGACACAAGAAAACAGACAAGACTGACTCGGCAGGATATCGCATCCTGGGCCTACTTAGTCTATCAGGCATAGACATCAGAGTCGAAGTAGTTCGGACTGGGGAAACGACACATGCTCGCTAGGATATCGCATCCTATGCATACGTATCTTCTTGGACGAAGAAGAATCAGAGCATTCGTAGCTCGGCTGACACGCACACAAACAAAACAGCACAAGAAATCGACTGCCAATCGCTGGGCTTATGTCAAACTCCACACAAAAATGGGCAAACATGGAACCCGAATGCCAATCGCTGGACTTACATCAGCTTCCGAACCAAAACACACCCACACTGGAAACCAGATGCCACTTGATGGACTTATACCGGACTCCAAGCATACAACAAGAGGATGTGGAATGCCAATCGCTGGTCTTACATCCATCTCCTGATACACACAACACAAAACAAGACAGGCGCCCGGAGAGATCTGCTCATCTCCTGCCTACGTACCTCATCTGGTATGAGGATCAGGGCGACGTAGTTCCCCTACGGAGGGACACAGGACTAGCCTAACCAGATAACAGAGGGAGACACAACTAGGGAGACTACGACTCGAGCCTAGATGTTATCATGCAAAATCATCCCTAAGTTAAGGTTTCTAGCTAACTTGCACAGGGAGCAAGCTATCCTAAACATGACTTGCACAGGGAGCAAGCCGAACTAAACCTAACTTGCATAGGAAGGAAGCTAAAGCAAACACACAAGCACAAATAGCACACACTATATGCAATCAATGGGCTCAATCAAGGTTAGGTTTTAGTCTAGGGGTCATATCAACCTCAACAAACAAACCACTGTAACAGGGTAATATTAGCTCTTAACCCTAACATTGAGAGTTAGGGTGAAGCTGATGAAAGGTGAGTGAAAGATGAGACTTCACAGCTCTTATCCCTGGCCTGGGAGAGCTTAAGACAAAGAAGTGTGGGTCAAGAAAGTGGGAACCCTTCTACACATATGACACTGACTCAATGTACAATGATCTTGGGTTAATATCTGCAATGCATCAACACAGTGGTGTGAGCAAAACAGATGACACACAGAATAGCAGGGGATGGATTGCACATCCCTTATATCTGCCAATGCCTCTTCACTTAGGAGGTCTTTGAGTATGTACAAGGACAAATGTAAAGAAACACAAACATTGCCTCTTAAGGAGGACTTCAGACAGGTGCCTGGCCAAGTAACAGGCCAGGTCTTCCAGACTACATGGAGTTAGGATGTTATACCTCAATGCAAATGCTCTTAAGCAAAGCAAAGCAAGTTCTCAATAAAACTAAAGCAACTAATGTACCTGATTTGAAGAGCAGAGCTGATTCTGGAGTTCTTTGGCCGTGTAAGTGCGGAACAGAAACTTAATGAGGTTCCAAATGATGAATGGACAATGAAATTCAGCTCAACAACCCTTGAGGCAGCTCCAATCGATACTTGCCATGGAAGAAGTTCAATGCAACAGTGCTGAAAATGGCTCTACAGTTGTGAAATTCAGCTTACAAAGGCTTCAAGAATGATGGTGAGTGATGAATCAATGGACAAGAGCACGAGTCCTTTGGAGATTTTTTCAGAAAAATCAAGATGAAGAAAATGAGAGAGTTTCTTTTTCTAGATCTGGATCTGAGTTTTTGGTATGCTCAGTGTATTTTCTGTTTTGATTAACCATATATACTCTCTGTTAATGAACCTTGTTAATTGAACTTAAGCCAAACTTTTGTAATTAGTGAAAATGCATATTTGGACAATTTTGCTAAAACCAACTCATAATGCATGGGGTGCATGCTACAGTGCGAAAATGGGCCTAAACACATCCCAAATATGGTTTCTGGACATTGGCAATTGGTAGAAAGTGTAGGCAAAGCTTAATTTGAAAGTCCATTTTTCAACTCTTCCCTTTTTAATTCAAACCACTTGAAAAAGGCCATTTTGATTGGATGATTTTTGGTGAAATGTGATGAAGAATTTGGATAGAGCATATCAAATGTGACTTGTAGCAAAAAACCTCACTCAATTTGGCCAAATGGTTTGTGAGATATGGTCCTTTGAAGTTCAACATTTTCTGAAAATGGTTTGATCATAACTTGCCAACCACAAATGAGAAATGAGTGTTCTTGGACTTTTTGGAAAGGTGAGAGCACGATCTTCAACTTTCATGTTGGACAAAATTTCATTTGAAGCTTGTATGATGATGTAAATTTGAGGAGAAAAACTTTCCATTTTTGGCAGTTTCCAATTACAAGTCACCTGCTATTTTAGGAAACTTTTTGTCTGACTTTATTTTCTCCAATCTTGATCTTTGAAATGTCAAATGAGACTTGTATGGACATGAATGAAGCCTTTCAAACCATCTCCCACCTTCAAATCCATAAAATCAGGCACAGTTGACCACAGTTGAATTTCTAGGGTTTCTGGTGGTCTGACCAATGACTGATGACTTCTGAGCACCCAATCTTTGACCAAACCACTTCAAAAGAACCCCTAGGTCATGTGAACATGTTAGACCAACCCTAGGGCCTTGCTTCCTTGAGAAATGCACTTGCTTGCTTGATTGACTGATTCTCCTGATCAGTTGACCTAATTTTGTCAGAGGACTTGCACTTGGGCAAAGGACAATGCAATGCTATGCAATGGACTATGTTATGTCAATGACCTAATATGAGAGTGTATGTACAAAAGGTAGGTGCAAATTTGAGGTGCTACAGGGAGTTGTGAGTAACCGGTATTGTAATTTTATGGAGGGTTAGATGTTGAACCTTATTGTGTGTAAGTGACTTGGTGTGGATCGTAAAGGTACATATCCTCAGTGAGAAACTCAAATCCAACCGATATGTACCAAGCCATATAACTACGAGTTGGTTTTTCTTCGGTTGGCATCACAGTGTCACTTAAGACATGGTCATGTCAGTGCTTTCATTTTCGACACTCAGATTTAGAGAAGCCTTACCAAGGGTTAAAGTTCTATTGGTCGTTAACTCTTCGTAAATGTCATTCTCCAAGGTTTGTTGGGGAATCTGGGATATGTTTAAGCATGTCGAACTGCAATTTAACACGATCACTATGGTGCATCTCCATATTGGTGAACCTGATGATCGATGTGCATGCAGTCCAAACAGTTGCATCTTGTTCGTTGATTTCATGTTTATGATCCAATTTAGATATGGACGTTAAATGAAATGAAGAGGAAAAATATATTAGATTACAAAATGGATGATATTAAAAACAAATTATTACGAATTAATTTGGCTAATGGCAATACATATGCTTGTCTAAGGTGATCCAAGAGATTGCGATATTGGGTAATACAGTATCTAGGACATCTGTTGCGATACTGGATAACATAATGTCTTTCCCATTTCCTTTTCTCTGGTTTAAGGTGAAACCGTTGGTGGTTGTATTTTCTTCCTTAGCAATCTCGGAACACATATCGCTCCACAAGCCAATCCCTGTTTGATTTCAGACAGACATGCTTCTATTGAGAGTGCTTACAATAACCATGATAACGGATGGCATAATCCTCCTTCTACCCATGTCTATTACATTAGACATATTGTATATAACTTCATGCGTGCAATCAAAGACAAGAAACTTCCCAAAAAAATGGTGAATGCAAGATATGCTCTAACTCAACCGTCATTTCAACACTACCGTGACTAAATTAGATTGTCAAATGCAGATGCGGAAAGGTGGGTGGATAGCATTCCATTGGAAAAATGGACAGGGGTATTTGATGGAGGATGTCGATGAGGCCACATGACAATAAAACTTGTGGAATGCATGAACATCGTCTTCAAAGGCATTAGAAATCTACCAATAACCGCATTGGTGAGAACAACCTATTTCAGGTTGGCATCACTCTTCGCAACCAGATGCGAAAGATGGAGTGCAGTGTTAATGTCGGGTCAATTATTCAGTGAATGCTGCATGAAAATGATAAAAGAGGAAACTATCAAAGCTAGCACACATGCGGTTACAATCTTTGAGACAAACTTTCAGTTTACAGGAAACAATGGACCATAATGAGGGGAGGCCAAATTTATCCTATGTTGTCTAACTAAATACAAGTTGGTGCGACTGTGGAAAGTTCCAGGCCTTCAGTGTACCTTGCTCACATGTCATTGCGGCATGCGCATATAATCGTCAAGACGCTTACAACCATCTATTTGATGTTTACAAGGCCATTAACGTTATGAATGCCTACAACAAAAGCTTCATAGTGCTAGCAATGAAGGAATATTGGCCTCCATATCAAAGGGGCATATTTTGGCCAAACGATGAGATGTGAAGAAAGAAAAAAGGTCACCCAAACAACACGCATATCAGAATAGAAATGGATACGGATGATAAAATGATAAGATTGTGTAGTATATGTCGTCCGCCTGGACACAATCGGAAAAATTGTCCCAATGTTGGAGTAACCTCTGCATTATAATTTAGTTTTTCCTTTCAATTTTTGTAACCTTAGATTTTGATATATTAATAACTTTTTCTTACAACAATGTTAACAACAAACATCACCCCACCTTAAAAACACTAAAAAACAACAACACTTTTCAATAAATACAAGACTTAAAGACATAACACCATAAAATATCTAAGAGATGACACCAATCAAAACGATATCATCTGATGCAGACATCATATCCCAAACATCATTGTCATCTCTAAGTCGCACCCACATTCATTGCACATCATTGTTGTCATCTACAATTGAGATGTAAGAGACAAGTCTCTCGATACTTCTAATTTTTTCTCCATCATTAATCTCTCCCTCCAACCAACTTTTCAAAGTTCTTTCAAGATGCTCAAAACTTTGGAGGTTCCAAAAAATCATTTTCATCAGAGACTTCGTTGCAGAATAAATTGCATGCATGTTTCTTTTAACGATCATGATAGAGCTATTGATAATAAGAAAGAAAGATTGTGAAAAGAGGTATGGTGTCGAAATGGTAATAGGCACCTCTATTTATACTTCAAAAAACACAATACACACTAGTGTCAAGTCAATTGGCGTCAGTACTTTAGCCTTACACATAGGCGGCAATTGAATTGACAACATTAGGTGCAGAAGCTAATCTAATTGGCATCTCCTCTTAAAATTGGAGTCCAGTCGCCAATTGGTCTAGCACCAACGCTTTAACGATTTTTTTTGGAAAGTGGGATAATTTGGATAATTATTTAAAATGTGGGTTATTTTAGAATTTTTTTTGAAATCTGAATTAGTTGGGTAAAAAAATCTCTATTTATGATAGAAAGATAATAATGTAATAAAAAGATTCTAGGCACTAGACAACACTTGTGTAATACAATTAAGGGTTAAATAGTCTTTTGATTTCTGTAAGTTGACGTGTTTTTGTTTTTCGTCTCTGTATCTTTTTTTTTTCTGGATGAAGTTCTTAAATGTTAAATTTCATTTGATTTTAATGCTTAAAATTAACATCCGTATGAAAATCCATAGGTTTCCTACGAATTTTCTTATAAATTTTAATTTTAATGATTAAAATCATTTTTTTTAATATTTAAGAATTATTTTCTAAAAAGAAAATACATGGACGAAAATAAAAAAACACATCAATTTACTTATCAAAACTACTTAAATCTATAATTAATTTTTTTTTAATCATAATAATCCTGTAAAGTTTCATAACCACAATTTTCAAAGCAAGCAAACACATGACAAAAGAGACAGATTATTACATTTTCCGGAAGGGGGACCCCTATCATTTAATAGACACAACAATAATACATTTAGCATGTTGGCTTTCTGACCTACTTTCTTTTAATAAAATTGACTATCCACTACCTTTGATTATATTTATACTATATCATATGAAGCTAATTTTAAAATACTATAGTAGACATTAATTTTGTCTAAGTCTTCATAAAATATATAAACACATATCTATTTTTAAATTAAAAAAAGTATCTGTACTCTCAAAATCATGAAATGTGTGCAAAGTTAGTTGTTTACTTTGTCTGGCAATTTATTTACTGAGTACTAGTATATGGCTAGCAATTAATGAGTTACTATTATACACACTATAATTAGCAATTTATTTTATCGAGTCCTAGAATATGGCTATCAATTTATGAGTTACTATTATTGAATATGGCTATCAATTTATGAGTTATTATTATTGAGTACTACTACCTCTGCACCTCAGGATCACTAAAGCTCACATTTTTCGAAGTCGATCCGTTAGTTGATTTTCCTTTCTTGAACTTAACATCGTTGTTATTACTCATCTGATTCTAGGTTTGTGCCGGATGAATAGAGAAAATCTCTCGAAATTTATGGAGAATTTCAATCAATCTTGATGAAAAAGATTGTTATTACCCATACAATAACAATGAAAAGAGAAGAACAATGGAGAAAGAAAGTAAAGAACGATGAAGAAGAAAAATAATAAAATTCTGCAGAGTTTCTCTCTGCCCACAAACTGTGAAAAACTTGTTATTTACTTTATAACTGCAAAATACTGTGAATACAATGTGTAGTGAATATTCTATTCACCTCTATTACAAAATAATGGTTACTCTCTCTATTTATAGATTTAGGTTAACTTGGACCTCAAGTCAAAGCCCAAAACTATAAAAGCTCAAAATTATAAAAGCCCAAAATAGCTAACACTACTCAACACATTAGGTGGTTCGACACTTCATTTCTTCTGTCGAGCAACCTGCTTCGACACAAGGAATTACAATTCAACGCACCACCTAATTCATTATGTCTAAACTATCTACATTCATCATAACTCTTAGTCTTATGAACACTTCGACATGCACTCCCTTCGTCATGATGTCTGCAATCTGATTCTCAGTTCTGCAGTGTTCCACGTTCATCTTCCCATCTGCTACCTGCTCTCGAAGATAATGGAACCTCATCTCGATGTGCTTGCTTCGACCATGTGCTATCGGATTCTTCGCCAGATTGATAGCTAACATGTTGTCGATCTTCATGGTAATTGCTCCATGATTCTTTGTTGTTATCTCTTCGACCAGATTCACCATCCATGTTGCTTGACATGCACAAAGAGAAGCAACTATGTATTCTGCTTCGCACGACGATAATGCCATTACTGGCTCTTTTCTCGAACTCCAAGCAACTGGTGCACCACCTAGCATAAACACATAGCTAGTTGTGGATTTTCGATCCTCAACGTCACTACACCAACTTGAGTCGGTGTATCCCACTAATTTGTATTCTTTTTCTTCATCAGCTGCAGGAAACAAAATTCCATAGTCGAGAGTTTCTTTCAGATACCTTAGTATCCTCTTCGCTGCGGCTAGATGTGATACCTTTGGCTTCTGCATGAACCTACTCACCATACCTACAATGTATGCTAAGTCAGGCCTTGTGTGACAAAGGTATCGAAGTGACCCAATAAGTCTTCTATATTGGGTTGGGTCGACATCATCTTCATCTGAATCTTTCGACAGTTGTAATCTGGGCTCAGCTAGGGTCGAAGTTGGGTTGCAATCTTGCATCTCGAATCTCTTGAGTATTTCGCCTGCATACCTTCTTTGATGCATCATCAAACCTCTACCACTCTTGTAGAATTCGATGCCAAGAAAATATGAAATGTCACCCAGATCTGACATTTTGAATTCCTTATTGATATCACCTTTGAAGTCTTCGATCTACTTCTTGCAACTACCTATTATATACAGGTCGCCGACATAAAGGCATAGTATAAGCAATTCACTCTTGCTTCTTCTTACATATAATCCATCTTCGGATTTGCACTTCACGAATTCCTTCTCCCTTAGAAAGCCATCTATCTTCTTGTTCCAAGCTCTTGGAGCTTGTTTAAGTCCGTACATGGCTTTATGCAGCCTGTACACTTTTCTTTCTTCGCCATGTTTCACAACCCAGCTGGTTGTGCAACATAAACTTCTTCTTCTAAAGGGCCATTAAGGAATGCATATTTCACATCCATCTGACACATCTGCCAGTTGTTCATGTTTTCTAGACCAATAACCAACCTGATTGTTTCGATCCTAGAAATAGGTGCAAAAACTTCATCGAAGTCCATTCCTTCTTTCTGAAGAAATCCTTTTGCCACAAGTCTCACCTTGTGTCGAGTCACTTCTCCTTTGGGATTCAACTTCACCTTGTATACCCACTTCACATCGATTGCCTTCCTGTCTTGGGGAAATTCGACAAGTGACCAAGTGTTCTTGACTTCGATTGACTTCATTTCTTCGTCCATTGCTTTCATCCATTTTGACATCTTTCAATGCCTCAACTGCATTGACAGGTTCAACATCTGCGTAGAAAGCATAATGTACCAGCTCACATTCTTCATTGAGCATATCATCTGATGTAATCACAGATTCTTGCAACCTTGCAGGCATGTGTCTTGTTCTTTGAGGTCTGCTTGGGCATTCTTCACCTCTAACTTCTTCCTGTCGAACTTCTCTTTCGACTTCACTAGCTGGTTCATCCCAAAAGATTCTCACTGAATCTTTCTTGACATTCTCAGTCCAATCCCACTCCTTAAGCTCATCTATGATCACGTCCCTGCTGATCACTACTTGCTTATTCATTGGGTCGAACAACTTGTATCCTCCAGTCGAATGATATCCTATTAGGATCATCTGACTGGACTTGTCATCGAGTTTTCTTCTCAACTGATCTGGCACATGTCTATGTGCAATAGACCAAACACCCTCAAATGACTCAAGCTAGGCTTGACACCAGACCAACATTCTTCTGGCGTGATTCTTTCTAGCTTCTTCGTCGGACATCTGTTCATGATATATGTCGCAGTCGACACAGCTTCTCTCCATAATTCTTTGGGTAGATGCCTGCCTTTCAACATACTTCTAACTATATTCATGATGGTTCCGATCTTCCTTTCTGCGACTCCATTCTACCGTGGAGTGTAGGGTGGCACCACCTCATGCACAATCCCTTCTTTCACACATAATGCATCGAAATCTTTCGACACATATTCTCCACCATCATCAGTTCTTAAAATTTCGATCTTTCGACTATAGATTTAAACTTGGCAAATACCTCGATTACTTCACTTTTCTTCTGGACCAGGTAAGACCATAATTTTCGACTGAAATCATCTATGAATGTAACAAAGTATTTGTTACCTCCAATCGAATCCACCTGAAGAGGACCACATACATCAGAGTATATGACTTCAAGAATTGCCTTCGACCTACTTCCTGCATCCTTACTGAAGTTGTTCTTATGCTGCTTCGCCTGCACGCATTCTTCACACACTTCGTTTGGAATGTCGATTTCTGGTAATCCTGAAACCATATTTCTTCTCTTCAAATCTCTGATGTCTTTGAAATTGAGATGGCCAAGTCTGTAATGCCATATTCATTCATCTCTGTTGGTTGTTGTTGCAAGGCACTTATGCTCCATCACGTTTAGTTCAATCTTGAAGGTTCTATTATGAGACATTGGAGCCTTCAAGATCAACCTTCCATTTGAGTCGAGAACTCTCATCATCTTATCTTCGATCGACACCTTGTAGTTCTTTTCAACCAACTGCCCTATGTTGAGCAAATTACTCTTCATGCTTGGTATGTACAACACAATTGAAATTATTGACCTCTTGCCATCCTTCCTCATAATCAGAACATCACTAACACCTTTTACTGCTTGAGTGTTGTCATTTGCAAATTTCACCATGTTCTTCATTGAGGGCTTTATTTTGAAAAACCAATTTTTTCTTCCAGACATGTGTGATGAGCATCCCGAGTCCAAGTACCATTGGTCCTTGAATCTCTTTTCTTCTCTTGTTGTAACCATTAACAACGTCTCTTCTTCTTCATGTTTCGCCAACTTTGCATAAGTTTCTTGATTCTTCTGCTTTTCTGGACAATCACTAGAATAATGACCATACCTTTGACAATTGTAACACTGAATGTGACTCTTGTCTGGATTTTGACCACCACCTCTTCCTCTACCTGCAACACCACCTCTTTGGTTGCCTTGGTTCCAGGGTTTTCTCTGATTCAACCAGTTTCCTTCTTGCTGATTTCGACCAGTCGAATTGTTGTAACCTCCTCTTCCTTTGTTGCCATTTCATCTTCCTTTGCCTTTTCTTTCTTTTGTTGATTGAGCCTGCAAAGCCATATCACTCTTCGACTTTCCTACAACTCTTTCAGCCATTCTTTGTTCATGAGATTCAAGCATCCCTTGAAGCCCATCCTTTGTCAATTTTGACAAACCTTTCGACTCTTCTATGGCTACTACCATGTGGTCGAACTTTAGAGCCAACGACCTCAAGATCTTTCCAACAACAGATCTTGATGTCAACACTTCTCCACATACCTTGATTTGATTCACCAGTTTCGTAACCTTGGTGAAGAAATCAGTTATGCTTTCATTGTCTTCCATCTGAAACAATTCATACGTTCTTTTGTGAGTTTGTAACCTCACCTCTTTCACCTTCTCCGTGCCTCTAAATGATTTCTCCAGAATTTTCCATGCTTCTTTCGGTGACTCTGCATCACTAACTTTTTCAAAGTTATCTGCATCAACACATTGATATATTATAAAGAGAGCTTTATAATCTTTCTTCTTCAATTCTTTATGTGCAGCCTTTTCTTGATCCGTTGCGGCTTCTGCAAGTGTTGCTACTCCTTCCTTCACAAGATCCCAAAGATTTTGATAACAAAACACAATTTTTATCTGCTTGCACCAATTCTCATAATTGTTGTTCTTAAGAATCGAAAGATTTGCTGGAAAATTTTTGTTTGGATGATTCGTTGCCATGGTGATTTTCTTCCCACAAATCGATTAACCGGAGCTCTTCATACCAGATGTCAGAAATCCTCCAAAACCTATGGAGAATTTCAATCAATCTTGATGAACAAGATTGTTATTACCCACACAATAACAATGAAAAGAGAAGAACAATGGAGAAAGAAAGTAAAGAACGATGAAGGAGAAGAGTAATAAAATTCTGCAGAGTTTCTCTCTGTCCACAAACTGTGGAAAACTTGTTATTCACTTTGCAACTGCAAAATACTGTGAATACAATGTGTTGTGAATACTCTATTCACCTTTATTACAAAATAAGGGTTACTCTATTTCTAGATTTAGGTTAACTTGGACCTCAAGTCAAAGCCCAAAACTATAAAAGCCCAAAATTATAAAAGCCAAAAATAGCTAACACTACTCAACACATTAGGTGGTTCGACACTTCCTTGCTTCTGTCGAGCAACCTGCTTCGACACAAGGAATTACAATTCAACATTGCTGATGAGTAGGGTTCAATTTGCATCCTTCTATCACCATACGATTTGGATATGAAAATCTTCCATGGTGAAACCCTAATTTGAGATTATTCAATTCAACAATTTTTAATGAATTTGTGAAGTAGTTTGGTTCAACTATGAGAGTCTCTTTGGTTGTTACAAGGGCACTGACTACTATGCTTTTTCAGTTTATGCTAATTTTATTATATATATCATTCCTTCACACCAGATTGAGTTTCTCTTGGGAATGGGAAGAAATTGATGCTCTGATTGGTTATGATGTGACTATTGTTGGTGAATAACATAATATATGGAAGATGGAAGTTCTAATGGAAATTCTCATAGGAGATGGAAGTTCTTTGGGTGTTTCAATGAAATCTTCTTTTTACAAATAATTAAGTTTCAATTATATTTAATGTGCAAATTAAATTAAAAAAGGTGAAGTCGACCCACGAATCCGCTGACCCAACCCAATCTATAAATTACCCGAACCCATTCATTTACGGGTATATCCATAACATCTCATATAGTTTTGGTTCGGGTATCGGGTTTGAGTTTTGCAATCTGCGAACCCGTTGACCCTGTTGAAAATCCACCAAAATCTATGGAGAATTTCAATCAATCTTGATGAACAAAATTTTTATCACCCACACAATAACAATGAAAAGAGAAAAACAATGGATAAAGAAAGAAAGTAAAGAACGATGAAGGAGAAGAAGAATTTAATTTTGTAGAGTTTCTTTCTGTCCACTGTAATACCCCAAAATTTACCCTTCATTTTTCTTGAAAAAAAAAACGAAAAAAAAAAACGAAAAAAAAAACGAAAAAAAAAAAAAAAAAAAGAAAAAAAGAAAAAATTATTTAATTAATTAATTGATTAATTAATTAATTAAATAAATAAATAAAATATAACAAATTATTTTGGACTTGGGTCTCCCTCATTTGAGCCCATTACCCACGAAAATCAGTCTATAAATACTGAAGTTTCAGTAGAGGAGTGACACTTGGAGTTACACTGGGAGATTCACTTGAGAAAAAGGGAGAGAAGCAAAATACTCTGAGGTTTCCTTAGAATAAAACCGTGAGGAAAAAGATAGTGAGAGAAGAACTAACAGAGTTCAGAGCAGCCTCCAAACCCTGAAGGGAACTCAACTTGTAAACCTCACGGGTGCAACTCAATTTCAATCTAGCTCTCCAATCAGGTTTGCCCTATATCCATCATCTTTATGCCTTTTATTTGAATGCACTAAATGTATGAGGTATTATGGGTGAATTTGATACCTTTTTTGTGAGCCTTTTGTGAATTTTGATGGAATTATTCATGTGGTTACATTTTGATTTAGGGGCAACTCTGGGTTACCCTATTTTGTTTATTCTAACCTGTCTTGTGTTTCCATGGCATTGTTTTCTCTTGATTTCATCCTGCTGCTCTAACCCTTTGTCGAGTTTTGTGAGGGCTCACATGGCTTTCGCAGAGACACTCGCGTGGTTTCCCACTTTATTAGTGGGATACCCCCTGGAGTTTTATTCTGATTATTCGTGTTGACTGATTTCCTTTGACGGTCCAGCTGGAGACATTTCAGGGTTTCTTGCCCCTTTAACTGCTATAGCTTCGGATCTTTATCCGTGTGGTAATTTTTTCCCTTTCTCATACTTTATCGCTTTCTTAGCTGGAAGACCTCGATAGGAGGCAATGTTTGAGCCCCTTGGTGGCATTTTACTTTGAGATACATGTTTTGTGTTTTGTATTCATATCCCCACATGTAGCGCGGTTCCTTCGTCAAGGACTGTCTGTTTGCCCTCGAGCATCCCAAACCCTAAAACCCAAAGCAACACGTTTACTCCTTCTACTACAGGCGAGTAAGTCTCCAAAGGTCGAGCATCCGGTAGATTGCGTAGTGACGTCGTTCGTCCAAAACCCAATCCATAACCCCGTAGTTAGCCGAACTACGACTTGCTCTGATTCTCATTCCAGATGAGATACGTAGGCATAAGACGCGATGTCTTAGCGAGCACACATCCCCCCAACCCATAGGTCAGCCGAGCTACGAAGACTCTGATTCTCATATTCAGATGAGATACGTATGCAGTGGATGCAACATCCGCGCGAGTCATTTTCATTTAACCCTTTTTTGTTTTTTTTGGCAAACAGCACAAGATAAACCCACACCCTTTAGACAAGAACTACAAAAGTGAATCCCGTAGAGTACTACGGATGCGTAGGGGTGCTAATACCTTCCCTTCGCATAACCGACTCCCGAACCCAAGATTTGGTTACGAGACCCCGTCTTGTCCTTTCCTTTTTTCAGGTTTACTTCGAGCGTTTCCTTTCCCTCCTTTGGGATGAATAACGCACGGTGGCGACTCTTCTGTCATTTCCTTTCGCCGGTTGTTTTTTTTGCACACTGTATTTTTCAGGTTGCGACAGCTGGCGACTCTGCTGGGGATTTTAAGAAGTTAACCTCTTGCTGGTCCATCTTCCCTAAGCGAGTCCCTCCTAGCTTTTGTAGTTTGTTTGTTTATTGGGTGTTCATGCTTTTGTACAGTTATTTATTTACCTGCTTTACCTTATTGCATTGTGTACATATCATTGTTGTATCTGTTGGCTGGCTATGGCTGCTTGGTGATCTTTGTGAGATGAGTTCTATACCCGAACTCGAGTGCACTTAAGATAGGAGAATGGCATAGTCCTGTCAACTTGTGTGGAGTATTCCTTAGCGAGTTGACTTGCAAGCCCATTCACTTGGTGGAGGTCATGTTGAGATCAATAATGTCACATAAGTAAGTTGTGGTTAGACATTACTTGTTCCAATATAGACCTAAGAAGCCAAGGACCTTAGTTTACCAAACCCATCTTGGCCTATTCGTAGGACGTAGTGCGAAAGTCGTTCAAGTGTAAGATTTGATACGATTGTTACGCGATACTACACTCATAAGAGTCTCTCTTGAGAATATTGTTGGAATACGAGTAGTCGTTCCTCTGATAATATCCGAAAGATGGGATTATGACTATGGGAACCTTTTGTAGAACATGTTTGGCAGGTTTAAACCTTAGTACACTCCTTTTGGGTGGTTCTTAACCTAAACTCCATGCTCGTGACTTGCGACAAACCCTTGATTCATGGTTGATCCGATCAGGTATCCTTAATATCAATGAAACTCGGGTGTTGACAAGGTGTAAACCATAATCCGCCAAAATTGGTGGTTGATATTAAGGATAACATGATCCATCCCATGACCTTTGTTCGGTGTGCTCTTGATTTCTCTCCAGACAGTGCAACCTGACAGATGTTCAAGCAGATACAGCAATCCTGATTGACATGCCACTGCATTGCATTCACATCGTTTCATCACATCATTTGCATTCATATCATTTAACACATGTTTATCCTTTTCAAGGAGGTTTAAATCTTCTTCTTGATTCTAGTCAGGGTTTTCTTCTTACACTGTTTATCAAATGTGAGACTGGAATCAAGGGGGTAGAATACCTTTGGAATTGATAAACATGTCATTGCATTTGCATATTCATTAGCATGTCTTGCATAACAGGTACTGCCGCAGGGGTGACCATTCCAGCTACAGCACCACTACAACAACAACAATCACAACGTCAACCAGCTCAGTATCAACAGCAACAACAACCGGGTAACAGACCCGCTTATCAACAGAGGCAAAGGACGATGGACCGGCGTTTCGACACCCTTCCATTGTCGTACGCCCAGTTACTTTCTAGTCTTCAACAACTACAACTTGTGCAATTGCGCACTCTGGCTCCTCTTGTTGGTAGACTTCCGGTGGGTTACGACGCCAACGCTAGGTGTAGCTTCCACTCTGGGGCACCTGGCCATGACATTGAGAACTGCAAAGCTTTTAAGCACGTAGTTCAGGACCTCATAGATTCAAAGGCCATCGACCTTGCACCAGCTCCGAATGTCGTCAACAATCCCATGCCCCAGCATGGTGGTGCGAACGTTAATTTGGTAGAGGGAGAAGCCAAGTCCATTAAGGATGTGTTGAAGCTGAAGACTCCATTGTCGGATGTCAAAGGATGCTTGTTGAAGGCCGACGTTTTCCGCGGTTGTGGGAAGGGTTGTTTGGATTGTGCTACTCAGGGCGGAGGTTGTTTGAAGTTACAACAGGGTATCCAGGCCTTGCTCGACAAAGGTATCCTCCAGGTTGAAGATTTGTCTGTCCAAGAGTCTGTGGAAGAGGTTAAAGCGGGTGCCTCTATCTCATCCTTTAAGCAGGCACATGCCGTGGTGGTTTCAGGTGTTGCTCCCGGTTGGGGGCGTCTGTTGGAATTACCAGTGAAAGAAGATAAGTTCGGGATTGGGTATCAGCCAGTTTTGACTTCTACAACACTTCAGGGGCCGATCACTTTCTCCAGTGCTGGCATCATTCAGTATGGTCAAGTCTCTGCAGTCAACGAAGAAGATGGGGATAGTGATTGTGACATTGACAACTGGGTGCGCCCGAGGATCCCGGGTGAAGTCATCAACAATTGGTCTTCTGAGGAGACTATCCAAGTCATTCTTCTTGAAGAGTAATTTTCTTTGTTTATTCATGCATATCCAAATCTTACGTTCCGCCCAGGGCGTAATGACTCATTGTAGGGCCCATCTATGTGACACTTGCATTTTTATCATAAATAAAGGACGTATTTTTGCATTCAAATATTTCGTTCCCTGTCTTTCTATTTTTGCAGTTTTTCAAAATAAAAAAATGGCAATGTTTTGTTTAGTTTTCACTTCTTGTTCACACTCATAAGCACATACCATCACTCATGCAGATGCACAACACCGGATCCTATTGATAACGGTTCTGCTATGGCTCGCTTCGACTTTGAAAATCCAATCTTTCAAGCTGAAGAAGAGGGTGATGAAGACTGTGAACTCCCTGAAGAACTTACCAGGTTATTAAAACAGGAAGAAAGGGTCATTCAACCGCATCAAGAGTCTGTTGAAGTGATTAATCTCGGCACCGAGGACGCCAAGAGAGAAATCAAGATAGGGGCTGCTTTGGGAGATGATGTGAAGAAAGGGCTGATTGAATTGCTGCAAGAATACGTTGACATCTTCGCCTGGTCTTATCAGGACATGCCTGGGCTGGACACAGACATCGTGGTGCACCGCTTGCCTCTCAAAGAAGGTTGTCCTCCGGTCAAGCAGAAGCTCAGAAGAACAAGACCAGAGATGGTTGTCAAGATAAAGGAAGAAGTGAAAAAGCAGTTGGATGCAGGGTTTCTAGCAGTCACCAATTATCCGCCATGGGTTGCGAACATCGTCCCAGTACCTAAGAAGGACGGAAAGGTACAGATGTGTGTCGACTATCGGGATCTGAACAGAGCTAGCCCTAAAGATGATTTCCCATTACCACACATCGATGTTTTGGTGGATAATACAGCTCAGTTCTCGGTATTCTCCTTCATGGATGGCTTTTCTGGCTATAACCAAATCAAGATGGCACCAGAAGACATGGAAAAGACAACTTTCATAACCCCATGGGGCACCTTCTGCTACAAGGTGATGCCGTTTGGTCTGAAAAATGCCGGAGCAACATATCAGCGAGCAATGGTAACTCTGTTCCATGATATGATTCATCATGAAATCGAGGTTTATGTTGATGATATGATTGCCAAATCTCAGACAGAAGAAGAACATTTGTTGAATTTGCAGAAACTGTTTGAGCGTTTGAGGAAATTCAAACTGAGACTTAATCCGAACAAGTGCACTTTCGGGGTGAGATCGGGAAAATTGTTGGGTTTTATTGTTAGCGGAAAAGGGATTGAGGTGGATCCTGACAAAGTAAAAGCGATATAGGAAATGCCAGAGCCAAGAACAGAGAAGCAAGTCCGTAGTTTCTTAGGGAGGTTGAACTACATTGCAAGGTTCATCTCTCACCTAACAACCACGTGTGAGCCAATTTTCAAATTGCTGAGGAAAGATCAGACTATCAGGTGGAATGAAGATTGTCAAAGGGCTTTTGAGAAGATAAAAGAGTATTTGCAGAAACCTCCAATCCTTATACCTCCAGTTCCTGGGAGACCTCTGATAATGTACCTGTCAGTGACCGAGAACTCGATGGGGTGTGTATTGGGACAACATGACGAGTCTGGTCGAAAAGAGCATGCCATATACTACCTTAGCAAAAAGTTTACCGACTGTGAAATCAAATATTCGCAGCTTGAGAAAACTTGTTGTGCTTTGGCCTGGGCTGCTCGCCGATTGAGGCAGTATATGTTGAACCATACTACCTTGTTGATTTCTAAGATGGATCCAGTGAAATACATATTCGAGAAGCCAGCTCTCACCGGAAGGGTCGCTCGTTGGCAAATGATTTTAACAGAGTATGATATTCAGTACACGTCACAGAAGGCCATCAAAGGGAGTATTCTGTCAGACTACCTTGCCGAGCAACCGATTGATGATTATGAGCCAATGAAGTTTGAATTCCCTGATGAAGACATCATGTTCCTCAAGATGAAAGACTGTGAAGAGCCAGTTGTTGAGGAGGGACCTGATCCAAACGAAAAGTGGACTTTGTTGTTTGATGGGGCTGTCAATGCTAGAGGTAGTGGAATTGGCGCTGTCATTACTACTCCGAAGGGTGCCCACATGCCTTTCATCGCTCGTTTGACTTTTGAGTGCACAAATAACGAAGCTGAGTACGAGGCCTGTATCTTGGGTATTGAGCAAGCCATTGATCTGAGAATCAAGACTCTGGACATCTTCGGAGATTCAGCTCTGGTGATCAATCAAGTAAATGGTGATTGGAATACTCTCCAGCCCACTCTGGTCCCCTACAGAGATTACACGAGAAGACTTTTGACTTTCTTCACAACGGTAAAATTGTATCATATACCTCGTGATGAGAACCAGATGGCAGACGCACTTGCTACTCTATCCTCCATGATCAAGGTAATTCGTTGGAACCATGCTCCCAGGATCGATGCGATGCGCCTTGACAGGGCCGCGTATGTGTTTGCTGCTGAACTGGTAGTCGATGAAAAGCCATGGTATCACGATATCAAGTGCTTTCTGAAGAATCAAGAGTACCCTGCAGGGGCATCCAACAATGACAGAAAGACTTTGAGAAGATTGGCAGGCAGTTTCTTCTTGAACAAAGACGATGTGTTGTATAAGAGGAACTTCGACGTGGTTTTGCTCAGATGTGTGGACAGACACGAGGCGGACATATTAATACAGGAAGTTCATGAAGGTTCCTTCGGTACTCATGCCGGCGGACATGCAATGGCTAAGAAATTGTTGAGAGCGGGTTATTATTGGATGACCATGGAATCAGATTGTTTCAAGTATGCTCGGAAGTGTCATAAATGCCAGATTTATGCTGATAAGGTGCATGTACCGCCGAATCCTCTGAATGTGATGTCTTCGCCGTGGCCGTTTGCCATGTGGGGCATTGACATGATTGGAAAGATTGAGCCGACTGCTTCCAATGGGCATCGCTTCATCCTTGTTGCCATCGACTATTTCACCAAGTGGGTCGAGGCAGCGTCGTTCGCGAATGTCACCAGACATGTGGTTGCCCGTTTCATCAAGAAAGAAATCATTTGTCGCTATGGGATTCCCGAAAGAATCATTACTGATAATGGTTCTAATCTCAACAACAAAATGATGAAGGAGTTGTGTCAGAACTTCAACATTCAGCATCATAATTCTTCCCCTTACCGCCCTAAGATGAACGGCGATGTTGAGGCGGCAAATAAGAACATAAAGAAGATTGTGCAGAAGATGGTCGTCACGTACAGAGATTGGCATGAGATGCTACCTTTCGCCTTGCATGGGTACCGCACTTCAGTACGTACATCGACCGGGGCAACCCCTTACTCCCTTGTGTATGGTATGGAAGCAGTCCTACCTGTTGAAGTGGAGATTCCTTCTCTAAGAGTCTTGTTGGATGTCAAGCTAGACGAAGCTGAATGGATTCGGACAAGGTTCAATGAGTTGAGTCTTATCGAAGAGAAGCGAATGGCAGCCATTTGTCGTGGGCAGTTGTATCAGAGTTGGATGAAGAAAGCCTTTGATCAGAAAGTGCATCCTCGTTGTTTCCAAGTCGGAGATTTAGTGTTGAAAAGGATCCTTCCTCCTCAGACAGATCACAGGGGCAAGTGGACTCCTAGCTATGATGGACCGTATATTGTCACCAAGGTTTTTGATGGTGGGGCCTTAATGCTTGCAACTATGGATGGTGAAAACTTCACTTCCCCTGTGAACTCAGACGCAGATAAAAAATACTTCGCATAAAATAGACCCGCTGGACAGTAAAAAGAATAGTCCAGACAAAAATGGGTGTCCCGGCGAACCAAGAAAATGAAAGGGTTCGGGCAAAAATTAGGGACAAAAATAAAAAAAAAAGATTGTACACCCGGTAAGTTGAAAACCTGAAAAGGCAACTTAGGCAAAAATGGGTATCCCAGTGGATTGAAAACCCGAAAAGGGCGATCCAGGAAAAAGTTAGGGATTAAGCGAATGACTGCGTTCAGAGTAGTTCTGAATCTCATCTCGTGCCAATGACTGGAAATTTTTGAAGGATAGGAAACAGTCCAATCACTCTTTCAGAAAGCTGATCATCTGGAGGATCTTGAAGACGGGCAAGTCATAGCAGAATTGGAACCCAATAGAAATCCATTTCACATTGCCATTAGATTAATTTCTGTTTTTATCTATTGTGCGATTACCTCTTTCCAGGGATTGCTTCTTAATGTAAATGCCTATTCAGAGGCCATTCAATCAATAAAATCATGTTATTCAGTATATCTCTGTTTTCATTTTCATTTTACTGTTTTGTTTGCAAAAATGACGTCCGAATTTTTGATAAACATTGCATCATGACACATAAGGGCTTTACAGGTACATGCTTAATAAACATTTAAAATTGCTGTAAATTTTAAGTGCTTTGGATCGTCTATTCAGAACAGATACCCTCGGGGCATTCCATTAAAATCCCCTGCGGACGATCGTGAATATCTTCCCCAGTGAAGTCGCCAACAGACGAATCTGGTGTCTTATCCCTGTAGAGCTTATCAGAGCGTTGGATTCTTAAATCCCCAGCAGTTTCTCACCACCGTACTTCCCCAAGCGGTTGTTTCAGGACATACACTCCCCAACAGAGTTGACAGTGGCAGACTGTATCTTCCCAGCAGAAGTGGCTGCTCCTTAGAGTTCGATGCCAGATCGATAATCCCAATGCCAGATCCATGGTTTCTTTCCTTGAAGCAGAACCTCGGTACCGTATCAGTGTTTGCTCCCCCTGCTGAGTCATCTCTCGCAAATCGTGGTTGCCAGAACCATTGTAGCTTTCCTCAGCAGCAGGCTTCCAATGCCATTCTTTCCATGATCAGAGTCTCGGTATGGCCAGAACACCGCATGGCTAGTCATCTCCCCACAGAGTTCATTGCGCTGTGCATCTCCAACAGCCTTGCCAGGATCCAGAAGATGGTGATCATTTCCCCAGTAGATCCCCTTGCCTCAGCTTGGCATTCTACCTAGCATTTCGCATCCCTGCATGTAGAATCATATTGCATTGCATCCTTCCAAATCGCGTAGCATTTCCATTTTCATGGAGCATTACGCCATTGAAAAATTCAAACATACGCATGTAAGCATAAAACATTCTCGGTATCCCAAGTGATAAGCTAGAAGTTGTTTCCAGTACTCAGACTGAAGATTGTTCATGACTTACCTTTGTTATCCCCAGTAAGTGTCATTGGCCCATGCGTCGCCTCTATTATCATTCCCTATTTCTGTCAATGCTGACAGGCATGAAGTTTTCCGATGTTCAGGTCGATGCAACTTGTGGCATTCAGGCCAGTTTTCCGGTATCCAGACCGAAGTGGCATTCAAGCCAGTTTTCCGGTATCCAGACCGAAGTGGCATTCAGGCCAGTTTTCCGGTATCCAAACCGAAGTGGCATTCAGGCCAGTGTTCCGATGTTCAGATCGAAGAAGTTTCCAACGTTCAGGTCGATGCAGCTTGTGGCATTCAGGCCAATTTTGCGATATTCAGATCGAAGTGGCATTCAGGCCAATTTTCCGATGTTCAGATCGAAGAAGTTTTCGACGTTCAGGTCGATGCGACTTGTGGCATTCAGGCCCATTTTCCGATGTTCAAATCGAAATCCTTTCCAGTATTCAGACTGATGAGCGGCATTCAGGCCATGGTTATTTCTGTGTTACCATTTATTTTGGTATCCAGTTTAACATTCTTTTTCGATATTCAGACTGACTCTCACCGTACCAGACGGATTCTTCTTTCAAGACCACCTCTTTGCCGATTCTGACAGACATTGTTACTTCACTTCACTTCAGTGCAAATTTTTGGGCTTTTATTGTATTCAATCCCTTGATACCAAGAAAGTACGAAAGCAGTTGCCATCTTCTTTCCGGGTCTCCAGTTGATTGAATAGGGGCAGCTGTAATACCCCAAAATTTACCCTTCATTTTTCCTGAATTTTTTTTTATTTAATTAATTAATTGATTAATTAATTAATTAAATAAATAAATAAAATATAACAAATTATTTTGGACTTGGGTCTCCCTCATTTGAGCCCATTACCCACGAAAATCAGTCTATAAATACTGAAGTTTCAGTAGAGGAGTGACACTTGGAGTTACACTGGGAGATTCACTTGAGAAAAAGGGAGAGAAGCAAAATACTCTGAGGTTTCCTTAGAATAAAACCGTGAGGAAAAAGATAGTGAGAGAAGAACTAACAGAGTTCAGAGCAGCCTCCAAACCCTGAAGGGAACTCAACTTGTAAACCTCACGGGTGCAACTCAATTTCAATCAAGCTCTCCAATCAGGTTTGCCCTATATCCATCATCTTTATGCCTTTTATTTGAATGCACTAAATGTATGAGGTATTATGGGTGAATTTGATACCTTTTTTGTGAGCCTTTTGTGAATTTTGATGGAATTATTCATGTGGTTACATTTTGATTTAGGGGCAACTCTGGGTTACCCTATTTTGTTTATTCTAACCTGTCTTGTGTTTCCATGGCATTGTTTTCTCTTGATTTCATCCTGCTGCTCTAACCCTTTGTCGAGTTTTGTGAGGGCTCACATGGCTTTCGCAGAGACACTCGCGTGGTTTCCCACTTTATTTGTGGGATACCCCCTGGAGTTTTATTCTGATTATTCGTGTTGACTGATTTCCTTTGACGGTCCAGCTGGAGACATTTCAGGGTTTCTTGCCCTTTAACTGCTATAGCTTCGGATCTTTATCCGTGTGGTAATTTTTTCCCTTTCTCATACTTTATCGCTTTCTTAGCTGGAAGACCTCGATAGGAGGCAATGTTTGAGCCCCTGGTGGCATTTTACTTTGAGATACATGTTTTGTGTTTTGTATTCATATCCCCACATGTAGCGCGGTTCCTTCGTCAAGGACTGTCTGTTTGCCCTCGAGCATCCCAAACCCTAAAACCCAAAGCAACACGTTTACTCCTTCTACTACAGGCGAGTAAGTCTCCAAAGGTCGAGCATCCGGTAGATTGCGTAGTGACGTCGTTCGTCCAAAACCCAATCCATAACCCCGTAGTTAGCCGAACTACGGCTTGCTCTGATTCTCATTCCAGATGAGATACGTAGGCATAAGACGCGATGTCTTAGCGAGCACACATCCCCCCAACCCATAGGTCAGCCGAGCTACGAAGACTCTGATTCTCATATTCAGATGAGATACGTATGCAGTGGATGCAACATCTGCGCGACTCATTTTCATTTAACCCTTTTTTGTTTTTTTTGGCAAACAGCACAAGATAAACCCACACCCTTTAGACAAGAACTACAAAAGTGAATCCCGTAGAGTACTAGGATGCGTAGGGGTGCTAATACCTTCCCTTCGCATAACCGACTCCCGAACCCAAGATTTGGTTGCGAGACCCCGTCTTGTCCTTTCCTTTTTTCAGGTTTACTTCGAGCGTTTCCTTTCCCTCCTTTGGGATGAATAACGCACGGTGGCGACTCTTCTGTCATTTCCTTTCGCCGGTTGTTTTTTTCGCACACTGTATTTTTCAGGTTGTGACATCCACAAACTGTGAAAAACTTCTTATTCACTTTGCAACTGCAAAATATTGTGAATACAATGTTATGAATACTCTATTCACTTCATTTCAAAAATAAGAGTTACTCCCTCTATTTATAGATTTAGGTTAACTTGGACCTCAAGTCAAAGCCCAAAATAGCTAACACTACTAAAATAGGCCTAATTCGAAATTATGTGTGAAGTAACATGCTTCAACACTTCGACACACTAACACAACTTAACACACTAGGTGGGTTGACAATTCCTTGTTCCTGTCGAGCAACATGCTTCGACACAAGGAATTACAATTCAACACACCACCTAATTCATTGTGTTTAAGCTATCTACATTCACCATAGCTCTTAGTCTTATGAACACTTCAACCTGTATTCCCTTCGTCATGATGTCTGCAATCTGATTCTCTGTTCTGCAGTGTTCCACATTCATCTTCCCATCTGCTACATGCTCTCGAAGATAATGGAACCTCATTTCTATGTGCTTGCTTCGACCATATGCTATCGGATTCTTTGCCAGATTGATAGCTGACATGTTGTCGATCTTCATGGTAATTGCTCCATGACTCTTCGTTGTTATCTTTTCGACCAGATTCACCATCCATGATGCTTGACATGCACAAAGAGAAACATTTATGTATTCTGCTTCACACAACGATAATGCCACTACTGGCTCTTTTCTCGAACTGCAAGCAACTGGTGCACAACCTAGCATAAACACATAGCCAGCTGTGGATTTTCGATCCTCAGTATCACTACACCAACTTGAGTCGGTGTATCCTACTAATTTGCATTCTTATCCTTCATCAGCTACAGGAAACAAAATGCCATAGTTGAGAGTTCCTTTCAAATACCTTAGTATCCTTTTCGCCGCTGCTAGATGTGATACCTTTGGCTTCTGCATGAACCTACTCATCATACATACACTGTATATTAAGCCAGACCTTGTATGGAAAAGGTATCAAAGTGACCCAATAAGTCTTATATATTGGGTTGGGTCGACACCATCTTCATATGAATCTTTCGACAGTTGTAATCTAGGCTCAGCTGGAGTCGAAGTTAGGTTGTAATCTTGCATCTCAAATCTCTGGAGTATTTCGCCTGCATACCTTCTTTGGTGCATCATCAAACCTCTACCACTCTTGTAGAATTTGATGACAAGGAAGTATGAAATGTCACCCAAATCTGACATTTTGAATTCCTTGTTGAGATTACCTTTGAAGTCTTCTATCTCCTTTTTGCAGCTACCTGTTATCAACAGGGCATCGACATAGAGGCATAGTATAAGAAATTCACTCTTGCTTCTTCTTACATATACTCCATGTTCAGATTTTCACTTTACAAATTCCTTCTCCCTTAGAAATCCATCTATCTTATTGTTCCAAGCTCTTGGAGCTTGTTTAAGACCGTACAGGGCTTTATGCAGCATGTACACTTTTCTTTCTTCGACATGTTTCACAAACCCAGCTAGTTGTGCAACATAAACTTCTTCTTCTAAGGGTTCATTCAGGAATGCATATTTCACGTCCAACTGGCACATCTGCCAGTCGTTTATATTTGCTAGACCAACAACCAACCTGATTGTTTCGATCCTAGCAACAGGTGCAAAAACTTCATCGAAGTGGATTCCTTCTTTCTGAAGAAATCCTTTCACCACAAGTCTCGCCTTATGTGGAGTCACTTATCCTTTGGGATTCAACTTCACCTTGTATACCCACTTCACATCGATTTACTTCTTGTCTTTGGGAAATTCGATAAGTGACCAAGTGTTGTTGACTTCGATTGGCTTCAACTCTTTTTCTATTGCTTTCATCCACTTCGAATCCTTCAATGCCTCAACTGCATTGACGGGTTCGACATCTGCATAGAAAGCATAATGTACTAACTTAGCTTCTTCATCAATCATATCATCTGGTGTAATCACACATTCTTGCAACCTTGCATGCATGTGTCTTGTTCTCTGAGGTCTACTTGGGCCTGCTTCACCTATGACTTCTTCCTATTAAACTTCTCTTTCGACTTCACTAGTTGGTTCATCATAAAAGATTCTCACTAAATCTTTCTTGACATTATCAGTCAAATCCCATTCTTTAAGCTCATCTATGATCACGTCCCTGTTGATCGCCACTTTCTTATTCACTGGGTCGAACAACTTATATCCTCCAGTCGAATGATATCCTATAAGGATCATCTAACTCGACTTGTCATCAAGTTTTCTTCTCAACTGATTTGGCACATGTCTATGTGCTATAGATCCAAACAGCCTCGGATGACTCAAGCTAGGCTTGACACCAGACCAATATTCTTTTTATGTGATTCCTTCTAGCTTCTTCGTCGGACATCTGTTCAGGATATATGTCGCAGTCGATATAGTTTCTTCCCATAATTCGTTGGGTAGATGATTGCCTTACAACATACTTCTAACCATATTCATGATGGTTCTATTCTTCCTTTCTACGACTCCATTATGTTGTAGAGTGTAGGGTGGCACCACCTCATGCACAATCTCTTCTTTCACACATGATCCGTCGAAGTCTTTCGACACATATTCTCTACAACCATCAGTTCTCAAAATCTTGATCTTTCGACCGCTCTGTCTTTCGACCATAAATTTAAACTTGGCAAATACCTCAATCACTTCACTTTTCTTCTTGATCAGGTAAGACCATAGTTTTCGACTAAAATCATCTATAAATGTAATAAAGTATTTTTTACCTCCAATCGAATCCACCTGGAGAGGGCCACATACATCGGAGTATATGACTTCAAGAATTGCCTTAGACCTTCTTCCCGCATCCTTACTGAAGTTGTTCTTATGTTGCTTCGTCTGCACGCATTCTTCACACACTTCATTTGGAATGTCGATTTCTGGTAATCCTGAAACCATATTTCTTCTCTTCAAATCTCTGATGTCTTTGAAATTGATATGACCAAGTCTATAATGCCATATCCATTCATCTATGTTGATTGCTTTTGCAAGGCACTTATGCTCCATCACATTCAGTTCAATATTGAAGGTTCTATTCTGAGACATTTGAGCCTTCAAGATCAACTTTCCATTTGAGTCGAGAACTCTCATCATCTTGTCTTTGATTGACAGCTTGTAGTTCTTTTCGACTAACTACCCTATGTTGAGAAAATTGCTCTTCATGCCTGGTATATACAACATATTTGAAATTACTGACCTCTTGCCATCTTTCCTCATAATCAGAACATCACCAACACCTTCAACTGCTAGAGTATTGTCATTTGCAAATTTCACCATGTTCTTCATTAAGGGCTTTATGTTGACAAACCAATCTTTCCTTCCAGACATGTGTGATGAGCATCCTGAGTTCAAGTACCACTGGTCCTTGAATCTCTCTTCATATCTTGTTGTAACCATCAGCAATGTCTCTTCTTCTTCATGTTTCGTCAGCTTTGCATAAGTTTCTTGATTCTTCTACTTTTCTGGACAATCACTAGAATAATGACCATACTTATGACAATTGTAACACTGAATGTGACTCTTGTCTGGCTTTTGACCACGACCTCTTCCTCTACCTACAACACCACATCTTTGGTTACCTTGGTTATAGAGTTTTCTCTGATTCTATCATTTTCCTTCTTGATGATTTCGACCGGTCGAATTATTGTAACCTCCTATGCCTTTGTTGCCATTCCAGCTTCCTTTGCCTTTCCTTTCTTTTGTTGATTGCGCCTGCAAAGTCATATCACTCTTCGACTTTCCTGCAGCTCTTTCAGCCATTCTTTGTTCATGAGATTCAAGTGTCCCTTGAAGCTCTTCCTTTGTCCGTTTTTACAAATCTTTCGACTCTTCTATGGCTACTACCATATGGTCGAACTTTAGAGCCAACAACCTCAAGATCTTTCCAACAACAAATCTTGATGTCAACACTTCTCCACATACCTTGATTTTATTCACCAATTTCGTAACCTTGATGAAGAAATCAGTCATGCTTTCATTGTCTTCCATCTGAAGCAATTCTTACGTTCTTTTGTGAGTTTGTAACCTCACCTCTTTCACCTTCCCCGCGCCTCCAAACAATTTCTCCATAATTTCCCATGCTTCTTTCGCTGACTCTGCATCACTAACCTTTTCAAAGTTATTTTCATCAACACATTGATGGGTTATAAAGAGAGCTTTATAATCTTTCTTCTTCAATTCTTTATGTGCATCCTTTTCTTGATCTGTCGCATCTTCTGCAAGCGTTGCTACTCTTTCCTTCGCAAGATCCCAAAGATCTTGATAACATAACACAACTTTTATCTGCTTGCACCAATTCTCATGATTGTTGTTCTTGAGAATCAGAAGATTGGCTGGAAAATGCTTGTTTGGATGATTAGCTGACATGGTGATTTTCTTCCCATGATCGATTAAATCGAAGCTCTTGATACCAGATGTTGGAAATCCACCAAAACTTATGGAGAATTTCAATCAATCTTGACGAACAAGATTATTACCACCCACACAATAAAAATTAAAAGAGAAGAACAATGGAGAAATAAAGAAAGTAAAGAACGATGAAGGAGAAGAAGAATTAAATTTTGCAGAGTTTCTCTCTGTCCATAAATTATGGAAAACTTCTTATTCACTTTGCAATTGTAAAATACTATGAATACAATGTTATGAATACACTATTCACTTCATTACAAAAATAAGGGTTACTCCCTCTATTTATAGATTTAGGTTAACTTGGACCTCAAGGCAAAGCCCAAAACTATAAAAGTCCAAAATAGCTAACACTACTAAAATAAGCCTAAGTCAAAATCCTGTGTGAAGCAACATGCTTTGACACTACTACACACTAACACAACTTAACACACTAGGTGGTTCGATACTTCCTTGTTCCTGTCGATCAACATGCTTCGACACAAGGAGTTACAATTCAACACCCAATCCATTGATTTGTCTTTAGTAATTTCGTATGAGTTTTATTATTATTTTAA
The DNA here is from genome assembly GCF_024323335.1 of Lathyrus oleraceus. Lineage (NCBI taxonomy): Eukaryota > Viridiplantae > Streptophyta > Magnoliopsida > Fabales > Fabaceae > Lathyrus > Lathyrus oleraceus. The sequence goes on along the minus strand of NC_066582.1, from coordinate 96,244,105 downwards.
ATAAAAAAATAAAATTAATATCTCACTGTCATACCCCGATTTTGACCCTAAATCACATATTTTGTACATTCATCATAGCTATTGCATCTCTACATAGCATACCATGCATTCTATACCACATAGTGCCTAGAATATCAGTCGAAATAATTTTTTCAGATCTACAGACAAACCGGTTGAATTAATCGACGGATGTGCGTCAAATCAGTGGACGAATTTTTTTAAAATCAAGCTTCCAGACATCAACTTTATTAATCTACGTTTCGCGTAGTTTAATCTGGTATGCTCAATTTATTTTTCAGCTAATTTTTTGGCCACTTTTTGATCAACTCGAGTCTGTTTAACCGATCAAAATTTATTTCAAAATTAAAAAAAAACGCTGTATTTTTCCAATAAGTTTATTTTGCACTGATCATTTTGGTGCATTCATTTTAATTTTTCGAGCACTTTTTCGCCCGACCTTTATTCATTTTGAGACATTTTATTTTCATCTCTTTATCAAAATGTTCAAAATAAATAAATAGAATTTTCTATGTTTTTGTTTCTAATTAATTTTGATTATTTAAACTAGTGTAATTTTATTTGATTTAACTTGTTTCAAAATTATTTTACATCAATAACACTCATTAAGGACATTTTTGACATTTAGAAAATTATTACGACCCTAGATGTTTCATTTTATATATATATATATATAATATATATATATATATATATATATATATAATATATATATATATATTATATATATATATATATATATATATATATATTGTATATTTGGTCATAACAAAAAGGAGGAGAGAGTTTCAACCAATCCACCACTCACAAATGGCGCCCCCATCCACCAAGGACACGGTTCTTTCGGGTTTTTTTTGGAAAACTAAGAAGAACATATTATTTACAACCTTCAGTTTCTACTTCATAAGAACCAATCCACTACTACTTTATCTCCATTTAACCAAACATTTACCACCTTACCGAACAACAACACAACAACATCACGGTGATACACACACACTTATGAAAAGTACGAACAGTATAATCTCAACCATTCTGAATCTCGCCGCACAAAGCTAAAACCGTAAGTGACCCCAAGTTCGTCGTTGGAAAAAATGCACGTCGTCTATAGCTTTCATATATCCTCTTTTTTCATTCTCCTTTATTATGTGTTTTCTACTGTGTGTTTGTGTTTGAATATAAGAGAGATCATAATAGGGATGGGAGATTGAGAGGGCAAGAGATGAAAAAAGTTTGTTTTGTTTCTCTACTTTTTTTTGCACGATGCAACAAGGGATATTTGTGTTTCAATTGCTATATTTCCTTATTTATTAATTGTTTTTTTTATAATAATTATGACACTTGGCAATTGTTTACTAGTTGTTTTAAAATTTGAAAAAAAAAAACAGTTTACTAAGTGGGGCGCTGCTACTTCTATTTCTATGTTATATGTGTTCTTTTTTTTTACATTCTATTTGTATTTGTTTAATTTAAAATTAATTATATTATGAATTTGTTTTTGTTTTAATAATGGATTTAGGCCCATATTCTATTTTTCACACCCCATGATCATTTTGTACATCCTTAGTATTTTTATTACCTTCTTTTAATTTGATAAATTTTATTGACTAGTTAATTATTTGTTTAGAATTTTATTTGTTTAAGTTAATTATTGTTTTAACTGATTAATTATTATTTGATTTCTATATGATTTGTTTGATCATTTATTTAATCTATTTCATTGTGATTTCGAAGTTAAAATTCAATTTGGTTTTCGAGAACCGTTTGGATGCATATATTCATTCAGTGCTCTCGATCTCGGTTTCAATCCCGTGGCTTACTCTTGGGCCTTCTTACAATGAGCTATTTTTTTTGCGTGCTCGCATTTACTCGTCTGCATTTCAGTTACCCATAAGTCACTTCAAACCATTTTCATAACAAAACCTAAAGAAAAGATTACCCTGGATGGAATATCCAGTCGTAATCCCGAATATTAGGTCCAAGTTGTAAGAACTTGTAAGCCTTATGTATTCGTCTTCTCTTCAAAATATTTGTAAATATTCAAACTTCTTTTCTCAATAAAATTGAAAGGAAAAGATTACCTGGGTGAAAGGTCCAGACGTAATCCCGAGTATTAGACCCAAGTTGTAAGAGCTTGCGAGTCATAAATACTCGTCTTTCAAGCCCAAAAATACATTAAACCAATCAAACTCTTTTTTCACCGTCGTGCGATCGATCAGAAAAACCTTTTCATAAACGAAAGACATATTGTGTTAAGATGATGTAAAGCAATGTTTCGGCCATAATTGTTGAGTTAAGATAAGTGACGCTTTTTCCGAATGTTGATTTGTAAATTCATTCGATGTGTGGTATACTTCTGCTCCGCATCGTTTTGGGTACAACAATATTGTCGTTGATTAATACAATATAACTTTCTCTAAAATCGACCAACAAACAAATATTTTTCTACCCAGAATTATGTAAGCCTTGAGTTCTCTATTGCACCCGGAGATACGTAGAAGCATGATTTGTAAATCTTGTCAGGCCCATTAATAAAAAACTTAGGTTTAGTCTCCTTCGTTGCAAAATCAAAAAACATTCTTCTCTCTTCTATTCTTTCTTTCCCACCTAATAACTTGAGAAACCTAACATTTCCAACTAACGCTAACGCGCACAACTAACCTAATGGTTCCCCCTTGCGTAATCGACTCCTGAACCCTAATATTGGTTACGACGACCATAATCATTGTCGTTTTTTCTTGAGTTTTATCGATATTTCCCCTTTCCTTTTTAGGAATAAATAAAGTTTGGTAGCGACTCTGTTTAGTCCATCATGCGAGTGTGCGATTGCGCTTCACTTAAGTCGTATTCTCATTTTTCAAGGTGCGACACTCACTAATAACCATAATTTTTCTTTAAAAAAATTATTCTCCACCAACAATACTACTAAAGCAATGAATTTACGTAATTCTAAGATTAAATGTTTTTCTTATTTTCTTTTGTATCATTTTTAACTAATATATTTTATGAAAATAACATGTCTCGTTGAATTTTATACTATTATAAAATATTATGTCAAGTTGATGTATTTTATTAAATATTATATGACGTGTTTCATTTAATTTGAGTGTTATAAATGAGTATGATTATATTGAGTTGTGTTACATTTTTTTTAAAACCAATTAAAAGAATCATAAAAAATATATATTTTATTTGAATCATAACCCGTGAACCCAACCCAACCCGACCCATTAATGAACGAGTTGGTTCGGGTCGGTTTTGACAATGAAATTGCGGGTTAGACGACGGACTCAACCCATTGAATTTTGAACGGGTTGGGTAACGGGTTAGGCCAAACCCGGTCCAACCCAACCTGCGTACACCCCTAGTCAGATGTATGTCAAAATGGACCCCAAGATAAAGGTAAGGGACTAAAATGAGTATTTTTCTTTTAAAAACTCATAGATTTTTATCCTTTTTAGCAAATTTTTCTCCTTTAAATAGAAGGTTTCTCCTCATTTCTTTGTTACACCAGAAATTGAATCTATAGTCATTGTTTTGCATTTTTACTCTATTCTACTTCATTTTTTTCTATTACTTCACAAAATTTCCTTAGTGCTTTGAGAATGGAAAATATCTTTGAGAATTGTTCTAATGCTATATAATTATTGAAATTTACTAAAGAGGGTGTAATCTCTTTTGTAATATGAAAAAAGGAATTTGTTGTTTGGTTCTTGAGATTAATCAGTTAAAATCTCCATTTATGTGTAAGAAGGTTTATGGATATAACCTGTGAAAAGCTCACATATTTTATGGAGCTCTCAAGAGAAAAGTCTTGGGGATAGGAGTAGGCTAAGTGGTTATGCCTAACATGTATAAATCTATGATCCACACTCTTTTTCCATTCTCTCTTTAATTTTCGTTGCTTTATTTTCTTTACGCCTTATCGCTTTCTCTTCATGTCTTCTTCTTTCTTTTTCCTCTATTCCGCTGCTACATCTATTTTTTAATGATAAAATTAATCTAAAGAATTTTTATAAAACAAATTTTTATAATTGGACAACTAGTTTTCTAAGCCCTAATGACTATCTTTCTATTTTGCATGTCACGACTCTAAGCAAAATTGTAGGGGTTTTCTCCAAGATTTTTATTTAGCAGGTACGTCACGAATAAATGGTTATTTAGTAGACTAACATGCTATGCACCATACTTTTGATTATATAGATAGCTTTAGGCTTGCCTATAAATATAAGACCTCCCAAATATAATAAATGGAGAGTGTAAAGATTGAAAACAAATGACCTGACAATATGATTCATTCTTGTCTAAGACATAGATCTACTATAACTTATGGATTTTTTAGGGTTGGTCAATTGACCTTAAACTTGAGCAAAGCAAAAAAAGAAAGATAAAATATGAATGTTAGAGGATGAGCCTATGTAAAATAACATGACATCATTTGCATAAAAAATATGGGATGGAATATCGATATTTCTTGTCCCTTTAATGTGTTTTGCTGATTTGTCTCAACTAGCTTGTAGATGTCTCTTCTTGCTTGCCCACTAGTGCATGAGAAATAACTATTGGACAAGTGACTCCAAGCACAAAGAGAGGGGGGGGGGGGGGGGGGGGGGGAAGGGTGAATTGTGGTATTCAAAATTCGCAATTAATTTAAACATTTTATTACTTAAGAAGCAAATTGTGTTAGTATCTCAAGATCAAAGAGAAATATAGTGCAAAGAAAATGTAAAATAGAAAAATAAACAACCAAAATTAAAGAGATTATGGATAGAAAGATAGCACCAGAGATTTATTCAGGTTTGGCCGAACGTTGGTATAGTCCTGTCTCCAAGAGATCTTCTTGAGATATCACTATGATATTGAGATTTTATAGTTTTTGCCCATGAACCTTTGATACAAGTGAATCGAGAGATTTTACACTGGCATATCCCCCCAACCAAAAGAGAGCTTTTCCACGGGTTAAGATCACGAACCGAGTAGAGATTTCACATGCTAATTATAATAACCAAACATAAATTTTTCCCGCTTAGTTCTATTACCAAACAAAGAGTTTCCAATTGCTTGATCTCAAGAACCAAACTCAATTCTTCAAGAGTATCACACTCTTGAAAATAAAAGCAGTTGCATGACACTGACACAACTCTCTCATCACAAGTAGTTATCACTCGCAAGGCGCTAAGGAAACTTTATTAAAAAGAAAATATTTAAAGAGAGAGATGAATTGTAAAGAATTAGGAAAGTTCCAAATTCTGGGGTGAAATGAAGTGAGGAAAGGCCTTCTTTATATAGTAGAAAGTGTGGCTCAAAAAAGGAAACAATCCATGGGTCAAATAATACATCTAATAGATTAGGTCCTGAGTCTAATCGATTAGGCTCTTCAAATAGTCGATTATTGTTGCCTAAAAGCCACCTCGGCCGGAAGAAAAGTCAAGAAGGAACATTTCAGAACTCTGGCGTTTGCAATGAGGGCCATGATGTTCGTCGTGGATCTTGAAGACCATGTTCCCCCACTTTGCACTAATGGCATTCTCCATGAGGCCATGGCGTCCGCCAAGGACTTTGAGAGCAGAAAAATAGAAACAAGTTGGCCCAGTTTCCTCTCACTTTAGCATAAATTTCTCCTCGACTCCTACATGAATTCAACCTATTTTCAGAGTCCCAAGCACTATATATAGCCATAAAATTTAGGTTTTCATTATCCAAGTTTTATTAGAATTATCAGAGCTTTAGAATAATTGTTTTAGGCAGAAAAATTCACTATTATAATAGTTGCAGTTTCTCACATTGAGGGACTGCTGCAACTTAGAATTAGGGATCCTATTATCCTAAGTCGGTGAAGGAATTTGTAGCTAAAATTTCGATTGACTTCCTCTCTTTATTTTATGGTGTAAAGAATGATGATGATACTCATAGGGTGCTGAATTTCAGTTATAAATTATTTGCTAGGAAACATGTCCCTGACATTAGTCTTCATAATGTTTTTGTTATTGATGAATCTGGTTTAGTTGGTTATGAAGATATGCCTAATATGGAACCTATACTTGGGCCGATGAAAAGTCACATTCTCAAGGGACTTATTATTGAAGAAATTACTGTCATATCAACTGCTAGAAAAGGTGTTTGTGAAGGTCTTGTTAAAAAGCTAAGTCTATAATCAAATGCAATCTACTGCTACTGCCTTGGAATATGGAGAATGTTATCTTTATCAATTTGTTAAACATACTAAGTCTCATGTCATCCAGCCGCCTATTGGTGTTCCCTCTTTAATCTATGGTATTTTGAGTGATAAAAAAAAGACATTGTTATTTGTGTTGATGGGATTGATGATGCTCCAAGTGTTTTGACTTTGAGTTACATGTTGATTGTTGGGAAACATGTTGACATTGTGATACACATTATTGCTCCTATTGATGAAACTAGTCTAGTTTTTGATGAAGAAATTTTATATGGGCCTATGAGAAGTCATATTCTGAAAGACTTTTATTCATGAGAGAAATAGTCTCGTATTATTAAAAAAATTGTGTGGTTTCCCAAATTTGTTGGATTTTCTTCATCTCAATCTAGTGTTTTTGTTACAGCAATTTTGGTGCTCCTTTGTAGTATGTTTTCTTGTGTTCTTGTTTGGTACTTGTGTCCATTCTAGGATGAATATTTCTATTACCCCTTGACCATTTGGAGGTAATTAGTGAGAGATAATGATATGATGATATGCATAAACGATGCTGCTTCTACCTGGTGTTCATAAGACGTTGTATGTTGTTGTTATGTAAGTTCCTACTTATGGATGTTGTTTAGCTAACAAGTTTTTGGTTTTCCTGCACTCTGATAATCTAATCTGGAAGAATGTAGGTAAAAATATGCATAATATGTTTCCCGTTGGCAGGATCTACTGATGGTTTGTTGCTTCCTGTGAAGTTTTTTTTTATGTTCCTGCAAAGTTGTTGGCTCTTGATGGTGTGTTGATTTCTCTGTTGATTGTTTGATGGTGGTCCTATATTCTTTGTCCCTCTTGAGGCAAATAGGGGGAGAAAAGGGCCCAGTTATCGTTGATGATATTATTTGTTTACTATCTATGGTGGGTTCTTTAAAGAAGTGTTTAATATGTGTTTTTCCTAAAAAATAACCAAAGGGAAAGATTGATGTTACATTTCGATTGGCTTATTTTTATAGGAAAAATGGAAAGAATATGTCTCAAAAGTTATTGAGCACATCTTGGCTCATTTAATATTGTATTTGATTTTAGAGGTTATTACAAGATTTGATTCAGGTTTGTTCAGTCCAATATTCTGCTGAAGTTGCTTTGAAAGAAATGTTTGATTTGCAAACTTGTGTAAGAAAAGTGTGTAGCAAGATTCCTTGATATGTTATGTGACATCCTTACGTGTGTGCTACTCAGGTTGGTTTCTGATTTGCTTCAGATTTTATTCAAGTTTTGTTCAGTTTTAATTATTCCAAAAGTATGTTGAAGTTGCATTTAGAAAAAAACATTTTAATCCAAATCAGTTTGGAAAAGATTTGATTAAATTATATATTTATTTGGAGAAATATTAATTGAATATGGTTTAAACAAGAGATTTGAATTTGCATTTATTCAAATATTTGAAGCTTTTTTATTTAAATGAAAGTTGTTTCTCCTTAATATACAATCAACGATTTGATTGATTGAGTGCTTTTTTATTTAAAGGAAACAAGATTGAATTTGATATAGTCAAGAGACTTTTCTTAGTATTTTACTTGAGAAGTTGGAATTATTATTTATATCAAGTAAATATTTTATTTTATTTGTTCAAAATTCAAAATTATTTTACGTGGAAAGATGTCAAGCAAAATATTTCACGTGTGAGGCATCTTATCTCATTTTAGGTTGTTTCGCGCACAAGTATTTTGAGACAATTATCACGCTTTTGTTGAAGTGTTTCCTTTTATATACAATTAGAATCATAAGTGTTTTGGATTGTATTTATGCCTTTTGTATTAAGAAATGATTTAGCTTGAATCAAATTTGTTCAAGATTTAATCAATCAAGCTTTTCAATCAAATTATTGAAGATTGATTCTTGTGATTTTGAGATTCAAGTCGAATTCATGACAAAACCCTACAAGACTTTGGAGCTGGAATTTTGTTCTACATAAAGAGGTAATCTCCTTTGTGAAGACTCATAACTTCAGAGAAAATATCTATTGCATAGAGAGTTTTAGTTGAGTCTTGTTTTTGTAGTTTGTACACTTTATTCTTGGGCATCAATTCTAAATTATCATAATAGAATTTTGAGTTGTATTACATTCTTATATTTCATCTTTATAATTGAATAAACACTTAGGAGAGTGGTCGAGTGAAAGTGAGAGATGTCTCAGATTTAGGGGGAGCCCTGCTCGAATCTTCACGGATAGTGTTAGGAAAGTGACCTTGGGCAAAGTGAGTTCACATAAGACCAAATGTACTTTTAATTTCTAGGAGTGAATTTCTTTCTATAGGGAGTCCTGAATAAAAATTCACGGGTAGTATTAGAAAAAGAGGCATTGAACTAGGAGGGTTCAACTAAGTCCAATTTGTACTTCTGACTATTAAGAGTGAATTTCCTTTCGTTTGTTTAACGCCCTTCAAACGTAGTTGGTTTTGCACCAAAATAGGTTACCGATTCCTGTGTTAATTATATTTTGTTTATATTTTGTCTACTATGCATTTAACTTGTCATACACATTATCCTAGATATTATGTCTAACATCTTGTCATCCAAAGAACATAACACGAGTAAGAATATGCGTAACATATTTCCTATTAGCATGATGTATAGATGGTTTATTGGTTCCTGTGATGTTTTTTTATGTTCCTGCAAAGGTGTTGGTTCTTGTGATGTTTTTTTATGTTCATGCAAATGTGTTAGTTTCTGATGGTGTGCTGATTTCTCTGTTGATTGTTTGATGGTGATCATGTGTCCTTTGGCTATTTTTTATGTGGCGCAATATTTGTCCTCATTTCATAGTAAAATATTTATCCAATAAAGTAAAGGCTTTTAGGGTCGAATCTGAATCATAATCGATTAGGATGTAACCATAATCAATTATGAGCTCATAAATAGTAAAAAAATTATTGGATCTGAAACATAATTGATTATTAGGCTTCTTAATTGATTATCGAGCGAGTTCATCCCATAATATATTACTTAAGCTCCATAATTAATTATAAGTAAAATTTCACTGTATAATCGATTAAGTAAATATTATAATCGATTATACTACAATTTTGAAATCAGATAAAGTTTGAAAACAATTTTGAGTATGTGTGTCATATGACACTAGTACTTTGAGAGCAATACACTTAATATTAAATTTTTATCCTATAGAAAAGATAAACTAAATAACACAAGATCATAGGCGAGATTTTAGCAATTAGCGTTGTTTCTTGATGATGTTCTTTGGCATTTGATTATTTTGAACTAATCATCAAAAACTTATTGTTTTTCGATTTGTGTTAAACTTTGTTTTCAGTTGATGTTATTATTGATATTTTATTTTAACTCTTTTTCATCATCAAAACTTTGTTATACCTGTTGAATACATAAAACCACACATATTAGGCATAATCATGTTGTGGTGAAAACAAAATCCATCACAACATTGAAAATATCTTCCTTAATACCAATAAGTTTGAAAAAAGAAAGAACCAAAACCATCAGGATCTGGTGCACTATCTTTTTAATAGAAAACATTTTATTATGGACTTGTTCCCTAGATAGCATCAAGTTCAACAAGTTGTTCAGGTTGTCATTTATCAGGGAAGGTAGGATTTCTTCAATAAGTCCATTATCTTGGACTTATGTTAGACCTGCTAAAAAGAGATGTGAAATGAGTTCTATCAAGATAACTTGCTATTATGATTGGCCATGTTGGAGCTATCATTAAACGAATGAGAGTTAAGACAAGGAAAAATATAAAGGTTGTTGCAAAAGGATGCAACTAACCCTTAATACTTATATGCTACAAAATTTGACGATTTTGGTATGGTGGTGTAATACCCCAAAATTTACCCTTCATTTTTCCTGGAAAAAAAAAAAACGAAAAAAAAAAAAGAAAAAAAGAAAAATAATTTAATTAATTAATTAATTAACTAATTAATTAATTAATTAATTAATTAATTAATTAAATAAATAAATAAATAAAATAAATAAAATATAACAAATTATTTTGGACTTGGGTCTCCCTCATTTGAGCCCATTACCCACGAAAATCAGTCTATAAATACTGAAGTTTCAGTAGAGGAAAACACACTGGGAGTTACACTGGGAGATTCACTGGAGAAAGAAGGAAGAGAAGCAAAACCCTGAGGAAAAGATAGTGAGAGAAAAGCCAACAGAGTTCAGAGCAACCTCCAAACCCTGAAAGGAACTCAACTTGTAAACCTCACGGGCGCAACTCAATCAAGCTCTCCAATCAGGTTTGCCCTATATCCATCATCTTTATGCCTTTTATTTGAATGCTCTAAATGTATGAGGTATTATGGGTGAATTTGATACCTTTTTGTGAGCCTTTTGTGAATTTTGATGGAATTATTCATGTGGTTACATTTTGATTTAGGGGCAACTCTGGGTTACCCTATTTTGTTTATTCTAACCTGTCTTGTGTTTCCATGGCATTGTTTTCTCTTGATTTCATCCTACTACTCTAACCCTTTGTCGAGTTTTGTGAGGGCTCACATGGCTTTCGCAGAGATACTCGCGTGGTTTCCCACTTTATTTGTGGGATACCCCCTGGAGTTTTATTCTGATTATTCGTGTTGACTGATTTCCTTTGACGGTCCAGCTGGAGACATTTCAGGGTTTCTTGCCCCTTTAACTGCTATAGCTTCGGATCTTTATCCGTGTGGTAATTTTTTCCCTTTCTCATATTTTATCGTTTTCTTAGCTGGAAGACCTCGATAGGAGGCAATATTTGAGCCCCTTGGTGGCATTTTACTCTGAGATACATGTTTTGTGTTTTGTATTCATATCCCTGCAGGTAGCGCGGTTCCTTCGTCAAGGACTGCCTTTTTGCCCTTGAGCATCCCAAACTCATACCCTTTATTGATTGTTCTTCTCCATAGCAACACGTTTACTCCTTCTACTACAGGCGAGTAAGTCTCCGAAGGTCGAGCATCCGGTAGATTGCGTAGTGACGTCGTTCGTCCAAAACCCAATCCATAACCCCGTAGTCAGCCGAACTACGGCTTGCTCTGATTCTCATTCCAGATGAGATACGTAGGTATAAGACGCGATGTCTTAGCGAGCACACATCCCCCAACCCATAGGTCAGCCGAGCTACGAAGACTCTGATTCTCATATTCAGATGAGATACGTATGCAGTGGATGCAACATCCGCGCGAGTCATTTTCATTTAACCCTTTTTTTTGTTTTTTTGGCAAACAGCATAAGATAAACCCACACCCTTTAGACAAAAACTACAAAAGTGGATCCCGTAGAGTACTATGGATGTGTAGGGGTGCTAATACCTTCCCTTCGCATAACCGACTCCCGAACCCAAGATTTGGTTGCGAGACCTTGTCTTTTCCTTTCCTTTTTTCAGGTTTACTTCGAGCGTTTCCTTTCCCTCCTTTGGGATGAATAACGCACGGTGGCGACTCTTCTGTCTTTTTCTTTCGCCGGTTGTTTTTTTCGCACACTGTATTTTTCAGGTTGCGACAGCTGGCGACTCTGCTGGGGAGTTTAAGAAGTTGACCTCTTGCTGGTCCATCTTCCCTAAGCAAGTCCCTCCTAGCTTTTGTAGTTTGTTTGTTTATTGGGTGTTCATGCTTTTGTACAGTTATTTATTTACCTGCTTTACCTTATTACATTGTGTACATATCATTGTTGTATCTGTTTCTGTTGGCTGGCTGCTTGGTGATCTTTATGAGATGAGTTCTATACCCGAACTCGAGTGCACTTAAGATAGGAGAATGGCATAGTCCTGTCAACTTGTGTGGAGTATTCCTTAGCGAGTTGACTTGCAAGCCCATTCACTTGGTGGAGATCATGTTGAGATCAATAATGTCACATAAGTAAGTTGTGGTTAGACATTACTTGTTCCAATATAGACCTAAGAAGCCAAGGACCTTAGTTTACCTAACCCATCTTGGCCTATTCGTAGGACGTAGTGCGAAAGTCGTTCAAATGTAAGATTTGATACGATTGTTACGCGATACTACACTCATAAGAGTCTCTCTTGAGAATATTGTTGGAATACGAGTAGTCGTTCCTCTAATAATATCCGAAAGATGGGATTATGACTATGGGAACCTTTTGTAGAACATGTTTGGCAGGTTTAAACCTTAGTACACTCCTTTTGGGTGGTTCTTAACCTAAACTCCATGCTCGTGACTTGCGACAAACCCTTGATTCATGGTTGATCCGATCAGGTATCCTTAATATCAATGAAACTCGGGTGTTGATAAGATGTAAACCATAATCCGCCAAAATGGGTGGTTGATATTAAGGATAACATGATCCATCCCATGACCTTTGTTTGGTGTGCTCTTAATTTCTCTCCAGACAGTGCAACCTGACAGATGTTCAAGCAGATATAGCAATCCTGATTGACATACCACTGCATTGCATTCACATCATCACATCATTTGCATTCATATCATTTAACACATGTTTATCCTTTTCAAGGAGGTTTAAATCTTCTTCTTGATTCTAGTCGGGGTTTTCTTCTTACGCTGTTTATCAAATGTGAGACTGGAATCAAGGAGGTAGAATACCTTTTGGAATTGATAAACATGTCATTGCATTTGCATATTCATTAGCATGTCTTGCATAACAGGTACTGCCGCATTGGTGACCATTCCAGCTGCAGCACCACTACAACAACAACAATCATAACGTCAACCAGCTCAGTATCAACAGCAGCAACAACCGGGTAACAGACCCGCTTATCAACAGAGGCAAAGGATGATGGACCGGCGTTTCGACACCCTTCCAATGTCGTACGCTCAGTTGCTTTCTAGTCTTCAACAACTACAACTTGTGCAATTGCGCACTCTGGCTCCTCCTGTTGGTAGACTTCCGGTGGGTTACGACGCCAACACTAGGTGTAGCTTCCACTCTGGGGCACCTGGCCACAATATTGAGAACTGCAAAGCTTTTAAGCACGTAGTTCAGGATCTCATAGATTCAAAGGCCATCGACCTTGCACCAGCTCCGAATGTCGTCAACAATCCCATGCCCCAGCATGGTGGTGCGAACGTTAATATGATAGAGGGAAAAGCCAAGCCCATTAAGGATGTGTTGAAGTTGAAGACTCCATTGTTGGATATCAAAGGATGCTTGCTGAAGGCCGATGTTTTCCCCGGTTGTGGGAAGGGTTGTTTGGATTGTGCTACTCAGAGTGGAGGTTGTTTGAAGCTACAGCAGGGTATCCAGGCCTTGCTCGACAAAGGTATCCTCCAGGTTGAGGGTCTGTCTGTCCAAGAGTCTGCGGAAGGGGTTGAGGAAGAAGGGTTTGAAGATGCTACTAATGAATTCGCAGATGTTGTTCCTACTGATTATGTAATCCATGATGTAACTGAAATGGATTCCGATGTTTCGGATGTGTGTACTTCAACGCCTCAGACTCTTCAGGGGCCGATCACTTTCTCCAGTGCTGGCATCATTCAGTATGGTCAAGTCTCTGCAGTCAACGAAGAAGATGGGGATAGTGATTGTGACATTGACAACTGGGTGCGTCCGAGGATCCCGGGTGAAGTCATCAACAATTGGTCCTCTGAAGAGATTATCCAAGTCACTCTTCTTGAAGAGTAATTTTCTTTGTTTATTCATGCATATCCAAGTCTTACGTTCCGCCCAGGGCGTAATGACTCATTGTAGGGCCCATCTATGTGACACTTGCATTTTTTATCATAAATAAAGGACGTCTTTTTGCATTCAAATATTTCGTTCCCTGTCTTTCTATTTTTGCAGTTTTTCAAAATAAAAAAATGGCAATGTTTTTTTTAGTTTTCACTTCTTGTTCACACTCATAAGCACATACCATCACTCATGCAGATGCACAACACCGGATCCTATTGATAACGGTTCTGCTATGGCTCGCTTCGACTTTGAAAATCCAATCTTTCAAGCTGAAGAAGAGGGTGATGAAGACTGTGAACTCCCTGAAGAACTTACTGTAGCACCTCAAATTTGCACCTATCATTGTACATACATTCTCATATTAGGTCATAGCATATCATGGTCCATTGCATAGCATTGCATTGTCCCCAGTTGCCTCAAGAGCAAGCAAGTCAAGAATTAGGTCAAACTGATCAGGAGATCAGTCAACCAAGCAAGCAAGGGTGTTTCTCAAGGAGCCAAGGCCCTAAGGTTTGTCCAGCAAGTTCACATGACTTGAAGGTCCATTTGAAGTGTTTAAGTCAAGGGTTGGATGTTCAGAGGTCATCAGTTCATGCACAACCAGTCAATTAGGTCAAAGACAGTCAACAGTCAGTCAAAGCAGTGGATGGTGGCCATTCCTGTGGAATTTGGGCACCATGATCAATAATCAAGAGTCCATACAACTTGGGACATCATTTGAAGTCAAGGTCTCAAGGAATTAGGGTTTGGAATTCATCAGAAGTGCTTCAGTCATCCAAAACCCTAGATAAGTCAAAGTTGGTCAACTGTGGTTGATTCTTTGGTTTTGATGGATGGAAATGGTTTGAGAGAGCTTATTCATGTCCTAATAGGCCTCATGTGTCATGGCAATCAACATCATTGAAGAATTTGAAGCCAATCAGAAAATTTCCAAAAATAGAAACTGGACCTGTAATTTTAACTGCCAAAAATGGAAACTTCTTGATCCTCAGCTTGCATCATGATACAAGCTTCAAATGAATTTTTGCCCAACATGAAAGTTGAAGATCTTGTTCTCCCATTTTCAAAAAGTCCAAGAACACCCAAATCCCATGAATGGTTAGCAAGATATGATCAATCCATTTTCACAAATTTGTGAACTTCAACAAGCCATATCTCATGAACCATAAGGCCAAATTTGGTGGGGTTTTTTCCTACAAACCACATTTTTCCTCCTCTTTCCAAAATATAAACATCATGTACCAAAACCTTGCCAATCAAAATGGCATTTTTTTGACTTGTTTCATTTAAAAATCAAGTTTGACCAATAGTTGACTTTTTGATTTAAACATTTTTGACACAATTGGCCAATTGGGATGTGTTTAATATGTTATTTGCAAGATGTTCCAAGCCCAAGTTCGAGCAGCATCCCATCATACCACCTCCATATGCACCTTTGGTTCACAATTGGCAAATAATGCATTTTTGTTTCATTGAAGTAAGACACACTTAGCACTTCATTGGCAGACTTAAAACAGCAAAATTAAGGGTCATTTGCAGCCTGTTTACAAGCCCATTTCGTGCAGATCATTACACCTCCACTTCCATATTCTTCGACTTAGCAATTTTGCAATTTGGTTAAAATGAACTAATCTTGTTTAAGCACTCCATTACCAATTGTTAAACAGTCATATATAAATGATTTTCTGGCCATTTGTAACCCTAGTAGCAGCTGCAGACCACAGAACACCTCTCATTTCTCTCGATTTGCATTTTGGCCATTTTGAATTTTCTGCTCACAAACTCTAAAAACCACGAGCTAGCTTGTTGCATCACCATTCAAACACCATTGTGAGTTGGTTTCAACCTTCAAACCCCATCTGTAACCATCATTTTCGCGGCTGTTTGGTCAAGGCATCATCAATGGCAGAAGTTATGCAGAGCTAATTTAGTTTGTTTCAAGCCAAGATTGCTTCACCAATCATCATTTGGAAGCATAAAGAACCCCTGTTTCAACCATTGGAGTTCAAGCAATCACAAATCAGCTCAGTTCTGCAGATTTGGTACCCTTAGTTGCTTAAGTTCTCTGAACTTGCTTTGCTTTGCTTTTTAGCAAAATTGCTTGAGGTATAATCTCTTTTACTTCATGTAGTCTGGAGACCCGGCCTGTTATTTGGCCGGGCAAACTGTCTGAAGTCCTCCTTAAGAGGCCATGCTTGTGTGTGTTTAAAATTGTCCCAAGCAGGAAAAGTCCTTCAAATAAGGCAATTGGTAGATCAAAGGGATAAGCAACCTATCCCCTACTATTCAGTGAGTCCTCTCCTTGCTCCCATTACATGGTTGTAGCATTGAGATAAAAACCCAAGATCAATCGAGTCAATAATGGGGAGAGAGTTCCATCTTTCTGAACTCCCCCACTTTCTATTATTTGATGCTCTCCCTGATCAGGGATAGAAGCAATGAGGCACACCCCTCATCTCCTTTCATCCGCTTCACCTTAGCCCCTCAATGGCAAGGTTAAGAGCGACATTTACCTATTACAGTGGACTTTCATAGTCAAACCCTCTTGTGTGAGCCCCCTTGTTTGGCTATAGAGTGTGCTGTTTGATTCTCACTGATTGATTGATTGCTTCATATGCACCTATTTGCTTGTATGTTATGCATTTATTATCATCAATTGCCATTAATGCATGATCATCTCTTTGTCTGTGTGACATTGTCACTTTTGTTTACCCATTGAGGACAATTGTAAGTCCCACGAGTTGGCATTTGTTCCTATGATATGGAAGTGAGTATAAGACCATCACATTGGCCACTCATCTTATCTTTGTTTGTTGCGTTGTTTGTATGAGAGGATACAATTGTAAGTCCCACAAGTTGGCATTTGTTTTCCTAGGATCATATTGTGTATGTCAGAGTAAGCCCAGACAAATTGGCATCTGACATCCATGTTTTGCTTTCTTTGTTTGTATGAGAGGATGCAATTGTAAGTCCCACAAGTTGGCATTTGCTTTCCTATGATCATGTCCGGAATTAACCTAAGACCAGACAGATTGGCAGTTGATTTCCATATTTCATTCTTGTTTTCTTTTTGAGGAGATTAGTGTAAGACCATCGAGTGGCCTCTGATATCCATTTCTGTTTTAGGAGATTGGTGTAAATCCAGCTATTGGTATCCGATATCCGCTTTTGTTTGTGAGATTGGAGTAAGACCATTGAGTGGCATCCAGTATCATTTTGTTTGCTTATTTTATCATTACTTATTTTCCATTCCAAAGGACACACTTGAATCATACCCTATATGATCTCAAGAAGTGAACCCCTGAGAAGTTTTACTTTCCATCCTCATTCATTCATCTCTCATTGTGTCCTAAACCTTTTCACACTTTGATTTCGAACTTAACATAAGTGTTGTGCAAACATCTTCATGTTTTCAAACTAAAAACCTGGACCCAAGTCCTTGACTCATTTTTCAAACTCCATTTCATAATACCTCTTTGAATCAATCTTAATCATACTTTGACTTCACTTTTCATAATCACAATCAATTAACTTCACTCATTCACTTGTTTTGGCTTTGTCCATTAATCTTTTCATGCATTAGCCATAGGTTTCAATTATCATTGTGGTTGATGTAAATCTTACCTATCCTTAGTGAGTCGACAGTAAGACTTCCGTACTGAAACAGGGTTAACCCCTCTAGTGCGTCGAAGCTGTCCTCACATGGTGGATGTTGTTCTTGGTCGAGTTTTCTCCCATTGATAATGAAAAGCCTCAGTGCTTGTGTTTAAAATTGAATCCACCAACCTTTGGAAATCTTTTAGCCGAACTACGGCGTTTTGATCCTTACCTTTGATGGAAGGTACGTAGGCAACGGGTTCATCCGTTCAAACCCAATAAAATGTACATTCTTTTCTCATCATCCCAATCATGTTTGCACAATCTTTATGTCATAACAAATAACAATCTTTTACAACAAGTGTAAAAAGGGCTCCCTAGGAGTACCTAGGACGTAGTGGGTGCCTAACACCTTCCCATTGCGTAACTTACCCCTTACCCAGACTCTCTGATCTTTTATTAGTTTTCTACGTGTAAAACTTCTTAGGCTTTTGTTCGCTTTTTAGCCAGTCCTTTGGATAAATAAAAGTGCGGTGGCGACTCGAAATTTCAATGTATCCCTTGCTTATGATTTAATCGATAGATCATATAGCGACGAATACACCGCTACAGAAAAGTGGCGACTCTGCTGGGGATATCTCACCAGAATCCTTGGTGGTATTGCCTACTTTTCACCCTTGTTGTGCTATATTATTATTTGTTATATGACATATTTTTGTACAATTTGGGATGACTGTATTGATTGTAATGTGTGAATTGCTTGATATACATTGCTGTTTGCTTTGGTGATCTGTGAGATGAGTTCAATACCCGAACTCGAGTGCACTCTAGGATAGGAGAATGGCATAGTCTTGTTGACTGGTGTGGAGTATTCCTTAGCCAGTTGACTTGCGAGCCCATTCACTTGGTGGAGGTCATGTTGAACTAACAATGTCACACAAGTTATTTGTGGTTAGGCATTATTCTTTCAATCATGTGCCGCAGAAGCCAAGGACCTTAGTTTACCAAACCCATCTTGGCCTATTTTTAGGACCGTAGTGCGGAGGTCGTTCAGATGTTAGTTCTGATACGATTGTTACGCGATACTACACTCATAAGAGTTTCTCTTGAGAATATTCTTGGAATACGAGTATTCGTTCCTCCGATAATATTCGAAAGATGGAACGATGATTATGGGAACCTCTGATAGAACATGTCTGGCAGGTTTAAACCCTAGTACACTCCCTTTGGGTGGTTCTTAACCGAGACTCCATGCTCGTGACTCTCAACAAACCCATGATTCGTGGTTGAGTCGTTCAAACATTGTTAATATCAATGGATCCCGGATCAGGTGTAAAACCTAAATCCACCAAAGCGGCTGGTTGATATTAGGGATGTTTGAACCGGTTCATGTACCGTTAATATCAATGGAACTTGGGTGTTGATAAGGTGAAAACCTAAATCCACCAAAATGGATGATTGATATTAAGGATACATAGAGCTTTCCCACGACCTTTGTATGGTGTGCCTTGCTTGATCCTTGAGTGTGTTTGTTGCATTCATGCATTCATGCATTCATCCGCATACATGTCATCATCAGAAAAAGAAAATTTTCAAGGAACTTAAAGGGTTATTTTGCAAAATTTTCAGATAATGGAAAGACCAAAGAGGCATACAAAGAAGTACAGCTTTAAGCAGCCCGATGTAAAAGAGTTAAGGAATCTGACATCATATGTATTAGATCCCTTGGGTTTCAAAGCTCGTTATGGGAAGCTTCTGCCTCTGCTCACCACTCAGGTTGACGAAGGGTTGATGAGTACCTTGGCTCAGTTCTACGATCCGTTGCATCATTGCTTCTTATTTCCGGACTTCCAGCTGTTGCCGACTTTGGAAGAGTACTCTCATCTCATTGGGATTCCTATTCTGGATCAGGTGTCGTTCAGTGGCCTAGAGAGTATTCCATCTGCTCGAGAGATTGCTAGTCTGTTGCACGTAGATGAAGATCTGATTGGAGCTAATCTGACTACCAAAGGCGGGATTCAGGGTTTTCCTTCCGAGTTCCTCATTGCCCAAGCTACCTTTTATGGGAAGGCCATGAGTGAGGACGCCTTTGAGGCTCTATTTGTACTGCTCATCTATGGATTGGTGCTGTTTCCCAACTTCGACAAGTTCGTGGACATGAACGCCATTAGGATCTTTTCAGTCCTTAATCCAGTTCCGACCTTGTTGGGTGATGCGTATGTATCCATGCACCTGAGGAATATGAAGAATGGAGGAGTCATTGTCTGCTGTTTACCCCTGCTGTACAAGTGGTTTATTTCGCACTTGCCGCAGACAGTTGCTTTCAAGGAGAACAAGGGATGTCTACGGTGGTCTCAGAGACTCATGTCTCTCACCAATGATGACATCACCTGGTATGATCGCGTGTATGACACCGTTCAGATCATCGACTATTGTGGGGAATTCCCTAATGTGCCTCTTCTTGGTACATGTGGCGGGATTACCTACAATCCTATCCTTGCACGACGTCAGCTTGGGTTCCCCCTGAAGGATAAACCTAATAGCATCCTGTTAGAAGGTGTGTTCTTCCAGGAGGGTAAAGATCCCCAAGGCCTGAAAGCCAGATTTATCCGTGCTTGGCGCAGTATTCACAAGAAGAGTAGGAATGAGTTGGGTCCAAAAAACTGCATTGCTTTGGAGCCATACACCTCTTGGGTCAGACAGAGAGCTGCCACCTACCTGATGCCGTACGATCATCCGAGACCTACACCGTTGGATATGGCTGGGCCTTCAACCCTCCCTACCCAACGTGTAGAGGAGTTGAGAGAAGAAGATCTTTCGCGTGCTTGGATCCGTGAAAGAGAGGAATTGCTGCAGCAGCTCAAGGAGAAGGACGATATGATTGAATTTCTCGAGCACCGAGTGATCGATGATCCGAACGACGCCTGGACTTCTCTGCTTCCTCAGTCGTCCAAATTCTGGAAGAGGAAGTATGATCGACTTGCAAAAGAGAAAGCTGACATGGAGGCTGCCTATGAGAGGGAGATCAAGAAGTTGTGCACTTCTCGTCTTCCAGCATCCCGAGCTTCTAGGGATCCATAGGATGTCATTTACCTTTTCTCTTTGTAATAAATCAAAAATGCTGTATTTCTTTGTCTCAATATATTGAATGAAATATTTCCATGAGCAATTAAAATGTTTAAATATTCAAAATACTGCAAATAATACCCTAAGGGTTCCTTGAAAACAAAGCATTTGCACAAGCATTGCATGCATCATCTTTGCATAAACAGGTGTTCTCAGGCCGTCTTCTTACTTTGATTCCTGTGTCCAGACAGGATAGCTGATCAAAGGCCGCACCGCTACTCAACGCGACTCAACCATCAACGCAACATGGATCAAGTACAAGCCGAGTTAGCCGAGATGAGGGCTAACATGGCCCAGTTCATGCACATGATGCAAGGGGTTGCGCAAGGGCAAGAAGAACTCCGAGCACTGGTTCAGAGGCAAGAAGCTGTTATTCCACCGCCCAATCAGCCTCTGCAAGAAGGAAATCCAGTTCCTGACACTCCTGCTGCTGCTATTCCCGTCAACAACTACGCTGTGGGTGAAGAGTTGAGGGGTATCCGAGTTGACGGTCAACCGATTGCTCCGGATGTTGCTAGTGCCAGAGTCATTCATGCTCCAGCCCGTAACAGAATTCCGATTGTCGACAGACAAGAGGATTTGTTCACTATGCTCAGCGAGGACGACGATATCTTGGGTAGAAATGACGCGAGAGATCGCAAAGTTGAGGCCCTTGCTGAGAAGATCAGGGCAATGGAATGTCAAAACTCCCTCGGTTTTGATGTTACCAACATGGGATTGGTTGAAGGACTGAGAATCCCGCACAAATTCAAGGCGCCGTCATTTGACAAATACAACGGTACCTCCTGCCCTCGCACCCACGTGCAGGCATACTACAGAAAGATATCCGCATACACTGATGATGAGAAGATGTGGATGTATTTCTTCCAAGACAGCCTATCTGGGGCGTCTTTGGATTGGTATATAGAGTTGAAGCGGGATTCCATCAGATGCTGGAGAGATCTGGGTGAGGCGTTCCTCAGACAGTACAAGCATAATATGGACATGGCTCCGACCAGGACTCAGCTGCAGAGTCTTTGTCAGAAGAACAACGAAAGTTTCAAAGAGTACGCCCAGAGGTGGCGCGAGTTGGCTGCGAGAGTTCAACCCCCTATGCTGGAAAGGGAGTTGACTGACATGTTTATCAGCACTCTGCAAGGTGTGTATATGGACCGGATGGGAAGTTGCCCATTCGGAAGTTTTTCTGACGTCGTCATCTGTGGTGAAAGAACTGAAAGTTTAATCAAAGCTGGGAGGATTCATGATGCAGGTTCCTTATCTTCTTCCAAGAAACCCTTCTCTGGGGCACCTCGCCGTAGAGAAGGAGAGACCAATGCTGTACAGCACAGAGGGGGTGTGTACAGAGCAAAGGCTACCAAAGATCAGTATCGTCCAGTGGCTGCAGTGACCATTCCTGCACCTCAACCTCGTCCACAACAACAAAGGGTTCAGCAACAACAACCGCAACAACAACAACAACAGCAACGTCCTTTTCAGCAGAGGCAAAGGTTGAATCCTGATAGAAGATTTGACCCATTGCCCATGACGTACGCCGAATTGTTACCCGAACTACTCCGGTTAGGGTTTGTGGAATTGCGTACAATGGCTACTCCGACAGTGCTGCCTCCTGGCTATGATGCAAACGTCCGTTGTGATTTTCACTCTGGAGCACCAGGCCACCATATTGAAAGATGTCGGGCTTTGCAACATAAGGTTCAAGACTTGATCGATGCTAAAGCGATCAACTTTGCTCCAGTGCCAAATGTAGTAAACAATCCTATGCCTCAGCATGGCGGGCATAGGGTGAACAATGTTGAAGAAGGAGAGGCTGAAGACTTGGTGGTTAATGTTGAAGACATTCAGACTTCTCTGTTGACAGTAAAGGGCCGTCTGCTGAAAGGGGGTGTGGACCCAGGTTGTAAAGAAGACTGTGAGGGTTGTTCAGAAGCTACCAATGGTTGTGACCAGTTGAAGGCTGGTATTCAGAAACTGATTGATGAAGGTTGTCTCCAGTTCAGCCGGGCCGTTAAGGGTAATGGGGCAGTGTCTACTGTCACTATTTATTTCAAGCCGTCTGAAGGACGAGGGCGAGGGGCTGTCAGTGCACCTACCACGAACAATACTCCGGTTACCATTCCAGCCCCGGTAACCATCCGTGCACCAACTACTATTGTCGCGCCTGGCAGAAGGCAAGTTGAAAATAGTAGGGCTGTTCCATGGAGGTACGACAACGCCTATCGCAATGATAGAAGGGCTGGTAGTCAGACAAGACCAGCTGTGCAAGCACCTGTTACTATCAGTGCTCCTGTGAGAACTCCTGCGGTTGCAAGTCCTGTGGTGGACAATGTCGGAGGGCCAGGAGGTTTCACTAGGAGTGGACGACTGTTTGCTCCTCAGCCTTTGAGGGATGCTACTGCTGAGGCATCCGCAAGGGCTAAGGGCAAGCAAAGTGTGGTTGATGAGGAACCGGCTCAGAAGGAGGCTGAGGGTTCTTTCGAAAAGGATGTTGAGGAGTTCATGAAGATTATCAAAAAGAGTGACTACAAGATAGTAGATCAGCTCAATCAAACTCCGTCAAAGATTTCGATACTCTCTTTGCTGATGTGTTCTGAGGCACATCGGGACGCTTTGCTGAAGATGCTGAATATGGCATACGTCCCGCAAGAGATATCTGTCAACCAGCTGGAGGGTGTACTAGCCAATGTGAGTACCCGGCACGGTGTGGGTTTCATTGACCTAGACCTAACGCCTGAGGGCCGCAATCACAACAAAGCCTTGCACATCACTATGGAGTGCAAAGGTGCTGTATTATCTCACGTGCTAGTGGACACCGGGTCGTCCCTGAATGTCCTGCCGAAGCAGATACTGAAGAAGATCGATGTCGAGGGAGTTGTGCTCACTCCCAGTGACCTGATTGTGCGTGCATTCGACGGATCCAAACGGTCTGTGTTTGGTGAAGTCACCTTGCCGGTAAAGATAGGTCCGGAGGTATTCGACATCGTATTCTACGTGATGGACATTCAGCCTGCTTATAGCTGTTTGTTGGGGCGTCCTTGGATACACGCCGCTGGAGCAGTCTCGTCAACTCTCCACCAAAAGCTCAAGTATGTCTGGAACGGTCAGATTGTGACCGTATGTGGCGAAGAAGAAATTCTGGTGAGTCATCTCTCCTCATTCAAATATGTTGAGGTGGATGGCGAGATCCACGAAACCCTGTGCCAGGCATTTGAGACTGTGGCGCTTGAAAGGGTAGCTTGTGCTGAGCAGAGGAAGCCAGGTGCTTCGATTACGTCGTACAAGCAGGCCAAAGAAGTGGTTGACTCCGGTAGAGCTGAAGGTTGGGGCAAGATGGTTGACTTACCAGTGAAGGAAGACAAGTTCGGCATTGGGTACGAGCCTCTCCAAGCAGAGCAGCATGTACAAGCAGGTCCGAGTACCTTCACCAGCGCTGGGCTGATGAACCATGGAGATGTCTTTACTACTGATGGTGAAGACAGTGTTTGTGATTTGGATGTCTGGGTCCGCCCTTGTGCACCAGGCGAGTCTATCAACAATTGGACGGCTGAAGAAGTGGTCCAAGTTACTCTACTGACAGAGTAATTTTCTTTTGTTTTTCATTTTGCATGAAAACCCTACGTTCTGCCCAAGGCGTAGTGGTTCATTGTAGGGCCACATCATGTTCACAATGTTTATAAATAAAGGACGTTTTTCAATCAAATTTTGAGATCTTTGTCTTTCTATTTTTCTGTTTTCCACTTTTTCAAAAAAAATAAAAATGGCAATGTTTTTGTTTTTTTTGTGACTTTATTGAAATCTTTTTCTAAAAACAAAACATTAAACATGCAGAGTTGATCTTTTGGCATCCACTGTGAACGACTCTGTTATGGCTCAGTATGATTTCAACAATCCCATCTACCAAGCTGAAGAGGAGAGTGAGGAAGACTGTGAACTCCCTGCAGAATTGGTCAGACTACTGAAGCAAGAGGAAAGGGTCATCCAACCTCATCAGGAGGAGTTGGAAATTGTCAATCTGGGTACTGAGGACGCCAGAAGAGAGATCAAGATCGGGGCTGCTTTAGAAGACTCTGTCAAGAGGAGGTTAGTCGAGATGCTGAAAGAATATGTGGAAATATTCGCCTGGTCATACCAAGATATGCCTGGGTTGGATACAGACATTGTGGTGCATCGGTTACCTCTTAGAGAAGAGTGCCCGTCGGTCAAGCAGAAGCTTCGCAGAACTAGTCCTGATATGGCTGTCAAGATCAAGGAGGAGGTTCAGAAGCAGTGGGATGCAGGTTTCCTGGCTGTTACAAGTTACCCGCCGTGGGTTGCCAACATTGTTCCCGTGCCGAAGAAGGATGGCAAGGTCAGGATGTGTGTCGATTACCGAGATTTGAATAGGGCGAGTCCGAAAGATGATTTCCCATTACCTCACATTGATGTATTGGTGGATAATACAGCTCAATCCTCGGTATTCTCTTTCATGGACGGTTTCTCGGGCTATAACCAGATCAAGATGGCGCCAGAGGACATGGAAAAGACGACATTCATTACACCTTGGGGCACATTCTGCTACAAAGTGATGCCATTTGGGCTGAAGAATGTCGGTGCTACCTATCAGAGGGCAATGACGACTCTCTTTCATGACATGATGCACAAAGAGATCGAAGTGTACGTGGATGATATGATTGCGAAGTCGCAGACAGAAGAGGAGCACCTGGTTAATTTGCAGAAGTTGTTTGACAGACTGGTCAAATTCAAGCTGAGGCTGAATCCGAACAAGTGTACGTTTGGAGTGAGATCTGGGAAGCTCTTAGGCTTCATTGTCAGTGAGAAAGGGATTGAGGTCGACCCAGCAAAAGTCAAAGCTATTCAAGAGATGCCTGAACCGAAGACAGAAAAGCAAGTCCGTGGGTTTTTAGGGAGGTTGAACTACATTGCAAGGTTCATATCTCATCTAACTGCCACATGTGAACCAATTTTCAAACTACTCAGAAAAAACCAGGCGATCAAATGGAATGATGACTGTCAGAAAGCTTTTGACAAAATCAAAGAATATCTACAGAAACCTCCAATCCTGATACCTCCAGTTCCAGGGAGACCACTGATAATGTACCTATCAGTCACCGAGACCTCGATGGGGTGTGTATTGGGTCAGCATGACGAGTCTGGTCGAAAAGAGCATGCCATATACTACCTAAGCAAAAAGTTTACCGACTGTGAAACAAGATATTCACTGCTCGAGAAAACTTGCTGTGCTTTGGCCTGGGCTGCTCGCCGACTAAGGCAGTATATGTTGAACCATACTACTCTGTTGATTTCTAGGATGGATCCAGTCAAATACATCTTTGAGAAGCCAGCTCTCACCGGACGTGTTGCCCGTTGGCAGATGATCTTAACGGAGTATGACATTCAGTACACGTCTCAGAAGGCCATCAAAGGTAGTATTCTGTCAGACTATCTTGCCGAACAGCCGATCGACGACTATCAGCCTATGATGTTTGAATTCCCTGATGAAGACATCATGTATCTGAAGACGAAAGACTGTGAAGAGCCGCTTGTCGAGGAAGGACCGGATCCTGATGACAAGTGGACACTGATGTTTGATGGGGCTGTGAATATGAACGGTAATGGTGTTGGGGCAGTGTTGATCAATCCCAAAGGTGCTCATATACCTTTCTCTGCCAGATTGACATTCGACGTCACCAACAATGAAGCTGAGTATGAGGCTTGTATCATGGGGATAGAAGAAGCCATTGATCTGAGGATCAAAACACTTGACATTTTTGGAGATTCTGCTCTAGTGATCAATCAGGTCAATGGAGATTGGAATACAAATCAGCCGCATCTGATTCCGTATAGAGATTACACCAGAAGAATACTGACGTTCTTCAAGAAGGTTAAATTGTATCATGTCCCTCGGGATGAGAATCAGATGGCTGATGCATTGGCTACTTTATCTTCCATGATAAAAGTTCATTGGTGGAATCATGTGCCACATATTGCAGTGAATCGACTCGAAAGGCCTGCATATGTGTTCGCAGCCGAGTCTGTTAATGCTATTGATGATAAGCCGTGGTACTTTGACATCAAGAATTTCCTCAAGACTCAAGAGTATCCGGAGGGTGCGTCGAGGAATGATAAGAAGACCCTGAGAAGGCTAGCTGGAAGCTTTTATCTGAATCAGGATGATGTGCTATACAAGAGAAACTTTGACATGGTCTTGCTCAGATGCGTGGATAGACACGAAGCAGACATGTTAATGCAAGAAGTGCACGAGGGTTCGTTTGGTACCCACGCTGGTGGTCATGCAATGTCGAAGAAATTGCTGAGAGCCGGATATTACTGGATGACTATGGAATCCGATTGCTTCAAATATGCTCGGAAATGCCATAAGTGTCAAATCTATGCTGATAAGGTGCATGTACCACCAAGCCCGTTGAATGTCATGAACTCGCCTTGGCTGTTTGCCATGTGGGGCATTGATATGATTGGGAGGATTGAGCCGACTGCTTCTAATGGACATCGCTTCATCTTGGTTGCGATTGATTACTTCACCAAATGGGTGGAAGCAGCTTCTTATGCCAACGTCACCAAACAAGTGGTTGCCCGGTTCATCAAGAAAGAAATCATCTGTCGTTATGGAGTCCCTGAGAGAATCATCACTGACAATGGTTCGAATCTCAACAACAAGATGATGAAAGAACTGTGCAGAGATTTCAAGATTGAACATCACAATTCTTCTCCTTACAGACCAAAGATGAATGGTGCTGTTGAGGCGGCTAACAAGAATATCAAGAAGATTGTGCAAAAGATGGTCGTTACGTACAAAGATTGGCATGAGATGTTGCCTTTCGCTTTGCATGGGTACCGTACTTCAGTACGTACGTCGACCGGGGCAACCCCCTACTCCCTTGTGTATGGTATGGAAGCAGTCCTACCAGTTGAGGTGGAGATCCCTTCTCTGAGGGTATTATTGGATGTCAAGCTGGACGAAGCCGAGTGGATTCGTACAAGGTTTAACGAGTTAAGCCTTATCGAAGAGAGACGGCTAGCAGCTGTGTGCCATGGGCAGTTATACCAGAGAAGGATGAAGCGAGCCTTTGATCAGAAAGTGCGTCCTCGGACATTTCAAACTGGCGATCTAGTTTTGAAGAGGATCCTTCCTCCCGGTACAGATAACAGGGGCAAGTGGACTCCTAATTACGAAGGTCCATATGTTGTGAAGAAGGTCTTCTCCGGTGGAGCCTTGATGCTTACAACAATGGATGGTGAAGATTTTCCTTCCCCTGTCAACTCAGACGTAGTCAAAAAATACTTCGCATAAATTAACCCGCTGGACAAAAAGAATAAAAGAATCCAGGCAAAAATGGGCATCCCGGCGGACCAAAAAAACAGAAAGAAAAGGTTCGGGCAAAAGTTAGGGATAAAAAATGAAAAAATTGTACACCCGGTAAGTCGAAAACCCGCAAGGGCGGCTTAGGCAAAAATGGGTATCCCGGTGGATTGAAAACCCGAAAGGGCGATCCAGCCAAAAGAGGGATTAAAGCGAAGACTACAGTCTGAGTTATCTGTACTTCATCATGCTTCGTCAGCTGCCATCTCGACAGATGTGATCGGTCCAGTCATTCTTCTCAGAAAGCAAGGAATTGGGAGGAAACTGATGATCTATGAGTTATAACAGAGTTGGGAAACAATGAATGCCGTGTTCACATTGCCATTAGGATAGTTTATTTTTCCTTTTGTGCGCAATTACCTCTTCCTAGGAATTGTTTCCCAATGTATTTGCCTCTTCAGGCACACTTTCAATCAATAAAAGTCGTTATTCAGATAAATTGCTCTCTTGTTTTTACTTTTACTGTTTTGCTTGCAAAAACGTCCGAATTTTTGATAAACATTGCATATAAAAACATGAAGGCTAAACAATGACGTGCAGAAAGATTAAAACATTTGAAAATCATTTTGAATGTTGAGGACACTTGACCGTATCTTGTCCATGTACTCCCTGGGGCATTTGTTGTTCCAATTTGCAGGTCGTCACCTATGAGTATTTTCCCCAGTAAGGTCGTCATCTATGAGCATTCCCCAGCAGTGCTTTCCCCAGACGGGATCATTCTCCTAGATATGGTTTGTTTGAGCCTTCCCCAGCGAAGCAGTTATCTCTCCAGCAGAGTTCATCCTACCAGTGGATTGGACAGGGGTCCATGACAGACGGATGCCTACATCCCCAGCTGAGTCGTTTCTACTTGTGAACATTGTGGGTCGTCCCCGGCGGAGTAGCGGTTATTCCCCAAAGCAGGGCCTATTTTATCTAAGGTTTATATGAGCCTTACCCCCAGAGAGTTGCCTGGTTTAGTTTCCCCCAGCGGAGCTTTCATTTCCCCAAACGGAATTTTTGTGGATTGATTGGGCTATCTTCAGCAGCTTACCTTTGCTTTCCCCTAGCAGAGTTGCTTTTTTTTACTCCCCAGCAAATTGCTTCCTCCTCTAGTGGATTTGTGTTGTTGGTTCCCCAGCAGTTGTTTTGTTTCCCCCCAGTGGATTGATCTTGAAGATTCCTCAACACAGTCGTCCTGTGTATTTCTCCCGCAGAGTTCTTATCATATTGCATTGCATATAGTAATCATTGCATCCTCAAAACTGCGTAGCATTTCCATCCCATATGGAGCATTACGCCATAGAAAAATTCAAACATATGCATTCATGTGTTCGAAACCACATCAGACTTTATCCCCGGCAGAGGCGGATCTTTTTCTTCAACATCAGCACAGCAAGTCAGCTACAGTTGCTTTGACAGCATTCAGAATTGTTATCCCCACAGAGGTTTATTTCCTCACCCGATGGTGACAGAGGTTTATTTCCTCACCCGATGGTGACAGAAAATTTGTTTCTCCCCAGCGAGACCCCTAGCAAGTGATCAGTCTTGCCTTAACATATCCCAGTTTTGACCTTGTGATACCAGTAAGTGTCATGTCAGCACCCGCGTGTGTTTCTTTTTGGTGTCGGTAAACACCATTGCTTCGATGTCGGTAAACATTGAGTTCCACCCAGTCATCGGTAAATGTCTGGTCATTCTTTTTTGATGTCGGTAAACATCATCTTTCGATGTCGGTAAACATTGAGTCTCACCCAGTCATCGGTAAATGTCTGGTTATTTTTTGGTGTCGGTAAACGCCATTGTTTCGGTGTCGGTAAACATCGAGTCTTTCTTTCAGTCATCGGTAAATGTCTGATAATCCCCCAACAAAAATCCCCAGTAGAGTCATCTGTAAATGTCCTACCTGGTTTTCAGTTGCAAATATTTGTTTGTCTCTTCCCAATAAATTCCTCACCCCAGTCATCGGTAAATGTCTGGTCATTCTTTTTGATGTCGGTAAACATCATCTTTCGATGTCGGTAAACATCGTGTCTCACCCCAGTCATCGGTAAATGTCTGGTCATTCTTTTTGATGTCGGTAAACATCATCTTTCGATGTCGGTAAACATCGTGTCTCACCCCAGTCATCGGTAAATGTCTGGTCATTTCTTTGTTCTCTTGTTAATAAAATCAGAAATCCCCAGAAGTCGTCGGTAAACGTCTTGTCTGGTATCACCACAAAGATTTTGTTCTTCCCCAAGCGGAGATGCCATCGGTAAATGGCCCAGCTTTCTTCGATATCGGTAAATATCGAGTTCCCAGTTGCAGCAGCCATCGGTAAATGGTCTTGCTAAGTTTGACATCGGTAAATGTCAAGTTTCTTTGAAGCCACCATCGGTAAATGGTTTTGCTTCCTTTTCAACATCAAATTATTTTCCAGCAGCCATCGGTAAATGGTCTGGCTGAAGTTGATATCGGTAAATATCAAGTTTTTAACCATCGGTAAATGGTTCTGTTTTTCTCAAGATGTTTTCCCAGCAGCCATCGGTAAATGGTCTGGCTGAAGTTGATATCGGTAAATATCAAAGTTTTAACCATCGGTAAATGGTTGTGCTTTTCTGAAGTTGTCATGCAGTTTGTCATCGGTAAATGACGTGGTTCTTTTTGTATTATATCCAGTCGGTGCAAATTTCTACGGTTCTTTTGTATTCAATCCCTGTTTACCCTGAAAGTCTGACAGTCACTGCTATCATCCGTTCGGGTTCCCAGCTGATTGAATAGGGGCAGCTGTAGCACCTCAAATTTGCACCTATCATTGTACATACATTCTCATATTAGGTCATAGCATATCATGGTCCATTGCATAGCATTGCATTGTCCCCAGTTGCCTCAAGAGCAAGCAAGTCAAGAATTAGGTCAAACTGATCAGGAGATCAGTCAACCAAGCAAGCAAGGGTGTTTCTCAAGGAGCCAAGGCCCTAAGGTTTGTCCAGCAAGTTCACATGACTTGAAGGTCCATTTGAAGTGTTTAAGTCAAGGGTTGGATGTTCAGAGGTCATCAGTTCATGCACAACCAGTCAATTAGGTCAAAGACAGTCAACAGTCAGTCAAAGCAGTGGATGGTGGCCATTCCGGTGGAATTTGGGCACCATGATCAATAATCAAGAGTCCATACAACTTGGGACATCATTTGAAGTCAAGGTCTCAAGGAATTAGGGTTTGGAATTCATCAGAAGTGCTTCAGTCATCCAAAACCCTAGATAAGTCAAAGTTGGTCAACTGTGGTTGATTCTTTGGTTTTGATGGATGGAAATGGTTTGAGAGAGCTTATTCATGTCCTAATAGGCCTCATGTGTCATGGCAATCAACATCATTGAAGAATTTGAAGCCAATCAGAAAATTTCCAAAAATAGAAACTGGACCTGTAATTTTAACTGCCAAAAATGGAAACTTCTTGATCCTCAGCTTGCATCATGATACAAGCTTCATATGAATTTTTGCCCAACATGAAAGTTGAAGATCTTGTTCTCCCATTTTCAAAAAGTCCAAGAACACCCAAATCCCATGAATGGTTAGCAAGATATGATCAATCCATTTTCACAAATTTGTGAACTTCAACAAGCCATATCTCATGAACCATAAGGCCAAATTTGGTGGGGTTTTTTCCTACAAACCACATTTTTCCTCCTCTTTCCAAAATATAAACATCATGTACCAAAACCTTGCCAATCAAAATGGCATTTTTTTGACTTGTTTCATTTAAAAATCAAGTTTGACCAATAGTTGACTTTTTGATTTAAACATTTTTGACACAATTGGCCAATTGGGATGTGTTTAATATGTTATTTGCAAGATGTTCCAAGCCCAAGTTCGAGCAGCATCCCATCATACCACCTCCATATGCACCTTTGGTTCACAATTGGCAAATAATGCATTTTGTTTCATTGAAGTAAGACACACTTAGCACTTCATTGGCAGACTTAAAACAGCAAAATTAAGGGTCATTTGCAGCCTGTTTACAAGCCCATTTCGTGCAGATCATTACACCTCCACTTCCATATTCTTCGACTTAGCAATTTTGCAATTTGGTTAAAATGAACTAATCTTGTTTAAGCACTCCATTACCAATTGTTAAACAGTCATATATAAATGATTTTCTGGCCATTTGTAACCCTAGTAGCAGCTGCAGACCACAAAACACCTCTCATTTCTCTCGATTTGCATTTTGGCCATTTTGAATTTTCTGCTCACAAACTCTAAAAACCACGAGCTAGCTTGTTGCATCACCATTCAAACACCATTGTGAGTTGGTTTCAACCTTCAAACCCCATCTGTAACCATCATTTTCGCGGCTGTTTGGTCAAGGCATCATCAATGGCAGAAGTTATGCAGAGCTAATTTAGTTTGTTTCAAGCCAAGATTGCTTCACCAATCATCATTTGGAAGCATAAAGAACCCCTGTTTCAACCATTGGAGTTCAAGCAATCACAAATCAGCTCAGTTCTGCAGATTTGGTACCCTTAGTTGCTTAAGTTCTCTGAACTTGCTTTGCTTTGCTTTTTAGCAAAATTGCTTGAGGTATAATCTCTTTTACTTCATGTAGTCTGGAGACCCGGCCTGTTATTTGGCCGGGCAAACTGTCTGAAGTCCTCCTTAAGAGGCCATGCTTGTGTGTGTTTAAAATTGTCCCAAGCAGGAAAAGTCCTTCAAATAAGGCAATTGGTAGATCAAAGGGATAAGCAACCTATCCCCTACTATTCAGTGAGTCCTCTCCTTGCTCCCATTACATGGTTGTAGCATTGAGATAAAAACCCAAGATCAATCGAGTCAATAATGGGGAGAGAGTTCCATCTTTCTGAACTCCCCCACTTTCTATTATTTGATGCTCTCCCTGATCAGGGATAGAAGCAATGAGGCACACCCCTCATCTCCTTTCATCCGCTTCACCTTAGCCCCTCAATGGCAAGGTTAAGAGCGACATTTACCTATTACAGTGGACTTTCATAGTCAAACCCTCTTGTGTGAGCCCCCTTGTTTGGCTATAGAGTGTGCTGTTTGATTCTCACTGATTGATTGATTGCTTCATATGCACCTATTTGCTTGTATGTTATGCATTTATTATCATCAATTGCCATTAATGCATGATCATCTCTTTGTCTGTGTGACATTGTCACTTTTGTTTACCCATTGAGGACAATTGTAAGTCCCACGAGTTGGCATTTGTTCCTATGATATGGAAGTGAGTATAAGACCATCACATTGGCCACTCATCTTATCTTTGTTTGTTGCGTTGTTTGTATGAGAGGATACAATTGTAAGTCCCACAAGTTGGCATTTGTTTTCCTAGGATCATATTGTGTATGTCAGAGTAAGCCCAGACAAATTGGCATCTGACATCCATGTTTTGCTTTCTTTGTTTGTATGAGAGGATGCAATTGTAAGTCCCACAAGTTGGCATTTGCTTTCCTATGATCATGTCCGGAATTAACCTAAGACCAGACAGATTGGCAGTTGATTTCCATATTTCATTCTTGTTTTCTTTTTGAGGAGATTAGTGTAAGACCATCGAGTGGCCTCTGATATCCATTTCTGTTTTAGGAGATTGGTGTAAATCCAGCTATTGGTATCCGATATCCGCTTTTGTTTGTGAGATTGGAGTAAGACCATTGAGTGGCATCCAGTATCATTTTGTTTGCTTATTTTATCATTACTTATTTTCCATTCCAAAGGACACACTTGAATCATACCCTATATGATCTCAAGAAGTGAACCCCTGAGAAGTTTTACTTTCCATCCTCATTCATTCATCTCTCATTGTGTCCTAAACCTTTTCACACTTTGATTTCGAACTTAACATAAGTGTTGTGCAAACATCTTCATGTTTTCAAACTAAAAACCTGGACCCAAGTCCTTGACTCATTTTTCAAACTCCATTTCATAATACCTCTTTGAATCAATCTTAATCATACTTTGACTTCACTTTTCATAATCACAATCAATTAACTTCACTCATTCACTTGTTTTGGCTTTGTCCATTAATCTTTTCATGCATTAGCCATAGGTTTCAATTATCATTGTGGTTGATGTAAATCTTACCTATCCTTAGTGAGTCGACAGTAAGACTTCCGTACTGAAACAGGGTTAACCCCTCTAGTGCGTCGAAGCTGTCCTCACATGGTGGATGTTGTTCTTGGTCGAGTTTTCTCCCATTGATAATGAAAAGCCTCAGTGCTTGTGTTTAAAATTGAATCCACCAACCTTTGGAAATCTTTTAGCCGAACTACGGCGTTTTGATCCTTACCTTTGATGGAAGGTACGTAGGCAACGGGTTCATCCGTTCAAACCCAATAAAATGTACATTCTTTTCTCATCATCCCAATCATGTTTGCACAATCTTTATGTCATAACAAATAACAATCTTTTACAACAAGTGTAAAAAGGGCTCCCTAGGAGTACCTAGGACGTAGTGGGTGCCTAACACCTTCCCATTGCGTAACTTACCCCTTACCCAGACTCTCTGATCTTTTATTAGTTTTCTACGTGTAAAACTTCTTAGGCTTTTGTTCGCTTTTTAGCCAGTCCTTTGGATAAATAAAAGTGCGGTGGCGACTCGAAATTTCAATGTATCCCTTGCTTATGATTTAATCGATAGATCATATAGCGACGAATACACCGCTACACTTACCAGGTTATTGAAACAAGAGGAAAGGGTTATTCAACCGCATCGAGAGTCTGTTGAAGTGATTAATCTCGGCACCGATGACGCCAAGAGAGAAATCAAGATAGGGGCTGCTTTGAGAGATGATGTGAAAAAATGGCTGATTGAATTGCTGCAAGATTACGTTGACATCTTCGCCTGGTCTTATCAGGACATGCCTGGGCTGGACACAGACATCATGGTACACCGCTTGCCTCTCAAAAAAGGTTGTCCTCCGGTCAAGCAGAAGCTCAGAAGAACAAGACCAGAGATGGCTGTCAAGATAAAGGAAGAAGTGCAAAAGCAGTTGGATGCAGGGTTTCTAGCAGTCACCAATTATCCGCCATGGGTTGCAAACATCGTCCCAGTACCTAAGAAGGATGGAAAGGTACGGATGTGTGTCGACTACCGGGATCTGAACAGAGCTAGCCCTAAAGATGATTTCCCATTACCTCACATCGACATTTTGGTGGATAATACAGCTCAGTTCTCGGTATTCTCCTTCATGGATGGCTTTTCTGGCTATAACCAAATCAAGATGGCACCAGAGGACATGGAAAAGACAACTTTCATAACCCCTTGGGGCACCTTCTGCTACAAGGTGATGCCGTTTGGTCTGAAAAATGCCGGAGCAACATATCAGCGAGCAATGGTGACTCTGTTCCATGATATGATTCATCATGAAATCGAGGTTTATGTGGACGATATGATTGCCAAATCTCAGACAGAAGAAGAACATTTGTTGAATTTGCAGAAACTGTTTGAGCGTTTGAGGAAATTCAAACTGAGACTTAATCCGAATAAGTGCACTTTCGGGGTGAGATCGGGAAAATTGCTGGGTTTTATTGTTAGCGGAAAAGGGATTGAGGTGGATCCTGACAAAGTGAAAGCAATACAGGAAATGTCTGAGCCAAGAACAGAGAAGCAAGTCCGTAGTTTCTTAGGGAGGTTGAACTACATTGCAAGGTTCATCTCTCACCTAACAACCACGTGTGAGCCAATTTTCAAATTGCTGAGGAAGGATCAGGCTATCAGGTGGAATGAAGATTGTCAAAGGGCTTTCGAGAAGATAAAAGAGTATCTACAGAAACCTCCGATCCTTATACCTCCAGTTCCTGGGAGACCTCTGATAATGTACCTATCAGTGACCGAGACCTCGATGGGGTGTGTATTGGGACAGCATGACGAGTCTGGTCGAAAAGAGCATGCCATATACTACCTTAGCAAAAAGTTTACCGACTGTGAAATCAAATATTCGCAGCCTGAGAAAACTTGCTGTGCTTTGGCCTGGGCTGCTCGCCGACTGAGACAGTATATGTTGAACCATACTACCTTGTTGATTTCTAAGATGGATCCAGTGAAATACATATTCGAGAAGCCAGCTCTCACCGGAAGGGTCGCTCGTTGGCAAATGATTTTAACAGAGTATGATATTCAGTACACGTCACAGAAGGCCATCAAAGGGAGTATTCTGTCAGACTACCTTGCCGAGCAACCGATTGATGATTATGAGCCAATGAAGTTTGAATTCCCTGATGAAGACATCATGTTCCTCAAGATGAAAGACTGTGAAGAGCCAGTTGTTGAGGAGGGACCTGATCCAAACGAAAAGTGGACTTTGTTGTTTGATGGGGCTGTCAATGCTAGAGGTAGTGGAATTGGCGCTGTCATTACTACTCCGAAGGGTGCCCACATGCCTTTCACCGCTCGTTTGACTTTTGAGTGCACAAATAATGAAGCTGAGTACGAGGCCTGTATCTTGGGTATTGAGCAAGCCATTGATCTGAGAATCAAGACTCTGGACATCTTCGGAGATTCAGCTCTGGTGATCAATCAAGTGAATGGTGATTGGAATACTCTCCAACCCACTCTGATCCCCTACAGAGACTACACGAGAAGACTTTCGACTTTCTTCACAACGGTAAAATTGTATCATATACCTCGTGATGGGAACCAGATGGCAGGCGCACTTGCTACTCTATCCTCCATGATCAAGGTAATTCGTTGGAACCATGCTCCCAGGATCGATGTGATGCGCCTTGACAGGGCCGCGTATGTGTTTGCTGCTGAACTGGTAGTCGATGACAAGCCCTGGTATCACGATATCAAGTGCTTTCTGAAGAATCAAGAGTACCCTGCAGGGGCATCCAACAATGACAGAAAGACTTTGAGAAGATTGGCAGGCAGTTTCTTCTTGAACAAAGACGATGTGCTGTATAAGAGGAACTTCGACATGGTTTTGCTCAAATGCGTGGACAGACACGAGGCGGACATGTTAATGCAGGAAGTTCATGAAGGTTCCTTCGGTACTCATGCCGGTGGACATGCAATGGCTAAGAAATTGTTGAGAGCGGGTTATTATTGGATGACCATGGAATCAGATTGTTTCAAGTATGCTCGGAAGTGTCATAAATGCCAGATTTATGCTGATAAGGTGCATGTACCGCCGAATCCTCTGAATGTGATGTCTTCGTCGTGGCCGTTTGCCATGTGGGGTATTGACATGATTGGAAAGATTGAGCCGACTGCTTCCAATGGGCATCGCTTCATCCTTGTTGCCATCGACTATTTCACCAAGTGGGTCGAGGCAGCGTCGTTCGCGAATGTCACCAGACATGTGGTTGCCCGTTTCATCAAGAAAGAAATTATTTGTCGCTATGGGATTCCCGAAAGAATCATTACTGATAATGGTTCTAATCTCAACAACAAAATGATGAAGGAGTTGTGTCAGAACTTCAACATTCAGCATCACAACTCTTCCCCTTACCGCCCTAAGATGAACGACGTTGTTGAGGCGGAAAATAAGAACATAAAGAAGATTGTGCAGAAGATGGTCGTCACGTACAGAGATTGGCATGAGATGCTACCTTTCGCCTTGCATGGGTACCGTACTTCAGTACGTACATCGACCGGGGCAACCCCCTACTCCCTTGTGTATGGTATGGAAGCAGTCCTACCTGTTGAAGTGGAGATCCCTTATCTAAGAGTCTTGTTGGATATCAAGCTAGACGAAGCTGAATGGATTCGGACAAGGTTCAATGAGTTGAGTCTTATCGAAGAGAAGCGAATGGCAGCCATTTGTCATGGGCAGTTGTATCAAAGTCGGCTGAAGAGAGCCTTTGATCAGAAAGTGCATCCTCGTTGTTTCCAAGTCGGAGATTTAGTGTTGAAAAGGATCCTTCCTCCTCAGACAGATCACAGGGGCAAGTGGACTCCTAACTATGATGGACCGTATATTGTCACCAAGGTTTTTGATGGTGGGGCTTTAATGCTTGTAACTATGGATGGTGAAAACCTCACTTCCCCTGTGAACTCAGACGCAGTTAAAAAATACTTCGCATAAAATAGACCCGCTGGACAGTAAAAAAGAGTAGTCCAGGCAAAAAATGGGCATCCCGACGAACCAAGAAAATGAAAAGGTTCGGGCAAGAATTAGGGATTAAAAATGAAAAGATCGTACACCCGGTAACTTGAAAACCTGAAAAGGCAACTTAGGCAAAAATGGGTATCCCGGTGGATTGAAAACCCGAAAAGGGCGATCCAGGCAAAAGTTAGGGATTAAGCGAATGACTGCGTTCTGAGTAGTTCTAAATCTCATCTCGTGCCAATGACTGGAAATTTTCGAAAGGTAGGAAACAGTCCAATCACCTTTTCAGAAGGCTGATCATCTGGAGGATCTTGAAGACGAGCAAGTCATAGCAGAATTGGAACCCAATAGAAATCCATTTCACATTGCCATTAGATTAATTTCTGTTTTTATCTTTTGTGCGATTACCTCTTTCCAGGGATTGCTTCCTAATGTAAATGCCTATTCAGAGGCCATTCAATCAATAAAATCATGTTATTCAGTATATCTCTGTTTTCATTTTCATTTTACTGTTTTGTTTGCAAAAATGACGTCCGAATTTTTGATAAACATTGCATCATGACACATAAGGGCTTTACAGGTACATGCTTAATAAACATTTAAAATTGCTGTAAATTTTAAGTGCTTTGGATCGTCTATTCAGAACAGATACCCTCGGGGCATTTCCTTAAAATTCCCTGCAGATGATCGTGAATATCTTCCCCAGTGAAGTCACCAACAGACAAATTCAGTGTCTTGACCCTGCAGAGCTGATCAGAGTGTTGGATTCTTCAATCCCCAGCAGTTTCTCACCACCGTACTTCCCCAAGCGGTTGTTTCAAGACATACACTCCCCAGTAGAGTTGACAGTGTCAGACTATATATCCTCAGCGGAGTTGACAGTGCCAGACTGTATCTTCCCAGCAGAAGTGGCTGCTCCTTAGAGTTCGATGCCAGATCGATAATCCCAATGCCAGATCCATGGTTTCTTTCCTTGAAGCAGAACCTCGGTACCGTATCAGTGTTTGCTCCCCCTGCTGAGTCATCTCTCGCAAATCGTGGTTGCCAGAACCATTGTAGCTTTCCTCAGCAGCAGGCTTCCAATGCCATTCTTTCCCCGATCAGAGTCTCGGTATGGCCAGAACACCGCATGGCTAGTCATCTCCCCACAGAGTTCTTTGCGCTGTGCATCTCCAACAGCCTTGCCAGGGTCCAGAAGATGGTGATCATTTCTCCAGCAGATCCCTTGCCTCAGCTTGGCATTCTACCCAGCATTTCGCATCCCTGCATGTAGAATCATATTGCATTGCATCCTTCCAAATCGCGTAGCATTTCCATTTTCATGGAGCATTACGCCATTGAAAAATTCAAACATACGCATGTAAGCATAAAACATTCTCGGTATCCCAAGTGATAAGCTAGAAGTTGTTTCCAGTACTCAGACTGAAGATTGTTCATGACTTACCTTTGTTATCCCCAACAAGTGTCATTAGCCCATGCGCCGCCTCTATTATCATTCCCTATTTCTGCCAATGCTGACAGGCATGAAGTTTTCCGGTATCCAGACCGAAGTGGCATTCAGGCCAGTGTTCCGATGTTCAGATCGAAGAAGTTTCCGACGTTCAGGTCGATGCAACTTGTGGCATTCAGGCCAGTTTTCCCGGTATCCAGACCGAAGTGGCATTCAGACCAGTTTTCTGGTATCCAGACCGAAGTGGCATTCAGGCCAGTTTTCCGGTATCCAGACCGAAGTGGCATTCAGGCCAGTGTTCCGATGTTCAGATCAAAGAAGTTTCCGACGTTCAGGTCGATGCAACTTGTGGCATTCAGGCCAGTGTTCCGATATTCAGATCGAAGTGGCATTCAGGCCAGTGTTC
Organism: Lathyrus oleraceus; assembly: GCF_024323335.1. Lineage (NCBI taxonomy): Eukaryota > Viridiplantae > Streptophyta > Magnoliopsida > Fabales > Fabaceae > Lathyrus > Lathyrus oleraceus. The sequence continues at coordinate 96,204,289 of NC_066582.1, read as the reverse complement.
CGATGTTCAGATCGAAGAAGTTTCCGACGTTCAGGTCGATGCAACTTGTGGCATTCAGGCCAGTTTTCCGGTATTCAGATCGAAGTGGCATTCAGGCCAATTTTCCGATATTCAGATCGAAGTGGCATTCAGGCCAATTTTCCGATGTTCAGATCGAAGAAGGTTCCGACGTTCAGGTCGATGCGACTTGTGGCATTCAGGCCCATTTTCCGATGTTCAGATCGAAATCCTTTCCAGTATTCAGACTGATGAGCGGCATTCAAGCCATGGTTATTTCTGTGTTACCATTTATTTTGGTATCCAGTTTAACATTCTTTTTCGATATTCAAACTGACTCTCACCGTACCAGACGAATTCTTCTTTCAAGACCACCTCTTTGCTAATTCTGACAGACATTGTTACTTCACTTCACTTCAGTGCAAATTTTTGGGCTTTTATTATATTCAATCCCTTGATACCTCGAAAGTACGAAAGCAACTGCCATCTTCTTTCCGGGTCTCCAGTTGATTGAATAGGGGCAGCTGTAATACCCCAAAATTTACCCTTCATTTTTTCTGGAAAAAAAAAAAAACGAAAAAAAAAAAAAAGAAAAATAATTTAATTAATTAATTAATTAATTAATTAATTAATTAAATAAATAAAAATAAATAAATAAATAAAATATAACAAATTATTTTGGACTTGGGTCTCCCTCATTTGAGCCCATTACCCACGAAAATCAGTCTATAAATACTGAAGTTTCAGTAGAGGAAAACACACTGGGAGTTACACTGGGAGATTCACTGGAGAAAGAAGGAAGAGAAGCAAAACCCTGAGGAAAAGATAGTGAGAGAAAAGCCAACAGAGTTCAGAGCAACCTCCAAACCCTGAAAGGAACTCAACTTGTAAACCTCACGGGCGCAACTCAATCAAGCTCTCCAATCAGGTTTGCCCTATATCCATCATCTTTATGCCTTTTATTTGAATGCTCTAAATGTATGAGGTATTATGGGTGAATTTGATACCTTTTTGTGAGCCTTTTGTGAATTTTGATGGAATTATTCATGTGGTTACATTTTGATTTAGGGGCAACTCTGGGTTACCCTATTTTGTTTATTCTAACCTGTCTTGTGTTTCCATGGCATTGTTTTCTCTTGATTTCATCCTACTACTCTAACCCTTTGTCGAGTTTTGTGAGGGCTCACATGGCTTTCGCAGAGATACTCGCGTGGTTTCCCACTTTATTTGTGGGATACCCCCTGGAGTTTTATTCTGATTATTCGTGTTGACTGATTTCCTTTGACGGTCCAGCTGGAGACATTTCAGGGTTTCTTGCCCCTTTAACTGCTATAGCTTCGGATCTTTATCCGTGTGGTAATTTTTTCCCTTTCTCATATTTTATCGTTTTCTTAGCTGGAAGACCTCGATAGGAGGCAATGTTTGAGCCCCTTGGTGGCATTTTACTCTGAGATACATGTTTTGTGTTTTGTATTCATATCCCTGCAGGTAGCGCGGTTCCTTCGTCAAGGACTGCCTTTTTGCCCTTGAGCATCCCAAACTCATACCCTTTATTGATTGTTCTTCTCCATAGCAACACGTTTACTCCTTCTACTACAGGCGAGTAAGTCTCCGAAGGTCGAGCATCCGGTAGATTGCGTAGTGACGTCGTTCGTCCAAAACCCAATCCATAACCCCGTAGTCAGCCGAACTACGGCTTGCTCTGATTCTCATTCCAGATGAGATACGTAGGCATAAGACGCGATGTCTTAGCGAGCACACATCCCCCAACCCATAGGTCAGCCGAGCTACGAAGACTCTGATTCTCATATTCAGATGAGATACGTATGCAGTGGATGCAACATCTGCGCGAGTCATTTTCATTTAACCCTTTTTTTTGTTTTTTTTTGGCAAACAGCATAAGATAAACCCACACCCTTTAGACAAAAACTACAAAAGTGGATCCCGTAGAGTACTATGGATGTGTAGGGGTGCTAATACCTTCCCTTCGCATAACCGACTCCCGAACCCAAGATTTGGTTGCGAGACCTTGTCTTTTCCTTTCCTTTTTTCAGGTTTACTTCGAGCGTTTCCTTTCCCTCCTTTGGGATAAATAACGCACGGTGGCGACTCTTCTGTCTTTTTCTTTCGCCGGTTGTTTTTTTCGCACACTGTATTTTTCAGGTTGCGACAGGTGGGTATATATTTAATATTATCAAGCATATTAACTTTTTATTGAACTATTGGACATAGGTTAGCCAAATATCTGGTGGTTCTAAACAGTTTGAACTAAAATCATTCGCAAACCTTCTTAGTTTTGAAGTTATTAGTCTATTTCATATTTAGTGGTTTCAAAACAAAATTGTCAAACCTGTGTTCCATCAAGAAACATGTTATTATGATTAGCCATGTGTCATACGGTGAACTGACTTTATTGTGTTTTTAATCGCAATGTTGCGGTTAGCAAGAGTCGCCACCGATTTTTCTTTTATCCCATAAGGAAAGGTGGAAAAGAACAGGAAAGACCTTAATTTAGATTCTTAAGTTCGGGAGGTACATTATACAAAGGGAAGGTGTTAGCACCCTTTGTATCCATGGTTATCCATGGGCTCTTAATTGCTCAATCATTTATGTTTTTCTTGTTTGAACAAGTGTTTGAAAAATGTGTAGAAAATGTTTTGAAAAGGAGAATTTAACTTTGTAATGATTCTTGTATGAATGTATACAAAGTGGTTATCTCGTTTAGTTTTGAAAGTTGTTTTGAAAAGGGAAGTTGTTTAGTTTTGAAAGTTGTTTTGAAAGTGGTTATGAATGAGCAATTAAGGGTTATACCTTCCTAAGGTCGTTATGGGTATTTCCTATCCTTATGAGGGTAAAACTGTCCTTACTATTGAGAAGTAAGTAATTTTTATCCTTGGGATGTAGAAGGGTCATCGTAGGGTCATCGGCTGGTCATGGAAGGCAACAGTTGTGAGGATACCTTAGCATTCGAAGGGACTATCATCATTCAGCCATAGGCTACACCGAAGGGTCATCGAGGGACAAAATCGTATTTTCGAAGGCAACATCCGAGGGGCCATGATTTATTTTATGATGATTTAACCGAAGGGTCTTTGCTAAGGGTATCCCCATATTCGCGGGACATGACCGTATTACGTAATCGTGGGGTAACAAAGAGAGGTCCGATGTCATTTATTTAAAGTCCATATTTTAAAGTTAATTAGGTAATTAGGATGAATCTCCACATTAAAATCAATACATTAACAATAATACATTAAAAGCACTACATTAAAATTAATTGAGTAATTCAGAGTGAATTTCCATAAGGGTATCCCACACATAGGGTGGAACACCTGGCCAGCCGTTTCTTCGAGAATCTGTAGCCTTTACACAATTCAACACACGGGTTAGAGTACCAAAGTAAAGTACAATGGGAAATTGCCCCACAATATAACAGTCCCTAAATCAGACCAAATAATGCAGAATTATCATGAATATTGATCGGACAAACATAAGGCACCGCAGCAAAGAAGCAAAACAGCCACTGCTTCGTTCGCTCCTGCCTCGCCTAGCGAAGGCTCAGCGAATGCTCGCTGCAGGCTCGCTTAGCGATGTGCTAGCGAGTGGCCACGGGTTTTGGATTTGATGGCAGCATGATCTCCGGAAACCTGAACTTTCATGGCATTGGATTACAGGCATAGCATAGACAATTATACAGGATGTTCAGACATACTTGGATTCACATGTGAAATCAAATTGCATATCAAAACTTTAATCGTAATGCATCATGTATGTAAAGAATGTCGATTGGAAACGTAAAACAGTGGTGATACGCAAACCTGTGTGCAATTGCGATGTTGAAAGGGGTTGATCACTCTGGATGCCGGATTGAGTTGGGCGGCGGTAGCTTCGGTGCGGATGAGCTGCCTTCAGGGTTCCTTACTCTGAATTCTCTAGGTTAGCAGGGTTTCTACGCCAGGGTTTCCGTCCTTCTCTGTCCGTCTTGGTCTCTCTGTTTGTGTCTGTCCATTTTCGTGGCTGAAGAGCTGGTATTTATAGTGGTAGTGGTGACCTAATGGGCTCAGACTGAAGCCCGAAAATTATAACATTCGCAAGCTTCGCTAGGCGAGCCTGTAGCGAAGGTTCGCTAGGCGAAGGATTTGCTCGCCTAGCGAGCATGCAGTTTATGACCTAATGGGCTCAGAATGAAGCCCAACCATTCTGGTACTTGCGAGCTTCGCTAGGCGAGGGAGTTGCTCGCCTAGCGAGCAAGCTAGTTTGGGCCTCTTCTGGATTGGGTCTGTTGTGAGCTGGGCTTTTGTTCCTTTAAGATCAGCGCCTTGCAGAATAAGTCGGGATGCCTCGAAAGATACCTTGTAATATCAACGGGCAAATTTTGGGGTATGACAGCTGCCCCTGTTCAATATTCTTGAACCGAGAGAGTAGAATGGTATGTGCCGTTCGTGGTCTGGAGGTGAAAGATTATTGAACACTAGAATGCCCCAAAAATTTGCACCTGTCAATTAGTCTTGATGGAGATGGGCTTAAAGATGCCATCCAGGTAGTTTGATGATGAGAGCTCCAGATTACGTCGTACGTTAGACGATACCTGGAGACATGGGTGTCATACCGGGTCATACGCTAGACCGTATAGTGAGTCATCCATTATGCTGTTGACTTCGCTGAGGAGTCAGAGTATGCTATATACTGCTGGGGATAAGGGATCAGAATGGATCGTACGTTAGACCGTGTCTGAATACCAGAGTGAGTTGTTCATTAGGCGGATGGCTTTACTGGGGATGAAAGATCAGAAGGGATCGTACGCTAGATCGTATCTGAGTTGCAGAATGAGCCGTACACTAGGCTGTATCTGACGAAGAAAGTAGTCGTACGCTAGACTACACCCCGGAATGTACCGTACGCTAGGCAGCATCTGAGGATTTGAGTATCCAAATGGGTCGTACGTTAGACCGTATTGGAGTTGCTGAAAGTCAGAATGGATCGTACGTTAGATCGTATCTGAGTTGAAGGTCCAAATGGGTCGTACGTTAGACCGTATTGGAGTTGCAGAATGAGCCGTACGTTAGGCTGTATCTGAAGAAGAAAGTAGTCGTACGCTAGACTACACCCCGGAATGTACCGTACGCTAGGCAGCATCTGAGGATTTGAGTATCCAAATGGGTCGTACGTTAGACCGTATTGGAGTTGCTGAAAGTCAGAATGGATCGTACGTTAGATCGTATCTGAGTTGAAGGTCCAAATGGGTCGTACGTTAGACCGTATTGGATTTGCAGAATGAGCCGTACGTTAGGCTGTATCTGAAGAAGAAAGTAGTCGTACGCTAGACTACACCCCGGAATGTACCGTACGCTAGGCAGCATCTGAGGATTTGAGTATCCAAATGGGTCGTACGTTAGACCGTATTGGAGTTGGTTGAAAGTCAGAATGGATCGTACGTTAGACCGTATCTGAGCTAAAGGAGTCATATGTTGGGTTGAATCAGAATGAACCGTATGTTAGGCTGTATCTGATAATATTTGTTGTATTTGCAGTGAATATCTGGGGTGGGCTTAGAGATGCCACCATTGGGAGGATGTCAGAACGTTCGTCAGATGGATTATATCTGAGAGCTGTATTCGAATCTTGAATGTGATCAGGAGGATAATTAGCCTGAAAAATAACGTTAGTTTCATGCAATGTCATGATGCATGAGATGCTTTATGCTTGCGAACATGGTATGCATATACATGCTATGAAATGATGTAAAGTATATGATGCGGAATGAAGTAAATGTGAGCATGGTATGCAGGTATGTAATATGAAATGATGTAATGAATGCACTATGCGTCTGAACATTCTTCCAGGGAACTCTACTGGGGAAATAAATCTCCTCTTCTGGTCGGAGATATTGGTATTGATGACCCTGTCTCAGCTGGGGCATTTGACTTCTGTCTAATGGTAGAAACATTTGACAGAGCCTGGCTGGGGATAGAAGAGGTGACCAATTCGTCCAGTTTTGCTAATTTCTTCTGGGAAATAGCTGGTTCTTGTTGGGGGACAGAATTAGCGACGGACTCATTGGAAAGCGTGGTTAGACCTTCTCTTTGGTCCTGAAGTCTCGTAGTAATTGCTATTTCTATTTTAGGCATGTATTTTTGTAAATATTGATCATATTCAAATGCATAAATCAATTCAAATTAAATCAATGGACGTTTATGCAATCAAAACAGAGGAAGTAAAACAAAAGCATCTTTTGGAAATAAAATTGGATTGATTTTGACAGAGGGCCTACAAATAGGCAATTTATGTACAAGGAGACAGACATCCTAGTAAGAGGACATTGCCAGGAAAACAGAGAGAAAGCTATGCAGAGAAAGTCCTATCGATTCTGATTTCACTACTGTCATTATGTCTTCAAGCATCTCATCTCCTGCTGTCGGATAGAGGTGATTGGCTTGTTCAGTCCCTTGAACTTGGTTGAAGCTGACAGAGAACGGGATGTAGTCATACGCTTTAATCCCTAATTTTTGCCTGGACCGCCTTTTCAGGTTTTCAGTCCACCAAGATACCCTTTTTTTGCCCAAGCCGCCTTTTCAGGTTTTCGACTTGCCGGGTGTACGTTTTTATATGTTTATCCCTAATTTTTGCCCGAACCCTTTTGGTTCGCCGGGATGCCCTTACTTTTGCCTAGATACGTCGACCTAGCGGGTCTCTTTTATGCGTAGTATTTTTTAACTATGTCCGCGTTCACAGGATGCGGGAAGTCTTCGCCATCCATTGTAGCAAGTATCATGGCTCCACCGGAGAATACCTTCTTAACCACAAATGGCCCTTCGTATGTGGGAGTCCACTTGCCTCTGGGATCCCCTTGTGGTAGAATGATACGCTTGATCACCAAGTCGCCAATTTGATACATCTGTCTCTTGACTCTTTTGTTAAATGCCTGGGTCATGCACTTCTGATATATCTGCCCGTGACAAACAGCCGCAAGTCTCTTCTCATCAATCAAATTTATCTGATCGAGCCGAGTCTGAATCCATTCATCCTCGCCTAAACCCGCCTCTTTCATGATCCTTAGAGAGGGAATCTGAACTTCCACTGGTAAAATGGCTTCCGTTCCGTAGACTAAAGAGAAAGGAGTTGCCCCTGTCGAAGTGCGTACTGAAGTGCGATAACCATGGAGAGCAAACGGTAACATCTCATGCCAGTCTTTGTACGTTACTGTCATCTTTTGTATGATCTTCTTGATGTTCTTATTAGCAGCCTCTACGGCGCCATTCATCTTTGGCCGGTACGGAGAAGAGTTATGGTGTTTAATTTTGAACTGCGTGCAGAGTTCAGTAATCATCTTGTTGTTCAAATTAGTACCATTGTCAGTGATAATTCTTTCAGGGATGCCGTATCGACAAATAAGGCTATTCTTGATGAACCGTGCCACCGCGTTCTTGGTGACAGAAGCGAATGAGGCTGCCTCTACCCACTTCGTAAAGTAATCAATAGCGACGAGAATGAAGCGATGTCCATTAGAAGCCGTGGGTTTAATCTCTCCAATCATATCGATGCCCCACATTGCAAAGGGCCAAGGTGCTGTCAACACGTTCAATGGAGCAGGAGGCACATGTACTTTGTCCGCATAGATCTGACACTTGTGACAGGTTCTGGAGTGATGGTGGCAATCAGCTTCCATGGTAGACCAATAATACCCTGATCTCAGAATCTTCTTGGCCATTGTATGTCCATTAGAATGAGTCCCAAAAATACCGTCATGCATGTCTTCCATAATCCTTTCTGCTTCCTTTCTATCCACACAGCGAAGCAGAGTCGAATCATGATTACGTTTGTATAACACTCCATTACTCAGAAAGAATTTAGCGGAGAACTTCCTCAGGAATTTTCTGTCATTGATGGATGCCCCTTCAGGGTATTCCTGAGCTTCTAAATATCTTTTTACGTCGTGGAACCAAGGTTTCTCCTGCACCCTCTCAGTGTTAAGTTCATAACAGTGTGCTGGTTCATCCAATCGTTCAATAGTGATCCTGGGAGCTTCGTTGTCCCATCTGACTCTGAACATAGATGACATGGTAGCTAATGCGTCTGCCAACTGATTCTCCTCTCGTGGAATATGTTCAAATGTAATCTCTTCAAAGTATGGGATTAATGTCATTACCCGCTCTCGATAAGGGATGAGATTTGGATGTTTAGTATCCCATTCTCCTTTGATCTGACTGATTACCAAGGCCGAATCTCCGTACACCCTCAAAAACTTGATTCGCCGATCTATAGCAGCTTTGAGTCCCAAAATACATGCTTCATACTCAGCCATATTATTGGTACAATGAAAACACAGTCTAGCAGTGAAAGGTGTATGGTAACCTCCGGGAGAAATGATTACAACGCCAACACCATTGCCCAATGCATTGGAAGATCCATCAAAAACCATAGTCCATCGGGATCCCAGTTCGGGTCCTTCATCCGGTTTAATTTTTTCATCATCAGTAACAAGCACGACATCCTCATCCGGGAACTCAAAATTCATAGATTGATAATCGTCCACCGCTTGATGAGCCAAATGATCAGCTAGCACGCTTCCTTTGATGGCTTTCTGGGTAGTATACTGGATGTCGTACTCCGTTAAGATCATCTGCCATCTCGCTATTCTTCCGGAGAGGGCAGGTCTCTCGAACATGTATTTGATGGGATCCATCCTAGAAATCAACAAAGTGGTATGATTCAACATATACTGTCTTAGTCGGCGAGCAGCCCAGGGCAAAACACAACAAGTTCTCTCGAGCAGTGAGTATCTTGTTTCACAGTCGGTAAACTTTTTGCTCAGGTAGTATATGGCATGCTCTTTTCGACCAGACTCGTCATGTTGCCCCAACACGCACCCCATTGAACTTTCTAACACGGTCAAATACATGATTAGAGGTCTTCCTTCAACTGGTGGTATCAGAATTGGAGGTTCCTGGAGATATTTCTTGATTTTGTCAAAAGCCTCTTGACATTCGTCATTCCACATCATCTCTTGATTATTCCTCAGTAATTTGAAGATGGGTTTGCAGGTAGCGGTCAAGTGGGAGATAAATCGGGCAATGTAGTTCAAGCGTCCCAAGAAACCTCTGACTTCTTTCTCCGTACGGGGAACTGGCATTTCTTGAATAGCTCTCACCTTGGCCGGGTCAACCTCAATCCCTTTACCACTGACAATAAAGCCCAAGAGTTTACCGGATCTTACTCCAAAGGTGCATTTGTTCGGATTCAATCTCAACTTGTACTTCTTCAACCTCTCGAATAGTTTGTATAAATGATCGAGATGTTCTTCTTCAGTATGAGATCTGGCTATCATGTCATCCATATATACTTCTATCTCATGATGAATCATATCATGAAACAAAACTACCATAGCACGCTAGTATGTTGCTCCTGCATTCTTCAAACCGAATGGCATTACTTTGTAGCAGAAAGTGCCCCATTGCGTCACAAACGTAGTTTTCTCCATGTCCTCAGGTGCCATCTTAATCTGATTATAACCCGAGAATCCATCCATGAAGGAGAATACTTTGTGTTGAGCGGTGTTATCTACCAGAACATCGATGTGCGGGAGTGGAAAGTCGTCTTTGGGACTCGCTTTATTCAAATCTCTGTAGTCTACACACATTCGTACCTTGCCATCCTTCTTCGGCACTGGTACTACATTAGCAACCCATTGAGGATAAGAAGTAACGGCTAGAAAACCGGCATTGAATTGTTTCATAACCTCGGCTTTGATTTTCTCAGACATCTCAGGACGCATGCGGCGAACCTTTTGCTTGACAGGACGACAGTCTTCCTTCGTTGGCAGACGATGCACTACTATGTCAGTATCCAATCCGGGCATGTCTTCATAAGACCAAGCAAAAATCTCTACGTAGTCACGTAACATCTGAATCAATCTTTCTTTGATACTGTCTTCCAAGCCTGCTCCTATTCTGACTACTTTCTTGTCTACTTCAGTACCCAGATTTACACTTTCGATTGACTCTTCATGCGGCTGTATAGTCCTTTCTTCTTGCAGTAACAATCTGGCGAGTTCTCCAGAGACTTCGCAATCTTCCTCCCTTCCATCCTCGGCTTGGTAGATCGGATTTTCAAAGTCATAATGAACAGGAGCGGAATTATTATCAATAGGATCCAGAGTGGATACGGATCTGCAATTTGTTACGTGAGTGTGTGTAAGAAAACATAGCTCGTTTGAAAGACGACAGGAAAGATAAAGAGCGCAATATTTGAATGCAAAAAGTCCATTGATTTATTGAATATGAATATGCTTATGAAATGACAAACCCTTAACAAATTAGCTATTGTGCTCCGGGCGTAGACACAATGCTTCAATTGAAAAATTAAAAAAATTGCAATACTAAATGGATAATAACAATTACTCCTGACTAAAGGAGATCGAGATAGTGTCTTCAGCCTTCCAATTATTGAGTCCGTCACCAATTGTTGGGTAGATCCAGCTATCCAGGTCGCAATTACTGTCAGCATCTTCTACAGCATTGATTTGATCTTTGACCATCTTTTCAGAGCTAAATCCCAGACCATATTTATCAGACTTGTAGGGTATGTTGATCAGTTGACCCCAGCCAGTACAGCCACCATCTTCAACCACAGCTTGAGCGTCCTTCAGGGAAACCATGGCCGGAGGAGCTCGAATAACCTCGGGCACAAGGGGAGTTGGCTTAAGGACAGGACTGGGCGGAGGAACCACTTCAAATGACTGAGACGGAGTCTCGAAGAATTCACCATCCATCTCAACATATCTGAAGGTATGCACACTACTGACGATATACTCCTCTTCCCCGCACACAGTGACAATCTTACCCTCTATTGGATATCTCAGCTTTTGATGGAGAGACGAAGCTACAGCGCCTGCCCCATGAATTCAAGGGCGTCCCAGCAAGCAGGAATAGGCGGGGCGAATGTTCATTACATGAAAGGTAGTGTTGAAGACTTGAGGTCCTATCTTGATAGGGAGGACGACTTCACCATGGACAACACTCTTTGCACCATCGTAAGCACGCACCACAATGTCACTAGGCTTCAATTCAATGCCTTTACAGTCAAGTTTATCGAGCACGGCTTTCGGTAACACATTCAAAGAAGAGCCATTATCGATCAACACATGAGACAGGGTGATCCCTTTACACTCAATGGAGATATGCAGGGCTTTATTGTGATTCTTCCCTGCTGGTGTCAGGTCAGCATTGGAAAAACCTAGGCCATCGTCAACAGTCAGGTTAGCAACATAGTTTTCGAATTGATCGACGGATGTTTCCTGAGGTACATGAGCAGTCTTCAAGAATTTTATCAAGGCATGGGCATGAGATTCAGAAGATAACAACAAGGATAACATCGAGATCTTAGACGGGGTATGCCCCAACTGTTCTACAACATCAAAATCACTCTTGCGGATGATTTTCAGCACTTCTTCCATTTCTCGTTTGGCGACGTCTTCAGTAGTAGCTTCGATCGGTATCTCTGACTGAGAAGGGTTGACTGGTTCCTTTCCTCGGTTTTCGGGAACTGGAGGTGAGATTTCTGGAAAGAAGATCCTTCCGCTTCGAGTAACTTTACTAGTCCCAACAATGTCATTAGGATTAGCAGAATCACCAACTTGCTTTACGCCATGGATGTAAACATCACCTCCATAATTCCACGGAATGGCTTTGCTTGAAGAATACGGTACTGGGCCAGGTGCAGTAATGATCAGGGGGGCTACCTTGGGCTCAGCAGTAATCTTTACGGGTACTCTGGGAGCAGTAATCTTCACTGGAACTTTGGACCTTGCAATCACAGATATTTCTTCCACAGGGTCTTCCACCTGAGGAACCTTTTCGAAGAGAATGGTATGATCGTCCATAAGCCGTTGAATACCACCTCTCAACTTCAGGCAATCATTGGGTCGGGATATACAGAGATCGCAATTTTCAGCACAACCTGGAAATAAACCAGCTTGCAATAACTTCTTCTTGATGGCCAGGAGAGGAGATGTTAAGTCCGCTACAACAGTGATGAGAGAATCGTCATCGAGAGCATTAACAGCCTTGTCATGATTAGGCATAGGTGCAGTGATGACATTAGGAGTCTCCGGAGGCTCGAATTCAATTTCCCCAGCGTCGATCATATCCTGAATTTTGTTCTTCAACAACCAACAATCGTTTGTATCATGCCCGGGGCTATCGGAGTGATATGCACACCTGGCATTGGAATTATAACGAGGCGAAGTAGTGTTGACATTTGCAGGAGGACCTCTGAGAGTGATTAAGTTTGCCTTTAGCATACTTTGCAGTGCCTGAACCAAGGTCATATTGATCTTGGTGAACTGCCTTCTTGGTCAGTCTTGTCTGTGCTGGAAGTTTTGAGCTGGCGGGGCTGCGATTGTCACTGCTCCAACGGCATGGTCACCATTTTTCTTATTATGATTCTTTTGACCGTACACAGCATTTGATTCATTCTTCCCATGGTAGGACTTTTTGCTGCTTGTAGAGGTAGCTGCCTGTATCTTTCCACTTCGGATGTGTAAGACCCCAATTTTGGCCCCAAGATCCCTCATGGGCCATATCATATCATATCATGGCCTCAAGGACCATTGCATGCCCTAGCTCCCCTCCTAGTGGGTAGTTTGCCTTGTGAGTTTGATTCTTGATCACCAAGCATGTCTTGCATTTGTATATCTTTGCTTTTCATATGTTTACTAACCAAAAAGTACAAAAATATTGTCATTCTAACCTTGTTGCTTGCAGCTGAAGCAATCATCAGCAATTAGGTCAAAATCAGTCAAAGTCAGTCATTGTAGTGGATGGTGGCCATTCTTGCAGAATTTGGGCACCATGATCAATAATCAAGAGTTCATATGACTTGGGACATCATTTGGAATCAAGTTCTCAAGGAATTAGGGTTTGGAATTCATCAGAAGTGGTTCAATCATGCAAAACCTAGAAAAGTCAACAGAAAGTCAAACTTGGTCAACTGTGGATTTAATCAATGATTTGATGGATGGAATTGATTTGAAGGAGTTCATTCATGCTTATATAAGCCTCTTATAAGCATGCATGTCCAACCTCATCATGGAAGAAAATCAAGTCAAACAGAAAATTTCCCAAAATAGAAAGTTGACCTGTAATTCAAATTTGCCAAAAATGGAAACTTCTTGATCTTAAACTTACATCATGATACAAGCTTCAAATGAATTTTTTCCCAACATGAAAGTTGAAGATCTTGTTCTCCCATTTTCAAAAAGTCCAAGAACACTCAATTCCCATGTATGGTTGGCAAGATATGATCAATTCATTTTCACAATTTCATGAACTTCAAAAGGCCATATCTCTCAAACCATTTGGCCAATTTTGGTGGGGTTTTTTTCCTACAAACCACATTTCATCTCCTCTTTCCAAAAATATAAATTTCATGTACCAAAAATCTATGGATCAAAATGGCATTTTTGGACTTGTCTTATTTGAATTCAAGTGTGGAAAAAGTTGACTTTTTGATTTAACAATTTTTACTCAATTTGGCCATTTGGGAATTGTTTGGAAGGATATTTAAGACATGTTTGAGGCCCAAACTCGGGCAGACCATACCTCCTTGTTGCAATTGGCTCAAAGTTAGCAAAAATGCAAATTGGCTTCATTTAAGTTAACTTTGATTAGTGCCTTCATTAACAATGCTAAACAGACATATATAACCTCATTTTCAGCCCATTCAACCCTAGCTAGCAGCCATCAAACTCAGAAAAATACATTCATTCTCTCAAACCTCCTTTTGACCATTTTCCAAAAATCTGCCAAATTCTTCAAAGAACCCGACCTGGTTAGCATTGTTCCATCACCCAAGCAACCTTGTGAGCTTGTTTTCATCACATTTCTACATCTGTAAGCAGCCCAAAACCACTGTTCCATTGGAAGCTTAGCCATGGCAGAAGTTGATTCAAGCTATCTCGTGCATTCTTGAGCTGAAATAACTTCATCATCCATCATTTCAAACCAAGAGCTTCATCTGTTTCGAGTTGCATCATCCAAACAACACTGTTCCATTGAGTTCTTCAAATCAAGTACCATTAGTTGCTTAAGTTCTTTGAACTTGCTTTGCTTTGCTATTTAGCAATTTGCTTTGAGGTAATCCCTCTTTCTTCATGTAGTCTGGAGACCCGGCCTGTTATTTGGTCGGGCAAACTGTCTGAAGTCCTCCTTAAGAGGCAATGCTTGTGTGTGTTTAATTTTGTCCCAAGCAGGAAAAGCCCTTCAAATAAGGCAATTGGTAGATCAAAGGGATAAGCAACCTATCCCCTACTATTCTGTGAGTCTTCTCCTTGCTCCCATTACATGGTTGTAGCATTGAGATCCAAGCCCAAGATCTATCGAGTCAATAATGTGGAGAGAGTTCCTACTTTCTGAACTCCCACACCTTCTGATATTCAGATGCTCTCCCTGACCAGGGATAAGAGCAATGAGGCACACCCCTCATATCCTTTCATCTGCTTCACCTTAGCCCCTCAATGGCAAGGTTAAGAGCAACTTTTGACCCTATTCCAGTTGGCTTCAATGCCTAACCCTCTTGTATGAGCCTCCTTGTATGGTTATAGAGTGTGCTGTTTGATTCTCATTGATTGCTTGATTGTTTCATATGCACATGTTTGCTTGTATACTCTATGCATTTATCATCATTAATTGCTCATCATTGCATGATTCATCTCATTTGTCTTTATGACTTATCATTGTTGTTTACCCATTGAGGACAATTGTAAGACCATCCATTGGCCATTGCTCCTAGGATATGGAAGTGAGTATAAGACCATCACCTTGGCCACTCATCTTGTCTCTGTTTTGCTTTTCTTTGATTGTGAGGATGCAATTATAAGTCCCTGTAAGTTGGCATTTGCTTTCCTGTGATCACATGTTGCTTTGTTTGTTTGTATGTGAGGATACAATTATAAGTCCCTGCAAGTTGGCATTTGTATTCCTAGGACCATACTGTGGAGGTTAGAGTAAGCCCATATAGATTTGCATCTGACATCCATGTTTTGCTTCTGTTTGTTTATGTGAGGATGCAATTGTAAGTCCCTGTAAGTTGGCATTTGCTTTCCTATGATCATATGTTGGATATTGGTATAAGCCCAAACAGATTGGCATCCGGTATCCAAGTTTCTTTGTTTGAGGAGATTAGTATAAGTCCATTGAGTGGCATCTGATATCCAATTTTGTTTTAGGAGATTGGTGTAAATCCATCTATTGGTATCCGATATCCGCTTTTGTTTGTGAGATTGGAGTAAGACCATTGAGTGGCATCCGGTATCATTTGCTTGCTTACATTATTATTATTCATTGCTTATTCCAAAGGACACACTTGAATCATCTCCCATATGATCTCAAGAGGTGAACCTTCTAAGAAGTTTTACAATCCATCTTCATCCATTCATCCTCATTATGTCCTAAACCTTTTCACACATCACTTTCAAACTTGACATAGATATTGTGCAAACTTCTTCATGTTTTCAAATTAAAAACCTGGACCCCAAGTCCTTGACTTTTTTCAAAACTCCATTTCATAATACTTCTTTGAATCAATCTTAATCATACTTTGACTCTACTTTCATAATCACAATCAATTAACTTCACCCATTCACTTGTTTTGGCTTTGTCCATTGTTAATCTTTTCATGCATTAGCCATAGGTTTCAATTATCATTGTGGTTGATGTAAACCTCACCTTATCTTTAGTGAGTCGACAGTAAGACTTCCGTACTGAAAACAGGGCTAACCCCTCTAGTACGTCGAAGCTATCCTCGCATGGTGGATGTTGGTCTTGGTCGAGTTTTCTCCCATTGATAATGAAAAGCCTCAGTGCTATTGTTTAAAATTGAATCCACCAACTTTTGGAAATCTTTTAGCCGAACTACGGCGTTTTGATCCTTACCTTTGATGGAAGGTACGTAGGCAGCGGGTTCATCCGTTCAAACCCAATAACCCAATAAAAATTGTATATTCTTTTCTCATCATCCCAATCATGTTTGCACAATACTTATGTCATAATAAATAACAATTTAATACAACAAGTGTGAAAAGGGCTCCCTAGGAGTACCTAGGACGTAGTGGGTGCCTAACACCTTCCCATTGCGTAATTTACCCCTTACCCAGACTCTCTGATCTTTTTATTAGTTTTCTACGTGTAAAACTTCTTAGGCTTTTGTTCGCTTTTTAGCCAGTCCTTTGGATAAATAAAAGTGCGGTGGCGACTCGAAAATTTCATTGTATGCTTTGCTTATGGTTTAATCGATAGATCATATAGCGACGAATACACCGCTACAGAAAAGTGGCGACTCTGCTGGGGAAACTCACCAGAATCCTTGGTGGTATTGCCTACTTTTCACCCTTGTTGTGCTATATTATTATTTGTTATATGACATATTTTTGTACAATTTGGGATAACTGTATTGATTGTAATGTTTGAATTGCTTGATATACAATTGCTGTTTGCTTTGGTGATCTGTGAGATGAGTTCTATACCCGAACTCGAGTGCACTCTAGGATAGGAGAATGGCATAGTCTTGTTGACTGGTGTGGAGTATTCCTTAGCCAGTTGACTTGCGAGCCCATTCACTTGGTGGAGGTCATGTTGGACTAATAATGTCACACAAGTTATTTGTGGTTAGGCATTATTCTTTCAATCATGTGCCGCAGAAGCCAAGGACCTTAGTTTACCAAACCCATCTTGGCCTATTTTTAGGACCGTAGTGCGGAGGTCGTTCAGATGTCAGTTCTGATACGATTGTTACGCGATACTACACTCATAAGAGTTTCTCTTGAGAATATTCTTGGAATACGAGTATTCGTTCCTCCGATAATATTCGAAAGATGGAACGATGATTATGGGAACCTCTGGTAGAACATGTCTGGCAGGTTTAAACCCTAGTACACTCCCTTTGGGTGGTTCTTAACCGAGACTCCATGCTCGTGACTCTCAACAAACCCATGATTCGTGGTTGAGTCGTTCAAACATTGTTAATATCAATGGATCCCGGATCAGGTGTAAAACCTAAAATCCACCAAAGCGGCTGGTTGATATTAAGAATGTTAGAACCGGTTCATGTACCGTTAATATCAATGGAACTTGGGTGTCGATAAGGTGAGAACCTAAATCCACCAAAATGGATGATTGATATTAGGGATACAATGAGCTTTCCCACGACCTTTGCTTGGTGTGACTTGCTTGATCCTTGAGTGTGATTGTTGCATTCATGCATTCACGCATTCATCTGCATCCATATCATTAGAAAAAAGAGAATTTTCAAGGAACTCAAAGGAGTTTATTTGCAAAAAATTTCAAAACATGAAAAAACCGGGAAAATTTTTTCACCTGATATATCTGATGAGATATTCTCATGTATGATCAAAATGCTTAAATATTTCAAAGTTTGCAAATAAAACCCTCGGGTTCCTTTGATATAAAAAACAAGCATATGCATAAACACTTCATGCATCATTTGCATAAGCAAGTGTTTTGTTCCGGTCTCCCGTCCAGTGGTCTGACCCTGCGATCTTCATTTATTTTGAAGACGCACCTCGCCGGTACTATACCAAAGCCAACTCTGCCAGAGTGATGGATCATCCTGAGCAAGAGAGCTGTGAACTCAGAGAGATTTTTGCCAGACTTAACGCTGTTGATGGATTTATTCCTGGTTAACCAATCCCGGGCTGGCGTAGGCTACTGTTCTGGGGCATTCAATGAGCATTTGTTCAAGAGTGGAGGTTCCATCCATGCTGATCAACCTGAAGAAGCTGCTGCTATCATTGAAGAAGACGCAGAAGACTTGAACAATTTTGTTATTCCTGGTGGTGTCTGCCACAATTGGGTCGCTGTGGATGTTCCTACGGTCATTCATAAGTCAGCGTGATTTGTTCACTTTGTGTGAAACCCTTCTCCCATGCCAAAAGGAGAAGTGATGACATTGTTGGCAAAGCATATATACAATGATGTTTTCATTCAATTAATGCATTGTTAAACATTTGTTTTTCCATTTGTTTTCACTTTTTGCTTTTTGCATGAAATCAGTGATCACAAAAAAACCATGAAAAACAAAAACAGCTTTTTCATCTGCATAAATGATTTGCTTGTTTAAATTCAAAAGCTTTTCATTATCCAAAATCATTATGCAGGGATTTCTAAATCCATTGAACATAATGATCCAACGCCGTCTCCCAATCTTGAATTCTTTGTATTCGAAGCCGAGGAAGATGATGTTGAAGGGGATTCCTGATGAGATTACCCAACTTCTTGAGCACCAAAGAGGCTCATTCAGCTGTATCATGAGAATCAGCAAACCAGTCAAACTGGGGCATTGCAAATGCAATCAAAATAAAAAAAAAAAAAAAAAAAAAAAAAAAAGGAGGGTGAAAAATATGAAAAAATCAAAAATCAGGAAAAATTTTTCAAAATTTTTCCAAGGGAAAAAAGAAAAATTATACCCTCAAGTCCCTAGTTGACTGATGCTGAATGGATTCAGGGTCGTTATGACCAGTTGAATTTGATTGAAGAGAAGCGATTAACTGCCATGTGCCATGGTCAGTTATATCAGCTGAGAATGAAGAAGGCATTCGATAAGAAGGTCAAGCCTCGTGTGTTCCGAGAAGGTGACCTTGTGCTCAAGAAAGTTTTGTCTTTCGCGCCCGATTCCAGGGGCAAGTGGACTCCAAACTACGAGGGTCCATATGTTGTTAAGAGAGCCTTTTCAGGCGGAACTTTGATGCTTACAACAATGGATGGGGAGGATTTCACTCGTCCTGTGAATTCAGATGCAGTCAAGAGATACTTTGCCTAGAAAAAAAAGTATATGCAAATAAAAAAAACAGAATAGCTCGCTAAGTTGAAAACCCGAAAGGGCGGCTTAGGCAAAAATGAGCGTCTCGGTGGAGAATCCGCAAGGGTAATCCAGGCAAAAATTAGAGACTTGAAAAAAAGAAATATATTTGCATCCCGCTAGATTGAGTACCTCACCCTGGGGCAATTTAGGCAAAAATTAGGGATTTGGCAAGTAACTACATCCTGACAAGACTTTCTGGTTCATCAGTCGTCATTTCGTCAGAAGATTCTCGATTCGTCGTCAACTGAAGCTTCGGATACATCGAGATTCAAATTGGTAGAGAAAGGATCATTATGTTCAATGTAGCCCTCTTCCAATATATATCACTGATTTCAAACTTGTACGAATCTATGGAGTCTTTCCATTTGCAGGCTACCATTCCATCAAATCAATTTGAGCTTTTTATCCAATTATTTGCACTCTTATTTGTTTCAATTCAACAAATGTTTTGCATGTTTTAAATTGATAAAATGTCATTGTTTTAAACAAATCAAATTTTTAAAAATTGTTGTTTTAAACAAAGTGAACATTCACAAGATTGAAAGGATACTCAAGAATATCTCAGTGCTCTCCCGAGGGTGGCATGATTTCCAACAGGTAAGACATTCGTTCATATTCCTGGTTTGGTGGTATCTTCTTTCTTCAGATCTTTGTTGGGGTTGTTCCTCAGGCAGATTTGTTGTTGGGGTTGTTCCCCAGTATAGTCGCAAGCAGAGTGTTGTTGAAGACTTCATTTTCTCCAGCAGCAGTCTCCCCCTAGCATGGGTGTTTTCTTGCAAGTGTCGGCGGTTGATGGTTTATCATCTTGGTGCCCCGTCACTTTCTCCAGTGGGTCGTCTACCCCAGACTTTATTTGTCTCCTCAGCGCAGTCATGAGTAGAGCTGTTATTGATATCCCCATCGGATTTGCGAACAGAGTTGTTATCACTCTTCCCAGTGCAGTTGCCAGCGGAATTGTCTGTTTTCTCGGCACGATCGCTTTCCTTTTGAAGACGCGGTAAGGCAGTGGTTTGATACCCGGTACTTTACCTTCTCCCCGGCGAGGTTGTCTGCGGAATTATTGCTATCTCTCCATCAGAGTGTTGTTTCTCCTCAGCAGAGCAGGGTTTATTTTCCTATTCAGTGGTTGATTTGGGTTGACATCCCAGTTTATTTCAACCATCTTTCCCTCAGCGTAGTCTGCAGAATGTTTGTTGTGGCAGTTTCGCCCGTTGAATACTCCTTCAATCCCCAGTATGGTCGGGTGATGGCTCTAGCATCCAGAGAACGGATTTGATTTCCTGACTGTTTGTGATCCCCAGTAGAGTGGCTTATATTGCAGAATCTACTTGTTGTGATCAGATTGCTATGTGTATTCTCCCCAAGTAGAGTGGTTCGTCGCAGAATCTACTTGTTTGATCTGTCCTCCCTCAGCGGTTTGTTCCCCAAGAGAGTAGCCGACAGTTTTCCCCAGTAGAGTTGCTTATGCAGTTAGATTCTATTTGGATGATATCATTCTCCCTCAGTGGGTTGTTCCCCAGCGGAGTTATGTGGATTTGCTTCTACAGCAGTTCGTGCTTGTGCAATGCACTTTTTGTTTCTCAGTTAACACTGAGATCCCCTGCAGATATCTTGGGTTTTCTCTTGTTCCCTTACAGATTTGTCTTGGTGGCTCTTTTGCCCGTTGTGACTTTCTGTACCCTGATTGGGTCGTCTCCTGACATCTCTGATCCTCTGCTTCTTCAGCAGTACCCGCAGATCTTTGCTTCTCAGCATATAGATCTCCGTAGATTGGCTTTCCAGCTGGTTTTCCCCTGGAAGTATAATGCCGGGCGTTTTAGTTCCTGGACCTGGTTGTGTTAGAATTGTCTGTTTTGTCAGCATTCATCAAACATAAATCACGCATATTCATGCATATTCATAAACATTCAGATATTCATGTTGCATTTCTTGCCATGTATCCTTTGTTTGTCGTGTCTCCTGCTATGGTGATATAGATCTCTTTATAGATCTCCCCAAGCAGATGTCGGGTGTTTAAAATCTCTCCATATAGAGTCAGCCCATAAGCAGAAAATGTTGTCTTTCCTTCTGCAGTTCCCCACTGAGATATATCCTCGTGGATGACGGTTTCTTCCGTTTCCTCCCAACACATATATTGGGATGGATGTTCCTATTTGAGTTATATCCTCAATAGAACGTGTCTTGATTCAGTCTGTCTTTTCGGATTATTCCCGAATTGGCTATTTGTCAAATGTCTTATGCTTCCCAGTGGGTTGTTCCCCAGCGGAGTAGTTTTGGGCCTCTACCCTCATACCGGTAGTTATAAGTCCTACTTTTTCCTGGCTTTCTCTACAGAATTTGTGGTTATACACCTTTTATTCTCCAGCCAGAGTGTTGGTTTTCTACCCTCATACCGGTAGTTGTAAATCCTATTTTCCTGTTCTCCAGCAGTTTGTGGTTTGTTATAACCCTATCTTGGTTTCCCGTGCGGATTTGTGATTTGTTCTATCCCCACGTGGAGTTGTTGGTCTTCTACCCCGTATTCGGTAGATGTAAACCCTAGTTTTGTGGTTACCTCCACCCTTTTGGCCCTCTGCCTACAAACCAGCAGTCGTAAGTCCTATCTTTGCGGTTTTTCTACCTACAAACCGGTAGTCATAAACCCTGTTCTCTCCACTTGCAGAGTTAACTTTATTGTTCATCCCAACCGATGACAATTTCCCTTTGTGGGTATCTTCATCTAGTTCTTGATGTTGATTTTTCTTTGCCTGGATAAGTTGCTCAGATCAGCACTTATATCCCCAGCAAGTCTTTTGTGGATAATTGCCGTATGCTAGCAATTTTATCCCCTGTGGGTCCTTTCACCTTGTGTCAGTGATTGTGTTCCCCGGATCATTGATTTTCATCAGTGAATCCTCAGCAGATCGCCTTTCATTTACCCTGTTGTCGGTAATGTCTGTTGCTCCTTTTGATTGGCCATCATTATATACCTAGATTGGTATCCCGATGCCTTTCTTTT
This sequence comes from Lathyrus oleraceus, assembly GCF_024323335.1. NCBI lineage: Eukaryota > Viridiplantae > Streptophyta > Magnoliopsida > Fabales > Fabaceae > Lathyrus > Lathyrus oleraceus. Next base: position 96,182,421 of record NC_066582.1, on the reverse strand, counting down.
CGGTTGATTTATCCTTTATTAACCCAGTAACCGGTTGTGGATAATCTTCCATGCGAGTATATTATTCACGGTTTGCCGGTAATGAATAATATATCTCATGCGCTCTTTAGTTGGAATCCTTTGTTGATTTTCCCCAGCTGAGCAAGATTCGTATTCTTTGTAGAATCGAATATCCATCCTTTAACCAGTTTGTGTTTTGGATGATGAGTGTTTTGGAAGTGAAATCCAATTCACGTTTCGGTAGAACACCTATTATATACCCAGTAACCGGTATCTTTGGTGTTTCTTACCATGCGAGTTTATTATCTACGTTCTGACGGTAATAGATAATATATCTCATGCGAGTATCTTATCCACGGTCTGCCGGTAATGGATATTGTATCTCATGCACTCTTTGGGTTTGTGTCCCCAGTTGAGTAAGATTCGTTTTCCCGTTGTGGATTCGAATGCCCATCCTGTAAGTCGATTTGCTTTTTCAAGCCCTCCTTTCGGATGATGAGTGTTTTGGAAGTGAAATCCAATTCACGTTTCGGTAGATCACCTATTATATACCCAGTAACCGGTATCTCTGGTGTTTCCTACCATGCAAGTTTATTATCTACGTTCTGACGGTAATAGATAATATATCTCATGCGAGTATCTTATCCACGGTCTGCCGGTAATGGATATTGTATCTCATGCACTCTTTGGGTTTGTGTCCCCAGTTGAGTAAGATTCGTATTCCTTGTGGAATCGAATATCCATCCTATAAACAAGTCTGCTGTTCTAGCTTTCTTCAGGATGATGAGTGTTTTGGAAGTGAAAACCAATTCACGATTTCGGATCTTATCCTATAAACAACCCAGTAACCGGTTCAGGATAATTTTCCTTTCGAGTATATTATTCACGGTCTGCCGGTAATGAATAATATGTCTCATGCGCTCTTTAGTTGGAATCCTTTGTTGATTTTCCCCAACTGAGCAAGATTCGTATTCTTTGTAGAATCGAATATCCATCCTTTAACCAGTTTGTGTTTTGGATGATGAGTGTTTTGGAAGTGAAATCCAATTCACGTTTCGGTAGATCACCTATTATATACCCAGTAACCGGTATCCCTGGTGTTTCTTACCATGCGAGTGTATTATTCACGGTCTGCCGGTAATGAATAATATGTCTCATGCGCTCTTTGGTCGGAATCCTTTGTTGATCTTCCCCAGTCGAGTAAGGTTCGTATTCCTTGTGGAATCGAACATCCATCCTATAAACAAGTTTGCTTCTCTAGCTCTTCAGGATGATGAGTGTTTTGGAAGTGAAATCCAATTCACGCTTTGGTCGGTCACCTATTATATACCCAGTAACCGGTATCCTTGGTGTTCCTTCCTTTTTGCTCCCTATTATGACTTTGGTCCCCTGTGGAGTCAGATTTTTCCTGAGTTATGTACCTTTTCCAGGTCTTTCTCAGATGTTTGGTTGATTGATATCTCTCACCCTTATACCGGTCTTAGATATTCATTCTTCCTGAGTTTGTTACCCTTATACCGGTAACACCTCGTTCTTGTGCTTCCCTAGTGGAACTTCTTTTTGCTTCTCCCCAGGAGTCAGCTTGTGTCTCTCCAATGGATTTATTTTCCTTTGGAATTCTTTTCCCCAGTGTGAGTCCTTCACTCCCCAGTGAGGTTTTCAGTCTGTTTTCTTTTCCCCTAATCAGAATCGTGTATTGTTCACGCTGTGTCAGTTTTGTTTATCCCCAACTAGAGTCTTGTCAGAGTCTCTGTTCCTGGTGAGTGTATTACTCCGATGGATCGTCTTTTCTTCTGTGTGAACCATATTCCCCACAGAATTTATGTCTTTTGCATACATACATTGCATCATGAGGTCTCTTAGGGACCAAAATTTGTCTCATTACTGTTATTTAAGCCCATTCTACCGCGTCGAAATGAAGATTTCTAAACTTCGCTTCTCCGGCTAGAATGACCTTAAATAGGGGCATCTGTAAGACCCCAATTTTGGCCCCAAGATCCCTCATGGCCCATATCATATCATATCATGGCCTCAAGGACCATTGCATGCCCTAGCTCCCCTCCTAGTGGGTAGTTTGCCTTGTGAGTTTGATTCTTGATCACCAAGCATGTCTTGCATTTGTATATCTTTGCTTTTCATATGTTTACTAACCAAAAAGTACAAAAATATTGTCATTCTAACCTTGTTGCTTGCAGCTGAAGCAATCATCAGCAATTAGGTCAAAATCAGTCAAAGTCAGTCATTGCAGTGGATGGTGGCCATTCTTGCAGAATTTGGGCACCATGATCAATAATCAAGAGTTCATATGACTTGGGACATCATTTGGAATCAAGTTCTCAAGGAATTAGGGTTTGGAATTCATCAGAAGTGGTTCAATCATGCAAAACCCTAGAAAAGTCAACAGAAAGTCAAACTTGGTCAACTGTGGATTTAATCAATGATTTGATGGATGGAATTGATTTGAAGGAGTTCATTCATGCTTATATAAGCCTCTTATAGCATGTCCAACCTCATCATGGAAGAAAATCAAGTCAAACAGAAAATTTCCCAAAATAGAAAGTTGACCTGTAATTCAAATTTGCCAAAAATGGAAACTTCTTGATCTTAAACTTACATCATGATACAAGCTTCAAATGAATTTTTGCCCAACATGAAAGTTGAAGATCTTGTTCTCCCATTTTCAAAAAGTCCAAGAACACTCAATTCCCATGTATGGTTGGCAAGATATGATCAATTCATTTTCACAATTTCATGAACTTCAAAAGGCCATATCTCTCAAACCATTTGGCCAATTTTGGTGGGGTTTTTTCCTACAAACCACATTTCATCTCCTCTTTCCAAAAATATAAATTTCATGTACCAAAAATCTATGGATCAAAATGGTATTTTTGGACTTGTCTTATTTGAATTCAAGTGTGGAAAAAGTTGACTTTTTGATTTAACAATTTTTACTCAATTTGGCCATTTGGGAATTGTTTGGAAGGATATTTAAGACATGTTTGAGGCCCAAACTCGGGCAGACCATACCTCCTTGTTGCAATTGGCTCAAAGTTAGCAAAAATGCAAATTGGCTTCATTTAAGTTAACTTTGATTAGTGCCTTCATTAACAATGCTAAACAGACATATATAACCTCATTTTCAGCCCATTCAACCCTAGCTAGCAGCCATCAAACTTAGAAAAATACATTCATTCTCTCAAACCTCCTTTTGACCATTTTCCAAAAATCTGCCAAATTCTTCAAAGAACCCGACCTGGTTAGCATTGTTCCATCACCCAAGCAACCTTGTGAGCTTGTTTTCATCACATTTCTACATCTGTAAGCAGCCCAAAACCACTGTTCCATTGGAAGCTTAGCCATGGCAGAAGTTGATTCAAGCTATCTCGTGCATTCTTGAGCTGAAATAACTTCATCATCCATCATTTCAAACCAAGAGCTTCATCTGTTTCGAGTTGCATCATCCAAACAACACTGTTCCATTGAGTTCTTCAAATCAAGTACCATTAGTTGCTTAAGTTCTTTGAACTTGCTTTGCTTTGCTATTTAGCAATTTGCTTTGAGGTAATCCCTCTTTCTTCATGTAGTCTGGAGACCCGGCCTGTTATTTGGCCGGGCAAACTGTCTGAAGTCCTCCTTAAGAGGCAATGCTTGTGTGTGTTTAATTTTGTCCCAAGCAGGAAAAGCCCTTCAAATAAGGCAATTGGTAGATCAAAGGGATAAGCAACCTATCCCCTACTATTCTGTGAGTCTTCTCCTTGCTCCCATTACATGGTTGTAGCATTGAGATCCAAGCCCAAGATCTATCGAGTCAATAATGTGGAGAGAGTTCCTACTTTCTGAACTCCCACACCTTCTGATATTCAGATGCTCTCCCTGACCAGGGATAAGAGCAATGAGGCACACCCCTCAATACCTTTCATCTGCTTCACCTTAGCCCCTCAATGGCAAGGTTAAGAGCAACTTTTGACCCTATTCCAGTTGGCTTCAATGCCTAACCCTCTTGTATGAGCCTCCTTGTATGGTTATAGAGTGTGTTGTTTGATTCTCATTGATTGCTTGATTGTTTCATATGCACATGTTTGCTTGTATACTCTATGCATTTATCATCATTAATTGCTCATCATTGCATGATTCATCTCATTTGTCTTTATGACTTATCATTGTTGTTTACCCATTGAGGACAATTGTAAGACCATCCATTGGCCATTGCTCCTAGGATATGGAAGTGAGTATAAGACCATCACCTTGGCCACTCATCTTGTCTCTGTTTTGCTTTTCTTTGATTGTGAGGATGCAATTATAAGTCCCTGTAAGTTGGCATTTGCTTTCCTGTGATCACATGTTGCTTTGTTTGTTTGTATGTGAGGATACAATTATAAGTCCCTGCAAGTTGGCATTTGTATTCCTAGGACCATACTGTGGAGGTTAGAGTAAGCCCAGATAGATTGGCATCTGACATCCATGTTTTGCTTCTGTTTGTTTATGTGAGGATGCAATTGTAACTCCCTGTAAGTTGGCATTTGCTTTCCTATGATCATATGTTGGATATTGGTATAAGCCCAGACAGATTGGCATCCGGTATCCAAGTTTCTTTGTTTGAGGAGATTAGTATAAGTCCATTGAGTGGCATCTGATATCCAATTTTGTTTTAGGAGATTGGTGTAAATCCATCTATTGGTATCCGATATCCACTTTTGTTTGTGAGATTGGAGTAAGACCATTGAGTGGCATCCGGTATCATTTGCTTGCTTACATTATTATTATTCATTGCTTATTCCAAAGGACACACTTGAATCATCTCCCATATGATCTCAAGAGGTGAACCTTCTAAGAAGTTTTACAATCCATCTTCATCCATTCATCCTCATTATGTCCTAAACCTTTTCACACATCACTTTCAAACTTGACATAGATATTGTGCAAACTTCTTCATGTTTTCAAATTAAAAACCTGGACCCCAAGTCCTTGACTTTTTTCAAAACTCCATTTCATAATACTTCTTTGAATCAATCTTAATCATACTTTGACTCTACTTTCATAATCACAATCAATTAACTTCACCCATTCACTTGTTTTGGCTTTGTCCATTGTTAATCTTTTCATGCATTAGCCATAGGTTTCAATTATCATTGTGGTTGATGTAAACCTCACCTTATCTTTAGTGAGTCGACAGTAAGACTTCCGTACTGAAAACAGGGCTAACCCCTCTAGTACGTCGAAGCTATCCTCGCATGGTGGATGTTGGTCTTGGTCGAGTTTTCTCCCATTGATAATGAAAAGCCTCAGTGCTATTGTTTAAATTGAATCCACCAACTTTTGGAAATCTTTTAGCCGAACTACGGCGTTTTGATCCTTACCTTTGATGGAAGGTACGTAGGCAGCGGGTTCATCCGTTCAAACCCAATAACCCAATAAAAATTGTATATTCTTTTCTCATCATACCAATCATGTTTGCACAATACTTATGTCATAATAAATAACAATTTAATACAACAAGTGTGAAAAGGGCTCCCTAGGAGTACCTAGGACGTAGTGGGTGCCTAACACCTTCCCATTGCGTAATTTACCCCTTACCCAGACTCTCTGATCTTTTTATTAGTTTTCTACGTGTAAAACTTCTTAGGCTTTTGTTCGCTTTTTAGCCAGTCCTTTGGATAAATAAAAGTGCGGTGGCGACTCGAAAATTTCATTGTATGCTTTGCTTATGGTTTAATCGATAGATCATATAGCGACGAATACACCGCTACAGGATGCCGCTCTCCACCCGTTCACCTGTCAGTATAAGTTCAGTGAAACCAGATGAAGAACTTCCCAGCAGATGGCAGTAGAATGGGCCAGTCAGGGTACCCATGAACAGGTCTACTAATTCTCGGTCAGTCATAGGGGGTTTGACCCTGCCGGCCAAATCTCTCCATTTCTGAGCATACTCTTTGAAGCTTTCTTTAGATCCCATAGCCATATTCTGCAACTGTAGCCGAGTAGGCGCTAGCTCCGAATTATACTGGTACTGTTTATAAAAAGCTGTTGCTAAATCAGTCCAGGTGCGGATGTCAGAGCTCTCGAGCTGATAATACCATTCCAACTGTGTGCCAGACAGGCTCTCTTGGAAGAAATGGATCCACAGCTTCCTATCAGTGGTATGCGGCTGAATCTTTCTCACATAAGCCCTTAGATGCATCTGAGGACAGGACGCACCATCGTACTTAGTGAAAGTGGGGATTTTGAATTTGCGAGGAATGGTCACATCGGAGACCAAACCCAAACTTTCGAAATCCAGACCAGGCGCCTTCTGACCCTCCATAGCTAGCATACGTTCTTCCAGCAACTTGTACTTATCATCTCTTGGAGAGTACTGTTCATTTTCATAATCTTCATCGTCATCCTCAGGGTTGGAGAAATCAGCATTCTCTTCCTCTGAATCATTCTCCGCCCCCTCTTCTGGACCATTCGAGATTCCAAACTTGACTCCTGCGGCCTGTCCTTTACGCCTTCTTCCCGGGTTAATGAAACTCACAGCTTTCTTGTCTTTCTTCTTTTCGACCAAAAGAGCCTTCAGTTCCTCCTGCCCCTTGGATAAGCTTAGCATCATCTCCTTGAATTGAGCATTCTGAGTCTGGAGATCTTTGACAGTTTGTTCGAGATCCATTTTTCTGTGTAAGAGGCAGACCGTGAGAATATGGTCCTTTAGAATACCTGTTATGCAATGTTATGTTATGCAATGCAATGTATGAAATGTTTTCAAGGACTTGTGGAATTTAACTTTGCATAAACTACCAAAAAGAGAGGAACTCCTATTACTAATTTCTTAATCAATGTTCATTACAACAAGGAAAAATAAAAACAATAAAAGCTCAGGTCTCCCAGGGACGGCTTCTTTTTGGGCGAAGATATGCGTTGAGTCTTCGTTCCTCATTAAGCTGGTTGGTGAGCTCTAGTACTTTCTTCCTTTCTGCATTGAACTGGGCTTCAAAAGTATCCCTCTCCTCTCTCAATTGGATCCAGGATCTCTTTAGTTCCTCAACATCGGTAGGCATATCTGGATAAGAAATGATCTGGGAAGTACCTCCTTCGACCCCTGATTCAACAATCAATGGTCCGACTGCAAGATATGGCATGACAAGTTCACGAGCTCTGGCGCGTACCCATCTGAGATAAGGCTCCATAGGAATAGAATTTTTCTGTCCTAAAGTGCTTCTTTTCACCATGCCCCAAGCTCGTACAAACCTTTGGCGGAGACCTTGAGAGTCGTCGTCATAATCAAACACAGTGCCTTGAATAATTACCTCATGTGGACCATCTCTCCGCGCATACCCAAACTGACGTAGAGATAAAGCTGGGTTATAAGTAATACCTCCTCTTATCCCCAGGAGTGGTACGTTAGAGAATTCTCCACAACGGTCGATGAGGATAACATTTTCTCTGAGATTAGAACACCAACGGATGTCTGAATGGGAGAGTGCCATTATCCTTTGAGACCATTTCAGATTTTGATCATTCTTCAAGACTGACTGAGGAAGGTGCGAAATAAACCACCTTGACAATAAAGGTACGCAGCACATGAGAGTCCCTTGTCTCTTCATAGTACGGGTGTGAAGGGAATGCAAAATATCTCCGAGCAAGGTAGGCACAGGGTTATGAGTGAGAAATATCTTAATAGCATTCATGTCTATGAATTGGTCCGGATTAGGGAATAACACCAAGCCATAGATTAGCAATGCCAGGATGTCTTCGAAAGCACGGACATTCATAACTTTTAAGAATTCTCGGGCCTTATTTATCAGAAACTTGGCAAGTAAACCCTTAACTCCACTTCTCGTTACCCAATTGGTTTCAATGTCAGACTTTGTCATGTGTAAAGCTGCGGCAACCTCTTCAGACTTCAGAATCTTTTCCAGACCACTGAAAGGTATTTGATCAAGGATAGGTAACCCAAGCAACTTGGAGAATTCTTCTAATGTGGGTACCAACTGATAATCTGGGAAAGTGAAGCAATGATGTTTAGGATCGAAGAACTGGAAAAGCACTCTCATCATATCTTCTTTGAAACCAGTGGTAACCAAATTGAGGATAGAACCATGTTTCTTGTTGAACTGAGCATGATCGGGGAGTTCTGACACTAAATCCTTGAGTTGAGGAGAGATTGCCACAAGATTAATCCGGATAGTCTTCCTGGAAGTCATAACCTGTTTAACAGAGCAAAGCTAAATTCCTAAGTCCTTGAAATGGTTAGTATAATGATGTTATGCTGTTATGATGTTATGATGTTATGATGTTATGCAAATAATAAGCATAAACAAGTCACACAATCATTCCTAGGTTTTAAGGCTTGCATGAGTTCTTTAGGTAAGTACCCTCCCCACTGAAGTTTGGTTGGTTCAACCTGTCCTAGAATAGTAACCGGGTTCTAGAAGGATCTCAAATCATCGACCTTTCTTTAAGTCCACTTTAATGCAACACCAAGTGGTTGACCAAAGCTTCCCTAAAGTCCAATCTCAAAGAGTGTAGTATCGAGTATCAACCAACCTCAGTCGGAACCGAAGCCAGTTATCTCACTACTTTCTAATGGCTAGGATGAGTCAATTAGGGTTCTAAAGGTCTGGTTAATGCTTTGATGACAACATGCGAATGCCAAATTTCTCCTCAAGTGAACATGAGGAGCATTAGGACATCCAAAGTGTCACATTAAGCGTAGCCATCATTTTAACCATTCCAGTATACGCCGGATAGTCGCGATGATCTATTGCTACTTACCTAAGGTACACTAGATCCGGGTGTAGGATCTTTCACTCAAAATACCCTTAAAAGAAGGAACTATCCAAAAACATAAATGATTTTTTTTTTTTAAGATGGACCTCTCTTTAATGATCCCCAGCAGAGTCGCCAGTTCTGTCATACGGTGAACTGACTTTATTGTGTTTTTAATCGCAATGTCGCGGTTAGCAAGAGTCGCCACCGACTTTTCTTTTATCCCATAAGAAAAGGTGGAAAAGAACAGGAAAGACCTTAATTTAGATTCTTAAGTTCGGGAGGTACATTATACAAAGGGAAGGTGTTAGCACCCTTTGTATCCATGGTTATCCATGGGCTCTTAATTGCTCAATCATTTATGTTTTTCTTGTTTGAACAAGTGTTTGAAAAATGTGTAGAAAATGTTTTGAAAAGGAGAATTTAACTTTGTAATGATTCTTGTATGAATGTATACAAAGTGGTTATCTCGTTTAGTTTTGAAAGTTGTTTTGAAAAGGGAAGTTGTTTAGTTTTGAAAGTTGTTTTGAAAGTGGTTATGAATGAGCAATTAAGGGTTATACCTTCCTAAGGTCGTTATGGGCATTTCCTATCCTTATGAGGGTAAAACTGTCCTTACTATTGAGAAGTAAGTAGTTTTTATCCTTGGGATGTAGAAGGGTCATCGTAGGGTCATCGGCTGGTCATGGAAGGCAACAGTTGTGAGGATACCTTAGCATTCGAAGGGACTATCATCATTCAGCCATAGGCTACACCGAAGGGTCATCGAGGGACAAAATCGTATTTTCGAAGGCAACATCCGAGGGGCCATGATTTATTTTATGATGATTTAACCGAAGGGTCTTTGCTAAGGGTATCCCCATATTCGCGGGACATGACCGTATTACGTAATCGTGGGGTAACAAAGAGAGGTCCGATGTCATTTATTTAAAGTCCATATTTTAAAGTTAATTAGGTAATTAGGATGAATCTCCACATTAAAATCAATACATTAACAATAATACATTAAAAGCACTACATTAAAATTAATTGAGTAATTCAGAGTGAATTTCCATAAGGGTATCCCACACATAGGGTGGAACACCTGGCCAGCCGTTTCTTCGAGAATCTGTAGCCTTTACACAATTCAACACACGGGTTAGAGTACCAAAGTAAAGTACAATGGGAAATTGCCCCACAACATAACAGTCCCTAAATCAGACCAAATAATGCAGAATTATCATGAATATTGATCGGACAAACATAAGGCACCGCAGCAAAGAAGCAAAACAGCCACTGCTTCGTTCGCTCCTGCCTCGCCTAGCGAAGGCTCAGCGAATGCTCGCTGCAGGCTCGCTTAGCGATGTGCTAGCGAGTGGCCACGGGTTTTGGATTTGATGGCAGCATGATCTCCGGAAACCTGAACTTTCATGGCATTGGATTACAGGCATAACATAGACAATTATACAGGATGTTCAGACATACTTGGATTCACATGTGAAATCAAATTGCATATCAAAACTTTAATCGTAATGCATCATGTATGTAAAGAATGTCGATTGGAAACGTAAAACAGTGGTGATACGCAAACCTGTGTGCAATTGCGATGTTGAAAGGGGCTGATCACTCTGGATGCCGGATTGAGTTGGGCGGCGGTAGCTTCGGTGCGGATGAGCTGCCTTCAGGGTTCCTTACTCTGAATTCTCTAGGTTAGCAGGGTTTCTGCGCCAGGGTTTCCGTCCTTCTCTGTCCGTCTTGGTCTCTCTGTTTGTGTCTGTCCATTTTCGTGGCTGAAGAGCTGGTACTTATAGTGGTAGTGGTGACCTAATGGGCTCAGACTGAAGCCCGAAAATTATAACATTCGCAAGCTTCGCTAGGCGAGCCTGTAGCGAAGGTTCGCTAGGCGAAGGATTTGCTCGCCTAGCGAGCATGCAGTTTATGACCTAATGGGCTCAGAATGAAGCCCAACCATTCTGGTACTTGCGAGCTTCGCTAGGCGAAGGAGTTGCTCGCCTAGCGAGCAAGCTAGTTTGGGCCTCTTCTGGATTGGGTCTGTTGTGAGCTGGGCTTTTGTTCCTTTAAGATCAGCGCCTTGCAGAATAAGTCGGGATGCCTCGAAAGATGCCTTGTAATATCAACGGGCAAATTTTGGGGTATGACACCATGTTTGGGCTACCATTAAACACATGAGAGTTAAGAAAAGGAAAACTATGAAGGTCGCTGCAAAGGATGCAATTAACTCTCAATACTTCTTTTCTGACACAATTAACCCTTAATACTTATGTGCTATAAAATTTGACAATTTTGGTATGGTAGGTATATATTTAATATTATCAAGCATATTAAATTTCTATTGAACTACTGGACATATTTATAACATGTTTACTATATTGATTAGCACATTGGCTTGTGAACTCACCTTAAAAACTAACCAATTCAACCCAAGTATCCATAATGGAAACTATAGTAGTGTTATAGGTTTTACAACTTAATTTTTACCAAGTGTGATATAGGAGGATATTATGGTGATGTTTACATATGATTATATCGTTATTGGATGAAGGCTTAAATATTACTAGAAAGAAATTGATTTTTTAAAGTGCAAGATTATAAAAGGACTTGGTGAAATACAATGGTTAAAATAACCGAGCTATCATGCAAAATGTCAAAAGCTAACGAGTAACCAATATCAAGAGTATCAAGATACTAGATACTTGAGCTCCTCTTAGAATCTCTAGGAGTCGAGCACATGACTTTGCATTATCATTACATCTTATGGTGTATGGTTGTGCTTTAGGGGGTATTGTTACACTCTATGGGGTATCGTTGCACCCTACGTGGTATTGTTGCGCCTTACAAAGTATCGTCATATCATATTAAATCCTAAATGGGAAACCTCACTCTGATGTAATAAGTGTTCATCTCACCAAGGATAAATCAATGAAAAACAAATGGTGTTGTTGAATATCGCCTGAACCCCCATATGAGAGATATTAGCATTGAATTTAATGGGTGGCCTATAACAATTACATGTTTAAAAATATTTTGATCTCCACTTTCATAATGAATAACCTTTTCGTCCTCAATATGAAAGATGAGATAGAGTCACCCGTATAAGAACGCCGAGATAAAACATGTTACCACGTAAGACTAAAGGTGAGATAGACCCATTTAATGTTAAAGAAAGACGACATAATAATGAGAATAACGAGATACTTGATTACCTCAACTCATGTATGAGACAATCTAAATCAACTCGTTGAGTTGAGATGTAGTTACCGAATAAAAATGTTACCTTACTTAAAATAGGCAAAATAAACTCGTCGAGTTGTGATGTGCTCAACAAAACACCAAGAAAGGAAAAAATTACAAGATATGATCATCAGACTAGTCTCCTAGATTGGGTCAATATTTAGGTTGCGTGTTGGAAGGGATTGTGGATTATTATGAGATATAACTGCCCAAGCTCACTTGATACCATCGAACATTAGCTCACTCGCTTTAGTTCACGTGAAACACCAATTATATACTTAAATATAAACATATGCAATGTGATGTACATGTCGAGTTATACATGTGAACTTCCCACATCGCATAATACCTTTAATGGTGAGTTTTCTGCCACGTTGCTCAAGGAGCAAGGTTGGGAAAGCGTGACCGAGATGTTCAGCTCGGGAAATGGCATGTTTCCTTGAATCTCATCATGATACAATCTTGGTGGTGAGTTGTTGACCATTTTCCTTGATAAAAAGTGATCATGCACACATCTCTAAGATTATAACCCTAATATCTTACGCAATTCGCTATGTTAATTGGGCTATAAATACAAGCCTTAAAGACTAGTTTAAAAACCAAATATTAAACCACTTATCCCTTACATGCCCCGTGCTTGAGGGAATGTGGATCGTCATGTCTCTTGCTTATACCATTTCTCCTTTATAGGCCTCCTGATTGTAGAACTCTAGATTATCGTATCCTCACCCTTACACATTTTTTCCCTACATGCCTTAGACTTAAGGGACTCTGAACTATCATATCCTCGCCCTCACACATTTTTCCTCTACAAGACTCATGCTTAAGGGATTTTTAACAGACATATCTTGACTTACCATTTTATCCTTATGCTTTAGGGACTATGGACTAACATATTGTAAATCAGGTCCACTGAAGTCTAAAGACCCCGATCCATAAACTCTCAAACTAGTAATGGATAGAAGTAATGTTGAATCGCTTAATGGTAAGGTCAAATAGAGAAGTAATGGGATTCCCTCGGTCATTGTCACACTCGCTAGATTTAAGGAGTGACTCGCCTAAGTTTTCCTCACGAACAGGTCAAACTTAGTCAATGTAGGAGACTTGGATAACTCGAAGAGGAAACAATCCCTTTTGAGAAAGCCATGGCTATAAATACAGGATCTCGTAGCTGAGAAAAGAATCATGGTTTTTACGTATCAGTAAACAAAAGGCTCTCATTCGGTACATCGATTACATCCATGATAAAAATATAAAAGATTTAAAAAAATGCCAATCCTTGTAAATAAAATAAAATCAATACTATGAAGAAGAAAAAAGTAATCCTTATAAATAAATAAAAAAAAAATCATGATCCAATCAATAACATCAATATACAATTTCAAGTTAATATCAACTTTCTAACTATTTAAAAAGAGTCATCTTCTAATACTTTTTGAAACAATCATTCAAATTTTCATTTTGTATTGTTTCTAACATATCATTTTTCAACTTTTGGCTCTTATTAATGTCATTTTACTAATTATTTGTTGGAAATAGATCCCCTCCGGTATTTTTGGTTCTACCATCTCTCATGTGCAATATTGACCGTTGGATTCGACTTTAATTGTTTAATCTTCTTTTATTTTTTTTCTCTTTCATCCTATTAAATTAAATTAATGGTCAGGATGGAAGCGGAATGGAGAACAAACACTCCACAGAAGAGGATCTAGATCATGTTTATTGTAATATGGTAGACCACAAACAAAACGTCAACAACTCTAATTTTAAAATAATTTTTTCCCTTGCAAAAACAAGTCTATATGCAATAATGTATTAAGAAAATGAAATATGAGAAAAATGGAATTTGCTTTATCTCTTCTCTTCTCACTTTATGGTTATTCTTCTCAATGGAAACACTCTTCTCACTAAAAACACTCTTCTTACAACAATTATATGATTTCTCTCCAATCATACATGTGATGCATAATAGAGTCACATTTAAAATTGTCTTCACATAAGAAGATAGTCCAATGCCTAACCAGTTTACTTTGTTGGAATATGCTGTACTTACTCCTTAGTGTTCTGTTATAGGAAAAATAAAATACTACATAGGTTTACGGAAGAAATTCAAGTTATGTTTTTTAATGTTTGTATTGAGATGAATAGTATGAACTTTTTATAGTTACAATGAGGTTTGATAACAAACCTGATTCCATGTAGTTTGGTTTGAAAGGAAGTACTATCCCTAAATATGTTTCCACGTGTTATATTTGAGGATTTTCTCTTGAAATACATTTTATATTTTTTTTTTCTAGAGTTTTAAAAGACCGGTCCTAATTTTATGTATTTTTATTGATTTATTTAAAATATTCAATAATTTTATATATTTTATCGTTTTCTTAAATTCAATTAAAAAATTATTTGTTAATAATGTTTGATTTTTACCTATAAAATTTATTGTAAAATTTACTGCGGGAAAATATTATATGTGAATTTTTCTACACATTTTAAATTATATGAATTTTATACGTTTTAATTGAATTTTTAAAATAAATCTCTAAAATTTGATACACATCAAAATTTTTGAAAATAACGCATATCAAATTTTTTGTATAACCTACCGAATTTCTCACTTCTAAGAAAATTCTTTTCAGCATGTTCTTAATAAAAATGAGACAAAGGGGGTCAGCTAAAATTCTCTAGAAACACCCATTTACATCAAAGTTCAATTAAGAAAATGAGGCCAAAATAATATAGTTTTTATTTTAAAATAATTTGCATTCAGACAAACATATTAAACCAATAAAAGCATTTTCAACGAGAATTATTTTAGGAGAAGAATTTTTTTGTAATTGTAACCTTGGTAACGGTGGAAATGATCACATTCTTTACACCCTTCATCCTCTCAGCTCGTTAAACCTCTTCCTATGGATCCATCACGAACACAATTTCATAGGTCGTAGATTTAGGTTAAACTGATTTTGAGAGTAGTAAATGGGCATGACAACGGGTCGGGATAGTTTTTACCTCCCCAAACTCAAATCTGAATCCTTAAATAATCCATGTTTTCCGCCCCAAACTCAAACAAGAATGTAGAATTAAAACTCAAATTTATTCCAAACGGGTTTGGGTATCCCCTCTCCGCCACCATATAGTAAAATCAAATTTTTTAATCTAAATATTTATTTTTTCCAAAATAAAATTACATTACAAATAATAAAATAAAACAATCTAAAAATTTTCTATACATATATTTCAAATAATAAATTAATATTAAAATATCAAAACATTTACCACATATTTAATATTCTAAATTATCAAAAGTAAATAATAATGTACATAATGAAATAAACGGGGCGGATTCGAGGTGGGTACTTGTGTCCCCATTACCCAACTTGTTCCCGAATCCAAACATAGTCAAAACGGATTTTCCTCGTCAACTTCAGGACTGGTTCAGGTGGGTATCTGCGGATACTAGGCATGGCAACATAACCCGTACCCGCGGGTACTCACCCGAACCCACCCCAAAGTTGATAGGGAAAACCCGCTTTGATTGAGTTTGAGTTTGAGTTTTTCCCGAATATAAAATATGGGGACGGATCGGGTAACGGAGACACTAGTACCCACCCCGAACCCTCCCCCAAACGCGACTCGTTTATTTCATTATGTATATTATTATTTGTTTTTTATAATTTAAAATATTAAATATGTGGTCAATGTTTTGATATTTTAATTTGAAATATATATGAAAAAATTTTAGATTGTTTTATTTTATTATTTGTAATATAATTTTATTTTGGAAAAAATAAATATTTTTATTAAAAAAATTGATTTCGCTAAATGAATGGTGACGGGGCGGGGATACCCGAACCCGTTTGGGACGGGGTTGGATTTTGATTCTCAATCTCCGTTTGGATATGGGGCGGGGAACGGGGACTATTTGGGGATTCAGGTTTGAGTTTGGGGAGGTAAAAATCGTCCCCGACCCGCCCTATTGCCATACTTAGCGGATATGGGTTATGGATAAATGCATAGTCTAATCAATTCTTAATTTTATATTTAATCATTTATTATTAATTTAGTCTATAACATTAATTTGAAAATATTAATATGAGTTAAATTTAATTGAGTCATATTTTATAAATACTCATAATAAATGAGCTATTTAAGAGTGTCCTACATAGTTAATGATAAAAATTAAGAGTACATTTTCATTGGTTTTTGGTATCGGACACTTTTTAAAAATTTTAAATAAAAAACTATTTAATAAAAAAATTAATTATTTTAATTTTAAATTATTAAAGGATTTAATTGACATACACTGACAGTCTAAAAAAAAATTATACCGTCAGTTAATCTTATCGTTGAATATTGAAATAAATTTGACTTTTATTTTAAAAATTTATAAAATAATATAAATGGATGATGATGAATCGACAGTATAAATCTTTGTACATCG